>NW_027223755.1:112887542-114087542 GCF_028538775.1 Myotis yumanensis | reverse complement strand
TAGAGTAGCCGGAATTGTAAACATTATCATGACTCTCTTCATTTGAGAGTTTTCTACCTCTAATCTCTCTGATTGAACTAGGCCATCAGGATAGAACGGCTCTATTTACCCGCATTTAAACTGTTTCTTACATGTCTCTAATCATTTCTGGGACTATCATTGTGTATTGTAAGAGTTTTACCAAAAGTAGACAGTTTTCCCAGAAGTATACACATGAATCTTCAAGAGTTAAATTGTGCCATTCAGAAAACGCCAGGCAATTCGGCCTCAGTTGTAAATATAAACAGTATTCTCTTCATTTATCAGCTTCATACCCATATTGTCAGCTTTGTAAACGGAAATTCTTAATGTTTGAAAGCACTTTCTTCAGTAATACATCATCTAAAGTAGACAGAATGGTAAACATTACCTCTACTCTTGTCATTACCCTGCATTCTATCTCTAAGCTCCGGGATTGAACATGAACATAAAGATAGAAAGGCTCCATGTACCAGCATTTCAAGTGTTTCTTACAAGTTTCTAATCATTTCTCGGGATTATCATTGCGTATGTTAAGCGTTTTACCAAAAGTAGACAGTTTTCCTAGAAGTATACACACAGGAATCTTCAAAGTTTCAATTGAGTCATTCAGAAAACGCCAGTCTAATCAGAATCACTTGTAAATAGAAACAGTATTCTCTTTATTTATCAGCTTCCTACATATTCTAAGCTTTATAAACAGCAATTCTTAATGTTTGAAAGCACATTCTTCGGAAATATGTCATCTAAGGTAGCCAGAATGGTAAACATTATCTGTACTGTCATCATTACGCAGCATTTTGTCTCTAATCTCCGTGATTGAACATGAAAATAAAGATAGAACGGCTCTATGTACCAGCATTTCAAGTGTTTCTTACAAGTTTCTAATCATTTCTCGGGAATATCATTGCGTATGTTAAGCGTTTTACTAAAAGTAGACAGTTTTTCTAGAAGTATACACACAGGAAACTTCAAGGTTTCAATAGAGTCATTCAGAAAACGCCAGTCTAATCAGAATCACCTGTGAATAGAAACAGTATTCTCTTCATTTATCAGCTTCATACCCATATTTTCAGCTTTTTAAACGGAAATTCTTAATGTTTGAAAGCACTTTCTTCGGACATACATCATCTAAAGTAGCCAGAATGGAAAACATTATCTGTTCTCTCGGCATTACGCAGCATTCTATCTCTAAGCTCCGGGATTGAACATGAACATAAAGATAGAAAGGCTCTATGTACCAGCATTTCAAGTGTTTCTTACAAGTTTCTAATCATTTC
Organism: Myotis yumanensis; assembly: GCF_028538775.1. NCBI lineage: Eukaryota > Metazoa > Chordata > Mammalia > Chiroptera > Vespertilionidae > Myotis > Myotis yumanensis. Next base: position 114,086,244 of record NW_027223755.1, on the reverse strand, counting down.
TCGGGAATATCATTGCGTATGTTAAGCGTTTTACCAAAAGTAGACAGTTTTCCTAGAAGTATACACACAGGAATCTTCAAGGTTTCAATTGAGTCATTCAGAAAACGCCAGTCTAATCAGAATCACCTGTGAATATAAACAGTATTCTCTTCATTTATCAGCTTCACAAATAGTCTGAGCTTTATAAATGGAAATTCTTAATGTTTGAAAGCACTTTATTTGGAAAAACATCATCTAAAATAGCCAGAATGGTAAATATTATCTGTACAGTCGTCATTTTCCAGCATTCTGTGTCTAATCTCCGTGATTGAACATGAACATAAAGATAGAACGGCTCTATGTACCAGCATTTCAAGTGTTTCTTACATGTTTCTAATCATTTCTAGGTACTATCACTGTGTCTGTTAAGCGTTTTACCAAAAGTAGACAGTTTTCCTAGAAGTATACACACAGGAATCTTCAAGGTTTCAATTGAGTCATTCAGAAAACGCCAGTCTAATCAGAATCACCTGTAAATAGCAACAGTATTCTCTTTATTTATCAGCTTCATACGTATTCTGAGCTTTATAAACAGCAATTCTTAATGTTTGAAAGCCCTTTCCTTGGAAAAACAACATCTAGAGTAGCCGCAAATGTAAACTTCATCCTTACTCTCCTCAGTTGAGAGTTTTTTACCTCTAATCTCAGTGATTGAACTAGGCCATAAAGATAGCACGGCTCTGTTATACAGCATTTCAAGTGTTTCTTACATGTTTCTAGTCACTTCCCGGGACTTTCCTAGTGTATTTTAAGAGTTTTTCCAAAATTAGAATTTTCCAGAAGTAGATACATGAATCTTCAGGATGTAAACTTTGTCATTTAGAAAATGCCAGGCAATTCAGCCTCAATTGTAATTATAAACAGTATTCGCTCCATTGATCAACCTAATACACATATTCTGAGCTTTAAAAACAGCAATTCCTCATGTTGGAAGCACTTTCTTTGGAAAAACACCATCTAGAGTAGCCGGAATTGTAAACATTATCATGACTCTCTTCATTTGAGAGTTTTCTACCTCTAATCTCTCTGATTGAACTAGGCCATCAGGATAGAACGGCTCTATTTACCCGCATTTAAACTGTTTCTTACATGTCTCTAATCATTTCTGGGACTATCATTGTGTATTGTAAGAGTTTTACCAAAAGTAGACAGTTTTCCCAGAAGTATACACATGAATCTTCAAGAGTTAAATTGTGCCATTCAGAAAACGCCAGGCAATTCGGCCTCAGTTATAAATATAAACAGTATTCTCTTCATTTATCAGCTTCATACCCATATTCTCAGCTTTTTAAACAGAAATTCTCAATGTTTGAAAGCACTTTCTTCGGTAATACATCATCTAAAGTAGCCAGAATGGAAAACATTATCTGTCCTCCCGGCATTACGCAGCATTCTGTCTCTATTCTCCCTGATTGAAAATGAACATAAAGATAGAACGGCTCTATGTACCAGCATTTCAAGTGTTTCTTACATGTTTCTAATCATTTCTAGGGACTATCATGGTGTCTGTTAAGCGTTTAACCAAAAGTAGACAGTTTTCCTAGAAGTATAAACAGGAATGTTCAAGGTTTCAATTGAATCATTCAGAAAACGCCACTCTAATCAGAATCACCTGTAAATAGAAAGAGTATTCTCTTTATTTATCAGCTTCCTACATATTCTAAACTTTATAAACAGCAATTCTTAATGTTTGAAAGCACATTCTTCGGAAATATGTCATCTAAGGTAGCCAGAATGGTAAACATTATCTGTACTGTCGTCATTACGCAGCATTCTGTCTCTAATCTCCGTGATTGAACATGAAAATAAAGATAGAACGGCTCTATGTACCACCATTTCAAGTGTTTCTTACATGTTTCTAAACCTTTCTCAGGACTATCATTGTGTCTGTTAAGCGTTTTACCAAAAGTAGACAGTCTTCCTACAAGTATACACAGGAATCTTCAAGGTTTAAATTGAGTCATTAAAAAACGCCTGTCTAATCAGAATCACCTGTGAATATAAACAGTATTCTCTTCATTTATCAGCTTCACAAATAGTCTGAGCTTTATAAATGGAAATTCTTAATGATTGAAAGCACTTTATTTGGAAAAACATCATCTAAAATAGCCAGAATGGTAAACATTATCTGTACAATCGTCATTTCCCAGCATTCTGTCTCTAATCTCCGTGATTGAACATGAAAATAAAGATAGAACGGCTCTATGTACCAGCATTTCAAGTGTTTCTTACATGTTTCTAATCATTTCTCGGGACTATCATTGTGTCTGTTAAGCGTTTTACCAAAAGTAGGCAGTCTTCCTACAAGTATACACAGGAATCTTCAAGGTTTAAATTGAGTCATTCAAAAAACGCCAGTCTAATCAGAATCACCTGTGAATATAAACAGTATTCTCTTCATTTATCAGCTTCATACCCATATTGTCAGCTTTTTAAACGGAAATTCTTAATGTTTGAAAGCACTTTCTTCAGTAATACATCATCTAAAGTAGACAGAATGGTAAACATTATCTCTACTCTTGTCATTACCCAGCATTCTATCTCTAAGCTCCGGGATTGAACATGAACATAAAGATAGAAAGGCTCTATGTACCAACATTTCAAGTGTTTCTTACAAGTTTATAATCATTTCTCGGGAATATCATTGCGTATGTTAAGCGTTTTACCAAAAGTAGACAGTTTTCCTAGAAGTATACACACAGGAATCTTCAAGGTTTCAATTGAGTATTTCAGAAAACGCCAGTCTAATCAGAATCACTTGTAAATAGAAACAGTATTCTCTTTATTTATCAGCTTCCTACATATTCTAAGCTTTATAAACAGCAATTCTTAATGTTTGAAAGCACATTCTTCGGAAATATGTCATCTAAGGTAGCCAGAATGGAAAACATTATCTGTTCTCTCGGCATTACGCAGCATTCTATCTCTAAGCTCCGGGATTGAACATGAACATAAAGATAGAAAGGCTCTATGTACCAGCATTTCAAGTGTTTCTTACAAGTTTCTAATCATTTCTCGGGAATATCATTGCGTATGTTAAGCGTTTTACCAAAAGTAGACAGTTTTCCTAGAAGTATACACACAGGAATCTTCAAGGTTTCAATTGAGTCATTCAGAAAACGCCAGTCTAATCAGAATCACCTGTGAATATAAACAGTATTCTCTTCATTTATCAGCTTCACAAATAGTCTGAGCTTTATAAATGGAAATTCTTAATGTTTGAAAGCACTTTATTTTGAAAAACATCATCTAAAATAGCCAGAATGGTAAATATTATCTGTACAGTCGTCATTTTCCAGCATTCTGTGTCTAATCTCCGTGATTGAACATGAACATAAAGATAGAACGGCTCTATGTACCAGCATTTCAAGTGTTTCTTACATGTTTCTAATCATTTCTAGGTACTATCACTGTGTCTGTTAAGCGTTTAACCAAAAGTAGAAAGTTTTCCTAGAAGTATAAAGAGGAATGTTCAAGGTTTCAATTGAGTCATTCAAAAAACGCCAGTCTAATCAGAATCACCTGTAAATAGAAACAGTATTCTCTTTATTTATCAGCTTCCTACATATTCTGAGCTTTATAAACAGCAATTCTAAATGTTTGAAAGCACATTCTTCGGAAATATGTCATCTAAGGTAGCCAGAATGGTAAACATTATCTGTACTGTCGTCATTACGCAGCATTCTGTCTCTAATCTCCGTGATTGAACAAGAAAATAAAGATAGAACGGCTCTATGTACCACCATTTCAAGTGTTTCTCACATGTTTCTAATCATTTCTCGGGACTATCATTGTGTCTGTTAACCGTTTTACCAAAAGTAGACAGTCTTCCTACAAGTATACACAGGAATCTTCAAGGTTTAAATTGAGTGATTAAAAAACGCCAGTCTAATCAGAATCACCTGTGAATATAAACAGTATTCTCTTCATTTATCAGCTTCATACCCATATTGTCAGCTTTTTAAACGGATATTCTTAATGTTTGAAAGCCCTTTCTTCGGTAATACATCATCTAAAGTAGACAGAATGGTTAACATTATCTCTACTCTTGTCATTACCCAGCATTCTATCTCTAAGCTCCGGGATTGAACATGAACATAAAGATAGAAAGGCTCTATGTACCAGCATTTCAAGTGTTTCTTACAAGTTTCTAATCATTTCTCGGGAATATCATTGCGTATGTTAAGCGTTTTACCAAAAGTAGACAGTTTTCCTAGAAGTATACACACAGGAATCTTCAAGGTTTCAATTGAGTCATTCAGAAAACGCCAGTCTAATCAGAATCACCTGTAAATAGAAACAGTATTCTCTTTATTTATCAGCTTCATACGTATTCTGAGCTTTATAAACAGCAATTCTTAATGTTTGAAAGCCCTTTCCTTGGAAAAACAACATCTAGAGTAGCCGCAAATGTAAACTTCATCCTTACTCTCCTCAGTTGAGAGTTTTTTACCTCTAATCTCAGTGATTGAACTAGGCCATAAAGATAGCACGGCTCTGTTATACAGCATTTCAAGTGTTTCTTACATGTTTCTAGTCACTTCCCGGGACTTTCCTAGTGTATTTTAAGAGTTTTTCCAAAATTAGAATTTTCCAGAAGTAGATACATGAATCTTCAGGATGTAAACTTTGTCATTTAGAAAATGCCAGGCAATTCAGCCTCAATTGTAATTATAAACAGTATTCGCTCCATTGATCAACCTAATACACATATTCTGAGCTTTAAAAACAGCAATTCCTCATGTTGGAAGCACTTTCTTTGGAAAAACACCATCTAGAGTAGCCGGAATTGTAAACATTATCATGACTCTCTTCATTTGAGAGTTTTCTACCTCTAATCTCTCTGATTGAACTAGGCCATCAGGATAGAACGGCTCTATTTACCCGCATTTAAACTGTTTCTTACATGTCTCTAATCATTTCTGGGACTATCATTGTGTATTGTAAGAGTTTTACCAAAAGTAGACAGTTTTCCCAGAAGTATACACATGAATCTTCAAGAGTTAAATTGTGCCATTCAGAAAACGCCACGCAATTCGGCCTCAGTTGTAAATATAAACAGTATTCGCTTCATTTATCAGCTTCATACCCATATTCTCAGCTTTTGAAACAGAAATTCTCAATGTTTGAAAGCACTTTCTTCGGTAATACATCATCTAAAGTAGCCAGAATGGAAAACATTATCTGTTCTCTCGGCATTACGCAGCATTCTGTCTCTATTCTCCCTGATTGAAAATGAACATAAAGATAGAACGGCTCTATGTACCAGCATTTCAAGTGTTTCTTACATGTTTCTAATCATTTCTAGGGACTATCATGGTGTCTGTTAAGCGTTTAACCAAAAGTAGACAGTTTTCCTAGAAGTATAAACAGGAATGTTCAAGGTTTCAATTGAATCATTCAGAAAACGCCACTCTAATCAGAATCACCTGTAAATAGAAAGAGTATTCTCTTTATTTATCAGCTTCCTACATATTCTAAACTTTATAAACAGCAATTCTTAATGTTTGAAAGCACATTCTTCGGAAATATGTCATCTAAGGTAGCCAGAATGGTAAACATTATCTGTACTGTCGTCATTACGCAGCATTCTGTCTCTAATCTCCGTGATTGAACATGAAAATAAAGATAGAACGGCTCTATGTACCACCATTTCAAGTGTTTCTTACATGTTTCTAAACCTTTCTCAGGACTATCATTGTGTCTGTTAAGCGTTTTACCAAAAGTAGACAGTCTTCCTACAAGTATACACAGGAATCTTCAAGGTTTAAATTGAGTCATTAAAAAACGCCTGTCTAATCAGAATCACCTGTGAATATAAACAGTATTCTCTTCATTTATCAGCTTCACAAATAGTCTGAGCTTTATAAATGGAAATTCTTAATGATTGAAAGCACTTTATTTGGAAAAACATCATCTAAAATAGCCAGAATGGTAAACATTATCTGTACAATCGTTATTTCCCAGCATTCTGTCTCTAATCTCCGTGATTGAACATGAAAATAAAGATAGAACGGCTCTATGTACCAGCATTTCAAGTGTTTCTTACATGTTTCTAATCATTTCTCGGGACTATCATTGTGTCTGTTAAGCGTTTTACCAAAAGTAGGCAGTCTTCCTACAAGTATACACAGGAATCTTCAAGGTTTAAATTGAGTCATTCAAAAAACGCCAGTCTAATCAGAATCACCTGTGAATATAAACAGTATTCTCTTCATTTATCAGCTTCATACCCATATTGTCAGCTTTTTAAACGGAAATTCTTAATGTTTGAAAGCACTTTCTTCAGTAATACATCATCTAAAGTAGACAGAATGGTAAACATTATCTCTACTCTTGTCATTACCCAGCATTCTATCTCTAAGCTCCGGGATTGAACATGAACATAAAGATAGAAAGGCTCTATGTACCAACATTTCAAGTGTTTCTTACAAGTTTATAATCATTTCTCGGGAATATCATTGCGTATGTTAAGCGTTTTACCAAAAGTAGACAGTTTTCCTAGAAGTATACACACAGGAATCTTCAAGGTTTCAATTGAGTATTTCAGAAAACGCCAGTCTAATCAGAATCACTTGTAAATAGAAACAGTATTCTCTTTATTTATCAGCTTCCTACATATTCTAAGCTTTATAAACAGCAATTCTTAATGTTTGAAAGCACATTCTTCGGAAATATGTCATCTAAGGTAGCCAGAATGGAAAACATTATCTGTTCTCTCGGCATTACGCAGCATTCTATCTCTAAGCTCCGGGATTGAACATGAACATAAAGATAGAAAGGCTCTATGTACCAGCATTTCAAGTGTTTCTTACAAGTTTCTAATCATTTCTCGGGAATATCATTGCGTATGTTAAGCGTTTTACCAAAAGTAGACAGTTTTCCTAGAAGTATACACACAGGAATCTTCAAGGTTTCAATTGAGTCATTCAGAAAACGCCAGTCTAATCAGAATCACCTGTGAATATAAACAGTATTCTCTTCATTTATCAGCTTCACAAATAGTCTGAGCTTTATAAATGGAAATTCTTAATGTTTGAAAGCACTTTATTTTGAAAAACATTATCTAAAATAGCCAGAATGGTAAATATTATCTGTACAGTCGTCATTTTCCAGCATTCTGTGTCTAATCTCCGTGATTGAACATGAACATAAAGATAGAACGGCTCTATGTACCAGCATTTCAAGTGTTTCTTACATGTTTCTAATCATTTCTAGGTACTATCACTGTGTCTGTTAAGCGTTTAACCAAAAGTAGAAAGTTTTCCTAGAAGTATAAAGAGGAATGTTCAAGGTTTCAATTGAGTCATTCAAAAAACGCCAGTCTAATCAGAATCACCTGTAAATAGAAACAGTATTCTCTTTATTTATCAGCTTCCTACATATTCTGAGCTTTATAAACAGCAATTCTAAATGTTTGAAAGCACATTCTTCGGAAATATGTCATCTAAGGTAGCCAGAATGGTAAACATTATCTGTACTGTCGTCATTACGCAGCATTCTGTCTCTAATCTCCGTGATTGAACAAGAAAATAAAGATAGAAGGGCTCTATGTACCACCATTTCAAGTGTTTCTCACATGTTTCTAATCATTTCTCGGGACTATCATTGTGTCTGTTAAGCGTTTTACCAAAAGTAGGCAGTCTTCCTACAAGTATACACAGGAATCTTCAAGGTTTAAATTGAGTCATTCAAAAAACGCCAGTCTAATCAGAATCACCTGTGAATATAAACAGTATTCTCTTCATTTATCAGCTTCATACCCATATTGTCAGCTTTTTAAACGGATATTCTTAATGTTTGAAAGCACTTTCTTCGTTAATACATCATCTAAAGTAGACAGAATGGTAAACATTATCTCTACTCTTGTCATTACCCAGCATTCTATCTCTAAGCTCCGGGATTGAACATGAACATAAAGATAGAAAGGCTCTATGTACCAGCATTTCAAGTGTTTCTTACATGTTTCTAATCATTTCTCGGGACTATCATTGTGTCTGTTAAGCGTTTTACCAAAAGTAGGCAGTCTTCCTACAAGTATACACAGGAATCTTCAAGGTTTAAATTGAGTCATTAAAAAACGCCAGTCTAATCAGAATCACCTGTGAATATAAACAGTATTCTCTTCATTTATCAGCTTCATACCCATATTGTCAGCTTTTTAAACGGATATTCTTAATGTTTGAAAGCCCTTTCTTCGTTAATACATCATCTAAAGTAGACAGAATGGTAAACATTATCTCTACTCTTGTCATTACCCAGCATTCTATCTCTAAGCTCCGGGATTGAACATGAACATAAAGATAGAAAGGCTCTATGTACCAGCATTTCAAGTGTTTCTTACAAGTTTCTAATCATTTCTCGGGAATATCATTGCGTATGTTAAGCGTTTTACCAAAAGTAGACAGTTTTCCTAGAAGTATACACACAGGAATCTTCAAGGTTTCAATTGAGTCATTCAGAAAACGCCAGTCTAATCAGAATCACCTGTGAATATAAACAGTATTCTCTTCATTTATCAGCTTCACAAATAGTCTGAGCTTTATAAATGGAAATTCTTAATGTTTGAAAGCACTTTATTTGGAAAAAACATCATCTAAAATAGCCAGAATGGTAAATATTATCTGTACAGTCGTCATTTTCCAGCATTCTGTGTCTAATCTCCGTGATTGAACATGAACATAAAGATAGAACGGCTCTATGTACCAGCATTTCAAGTGTTTCTTACATGTTTCTAATCATTTCTAGGTACTATCACTGTGTCTGTTAAGTGTTTAACCAAAAGTAGACTGTTTTCCTAGAAGTATAAAGAGCAATGTTCAAGGTTTCAATTGAGTCATTCAAAAAACGCCAGTCTAATCAGAATCACCTGTAAATAGAAACAGTATTCTCTTTATTTATCAGCTTCCTACATATTCTGAGCTTTATAAACAGCAATTCTAAATGTTTGAAAGCACATTCTTCGGAAATATGTCATCTAAGGTAGCCAGAATGGTAAACATTATCTGTACTGTCGTCATTACGCAGCATTCTGTCTCTAATCTCCGTGATTGAACAAGAAAATAAAGATAGAACGGCTCTATGTACCACCATTTCAAGTGTTTCTTACATGTTTCTAATCATTTCTCAGGACTATCATTGTGTCTCTTAACCGTTTTACCAAAAGTAGACAGTCTTCCTACAAGTATACACAGGAATCTTCAAGGTTTAAATTGAGTCATTAAAAAACGCCAGTCTAATCAGAATCACCTGTGAATATAAACAGTATTCTCTTCATTTATCAGCTTCATACCCATATTGTCAGCTTTTTAAACGGATATTCTTAATGTTTGAAAGCCCTTTCTTCGTTAATACATCATCTAAAGTAGACAGAATGGTAAACATTATCTCTACTCTTGTCATTACCCAGCATTCTATCTCTAAGCTCCGGGATTGAACATGAACATAAAGATAGAAAGGCTCTATGTACCAGCATTTCAAGTGTTTCTTACAAGTTTCTAATCATTTCTCGGGAATATCATTGCGTATGTTAAGCGTTTTACCAAAAGTAGACAGTTTTTCTAGAAGTATACACACAGGAATCTTCAAGGTTTCAATTTAGTCATTCAGAAAACGCCAGTCTAATCAGAATCACCTGTAAATATAAACAGTATTCTCTTTATTTATCAGCTTCATACGTATTCTGAGCTTTATAAACAGCAATTCTTAATGTTTGAAAGCACATTCTTCGGAAATATGTCATCTAAGGTAGCCAGAATGGTAAACATTATCTGTACTGTCATCATTACGCAGCATTTTGTCTCTAATCTCCGTGATTGAACATGAAAATAAAGATAGAACGGCTCTATGTACCAGCATTTCAAGTGTTTCTTACAAGTTTCTAATCATTTCTCGGGAATATCATTGCGTATGTTAAGCGTTTTACTAAAAGTATACAGTTTTTCTAGAAGTATACACACAGGAAACTTCAAGGTTTCAATAGAGTCATTCAGAAAACGCCAGTCTAATCAGAATCACCTGTGAATATAAACAGTATTCTCTTCATTTATCAGCTTCATACCCATATTGTCAGCTTTTTAAACGGATATTCTTAATGTTTGAAAGCCCTTTCTTCGGTAATACATCATCTAAAGCAGACAGAATGGTTAACATTATCTCTACTCTTGTCATTACCCAGCATTCTATCTCTAAGCTCCGGGATTGACCATGAACATAAAGATAGAAAGGCTCTATGTACCAGCATTTCAAGTGTTTCTTACAAGTTTCTAATCATTTCTCGGGAATATCATTGCGTATGTTAAGCGTTTTACCAAAAGTAGACAGTTTTCCTAGAAGTATACACACAGGAATCTTCAAGGTTTCAATTGAGTCATTCAGAAAACGCCAGTCTAATCAGAATCACCTGTGAATATAAACAGTATTCTCTTCATTTATCAGCTTCACAAATAGTCTGAGCTTTATAAATGGAAATTCTTAATGTTTGAAAGCACTTTATTTGGAAAAACATCATCTAAAATAGCCAGAATGGTAAATATTATCTGTACAGTCGTCATTTTCCAGCATTCTGTGTCTAATCTCCGTGATTGAACATGAACATAAAGATAGAACGGCTCTATGTACCAGCATTTCAAGTGTTTCTTACATGTTTCTAATCATTTCTAGGTACTATCACTGTGTCTGTTAAGCGTTTAACCAAAAGTAGAAAGTTTTCCTAGAAGTATAAAGAGCAATGTTCAAGGTTTCAATTGAGTCATTCAAAAAACGCCAGTCTAATCAGAATCACCTGTAAATAGAAACAGTATTCTCTTTATTTATCAGCTTCCTACATATTCTGAGCTTTATAAACAGCAATTCTAAATGTTTGAAAGCACATTCTTCGGAAATATGTCATCTAAGGTAGCCAGAATGGTAAACATTATCTGTACTGTCGTCATTACGCAGCATTCTGTCTCTAATCTCCGTGATTGAACAAGAAAATAAAGATAGAACGGCTCTATGTACCACCATTTCAAGTGTTTCTTACATGTTTCTAATCATTTCTCAGGACTATCATTGTGTCTCTTAACCGTTTTACCAAAAGTAGACAGTCTTCCTACAAGTATACACAGGAAACTTCAAGGTTTAAATTGAGTCATTAAAAAACGCCAGTCTAATCAGAATCACCTGTGAATATAAACAGTATTCTCTTCATTTATCAGCTTCATACCCATATTGTCAGCTTTTTAAACGGATATTCTTAATGTTTGAAAGCCCTTTCTTCGTTAATACATCATCTAAAGTAGACAGAATGGTAAACATTATCTCTACTCTTGTCATTACCCAGCATTCTATCTCTAAGCTCCGGGATTGAACATGAACATAAAGATAGAAAGGCTCTATGTACCAGCATTTCAAGTGTTTCTTACAAGTTTCTAATCATTTCTCGGGAATATCATTGCGTATGTTAAGCGTTTTACCAAAAGTAGACAGTTTTTCTAGAAGTATACACACAGGAATCTTCAAGGTTTCAATTTAGTCATTCAGAAAACGCCAGTCTAATCAGAATCACCTGTGAATATAAACAGTATTCTCTTTATTTATCAGCTTCATACGTATTCTGAGCTTTATAAACAGCAATTCTTAATGTTTGAAAGCACATTCTTCGGAAATATGTCATCTAAGGTAGCCAGAATGGTAAACATTATCTGTACTGTCATCATTACGCAGCATTTTGTCTCTAATCTCCGTGATTGAACATGAAAATAAAGATAGAACGGCTCTATGTACCAGCATTTCAAGTGTTTCTTACAAGTTTCTAATCATTTCTCGGGAATATCATTGCGTATGTTAAGCGTTTTACTAAAAGTATACAGTTTTTCTAGAAGTATACACACAGGAAACTTCAAGGTTTCAATAGAGTCATTCAGAAAACGCCAGTCTAATCAGAATCACCTGTGAATATAAACAGTATTCTCTTCATTTATCAGCTTCATACCCATATTGTCAGCTTTTTAAACGGATATTCTTAATGTTTGAAAGCCCTTTCTTCGGTAATACATCATCTAAAGTAGACAGAATGGTTAACATTATCTCTACTCTTGTCATTACCCAGCATTCTATCTCTAAGCTCCGGGATTGACCATGAACATAAAGATAGAAAGGCTCTATGTACCAGCATTTCAACTGTTTCTTACAAGTTTCTAATCATTTCTCGGGAATATCATTGCGTATGTTAAGCGTTTTACCAAAAGTAGACAGTTTTCCTAGAAGTATACACACAGGAATCTTCAAGGTTTCAATTGAGTCATTCAGAAAACGCCAGTCTAATCAGAATCACCTGTGAATATAAACAGTATTCTCTTCATTTATCAGCTTCACAAATAGTCTGAGCTTTATAAATGGAAATTCTTAATGTTTGAAAGCACTTTATTTGGAAAAACATCATCTAAAATAGCCAGAATGGTAAATATTATCTGTACAGTCGTCATTTTCCAGCATTCTGTGTCTAATCTCCGTGATTGAACATGAACATAAAGATAGAACGGCTCTATGTACCAGCATTTCAAGTGTTTCTTACATGTTTCTAATCATTTCTAGGTACTATCACTGTGTCTGTTAAGCGTTTAACCAAAAGTAGAAAGTTTTCCTAGAAGTATAAAGAGGAATGTTCAAGGTTTCAATTGAGTCATTCAAAAAACGCCAGTCTAATCAGAATCACCTGTGAATATAAACAGTATTCTCTTTATTTATCAGCTTCCTACATATTCTGAGCTTTATAAACAGCAATTCTAAATGTTTGAAAGCACATTCTTCGGAAATATGTCATCTAAGGTAGCCAGAATGGTAAACATTATCTGTACTGTCGTCATTACGCAGCATTCTGTCTCTAATCTCCGTGATTGAACAAGAAAATAAAGATAGAACGGCTCTATGTACCACCATTTCAAGTGTTTCTTACATGTTTCTAATCATTTCTCGGGACTATCATTGTGTCTGTTAACCGTTTTACCAAAAGTAGACAGTCTTCCTACAAGTATACACAGGAATCTTCAAGGTTTAAATTGAGTCATTAAAAAACGCCAGTCTAATCAGAATCACCTGTGAATATAAACAGTATTCTCTTCATTTATCAGCTTCATACCCATATTGTCAGCTTTTTAAACGGATATTCTTAATGTTTGAAAGCCCTTTCTTCGGTAATACATCATCTAAAGTAGACAGAATGGTTAACATTATCTCTACTCTTGTCATTACCCAGCATTCTATCTCTAAGCTCCGGGATTGAACATGAACATAAAGATAGAAAGGCTCTATGTATCAGCATTTCAAGTGTTTCTTACAAGTTTCTAATCATTTCTCGGGAATATCATTGCGTATGTTAAGCGTTTTACCAAAAGTAGACAGTTTTCCTAGAAGTATACACACAGGAATCTTCAAGGTTTCAATTGAGTCATTCAGAAAACGCCAGTTAATCAGAATCACCTGTAAATAGAAACAGTATTCTCTTCATTTATCAGCTTCATACCCATATTGTCAGCTTTTTAAATGGAAATTCTTAATGTTTGAAAGCACTTTCTAGGGTAATACATCATCTAAAATAGCCAGAATGGTAAACATTATCTGTACAATCGTCATTTCCCAGCGTTCTACCTCTAATCTCCGTGATTGAACATGAAAATAAAGATAGAACGGCTCTATGTACCACCATTTCAAGTGTTTCTTACATGTTTCTAATCATTTCTCGGGACTATCATTGTGTCTGTTAACCGTTTTACCAAAAGTAGACAGTCTTCCTATAAGTATACACACAGGAATCTTCAAGGTTTAAATTGAGTCATTAAAAAACGCCAGTCTAATCAGAATCACCTGTGAATATAAACAGTATTCTCTTCATTTATCAGCTTCATACCCATATTGTCAGCTTTTTAAACGGAAATTCTTAATGTTTGAAAGCCCTTTCTTCGGTAATACATCATCTAAAGTAGACAGAATGGTTAACATTATCTCTACTCTTGTCATTACCCAGCATTCTATCTCTAAGCTCCGGGATTGAACATGAACATAAAGATAGAAAGGCTCTATGTACCAGCATTTCAAGTGTTTCTTACAAGTTTCTAATCATTTCTCGGGAATATCATTGCGTATGTTAAGCGTTTTACCAAAAGTAGACAGTTTTTCTAGAAGTATACACACTGGAATCTTCAAGGTTTCAATTGAGTCATTCAGAAAACGCCAGTCTAATCAGAATCACTTGTAAATAGAAACAGTATTCTCTTTATTTATCAGCTTCATACGTATTCTGAGCTTTATAAACAGCAATTCTTAATGTTTGAAAGCACATTCTTCGGAAATATGTCATCTAAGGTAGCCAGAATGGTAAACATTATCTGTACTGTCATCATTACGCAGCATTTTGTCTCTAATCTCCGTGATTGAACATGAAAATAAAGATAGAACGGCTCTATGTACCAGCATTTCAAGTGTTTCTTACAAGTTTCTAATCATTTCTCGGGAATATCATTGCGTATGTTAAGCGTTTTACTAAAAGTAGACAGTTTTTCTAGAAGTATACACACAGGAAACTTCAAGGTTTCAATAGAGTCATTCAGAAAACGCCAGTCTAATCAGAATCACCTGTGAATAGAAACAGTATTCTCTTCATTTATCAGCTTCATACCCATATTGTCAGCTTTTTAAACGGATATTCTTAATGTTTGAAAGCCCTTTCTTCGGTAATACATCATCTAAAGTAGACAGAATGGTTAACATTATCTCTACTCTTGTCATTACCCAGCATTCTATCTCTAAGCTCCGGGATTGAACATGAACATAAAGATAGAAAGGCTCTATGTACCAGCATTTCAAGTGTTTCTTACAAGTTTCTAATCATTTCTCGGGAATATCATTGCGTATGTTAAGCGTTTTACCAAAAGTAGACAGTTTTCCTAGAAGTATACACACAGGAATCTTCAAGGTTTCAATTGAGTCATTCAGAAAACGCCAGTCTAATCAGAATCACCTGTGAATATAAACAGTATTCTCTTCATTTATCAGCTTCACAAATAGTCTGAGCTTTATAAATGGAAATTCTTAATGTTTGAAAGCACTTTATTTGGAAAAACATCATCTAAAATAGCCAGAATGGTAAATATTATCTGTACAGTCGTCATTTTCCAGCATTCTGTGTCTAATCTCCGTGATTGAACATGAACATAAAGATAGAACGGCTCTATGTACCAGCATTTCAAGTGTTTCTTACATGTTTCTAATCATTTCTAGGTACTATCACTGTGTCTGTTAAGCGTTTAACCAAAAGTAGAAAGTTTTCCTAGAAGTATAAAGAGGAATGTTCAAGGTTTCAATTGAGTCATTCAAAAAACGCCAGTCTAATCAGAATCACCTGTAAATAGAAACAGTATTCTCTTTATTTATCAGCTTCCTACATATTCTGAGCTTTATAAACAGCAATTCTAAATGTTTGAAAGCACATTCTTCGGAAATATGTCATCTAAGGTAGCCAGAATGGTAAACATTATCTGTACTGTCGTCATTACGCAGCATTCTGTCTCTAATCTCCGTGATTGAACAAGAAAATAAAGATAGAACGGCTCTATGTACCACCATTTCAAGTGTTTCTTACATGTTTCTAATCATTTCTCGGGACTATCATTGTGTCTGTTAACCGTTTTACCAAAAGTAGACAGTCTTCCTACAAGTATACACAGGAATCTTCAAGGTTTAAATTGAGTCATTAAAAAACGCCAGTCTAATCAGAATCACCTGTGAATATAAACAGTATTCTCTTCATTTATCAGCTTCATACCCATATTGTCAGCTTTTTAAACGGATATTCTTAATGTTTGAAAGCCCTTTCTTCGGTAATACATCATCTAAAGTAGACAGAATGGTTAACATTATCTCTACTCTTGTCATTACCCAGCATTCTATCTCTAAGCTCCGGGATTGAACATGAACATAAAGATAGAAAGGCTCTATGTATCAGCATTTCAAGTGTTTCTTACAAGTTTCTAATCATTTCTCGGGAATATCATTGCGTATGTTAAGCGTTTTACCAAAAGTAGACAGTTTTCCTAGAAGTATACACACAGGAATCTTCAAGGTTTCAATTGAGTCATTCAGAAAACGCCAGTCTAATCAGAATCACCTGTAAATAGAAACAGTATTCTCTTCATTTATCAGCTTCATACCCATATTGTCAGCTTTTTAAATGGAAATTCTTAATGTTTGAAAGCACTTTCTAGGGTAATACATCATCTAAAATAGCCAGAATGGTAAACATTATCTGTACAATCGTCATTTCCCAGCGTTCTACCTCTAATCTCCGTGATTGAACATGAAAATAAAGATAGAACGGCTCTATGTACCACCATTTCAAGTGTTTCTTACATGTTTCTAATCATTTCTCGGGACTATCATTGTGTCTGTTAAGCGTTTTACCAAAAGTAGACAGTCTTCCTATAAGTATACACACAGGAATCTTCAAGGTTTAAATTGAGTCATTAAAAAACGCCAGTCTAATCAGAATCACCTGTGAATATAAACAGTATTCTCTTCATTTATCAGCTTCATACCCATATTGTCAGCTTTTTAAACGGAAATTCTTAATGTTTGAAAGCACTTTCTTCGGTAATACATCATCTAAAGTAGACAGAATGGTAAACATTATCTCTACTCTTGTCATTACCCAGCATTCTATCTCTAAGCTCCGGGATTGAACATGAACATAAAGATAGAAAGGCTCTATGTACCAGCATTTCAAGTGTTTCTTACAAGTTTCTAATCATTTCTCGGGAATATCATTGCGTATGTTAAGCGTTTTACCAAAAGTAGACAGTTTTTCTAGAAGTATACACACTGGAATCTTCAAGGTTTCAATTGAGTCATTCAGAAAACGCCAGTCTAATCAGAATCACTTGTAAATAGAAACAGTATTCTCTTTATTTATCAGCTTCATACGTATTCTGAGCTTTATAAACAGCAATTCTTAATGTTTGAAAGCACATTCTTCGGAAATATGTCATCTAAGGTAGCCAGAATGGTAAACATTATCTGTACTGTCATCATTACGCAGCATTTTGTCTCTAATCTCCGTGATTGAACATGAAAATAAAGATAGAACGGCTCTATGTACCAGCATTTCAAGTGTTTCTTACAAGTTTCTAATCATTTCTCGGGAATATCATTGCGTATGTTAAGCGTTTTACTAAAAGTAGACAGTTTTTCTAGAAGTATACACACAGGAAACTTCAAGGTTTCAATAGAGTCATTCAGAAAACGCCAGTCTAATCAGAATCACCTGTGAATAGAAACAGTATTCTCTTCATTTATCAGCTTCATACCCATATTGTCAGCTTTTTAAACGGATATTCTTAATGTTTGAAAGCCCTTTCTTCGGTAATACATCATCTAAAGTAGACAGAATGGTTAACATTATCTCTACTCTTGTCATTACCCAGCATTCTATCTCTAAGCTCCGGGATTGAACATGAACATAAAGATAGAAAGGCTCTATGTACCAGCATTTCAAGTGTTTCTTACAAGTTTCTAATCATTTCTCGGGAATATCATTGCGTATGTTAAGCGTTTTACCAAAAGTAGACAGTTTTCCTAGAAGTATACACACAGGAATCTTCAAGGTTTCAATTGAGTCATTCAGAAAACGCCAGTCTAATCAGAATCACCTGTGAATATAAACAGTATTCTCTTCATTTATCAGCTTCACAAATAGTCTGAGCTTTATAAATGGAAATTCTTAATGTTTGAAAGCACTTTATTTGGAAAAACATCATCTAAAATAGCCAGAATGGTAAATATTATCTGTACAGTCGTCATTTTCCAGCATTCTGTGTCTAATCTCCGTGATTGAACATGAACATAAAGATAGAACGGCTCTATGTACCAGCATTTCAAGTGTTTCTTACATGTTTCTAATCATTTCTAGGTACTATCACTGTGTCTGTTAAGCGTTTAACCAAAAGTAGAAAGTTTTCCTAGAAGTATAAAGAGGAATGTTCAAGGTTTCAATTGAGTCATTCAAAAAACGCCAGTCTAATCAGAATCACCTGTAAATAGAAACAGTATTCTCTTTATTTATCAGCTTCCTACATATTCTGAGCTTTATAAACAGCAATTCTAAATGTTTGAAAGCACATTCTTCGGAAATATGTCATCTAAGGTAGCCAGAATGGTAAACATTATCTGTACTGTCGTCATTACGCAGCATTCTGTCTCTAATCTCCGTGATTGAACAAGAAAATAAAGATAGAACGGCTCTATGTACCACCATTTCAAGTGTTTCTTACATGTTTCTAATCATTTCTCGGGACTATCATTGTGTCTGTTAACCGTTTTACCAAAAGTAGACAGTCTTCCTACAAGTATACACAGGAATCTTCAAGGTTTAAATTGAGTCATTAAAAAACGCCAGTCTAATCAGAATCACCTGTGAATATAAACAGTATTCTCTTCATTTATCAGCTTCATACCCATATTGTCAGCTTTTTAAACGGATATTCTTAATGTTTGAAAGCCCTTTCTTCGGTAATACATCATCTAAAGTAGACAGAATGGTTAACATTATCTCTACTCTTGTCATTACCCAGCATTCTATCTCTAAGCTCCGGGATTGAACATGAACATAAAGATAGAAAGGCTCTATGTACCAGCATTTCAAGTGTTTCTTACAAGTTTCTAATCATTTCTCGGGAATATCATTGCGTATGTTAAGCGTTTTACCAAAAGTAGACAGTTTTTCTAGAAGTATACACACTGGAATCTTCAAGGTTTCAATTGAGTCATTCAGAAAACGCCAGTCTAATCAGAATCACTTGTAAATAGAAACAGTATTCTCTTTATTTATCAGCTTCATACGTATTCTGAGCTTTATAAACAGCAATTCTTAATGTTTGAAAGCACATTCTTCGGAAATATGTCATCTAAGGTAGCCAGAATGGTAAACATTATCTGTACTGTCATCATTACGCAGCATTTTGTCTCTAATCTCCGTGATTGAACATGAAAATAAAGATAGAACGGCTCTATGTACCAGCATTTCAAGTGTTTCTTACAAGTTTCTAATCATTTCTCGGGAATATCATTGCGTATGTTAAGCGTTTTACTAAAAGTATACAGTTTTTCTAGAAGTATACACACAGGAAACTTCAAGGTTTCAATAGAGTCATTCAGAAAACGCCAGTCTAATCAGAATCACCTGTGAATATAAACAGTATTCTCTTCATTTATCAGCTTCATACCCATATTGTCAGCTTTTTAAACGGATATTCTTAATGTTTGAAAGCCCTTTCTTCGGTAATACATCATCTAAAGTAGACAGAATGGTTAACATTATCTCTACTCTTGTCATTACCCAGCATTCTATCTCTAAGCTCCGGGATTGACCATGAACATAAAGATAGAAAGGCTCTATGTACCAGCATTTCAAGTGTTTCTTACAAGTTTCTAATCATTTCTCGGGAATATCATTGCGTATGTTAAGCGTTTTACCAAAAGTAGACAGTTTTCCTAGAAGTATACACACAGGAATCTTCAAGGTTTCAATTGAGTCATTCAGAAAACGCCAGTCTAATCAGAATCACCTGTGAATATAAACAGTATTCTCTTCATTTATCAGCTTCACAAATAGTCTGAGCTTTATAAATGGAAATTCTTAATGTTTGAAAGCACTTTATTTGGAAAAACATCATCTAAAATAGCCAGAATGGTAAATATTATCTGTACAGTCGTCATTTTCCAGAATTCTGTGTCTAATCTCCGTGATTGAACATGAACATAAAGATAGAACGGCTCTATGTACCAGCATTTCAAGTGTTTCTTACATGTTTCTAATCATTTCTAGGTACTATCACTGTGTCTGTTAAGCGTTTAACCAAAAGTAGAAAGTTTTCCTAGAAGTATAAAGAGGAATGTTCAAGGTTTCAATTGAGTCATTCAGAAAACGCCAGTCTAATCAGAATCACCTGTAAATAGAAACAGTATTCTCTTCATTTATCAGCTTCATACCCATATTGTCAGCTTTTTAAATGGAAATTCTTAATGTTTGAAAGCACTTTCTAGGGTAATACATCATCTAAAATAGCCAGAATGGTAAACATTATCTGTACAATCGTCATTTCCCAGCGTTCTACCTCTAATCTCCGTGATTGAACATGAAAATAAAGATAGAACGGCTCTATGTACCACCATTTCAAGTGTTTCTTACATGTTTCTAATCATTTCTCGGGACTATCATTGTGTCTGTTAACCGTTTTACCAAAAGTAGACAGTCTTCCTATAAGTATACACACAGGAATCTTCAAGGTTTAAATTGAGTCATTAAAAAACGCCAGTCTAATCAGAATCACCTGTGAATATAAACAGTATTCTCTTCATTTATCAGCTTCATACCCATATTGTCAGCTTTTTAAACGGATATTCTTAATGTTTGAAAGCCCTTTCTTCGGTAATACATCATCTAAAGTAGACAGAATGGTAAACATTATCTCTACTCTTGTCATTACCCAGCATTCTATCTCTAAGCTCCGGGATTGAACATGAACATAAAGATAGAAAGGCTCTATGTACCAGCATTTCAAGTGTTTCTTACAAGTTTCTAATCATTTCTCGGGAATATCATTGCGTATGTTAAGCGTTTTACCAAAAGTAGACAGTTTTTCTAGAAGTATACACACTGGAATCTTCAAGGTTTCAATTGAGTCATTCAGAAAACGCCAGTCTAATCAGAATCACTTGTAAATAGAAACAGTATTCTCTTTATTTATCAGCTTCATACGTATTCTGAGCTTTATAAACAGCAATTCTTAATGTTTGAAAGCACATTCTTCGGAAATATGTCATCTAAGGTAGCCAGAATGGTAAACATTATCTGTACTGTCATCATTACGCAGCATTTTGTCTCTAATCTCCGTGATTGAACATGAAAATAAAGATAGAACGGCTCTATGTACCAGCATTTCAAGTGTTTCTTACAAGTTTCTAATCATTTCTCGGGAATATCATTGCGTATGTTAAGCGTTTTACTAAAAGTAGACAGTTTTTCTAGAAGTATACACACAGGAAACTTCAAGGTTTCAATAGAGTCATTCAGAAAACGCCAGTCTAATCAGAATCACCTGTGAATAGAAACAGTATTCTCTTCATTTATCAGCTTCATACCCATATTGTCAGCTTTTTAAACGGATATTCTTAATGTTTGAAAGCCCTTTCTTCGGTAATACATCATCTAAAGTAGACAGAATGGTTAACATTATCTCTACTCTTGTCATTACCCAGCATTCTATCTCTAAGCTCCGGGATTGAACATGAACATAAAGATAGAAAGGCTCTATGTACCAGCATTTCAAGTGTTTCTTACAAGTTTCTAATCATTTCTCGGGAATATCATTGCGTATGTTAAGCGTTTTACCAAAAGTAGACAGTTTTCCTAGAAGTATACACACAGGAATCTTCAAGGTTTCAATTGAGTCATTCAGAAAACGCCAGTCTAATCAGAATCACCTGTGAATATAAACAGTATTCTCTTCATTTATCAGCTTCACAAATAGTCTGAGCTTTATAAATGGAAATTCTTAATGTTTGAAAGCACTTTATTTGGAAAAACATCATCTAAAATAGCCAGAATGGTAAATATTATCTGTACAGTCGTCATTTTCCAGCATTCTGTGTCTAATCTCCGTGATTGAACATGAACATAAAGATAGAACGGCTCTATGTACCAGCATTTCAAGTGTTTCTTACATGTTTCTAATCATTTCTAGGTACTATCACTGTGTCTGTTAAGCGTTTAACCAAAAGTAGAAAGTTTTCCTAGAAGTATAAAGAGGAATGTTCAAGGTTTCAATTGAGTCATTCAAAAAACGCCAGTCTAATCAGAATCACCTGTAAATAGAAACAGTATTCTCTTTATTTATCAGCTTCCTACATATTCTGAGCTTTATAAACAGCAATTCTAAATGTTTGAAAGCACATTCTTCGGAAATATGTCATCTAAGGTAGCCAGAATGGTAAACATTATCTGTACTGTCGTCATTACGCAGCATTCTGTCTCTTATCTCCGTGATTGAACAAGAAAATAAAGATAGAACGGCTCTATGTACCACCATTTCAAGTGTTTCTTACATGTTTCTAATCATTTCTCGGGACTATCATTGTGTCTGTTAACCGTTTTACCAAAAGTAGACAGTCTTCCTACAAGTATACACAGGAATCTTCAAGGTTTAAATTGAGTCATTAAAAAACGCCAGTCTAATCAGAATCACCTGTGAATATAAACAGTATTCTCTTCATTTATCAGCTTCATACCCATATTGTCAGCTTTTTAAACGGATATTCTTAATGTTTGAAAGCCCTTTCTTCGGTAATACATCAT
Organism: Myotis yumanensis; assembly: GCF_028538775.1. Lineage (NCBI taxonomy): Eukaryota > Metazoa > Chordata > Mammalia > Chiroptera > Vespertilionidae > Myotis > Myotis yumanensis. The sequence continues at coordinate 114,063,821 of NW_027223755.1, read as the reverse complement.
CTAAAGTAGACAGAATGGTTAACATTATCTCTACTCTTGTCATTACCCAGCATTCTATCTCTAAGCTCCGGGATTGAACATGAACATAAAGATAGAAAGGCTCTATATATCAGCATTTCAAGTGTTTCTTACAAGTTTCTAATCATTTCTCGGGAATATCATTGCGTATGTTAAGCGTTTTACCAAAAGTAGACAGTTTTCCTAGAAGTATACACACAGGAATCTTCAAGGTTTCAATTGAGTCATTCAGAAAACGCCAGTCTAATCAGAATCACCTGTAAATAGAAACAGTATTCTCTTCATTTATCAGCTTCATACCCATATTGTCAGCTTTTTAAATGGAAATTCTTAATGTTTGAAAGCACTTTCTAGGGTAATACATCATCTAAAATAGCCAGAATGGTAAACATTATCTGTACAATCGTCATTTCCCAGCGTTCTACCTCTAATCTCCGTGATTGAACATGAAAATAAAGATAGAACGGCTCTATGTACCACCATTTCAAGTGTTTCTTACATGTTTCTAATCATTTCTCGGGACTATCATTGTGTCTGTTAACCGTTTTACCAAAAGTAGACAGTCTTCCTATAAGTATACACACAGGAATCTTCAAGGTTTAAATTGAGTCATTAAAAAACGCCAGTCTAATCAGAATCACCTGTGAATATAAACAGTATTCTCTTCATTTATCAGCTTCATACCCATATTGTCAGCTTTTTAAACGGAAATTCTTAATGTTTGAAAGCACTTTCTTCGGTAATACATCATCTAAAGTAGACAGAATGGTAAACATTATCTCTACTCTTGTCATTACCCAGCATTCTATCTCTAAGCTCCGGGATTGAACATGAACATAAAGATAGAAAGGCTCTATGTACCAGCATTTCAAGTGTTTCTTACAAGTTTCTAATCATTTCTCGGGAATATCATTGCGTATGTTAAGCGTTTTACCAAAAGTAGACAGTTTTTCTAGAAGTATACACACTGGAATCTTCAAGGTTTCAATTGAGTCATTCAGAAAACGCCAGTCTAATCAGAATCACTTGTAAATAGAAACAGTATTCTCTTTATGTATCAGCTTCATACGTATTCTGAGCTTTATAAACAGCAATTCTTAATGTTTGAAAGCACATTCTTCGGAAATATGTCATCTAAGGTAGCCAGAATGGTAAACATTATCTGTACTGTCATCATTACGCAGCATTTTGTCTCTAATCTCCGTGATTGAACATGAAAATAAAGATAGAACGGCTCTATGTACCAGCATTTCAAGTGTTTCTTACAAGTTTCTAATCATTTCTCGGGAATATCATTGCGTATGTTAAGCGTTTTACTAAAAGTAGACAGTTTTTCTAGAAGTATACACACAGGAAACTTCAAGGTTTCAATAGAGTCATTCAGAAAACGCCAGTCTAATCAGAATCACCTGTGAATAGAAACAGTATTCTCTTCATTTATCAGCTTCATACCCATATTGTCAGCTTTTTAAACGGATATTCTTAATGTTTGAAAGCCCTTTCTTCGGTAATACATCATCTAAAGTAGACAGAATGGTTAACATTATCTCTACTCTTGTCATTACCCAGCATTCTATCTCTAAGCTCCGGGATTGAACATGAACATAAAGATAGAAAGGCTCTATGTACCAGCATTTCAAGTGTTTCTTACAAGTTTCTAATCATTTCTCGGGAATATCATTGCGTATGTTAAGCGTTTTACCAAAAGTAGACAGTTTTCCTAGAAGTATACACACAGGAATCTTCAAGGTTTCAATTGAGTCATTCAGAAAACGCCAGTCTAATCAGAATCACCTGTGAATATAAACAGTATTCTCTTCATTTATCAGCTTCACAAATAGTCTGAGCTTTATAAATGGAAATTCTTAATGTTTGAAAGCACTTTATTTGGAAAAACATCATCTAAAATAGCCAGAATGGTAAATATTATCTGTACAGTCGTCATTTTCCAGCATTCTGTGTCTAATCTCCGTTATTGAACATGAACATAAAGATAGAACGGCTCTATGTACCAGCATTTCAAGTGTTTCTTACATGTTTCTAATCATTTCTAGGTACTATCACTGTGTCTGTTAAGCGTTTAACCAAAAGTAGAAAGTTTTCCTAGAAGTATAAAGAGGAATGTTCAAGGTTTCAATTGAGTCATTCAAAAAACGCCAGTCTAATCAGAATCACCTGTAAATAGAAACAGTATTCTCTTTATTTATCAGCTTCCTACATATTCTGAGCTTTATAAACAGCAATTCTAAATGTTTGAAAGCACATTCTTCGGAAATATGTCATCTAAGGTAGCCAGAATGGTAAACATTATCTGTACTGTCGTCATTACGCAGCATTCTGTCTCTAATCTCCGTGATTGAACAAGAAAATAAAGATAGAACGGCTCTATGTACCACCATTTCAAGTGTTTCTTACATGTTTCTAATCATTTCTCGGGACTATCATTGTGTCTGTTAACCGTTTTACCAAAAGTAGACAGTCTTCCTACAAGTATACACAGGAATCTTCAAGGTTTAAATTGAGTCATTAAAAAACGCCAGTCTAATCAGAATCACCTGTGAATATAAACAGTATTCTCTTCATTTATCAGCTTCATACCCATATTGTCAGCTTTTTAAACGGATATTCTTAATGTTTGAAAGCCCTTTCTTCGGTAATACATCATCTAAAGTAGACAGAATGGTTAACATTATCTCTACTCTTGTCATTACCCAGCATTCTATCTCTAAGCTCCGGGATTGAACATGAACATAAAGATAGAAAGGCTCTATGTATCAGCATTTCAAGTGTTTCTTACAAGTTTCTAATCATTTCTCGGGAATATCATTGCGTATGTTAAGCGTTTTACCAAAAGTAGACAGTTTTCCTAGAAGTATACACACAGGAATCTTCAAGGTTTCAATTGAGTCATTCAGAAAACGCCAGTCTAATCAGAATCACCTGTAAATAGAAACAGTATTCTCTTCATTTATCAGCTTCATACCCATATTGTCAGCTTTTTAAATGGAAATTCTTAATGTTTGAAAGCACTTTCTAGGGTAATACATCATCTAAAATAGCCAGAATGGTAAACATTATCTGTACAATCGTCATTTCCCAGCGTTCTACCTCTAATCTCCGTGATTGAACATGAAAATAAAGATAGAACGGCTCTATGTACCACCATTTCAAGTGTTTCTTACATGTTTCTAATCATTTCTCGGGACTATCATTGTGTCTGTTAACCGTTTTACCAAAAGTAGACAGTCTTCCTATAAGTATACACACAGGAATCTTCAAGGTTTAAATTGAGTCATTAAAAAACGCCAGTCTAATCAGAATCACCTGTGAATATAAACAGTATTCTCTTCATTTATCAGCTTCATACCCATATTGTCAGCTTTTTAAACGGAAATTCTTAATGTTTGAAAGCACTTTCTTCGGTAATACATCATCTAAAGTAGACAGAATGGTAAACATTATCTCTACTCTTGTCATTACCCAGCATTCTATCTCTAAGCTCCGGGATTGAACATGAACATAAAGATAGAAAGGCTCTATGTACCAGCATTTCAAGTGTTTCTTACAAGTTTCTAATCATTTCTCGGGAATATCATTGCGTATGTTAAGCGTTTTACCAAAAGTAGACAGTTTTTCTAGAAGTATACACACTGGAATCTTCAAGGTTTCAATTGAGTCATTCAGAAAACGCCAGTCTAATCAGAATCACTTGTAAATAGAAACAGTATTCTCTTTATTTATCAGCTTCATACGTATTCTGAGCTTTATAAACAGCAATTCTTAATGTTTGAAAGCACATTCTTCGGAAATATGTCATCTAAGGTAGCCAGAATGGTAAACATTATCTGTACTGTCATCATTACGCAGCATTTTGTCTCTAATCTCCGTGATTGAACATGAAAATAAAGATAGAACGGCTCTATGTACCAGCATTTCAAGTGTTTCTTACAAGTTTCTAATCATTTCTCGGGAATATCATTGCGTATGTTAAGCGTTTTACTAAAAGTAGACAGTTTTTCTAGAAGTATACACACAGGAAACTTCAAGGTTTCAATAGAGTCATTCAGAAAACGCCAGTCTAATCAGAATCACCTGTGAATAGAAACAGTATTCTCTTCATTTATCAGCTTCATACCCATATTGTCAGCTTTTTAAACGGATATTCTTAATGTTTGAAAGCCCTTTCTTCGGTAATACATCATCTAAAGTAGACAGAATGGTTAACATTATCTCTACTCTTGTCATTACCCAGCATTCTATCTCTAAGCTCCGGGATTGAACATGAACATAAAGATAGAAAGGCTCTATGTACCAGCATTTCAAGTGTTTCTTACAAGTTTCTAATCATTTCTCGGGAATATCATTGCGTATGTTAAGCGTTTTACCAAAAGTAGACAGTTTTTCTAGAAGTATACACACTGGAATCTTCAAGGTTTCAATTGAGTCATTCAGAAAACGCCAGTCTAATCAGAATCACTTGTAAATAGAAACAGTATTCTCTTTATTTATCAGCTTCATACGTATTCTGAGCTTTATAAACAGCAATTCTTAATGTTTGAAAGCACATTCTTCGGAAATATGTCATCTAAGGTAGCCAGAATGGTAAACATTATCTGTACTGTCATCATTACGCAGCATTTTGTCTCTAATCTCCGTGATTGAACATGAAAATAAAGATAGAACGGCTCTATGTACCAGCATTTCAAGTGTTTCTTACAAGTTTCTAATCATTTCTCGGGAATATCATTGCGTATGTTAAGCGTTTTACTAAAAGTAGACAGTTTTTCTAGAAGTATACACACAGGAAACTTCAAGGTTTCAATAGAGTCATTCAGAAAACGCCAGTCTAATCAGAATCACCTGTGAATAGAAACAGTATTCTCTTCATTTATCAGCTTCATACCCATATTGTCAGCTTTTTAAACGGATATTCTTAATGTTTGAAAGCCCTTTCTTCGGTAATACATCATCTAAAGTAGACAGAATGGTTAACATTATCTCTACTCTTGTCATTACCCAGCATTCTATCTCTAAGCTCCGGGATTGAACATGAACATAAAGATAGAAAGGCTCTATGTACCAGCATTTCAAGTGTTTCTTACAAGTTTCTAATCATTTCTCGGGAATATCATTGCGTATGTTAAGCGTTTTACCAAAAGTAGACAGTTTTCCTAGAAGTATACACACAGGAATCTTCAAGGTTTCAATTGAGTCATTCAGAAAACGCCAGTCTAATCAGAATCACCTGTGAATATAAACAGTATTCTCTTCATTTATCAGCTTCACAAATAGTCTGAGCTTTATAAATGGAAATTCTTAATGTTTGAAAGCACTTTATTTGGAAAAACATCATCTAAAATAGCCAGAATGGTAAATATTATCTGTACAGTCGTCATTTTCCAGCATTCTGTGTCTAATCTCCGTGATTGAACATGAACATAAAGATAGAACGGCTCTATGTACCAGCATTTCAAGTGTTTCTTACATGTTTCTAATCATTTCTAGGTACTATCACTGTGTCTGTTAAGCGTTTAACCAAAAGTAGAAAGTTTTCCTAGAAGTATAAAGAGGAATGTTCAAGGTTTCAATTGAGTCATTCAAAAAACGCCAGTCTCATCAGAATCACCTGTAAATAGAAACAGTATTCTCTTTATTTATCAGCTTCCTACATATTCTGAGCTTTATAAACAGCAATTCTAAATGTTTGAAAGCACATTCTTCGGAAATATGTCATCTAAGGTAGCCAGAATGGTAAACATTATCTGTACTGTCGTCATTACGCAGCATTCTGTCTCTAATCTCCGTGATTGAACAAGAAAATAAAGATAGAACGGCTCTATGTACCACCATTTCAAGTGTTTCTTACATGTTTCTAATCATTTCTCGGGACTATCATTGTGTCTGTTAACCGTTTTACCAAAAGTAGACAGTCTTCCTACAAGTATACACAGGAATCTTCAAGGTTTAAATTGAGTCATTAAAAAACGCCAGTCTAATCAGAATCACCTGTGAATATAAACAGTATTCTCTTCATTTATCAGCTTCATACCCATATTGTCAGCTTTTTAAACGGATATTCTTAATGTTTGAAAGCCCTTTCTTCGGTAATACATCATCTAAAGTAGACAGAATGGTTAACATTATCTCTACTCTTGTCATTACCCAGCATTCTATCTCTAAGCTCCGGGATTGAACATGAACATAAAGATAGAAAGGCTCTATGTATCAGCATTTCAAGTGTTTCTTACAAGTTTCTAATCATTTCTCAGGAATATCATTGCGTATGTTAAGCGTTTTACCAAAAGTAGACAGTTTTCCTAGAAGTATACACACAGGAATCTTCAAGGTTTCAATTGAGTCATTCAGAAAACGCCAGTCTAATCAGAATCACCTGTAAATAGAAACAGTATTCTCTTCATTTATCAGCTTCATACCCATATTGTCAGCTTTTTAAATGGAAATTCTTAATGTTTGAAAGCACTTTCTAGGGTAATACATCATCTAAAATAGCCAGAATGGTAAACATTATCTGTACAATCGTCATTTCCCAGCGTTCTACCTCTAATCTCCGTGATTGAACATGAAAATAAAGATAGAACGGCTCTATGTACCACCATTTCAAGTGTTTCTTACATGTTTCTAATCATTTCTCGGGACTATCATTGTGTCTGTTAACCGTTTTACCAAAAGTAGACAGTCTTCCTATAAGTATACACACAGGAATCTTCAAGGTTTAAATTGAGTCATTAAAAAACGCCAGTCTAATCAGAATCACCTGTGAATATAAACAGTATTCTCTTCATTTATCAGCTTCATACCCATATTGTCAGCTTTTTAAACGGAAATTCTTAATGTTTGAAAGCACTTTCTTCGGTAATACATCATCTAAAGTAGACAGAATGGTAAACATTATCTCTACTCTTGTCATTACCCAGCATTCTATCTCTAAGCTCCGGGATTGAACATGAACATAAAGATAGAAAGGCTCTATGTACCAGCATTTCAAGTGTTTCTTACAAGTTTCTAATCATTTCTCGGGAATATCATTGCGTATGTTAAGCGTTTTACCAAAAGTAGACAGTTTTTCTAGAAGTATACACACTGGAATCTTCAAGGTTTCAATTGAGTCATTCAGAAAACGCCAGTCTAATCAGAATCACTTGTAAATAGAAACAGTATTCTCTTTATGTATCAGCTTCATACGTATTCTGAGCTTTATAAACAGCAATTCTTAATGTTTGAAAGCACATTCTTCGGAAATATGTCATCTAAGGTAGCCAGAATGGTAAACATTATCTGTACTGTCATCATTACGCAGCATTTTGTCTCTAATCTCCGTGATTGAACATGAAAATAAAGATAGAACGGCTCTATGTACCAGCATTTCAAGTGTTTCTTACAAGTTTCTAATCATTTCTCGGGAATATCATTGCGTATGTTAAGCGTTTTACTAAAAGTAGACAGTTTTTCTAGAAGTATACACACAGGAAACTTCAAGGTTTCAATAGAGTCATTCAGAAAACGCCAGTCTAATCAGAATCACCTGTGAATAGAAACAGTATTCTCTTCATTTATCAGCTTCATACCCATATTGTCAGCTTTTTAAACGGATATTCTTAATGTTTGAAAGCCCTTTCTTCGGTAATACATCATCTAAAGTAGACAGAATGGTTAACATTATCTCTACTCTTGTCATTACCCAGCATTCTATCTCTAAGCTCCGGGATTGAACATGAACATAAAGATAGAAAGGCTCTATGTACCAGCATTTCAAGTGTTTCTTACAAGTTTCTAATCATTTCTCGGGAATATCATTGCGTATGTTAAGCGTTTTACCAAAAGTAGACAGTTTTCCTAGAAGTATACACACAGGAATCTTCAAGGTTTCAATTGAGTCATTCAGAAAACGCCAGTCTAATCAGAATCACCTGTGAATATAAACAGTATTCTCTTCATTTATCAGCTTCACAAATAGTCTGAGCTTTATAAATGGAAATTCTTAATGTTTGAAAGCACTTTATTTGGAAAAACATCATCTAAAATAGCCAGAATGGTAAATATTATCTGTACAGTCGTCATTTTCCAGCATTCTGTGTCTAATCTCCGTTATTGAACATGAACATAAAGATAGAACGGCTCTATGTACCAGCATTTCAAGTGTTTCTTACATGTTTCTAATCATTTCTAGGTACTATCACTGTGTCTGTTAAGCGTTTAACCAAAAGTAGAAAGTTTTCCTAGAAGTATAAAGAGGAATGTTCAAGGTTTCAATTGAGTCATTCAAAAAACGCCAGTCTAATCAGAATCACCTGTAAATAGAAACAGTATTCTCTTTATTTATCAGCTTCCTACATATTCTGAGCTTTATAAACAGCAATTCTAAATGTTTGAAAGCACATTCTTCGGAAATATGTCATCTAAGGTAGCCAGAATGGTAAACATTATCTGTACTGTCGTCATTACGCAGCATTCTGTCTCTAATCTCCGTGATTGAACAAGAAAATAAAGATAGAACGGCTCTATGTACCACCATTTCAAGTGTTTCTTACATGTTTCTAATCATTTCTCGGGACTATCATTGTGTCTGTTAACCGTTTTACCAAAAGTAGACAGTCTTCCTACAAGTATACACAGGAATCTTCAAGGTTTAAATTGAGTCATTAAAAAACGCCAGTCTAATCAGAATCACCTGTGAATATAAACAGTATTCTCTTCATTTATCAGCTTCATACCCATATTGTCAGCTTTTTAAATGGATATTCTTAATGTTTGAAAGCCCTTTCTTCGGTAATACATCATCTAAAGTAGACAGAATGGTTAACATTATCTCTACTCTTGTCATTACCCAGCATTCTATCTCTAAGCTCCGGGATTGAACATGAACATAAATATAGAAAGGCTCTATGTATCAGCATTTCAAGTGTTTCTTACAAGTTTCTAATCATTTCTCGGGAATATCATTGCGTATGTTAAGCGTTTTACCAAAAGTAGACAGTTTTCCTAGAAGTATACACACAGGAATCTTCAAGGTTTCAATTGAGTCATTCAGAAAACGCCAGTCTAATCAGAATCACCTGTAAATAGAAACAGTATTCTCTTCATTTATCAGCTTCATACCCATATTGTCAGCTTTTTAAATGGAAATTCTTAATGTTTGAAAGCACTTTCTAGGGTAATACATCATCTAAAATAGCCAGAATGGTAAACATTATCTGTACAATCGTCATTTCCCAGCGTTCTACCTCTAATCTCCGTGATTGAACATGAAAATAAAGATAGAACGGCTCTATGTACCACCATTTCAAGTGTTTCTTACATGTTTCTAATCATTTCTCGGGACTATCATTGTGTCTGTTAACCGTTTTACCAAAAGTAGACAGTCTTCCTATAAGTATACACACAGGAATCTTCAAGGTTTAAATTGAGTCATTAAAAAACGCCAGTCTAATCAGAATCACCTGTGAATATAAACAGTATTCTCTTCATTTATCAGCTTCATACCCATATTGTCAGCTTTTTAAACGGAAATTCTTAATGTTTGAAAGCACTTTCTTCGGTAATACATCATCTAAAGTAGACAGAATGGTAAACATTATCTCTACTCTTGTCATTACCCAGCATTCTATCTCTAAGCTCCGGGATTGAACATGAACATAAAGATAGAAAGGCTCTATGTACCAGCATTTCAAGTGTTTCTTACAAGTTTCTAATCATTTCTCGGGAATATCATTGCGTATGTTAAGCGTTTTACCAAAAGTAGACAGTTTTTCTAGAAGTATACACACTGGAATCTTCAAGGTTTCAATTGAGTCATTCAGAAAACGCCAGTCTAATCAGAATCACTTGTAAATAGAAACAGTATTCTCTTTATTTATCAGCTTCATACGTATTCTGAGCTTTATAAACAGCAATTCTTAATGTTTGAAAGCACATTCTTCGGAAATATGTCATCTAAGGTAGCCAGAATGGTAAACATTATCTGTACTGTCATCATTACGCAGCATTTTGTCTCTAATCTCCGTGATTGAACATGAAAATAAAGATAGAACGGCTCTATGTACCAGCATTTCAAGTGTTTCTTACAAGTTTCTAATCATTTCTCGGGAATATCATTGCGTATGTTAAGCGTTTTACTAAAAGTACACAGTTTTTCTAGAAGTATACACACAGGAAACTTCAAGGTTTCAATAGAGTCATTCAGAAAACGCCAGTCTAATCAGAATCACCTGTGAATAGAAACAGTATTCTCTTCATTTATCAGCTTCATACCCATATTGTCAGCTTTTTAAACGGATATTCTTAATGTTTGAAAGCCCTTTCTTCGGTAATACATCATCTAAAGTAGACAGAATGGTTAACATTATCTCTACTCTTGTCATTACCCAGCATTCTATCTCTAAGCTCCGGGATTGAACATGAACATAAAGATAGAAAGGCTCTATGTACCAGCATTTCAAGTGTTTCTTACAAGTTTCTAATCATTTCTCGGGAATATCATTGCGTATGTTAAGCGTTTTACCAAAAGTAGACAGTTTTTCTAGAAGTATACACACTGGAATCTTCAAGGTTTCAATTGAGTCATTCAGAAAACGCCAGTCTAATCAGAATCACTTGTAAATAGAAACAGTATTCTCTTTATTTATCAGCTTCATACGTATTCTGAGCTTTATAAACAGCAATTCTTAATGTTTGAAAGCACATTCTTCGGAAATATGTCATCTAAGGTAGCCAGAATGGTAAACATTATCTGTACTGTCATCATTACGCAGCATTTTGTCTCTAATCTCCGTGATTGAACATGAAAATAAAGATAGAACGGCTCTATGTACCAGCATTTCAAGTGTTTCTTACAAGTTTCTAATCATTTCTCGGGAATATCATTGCGTATGTTAAGCGTTTTACTAAAAGTAGACAGTTTTTCTAGAAGTATACACACAGGAAACTTCAAGGTTTCAATAGAGTCATTCAGAAAACGCCAGTCTAATCAGAATCACCTGTGAATAGAAACAGTATTCTCTTCATTTATCAGCTTCATACCCATATTGTCAGCTTTTTAAACGGATATTCTTAATGTTTGAAAGCCCTTTCTTCGGTAATACATCATCTAAAGTAGACAGAATGGTTAACATTATCTCTACTCTTGTCATTACCCAGCATTCTATCTCTAAGCTCCGGGATTGAACATGAACATAAAGATAGAAAGGCTCTATGTACCAGCATTTCAAGTGTTTCTTACAAGTTTCTAATCATTTCTCGGGAATATCATTGCGTATGTTAAGCGTTTTACCAAAAGTAGACAGTTTTCCTAGAAGTATACACACAGGAATCTTCAAGGTTTCAATTGAGTCATTCAGAAAACGCCAGTCTAATCAGAATCACCTGTGAATATAAACAGTATTCTCTTCATTTATCAGCTTCACAAATAGTCTGAGCTTTATAAATGGAAATTCTTAATGTTTGAAAGCACTTTATTTGGAAAAACATCATCTAAAATAGCCAGAATGGTAAATATTATCTGTACAGTCGTCATTTTCCAGCATTCTGTGTCTAATCTCCGTGATTGAACATGAACATAAAGATAGAACGGCTCTATGTACCAGCATTTCAAGTGTTTCTTACATGTTTCTAATCATTTCTAGGTACTATCACTGTGTCTGTTAAGCGTTTAACCAAAAGTAGAAAGTTTTCCTAGAAGTATAAAGAGGAATGTTCAAGGTTTCAATTGAGTCATTCAAAAAACGCCAGTCTCATCAGAATCACCTGTAAATAGAAACAGTATTCTCTTTATTTATCAGCTTCCTACATATTCTGAGCTTTATAAACAGCAATTCTAAATGTTTGAAAGCACATTCTTCGGAAATATGTCATCTAAGGTAGCCAGAATGGTAAACATTATCTGTACTGTCGTCATTACGCAGCATTCTGTCTCTAATCTCCGTGATTGAACAAGAAAATAAAGATAGAACGGCTCTATGTACCACCATTTCAAGTGTTTCTTACATGTTTCTAATCATTTCTCGGGACTATCATTGTGTCTGTTAACCGTTTTACCAAAAGTAGACAGTCTTCCTACAAGTATACACAGGAATCTTCAAGGTTTAAATTGAGTCATTAAAAAACGCCAGTCTAATCAGAATCACCTGTGAATATAAACAGTATTCTCTTCATTTATCAGCTTCATACCCATATTGTCAGCTTTTTAAACGGATATTCTTAATGTTTGAAAGCCCTTTCTTCGGTAATACATCATCTAAAGTAGACAGAATGGTTAACATTATCTCTACTCTTGTCATTACCCAGCATTCTATCTCTAAGCTCCGGGATTGAACATGAACATAAAGATAGAAAGGCTCTATGTATCAGCATTTCAAGTGTTTCTTACAAGTTTCTAATCATTTCTCGGGAATATCATTGCGTATGTTAAGCGTTTTACCAAAAGTAGACAGTTTTCCTAGAAGTATACACACAGGAATCTTCAAGGTTTCAATTGAGTCATTCAGAAAACGCCAGTCTAATCAGAATCACCTGTGAATATAAACAGTATTCTCTTCATTTATCAGCTTCATACCCATATTGTCAGCTTTTTAAACGGAAATTCTTAATGTTTGAAAGCACTTTCTTCGGTAATACATCATCTAAAGTAGACAGAATGGTAAACATTATCTCTACTCTTGTCATTACCCAGCATTCTATCTCTAAGCTCCGGGATTGAACATGAACATAAAGATAGAAAGGCTCTATGTACCAGCATTTCAAGTGTTTCTTACAAGTTTCTAATCATTTCTCGGGAATATCATTGCGTATGTTAAGCGTTTTACCAAAAGTAGACAGTTTTTCTAGAAGTATACACACAGGAATCTTCAAGGTTTCAATTGAGTCATTCAGAAAACGCCAGTCTAATCAGAATCACCTGTAAATAGAAACAGTATTCTCTTCATTTATCAGCTTCATACCCATATTGTCAGCTTTTTAAATGGAAATTCTTAATGTTTGAAAGCACTTTCTAGGGTAATACATCATCTAAAATAGCCAGAATGGTAAACATTATCTGTACAATCGTCATTTCCCAGCGTTCTACCTCTAATCTCCGTGATTGAACATGAAAATAAAGATAGAACGGCTCTATGTACCACCATTTCAAGTGTTTCTTACATGTTTCTAATCATTTCTCGGGACTATCATTGTGTCTGTTAACCGTTTTACCAAAAGTAGACAGTCTTCCTATAAGTATACACACAGGAATCTTCAAGGTTTAAATTGAGTCATTAAAAAACGCCAGTCTAATCAGAATCACCTGTGAATATAAACAGTATTCTCTTCATTTATCAGCTTCATACCCATATTGTCAGCTTTTTAAACGGAAATTCTTAATGTTTGAAAGCACTTTCTTCGGTAATACATCATCTAAAGTAGACAGAATGGTAAACATTATCTCTACTCTTGTCATTACCCAGCATTCTATCTCTAAGCTCCGGGATTGAACATGAACATAAAGATAGAAAGGCTCTATGTACCAGCATTTCAAGTGTTTCTTACAAGTTTCTAATCATTTCTCGGGAATATCATTGCGTATGTTAAGCGTTTTACCAAAAGTAGACAGTTTTTCTAGAAGTATACACACTGGAATCTTCAAGGTTTCAATTGAGTCATTCAGAAAACGCCAGTCTAATCAGAATCACTTGTAAATAGAAACAGTATTCTCTTTATTTATCAGCTTCATACGTATTCTGAGCTTTATAAACAGCAATTCTTAATGTTTGAAAGCACATTCTTCGGAAATATGTCATCTAAGGTAGCCAGAATGGTAAACATTATCTGTACTGTCATCATTACGCAGCATTTTGTCTCTAATCTCCGTGATTGAACATGAAAATAAAGATAGAACGGCTCTATGTACCAGCATTTCAAGTGTTTCTTACAAGTTTCTAATCATTTCTCGGGAATATCATTGCGTATGTTAAGCGTTTTACTAAAAGTACACAGTTTTTCTAGAAGTATACACACAGGAAACTTCAAGGTTTCAATAGAGTCATTCAGAAAACGCCAGTCTAATCAGAATCACCTGTGAATAGAAACAGTATTCTCTTCATTTATCAGCTTCATACCCATATTGTCAGCTTTTTAAACGGATATTCTTAATGTTTGAAAGCCCTTTCTTCGGTAATACATCATCTAAAGTAGACAGAATGGTTAACATTATCTCTACTCTTGTCATTACCCAGCATTCTATCTCTAAGCTCCGGGATTGAACATGAACATAAAGATAGAAAGGCTCTATGTACCAGCATTTCAAGTGTTTCTTACAAGTTTCTAATCATTTCTCGGGAATATCATTGCGTATGTTAAGCGTTTTACCAAAAGTAGACAGTTTTTCTAGAAGTATACACACTGGAATCTTCAAGGTTTCAATTGAGTCATTCAGAAAACGCCAGTCTAATCAGAATCACTTGTAAATAGAAACAGTATTCTCTTTATTTATCAGCTTCATACGTATTCTGAGCTTTATAAACAGCAATTCTTAATGTTTGAAAGCACATTCTTCGGAAATATGTCATCTAAGGTAGCCAGAATGGTAAACATTATCTGTACTGTCATCATTACGCAGCATTTTGTCTCTAATCTCCGTGATTGAACATGAAAATAAAGATAGAACGGCTCTATGTACCAGCATTTCAAGTGTTTCTTACAAGTTTCTAATCATTTCTCGGGAATATCATTGCGTATGTTAAGCGTTTTACTAAAAGTAGACAGTTTTTCTAGAAGTATACACACAGGAAACTTCAAGGTTTCAATAGAGTCATTCAGAAAACGCCAGTCTAATCAGAATCACCTGTGAATAGAAACAGTATTCTCTTCATTTATCAGCTTCATACCCATATTGTCAGCTTTTTAAACGGATATTCTTAATGTTTGAAAGCCCTTTCTTCGGTAATACATCATCTAAAGTAGACAGAATGGTTAACATTATCTCTACTCTTGTCATTACCCAGCATTCTATCTCTAAGCTCCGGGATTGAACATGAACATAAAGATAGAAAGGCTCTATGTACCAGCATTTCAAGTGTTTCTTACAAGTTTCTAATCATTTCTCGGGAATATCATTGCGTATGTTAAGCGTTTTACCAAAAGTAGACAGTTTTCCTAGAAGTATACACACAGGAATCTTCAAGGTTTCAATTGAGTCATTCAGAAAACGCCAGTCTAATCAGAATCACCTGTGAATATAAACAGTATTCTCTTCATTTATCAGCTTCACAAATAGTCTGAGCTTTATAAATGGAAATTCTTAATGTTTGAAAGCACTTTATTTGGAAAAACATCATCTAAAATAGCCAGAATGGTAAATATTATCTGTACAGTCGTCATTTTCCAGCATTCTGTGTCTAATCTCCGTGATTGAACATGAACATAAAGATAGAACGGCTCTATGTACCAGCATTTCAAGTGTTTCTTACATGTTTCTAATCATTTCTAGGTACTATCACTGTGTCTGTTAAGCGTTTAACCAAAAGTAGAAAGTTTTCCTAGAAGTATAAAGAGGAATGTTCAAGGTTTCAATTGAGTCATTCAAAAAACGCCAGTCTCATCAGAATCACCTGTAAATAGAAACAGTATTCTCTTTATTTATCAGCTTCCTACATATTCTGAGCTTTATAAACAGCAATTCTAAATGTTTGAAAGCACATTCTTCGGAAATATGTCATCTAAGGTAGCCAGAATGGTAAACATTATCTGTACTGTCGTCATTACGCAGCATTCTGTCTCTAATCTCCGTGATTGAACAAGAAAATAAAGATAGAACGGCTCTATGTACCACCATTTCAAGTGTTTCTTACATGTTTCTAATCATTTCTCGGGACTATCATTGTGTCTGTTAACCGTTTTACCAAAAGTAGACAGTCTTCCTACAAGTATACACAGGAATCTTCAAGGTTTAAATTGAGTCATTAAAAAACGCCAGTCTAATCAGAATCACCTGTGAATATAAACAGTATTCTCTTCATTTATCAGCTTCATACCCATATTGTCAGCTTTTTAAACGGATATTCTTAATGTTTGAAAGCCCTTTCTTCGGTAATACATCATCTAAAGTAGACAGAATGGTTAACATTATCTCTACTCTTGTCATTACCCAGCATTCTATCTCTAAGCTCCGGGATTGAACATGAACATAAAGATAGAAAGGCTCTATGTATCAGCATTTCAAGTGTTTCTTACAAGTTTCTAATCATTTCTCGGGAATATCATTGCGTATGTTAAGCGTTTTACCAAAAGTAGACAGTTTTCCTAGAAGTATACACACAGGAATCTTCAAGGTTTCAATTGAGTCATTCAGAAAACGCCAGTCTAATCAGAATCACCTGTGAATATAAACAGTATTCTCTTCATTTATCAGCTTCATACCCATATTGTCAGCTTTTTAAACGGAAATTCTTAATGTTTGAAAGCACTTTCTTCGGTAATACATCATCTAAAGTAGACAGAATGGTAAACATTATCTCTACTCTTGTCATTACCCAGCATTCTATCTCTAAGCTCCGGGATTGAACATGAACATAAAGATAGAAAGGCTCTATGTACCAGCATTTCAAGTGTTTCTTACAAGTTTCTAATCATTTCTCGGGAATATCATTGCGTATGTTAAGCGTTTTACCAAAAGTAGACAGTTTTTCTAGAAGTATACACACTGGAATCTTCAAGGTTTCAATTGAGTCATTCAGAAAACGCCAGTCTAATCAGAATCACTTGTAAATAGAAACAGTATTCTCTTTATTTATCAGCTTCATACGTATTCTGAGCTTTATAAACAGCAATTCTTAATGTTTGAAAGCACATTCTTCGGAAATATGTCATCTAAGGTAGCCAGAATGGTAAACATTATCTGTACTGTCATCATTACGCAGCATTTTGTCTCTAATCTCCGTGATTGAACATGAAAATAAAGATAGAACGGCTCTATGTACCAGCATTTCAAGTGTTTCTTACAAGTTTCTAATCATTTCTCGGGAATATCATTGCGTATGTTAAGCGTTTTACTAAAAGTAGACAGTTTTTCTAGAAGTATACACACAGGAAACTTCAAGGTTTCAATAGAGTCATTCAGAAAACGCCAGTCTAATCAGAATCACCTGTGAATAGAAACAGTATTCTCTTCATTTATCAGCTTCATACCCATATTGTCAGCTTTTTAAACGGAAATTCTTAATGTTTGAAAGCCCTTTCTTCGGTAATACATCATCTAAAGTAGACAGAATGGTTAACATTATCTCTACTCTTGTCATTACCCAGCATTCTATCTCTAAGCTCCGGGATTGAACATGAACATAAAGATAGAAAGGCTCTATGTACCAGCATTTCAAGTGTTTCTTACAAGTTTCTAATCATTTCTCGGGAATATCATTGCGTATGTTAAGCGTTTTACCAAAAGTAGACAGTTTTTCTAGAAGTATACACACTGGAATCTTCAAGGTTTCAATTGAGTCATTCAGAAAACGCCAGTCTAATCAGAATCACTTGTAAATAGAAACAGTATTCTCTTTATTTATCAGCTTCATACGTATTCTGAGCTTTATAAACAGCAATTCTTAATGTTTGAAAGCACATTCTTCGGAAATATGTCATCTAAGGTAGCCAGAATGGTAAACATTATCTGTACTGTCATCATTACGCAGCATTTTGTCTCTAATCTCCGTGATTGAACATGAAAATAAAGATAGAACGGCTCTATGTACCAGCATTTCAAGTGTTTCTTACAAGTTTCTAATCATTTCTCGGGAATATCATTGCGTATGTTAAGCGTTTTACTAAAAGTAGACAGTTTTTCTAGAAGTATACACACAGGAAACTTCAAGGTTTCAATAGAGTCATTCAGAAAACGCCAGTCTAATCAGAATCACCTGTGAATAGAAACAGTATTCTCTTCATTTATCAGCTTCATACCCATATTGTCAGCTTTTTAAACGGAAATTCTTAATGTTTGAAAGCCCTTTCTTCGGTAATACATCATCTAAAGTAGACAGAATGGTTAACATTATCTCTACTCTTGTCATTACCCAGCATTCTATCTCTAAGCTCCGGGATTGAACATGAACATAAAGATAGAAAGGCTCTATGTACCAGCATTTCAAGTGTTTCTTACAAGTTTCTAATCATTTCTCGGGAATATCATTGCGTATGTTAAGCGTTTTACCAAAAGTAGACAGTTTTCCTAGAAGTATACACACAGGAATCTTCAAGGTTTCAATTGAGTCATTCAGAAAACGCCAGTCTAATCAGAATCACCTGTGAATATAAACAGTATTCTCTTCATTTATCAGCTTCACAAATAGTCTGAGCTTTATAAATGGAAATTCTTAATGTTTGAAAGCACTTTATTTGGAAAAACATCATCTAAAATAGCCAGAATGGTAAATATTATCTGTACAGTCGTCATTTTCCAGCATTCTGTGTCTAATCTCCGTGATTGAACATGAACATAAAGATAGAACGGCTCTATGTACCAGCATTTCAAGTGTTTCTTACATGTTTCTAATCATTTCTAGGTACTATCACTGTGTCTGTTAAGCGTTTAACCAAAAGTAGAAAGTTTTCCTAGAAGTATAAAGAGGAATGTTCAAGGTTTCAATTGAGTCATTCAAAAAACGCCAGTCTCATCAGAATCACCTGTAAATAGAAACAGTATTCTCTTTATTTATCAGCTTCCTACATATTCTGAGCTTTATAAACAGCAATTCTAAATGTTTGAAAGCACATTCTTCGGAAATATGTCATCTAAGGTAGCCAGAATGGTAAACATTATCTGTACTGTCGTCATTACGCAGCATTCTGTCTCTAATCTCCGTGATTGAACAAGAAAATAAAGATAGAACGGCTCTATGTACCACCATTTCAAGTGTTTCTTACATGTTTCTAATCATTTCTCGGGAC
This sequence comes from Myotis yumanensis, assembly GCF_028538775.1. Taxonomy (NCBI): domain Eukaryota; kingdom Metazoa; phylum Chordata; class Mammalia; order Chiroptera; family Vespertilionidae; genus Myotis; species Myotis yumanensis. The sequence continues at coordinate 114,044,876 of NW_027223755.1, read as the reverse complement.
TATCATTGTGTCTGTTAACCGTTTTACCAAAAGTAGACAGTCTTCCTACAAGTATACACAGGAATCTTCAAGGTTTAAATTGAGTCATTAAAAAACGCCAGTCTAATCAGAATCACCTGTGAATATAAACAGTATTCTCTTCATTTATCAGCTTCATACCCATATTGTCAGCTTTTTAAACGGATATTCTTAATGTTTGAAAGCCCTTTCTTCGGTAATACATCATCTAAAGTAGACAGAATGGTTAACATTATCTCTACTCTTGTCATTACCCAGCATTCTATCTCTAAGCTCCGGGATTGAACATGAACATAAAGATAGAAAGGCTCTATGTATCAGCATTTCAAGTGTTTCTTACAAGTTTCTAATCATTTCTCGGGAATATCATTGCGTATGTTAAGCGTTTTACCAAAAGTAGACAGTTTTCCTAGAAGTATACACACAGGAATCTTCAAGGTTTCAATTGAGTCATTCAGAAAACGCCAGTCTAATCAGAATCACCTGTAAATAGAAACAGTATTCTCTTCATTTATCAGCTTCATACCCATATTGTCAGCTTTTTAAATGGAAATTCTTAATGTTTGAAAGCACTTTCTAGGGTAATACATCATCTAAAATAGCCAGAATGGTAAACATTATCTGTACAATCGTCATTTCCCAGCGTTCTACCTCTAATCTCCGTGATTGAACATGAAAATAAAGATAGAACGGCTCTATGTACCACCATTTCAAGTGTTTCTTACATGTTTCTAATCATTTCTCGGGACTATCATTGTGTCTGTTAACCGTTTTACCAAAAGTAGACAGTCTTCCTATAAGTATACACACAGGAATCTTCAAGGTTTAAATTGAGTCATTAAAAAACGCCAGTCTAATCAGAATCACCTGTGAATATAAACAGTATTCTCTTCATTTATCAGCTTCATACCCATATTGTCAGCTTTTTAAACGGAAATTCTTAATGTTTGAAAGCACTTTCTTCGGTAATACATCATCTAAAGTAGACAGAATGGTAAACATTATCTCTACTCTTGTCATTACCCAGCATTCTATCTCTAAGCTCCGGGATTGAACATGAACATAAAGATAGAAAGGCTCTATGTACCAGCATTTCAAGTGTTTCTTACAAGTTTCTAATCATTTCTCGGGAATATCATTGCGTATGTTAAGCGTTTTACCAAAAGTAGACAGTTTTTCTAGAAGTATACACACTGGAATCTTCAAGGTTTCAATTGAGTCATTCAGAAAACGCCAGTCTAATCAGAATCACTTGTAAATAGAAACAGTATTCTCTTTATTTATCAGCTTCATACGTATTCTGAGCTTTATAAACAGCAATTCTTAATGTTTGAAAGCACATTCTTCGGAAATATGTCATCTAAGGTAGCCAGAATGGTAAACATTATCTGTACTGTCATCATTACGCAGCATTTTGTCTCTAATCTCCGTGATTGAACATGAAAATAAAGATAGAACGGCTCTATGTACCAGCATTTCAAGTGTTTCTTACAAGTTTCTAATCATTTCTCGGGAATATCATTGCGTATGTTAAGCGTTTTACTAAAAGTAGACAGTTTTTCTAGAAGTATACACACAGGAAACTTCAAGGTTTCAATAGAGTCATTCAGAAAACGCCAGTCTAATCAGAATCACCTGTGAATAGAAACAGTATTCTCTTCATTTATCAGCTTCATACCCATATTGTCAGCTTTTTAAACGGATATTCTTAATGTTTGAAAGCCCTTTCTTCGGTAATACATCATCTAAAGTAGACAGAATGGTTAACATTATCTCTACTCTTGTCATTACCCAGCATTCTATCTCTAAGCTCCGGGATTGAACATGAACATAAAGATAGAAAGGCTCTATGTACCAGCATTTCAAGTGTTTCTTACAAGTTTCTAATCATTTCTCGGGAATATCATTGCGTATGTTAAGCGTTTTACCAAAAGTAGACAGTTTTTCTAGAAGTATACACACTGGAATCTTCAAGGTTTCAATTGAGTCATTCAGAAAACGCCAGTCTAATCAGAATCACTTGTAAATAGAAACAGTATTCTCTTTATTTATCAGCTTCATACGTATTCTGAGCTTTATAAACAGCAATTCTTAATGTTTGAAAGCACATTCTTCGGAAATATGTCATCTAAGGTAGCCAGAATGGTAAACATTATCTGTACTGTCATCATTACGCAGCATTTTGTCTCTAATCTCCGTGATTGAACATGAAAATAAAGATAGAACGGCTCTATGTACCAGCATTTCAAGTGTTTCTTACAAGTTTCTAATCATTTCTTGGGAATATCATTGCGTATGTTAAGCGTTTTACTAAAAGTAGACAGTTTTTCTAGAAGTATACACACAGGAAACTTCAAGGTTTCAATAGAGTCATTCAGAAAACGCCAGTCTAATCAGAATCACCTGTGAATAGAAACAGTATTCTCTTCATTTATCAGCTTCATACCCATATTGTCAGCTTTTTAAACGGATATTCTTAATGTTTGAAAGCCCTTTCTTCGGTAATACATCATCTAAAGTAGACAGAATGGTTAACATTATCTCTACTCTTGTCATTACCCAGCATTCTATCTCTAAGCTCCGGGATTGAACATGAACATAAAGATAGAAAGGCTCTATGTACCAGCATTTCAAGTGTTTCTTACAAGTTTCTAATCATTTCTCGGGAATATCATTGCGTATGTTAAGCGTTTTACCAAAAGTAGACAGTTTTCCTAGAAGTATACACACAGGAATCTTCAAGGTTTCAATTGAGTCATTCAGAAAACGCCAGTCTAATCAGAATCACCTGTGAATATAAACAGTATTCTCTTCATTTATCAGCTTCACAAATAGTCTGAGCTTTATAAATGGAAATTCTTAATGTTTGAAAGCACTTTATTTGGAAAAACATCATCTAAAATAGCCAGAATGGTAAATATTATCTGTACAGTCGTCATTTTCCAGCATTCTGTGTCTAATCTCCGTGATTGAACATGAACATAAAGATAGAACGGCTCTATGTACCAGCATTTCAAGTGTTTCTTACATGTTTCTAATCATTTCTAGGTACTATCACTGTGTCTGTTAAGCGTTTAACCAAAAGTAGAAAGTTTTCCTAGAAGTATAAAGAGGAATGTTCAAGGTTTCAATTGAGTCATTCAAAAAACGCCAGTCTCATCAGAATCACCTGTAAATAGAAACAGTATTCTCTTTATTTATCAGCTTCCTACATATTCTGAGCTTTATAAACAGCAATTCTAAATGTTTGAAAGCACATTCTTCGGAAATATGTCATCTAAGGTAGCCAGAATGGTAAACATTATCTGTACTGTCGTCATTACGCAGCATTCTGTCTCTAATCTCCGTGATTGAACAAGAAAATAAAGATAGAACGGCTCTATGTACCACCATTTCAAGTGTTTCTTACATGTTTCTAATCATTTCTCGGGACTATCATTGTGTCTGTTAACCGTTTTACCAAAAGTAGACAGTCTTCCTACAAGTATACACAGGAATCTTCAAGGTTTAAATTGAGTCATTAAAAAACGCCAGTCTAATCAGAATCACCTGTGAATATAAACAGTATTCTCTTCATTTATCAGCTTCATACCCATATTGTCAGCTTTTTAAACGGATATTCTTAATGTTTGAAAGCCCTTTCTTCGGTAATACATCATCTAAAGTAGACAGAATGGTTAACATTATCTCTACTCTTGTCATTACCCAGCATTCTATCTCTAAGCTCCGGGATTGAACATGAACATAAAGATAGAAAGGCTCTATGTATCAGCATTTCAAGTGTTTCTTACAAGTTTCTAATCATTTCTCGGGAATATCATTGCGTATGTTAAGCGTTTTACCAAAAGTAGACAGTTTTCCTAGAAGTATACACACAGGAATCTTCAAGGTTTCAATTGAGTCATTCAGAAAACGCCAGTCTAATCAGAATCACCTGTAAATAGAAACAGTATTCTCTTCATTTATCAGCTTCATACCCATATTGTCAGCTTTTTAAATGGAAATTCTTAATGTTTGAAAGCACTTTCTAGGGTAATACATCATCTAAAATAGCCAGAATGGTAAACATTATCTGTACAGTCGTCATTTCCCAGCGTTCTACCTCTAATCTCCGTGATTGAACATGAAAATAAAGATAGAACGGCTCTATGTACCACCATTTCAAGTGTTTCTTACATGTTTCTAATCATTTCTCGGGACTATCATTGTGTCTGTTAAGCGTTTTACCAAAAGTAGACAGTCTTCCTATAAGTATACACACAGGAATCTTCAAGGTTTAAATTGAGTCATTAAAAAACGCCAGTCTAATCAGAATCACCTGTGAATATAAACAGTATTCTCTTCATTTATCAGCTTCATACCCATATTGTCAGCTTTTTAAACGGAAATTCTTAATGTTTGAAAGCACTTTCTTCGGTAATACATCATCTAAAGTAGACAGAATGGTAAACATTATCTCTACTCTTGTCATTACCCAGCATTCTATCTCTAAGCTCCGGGATTGAACATGAACATAAAGATAGAAAGGCTCTATGTACCAGCATTTCAAGTGTTTCTTACAAGTTTCTAATCATTTCTCGGGAATATCATTGCGTATGTTAAGCGTTTTACCAAAAGTAGACAGTTTTTCTAGAAGTATACACACTGGAATCTTCAAGGTTTCAATTGAGTCATTCAGAAAACGCCAGTCTAATCAGAATCACTTGTAAATAGAAACAGTATTCTCTTTATTTATCAGCTTCATACGTATTCTGAGCTTTATAAACAGCAATTCTTAATGTTTGAAAGCCCTTTCCTTGGAAAAACAACATCTAGAGTAGCCGCAAATGTAAAGTTCATCCTTACTCTCCTCAGTTGAGAGTTTTTTACCTCTAATCTCAGTGATTGAACTAGGCCATAAAGATAGCATGGCTCTATTATACAGCATTTCAAGTGTTTCTTCCATGTTTCTAGTCAGTTCCCGGGACTATCCTAGTGTATTTTAAGAGTTTTACCAAAATTAGACATTTTTCCAGAAGTAGATACATGAATCTTCAGGATGTAAACTTTGTCATTTAGAAAATGCCAGGCAATTCAGCCTCAATTGTAATTATAAACAGTATTCGCTCCATTGATCAACCTAATACACATATTCTGAGCTTTAAAAACAGCAATTCCTCATGTTGGAAGCACTTCATTGGAAAAACACCATCTAGAGTAGCCGGAATTGTAAACATTATCATTACTCTCTTCATTTGAGAGTTTTCTACCTCTAATCTCTATGATTGAACTAGGCCATCAGGATAGAACGGCTCTATTTACCCGCATTTAAACTGTTTCTTACATGTCTCTAATCATTTCTGGGACTATCATTGTGTATTGTAAGAGGTTTACCAAAAGTAGACAGTTTTCCCAGAAGTATACACATGAATCTTCAAGAGTTAAATTGTGCCATTCAGAAAACTCCACGCAATTCGGCCTCAGTTGTAAATATAAACAGTATTCGCTTCATTTATCAGCTTCATACCCAGATTCTCAGCTTTTTAAACGGAAATTCTTAATGTTTGAAAGCACTTTTTTCGGACATACATCATCTAAAGTAGCCAGAATGGAAAACATTATCTGTTCTCTCGGCATTACGCAGCATTCTATCTCTAATCTCCCTGATTGAACATGAACATAAAGATAGAACGGCTCTATGTACCAGCATTTCAAGTGTTTCTTACATGTTTCTAATCATTTCTCGGGACTATCATTGTGTCTGTTAAGCGTTTTACCAAAAGTAGACAGTTTTCCTAGAGGTATACACAGGAATCTTCAAGGTTTACTTTGAGTCATTCAGAAAACGCCAGTCTAATCATAATCACCTGTAAATATAAACAGTATTCTCTTCATTTATCAGCTTCACAAATAGTCTGAGCTTTATAAATGGAAATTCTTAATGTTTGAAAGCACTTTATTTGGAAAAACATCATGTAAAATAGGCAGAATGGTAAACATTATCTGTACAATCGTCATTTCCCAGCATTCTGTCTCTAATCTCCGTGATTGAACATGAAAATAAAGATAGAACGGCTCTATGTACCACCATTTCAAGTCTTTCTTACATGTTTCTAATCATTTCCGGGACTATCATTGTGGATATTAAGAATTTTACCAAAAGTAGACAGTTTTCCTCGAAGTATACACAGGAACCTTCAAGATTTAAATTGTGCCATTCAGAAAACGCCAGGCAATTCAGCCTCAGTTGTAAATATAAACAGTATTCTCTTCATTTATCAGGTTCATACCCATATCCTAGCTCTATAAACTGCAATTCTTAATGTATGAAAGCACATTCTTCGGAAATACATCATCTAAAGTAGCCAGAATGGTAAACATTATCTGTACTCTCATCATTACGCAGCATTCTATCCTTAATCTCTGTGATTGAACATGAACATAAAGATAGAACGGCTCTATGTACCAGCATTTCAAGTGTTTCTTACATGTTTCCAATCATTTTTCGGAACTATCATTGTGTATGTGAAGAGTTTTACCAAAGGTAGACAGTTTTCCTACAACTATTTACAGGCATCTTCAAGGTTTAAATTGAGTCATTCAGTAAATGCCAGATAAATCAGAATCACCTGTAAATATAATCAGTATTCTCTTCATTTATCAGCTTCACACATATTCTGAGCTATATAAATGGAAATTCTTAATGTTTGAAAGCACTTTCTTTGGAAAAACATCATCTAAAGTAGCCAGAATGGTAAACATGATCTGTACTCTCGTTATTTCGCAGCATTGTACCTCTAAACTCCGTGATTGAACATGAACATAAAGATAGAACGGCTCTATGTACCAGCATTTCAAGTGTTTCTTACATGTTTCTAATCATTTCTAGGGACTATCATGGTGTATGTTAAGCGTTTAACCAAAAGTAGACAGTTTTCCTAGAAGTATAAACAGGAATGTTCAAGGTTTAAATTGAGTCATTCAAAAAACGCCAGTCTAATCAGAATCACCTGTGAATATAAACAGTATTCTCTTCATTTATCAGCATCATACCCATATTTTCAGCTTTTTAAACAGAAATTCTTAATGTTTGAAAGCACTTTCTTCGGTAATACATCATCTAAAGTACACAGAATGGAAAACATTATCTGTTCTTTCGGCATTAGGCAGCATTCTGTCTCTATTCTCCCTGATTGAACATGAACATAAAGATAGAATGGCTCTATGTACCAGCATTTCAAGTGTTTCTTACATGTTTCTAATCATTTCTAGGGACTATCATTGTGTCTGTTAAGCGTTTAACCAAAAGTAGACAGTTTTCCTAGAAGTATAAACAGGAATGTTCAAGGTTTCAATTGAGTCATTCAAAAAACGCCAGTCTAATCAGAATCACCTGTAAATAGAAACAGTATTCTCTTTATTTATCAGCTTCCTACATATTCTGAGCTTTATAAACAGCAATTCTTAATGTTTGAAAGCACATTCTTCGGAAATATGTCATCTAAGGTATCCAAAATGGTAAACATTATATGTACTGTCGTCATTACGCAGCATTCTGTCTCTAATCTCCGTGATTGAACATGAAAATAAAGATAGAACGGCTCTATGTACCAGCATTTCAAGTGTTTTTTACATGTTTCTAATCACTTCTCAGGACTATCATTGAGTCTGTTAAGCGTTTTACCAAAAGTAGACAGTTTTCCTAGAGGTATACACAGGAATCTTCAAGGTTTAATTTGAGTCATTCAGAAAACGCCAGTCTAAACATAATCACCTGTAAATATAAACAGTATTCTCTTCATTTATCAGCTTCACAAATAGTCTGAGGTTTATAAATGGAAATTCTTAATGTTTGAAACCACTTTATTTGGAAAAACATCATCTAAAATAGCCAGAATGGTAAACATTATCTGTACAATCGTCATTTCCCAGAATTCAGTCTCTAATCTCCGTGATAGAACATGAAAATAAAGATAGAACGGCTCTATGTACCAGCATTTCAAGTGTTTCTTACATGTTTCTAATCATTTTTCGGGACTATCAGTGTATCTGTTAAGTGTTTTACCAAAAGTAGACAGTCTTCCTACAAGTATACACAGGAATCTTCAAGGTTTAAATTGAGTCATTCCAAAAACGCCAGTCTAATCAGAATCACCTGTGAATATAAACAGTGTTCTCTTCATTTATCAGCTTCATACCCATATTGTCAGCTTTTTAAACGGAAATTCTTAATGTTTGAAAGCACTTTCTTCAGTAATACATCATCTAAAGTAGACAGAATGGTAAACATTATCTCTACTCTTGTCATTACCCAGCATTCTATCTCTAAGCTCCGGGATTGAACATGAACATAAAGATAGAAAGGCTCCATGTACCAGCATTTCAAGTGTTTCTTACAAGTTTCTAATCATTTCTCGGGAATATCATTGCGTATGTTAAGCGTTTTACTAAAAGTAGACAGTCTTCCTACAAGTATACACAGGAATCTTCAAGGTTTAAATTGAGTCATTCAAAAAACGCCAGTCTAATCAGAATCACCTGTGAATATAAACAGTATTCTCTTCATTTATCAGCTTCATACCCATATTGTCAGCTTTGTAAACGGAAATCCTTAATGTTTGAAAGCACTTTCTTCAGTAATACATCATCTAAAGTAGACAGAATGGTAAACATTATCTCTACTCTTGTCATTAACCCTGCATTCTATCTCTAAGCTCCGGGATTGAACATGAACATAAAGATAGAAAGGCTCCATGTACCAGCATTTCAAGTGTTTCTTACAAGTTTCTAATCATTTCTCGGGAATATCATTGCGTATGTTAAGCGTTTTACCAAAAGTAGACAGTTTTCCTAGAAGTATACACACAGGAATCTTCAAAGATTCAATTGAGTCATTCAGAAAACGCCAGTCTAATCAGAATCACTTGTAAATAGAAACAGTATTCTCTTTATTTATCAGCTTCCTACATATTCTAAGCTTTATAAACAGCAATTCTTAATGTTTGAAAGCACATTCTTCGGAAATATGTCATCTAAGGTAGCCAGAATGGTAAACATTATCTGTACTGTCATCATTACGCAGCATTTTGTCTCTAATCTCCGTGATTGAACATGAAAATAAAGATAGAACGGCTCTATGTACCAGCATTTCAAGTGTTTCTTACAAGTTTCTAATCATTTCTCGGGAATATCATTGCGTATGTTAAGCGTTTTACTAAAAGTAGACAGTTTTTCTAGAAGTATACACACAGGAAACTTCAAGGTTTCAATAGAGTCATTCAGAAAACGCCAGTCTAATCAGAATCACCTGTGAATAGAAACAGTATTCTCTTCATTTATCAGCTTCATACCCATATTGTCAGCTTTTTAAACGGAAATTCTTAATGTTTGAAAGCACTTTATTTGGAAAAACATCATCTAAAATAGCCAGAATGGTAAATATTATCTGTACAGTCGTCATTTTCCAGCATTCTGTGTCTAATCTCCGTGATTGAACATGAACATAAAGATAGAACGGCTCTATGTACCAGCATTTCAAGTGTTTCTTACATGTTTCTAATCATTTCTAGGTACTATCACTGTGTCTGTTAAGCGTTTAACCAAAAGTAGAAAGTTTTCCTAGAAGTATAAAGAGGAATGTTCAAGGTTTCAATTGAGTCATTCAAAAAACGCCAGTCTAATCAGAATCACCTGTAAATAGAAACAGTATTCTCTTTATTTATCAGCTTCCTACATATTCTGAGCTTTATAAACAGCAATTCTAAATGTTTGAAAGCACATTCTTCGGAAATATGTCATCTAAGGTAGCCAGAATGGTAAACATTATCTGTACTGTCGTCATTACGCAGCATTCTGTCTCTAATCTCCGTGATTGAACAAGAAAATAAAGATAGAACGGCTCTATGTACCACCATTTCAAGTGTTTCTTACATGTTTCTAATCATTTCTCGGGACTATCATTGTGTCTGTTAACCGTTTTACCAAAAGTAGACAGTCTTCCTACAAGTATACACAGGAATCTTCAAGGTTTAAATTGAGTCATTAAAAAACGCCAGTCTAATCAGAATCACCTGTGAATATAAACAGTATTCTCTTCATTTATCAGCTTCATACCCATATTGTCAGCTTTTTAAACGGAAATTCTTAATGTTTGAAAGCACTTTCTTCGGTAATACATCATCTAAAGTAGACAGAATGGTAAACATTATCTCTACTCTTGTCATTACCCAGCATTCTATCTCTAAGCTCCGGGATTGAACATGAACATAAAGATAGAAAGGCTCTATGTACCAGCATTTCAAGTGTTTCTTACAAGTTTCTAATCATTTCTCGGGAATATCATTGCGTATGTTAAGCGTTTTACCAAAAGTAGACAGTTTTTCTAGAAGTATACACACTGGAATCTTCAAGGTTTCAATTGAGTCATTCAGAAAACGCCAGTCTAATCAGAATCACTTGTAAATAGAAACAGTATTCTCTTTATTTATCAGCTTCATACGTATTCTGAGCTTTATAAACAGCAATTCTTAATGTTTGAAAGCCCTTTCCTTGGAAAAACAACATCTAGAGTAGCCGCAAATGTAAAGTTCATCCTTACTCTCCTCAGTTGAGAGTTTTTTACCTCTAATCTCAGTGATTGAACTAGGCCATAAAGATAGCATGGCTCTATTATACAGCATTTCAAGTGTTTCTTCCATGTTTCTAGTCAGTTCCCGGGACTATCCTAGTGTATTTTAAGAGTTTTACCAAAATTAGACATTTTTCCAGAAGTAGATACATGAATCTTCAGGATGTAAACTTTGTCATTTAGAAAATGCCAGGCAATTCAGCCTCAATTGTAATTATAAACAGTATTCGCTCCATTGATCAACCTAATACACATATTCTGAGCTTTAAAAACAGCAATTCCTCATGTTGGAAGCACTTCATTGGAAAAACACCATCTAGAGTAGCCGGAATTGTAAACATTATCATTACTCTCTTCATTTGAGAGTTTTCTACCTCTAATCTCTATGATTGAACTAGGCCATCAGGATAGAACGGCTCTATTTACCCGCATTTAAACTGTTTCTTACATGTCTCTAATCATTTCTGGGACTATCATTGTGTATTGTAAGAGGTTTACCAAAAGTAGACAGTTTTCCCAGAAGTATACACATGAATCTTCAAGAGTTAAATTGTGCCATTCAGAAAACTCCACGCAATTCGGCCTCAGTTGTAAATATAAACAGTATTCGCTTCATTTATCAGCTTCATACCCAGATTCTCAGCTTTTTAAACGGAAATTCTTAATGTTTGAAAGCACTTTTTTCGGACATACATCATCTAAAGTAGCCAGAATGGAAAACATTATCTGTTCTCTCGGCATTACGCAGCATTCTATCTCTAATCTCCCTGATTGAACATGAACATAAAGATAGAACGGCTCTATGTACCAGCATTTCAAGTGTTTCTTACATGTTTCTAATCATTTCTCGGGACTATCATTGTGTCTGTTAAGCGTTTTACCAAAAGTAGACAGTTTTCCTAGAGGTATACACAGGAATCTTCAAGGTTTACTTTGAGTCATTCAGAAAACGCCAGTCTAATCATAATCACCTGTAAATATAAACAGTATTCTCTTCATTTATCAGCTTCACAAATAGTCTGAGCTTTATAAATGGAAATTCTTAATGTTTGAAAGCACTTTATTTGGAAAAACATCATGTAAAATAGGCAGAATTGTAAACATTATCTGTACAATCGTCATTTCCCAGCATTCTGTCTCTAATCTCCGTGATTGAACATGAAAATAAAGCTAGAACGGCTCTATGTACCACCATTTCAAGTGTTTCTTACATGTTTCTAATCATTTCTCGGGACTATCATTGTGTCTGTTAACCGTTTTACCAAAAGTAGACAGTCTTCCTATAAGTATACACACAGGAATCTTCAAGGTTTAAATTGAGTCATTAAAAAACGCCAGTCTAATCAGAATCACCTGTGAATATAAACAGTATTCTCTTCATTTATCAGCTTCATACCCATATTGTCAGCTTTTTAAACGGAAATTCTTAATGTTTGAAAGCACTTTCTTCGGTAATACATCATCTAAAGTAGACAGAATGGTAAACATTATCTCTACTCTTGTCATTACCCAGCATTCTATCTCTAAGCTCCGGGATTGAACATGAACATAAAGATAGAAAGGCTCTATGTACCAGCATTTCAAGTGTTTCTTACAAGTTTCTAATCATTTCTCGGGAATATCATTGCGTATGTTAAGCGTTTTACCAAAAGTAGACAGTTTTTCTAGAAGTATACACACTGGAATCTTCAAGGTTTCAATTGAGTCATTCAGAAAACGCCAGTCTAATCAGAATCACTTGTAAATAGAAACAGTATTCTCTTTATTTATCAGCTTCATACGTATTCTGAGCTTTATAAACAGCAATTCTTAATGTTTGAAAGCACATTCTTCGGAAATATGTCATCTAAGGTAGCCAGAATGGTAAACATTATCTGTACTGTCATCATTACGCAGCATTTTGTCTCTAATCTCCGTGATTGAACATGAAAATAAAGATAGAACGGCTCTATGTACCAGCATTTCAAGTGTTTCTTACAAGTTTCTAATCATTTCTCGGGAATATCATTGCGTATGTTAAGCGTTTTACTAAAAGTAGACAGTTTTTCTAGAAGTATACACACAGGAAACTTCAAGGTTTCAATAGAGTCATTCAGAAAACGCCAGTCTAATCAGAATCACCTGTGAATAGAAACAGTATTCTCTTCATTTATCAGCTTCATACCCATATTGTCAGCTTTTTAAACGGATATTCTTAATGTTTGAAAGCCCTTTCTTCGGTAATACATCATCTAAAGTAGACAGAATGGTTAACATTATCTCTACTCTTGTCATTACCCAGCATTCTATCTCTAAGCTCCGGGATTGAACATGAACATAAAGATAGAAAGGCTCTATGTACCAGCATTTCAAGTGTTTCTTACAAGTTTCTAATCATTTCTCGGGAATATCATTGCGTATGTTAAGCGTTTTACCAAAAGTAGACAGTTTTCCTAGAAGTATACACACAGGAATCTTCAAGGTTTCAATTGAGTCATTCAGAAAACGCCAGTCTAATCAGAATCACCTGTGAATATAAACAGTATTCTCTTCATTTATCAGCTTCACAAATAGTCTGAGCTTTATAAATGGAAATTCTTAATGTTTGAAAGCACTTTATTTGGAAAAACATCATCTAAAATAGCCAGAATGGTAAATATTATCTGTACAGTCGTCATTTTCCAGCATTCTGTGTCTAATCTCCGTGATTGAACATGAACATAAAGATAGAACGGCTCTATGTACCAGCATTTCAAGTGTTTCTTACATGTTTCTAATCATTTCTAGGTACTATCACTGTGTCTGTTAAGCGTTTAACCAAAAGTAGAAAGTTTTCCTAGAAGTATAAAGAGGAATGTTCAAGGTTTCAATTGAGTCATTCAAAAAACGCCAGTCTAATCAGAATCACCTGTAAATAGAAACAGTATTCTCTTTATTTATCAGCTTCCTACATATTCTGAGCTTTATAAACAGCAATTCTAAATGTTTGAAAGCACATTCTTCGGAAATATGTCATCTAAGGTAGCCAGAATGGTAAACATTATCTGTACTGTCGTCATTACGCAGCATTCTGTCTCTAATCTCCGTGATTGAACAAGAAAATAAAGATAGAACGGCTCTATGTACCACCATTTCAAGTGTTTCTTACATGTTTCTAATCATTTCTCGGGACTATCATTGTGTCTGTTAAGCGTTTTACCAAAAGTAGACAGTCTTCCTACAAGTATACACAGGAATCTTCAAGGTTTAAATTGAGTCATTAAAAAACGCCAGTCTAATCAGAATCACCTGTGAATATAAACAGTATTCTCTTCATTTATCAGCTTCATACCCATATTGTCAGCTTTTTAAACGGATATTCTTAATGTTTGAAAGCCCTTTCTTCGGTAATACATCATCTAAAGTAGACAGAATGGTTAACATTATCTCTACTCTTGTCATTACCCAGCATTCTATCTCTAAGCTCCGGGATTGAACATGAACATAAAGATAGAAAGGCTCTATGTATCAGCATTTCAAGTGTTTCTTACAAGTTTCTAATCATTTCTCGGGAATATCATTGCGTATGTTAAGCGTTTTACCAAAAGTAGACAGTTTTCCTAGAAGTATACACACAGGAATCTTCAAGGTTTCAATTGAGTCATTCAGAAAACGCCAGTCTAATCAGAATCACCTGTAAATAGAAACAGTATTCTCTTCATTTATCAGCTTCATACCCATATTGTCAGCTTTTTAAATGGAAATTCTTAATGTTTGAAAGCACTTTCTAGGGTAATACATCATCTAAAATAGCCAGAATGGTAAACATTATCTGTACAATCGTCATTTCCCAGCGTTCTACCTCTAATCTCCGTGATTGAACATGAAAATAAAGATAGAACGGCTCTATGTACCACCATTTCAAGTGTTTCTTACATGTTTCTAATCATTTCTCGGGACTATCATTGTGTCTGTTAAGCGTTTTACCAAAAGTAGACAGTCTTCCTATAAGTATACACACAGGAATCTTCAAGGTTTAAATTGAGTCATTAAAAAACGCCAGTCTAATCAGAATCACCTGTGAATATAAACAGTATTCTCTTCATTTATCAGCTTCATACCCATATTGTCAGCTTTTTAAACGGAAATTCTTAATGTTTGAAAGCACTTTCTTCGGTAATACATCATCTAAAGTAGACAGAATGGTAAACATTATCTCTACTCTTGTCATTACCCAGCATTCTATCTCTAAGCTCCGGGATTGAACATGAACATAAAGATAGAAAGGCTCTATGTACCAGCATTTCAAGTGTTTCTTACAAGTTTCTAATCATTTCTCAGGAATATCATTGCGTATGTTAAGCGTTTTACCAAAAGTAGACAGTTTTTCTAGAAGTATACACACTGGAATCTTCAAGGTTTCAATTGAGTCATTCAGAAAACGCCAGTCTAATCAGAATCACTTGTAAATAGAAACAGTATTCTCTTTATTTATCAGCTTCATACGTATTCTGAGCTTTATAAACAGCAATTCTTAATGTTTGAAAGCCCTTTCCTTGGAAAAACAACATCTAGAGTAGCCGCAAATGTAAAGTTCATCCTTACTCTCCTCAGTAGAGAGTTTTTTACCTCTAATCTCAGTGATTGAACTAGGCCATAAAGATAGCATGGCTCTATTATACAGCATTTCAAGTGTTTCTTCCATGTTTCTAGTCAGTTCCCGGGACTATCCTAGTGTATTTTAAGAGTTTTACCAAAATTAGACATTTTTCCAGAAGTAGATACATGAATCTTCAGGATGTAAACTTTGTCATTTAGAAAATGCCAGGCAATTCAGCCTCAATTGTAATTATAAACAGTATTCGCTCCATTGATCAACCTAATACACATATTCTGAGCTTTAAAAACAGCAATTCCTCATGTTGGAAGCACTTCATTGGAAAAACACCATCTAGAGTAGCCGGAATTGTAAACATTATCATTACTCTCTTCATTTGAGAGTTTTCTACCTCTAATCTCTATGATTGAACTAGGCCATCAGGATAGAACGGCTCTATTTACCCGCATTTAAACTGTTTCTTACATGTCTCTAATCATTTCTGGGACTATCATTGTGTATTGTAAGAGGTTTACCAAAAGTAGACAGTTTTCCCAGAAGTATACACATGAATCTTCAAGAGTTAAATTGTGCCATTCAGAAAACTCCACGCAATTCGGCCTCAGTTGTAAATATAAACAGTATTCGCTTCATTTATCAGCTTCATACCCAGATTCTCAGCTTTTTAAACGGAAATTCTTAATGTTTGAAAGCACTTTTTTCGGACATACATCATCTAAAGTAGCCAGAATGGAAAACATTATCTGTTCTCTCGGCATTACGCAGCATTCTATCTCTAATCTCCCTGATTGAACATGAACATAAAGATAGAAAGGCTCTATGTACCAGCATTTCAAGTGTTTCTTACATGTTTCTAATCATTTCTCGGGACTATCATTGTGTCTGTTAAGCGTTTTACCAAAAGTAGACAGTTTTCCTAGAGGTATACACAGGAATCTTCAAGGTTTACTTTGAGTCATTCAGAAAACGCCAGTCTAATCATAATCACCTGTAAATATAAACAGTATTCTCTTCATTTATCAGCTTCACAAATAGTCTGAGCTTTATAAATGGAAATTCTTAATGTTTGAAAGCACTTTATTTGGAAAAACATCATGTAAAATAGGCAGAATGGTAAACATTATCTGTACAATCGTCATTTCCCAGCATTCTGTCTCTAATCTCCGTGATTGAACATGAAAATAAAGATAGAACGGCTCTATGTACCACCATTTCAAGTCTTTCTTACATGTTTCTAATCATTTCCGGGACTATCATTGTGGATATTAAGAATTTTACCAAAAGTAGACAGTTTTCCTCGAAGTATACACAGGAACCTTCAAGATTTAAATTGTGCCATTCAGAAAACGCCAGGCAATTCAGCCTCAGTTGTAAATATAAACAGTATTCTCTTCATTTATCAGGTTCATACCCATATCCTAGCTCTATAAACTGCAATTCTTAATGTATGAAAGCACATTCTTCGGAAATACATCATCTAAAGTAGCCAGAATGGTAAACATTATCTGTACTCTCATCATTACGCAGCATTCTATCCTTAATCTCTGTGATTGAACATGAACATAAAGATAGAACGGCTCTATGTACCAGCATTTCAAGTGTTTCTTACATGTTTCCAATCATTTTTCGGAACTATCATTGTGTATGTGAAGAGTTTTACCAAAGGTAGACAGTTTTCCTACAACTATTTACAGGCATCTTCAAGGTTTAAATTGAGTCATTCAGTAAATGCCAGATAAATCAGAATCACCTGTAAATATAATCAGTATTCTCTTCATTTATCAGCTTCACACATATTCTGAGCTATATAAATGGAAATTCTTAATGTTTGAAAGCACTTTCTTTGGAAAAACATCATCTAAAGTAGCCAGAATGGTAAACATGATCTGTACTCTCGTTATTTCGCAGCATTGTACCTCTAAACTCCGTGATTGAACATGAACATAAAGATAGAACGGCTCTATGTACCAGCATTTCAAGTGTTTCTTACATGTTTCTAATCATTTCTAGGGACTATCATGGTGTATGTTAAGCGTTTAACCAAAAGTAGACAGTTTTCCTAGAAGTATAAACAGGAATGTTCAAGGTTTAAATTGAGTCATTCAAAAAACGCCAGTCTAATCAGAATCACCTGTGAATATAAACAGTATTCTCTTCATTTATCAGCATCATACCCATATTTTCAGCTTTTTAAACAGAAATTCTTAATGTTTGAAAGCACTTTCTTCGGTAATACATCATCTAAAGTACACAGAATGGAAAACATTATCTGTTCTTTCGGCATTAGGCAGCATTCTGTCTCTATTCTCCCTGATTGAACATGAACATAAAGATAGAATGGCTCTATGTACCAGCATTTCAAGTGTTTCTTACATGTTTCTAATCATTTCTAGGGACTATCATTGTGTCTGTTAAGCGTTTAACCAAAAGTAGACAGTTTTCCTAGAAGTATAAACAGGAATGTTCAAGGTTTCAATTGAGTCATTCAAAAAACGCCAGTCTAATCAGAATCACCTGTAAATAGAAACAGTATTCTCTTTATTTATCAGCTTCATACCCATATTGTCAGCTTTTTAAACGGATATTCTTAATGTTTGAAAGCCCTTTCTTCGGTAATACATCATCTAAAGTAGACAGAATGGTTAACATTATCTCTACTCTTGTCATTACCCAGCATTCTATCTCTAAGCTCCGGGATTGAACATGAACATAAAGATAGAAAGGCTCTATGTACCAGCATTTCAAGTGTTTCTTACAAGTTTCTAATCATTTCTCGGGAATATCATTGCGTATGTTAAGCGTTTTACCAAAAGTAGACAGTTTTTCTAGAAGTATACACACTGGAATCTTCAAGGTTTCAATTGAGTCATTCAGAAAACGCCAGTCTAATCAGAATCACTTGTAAATAGAAACAGTATTCTCTTTATTTATCAGCTTCATACGTATTCTGAGCTTTATAAACAGCAATTCTTAATGTTTGAAAGCACATTCTTCGGAAATATGTCATCTAAGGTAGCCAGAATGGTAAACATTATCTGTACTGTCATCATTACGCAGCATTTTGTCTCTAATCTCCGTGATTGAACATGAAAATAAAGATAGAACGGCTCTATGTACCAGCATTTCAAGTGTTTCTTACAAGTTTCTAATCATTTCTCGGGAATATCATTGCGTATGTTAAGCGTTTTACTAAAAGTAGACAGTTTTTCTAGAAGTATACACACAGGAAACTTCAAGGTTTCAATAGAGTCATTCAGAAAACGCCAGTCTAATCAGAATCACCTGTGAATAGAAACAGTATTCTCTTCATTTATCAGCTTCATACCCATATTGTCAGCTTTTTAAACGGATATTCTTAATGTTTGAAAGCCCTTTCTTCGGTAATACATCATCTAAAGTAGACAGAATGGTTAACATTATCTCTACTCTTGTCATTACCCAGCATTCTATCTCTAAGCTCCGGGATTGAACATGAACATAAAGATAGAAAGGCTCTATGTACCAGCATTTCAAGTGTTTCTTACAAGTTTCTAATCATTTCTCGGGAATATCATTGCGTATGTTAAGCGTTTTACCAAAAGTAGACAGTTTTCCTAGAAGTATACACACAGGAATCTTCAAGGTTTCAATTGAGTCATTCAGAAAACGCCAGTCTAATCAGAATCACCTGTGAATATAAACAGTATTCTCTTCATTTATCAGCTTCACAAATAGTCTGAGCTTTATAAATGGAAATTCTTAATGTTTGAAAGCACTTTATTTGGAAAAACATCATCTAAAATAGCCAGAATGGTAAATATTATCTGTACAGTCGTCATTTTCCAGCATTCTGTGTCTAATCTCCGTGATTGAACATGAACATAAAGATAGAACGGCTCTATGTACCAGCATTTCAAGTGTTTCTTACATGTTTCTAATCATTTCTAGGTACTATCACTGTGTCTGTTAAGCGTTTAACCAAAAGTAGAAAGTTTTCCTAGAAGTATAAAGAGGAATGTTCAAGGTTTCAATTGAGTCATTCAAAAAACGCCAGTCTCATCAGAATCACCTGTAAATAGAAACAGTATTCTCTTTATTTATCAGCTTCCTACATATTCTGAGCTTTATAAACAGCAATTCTAAATGTTTGAAAGCACATTCTTCGGAAATATGTCATCTAAGGTAGCCAGAATGGTAAACATTATCTGTACTGTCGTCATTACGCAGCATTCTGTCTCTAATCTCCGTGATTGAACAAGAAAATAAAGATAGAACGGCTCTATGTACCACCATTTCAAGTGTTTCTTACATGTTTCTAATCATTTCTCGGGACTATCATTGTGTCTGTTAACCGTTTTACCAAAAGTAGACAGTCTTCCTACAAGTATACACAGGAATCTTCAAGGTTTAAATTGAGTCATTAAAAAACGCCAGTCTAATCAGAATCACCTGTGAATATAAACAGTATTCTCTTCATTTATCAGCTTCATACCCATATTGTCAGCTTTTTAAACGGATATTCTTAATGTTTGAAAGCCCTTTCTTCGGTAATACATCATCTAAAGTAGACAGAATGGTTAACATTATCTCTACTCTTGTCATTACCCAGCATTCTATCTCTAAGCTCCGGGATTGAACATGAACATAAAGATAGAAAGGCTCTATGTATCAGCATTTCAAGTGTTTCTTACAAGTTTCTAATCATTTCTCGGGAATATCATTGCGTATGTTAAGCGTTTTACCAAAAGTAGACAGTTTTCCTAGAAGTATACACACAGGAATCTTCAAGGTTTCAATTGAGTCATTCAGAAAACGCCAGTCTAATCAGAATCACCTGTAAATAGAAACAGTATTCTCTTCATTTATCAGCTTCATACCCATATTGTCAGCTTTTTAAATGGAAATTCTTAATGTTTGAAAGCACTTTCTAGGGTAATACATCATCTAAAATAGCCAGAATGGTAAACATTATCTGTACAATCGTCATTTCCCAGCGTTCTACCTCTAATCTCCGTGATTGAACATGAAAATAAAGATAGAACGGCTCTATGTACCACCATTTCAAGTGTTTCTTACATGTTTCTAATCATTTCTCGGGACTATCATTGTGTCTGTTAACCGTTTTACCAAAAGTAGACAGTCTTCCTATAAGTATACACACAGGAATCTTCAAGGTTTAAATTGAGTCATTAAAAAACGCCAGTCTAATCAGAATCACCTGTGAATATAAACAGTATTCTCTTCATTTATCAGCTTCATACCCATATTGTCAGCTTTTTAAACGGAAATTCTTAATGTTTGAAAGCACTTTCTTCGGTAATACATCATCTAAAGTAGACAGAATGGTAAACATTATCTCTACTCTTGTCATTACCCAGCATTCTATCTCTAAGCTCCGGGATTGAACATGAACATAAAGATAGAAAGGCTCTATGTACCAGCATTTCAAGTGTTTCTTACAAGTTTCTAATCATTTCTCGGGAATATCATTGCGTATGTTAAGCGTTTTACCAAAAGTAGACAGTTTTTCTAGAAGTATACACACTGGAATCTTCAAGGTTTCAATTGAGTCATTCAGAAAACGCCAGTCTAATCAGAATCACTTGTAAATAGAAACAGTATTCTCTTTATTTATCAGCTTCATACGTATTCTGAGCTTTATAAACAGCAATTCTTAATGTTTGAAAGCACATTCTTCGGAAATATGTCATCTAAGGTAGCCAGAATGGTAAACATTATCTGTACTGTCATCATTACGCAGCATTTTGTCTCTAATCTCCGTGATTGAACATGAAAATAAAGATAGAACGGCTCTATGTACCAGCATTTCAAGTGTTTCTTACAAGTTTCTAATCATTTCTCGGGAATATCATTGCGTATGTTAAGCGTTTTACTAAAAGTAGACAGTTTTTCTAGAAGTATACACACAGGAAACTTCAAGGTTTCAATAGAGTCATTCAGAAAACGCCAGTCTAATCAGAATCACCTGTGAATAGAAACAGTATTCTCTTCATTTATCAGCTTCATACCCATATTGTCAGCTTTTTAAACGGATATTCTTAATGTTTGAAAGCCCTTTCTTCGGTAATACATCATCTAAAGTAGACAGAATGGTTAACATTATCTCTACTCTTGTCATTACCCAGCATTCTATCTCTAAGCTCCGGGATTGAACATGAACATAAAGATAGAAAGGCTCTATGTACCAGCATTTCAAGTGTTTCTTACAAGTTTCTAATCATTTCTCGGGAATATCATTGCGTATGTTAAGCGTTTTACCAAAAGTAGACAGTTTTCCTAGAAGTATACACACAGGAATCTTCAAGGTTTCAATTGAGTCATTCAGAAAACGCCAGTCTAATCAGAATCACCTGTGAATATAAACAGTATTCTCTTCATTTATCAGCTTCACAAATAGTCTGAGCTTTATAAATGGAAATTCTTAATGTTTGAAAGCACTTTATTTGGAAAAACATCATCTAAAATAGCCAGAATGGTAAATATTATCTGTACAGTCGTCATTTTCCAGCATTCTGTGTCTAATCTCCGTGATTGAACATGAACATAAAGATAGAACGGCTCTATGTACCAGCATTTCAAGTGTTTCTTACATGTTTCTAATCATTTCTAGGTACTATCACTGTGTCTGTTAAGCGTTTAACCAAAAGTAGAAAGTTTTCCTAGAAGTATAAAGAGGAATGTTCAAGGTTTCAATTGAGTCATTCAAAAAACGCCAGTCTAATCAGAATCACCTGTAAATAGAAACAGTATTCTCTTTATTTATCAGCTTCCTACATATTCTGAGCTTTATAAACAGCAATTCTAAATGTTTGAAAGCACATTCTTCGGAAATATGTCATCTAAGGTAGCCAGAATGGTAAACATTATCTGTACTGTCGTCATTACGCAGCATTCTGTCTCTAATCTCCGTGATTGAACAAGAAAATAAAGATAGAACGGCTCTATGTACCACCATTTCAAGTGTTTCTTACATGTTTCTAATCATTTCTCGGGACTATCATTGTGTCTGTTAACCGTTTTACCAAAAGTAGACAGTCTTCCTACAAGTATACACAGGAATCTTCAAGGTTTAAATTGAGTCATTAAAAAACGCCAGTCTAATCAGAATCACCTGTGAATATAAACAGTATTCTCTTCATTTATCAGCTTCATACCCATATTGTCAGCTTTTTAAACGGATATTCTTAATGTTTGAAAGCCCTTTCTTCGGTAATACATCATCTAAAGTAGACAGAATGGTTAACATTATCTCTACTCTTGTCATTACCCAGCATTCTATCTCTAAGCTCCGGGATTGAACATGAACATAAAGATAGAAAGGCTCTATGTATCAGCATTTCAAGTGTTTCTTACAAGTTTCTAATCATTTCTCGGGAATATCATTGCGTATGTTAAGCGTTTTACCAAAAGTAGACAGTTTTCCTAGAAGTATACACACAGGAATCTTCAAGGTTTCAATTGAGTCATTCAGAAAACGCCAGTCTAATCAGAATCACCTGTAAATAGAAACAGTATTCTCTTCATTTATCAGCTTCATACCCATATTGTCAGCTTTTTAAATGGAAATTCTTAATGTTTGAAAGCACTTTCTAGGGTAATACATCATCTAAAATAGCCAGAATGGTAAACATTATCTGTACAGTCGTCATTTCCCAGCGTTCTACCTCTAATCTCCGTGATTGAACATGAAAATAAAGATAGAACGGCTCTATGTACCACCATTTCAAGTGTTTCTTACATGTTTCTAATCATTTCTCGGGACTATCATTGTGTCTGTTAAGCGTTTTACCAAAAGTAGACAGTCTTCCTATAAGTATACACACAGGAATCTTCAAGGTTTAAATTGAGTCATTAAAAAACGCCAGTCTAATCAGAATCACCTGTGAATATAAACAGTATTCTCTTCATTTATCAGCTTCATACCCATATTGTCAGCTTTTTAAACGGAAATTCTTAATGTTTGAAAGCACTTTCTTCGGTAATACATCATCTAAAGTAGACAGAATGGTAAACATTATCTCTACTCTTGTCATTACCCAGCATTCTATCTCTAAGCTCCGGGATTGAACATGAACATAAAGATAGAAAGGCTCTATGTACCAGCATTTCAAGTGTTTCTTACAAGTTTCTAATCATTTCTCGGGAATATCATTGCGTATGTTAAGCGTTTTACCAAAAGTAGACAGTTTTTCTAGAAGTATACACACTGGAATCTTCAAGGTTTCAATTGAGTCATTCAGAAAACGCCAGTCTAATCAGAATCACTTGTAAATAGAAACAGTATTCTCTTTATTTATCAGCTTCATACGTATTCTGAGCTTTATAAACAGCAATTCTTAATGTTTGAAAGCCCTTTCCTTGGAAAAACAACATCTAGAGTAGCCGCAAATGTAAAGTTCATCCTTACTCTCCTCAGTTGAGAGTTTTTTACCTCTAATCTCAGTGATTGAACTAGGCCATAAAGATAGCATGGCTCTATTATACAGCATTTCAAGTGTTTCTTCCATGTTTCTAGTCAGTTCCCGGGACTATCCTAGTGTATTTTAAGAGTTTTACCAAAATTAGACATTTTTCCAGAAGTAGATACATGAATCTTCAGGATGTAAACTTTGTCATTTAGAAAATGCCAGGCAATTCAGCCTCAATTGTAATTATAAACAGTATTCGCTCCATTGATCAACCTAATACACATATTCTGAGCTTTAAAAACAGCAATTCCTCATGTTGGAAGCACTTCATTGGAAAAACACCATCTAGAGTAGCCGGAATTGTAAACATTATCATTACTCTCTTCATTTGAGAGTTTTCTACCTCTAATCTCTATGATTGAACTAGGCCATCAGGATAGAACGGCTCTATTTACCCGCATTTAAACTGTTTCTTACATGTCTCTAATCATTTCTGGGACTATCATTGTGTATTGTAAGAGGTTTACCAAAAGTAGACAGTTTTCCCAGAAGTATACACATGAATCTTCAAGAGTTAAATTGTGCCATTCAGAAAACTCCACGCAATTCGGCCTCAGTTGTAAATATAAACAGTATTCGCTTCATTTATCAGCTTCATACCCAGATTCTCAGCTTTTTAAACGGAAATTCTTAATGTTTGAAAGCACTTTTTTCGGACATACATCATCTAAAGTAGCCAGAATGGAAAACATTATCTGTTCTCTCGGCATTACGCAGCATTCTATCTCTAATCTCCCTGATTGAACATGAACATAAAGATAGAACGGCTCTATGTACCAGCATTTCAAGTGTTTCTTACATGTTTCTAATCATTTCTCGGGACTATCATTGTGTCTGTTAAGCGTTTTACCAAAAGTAGACAGTTTTCCTAGAGGTATACACAGGAATCTTCAAGGTTTACTTTGAGTCATTCAGAAAACGCCAGTCTAATCATAATCACCTGTAAATATAAACAGTATTCTCTTCATTTATCAGCTTCACAAATAGTCTGAGCTTTATAAATGGAAATTCTTAATGTTTGAAAGCACTTTATTTGGAAAAACATCATGTAAAATAGGCAGAATGGTAAACATTATCTGTACAATCGTCATTTCCCAGCATTCTGTCTCTAATCTCCGTGATTGAACATGAAAATAAAGATAGAACGGCTCTATGTACCACCATTTCAAGTCTTTCTTACATGTTTCTAATCATTTCCGGGACTATCATTGTGGATATTAAGAATTTTACCAAAAGTAGACAGTTTTCCTCGAAGTATACACAGGAACCTTCAAGATTTAAATTGTGCCATTCAGAAAACGCCAGGCAATTCAGCCTCAGTTGTAAATATAAACAGTATTCTCTTCATTTATCAGGTTCATACCCATATCCTAGCTCTATAAACTGCAATTCTTAATGTATGAAAGCACATTCTTCGGAAATACATCATCTAAAGTAGCCAGAATGGTAAACATTATCTGTACTCTCATCATTACGCAGCATTCTATCCTTAATCTCTGTGATTGAACATGAACATAAAGATAGAACGGCTCTATGTACCAGCATTTCAAGTGTTTCTTACATGTTTCCAATCATTTTTCGGAACTATCATTGTGTATGTGAAGAGTTTTACCAAAGGTAGACAGTTTTCCTACAACTATTTACAGGCATCTTCAAGGTTTAAATTGAGTCATTCAGTAAATGCCAGATAAATCAGAATCACCTGTAAATATAATCAGTATTCTCTTCATTTATCAGCTTCACACATATTCTGAGCTATATAAATGGAAATTCTTAATGTTTGAAAGCACTTTCTTTGGAAAAACATCATCTAAAGTAGCCAGAATGGTAAACATGATCTGTACTCTCGTTATTTCGCAGCATTGTACCTCTAAACTCCGTGATTGAACATGAACATAAAGATAGAACGGCTCTATGTACCAGCATTTCAAGTGTTTCTTACATGTTTCTAATCATTTCTAGGGACTATCATGGTGTATGTTAAGCGTTTAACCAAAAGTAGACAGTTTTCCTAGAAGTATAAACAGGAATGTTCAAGGTTTAAATTGAGTCATTCAAAAAACGCCAGTCTAATCAGAATCACCTGTGAATATAAACAGTATTCTCTTCATTTATCAGCATCATACCCATATTTTCAGCTTTTTAAACAGAAATTCTTAATGTTTGAAAGCACTTTCTTCGGTAATACATCATCTAAAGTACACAGAATGGAAAACATTATCTGTTCTTTCGGCATTAGGCAGCATTCTGTCTCTATTCTCCCTGATTGAACATGAACATAAAGATAGAATGGCTCTATGTACCAGCATTTCAAGTGTTTCTTACATGTTTCTAATCATTTCTAGGGACTATCATTGTGTCTGTTAAGCGTTTAACCAAAAGTAGACAGTTTTCCTAGAAGTATAAACAGGAATGTTCAAGGTTTCAATTGAGTCATTCAAAAAACGCCAGTCTAATCAGAATCACCTGTAAATAGAAACAGTATTCTCTTTATTTATCAGCTTCCTACATATTCTGAGCTTTATAAACAGCAATTCTTAATGTTTGAAAGCACATTCTTCGGAAATATGTCATCTAAGGTATCCAAAATGGTAAACATTATATGTACTGTCGTCATTACGCAGCATTCTGTCTCTAATCTCCGTGATTGAACATGAAAATAAAGATAGAACGGCTCTATGTACCAGCATTTCAAGTGTTTTTTACATGTTTCTAATCACTTCTCAGGACTATCATTGAGTCTGTTAAGCGTTTTACCAAAAGTAGACAGTTTTCCTAGAGGTATACACAGGAATCTTCAAGGTTTAATTTGAGTCATTCAGAAAACGCCAGTCTAAACATAATCACCTGTAAATATAAACAGTATTCTCTTCATTTATCAGCTTCACAAATAGTCTGAGGTTTATAAATGGAAATTCTTAATGTTTGAAACCACTTTATTTGGAAAAACATCATCTAAAATAGCCAGAATGGTAAACATTATCTGTACAATCGTCATTTCCCAGAATTCTGTCTCTAATCTCCGTGATAGAACATGAAAATAAAGATAGAACGGCTCTATGTACCAGCATTTCAAGTGTTTCTTACATGTTTCTAATCATTTTTCGGGACTATCAGTGTATCTGTTAAGTGTTTTACCAAAAGTAGACAGTCTTCCTACAAGTATACACAGGAATCTTCAAGGTTTAAATTGAGTCATTCCAAAAACGCCAGTCTAATCAGAATCACCTGTGAATATAAACAGTGTTCTCTTCATTTATCAGCTTCATACCCATATTGTCAGCTTTTTAAACGGAAATTCTTAATGTTTGAAAGCACTTTCTTCAGTAATACATCATCTAAAGTAGACAGAATGGTAAACATTATCTCTACTCTTGTCATTACCCAGCATTCTATCTCTAAGCTCCGGGATTGAACATGAACATAAAGATAGAAAGGCTCCATGTACCAGCATTTCAAGTGTTTCTTACAAGTTTCTAATCATTTCTCGGGAATATCATTGCGTATGTTAAGCGTTTTACTAAAAGTAGACAGTCTTCCTACAAGTATACACAGGAATCTTCAAGGTTTAAATTGAGTCATTCAAAAAACGCCAGTCTAATCAGAATCACCTGTGAATATAAACAGTATTCTCTTCATTTATCAGCTTCATACCCATATTGTCAGCTTTGTAAACGGAAATCCTTAATGTTTGAAAGCACTTTCTTCAGTAATACATCATCTAAAGTAGACAGAATGGTAAACATTATCTCTACTCTTGTCATTAACCCTGCATTCTATCTCTAAGCTCCGGGATTGAACATGAACATAAAGATAGAAAGGCTCCATGTACCAGCATTTCAAGTGTTTCTTACAAGTTTCTAATCATTTCTCGGGAATATCATTGCGTATGTTAAGCGTTTTACCAAAAGTAGACAGTTTTCCTAGAAGTATACACACAGGAATCTTCAAAGATTCAATTGAGTCATTCAGAAAACGCCAGTCTAATCAGAATCACTTGTAAATAGAAACAGTATTCTCTTTATTTATCAGCTTCCTACATATTCTAAGCTTTATAAACAGCAATTCTTAATGTTTGAAAGCACATTCTTCGGAAATATGTCATCTAAGGTAGCCAGAATGGTAAACATTATCTGTACTGTCATCATTACGCAGCATTTTGTCTCTAATCTCCGTGATTGAACATGAAAATAAAGATAGAACGGCTCTATGTACCAGCATTTCAAGTGTTTCTTACAAGTTTCTAATCATTTCTCGGGAATATCATTGCGTATGTTAAGCGTTTTACTAAAAGTAGACAGTTTTTCTAGAAGTATACACACAGGAAACTTCAAGGTTTCAATAGAGTCATTCAGAAAACGCCAGTCTAATCAGAATCACCTGTGAATAGAAACAGTATTCTCTTCATTTATCAGCTTCATACCCATATTGTCAGCTTTTTAAACGGAAATTCTTAATGTTTGAAAGCACTTTATTTGGAAAAACATCATCTAAAATAGCCAGAATGGTAAATATTATCTGTACAGTCGTCATTTTCCAGCATTCTGTGTCTAATCTCCGTGATTGAACATGAACATAAAGATAGAACGGCTCTATGTACCAGCATTTCAAGTGTTTCTTACATGTTTCTAATCATTTCTAGGTACTATCACTGTGTCTGTTAAGCGTTTAACCAAAAGTAGAAAGTTTTCCTAGAAGTATAAAGAGGAATGTTCAAGGTTTCAATTGAGTCATTCAAAAAACGCCAGTCTAATCAGAATCACCTGTAAATAGAAACAGTATTCTCTTTATTTATCAGCTTCCTACATATTCTGAGCTTTATAAACAGCAATTCTAAATGTTTGAAAGCACATTCTTCGGAAATATGTCATCTAAGGTAGCCAGAATGGTAAACATTATCTGTACTGTCGTCATTACGCAGCATTCTGTCTCTAATCTCCGTGATTGAACAAGAAAATAAAGATAGAACGGCTCTATGTACCACCATTTCAAGTGTTTCTTACATGTTTCTAATCATTTCTCGGGACTATCATTGTGTCTGTTAACCGTTTTACCAAAAGTAGACAGTCTTCCTACAAGTATACACAGGAATCTTCAAGGTTTAAATTGAGTCATTAAAAAACGCCAGTCTAATCAGAATCACCTGTGAATATAAACAGTATTCTCTTCATTTATCAGCTTCATACCCATATTGTCAGCTTTTTAAACGGAAATTCTTAATGTTTGAAAGCACTTTCTTCGGTAATACATCATCTAAAGTAGACAGAATGGTAAACATTATCTCTACTCTTGTCATTACCCAGCATTCTATCTCTAAGCTCCGGGATTGAACATGAACATAAAGATAGAAAGGCTCTATGTACCAGCATTTCAAGTGTTTCTTACAAGTTTCTAATCATTTCTCGGGAATATCATTGCGTATGTTAAGCGTTTTACCAAAAGTAGACAGTTTTTCTAGAAGTATACACACTGGAATCTTCAAGGTTTCAATTGAGTCATTCAGAAAACGCCAGTCTAATCAGAATCACTTGTAAATAGAAACAGTATTCTCTTTATTTATCAGCTTCATACGTATTCTGAGCTTTATAAACAGCAATTCTTAATGTTTGAAAGCCCTTTCCTTGGAAAAACAACATCTAGAGTAGCCGCAAATGTAAAGTTCATCCTTACTCTCCTCAGTTGAGAGTTTTTTACCTCTAATCTCAGTGATTGAACTAGGCCATAAAGATAGCATGGCTCTATTATACAGCATTTCAAGTGTTTCTTCCATGTTTCTAGTCAGTTCCCGGGACTATCCTAGTGTATTTTAAGAGTTTTACCAAAATTAGACATTTTTCCAGAAGTAGATACATGAATCTTCAGGATGTAAACTTTGTCATTTAGAAAATGCCAGGCAATTCAGCCTCAATTGTAATTATAAACAGTATTCGCTCCATTGATCAACCTAATACACATATTCTGAGCTTTAAAAACAGCAATTCCTCATGTTGGAAGCACTTCATTGGAAAAACACCATCTAGAGTAGCCGGAATTGTAAACATTATCATTACTCTCTTCATTTGAGAGTTTTCTACCTCTAATCTCTATGATTGAACTAGGCCATCAGGATAGAACGGCTCTATTTACCCGCATTTAAACTGTTTCTTACATGTCTCTAATCATTTCTGGGACTATCATTGTGTATTGTAAGAGGTTTACCAAAAGTAGACAGTTTTCCCAGAAGTATACACATGAATCTTCAAGAGTTAAATTGTGCCATTCAGAAAACTCCACGCAATTCGGCCTCAGTTGTAAATATAAACAGTATTCGCTTCATTTATCAGCTTCATACCCAGATTCTCAGCTTTTTAAACGGAAATTCTTAATGTTTGAAAGCACTTTTTTCGGACATACATCATCTAAAGTAGCCAGAATGGAAAACATTATCTGTTCTCTCGGCATTACGCAGCATTCTATCTCTAATCTCCCTGATTGAACATGAACATAAAGATAGAACGGCTCTATGTACCAGCATTTCAAGTGTTTCTTACATGTTTCTAATCATTTCTCGGGACTATCATTGTGTCTGTTAAGCGTTTTACCAAAAGTAGACAGTTTTCCTAGAGGTATACACAGGAATCTTCAAGGTTTACTTTGAGTCATTCAGAAAACGCCAGTCTAATCATAATCACCTGTAAATATAAACAGTATTCTCTTCATTTATCAGCTTCACAAATAGTCTGAGCTTTATAAATGGAAATTCTTAATGTTTGAAAGCACTTTATTTGGAAAAACATCATGTAAAATAGGCAGAATTGTAAACATTATCTGTACAATCGTCATTTCCCAGCATTCTGTCTCTAATCTCCGTGATTGAACATGAAAATAAAGCTAGAACGGCTCTATGTACCACCATTTCAAGTGTTTCTTACATGTTTCTAATCATTTCTCGGGACTATCATTGTGTCTGTTAACCGTTTTACCAAAAGTAGACAGTCTTCCTATAAGTATACACACAGGAATCTTCAAGGTTTAAATTGAGTCATTAAAAAACGCCAGTCTAATCAGAATCACCTGTGAATATAAACAGTATTCTCTTCATTTATCAGCTTCATACCCATATTGTCAGCTTTTTAAACGGAAATTCTTAATGTTTGAAAGCACTTTCTTCGGTAATACATCATCTAAAGTAGACAGAATGGTAAACATTATCTCTACTCTTGTCATTACCCAGCATTCTATCTCTAAGCTCCGGGATTGAACATGAACATAAAGATAGAAAGGCTCTATGTACCAGCATTTCAAGTGTTTCTTACAAGTTTCTAATCATTTCTCGGGAATATCATTGCGTATGTTAAGCGTTTTACCAAAAGTAGACAGTTTTTCTAGAAGTATACACACTGGAATCTTCAAGGTTTCAATTGAGTCATTCAGAAAACGCCAGTCTAATCAGAATCACTTGTAAATAGAAACAGTATTCTCTTTATTTATCAGCTTCATACGTATTCTGAGCTTTATAAACAGCAATTCTTAATGTTTGAAAGCACATTCTTCGGAAATATGTCATCTAAGGTAGCCAGAATGGTAAACATTATCTGTACTGTCATCATTACGCAGCATTTTGTCTCTAATCTCCGTGATTGAACATGAAAATAAAGATAGAACGGCTCTATGTACCAGCATTTCAAGTGTTTCTTACAAGTTTCTAATCATTTCTCGGGAATATCATTGCGTATGTTAAGCGTTTTACTAAAAGTAGACAGTTTTTCTAGAAGTATACACACAGGAAACTTCAAGGTTTCAATAGAGTCATTCAGAAAACGCCAGTCTAATCAGAATCACCTGTGAATAGAAACAGTATTCTCTTCATTTATCAGCTTCATACCCATATTGTCAGCTTTTTAAACGGATATTCTTAATGTTTGAAAGCCCTTTCTTCGGTAATACATCATCTAAAGTAGACAGAATGGTTAACATTATCTCTACTCTTGTCATTACCCAGCATTCTATCTCTAAGCTCCGGGATTGAACATGAACATAAAGATAGAAAGGCTCTATGTACCAGCATTTCAAGTGTTTCTTACAAGTTTCTAATCATTTCTCGGGAATATCATTGCGTATGTTAAGCGTTTTACCAAAAGTAGACAGTTTTCCTAGAAGTATACACACAGGAATCTTCAAGGTTTCAATTGAGTCATTCAGAAAACGCCAGTCTAATCAGAATCACCTGTGAATATAAACAGTATTCTCTTCATTTATCAGCTTCACAAATAGTCTGAGCTTTATAAATGGAAATTCTTAATGTTTGAAAGCACTTTATTTGGAAAAACATCATCTAAAATAGCCAGAATGGTAAATATTATCTGTACAGTCGTCATTTTCCAGCATTCTGTGTCTAATCTCCGTGATTGAACATGAACATAAAGATAGAACGGCTCTATGTACCAGCATTTCAAGTGTTTCTTACATGTTTCTAATCATTTCTAGGTACTATCACTGTGTCTGTTAAGCGTTTAACCAAAAGTAGAAAGATTTCCTAGAAGTATAAAGAGGAATGTTCAAGGTTTCAATTGAGTCATTCAAAAAACGCCAGTCTAATCAGAATCACCTGTAAATAGAAACAGTATTCTCTTTATTTATCAGCTTCCTACATATTCTGAGCTTTATAAACAGCAATTCTAAATGTTTGAAAGCACATTCTTCGGAAATATGTCATCTAAGGTAGCCAGAATGGTAAACATTATCTGTACTGTCGTCATTACGCAGCATTCTGTCTCTAATCTCCGTGATTGAACAAGAAAATAAAGATAGAACGGCTCTATGTACCACCATTTCAAGTGTTTCTTACATGTTTCTAATCATTTCTCGGGACTATCATTGTGTCTGTTAAGCGTTTTACCAAAAGTAGACAGTCTTCCTACAAGTATACACAGGAATCTTCAAGGTTTAAATTGAGTCATTAAAAAACGCCAGTCTAATCAGAATCACCTGTGAATATAAACAGTATTCTCTTCATTTATCAGCTTCATACCCATATTGTCAGCTTTTTAAACGGATATTCTTAATGTTTGAAAGCCCTTTCTTCGGTAATACATCATCTAAAGTAGACAGAATGGTTAACATTATCTCTACTCTTGTCATTACCCAGCATTCTATCTCTAAGCTCCGGGATTGAACATGAACATAAAGATAGAAAGGCTCTATGTATCAGCATTTCAAGTGTTTCTTACAAGTTTCTAATCATTTCTCGGGAATATCATTGCGTATGTTAAGCGTTTTACCAAAAGTAGACAGTTTTCCTAGAAGTATACACACAGGAATCTTCAAGGTTTCAATTGAGTCATTCAGAAAACGCCAGTCTAATCAGAATCACCTGTAAATAGAAACAGTATTCTCTTCATTTATCAGCTTCATACCCATATTGTCAGCTTTTTAAATGGAAATTCTTAATGTTTGAAAGCACTTTCTAGGGTAATACATCATCTAAAATAGCCAGAATGGTAAACATTATCTGTACAATCGTCATTTCCCAGCGTTCTACCTCTAATCTCCGTGATTGAACATGAAAATAAAGATAGAACGGCTCTATGTACCACCATTTCAAGTGTTTCTTACATGTTTCTAATCATTTCTCGGGACTATCATTGTGTCTGTTAAGCGTTTTACCAAAAGTAGACAGTCTTCCTATAAGTATACACACAGGAATCTTCAAGGTTTAAATTGAGTCATTAAAAAACGCCAGTCTAATCAGAATCACCTGTGAATATAAACAGTATTCTCTTCATTTATCAGCTTCATACCCATATTGTCAGCTTTTTAAACGGAAATTCTTAATGTTTGAAAGCACTTTCTTCGGTAATACATCATCTAAAGTAGACAGAATGGTAAACATTATCTCTACTCTTGTCATTACCCAGCATTCTATCTCTAAGCTCCGGGATTGAACATGAACATAAAGATAGAAAGGCTCTATGTACCAGCATTTCAAGTGTTTCTTACAAGTTTCTAATCATTTCTCAGGAATATCATTGCGTATGTTAAGCGTTTTACCAAAAGTAGACAGTTTTTCTAGAAGTATACACACTGGAATCTTCAAGGTTTCAATTGAGTCATTCAGAAAACGCCAGTCTAATCAGAATCACTTGTAAATAGAAACAGTATTCTCTTTATTTATCAGCTTCATACGTATTCTGAGCTTTATAAACAGCAATTCTTAATGTTTGAAAGCCCTTTCCTTGGAAAAACAACATCTAGAGTAGCCGCAAATGTAAAGTTCATCCTTACTCTCCTCAGTAGAGAGTTTTTTACCTCTAATCTCAGTGATTGAACTAGGCCATAAAGATAGCATGGCTCTATTATACAGCATTTCAAGTGTTTCTTCCATGTTTCTAGTCAGTTCCCGGGACTATCCTAGTGTATTTTAAGAGTTTTACCAAAATTAGACATTTTTCCAGAAGTAGATACATGAATCTTCAGGATGTAAACTTTGTCATTTAGAAAATGCCAGGCAATTCAGCCTCAATTGTAATTATAAACAGTATTCGCTCCATTGATCAACCTAATACACATATTCTGAGCTTTAAAAACAGCAATTCCTCATGTTGGAAGCACTTCATTGGAAAAACACCATCTAGAGTAGCCGGAATTGTAAACATTATCATTACTCTCTTCATTTGAGAGTTTTCTACCTCTAATCTCTATGATTGAACTAGGCCATCAGGATAGAACGGCTCTATTTACCCGCATTTAAACTGTTTCTTACATGTCTCTAATCATTTCTGGGACTATCATTGTGTATTGTAAGAGGTTTACCAAAAGTAGACAGTTTTCCCAGAAGTATACACATGAATCTTCAAGAGTTAAATTGTGCCATTCAGAAAACTCCACGCAATTCGGCCTCAGTTGTAAATATAAACAGTATTCGCTTCATTTATCAGCTTCATACCCAGATTCTCAGCTTTTTAAACGGAAATTCTTAATGTTTGAAAGCACTTTTTTCGGACATACATCATCTAAAGTAGCCAGAATGGAAAACATTATCTGTTCTCTCGGCATTACGCAGCATTCTATCTCTAATCTCCCTGATTGAACATGAACATAAAGATAGAAAGGCTCTATGTACCAGCATTTCAAGTGTTTCTTACATGTTTCTAATCATTTCTCGGGACTATCATTGTGTCTGTTAAGCGTTTTACCAAAAGTAGACAGTTTTCCTAGAGGTATACACAGGAATCTTCAAGGTTTACTTTGAGTCATTCAGAAAACGCCAGTCTAATCATAATCACCTGTAAATATAAACAGTATTCTCTTCATTTATCAGCTTCACAAATAGTCTGAGCTTTATAAATGGAAATTCTTAATGTTTGAAAGCACTTTATTTGGAAAAACATCATGTAAAATAGGCAGAATGGTAAACATTATCTGTACAATCGTCATTTCCCAGCATTCTGTCTCTAATCTCCGTGATTGAACATGAAAATAAAGATAGAACGGCTCTATGTACCACCATTTCAAGTCTTTCTTACATGTTTCTAATCATTTCCGGGACTATCATTGTGGATATTAAGAATTTTACCAAAAGTAGACAGTTTTCCTCGAAGTATACACAGGAACCTTCAAGATTTAAATTGTGCCATTCAGAAAACGCCAGGCAATTCAGCCTCAGTTGTAAATATAAACAGTATTCTCTTCATTTATCAGGTTCATACCCATATCCTAGCTCTATAAACTGCAATTCTTAATGTATGAAAGCACATTCTTCGGAAATACATCATCTAAAGTAGCCAGAATGGTAAACATTATCTGTACTCTCATCATTACGCAGCATTCTATCCTTAATCTCTGTGATTGAACATGAACATAAAGATAGAACGGCTCTATGTACCAGCATTTCAAGTGTTTCTTACATGTTTCCAATCATTTTTCGGAACTATCATTGTGTATGTGAAGAGTTTTACCAAAGGTAGACAGTTTTCCTACAACTATTTACAGGCATCTTCAAGGTTTAAATTGAGTCATTCAGTAAATGCCAGATAAATCAGAATCACCTGTAAATATAATCAGTATTCTCTTCATTTATCAGCTTCACACATATTCTGAGCTATATAAATGGAAATTCTTAATGTTTGAAAGCACTTTCTTTGGAAAAACATCATCTAAAGTAGCCAGAATGGTAAACATGATCTGTACTCTCGTTATTTCGCAGCATTGTACCTCTAAACTCCGTGATTGAACATGAACATAAAGATAGAACGGCTCTATGTACCAGCATTTCAAGTGTTTCTTACATGTTTCTAATCATTTCTAGGGACTATCATGGTGTATGTTAAGCGTTTAACCAAAAGTAGACAGTTTTCCTAGAAGTATAAACAGGAATGTTCAAGGTTTAAATTGAGTCATTCAAAAAACGCCAGTCTAATCAGAATCACCTGTGAATATAAACAGTATTCTCTTCATTTATCAGCATCATACCCATATTTTCAGCTTTTTAAACAGAAATTCTTAATGTTTGAAAGCACTTTCTTCGGTAATACATCATCTAAAGTACACAGAATGGAAAACATTATCTGTTCTTTCGGCATTAGGCAGCATTCTGTCTCTATTCTCCCTGATTGAACATGAACATAAAGATAGAATGGCTCTATGTACCAGCATTTCAAGTGTTTCTTACATGTTTCTAATCATTTCTAGGGACTATCATTGTGTCTGTTAAGCGTTTAACCAAAAGTAGACAGTTTTCCTAGAAGTATAAACAGGAATGTTCAAGGTTTCAATTGAGTCATTCAAAAAACGCCAGTCTAATCAGAATCACCTGTAAATAGAAACAGTATTCTCTTTATTTATCAGCTTCCTACATATTCTGAGCTTTATAAACAGCAATTCTTAATGTTTGAAAGCACATTCTTCGGAAATATGTCATCTAAGGTATCCAAAATGGTAAACATTATATGTACTGTCGTCATTACGCAGCATTCTGTCTCTAATCTCCGTGATTGAACATGAAAATAAAGATAGAACGGCTCTATGTACCAGCATTTCAAGTGTTTTTTACATGTTTCTAATCACTTCTCAGGACTATCATTGAGTCTGTTAAGCGTTTTACCAAAAGTAGACAGTTTTCCTAGAGGTATACACAGGAATCTTCAAGGTTTAATTTGAGTCATTCAGAAAACGCCAGTCTAAACATAATCACCTGTAAATATAAACAGTATTCTCTTCATTTATCAGCTTCACAAATAGTCTGAGGTTTATAAATGGAAATTCTTAATGTTTGAAACCACTTTATTTGGAAAAACATCATCTAAAATAGCCAGAATGGTAAACATTATCTGTACAATCGTCATTTCCCAGCATTCTGTCTCTAATCTCCGTGATAGAACATGAAAATAAAGATAGAACGGCTCTATGTACCAGCATTTCAAGTGTTTCTTACATGTTTCTAATCATTTTTCGGGACTATCAGTGTATCTGTTAAGTGTTTTACCAAAAGTAGACAGTCTTCCTACAAGTATACACAGGAATATTCAAGGTTTAAATTGAGTCATTCCAAAAACGCCAGTCTAATCAGAATCACCTGTGAATATAAACAGTGTTCTCTTCATTTATCAGCTTCATACCCATATTGTCAGCTTTTTAAACGGAAATTCTTAATGTTTGAAAGCACTTTCTTCAGTAATACATCATCTAAAGTAGACAGAATGGTAAACATTATCTCTACTCTTGTCATTACCCAGCATTCTATCTCTAAGCTCCGGGATTGAACATGAACATAAAGATAGAAAGGCTCCATGTACCAGCATTTCAAGTGTTTCTTACAAGTTTCTAATCATTTCTCGGGAATATCATTGCGTATGTTAAGCGTTTTACTAAAAGTAGACAGTCTTCCTACAAGTATACACAGGAATCTTCAAGGTTTAAATTGAGTCATTCAAAAAACGCCAGTCTAATCAGAATCACCTGTGAATATAAACAGTATTCTCTTCATTTATCAGCTTCATACCCATATTGTCAGCTTTGTAAACGGAAATTCTTAATGTTTGAAAGCACTTTCTTCAGTAATACATCATCTAAAGTAGACAGAATGGTAAACATTATCTCTACTCTTGTCATTAACCCTGCATTCTATCTCTAAGCTCCGGGATTGAACATGAACATAAAGATAGAAAGGCTCCATGTACCAGCATTTCAAGTGTTTCTTACAAGTTTCTAATCATTTCTCGGGAATATCATTGCGTATGTTAAGCGTTTTACCAAAAGTAGACAGTTTTTCTAGAAGTATACACACTGGAATCTTCAAGGTTTCAATTGAGTCATTCAGAAAACGCCAGTCTAATCAGAATCACTTGTAAATAGAAACAGTATTCTCTTTATTTATCAGCTTCATACGTATTCTGAGCTTTATAAACAGCAATTCTTAATGTTTGAAAGCCCTTTCCTTGGAAAAACAACATCTAGAGTAGCCGCAAATGTAAAGTTCATCCTTACTCTCCTCAGTTGAGAGTTTTTACCTGTAATCTCAGTGATTGAACTAGGCCATAAAGATAGCATGGCTCTATTATACAGCATTTCAAGTGTTTCTTCCATGTTTCTAGTCAGTTCCCGGGACTATCCTAGTGTATTTTAAGAGTTTTACCAAAATTAGACATTTTTCCAGAAGTAGATACATGAATCTTCAGGATGTAAACTTTGTCATTTAGAAAATGCCAGGCAATTCAGCCTCAATTGTAATTATAAACAGTATTCGCTCCATTGATCAACCTAATACACATATTCTGAGCTTTAAAAACAGCAATTCCTCATGTTGGAAGCACTTCATTGGAAAAACACCATCTAGAGTAGCCGGAATTGTAAACATTATCATTACTCTCTTCATTTGAGAGTTTTCTACCTCTAATCTCTATGATTGAACTAGGCCATCAGGATAGAACGGCTCTATTTACCCGCATTTAAACTGTTTCTTACATGTCTCTAATCATTTCTGGGACTATCATTGTGTATTGTAAGAGGTTTACCAAAAGTAGACAGTTTTCCCAGAAGTATACACATGAATCTTCAAGAGTTAAATTGTGCCATTCAGAAAACTCCACGCAATTCGGCCTCAGTTGTAAATATAAACAGTATTCGCTTCATTTATCAGCTTCATACCCAGATTCTCAGCTTTTTAAACGGAAATTCTTAATGTTTGAAAGCACTTTTTTCGGACATACATCATCTAAAGTAGCCAGAATGGAAAACATTATCTGTTCTCTCGGCATTACGCAGCATTCTATCTCTAATCTCCCTGATTGAACATGAACATAAAGATAGAACGGCTCTATGTACCAGCATTTCAAGTGTTTCTTACATGTTTCTAATCATTTCTCGGGACTATCATTGTGTCTGTTAAGCGTTTTACCAAAAGTAGACAGTTTTCCTAGAGGTATACACAGGAATCTTCAAGGTTTACTTTGAGTCATTCAGAAAACGCCAGTCTAATCATAATCACCTGTAAATATAAACAGTATTCTCTTCATTTATCAGCTTCACAAATAGTCTGAGTTTTATAAATGGAAATTCTTAATGTTTGAAAGCACTTTATTTGGAAAAACATCATGTAAAATAGGCAGAATGGTAAACATTATCTGTACAATCGTCATTTCCCAGCATTCTGTCTCTAATCTCCGTGATTGAACATGAAAATAAAGATAGAACGGCTCTATGTACCACCATTTCAAGTCTTTCTTACATGTTTCTAATCATTTCCGGGACTATCATTGTGGATATTAAGAATTTTACCAAAAGTAGACAGTTTTCCTAGAAGTATACACACAGGAATCTTCAAGGTTTCAATTGAGTCATTCAGAAAACGCCAGTCTAATCAGAATCACCTGTAAATAGAAACAGTATTCTCTTCATTTATCAGCTTCATACCCATATTGTCAGCTTTTTAAATGGAAATTCTTAATGTTTGAAAGCACTTTCTAGGGTAATACATCATCTAAAATAGCCAGAATGGTAAACATTATCTGTACAATCGTCATTTCCCAGCGTTCTACCTCTAATCTCCGTGATTGAACATGAAAATAAAGATAGAACGGCTCTATGTACCACCATTTCAAGTGTTTCTTACATGTTTCTAATCATTTCTCGGGACTATCATTGTGTCTGTTAAGCGTTTTACCAAAAGTAGACAGTCTTCCTATAAGTATACACACAGGAATCTTCAAGGTTTAAATTGAGTCATTAAAAAACGCCAGTCTAATCAGAATCACCTGTGAATATAAACAGTATTCTCTTCATTTATCAGCTTCATACCCATATTGTCAGCTTTTTAAACGGAAATTCTTAATGTTTGAAAGCACTTTCTTCGGTAATACATCATCTAAAGTAGACAGAATGGTAAACATTATCTCTACTCTTGTCATTACCCAGCATTCTATCTCTAAGCTCCGGGATTGAACATGAACATAAAGATAGAAAGGCTCTATGTACCAGCATTTCAAGTGTTTCTTACAAGTTTCTAATCATTTCTCGGGAATATCATTGCGTATGTTAAGCGTTTTACCAAAAGTAGACAGTTTTTCTAGAAGTATACACACTGGAATCTTCAAGGTTTCAATTGAGTCATTCAGAAAACGCCAGTCTAATCAGAATCACTTGTAAATAGAAACAGTATTCTCTTTATTTATCAGCTTCATACGTATTCTGAGCTATATAAACAGCAATTCTTAATGTTTGAAAGCACATTCTTCGGAAATATGTCATCTAAGGTAGCCAGAATGGTAAACATTATCTGTACTGTCATCATTACGCAGCATTTTGTCTCTAATCTCCGTGATTGAACATGAAAATAAAGATAGAACGGCTCTATGTACCAGCATTTC
Organism: Myotis yumanensis; assembly: GCF_028538775.1. Taxonomy (NCBI): domain Eukaryota; kingdom Metazoa; phylum Chordata; class Mammalia; order Chiroptera; family Vespertilionidae; genus Myotis; species Myotis yumanensis. The sequence goes on along the minus strand of NW_027223755.1, from coordinate 114,004,367 downwards.
AAGTGTTTCTTACAAGTTTCTAATCATTTCTCGGGAATATCATTGCGTATGTTAAGCGTTTTACTAAAAGTAGACAGTTTTTCTAGAAGTATACACACAGGAAACTTCAAGGTTTCAATAGAGTCATTCAGAAAACGCCAGTCTAATCAGAATCACCTGTGAATAGAAACAGTATTCTCTTCATTTATCAGCTTCATACCCATATTGTCAGCTTTTTAAACGGATATTCTTAATGTTTGAAAGCCCTTTCTTCGGTAATACATCATCTAAAGTACACAGAATGGTTAACATTATCTCTACTCTTGTCATTACCCAGCATTCTATCTCTAAGCTCCGGGATTGAACATGAACATAAAGATAGAAAGGCTCTATGTACCAGCATTTCAAGTGTTTCTTACAAGTTTCTAATCATTTCTCGGGAATATCATTGCGTATGTTAAGCGTTTTACCAAAAGTAGACAGTTTTCCTAGAAGTATACACACAGGAATCTTCAAGGTTTCAATTGAGTCATTCAGAAAACGCCAGTCTAATCAGAATCACCTGTGAATATAAACAGTATTCTCTTCATTTATCAGCTTCACAAATAGTCTGAGCTTTATAAATGGAAATTCTTAATGTTTGAAAGCACTTTATTTGGAAAAACATCATCTAAAATAGCCAGAATGGTAAATATTATCTGTACAGTCGTCATTTTCCAGCATTCTGTGTCTAATCTCCGTGATTGAACATGAACATAAAGATAGAACGGCTCTATGTACCAGCATTTCAAGTGTTTCTTACATGTTTCTAATCATTTCTAGGTACTATCACTGTGTCTGTTAAGCGTTTAACCAAAAGTAGAAAGTATTCCTAGAAGTATAAAGAGGAATGTTCAAGGTTTCAATTGAGTCATTCAAAAAACGCCAGTCTAATCAGAATCACCTGTAAATAGAAACAGTATTCTCTTTATTTATCAGCTTCCTACATATTCTGAGCTTTATAAACAGCAATTCTAAATGTTTGAAAGCACATTCTTCGGAAATATGTCATCTAAGGTAGCCAGAATGGTAAACATTATCTGTACTGTCGTCATTACGCAGCATTCTGTCTCTAATCTCCGTGATTGAACAAGAAAATAAAGATAGAACGGCTCTATGTACCACCATTTCAAGTGTTTCTTACATGTTTCTAATCATTTCTCGGGACTATCATTGTGTCTGTTAACCGTTTTACCAAAAGTAGACAGTCTTCCTACAAGTATACACAGGAATCTTCAAGGTTTAAATTGAGTCATTAAAAAACGCCAGTCTAATCAGAATCACCTGTGAATATAAACAGTATTCTCTTCATTTATCAGCTTCATACCCATATTGTCAGCTTTTTAAACGGATATTCTTAATGTTTGAAAGCCCTTTCTTCGGTAATACATCATCTAAAGTAGACAGAATGGTTAACATATCTCTACTCTTGTCATTACCCAGCATTCTATCTCTAAGCTCCGGGATTGAACATGAACATAAAGATAGAAAGGCTCTATGTATCAGCATTTCAAGTGTTTCTTACAAGTTTCTAATCATTTCTCGGGAATATCATTGCGTATGTTAAGCGTTTTACCAAAAGTAGACAGTTTTCCTAGAAGTATACACACAGGAATCTTCAAGGTTTCAATTGAGTCATTCAGAAAACGCCAGTCTAATCAGAATCACCTGTAAATAGAAACAGTATTCTCTTCATTTATCAGCTTCATACCCATATTGTCAGCTTTTTAAATGGAAATTCTTAATGTTTGAAAGCACTTTCTAGGGTAATACATCATCTAAAATAGCCAGAATGGTAAACATTATCTGTACAATCGTCATTTCCCAGCGTTCTACCTCTAATCTCCGTGATTGAACATGAAAATAAAGATAGAACGGCTCTATGTACCACCATTTCAAGTGTTTCTTACATGTTTCTAATCATTTCTCGGGACTATCATTGTGTCTGTTAACCGTTTTACCAAAAGTAGACAGTCTTCCTATAAGTATACACACAGGAATCTTCAAGGTTTAAATTGAGTCATTAAAAAACGCCAGTCTAATCAGAATCACCTGTGAATATAAACAGTATTCTCTTCATTTATCAGCTTCATACCCATATTGTCAGCTTTTTAAACGGAAATTCTTAATGTTTGAAAGCACTTTCTTCGGTAATACATCATCTAAAGTAGACAGAATGGTAAACATTATCTCTACTCTTGTCATTACCCAGCATTCTATCTCTAAGCTCCGGGATTGAACATGAACATAAAGATAGAAAGGCTCTATGTACCAGCATTTCAAGTGTTTCTTACAAGTTTCTAATCATTTCTCGGGAATATCATTGCGTATGTTAAGCGTTTTACCAAAAGTAGACAGTTTTTCTAGAAGTATACACACTGGAATCTTCAAGGTTTCAATTGAGTCATTCAGAAAACGCCAGTCTAATCAGAATCACTTGTAAATAGAAACAGTATTCTCTTTATTTATCAGCTTCATACGTATTCTGAGCTTTATAAACAGCAATTCTTAATGTTTGAAAGCACATTCTTCGGAAATATGTCATCTAAGGTAGCCAGAATGGTAAACATTATCTGTACTGTCATCATTACGCAGCATTTTGTCTCTAATCTCCGTGATTGAACATGAAAATAAAGATAGAACGGCTCTATGTACCAGCATTTCAAGTGTTTCTTACAAGTTTCTAATCATTTCTCGGGAATATCATTGCGTATGTTAAGCGTTTTACTAAAAGTAGACAGTTTTTCTAGAAGTATACACACAGGAAACTTCAAGGTTTCAATAGAGTCATTCAGAAAACGCCAGTCTAATCAGAATCACCTGTGAATAGAAACAGTATTCTCTTCATTTATCAGCTTCATACCCATATTGTCAGCTTTTTAAACGGATATTCTTAATGTTTGAAAGCCCTTTCTTCGGTAATACATCATCTAAAGTACACAGAATGGTTAACATTATCTCTACTCTTGTCATTACCCAGCATTCTATCTCTAAGCTCCGGGATTGAACATGAACATAAAGATAGAAAGGCTCTATGTACCAGCATTTCAAGTGTTTCTTACAAGTTTCTAATCATTTCTCGGGAATATCATTGCGTATGTTAAGCGTTTTACCAAAAGTAGACAGTTTTCCTAGAAGTATACACACAGGAATCTTCAAGGTTTCAATTGAGTCATTCAGAAAACGCCAGTCTAATCAGAATCACCTGTGAATATAAACAGTATTCTCTTCATTTATCAGCTTCACAAATAGTCTGAGCTTTATAAATGGAAATTCTTAATGTTTGAAAGCACTTTATTTGGAAAAACATCATCTAAAATAGCCAGAATGGTAAATATTATCTGTACAGTCGTCATTTTCCAGCATTCTGTGTCTAATCTCCGTGATTGAACATGAACATAAAGATAGAACGGCTCTATGTACCAGCATTTCAAGTGTTTCTTACATGTTTCTAATCATTTCTAGGTACTATCACTGTGTCTGTTAAGCGTTTAACCAAAAGTAGAAAGTTTTCCTAGAAGTATAAAGAGGAATGTTCAAGGTTTCAATTGAGTCATTCAAAAAACGCCAGTCTAATCAGAATCACCTGTAAATAGAAACAGTATTCTCTTTATTTATCAGCTTCCTACATATTCTGAGCTTTATAAACAGCAATTCTAAATGTTTGAAAGCACATTCTTCGGAAATATGTCATCTAAGGTAGCCAGAATGGTAAACATTATCTGTACTGTCGTCATTACGCAGCATTCTGTCTCTAATCTCCGTGATTGAACAAGAAAATAAAGATAGAACGGCTCTATGTACCACCATTTCAAGTGTTTCTTACATGTTTCTAATCATTTCTCGGGACTATCATTGTGTCTGTTAACCGTTTTACCAAAAGTAGACAGTCTTCCTACAAGTATACACAGGAATCTTCAAGGTTTAAATTGAGTCATTAAAAAACGCCAGTCTAATCAGAATCACCTGTGAATATAAACAGTATTCTCTTCATTTATCAGCTTCATACCCATATTGTCAGCTTTTTAAACGGATATTCTTAATGTTTGAAAGCCCTTTCTTCGGTAATACATCATCTAAAGTAGACAGAATGGTTAACATTATCTCTACTCTTGTCATTACCCAGCATTCTATCTCTAAGCTCCGGGATTGAACATGAACATAAAGATAGAAAGGCTCTATGTATCAGCATTTCAAGTGTTTCTTACAAGTTTCTAATCATTTCTCGGGAATATCATTGCGTATGTTAAGCGTTTTACCAAAAGTAGACAGTTTTCCTAGAAGTATACACACAGGAATCTTCAAGGTTTCAATTGAGTCATTCAGAAAACGCCAGTCTAATCAGAATCACCTGTAAATAGAAACAGTATTCTCTTCATTTATCAGCTTCATACCCATATTGTCAGCTTTTTAAATGGAAATTCTTAATGTTTGAAAGCACTTTCTAGGGTAATACATCATCTAAAATAGCCAGAATGGTAAACATTATCTGTACAGTCGTCATTTCCCAGCGTTCTACCTCTAATCTCCGTGATTGAACATGAAAATAAAGATAGAACGGCTCTATGTACCACCATTTCAAGTGTTTCTTACATGTTTCTAATCATTTCTCGGGACTATCATTGTGTCTGTTAAGCGTTTTACCAAAAGTAGACAGTCTTCCTATAAGTATACACACAGGAATCTTCAAGGTTTAAATTGAGTCATTAAAAAACGCCAGTCTAATCAGAATCACCTGTGAATATAAACAGTATTCTCTTCATTTATCAGCTTCATACCCATATTGTTAGCTTTTTAAACGGAAATTCTTAATGTTTGAAAGCACTTTCTTCGGTAATACATCATCTAAAGTAGACAGAATGGTAAACATTATCTCTACTCTTGTCATTACCCAGCATTCTATCTCTAAGCTCCGGGATTGAACATGAACATAAAGATAGAAAGGCTCTATGTACCAGCATTTCAAGTGTTTCTTACAAGTTTCTAATCATTTCTCGGGAATATCATTGCGTATGTTAAGCGTTTTACCAAAAGTAGACAGTTTTTCTAGAAGTATACACACTGGAATCTTCAAGGTTTCAATTGAGTCATTCAGAAAACGCCAGTCTAATCAGAATCACTTGTAAATAGAAACAGTATTCTCTTTATTTATCAGCTTCATACGTATTCTGAGCTTTATAAACAGCAATTCTTAATGTTTGAAAGCCCTTTCCTTGGAAAAACAACATCTAGAGTAGCCGCAAATGTAAAGTTCATCCTTACTCTCCTCAGTTGAGAGTTTTTTACCTCTAATCTCAGTGATTGAACTAGGCCATAAAGATAGCATGGCTCTATTATACAGCATTTCAAGTGTTTCTTCCATGTTTCTAGTCAGTTCCCGGGACTATCCTAGTGTATTTTAAGAGTTTTACCAAAATTAGACATTTTTCCAGAAGTAGATACATGAATCTTCAGGATGTAAACTTTGTCATTTAGAAAATGCCAGGCAATTCAGCCTCAATTGTAATTATAAACAGTATTCGCTCCATTGATCAACCTAATACACATATTCTGAGCTTTAAAAACAGCAATTCCTCATGTTGGAAGCACTTCATTGGAAAAACACCATCTAGAGTAGCCGGAATTGTAAACATTATCATTACTCTCTTCATTTGAGAGTTTTCTACCTCTAATCTCTATGATTGAACTAGGCCATCAGGATAGAACGGCTCTATTTACCCGCATTTAAACTGTTTCTTACATGTCTCTAATCATTTCTGGGACTATCATTGTGTATTGTAAGAGGTTTACCAAAAGTAGACAGTTTTCCCAGAAGTATACACATGAATCTTCAAGAGTTAAATTGTGCCATTCAGAAAACTCCACGCAATTCGGCCTCAGTTGTAAATATAAACAGTATTCGCTTCATTTATCAGCTTCATACCCAGATTCTCAGCTTTTTAAACGGAAATTCTTAATGTTTGAAAGCACTTTTTTCGGACATACATCATCTAAAGTAGCCAGAATGGAAAACATTATCTGTTCTCTCGGCATTACGCAGCATTCTATCTCTAATCTCCCTGATTGAACATGAACATAAAGATAGAACGGCTCTATGTACCAGCATTTCAAGTGTTTCTTACATGTTTCTAATCATTTCTCGGGACTATCATTGTGTCTGTTAAGCGTTTTACCAAAAGTAGACAGTTTTCCTAGAGGTATACACAGGAATCTTCAAGGTTTACTTTGAGTCATTCAGAAAACGCCAGTCTAATCATAATCACCTGTAAATATAAACAGTATTCTCTTCATTTATCAGCTTCACAAATAGTCTGAGCTTTATAAATGGAAATTCTTAATGTTTGAAAGCACTTTATTTGGAAAAACATCATGTAAAATAGGCAGAATGGTAAACATTATCTGTACAATCGTCATTTCCCAGCATTCTGTCTCTAATCTCCGTGATTGAACATGAAAATAAAGATAGAACGGCTCTATGTACCACCATTTCAAGTCTTTCTTACATGTTTCTAATCATTTCCGGGACTATCATTGTGGATATTAAGAATTTTACCAAAAGTAGACAGTTTTCCTCGAAGTATACACAGGAACCTTCAAGATTTAAATTGTGCCATTCAGAAAACGCCAGGCAATTCAGCCTCAGTTGTAAATATAAACAGTATTCTCTTCATTTATCAGGTTCATACCCATATCCTAGCTCTATAAACTGCAATTCTTAATGTATGAAAGCACATTCTTCGGAAATACATCATCTAAAGTAGCCAGAATGGTAAACATTATCTGTACTCTCATCATTACGCAGCATTCTATCCTTAATCTCTGTGATTGAACATGAACATAAAGATAGAACGGCTCTATGTACCAGCATTTCAAGTGTTTCTTACATGTTTCCAATCATTTTTCGGAACTATCATTGTGTATGTGAAGAGTTTTACCAAAGGTAGACAGTTTTCCTACAACTATTTACAGGCATCTTCAAGGTTTAAATTGAGTCATTCAGTAAATGCCAGATAAATCAGAATCACCTGTAAATATAATCAGTATTCTCTTCATTTATCAGCTTCACACATATTCTGAGCTATATAAATGGAAATTCTTAATGTTTGAAAGCACTTTCTTTGGAAAAACATCATCTAAAGTAGCCAGAATGGTAAACATGATCTGTACTCTCGTTATTTCGCAGCATTGTACCTCTAAACTCCGTGATTGAACATGAACATAAAGATAGAACGGCTCTATGTACCAGCATTTCAAGTGTTTCTTACATGTTTCTAATCATTTCTAGGGACTATCATGGTGTATGTTAAGCGTTTAACCAAAAGTAGACAGTTTTCCTAGAAGTATAAACAGGAATGTTCAAGGTTTAAATTGAGTCATTCAAAAAACGCCAGTCTAATCAGAATCACCTGTGAATATAAACAGTATTCTCTTCATTTATCAGCATCATACCCATATTTTCAGCTTTTTAAACAGAAATTCTTAATGTTTGAAAGCACTTTCTTCGGTAATACATCATCTAAAGTACACAGAATGGAAAACATTATCTGTTCTTTCGGCATTAGGCAGCATTCTGTCTCTATTCTCCCTGATTGAACATGAACATAAAGATAGAATGGCTCTATGTACCAGCATTTCAAGTGTTTCTTACATGTTTCTAATCATTTCTAGGGACTATCATTGTGTCTGTTAAGCGTTTAACCAAAAGTAGACAGTTTTCCTAGAAGTATAAACAGGAATGTTCAAGGTTTCAATTGAGTCATTCAAAAAACGCCAGTCTAATCAGAATCACCTGTAAATAGAAACAGTATTCTCTTTATTTATCAGCTTCCTACATATTCTGAGCTTTATAAACAGCAATTCTTAATGTTTGAAAGCACATTCTTCGGAAATATGTCATCTAAGGTATCCAAAATGGTAAACATTATATGTACTGTCGTCATTACGCAGCATTCTGTCTCTAATCTCCGTGATTGAACATGAAAATAAAGATAGAACGGCTCTATGTACCAGCATTTCAAGTGTTTTTTACATGTTTCTAATCACTTCTCAGGACTATCATTGAGTCTGTTAAGCGTTTTACCAAAAGTAGACAGTTTTCCTAGAGGTATACACAGGAATCTTCAAGGTTTAATTTGAGTCATTCAGAAAACGCCAGTCTAAACATAATCACCTGTAAATATAAACAGTATTCTCTTCATTTATCAGCTTCACAAATAGTCTGAGGTTTATAAATGGAAATTCTTAATGTTTGAAACCACTTTATTTGGAAAAACATCATCTAAAATAGCCAGAATGGTAAACATTATCTGTACAATCGTCATTTCCCAGAATTCTGTCTCTAATCTCCGTGATAGAACATGAAAATAAAGATAGAACGGCTCTATGTACCAGCATTTCAAGTGTTTCTTACATGTTTCTAATCATTTTTCGGGACTATCAGTGTATCTGTTAAGTGTTTTACCAAAAGTAGACAGTCTTCCTACAAGTATACACAGGAATCTTCAAGGTTTAAATTGAGTCATTCCAAAAACGCCAGTCTAATCAGAATCACCTGTGAATATAAACAGTGTTCTCTTAATTTATCAGCTTCATACCCATATTGTCAGCTTTTTAAACGGAAATTCTTAATGTTTGAAAGCACTTTCTTCAGTAATACATCATCTAAAGTAGACAGAATGGTAAACATTATCTCTACTCTTGTCATTACCCAGCATTCTATCTCTAAGCTCCGGGATTGAACATGAACATAAAGATAGAAAGGCTCCATGTACCAGCATTTCAAGTGTTTCTTACAAGTTTCTAATCATTTCTCGGGAATATCATTGCGTATGTTAAGCGTTTTACTAAAAGTAGACAGTCTTCCTACAAGTATACACAGGAATCTTCAAGGTTTAAATTGAGTCATTCCAAAAACGCCAGTCTAATCAGAATCACCTGTGAATATAAACAGTATTCTCTTCATTTATCAGCTTCATACCCATATTGTCAGCTTTGTAAACGGAAATCCTTAATGTTTGAAAGCACTTTCTTCAGTAATACATCATCTAAAGTAGACAGAATGGTAAACATTATCTCTACTCTTGTCATTAACCCTGCATTCTATCTCTAAGCTCCGGGATTGAACATGAACATAAAGATAGAAAGGCTCCATGTACCAGCATTTCAAGTGTTTCTTACAAGTTTCTAATCATTTCTCGGGAATATCATTGCGTATGTTAAGCGTTTTACCAAAAGTAGACAGTTTTCCTAGAAGTATACACACAGGAATCTTCAAAGATTCAAATGAGTCATTCAGAAAACGCCAGTCTAATCAGAATCACTTGTAAATAGAAACAGTATTCTCTTTATTTATCAGCTTCCTACATATTCTAAGCTTTATAAACAGCAATTCTTAATGTTTGAAAGCACATTCTTCGGAAATATGTCATCTAAGGTAGCCAGAATGGTAAACATTATCTGTACTGTCATCATTACGCAGCATTTTGTCTCTAATCTCCGTGATTGAACATGAAAATAAAGATAGAACGGCTCTATGTACCAGCATTTCAAGTGTTTCTTACAAGTTTCTAATCATTTCTCGGGAATATCATTGCGTATGTTAAGCGTTTTACTAAAAGTAGACAGTTTTTCTAGAAGTATACACACAGGAAACTTCAAGGTTTCAATAGAGTCATTCAGAAAACGCCAGTCTAATCAGAATCACCTGTGAATAGAAACAGTATTCTCTTCATTTATCAGCTTCATACCCATATTGTCAGCTTTTTAAACGGAAATTCTTAATGTTTGAAAGCACTTTATTTGGAAAAACATCATCTAAAATAGCCAGAATGGTAAATATTATCTGTACAGTCGTCATTTTCCAGCATTCTGTGTCTAATCTCCGTGATTGAACATGAACATAAAGATAGAACGGCTCTATGTACCAGCATTTCAAGTGTTTCTTACATGTTTCTAATCATTTCTAGGTACTATCACTGTGTCTGTTAAGCGTTTAACCAAAAGTAGAAAGTTTTCCTAGAAGTATAAAGAGGAATGTTCAAGGTTTCAATTGAGTCATTCAAAAAACGCCAGTCTAATCAGAATCACCTGTAAATAGAAACAGTATTCTCTTTATTTATCAGCTTCCTACATATTCTGAGCTTTATAAACAGCAATTCTAAATGTTTGAAAGCACATTCTTCGGAAATATGTCATCTAAGGTAGCCAGAATGGTAAACATTATCTGTACTGTCGTCATTACGCAGCATTCTGTCTCTAATCTCCGTGATTGAACAAGAAAATAAAGATAGAACGGCTCTATGTACCACCATTTCAAGTGTTTCTTACATGTTTCTAATCATTTCTCGGGACTATCATTGTGTCTGTTAACCGTTTTACCAAAAGTAGACAGTCTTCCTACAAGTATACACAGGAATCTTCAAGGTTTAAATTGAGTCATTAAAAAACGCCAGTCTAATCAGAATCACCTGTGAATATAAACAGTATTCTCTTCATTTATCAGCTTCATACCCATATTGTCAGCTTTTTAAACGGAAATTCTTAATGTTTGAAAGCACTTTCTTCGGTAATACATCATCTAAAGTAGACAGAATGGTAAACATTATCTCTACTCTTGTCATTACCCAGCATTCTATCTCTAAGCTCCGGGACTGAACATGAACATAAAGATAGAAAGGCTCTATGTACCAGCATTTCAAGTGTTTCTTACAAGTTTCTAATCATTTCTCGGGAATATCATTGCGTATGTTAAGCGTTTTACCAAAAGTAGACAGTTTTTCTAGAAGTATACACACTGGAATCTTCAAGGTTTCAATTGAGTCATTCAGAAAACGCCAGTCTAATCAGAATCACTTGTAAATAGAAACAGTATTCTCTTTATTTATCAGCTTCATACGTATTCTGAGCTTTATAAACAGCAATTCTTAATGTTTGAAAGCCCTTTCCTTGGAAAAACAACATCTAGAGTAGCCGCAAATGTAAAGTTCATCCTTACTCTCCTCAGTTGAGAGTTTTTTACCTCTAATCTCAGTGATTGAACTAGGCCATAAAGATAGCATGGCTCTATTATACAGCATTTCAAGTGTTTCTTCCATGTTTCTAGTCAGTTCCCGGGACTATCCTAGTGTATTTTAAGAGTTTTACCAAAATTAGACATTTTTCCAGAAGTAGATACATGAATCTTCAGGATGTAAACTTTGTCATTTAGAAAATGCCAGGCAATTCAGCCTCAATTGTAATTATAAACAGTATTCGCTCCATTGATCAACCTAATACACATATTCTGAGCTTTAAAAACAGCAATTCCTCATGTTGGAAGCACTTCATTGGAAAAACACCATCTAGAGTAGCCGGAATTGTAAACATTATCATTACTCTCTTCATTTGAGAGTTTTCTACCTCTAATCTCTATGATTGAACTAGGCCATCAGGATAGAACGGCTCTATTTACCCGCATTTAAACTGTTTCTTACATGTCTCTAATCATTTCTGGGACTATCATTGTGTATTGTAAGAGGTTTACCAAAAGTAGACAGTTTTCCCAGAAGTATACACATGAATCTTCAAGAGTTAAATTGTGCCATTCAGAAAACTCCACGCAATTCGGCCTCAGTTGTAAATATAAACAGTATTCGCTTCATTTATCAGCTTCATACCCAGATTCTCAGCTTTTTAAACGGAAATTCTTAATGTTTGAAAGCACTTTTTTCGGACATACATCATCTAAAGTAGCCAGAATGGAAAACATTATCTGTTCTCTCGGCATTACGCAGCATTCTATCTCTAATCTCCCTGATTGAACATGAACATAAAGATAGAACGGCTCTATGTACCAGCATTTCAAGTGTTTCTTACATGTTTCTAATCATTTCTCGGGACTATCATTGTGTCTGTTAAGCGTTTTACCAAAAGTAGACAGTTTTCCTAGAGGTATACACAGGAATCTTCAAGGTTTACTTTGAGTCATTCAGAAAACGCCAGTCTAATCATAATCACCTGTAAATATAAACAGTATTCTCTTCATTTATCAGCTTCACAAATAGTCTGAGCTTTATAAATGGAAATTCTTAATGTTTGAAAGCACTTTATTTGGAAAAACATCATGTAAAATAGGCAGAATTGTAAACATTATCTGTACAATCGTCATTTCCCAGCATTCTGTCTCTAATCTCCGTGATTGAACATGAAAATAAAGCTAGAACGGCTCTATGTACCACCATTTCAAGTGTTTCTTACATGTTTCTAATCATTTCTCGGGACTATCATTGTGTCTGTTAACCGTTTTACCAAAAGTAGACAGTCTTCCTATAAGTATACACACAGGAATCTTCAAGGTTTAAATTGAGTCATTAAAAAACGCCAGTCTAATCAGAATCACCTGTGAATATAAACAGTATTCTCTTCATTTATCAGCTTCATACCCATATTGTCAGCTTTTTAAACGGAAATTCTTAATGTTTGAAAGCACTTTCTTCGGTAATACATCATCTAAAGTAGACAGAATGGTAAACATTATCTCTACTCTTGTCATTACCCAGCATTCTATCTCTAAGCTCCGGGATTGAACATGAACATAAAGATAGAAAGGCTCTATGTACCAGCATTTCAAGTGTTTCTTACAAGTTTCTAATCATTTCTCGGGAATATCATTGCGTATGTTAAGCGTTTTACCAAAAGTAGACAGTTTTTCTAGAAGTATACACACTGGAATCTTCAAGGTTTCAATTGAGTCATTCAGAAAACGCCAGTCTAATCAGAATCACTTGTAAATAGAAACAGTATTCTCTTTATTTATCAGCTTCATACGTATTCTGAGCTTTATAAACAGCAATTCTTAATGTTTGAAAGCACATTCTTCGGAAATATGTCATCTAAGGTAGCCAGAATGGTAAACATTATCTGTACTGTCATCATTACGCAGCATTTTGTCTCTAATCTCCGTGATTGAACATGAAAATAAAGATAGAACGGCTCTATGTACCAGCATTTCAAGTGTTTCTTACAAGTTTCTAATCATTTCTCGGGAATATCATTGCGTATGTTAAGCGTTTTACTAAAAGTAGACAGTTTTTCTAGAAGTATACACACAGGAAACTTCAAGGTTTCAATAGAGTCATTCAGAAAACGCCAGTCTAATCAGAATCACCTGTGAATAGAAACAGTATTCTCTTCATTTATCAGCTTCATACCCATATTGTCAGCTTTTTAAACGGATATTCTTAATGTTTGAAAGCCCTTTCTTCGGTAATACATCATCTAAAGTAGACAGAATGGTTAACATTATCTCTACTCTTGTCATTACCCAGCATTCTATCTCTAAGCTCCGGGATTGAACATGAACATAAAGATAGAAAGGCTCTATGTACCAGCATTTCAAGTGTTTCTTACAAGTTTCTAATCATTTCTCGGGAATATCATTGCGTATGTTAAGCGTTTTACCAAAAGTAGACAGTTTTCCTAGAAGTATACACACAGGAATCTTCAAGGTTTCAATTGAGTCATTCAGAAAACGCCAGTCTAATCAGAATCACCTGTGAATATAAACAGTATTCTCTTCATTTATCAGCTTCACAAATAGTCTGAGCTTTATAAATGGAAATTCTTAATGTTTGAAAGCACTTTATTTGGAAAAACATCATCTAAAATAGCCAGAATGGTAAATATTATCTGTACAGTCGTCATTTTCCAGCATTCTGTGTCTAATCTCCGTGATTGAACATGAACATAAAGATAGAACGGCTCTATGTACCAGCATTTCAAGTGTTTCTTACATGTTTCTAATCATTTCTAGGTACTATCACTGTGTCTGTTAAGCGTTTAACCAAAAGTAGAAAGTTTTCCTAGAAGTATAAAGAGGAATGTTCAAGGTTTCAATTGAGTCATTCAAAAAACGCCAGTCTAATCAGAATCACCTGTAAATAGAAACAGTATTCTCTTTATTTATCAGCTTCCTACATATTCTGAGCTTTATAAACAGCAATTCTAAATGTTTGAAAGCACATTCTTCGGAAATATGTCATCTAAGGTAGCCAGAATGGTAAACATTATCTCTACTCTTGTCATTACCCAGCATTCTATCTCTAAGCTCCGGGATTGAACATGAACATAAAGATAGAAAGGCTCCATGTACCAGCATTTCAAGTGTTTCTTACAAGTTTCTAATCATTTCTCGGGAATATCATTGCGTATGTTAAGCGTTTTACTAAAAGTAGACAGTCTTCCTACAAGTATACACAGGAATCTTCAAGGTTTAAATTGAGTCATTCAAAAAACGCCAGTCTAATCAGAATCACCTGTGAATATAAACAGTATTCTCTTCATTTATCAGCTTCATACCCATATTGTCAGCTTTGTAAACGGAAATCCTTAATGTTTGAAAGCACTTTCTTCAGTAATACATCATCTAAAGTAGACAGAATGGTAAACATTATCTCTACTCTTGTCATTAACCCTGCATTCTATCTCTAAGCTCCGGGATTGAACATGAACATAAAGATAGAAAGGCTCCATGTACCAGCATTTCAAGTGTTTCTTACAAGTTTCTAATCATTTCTCGGGAATATCATTGCGTATGTTAAGCGTTTTACCAAAAGTAGACAGTTTTCCTAGAAGTATACACACAGGAATCTTCAAAGATTCAATTGAGTCATTCAGAAAACGCCAGTCTAATCAGAATCACTTGTAAATAGAAACAGTATTCTCTTTATTTATCAGCTTCCTACATATTCTAAGCTTTATAAACAGCAATTCTTAATGTTTGAAAGCACATTCTTCGGAAATATGTCATCTAAGGTAGCCAGAATGGTAAACATTATCTGTACTGTCATCATTACGCAGCATTTTGTCTCTAATCTCCGTGATTGAACATGAAAATAAAGATAGAACGGCTCTATGTACCAGCATTTCAAGTGTTTCTTACAAGTTTCTAATCATTTCTCGGGAATATCATTGCGTATGTTAAGCGTTTTACTAAAAGTAGACAGTTTTTCTAGAAGTATACACACAGGAAACTTCAAGGTTTCAATAGAGTCATTCAGAAAACGCCAGTCTAATCAGAATCACCTGTGAATAGAAACAGTATTCTCTTCATTTATCAGCTTCATACCCATATTGTCAGCTTTTTAAACGGAAATTCTTAATGTTTGAAAGCACTTTATTTGGAAAAACATCATCTAAAATAGCCAGAATGGTAAATATTATCTGTACAGTCGTCATTTTCCAGCATTCTGTGTCTAATCTCCGTGATTGAACATGAACATAAAGATAGAACGGCTCTATGTACCAGCATTTCAAGTGTTTCTTACATGTTTCTAATCATTTCTAGGTACTATCACTGTGTCTGTTAAGCGTTTAACCAAAAGTAGAAAGTTTTCCTAGAAGTATAAAGAGGAATGTTCAAGGTTTCAATTGAGTCATTCAAAAAACGCCAGTCTAATCAGAATCACCTGTAAATAGAAACAGTATTCTCTTTATTTATCAGCTTCCTACATATTCTGAGCTTTATAAACAGCAATTCTAAATGTTTGAAAGCACATTCTTCGGAAATATGTCATCTAAGGTAGCCAGAATGGTAAACATTATCTGTACTGTCGTCATTACGCAGCATTCTGTCTCTAATCTCCGTGATTGAACAAGAAAATAAAGATAGAACGGCTCTATGTACCACCATTTCAAGTGTTTCTTACATGTTTCTAATCATTTCTCGGGACTATCATTGTGTCTGTTAACCGTTTTACCAAAAGTAGACAGTCTTCCTACAAGTATACACAGGAATCTTCAAGGTTTAAATTGAGTCATTAAAAAACGCCAGTCTAATCAGAATCACCTGTGAATATAAACAGTATTCTCTTCATTTATCAGCTTCATACCCATATTGTCAGCTTTTTAAACGGAAATTCTTAATGTTTGAAAGCACTTTCTTCGGTAATACATCATCTAAAGTAGACAGAATGGTAAACATTATCTCTACTCTTGTCATTACCCAGCATTCTATCTCTAAGCTCCGGGAATGAACATGAACATAAAGATAGAAAGGCTCTATGTACCAGCATTTCAAGTGTTTCTTACAAGTTTCTAATCATTTCTCGGGAATATCATTGCGTATGTTAAGCGTTTTACCAAAAGTAGACAGTTTTTCTAGAAGTATACACACTGGAATCTTCAAGGTTTCAATTGAGTCATTCAGAAAACGCCAGTCTAATCAGAATCACTTGTAAATAGAAACAGTATTCTCTTTATTTATCAGCTTCATACGTATTCTGAGCTTTATAAACAGCAATTCTTAATGTTTGAAAGCCCTTTCCTTGGAAAAACAACATCTAGAGTAGCCGCAAATGTAAAGTTCATCCTTACTCTCCTCAGTTGAGAGTTTTTTACCTCTAATCTCAGTGATTGAACTAGGCCATAAAGATAGCATGGCTCTATTATACAGCATTTCAAGTGTTTCTTCCATGTTTCTAGTCAGTTCCCGGGACTATCCTAGTGTATTTTAAGAGTTTTACCAAAATTAGACATTTTTCCAGAAGTAGATACATGAATCTTCAGGATGTAAACTTTGTCATTTAGAAAATGCCAGGCAATTCAGCCTCAATTGTAATTATAAACAGTATTCGCTCCATTGATCAACCTAATACACATATTCTGAGCTTTAAAAACAGCAATTCCTCATGTTGGAAGCACTTCATTGGAAAAACACCATCTAGAGTAGCCGGAATTGTAAACATTATCATTACTCTCTTCATTTGAGAGTTTTCTACCTCTAATCTCTATGATTGAACTAGGCCATCAGGATAGAACGGCTCTATTTACCCGCATTTAAACTGTTTCTTACATGTCTCTAATCATTTCTGAGACTATCATTGTGTATTGTAAGAGGTTTACCAAAAGTAGACAGTTTTCCCAGAAGTATACACATGAATCTTCAAGAGTTAAATTGTGCCATTCAGAAAACTCCACGCAATTCGGCCTCAGTTGTAAATATAAACAGTATTCGCTTCATTTATCAGCTTCATACCCAGATTCTCAGCTTTTTAAACGGAAATTCTTAATGTTTGAAAGCACTTTTTTCGGACATACATCATCTAAAGTAGCCAGAATGGAAAACATTATCTGTTCTCTCGGCATTACGCAGCATTCTATCTCTAATCTCCCTGATTGAACATGAACATAAAGATAGAACGGCTCTATGTACCAGCATTTCAAGTGTTTCTTACATGTTTCTAATCATTTCTCGGGACTATCATTGTGTCTGTTAAGCGTTTTACCAAAAGTAGACAGTTTTCCTAGAGGTATACACAGGAATCTTCAAGGTTTACTTTGAGTCATTCAGAAAACGCCAGTCTAATCATAATCACCTGTAAATATAAACAGTATTCTCTTCATTTATCAGCTTCACAAATAGTCTGAGCTTTATAAATGGAAATTCTTAATGTTTGAAAGCACTTTATTTGGAAAAACATCATGTAAAATAGGCAGAATTGTAAACATTATCTGTACAATCGTCATTTCCCAGCATTCTGTCTCTAATCTCCGTGATTGAACATGAAAATAAAGCTAGAACGGCTCTATGTACCACCATTTCAAGTGTTTCTTACATGTTTCTAATCATTTCTCGGGACTATCATTGTGTCTGTTAACCGTTTTACCAAAAGTAGACAGTCTTCCTATAAGTATACACACAGGAATCTTCAAGGTTTAAATTGAGTCATTAAAAAACGCCAGTCTAATCAGAATCACCTGTGAATATAAACAGTATTCTCTTCATTTATCAGCTTCATACCCATATTGTCAGCTTTTTAAACGGAAATTCTTAATGTTTGAAAGCACTTTCTTCGGTAATACATCATCTAAAGTAGACAGAATGGTAAACATTATCTCTACTCTTGTCATTACCCAGCATTCTATCTCTAAGCTCCGGGATTGAACATGAACATAAAGATAGAAAGGCTCTATGTACCAGCATTTCAAGTGTTTCTTACAAGTTTCTAATCATTTCTCGGGAATATCATTGCGTATGTTAAGCGTTTTACCAAAAGTAGACAGTTTTTCTAGAAGTATACACACTGGAATCTTCAAGGTTTCAATTGAGTCATTCAGAAAACGCCAGTCTAATCAGAATCACTTGTAAATAGAAACAGTATTCTCTTTATTTATCAGCTTCATACGTATTCTGAGCTTTATAAACAGCAATTCTTAATGTTTGAAAGCACATTCTTCGGAAATATGTCATCTAAGGTAGCCAGAATGGTAAACATTATCTGTACTGTCATCATTACGCAGCATTTTGTCTCTAATCTCCGTGATTGAACATGAAAATAAAGATAGAACGGCTCTATGTACCAGCATTTCAAGTGTTTCTTACAAGTTTCTAATCATTTCTCGGGAATATCATTGCGTATGTTAAGCGTTTTACTAAAAGTAGACAGTTTTTCTAGAAGTATACACACAGGAAACTTCAAGGTTTCAATAGAGTCATTCAGAAAACGCCAGTCTAATCAGAATCACCTGTGAATAGAAACAGTATTCTCTTCATTTATCAGCTTCATACCCATATTGTCAGCTTTTTAAACGGATATTCTTAATGTTTGAAAGCCCTTTCTTCGGTAATACATCATCTAAAGTAGACAGAATGGTTAACATTATCTCTACTCTTGTCATTACCCAGCATTCTATCTCTAAGCTCCGGGATTGAACATGAACATAAAGATAGAAAGGCTCTATGTACCAGCATTTCAAGTGTTTCTTACAAGTTTCTAATCATTTCTCGGGAATATCATTGCGTATGTTAAGCGTTTTACCAAAAGTAGACAGTTTTCCTAGAAGTATACACACAGGAATCTTCAAGGTTTCAATTGAGTCATTCAGAAAACGCCAGTCTAATCAGAATCACCTGTGAATATAAACAGTATTCTCTTCATTTATCAGCTTCACAAATAGTCTGAGCTTTATAAATGGAAATTCTTAATGTTTGAAAGCACTTTATTTGGAAAAACATCATCTAAAATAGCCAGAATGGTAAATATTATCTGTACAGTCGTCATTTTCCAGCATTCTGTGTCTAATCTCCGTGATTGAACATGAACATAAAGATAGAACGGCTCTATGTACCAGCATTTCAAGTGTTTCTTACATGTTTCTAATCATTTCTAGGTACTATCACTGTGTCTGTTAAGCGTTTAACCAAAAGTAGAAAGTTTTCCTAGAAGTATAAAGAGGAATGTTCAAGGTTTCAATTGAGTCATTCAAAAAACGCCAGTCTAATCAGAATCACCTGTAAATAGAAACAGTATTCTCTTTATTTATCAGCTTCCTACATATTCTGAGCTTTATAAACAGCAATTCTAAATGTTTGAAAGCACATTCTTCGGAAATATGTCATCTAAGGTAGCCAGAATGGTAAACATTATCTGTACTGTCGTCATTACGCAGCATTCTGTCTCTAATCTCCGTGATTGAACAAGAAAATAAAGATAGAACGGCTCTATGTACCACCATTTCAAGTGTTTCTTACATGTTTCTAATCATTTCTCGGGACTATCATTGTGTCTGTTAAGCGTTTTACCAAAAGTAGACAGTCTTCCTACAAGTATACACAGGAATCTTCAAGGTTTAAATTGAGTCATTAAAAAACGCCAGTCTAATCAGAATCACCTGTGAATATAAACAGTATTCTCTTCATTTATCAGCTTCATACCCATATTGTCAGCTTTTTAAACGGATATTCTTAATGTTTGAAAGCCCTTTCTTCGGTAATACATCATCTAAAGTAGACAGAATGGTTAACATTATCTCTACTCTTGTCATTACCCAGCATTCTATCTCTAAGCTCCGGGATTGAACATGAACATAAAGATAGAAAGGCTCTATGTATCAGCATTTCAAGTGTTTCTTACAAGTTTCTAATCATTTCTCGGGAATATCATTGCGTATGTTAAGCGTTTTACCAAAAGTAGACAGTTTTCCTAGAAGTATACACACAGGAATCTTCAAGGTTTCAATTGAGTCATTCAGAAAACGCCAGTCTAATCAGAATCACCTGTAAATAGAAACAGTATTCTCTTCATTTATCAGCTTCATACCCATATTGTCAGCTTTTTAAATGGAAATTCTTAATGTTTGAAAGCACTTTCTAGGGTAATACATCATCTAAAATAGCCAGAATGGTAAACATTATCTGTACAATCGTCATTTCCCAGCGTTCTACCTCTAATCTCCGTGATTGAACAAGAAAATAAAGATAGAACGGCTCTATGTACCACCATTTCAAGTGTTTCTTACATGTTTCTAATCATTTCTCGGGACTATCATTGTGTCTGTTAAGCGTTTTACCAAAAGTAGACAGTCTTCCTATAAGTATACACACAGGAATCTTCAAGGTTTAAATTGAGTCATTAAAAAACGCCAGTCTAATCAGAATCACCTGTGAATATAAACAGTATTCTCTTCATTTATCAGCTTCATACCCATATTGTCAGCTTTTTAAACGGAAATTCTTAATGTTTGAAAGCACTTTCTTCGGTAATACATCATCTAAAGTAGACAGAATGGTAAACATTATCTCTACTCTTGTCATTACCCAGCATTCTATCTCTAAGCTCCGGGATTGAACATGAACATAAAGATAGAAAGGCTCTATGTACCAGCATTTCAAGTGTTTCTTACAAGTTTCTAATCATTTCTCGGGAATATCATTGCGTATGTTAAGCGTTTTACCAAAAGTAGACAGTTTTTCTAGAAGTATACACACTGGAATCTTCAAGGTTTCAATTGAGTCATTCAGAAAACGCCAGTCTAATCAGAATCACTTGTAAATAGAAACAGTATTCTCTTTATTTATCAGCTTCATACGTATTCTGAGCTTTATAAACAGCAATTCTTAATGTTTGAAAGCCCTTTCCTTGGAAAAACAACATCTAGAGTAGCCGCAAATGTAAAGTTCATCCTTACTCTCCTCAGTAGAGAGTTTTTTACCTCTAATCTCAGTGATTGAACTAGGCCATAAAGATAGCATGGCTCTATTATACAGCATTTCAAGTGTTTCTTCCATGTTTCTAGTCAGTTCCCGGGACTATCCTAGTGTATTTTAAGAGTTTTACCAAAATTAGACATTTTTCCAGAAGTAGATACATGAATCTTCAGGATGTAAACTTTGTCATTTAGAAAATGCCAGGCAATTCAGCCTCAATTGTAATTATAAACAGTATTCGCTCCATTGATCAACCTAATACACATATTCTGAGCTTTAAAAACAGCAATTCCTCATGTTGGAAGCACTTCATTGGAAAAACACCATCTAGAGTAGCCGGAATTGTAAACATTATCATTACTCTCTTCATTTGAGAGTTTTCTACCTCTAATCTCTATGATTGAACTAGGCCATCAGGATAGAACGGCTCTATTTACCCGCATTTAAACTGTTTCTTACATGTCTCTAATCATTTCTGGGACTATCATTGTGTATTGTAAGAGGTTTACCAAAAGTAGACAGTTTTCCCAGAAGTATACACATGAATCTTCAAGAGTTAAATTGTGCCATTCAGAAAACTCCACGCAATTCGGCCTCAGTTGTAAATATAAACAGTATTCGCTTCATTTATCAGCTTCATACCCAGATTCTCAGCTTTTTAAACGGAAATTCTTAATGTTTGAAAGCACTTTTTTCGGACATACATCATCTAAAGTAGCCAGAATGGAAAACATTATCTGTTCTCTCGGCATTACGCAGCATTCTATCTCTAATCTCCCTGATTGAACATGAACATAAAGATAGAACGGCTCTATGTACCAGCATTTCAAGTGTTTCTTACATGTTTCTAATCATTTCTCGGGACTATCATTGTGTCTGTTAAGCGTTTTACCAAAAGTAGACAGTTTTCCTAGAGGTATACACAGGAATCTTCAAGGTTTACTTTGAGTCATTCAGAAAACGCCAGTCTAATCATAATCACCTGTAAATATAAACAGTATTCTCTTCATTTATCAGCTTCACAAATAGTCTGAGCTTTATAAATGGAAATTCTTAATGTTTGAAAGCACTTTATTTGGAAAAACATCATGTAAAATAGGCAGAATGGTAAACATTATCTGTACAATCGTCATTTCCCAGCATTCTGTCTCTAATCTCCGTGATTGAACATGAAAATAAAGATAGAACGGCTCTATGTACCACCATTTCAAGTCTTTCTTACATGTTTCTAATCATTTCCGGGACTATCATTGTGGATATTAAGAATTTTACCAAAAGTAGACAGTTTTCCTCGAAGTATACACAGGAACCTTCAAGATTTAAATTGTGCCATTCAGAAAACGCCAGGCAATTCAGCCTCAGTTGTAAATATAAACAGTATTCTCTTCATTTATCAGGTTCATACCCATATCCTAGCTCTATAAACTGCAATTCTTAATGTATGAAAGCACATTCTTCGGAAATACATCATCTAAAGTAGCCAGAATGGTAAACATTATCTGTACTCTCATCATTACGCAGCATTCTATCCTTAATCTCTGTGATTGAACATGAACATAAAGATAGAACGGCTCTATGTACCAGCATTTCAAGTGTTTCTTACATGTTTCCAATCATTTTTCGGAACTATCATTGTGTATGTGAAGAGTTTTACCAAAGGTAGACAGTTTTCCTACAACTATTTACAGGCATCTTCAAGGTTTAAATTGAGTCATTCAGTAAATGCCAGATAAATCAGAATCACCTGTAAATATAATCAGTATTCTCTTCATTTATCAGCTTCACACATATTCTGAGCTATATAAATGGAAATTCTTAATGTTTGAAAGCACTTTCTTTGGAAAAACATCATCTAAAGTAGCCAGAATGGTAAACATGATCTGTACTCTCGTTATTTCGCAGCATTGTACCTCTAAACTCCGTGATTGAACATGAACATAAAGATAGAACGGCTCTATGTACCAGCATTTCAAGTGTTTCTTACATGTTTCTAATCATTTCTAGGGACTATCATGGTGTATGTTAAGCGTTTAACCAAAAGTAGACAGTTTTCCTAGAAGTATAAACAGGAATGTTCAAGGTTTAAATTGAGTCATTCAAAAAACGCCAGTCTAATCAGAATCACCTGTGAATATAAACAGTATTCTCTTCATTTATCAGCATCATACCCATATTTTCAGCTTTTTAAACAGAAATTCTTAATGTTTGAAAGCACTTTCTTCGGTAATACATCATCTAAAGTACACAGAATGGAAAACATTATCTGTTCTTTCGGCATTAGGCAGCATTCTGTCTCTATTCTCCCTGATTGAACATGAACATAAAGATAGAATGGCTCTATGTACCAGCATTTCAAGTGTTTCTTACATGTTTCTAATCATTTCTAGGGACTATCATTGTGTCTGTTAAGCGTTTAACCAAAAGTAGACAGTTTTCCTAGAAGTATAAACAGGAATGTTCAAGGTTTCAATTGAGTCATTCAAAAAACGCCAGTCTAATCAGAATCACCTGTAAATAGAAACAGTATTCTCTTTATTTATCAGCTTCCTACATATTCTGAGCTTTATAAACAGCAATTCTTAATGTTTGAAAGCACATTCTTCGGAAATATGTCATCTAAGGTATCCAAAATGGTAAACATTATATGTACTGTCGTCATTACGCAGCATTCTGTCTCTAATCTCCGTGATTGAACATGAAAATAAAGATAGAACGGCTCTATGTACCAGCATTTCAAGTGTTTTTTACATGTTTCTAATCACTTCTCAGGACTATCATTGAGTCTGTTAAGCGTTTTACCAAAAGTAGACAGTTTTCCTAGAGGTATACACAGGAATCTTCAAGGTTTAATTTGAGTCATTCAGAAAACGCCAGTCTAAACATAATCACCTGTAAATATAAACAGTATTCTCTTCATTTATCAGCTTCACAAATAGTCTGAGGTTTATAAATGGAAATTCTTAATGTTTGAAACCACTTTATTTGGAAAAACATCATCTAAAATAGCCAGAATGGTAAACATTATCTGTACAATCGTCATTTCCCAGCATTCTGTCTCTAATCTCCGTGATAGAACATGAAAATAAAGATAGAACGGCTCTATGTACCAGCATTTCAAGTGTTTCTTACATGTTTCTAATCATTTTTCGGGACTATCAGTGTATCTGTTAAGTGTTTTACCAAAAGTAGACAGTCTTCCTACAAGTATACACAGGAATCTTCAAGGTTTAAATTGAGTCATTCCAAAAACGCCAGTCTAATCAGAATCACCTGTGAATATAAACAGTGTTCTCTTCATTTATCAGCTTCATACCCATATTGTCAGCTTTTTAAACGGAAATTCTTAATGTTTGAAAGCACTTTCTTCAGTAATACATCATCTAAAGTAGACAGAATGGTAAACATTATCTCTACTCTTGTCATTACCCAGCATTCTATCTCTAAGCTCCGGGATTGAACATGAACATAAAGATAGAAAGGCTCCATGTACCAGCATTTCAAGTGTTTCTTACAAGTTTCTAATCATTTCTCGGGAATATCATTGCGTATGTTAAGCGTTTTACTAAAAGTAGACAGTCTTCCTACAAGTATACACAGGAATCTTCAAGGTTTAAATTGAGTCATTCAAAAAACGCCAGTCTAATCAGAATCACCTGTGAATATAAACAGTATTCTCTTCATTTATCAGCTTCATACCCATATTGTCAGCTTTGTAAACGGAAATTCTTAATGTTTGAAAGCACTTTCTTCAGTAATACATCATCTAAAGTAGACAGAATGGTAAACATTATCTCTACTCTTGTCATTAACCCTGCATTCTATCTCTAAGCTCCGGGATTGAACATGAACATAAAGATAGAAAGGCTCCATGTACCAGCATTTCAAGTGTTTCTTACAAGTTTCTAATCATTTCTCGGGAATATCATTGCGTATGTTAAGCGTTTTACCAAAAGTAGACAGTTTTTCTAGAAGTATACACACTGGAATCTTCAAGGTTTCAATTGAGTCATTCAGAAAACGCCAGTCTAATCAGAATCACTTGTAAATAGAAACAGTATTCTCTTTATTTATCAGCTTCATACGTATTCTGAGCTTTATAAACAGCAATTCTTAATGTTTGAAAGCCCTTTCCTTGGAAAAACAACATCTAGAGTAGCCGCAAATGTAAAGTTCATCCTTACTCTCCTCAGTTGAGAGTTTTTACCTGTAATCTCAGTGATTGAACTAGGCCATAAAGATAGCATGGCTCTATTATACAGCATTTCAAGTGTTTCTTCCATGTTTCTAGTCAGTTCCCGGGACTATCCTAGTGTATTTTAAGAGTTTTACCAAAATTAGACATTTTTCCAGAAGTAGATACATGAATCTTCAGGATGTAAACTTTGTCATTTAGAAAATGCCAGGCAATTCAGCCTCAATTGTAATTATAAACAGTATTCGCTCCATTGATCAACCTAATACACATATTCTGAGCTTTAAAAACAGCAATTCCTCATGTTGGAAGCACTTCATTGGAAAAACACCATCTAGAGTAGCCGGAATTGTAAACATTATCATTACTCTCTTCATTTGAGAGTTTTCTACCTCTAATCTCTATGATTGAACTAGGCCATCAGGATAGAACGGCTCTATTTACCCGCATTTAAACTGTTTCTTACATGTCTCTAATCATTTCTGGGACTATCATTGTGTATTGTAAGAGGTTTACCAAAAGTAGACAGTTTTCCCAGAAGTATACACATGAATCTTCAAGAGTTAAATTGTGCCATTCAGAAAACTCCACGCAATTCGGCCTCAGTTGTAAATATAAACAGTATTCGCTTCATTTATCAGCTTCATACCCAGATTCTCAGCTTTTTAAACGGAAATTCTTAATGTTTGAAAGCACTTTTTTCGGACATACATCATCTAAAGTAGCCAGAATGGAAAACATTATCTGTTCTCTCGGCATTACGCAGCATTCTATCTCTAATCTCCCTGATTGAACATGAACATAAAGATAGAACGGCTCTATGTACCAGCATTTCAAGTGTTTCTTACATGTTTCTAATCATTTCTCGGGACTATCATTGTGTCTGTTAAGCGTTTTACCAAAAGTAGACAGTTTTCCTAGAGGTATACACAGGAATCTTCAAGGTTTACTTTGAGTCATTCAGAAAACGCCAGTCTAATCATAATCACCTGTAAATATAAACAGTATTCTCTTCATTTATCAGCTTCACAAATAGTCTGAGTTTTATAAATGGAAATTCTTAATGTTTGAAAGCACTTTATTTGGAAAAACATCATGTAAAATAGGCAGAATGGTAAACATTATCTGTACAATCGTCATTTCCCAGCATTCTGTCTCTAATCTCCGTGATTGAACATGAAAATAAAGATAGAACGGCTCTATGTACCACCATTTCAAGTCTTTCTTACATGTTTCTAATCATTTCCGGGACTATCATTGTGGATATTAAGAATTTTACCAAAAGTAGACAGTTTTCCTAGAAGTATACACACAGGAATCTTCAAGGTTTCAATTGAGTCATTCAGAAAACGCCAGTCTAATCAGAATCACCTGTAAATAGAAACAGTATTCTCTTCATTTATCAGCTTCATACCCATATTGTCAGCTTTTTAAATGGAAATTCTTAATGTTTGAAAGCACTTTCTAGGGTAATACATCATCTAAAATAGCCAGAATGGTAAACATTATCTGTACAATCGTCATTTCCCAGCGTTCTACCTCTAATCTCCGTGATTGAACATGAAAATAAAGATAGAACGGCTCTATGTACCACCATTTCAAGTGTTTCTTACATGTTTCTAATCATTTCTCGGGACTATCATTGTGTCTGTTAACCGTTTTACCAAAAGTAGACAGTCTTCCTATAAGTATACACACAGGAATCTTCAAGGTTTAAATTGAGTCATTAAAAAACGCCAGTCTAATCAGAATCACCTGTGAATATAAACAGTATTCTCTTCATTTATCAGCTTCATACCCATATTGTCAGCTTTTTAAACGGAAATTCTTAATGTTTGAAAGCACTTTCTTCGGTAATACATCATCTAAAGTAGACAGAATGGTAAACATTATCTCTACTCTTGTCATTACCCAGCATTCTATCTCTAAGCTCCGGGATTGAACATGAACATAAAGATAGAAAGGCTCTATGTACCAGCATTTCAAGTGTTCCTTACAAGTTTCTAATCATTTCTCGGGAATATCATTGCGTATGTTAAGCGTTTTACCAAAAGTAGACAGTTTTTCTAGAAGTATACACACTGGAATCTTCAAGGTTTCAATTGAGTCATTCAGAAAACGCCAGTCTAATCAGAATCACTTGTAAATAGAAACAGTATTCTCTTTATTTATCAGCTTCATACGTATTCTGAGCTATATAAACAGCAATTCTTAATGTTTGAAAGCACATTCTTCGGAAATATGTCATCTAAGGTAGCCAGAATGGTAAACATTATCTGTACTGTCATCATTACGCAGCATTTTGTCTCTAATCTCCGTGATTGAACATGAAAATAAAGATAGAACGGCTCTATGTACCAGCATTTCAAGTGTTTCTTACAAGTTTCTAATCATTTCTCGGGAATATCATTGCGTATGTTAAGCGTTTTACTAAAAGTAGACAGTTTTTCTAGAAGTATACACACAGGAAACTTCAAGGTTTCAATAGAGTCATTCAGAAAACGCCAGTCTAATCAGAATCACCTGTGAATAGAAACAGTATTCTCTTCATTTATCAGCTTCATACCCATATTGTCAGCTTTTTAAACGGATATTCTTAATGTTTGAAAGCCCTTTCTTCGGTAATACATCATCTAAAGTACACAGAATGGTTAACATTATCTCTACTCTTGTCATTACCCAGCATTCTATCTCTAAGCTCCGGGATTGAACATGAACATAAAGATAGAAAGGCTCTATGTACCAGCATTTCAAGTGTTTCTTACAAGTTTCTAATCATTTCTCGGGAATATCATTGCGTATGTTAAGCGTTTTACCAAAAGTAGACAGTTTTCCTAGAAGTATACACACAGGAATCTTCAAGGTTTCAATTGAGTCATTCAGAAAACGCCAGTCTAATCAGAATCACCTGTGAATATAAACAGTATTCTCTTCATTTATCAGCTTCACAAATAGTCTGAGCTTTATAAATGGAAATTCTTAATGTTTGAAAGCACTTTATTTGGAAAAACATCATCTAAAATAGCCAGAATGGTAAATATTATCTGTACAGTCGTCATTTTCCAGCATTCTGTGTCTAATCTCCGTGATTGAACATGAACATAAAGATAGAACGGCTCTATGTACCAGCATTTCAAGTGTTTCTTACATGTTTCTAATCATTTCTAGGTACTATCACTGTGTCTGTTAAGCGTTTAACCAAAAGTAGAAAGTATTCCTAGAAGTATAAAGAGGAATGTTCAAGGTTTCAATTGAGTCATTCAAAAAACGCCAGTCTAATCAGAATCACCTGTAAATAGAAACAGTATTCTCTTTATTTATCAGCTTCCTACATATTCTGAGCTTTATAAACAGCAATTCTAAATGTTTGAAAGCACATTCTTCGGAAATATGTCATCTAAGGTAGCCAGAATGGTAAACATTATCTGTACTGTCGTCATTACGCAGCATTCTGTCTCTAATCTCCGTGATTGAACAAGAAAATAAAGATAGAACGGCTCTATGTACCACCATTTCAAGTGTTTCTTACATGTTTCTAATCATTTCTCGGGACTATCATTGTGTCTGTTAACCGTTTTACCAAAAGTAGACAGTCTTCCTACAAGTATACACAGGAATCTTCAAGGTTTAAATTGAGTCATTAAAAAACGCCAGTCTAATCAGAATCACCTGTGAATATAAACAGTATTCTCTTCATTTATCAGCTTCATACCCATATTGTCAGCTTTTTAAACGGATATTCTTAATGTTTGAAAGCCCTTTCTTCGGTAATACATCATCTAAAGTAGACAGAATGGTTAACATATCTCTACTCTTGTCATTACCCAGCATTCTATCTCTAAGCTCCGGGATTGAACATGAACATAAAGATAGAAAGGCTCTATGTATCAGCATTTCAAGTGTTTCTTACAAGTTTCTAATCATTTCTCGGGAATATCATTGCGTATGTTAAGCGTTTTACCAAAAGTAGACAGTTTTCCTAGAAGTATACACACAGGAATCTTCAAGGTTTCAATTGAGTCATTCAGAAAACGCC
Source organism: Myotis yumanensis (assembly GCF_028538775.1). Taxonomy (NCBI): domain Eukaryota; kingdom Metazoa; phylum Chordata; class Mammalia; order Chiroptera; family Vespertilionidae; genus Myotis; species Myotis yumanensis. The sequence continues at coordinate 113,975,159 of NW_027223755.1, read as the reverse complement.
AGTCTAATCAGAATCACCTGTAAATAGAAACAGTATTCTCTTCATTTATCAGCTTCATACCCATATTGTCAGCTTTTTAAATGGAAATTCTTAATGTTTGAAAGCACTTTCTAGGGTAATACATCATCTAAAATAGCCAGAATGGTAAACATTATCTGTACAATCGTCATTTCCCAGCGTTCTACCTCTAATCTCCGTGATTGAACATGAAAATAAAGATAGAACGGCTCTATGTACCACCATTTCAAGTGTTTCTTACATGTTTCTAATCATTTCTCGGGACTATCATTGTGTCTGTTAACCGTTTTACCAAAAGTAGACAGTCTTCCTATAAGTATACACACAGGAATCTTCAAGGTTTAAATTGAGTCATTAAAAAACGCCAGTCTAATCAGAATCACCTGTGAATATAAACAGTATTCTCTTCATTTATCAGCTTCATACCCATATTGTCAGCTTTTTAAACGGAAATTCTTAATGTTTGAAAGCACTTTCTTCGGTAATACATCATCTAAAGTAGACAGAATGGTAAACATTATCTCTACTCTTGTCATTACCCAGCATTCTATCTCTAAGCTCCGGGATTGAACATGAACATAAAGATAGAAAGGCTCTATGTACCAGCATTTCAAGTGTTTCTTACAAGTTTCTAATCATTTCTCGGGAATATCATTGCGTATGTTAAGCGTTTTACCAAAAGTAGACAGTTTTTCTAGAAGTATACACACTGGAATCTTCAAGGTTTCAATTGAGTCATTCAGAAAACGCCAGTCTAATCAGAATCACTTGTAAATAGAAACAGTATTCTCTTTATTTATCAGCTTCATACGTATTCTGAGCTTTATAAACAGCAATTTTTAATGTTTGAAAGCACATTCTTCGGAAATATGTCATCTAAGGTAGCCAGAATGGTAAACATTATCTGTACTGTCATCATTACGCAGCATTTTGTCTCTAATCTCCGTGATTGAACATGAAAATAAAGATAGAACGGCTCTATGTACCAGCATTTCAAGTGTTTCTTACAAGTTTCTAATCATTTCTCGGGAATATCATTGCGTATGTTAAGCGTTTTACTAAAAGTAGACAGTTTTTCTAGAAGTATACACACAGGAAACTTCAAGGTTTCAATAGAGTCATTCAGAAAACGCCAGTCTAATCAGAATCACCTGTGAATAGAAACAGTATTCTCTTCATTTATCAGCTTCATACCCATATTGTCAGCTTTTTAAACGGATATTCTTAATGTTTGAAAGCCCTTTCTTCGGTAATACATCATCTAAAGTAGACAGAATGGTTAACATTATCTCTACTCTTGTCATTACCCAGCATTCTATCTCTAAGCTCCGGGATTGAACATGAACATAAAGATAGAAAGGCTCTATGTACCAGCATTTCAAGTGTTTCTTACAAGTTTCTAATCATTTCTCGGGAATATCATTGCGTATGTTAAGCGTTTTACCAAAAGTAGACAGTTTTCCTAGAAGTATACACACAGGAATCTTCAAGGTTTCAATTGAGTCATTCAGAAAACGCCAGTCTAATCAGAATCACCTGTGAATATAAACAGTATTCTCTTCATTTATCAGCTTCACAAATAGTCTGAGCTTTATAAATGGAAATTCTTAATGTTTGAAAGCACTTTATTTGGAAAAACATCATCTAAAATAGCCAGAATGGTAAATATTATCTGTACAGTCGTCATTTTCCAGCATTCTGTGTCTAATCTCCGTGATTGAACATGAACATAAAGATAGAACGGCTCTATGTACCAGCATTTCAAGTGTTTCTTACATGTTTCTAATCATTTCTAGGTACTATCACTGTGTCTGTTAAGCGTTTAACCAAAAGTAGAAAGTTTTCCTAGAAGTATAAAGAGGAATGTTCAAGGTTTCAATTGAGTCATTCAAAAAACGCCAGTCTAATCAGAATCACCTGTAAATAGAAACAGTATTCTCTTTATTTATCAGCTTCCTACATATTCTGAGCTTTATAAACAGCAATTCTAAATGTTTGAAAGCACATTCTTCGGAAATATGTCATCTAAGGTAGCCAGAATGGTAAACATTATCTGTACTGTCGTCATTACGCAGCATTCTGTCTCTAATCTCCGTGATTGAACAAGAAAATAAAGATAGAACGGCTCTATGTACCACCATTTCAAGTGTTTCTTACATGTTTCTAATCATTTCTCGGGACTATCATTGTGTCTGTTAACCGTTTTACCAAAAGTAGACAGTCTTCCTACAAGTATACACAGGAATCTTCAAGGTTTAAATTGAGTCATTAAAAAACGCCAGTCTAATCAGAATCACCTGTGAATATAAACAGTATTCTCTTCATTTATCAGCTTCATACCCATATTGTCAGCTTTTTAAACGGATATTCTTAATGTTTGAAAGCCCTTTCTTCGGTAATACATCATCTAAAGTAGACAGAATGGTTAACATTATCTCTACTCTTGTCATTACCCAGCATTCTATCTCTAAGCTCCGGGATTGAACATGAACATAAAGATAGAAAGGCTCTATGTATCAGCATTTCAAGTGTTTCTTACAAGTTTCTAATCATTTCTCGGGAATATCATTGCGTATGTTAAGCGTTTTACCAAAAGTAGACAGTTTTCCTAGAAGTATACACACAGGAATCTTCAAGGTTTCAATTGAGTCATTCAGAAAACGCCAGTCTAATCAGAATCACCTGTAAATAGAAACAGTATTCTCTTCATTTATCAGCTTCATACCCATATTGTCAGCTTTTTAAATGGAAATTCTTAATGTTTGAAAGCACTTTCTAGGGTAATACATCATCTAAAATAGCCAGAATGGTAAACATTATCTGTACAATCGTCATTTCCCAGCGTTCTACCTCTAATCTCCGTGATTGAACATGAAAATAAAGATAGAACGGCTCTATGTACCACCATTTCAAGTGTTTCTTACATGTTTCTAATCATTTCTCGGGACTATCATTGTGTCTGTTAAGCGTTTTACCAAAAGTAGACAGTCTTCCTATAAGTATACACACAGGAATCTTCAAGGTTTAAATTGAGTCATTAAAAAACGCCAGTCTAATCAGAATCACCTGTGAATATAAACAGTATTCTCTTCATTTATCAGCTTCATACCCATATTGTCAGCTTTTTAAACGGAAATTCTTAATGTTTGAAAGCACTTTCTTCGGTAATACATCATCTAAAGTAGACAGAATGGTAAACATTATCTCTACTCTTGTCATTACCCAGCATTCTATCTCTAAGCTCCGGGATTGAACATGAACATAAAGATAGAAAGGCTCTATGTACCAGCATTTCAAGTGTTTCTTACAAGTTTCTAATCATTTCTCGGGAATATCATTGCGTATGTTAAGCGTTTTACCAAAAGTAGACAGTTTTTCTAGAAGTATACACACTGGAATCTTCAAGGTTTCAATTGAGTCATTCAGAAAACGCCAGTCTAATCAGAATCACTTGTAAATAGAAACAGTATTCTCTTTATTTATCAGCTTCATACGTATTCTGAGCTTTATAAACAGCAATTCTTAATGTTTGAAAGCCCTTTCCTTGGAAAAACAACATCTAGAGTAGCCGCAAATGTAAAGTTCATCCTTACTCTCCTCAGTTGAGAGTTTTTTACCTCTAATCTCAGTGATTGAACTAGGCCATAAAGATAGCATGGCTCTATTATACAGCATTTCAAGTGTTTCTTCCATGTTTCTAGTCAGTTCCCGGGACTATCCTAGTGTATTTTAAGAGTTTTACCAAAATTAGACATTTTTCCAGAAGTAGATACATGAATCTTCAGGATGTAAACTTTGTCATTTAGAAAATGCCAGGCAATTCAGCCTCAATTGTAATTATAAACAGTATTCGCTCCATTGATCAACCTAATACACATATTCTGAGCTTTAAAAACAGCAATTCCTCATGTTGGAAGCACTTCATTGGAAAAACACCATCTAGAGTAGCCGGAATTGTAAACATTATCATTACTCTCTTCATTTGAGAGTTTTCTACCTCTAATCTCTATGATTGAACTAGGCCATCAGGATAGAACGGCTCTATTTACCCGCATTTAAACTGTTTCTTACATGTCTCTAATCATTTCTGGGACTATCATTGTGTATTGTAAGAGGTTTACCAAAAGTAGACAGTTTTCCCAGAAGTATACACATGAATCTTCAAGAGTTAAATTGTGCCATTCAGAAAACTCCACGCAATTCGGCCTCAGTTGTAAATATAAACAGTATTCGCTTCATTTATCAGCTTCATACCCAGATTCTCAGCTTTTTAAACGGAAATTCTTAATGTTTGAAAGCACTTTTTTCGGACATACATCATCTAAAGTAGCCAGAATGGAAAACATTATCTGTTCTCTCGGCATTACGCAGCATTCTATCTCTAATCTCCCTGATTGAACATGAACATAAAGATAGAACGGCTCTATGTACCAGCATTTCAAGTGTTTCTTACATGTTTCTAATCATTTCTCGGGACTATCATTGTGTCTGTTAAGCGTTTTACCAAAAGTAGACAGTTTTCCTAGAGGTATACACAGGAATCTTCAAGGTTTACTTTGAGTCATTCAGAAAACGCCAGTCTAATCATAATCACCTGTAAATATAAACAGTATTCTCTTCATTTATCAGCTTCACAAATAGTCTGAGCTTTATAAATGGAAATTCTTAATGTTTGAAAGCACTTTATTTGGAAAAACATCATGTAAAATAGGCAGAATGGTAAACATTATCTGTACAATCGTCATTTCCCAGCATTCTGTCTCTAATCTCCGTGATTGAACATGAAAATAAAGATAGAACGGCTCTATGTACCACCATTTCAAGTCTTTCTTACATGTTTCTAATCATTTCCGGGACTATCATTGTGGATATTAAGAATTTTACCAAAAGTAGACAGTTTTCCTCGAAGTATACACAGGAACCTTCAAGATTTAAATTGTGCCATTCAGAAAACGCCAGGCAATTCAGCCTCAGTTGTAAATATAAACAGTATTCTCTTCATTTATCAGGTTCATACCCATATCCTAGCTCTATAAACTGCAATTCTTAATGTATGAAAGCACATTCTTCGGAAATACATCATCTAAAGTAGCCAGAATGGTAAACATTATCTGTACTCTCATCATTACGCAGCATTCTATCCTTAATCTCTGTGATTGAACATGAACATAAAGATAGAACGGCTCTATGTACCAGCATTTCAAGTGTTTCTTACATGTTTCCAATCATTTTTCGGAACTATCATTGTGTATGTGAAGAGTTTTACCAAAGGTAGACAGTTTTCCTACAACTATTTACAGGCATCTTCAAGGTTTAAATTGAGTCATTCAGTAAATGCCAGATAAATCAGAATCACCTGTAAATATAATCAGTATTCTCTTCATTTATCAGCTTCACACATATTCTGAGCTATATAAATGGAAATTCTTAATGTTTGAAAGCACTTTCTTTGGAAAAACATCATCTAAAGTAGCCAGAATGGTAAACATGATCTGTACTCTCGTTATTTCGCAGCATTGTACCTCTAAACTCCGTGATTGAACATGAACATAAAGATAGAACGGCTCTATGTACCAGCATTTCAAGTGTTTCTTACATGTTTCTAATCATTTCTAGGGACTATCATGGTGTATGTTAAGCGTTTAACCAAAAGTAGACAGTTTTCCTAGAAGTATAAACAGGAATGTTCAAGGTTTAAATTGAGTCATTCAAAAAACGCCAGTCTAATCAGAATCACCTGTGAATATAAACAGTATTCTCTTCATTTATCAGCATCATACCCATATTTTCAGCTTTTTAAACAGAAATTCTTAATGTTTGAAAGCACTTTCTTCGGTAATACATCATCTAAAGTACACAGAATGGAAAACATTATCTGTTCTTTCGGCATTAGGCAGCATTCTGTCTCTATTCTCCCTGATTGAACATGAACATAAAGATAGAATGGCTCTATGTACCAGCATTTCAAGTGTTTCTTACATGTTTCTAATCATTTCTAGGGACTATCATTGTGTCTGTTAAGCGTTTAACCAAAAGTAGACAGTTTTCCTAGAAGTATAAACAGGAATGTTCAAGGTTTCAATTGAGTCATTCAAAAAACGCCAGTCTAATCAGAATCACCTGTAAATAGAAACAGTATTCTCTTTATTTATCAGCTTCCTACATATTCTGAGCTTTATAAACAGCAATTCTTAATGTTTGAAAGCACATTCTTCGGAAATATGTCATCTAAGGTATCCAAAATGGTAAACATTATATGTACTGTCGTCATTACGCAGCATTCTGTCTCTAATCTCCGTGATTGAACATGAAAATAAAGATAGAACGGCTCTATGTACCAGCATTTCAAGTGTTTTTTACATGTTTCTAATCACTTCTCAGGACTATCATTGAGTCTGTTAAGCGTTTTACCAAAAGTAGACAGTTTTCCTAGAGGTATACACAGGAATCTTCAAGGTTTAATTTGAGTCATTCAGAAAACGCCAGTCTAAACATAATCACCTGTAAATATAAACAGTATTCTCTTCATTTATCAGCTTCACAAATAGTCTGAGGTTTATAAATGGAAATTCTTAATGTTTGAAACCACTTTATTTGGAAAAACATCATCTAAAATAGCCAGAATGGTAAACATTATCTGTACAATCGTCATTTCCCAGAATTCTGTCTCTAATCTCCGTGATAGAACATGAAAATAAAGATAGAACGGCTCTATGTACCAGCATTTCAAGTGTTTCTTACATGTTTCTAATCATTTTTCGGGACTATCAGTGTATCTGTTAAGTGTTTTACCAAAAGTAGACAGTCTTCCTACAAGTATACACAGGAATCTTCAAGGTTTAAATTGAGTCATTCCAAAAACGCCAGTCTAATCAGAATCACCTGTGAATATAAACAGTGTTCTCTTAATTTATCAGCTTCATACCCATATTGTCAGCTTTTTAAACGGAAATTCTTAATGTTTGAAAGCACTTTCTTCAGTAATACATCATCTAAAGTAGACAGAATGGTAAACATTATCTCTACTCTTGTCATTACCCAGCATTCTATCTCTAAGCTCCGGGATTGAACATGAACATAAAGATAGAAAGGCTCCATGTACCAGCATTTCAAGTGTTTCTTACAAGTTTCTAATCATTTCTCGGGAATATCATTGCGTATGTTAAGCGTTTTACTAAAAGTAGACAGTCTTCCTACAAGTATACACAGGAATCTTCAAGGTTTAAATTGAGTCATTCCAAAAACGCCAGTCTAATCAGAATCACCTGTGAATATAAACAGTATTCTCTTCATTTATCAGCTTCATACCCATATTGTCAGCTTTGTAAACGGAAATCCTTAATGTTTGAAAGCACTTTCTTCAGTAATACATCATCTAAAGTAGACAGAATGGTAAACATTATCTCTACTCTTGTCATTAACCCTGCATTCTATCTCTAAGCTCCGGGATTGAACATGAACATAAAGATAGAAAGGCTCCATGTACCAGCATTTCAAGTGTTTCTTACAAGTTTCTAATCATTTCTCGGGAATATCATTGCGTATGTTAAGCGTTTTACCAAAAGTAGACAGTTTTCCTAGAAGTATACACACAGGAATCTTCAAAGATTCAAATGAGTCATTCAGAAAACGCCAGTCTAATCAGAATCACTTGTAAATAGAAACAGTATTCTCTTTATTTATCAGCTTCCTACATATTCTAAGCTTTATAAACAGCAATTCTTAATGTTTGAAAGCACATTCTTCGGAAATATGTCATCTAAGGTAGCCAGAATGGTAAACATTATCTGTACTGTCATCATTACGCAGCATTTTGTCTCTAATCTCCGTGATTGAACATGAAAATAAAGATAGAACGGCTCTATGTACCAGCATTTCAAGTGTTTCTTACAAGTTTCTAATCATTTCTCGGGAATATCATTGCGTATGTTAAGCGTTTTACTAAAAGTAGACAGTTTTTCTAGAAGTATACACACAGGAAACTTCAAGGTTTCAATAGAGTCATTCAGAAAACGCCAGTCTAATCAGAATCACCTGTGAATAGAAACAGTATTCTCTTCATTTATCAGCTTCATACCCATATTGTCAGCTTTTTAAACGGAAATTCTTAATGTTTGAAAGCACTTTATTTGGAAAAACATCATCTAAAATAGCCAGAATGGTAAATATTATCTGTACAGTCGTCATTTTCCAGCATTCTGTGTCTAATCTCCGTGATTGAACATGAACATAAAGATAGAACGGCTCTATGTACCAGCATTTCAAGTGTTTCTTACATGTTTCTAATCATTTCTAGGTACTATCACTGTGTCTGTTAAGCGTTTAACCAAAAGTAGAAAGTATTCCTAGAAGTATAAAGAGGAATGTTCAAGGTTTCAATTGAGTCATTCAAAAAACGCCAGTCTAATCAGAATCACCTGTAAATAGAAACAGTATTCTCTTTATTTATCAGCTTCCTACATATTCTGAGCTTTATAAACAGCAATTCTAAATGTTTGAAAGCACATTCTTCGGAAATATGTCATCTAAGGTAGCCAGAATGGTAAACATTATCTGTACTGTCGTCATTACGCAGCATTCTGTCTCTAATCTCCGTGATTGAACAAGAAAATAAAGATAGAACGGCTCTATGTACCACCATTTCAAGTGTTTCTTACATGTTTCTAATCATTTCTCGGGACTATCATTGTGTCTGTTAACCGTTTTACCAAAAGTAGACAGTCTTCCTACAAGTATACACAGGAATCTTCAAGGTTTAAATTGAGTCATTAAAAAACGCCAGTCTAATCAGAATCACCTGTGAATATAAACAGTATTCTCTTCATTTATCAGCTTCATACCCATATTGTCAGCTTTTTAAACGGATATTCTTAATGTTTGAAAGCCCTTTCTTCGGTAATACATCATCTAAAGTAGACAGAATGGTTAACATATCTCTACTCTTGTCATTACCCAGCATTCTATCTCTAAGCTCCGGGATTGAACATGAACATAAAGATAGAAAGGCTCTATGTATCAGCATTTCAAGTGTTTCTTACAAGTTTCTAATCATTTCTCGGGAATATCATTGCGTATGTTAAGCGTTTTACCAAAAGTAGACAGTTTTCCTAGAAGTATACACACAGGAATCTTCAAGGTTTCAATTGAGTCATTCAGAAAACGCCAGTCTAATCAGAATCACCTGTAAATAGAAACAGTATTCTCTTCATTTATCAGCTTCATACCCATATTGTCAGCTTTTTAAATGGAAATTCTTAATGTTTGAAAGCACTTTCTAGGGTAATACATCATCTAAAATAGCCAGAATGGTAAACATTATCTGTACAATCGTCATTTCCCAGCGTTCTACCTCTAATCTCCGTGATTGAACATGAAAATAAAGATAGAACGGCTCTATGTACCACCATTTCAAGTGTTTCTTACATGTTTCTAATCATTTCTCGGGACTATCATTGTGTCTGTTAACCGTTTTACCAAAAGTAGACAGTCTTCCTATAAGTATACACACAGGAATCTTCAAGGTTTAAATTGAGTCATTAAAAAACGCCAGTCTAATCAGAATCACCTGTGAATATAAACAGTATTCTCTTCATTTATCAGCTTCATACCCATATTGTCAGCTTTTTAAACGGAAATTCTTAATGTTTGAAAGCACTTTCTTCGGTAATACATCATCTAAAGTAGACAGAATGGTAAACATTATCTCTACTCTTGTCATTACCCAGCATTCTATCTCTAAGCTCCGGGATTGAACATGAACATAAAGATAGAAAGGCTCTATGTACCAGCATTTCAAGTGTTTCTTACAAGTTTCTAATCATTTCTCGGGAATATCATTGCGTATGTTAAGCGTTTTACCAAAAGTAGACAGTTTTTCTAGAAGTATACACACTGGAATCTTCAAGGTTTCAATTGAGTCATTCAGAAAACGCCAGTCTAATCAGAATCACTTGTAAATAGAAACAGTATTCTCTTTATTTATCAGCTTCATACGTATTCTGAGCTTTATAAACAGCAATTTTTAATGTTTGAAAGCACATTCTTCGGAAATATGTCATCTAAGGTAGCCAGAATGGTAAACATTATCTGTACTGTCATCATTACGCAGCATTTTGTCTCTAATCTCCGTGATTGAACATGAAAATAAAGATAGAACGGCTCTATGTACCAGCATTTCAAGTGTTTCTTACAAGTTTCTAATCATTTCTCGGGAATATCATTGCGTATGTTAAGCGTTTTACTAAAAGTAGACAGTTTTTCTAGAAGTATACACACAGGAAACTTCAAGGTTTCAATAGAGTCATTCAGAAAACGCCAGTCTAATCAGAATCACCTGTGAATAGAAACAGTATTCTCTTCATTTATCAGCTTCATACCCATATTGTCAGCTTTTTAAACGGATATTCTTAATGTTTGAAAGCCCTTTCTTCGGTAATACATCATCTAAAGTAGACAGAATGGTTAACATTATCTCTACTCTTGTCATTACCCAGCATTCTATCTCTAAGCTCCGGGATTGAACATGAACATAAAGATAGAAAGGCTCTATGTACCAGCATTTCAAGTGTTTCTTACAAGTTTCTAATCATTTCTCGGGAATATCATTGCGTATGTTAAGCGTTTTACCAAAAGTAGACAGTTTTCCTAGAAGTATACACACAGGAATCTTCAAGGTTTCAATTGAGTCATTCAGAAAACGCCAGTCTAATCAGAATCACCTGTGAATATAAACAGTATTCTCTTCATTTATCAGCTTCACAAATAGTCTGAGCTTTATAAATGGAAATTCTTAATGTTTGAAAGCACTTTATTTGGAAAAACATCATCTAAAATAGCCAGAATGGTAAATATTATCTGTACAGTCGTCATTTTCCAGCATTCTGTGTCTAATCTCCGTGATTGAACATGAACATAAAGATAGAACGGCTCTATGTACCAGCATTTCAAGTGTTTCTTACATGTTTCTAATCATTTCTAGGTACTATCACTGTGTCTGTTAAGCGTTTAACCAAAAGTAGAAAGTTTTCCTAGAAGTATAAAGAGGAATGTTCAAGGTTTCAATTGAGTCATTCAAAAAACGCCAGTCTAATCAGAATCACCTGTAAATAGAAACAGTATTCTCTTTATTTATCAGCTTCCTACATATTCTGAGCTTTATAAACAGCAATTCTAAATGTTTGAAAGCACATTCTTCGGAAATATGTCATCTAAGGTAGCCAGAATGGTAAACATTATCTGTACTGTCGTCATTACGCAGCATTCTGTCTCTAATCTCCGTGATTGAACAAGAAAATAAAGATAGAACGGCTCTATGTACCACCATTTCAAGTGTTTCTTACATGTTTCTAATCATTTCTCGGGACTATCATTGTGTCTGTTAACCGTTTTACCAAAAGTAGACAGTCTTCCTACAAGTATACACAGGAATCTTCAAGGTTTAAATTGAGTCATTAAAAAACGCCAGTCTAATCAGAATCACCTGTGAATATAAACAGTATTCTCTTCATTTATCAGCTTCATACCCATATTGTCAGCTTTTTAAACGGAAATTCTTAATGTTTGAAAGCACTTTCTTCGGTAATACATCATCTAAAGTAGACAGAATGGTAAACATTATCTCTACTCTTGTCATTACCCAGCATTCTATCTCTAAGCTCCGGGACTGAACATGAACATAAAGATAGAAAGGCTCTATGTACCAGCATTTCAAGTGTTTCTTACAAGTTTCTAATCATTTCTCGGGAATATCATTGCGTATGTTAAGCGTTTTACCAAAAGTAGACAGTTTTTCTAGAAGTATACACACTGGAATCTTCAAGGTTTCAATTGAGTCATTCAGAAAACGCCAGTCTAATCAGAATCACTTGTAAATAGAAACAGTATTCTCTTTATTTATCAGCTTCATACGTATTCTGAGCTTTATAAACAGCAATTCTTAATGTTTGAAAGCCCTTTCCTTGGAAAAACAACATCTAGAGTAGCCGCAAATGTAAAGTTCATCCTTACTCTCCTCAGTTGAGAGTTTTTTACCTCTAATCTCAGTGATTGAACTAGGCCATAAAGATAGCATGGCTCTATTATACAGCATTTCAAGTGTTTCTTCCATGTTTCTAGTCAGTTCCCGGGACTATCCTAGTGTATTTTAAGAGTTTTACCAAAATTAGACATTTTTCCAGAAGTAGATACATGAATCTTCAGGATGTAAACTTTGTCATTTAGAAAATGCCAGGCAATTCAGCCTCAATTGTAATTATAAACAGTATTCGCTCCATTGATCAACCTAATACACATATTCTGAGCTTTAAAAACAGCAATTCCTCATGTTGGAAGCACTTCATTGGAAAAACACCATCTAGAGTAGCCGGAATTGTAAACATTATCATTACTCTCTTCATTTGAGAGTTTTCTACCTCTAATCTCTATGATTGAACTAGGCCATCAGGATAGAACGGCTCTATTTACCCGCATTTAAACTGTTTCTTACATGTCTCTAATCATTTCTGGGACTATCATTGTGTATTGTAAGAGGTTTACCAAAAGTAGACAGTTTTCCCAGAAGTATACACATGAATCTTCAAGAGTTAAATTGTGCCATTCAGAAAACTCCACGCAATTCGGCCTCAGTTGTAAATATAAACAGTATTCGCTTCATTTATCAGCTTCATACCCAGATTCTCAGCTTTTTAAACGGAAATTCTTAATGTTTGAAAGCACTTTTTTCGGACATACATCATCTAAAGTAGCCAGAATGGAAAACATTATCTGTTCTCTCGGCATTACGCAGCATTCTATCTCTAATCTCCCTGATTGAACATGAACATAAAGATAGAACGGCTCTATGTACCAGCATTTCAAGTGTTTCTTACATGTTTCTAATCATTTCTCGGGACTATCATTGTGTCTGTTAAGCGTTTTACCAAAAGTAGACAGTTTTCCTAGAGGTATACACAGGAATCTTCAAGGTTTACTTTGAGTCATTCAGAAAACGCCAGTCTAATCATAATCACCTGTAAATATAAACAGTATTCTCTTCATTTATCAGCTTCACAAATAGTCTGAGCTTTATAAATGGAAATTCTTAATGTTTGAAAGCACTTTATTTGGAAAAACATCATGTAAAATAGGCAGAATGGTAAACATTATCTGTACAATCGTCATTTCCCAGCATTCTGTCTCTAATCTCCGTGATTGAACATGAAAATATAGAACGGCTCTATGTACCACCATTTCAAGTCTTTCTTACATGTTTCTAATCATTTCCGGGACTATCATTGTGGATATTAAGAATTTTACCAAAAGTAGACAGTTTTCCTCGAAGTATACACAGGAACCTTCAAGATTTAAATTGTGCCATTCAGAAAACGCCAGGCAATTCAGCCTCAGTTGTAAATATAAACAGTATTCTCTTCATTTATCAGGTTCATACCCATATCCTAGCTCTATAAACTGCAATTCTTAATGTATGAAAGCACATTCTTCGGAAATACATCATCTAAAGTAGCCAGAATGGTAAACATTATCTGTACTCTCATCATTACGCAGCATTCTATCCTTAATCTCTGTGATTGAACATGAACATAAAGATAGAACGGCTCTATGTACCAGCATTTCAAGTGTTTCTTACATGTTTCCAATCATTTTTCGGAACTATCATTGTGTATGTGAAGAGTTTTACCAAAGGTAGACAGTTTTCCTACAACTATTTACAGGCATCTTCAAGGTTTAAATTGAGTCATTCAGTAAATGCCAGATAAATCAGAATCACCTGTAAATATAATCAGTATTCTCTTCATTTATCAGCTTCACACATATTCTGAGCTATATAAATGGAAATTCTTAATGTTTGAAAGCACTTTCTTTGGAAAAACATCATCTAAAGTAGCCAGAATGGTAAACATGATCTGTACTCTCGTTATTTCGCAGCATTGTACCTCTAAACTCCGTGATTGAACATGAACATAAAGATAGAACGGCTCTATGTACCAGCATTTCAAGTGTTTCTTACATGTTTCTAATCATTTCTAGGGACTATCATGGTGTATGTTAAGCGTTTAACCAAAAGTAGACAGTTTTCCTAGAAGTATAAACAGGAATGTTCAAGGTTTAAATTGAGTCATTCAAAAAACGCCAGTCTAATCAGAATCACCTGTGAATATAAACAGTATTCTCTTCATTTATCAGCATCATACCCATATTTTCAGCTTTTTAAACAGAAATTCTTAATGTTTGAAAGCACTTTCTTCGGTAATACATCATCTAAAGTACACAGAATGGAAAACATTATCTGTTCTTTCGGCATTAGGCAGCATTCTGTCTCTATTCTCCCTGATTGAACATGAACATAAAGATAGAATGGCTCTATGTACCAGCATTTCAAGTGTTTCTTACATGTTTCTAATCATTTCTAGGGACTATCATTGTGTCTGTTAAGCGTTTAACCAAAAGTAGACAGTTTTCCTAGAAGTATAAACAGGAATGTTCAAGGTTTCAATTGAGTCATTCAAAAAACGCCAGTCTAATCAGAATCACCTGTAAATAGAAACAGTATTCTCTTTATTTATCAGCTTCCTACATATTCTGAGCTTTATAAACAGCAATTCTTAATGTTTGAAAGCACATTCTTCGGAAATATGTCATCTAAGGTATCCAAAATGGTAAACATTATATGTACTGTCGTCATTACGCAGCATTCTGTCTCTAATCTCCGTGATTGAACATGAAAATAAAGTTAGAACGGCTCTATGTACCAGCATTTCAAGTGTTTTTTACATGTTTCTAATCACTTCTCAGGACTATCATTGAGTCTGTTAAGCGTTTTACCAAAAGTAGACATTTTCCTAGAGGTATACACAGGAATCTTCAAGGTTTAATTTGAGTCATTCAGAAAACGCCAGTCTAAACATAATCACCTGTAAATATAAACAGTATTCTCTTCATTTATCAGCTTCACAAATAGTCTGAGGTTTATAAATGGAAATTCTTAATGTTTGAAAGCACTTTATTTGGAAAAACATCATCTAAAATAGCCAGAATGGTAAACATTATCTGTACAATCGTCATTTCCCAGCATTCTGTCTCTAATCTCCGTGATAGAACATGAAAATAAAGATAGAACGGCTCTATGTACCAGCATTTCAAGTGTTTCTTACATGTTTCTAATCATTTTTCGGGACTATCAGTGTATCTGTTAAGTGTTTTACCAAAAGTAGACAGTCTTCCTACAAGTATACACAGGAATCTTCAAGGTTTAAATTGAGTCATTCCAAAAACGCCAGTCTAATCAGAATCACCTGTGAATATAAACAGTGTTCTCTTCATTTATCAGCTTCATACCCATATTGTCAGCTTTTTAAACGGAAATTCTTAATGTTTGAAAGCACTTTCTTCAGTAATACATCATCTAAAGTAGACAGAATGGTAAACATTATCTCTACTCTTGTCATTACCCAGCATTCTATCTCTAAGCTCCGGGATTGAACATGAACATAAAGATAGAAAGGCTCCATGTACCAGCATTTCAAGTGTTTCTTACAAGTTTCTAATCATTTCTCGGGAATATCATTGCGTATGTTAAGCGTTTTACTAAAAGTAGACAGTCTTCCTACAAGTATACACAGGAATCTTCAAGGTTTAAATTGAGTCATTCAAAAAACGCCAGTCTAATCAGAATCACCTGTGAATATAAACAGTATTCTCTTCATTTATCAGCTTCATACCCATATTGTCAGCTTTGTAAACGGAAATTCTTAATGTTTGAAAGCACTTTCTTCAGTAATACATCATCTAAAGTAGACAGAATGGTAAACATTATCTCTACTCTTGTCATTAACCCTGCATTCTATCTCTAAGCTCCGGGATTGAACATGAACATAAAGATAGAAAGGCTCCATGTACCAGCATTTCAAGTGTTTCTTACAAGTTTCTAATCATTTCTCGGGAATATCATTGCGTATGTTAAGCGTTTTACCAAAAGTAGACAGTTTTTCTAGAAGTATACACACAGGAATCTTCAAAGATTCAATTGAGTCATTCAGAAAACGCCAGTCTAATCAGAATCACTTGTAAATAGAAACAGTATTCTCTTTATTTATCAGCTTCCTACATATTCTAAGCTTTATAAACAGCAATTCTTAATGTTTGAAAGCACATTCTTCGGAAATATGTCATCTAAGGTAGCCAGAATGGTAAACATTATCTGTACTGTCATCATTACGCAGCATTTTGTCTCTAATCTCCGTGATTGAACATGAAAATAAAGATAGAACGGCTCTATGTACCAGCATTTCAAGTGTTTCTTACAAGTTTCTAATCATTTCTCGGGAATATCATTGCGTATGTTAAGCGTTTTACTAAAAGTAGACAGTTTTTCTAGAAGTATACACACAGGAAACTTCAAGGTTTCAATAGAGTCATTCAGAAAACGCCAGTCTAATCAGAATCACCTGTGAATAGAAACAGTATTCTCTTCATTTATCAGCTTCATACCCATATTGTCAGCTTTTTAAACGGAAATTCTTAATGTTTGAAAGCACTTTATTTGGAAAAACATCATCTAAAATAGCCAGAATGGTAAATATTATCTGTACAGTCGTCATTTTCCAGCGTTCTACCTCTAATCTCCGTGATTGAACATGAACATAAAGATAGAACGGCTCTATGTACCAGCATTTCAAGTGTTTCTTACATGTTTCTAATAATTTCTAGGTACTATCACTGTGTCTGTTAAGCGTTTAACCAAAAGTAGAAAGTTTTCCTAGAAGTATAAAGAGGAATGTTCAAGGTTTCAATTGAGTCATTCAAAAAACGCCAGTCTAATCAGAATCACCTGTAAATAGAAACAGTATTCTCTTTATTTATCAGCTTCCTACATATTCTGAGCTTTATAAACAGCAATTCTAAATGTTTGAAAGCACATTCTTCGGAAATATGTCATCTAAGGTAGCCAGAATGGTAAACATTATCTGTACTGTCGTCATTACGCAGCATTCTGTCTCTAATCTCCGTGATTGAACAAGAAAATAAAGATAGAACGGCTCTATGTACCACCATTTCAAGTGTTTCTTACATGTTTCTAATCATTTCTCGGGACTATCATTGTGTCTGTTAACCGTTTTACCAAAAGTAGACAGTCTTCCTACAAGTATACACAGGAATCTTCAAGGTTTAAATTGAGTCATTAAAAAACGCCAGTCTAATCAGAATCACCTGTGAATATAAACAGTATTCTCTTCATTTATCAGCTTCATACCCATATTGTCAGCTTTTTAAACGGAAATTCTTAATGTTTGAAAGCACTTTCTTCGGTAATACATCATCTAAAGTAGACAGAATGGTAAACATTATCTCTACTCTTGTCATTACCCAGCATTCTATCTCTAAGCTCCGGGATTGAACATGAACATAAAGATAGAAAGGCTCTATGTACCAGCATTTCAAGTGTTTCTTACAAGTTTCTAATCATTTCTCGGGAATATCATTGCGTATGTTAAGCGTTTTACCAAAAGTAGACAGTTTTCCTAGAAGTATACACACAGGAATCTTCAAGGTTTCAATTGAGTCATTCAGAAAACGCCAGTCTAATCAGAATCACCTGTAAATAGAAACAGTATTCTCTTCATTTATCAGCTTCATACCCATATTGTCAGCTTTTTAAATGGAAATTCTTAATGTTTGAAAGCACTTTCTAGGGTAATACATCATCTAAAATAGCCAGAATGGTAAACATTATCTGTACAATCGTCATTTCCCAGCGTTCTACCTCTAATCTCCGTGATTGAACATGAAAATAAAGATAGAACGGCTCTATGTACCACCATTTCAAGTGTTTCTTACATGTTTCTAATCATTTCTCGGGACTATCATTGTGTCTGTTAAGCGTTTTACCAAAAGTAGACAGTCTTCCTATAAGTATACACACAGGAATCTTCAAGGTTTAAATTGAGTCATTAAAAAACGCCAGTCTAATCAGAATCACCTGTGAATATAAACAGTATTCTCTTCATTTATCAGCTTCATACCCATATTGTCAGCTTTTTAAACGGAAATTCTTAATGTTTGAAAGCACTTTCTTCGGTAATACATCATCTAAAGTAGACAGAATGGTAAACATTATCTCTACTCTTGTCATTACCCAGCATTCTATCTCTAAGCTCCGGGATTGAACATGAACATAAAGATAGAAAGGCTCTATGTACCAGCATTTCAAGTGTTTCTTACAAGTTTCTAATCATTTCTCGGGAATATCATTGCGTATGTTAAGCGTTTTACCAAAAGTAGACAGTTTTTCTAGAAGTATACACACTGGAATCTTCAAGGTTTCAATTGAGTCATTCAGAAAACGCCAGTCTAATCAGAATCACTTGTAAATAGAAACAGTATTCTCTTTATTTATCAGCTTCATACGTATTCTGAGCTTTATAAACAGCAATTCTTAATGTTTGAAAGCCCTTTCCTTGGAAAAACAACATCTAGAGTAGCCGCAAATGTAAAGTTCATCCTTACTCTCCTCAGTTGAGAGTTTTTTACCTCTAATCTCAGTGATTGAACTAGGCCATAAAGATAGCATGGCTCTATTATACAGCATTTCAAGTGTTTCTTCCATGTTTCTAGTCAGTTCCCGGGACTATCCTAGTGTATTTTAAGAGTTTTACCAAAATTAGACATTTTTCCAGAAGTAGATACATGAATCTTCAGGATGTAAACTTTGTCATTTAGAAAATGCCAGGCAATTCAGCCTCAATTGTAATTATAAACAGTATTCGCTCCATTGATCAACCTAATACACATATTCTGAGCTTTAAAAACAGCAATTCCTCATGTTGGAAGCACTTCATTGGAAAAACACCATCTAGAGTAGCCGGAATTGTAAACATTATCATTACTCTCTTCATTTGAGAGTTTTCTACCTCTAATCTCTATGATTGAACTAGGCCATCAGGATAGAACGGCTCTATTTACCCGCATTTAAACTGTTTCTTACATGTCTCTAATCATTTCTGGGACTATCATTGTGTATTGTAAGAGGTTTACCAAAAGTAGACAGTTTTCCCAGAAGTATACACATGAATCTTCAAGAGTTAAATTGTGCCATTCAGAAAACTCCACGCAATTCGGCCTCAGTTGTAAATATAAACAGTATTCGCTTCATTTATCAGCTTCATACCCAGATTCTCAGCTTTTTAAACGGAAATTCTTAATGTTTGAAAGCACTTTTTTCGGACATACATCATCTAAAGTAGCCAGAATGGAAAACATTATCTGTTCTCTCGGCATTACGCAGCATTCTATCTCTAATCTCCCTGATTGAACATGAACATAAAGATAGAACGGCTCTATGTACCAGCATTTCAAGTGTTTCTTACATGTTTCTAATCATTTCTCGGGACTATCATTGTGTCTGTTAAGCGTTTTACCAAAAGTCGACAGTTTTCCTAGAGGTATACACAGGAATCTTCAAGGTTTACTTTGAGTCATTCAGAAAACGCCAGTCTAATCATAATCACCTGTAAATATAAACAGTATTCTCTTCATTTATCAGCTTCACAAATAGTCTGAGCTTTATAAATGGAAATTCTTAATGTTTGAAAGCACTTTATTTGGAAAAACATCATGTAAAATAGGCAGAATGGTAAACATTATCTGTACAATCGTCATTTCCCAGCATTCTGTCTCTAATCTCCGTGATTGAACATGAAAATAAAGATAGAACGGCTCTATGTACCACCATTTCAAGTCTTTCTTACATGTTTCTAATCATTTCCGGGACTATCATTGTGGATATTAAGAATTTTACCAAAAGTAGACAGTTTTCCTCGAAGTATACACAGGAACCTTCAAGATTTAAATTGTGCCATTCAGAAAAGGCCAGGCAATTCAGCCTCAGTTGTAAATATAAACAGTATTCTCTTCATTTATCAGGTTCATACCCATATCCTAGCTCTATAAACTGCAATTCTTAATGTATGAAAGCACATTCTTCGGAAATACATCATCTAAAGTAGCCAGAATGGTAAACATTATCTGTACTCTCATCATTACGCAGCATTCTATCCTTAATCTCTGTGATTGAACATGAACATAAAGATAGAACGGCTCTATGTACCAGCATTTGAAGTGTTTCTTACATGTTTCCAATCATTTTTCGGAACTATCATTGTGTATGTGAAGAGTTTTACCAAAGGTAGACAGTTTTCCTACAACTACTTACAGGCATCTTCAAGGTTTAAATTGAGTCATTCAGTAAATGCCAGATAAATCAGAATCACCTGTAAATATAATCAGTATTCTCTTCATTTATCAGCTTCACACATATTCTGAGCTATATAAATGGAAATTCTTAATGTTTGAAAGCACTTTCTTTGGAAAAACATCATCTAAAGTAGCCAGAATGGTAAACATGATCTGTACTCTCGTTATTTCGCAGCATTGTACCTCTAAACTCCGTGATTGAACATGAACATAAAGATAGAACGGCTCTATGTACCAGCATTTCAAGTGTTTCTTACATGTTTCTAATCATTTCTAGGGACTATCATGGTGTATGTTAAGCGTTTAACCAAAAGTAGACAGTTTTCCTAGAAGTATAAACAGGAATGTTCAAGGTTTAAATTGAGTCATTCAAAAAACGCCAGTCTAATCAGAATCACCTGTGAATATAAACAGTATTCTCTTCATTTATCAGCATCATACCCATATTTTCAGCTTTTTAAACAGAAATTCTTAATGTTTGAAAGCACTTTCTTCGGTAATACATCATCTAAAGTACACAGAATGGAAAACATTATCTGTTCTTTCGGCATTAGGCAGCATTCTGTCTCTATTCTCCCTGATTGAACATGAACATAAAGATAGAATGGCTCTATGTACCAGCATTTCAAGTGTTTCTTACATGTTTCTAATCATTTCTAGGGACTATCATTGTGTCTGTTAAGCGTTTAACCAAAAGTAGACAGTTTTCCTAGAAGTATAAACAGGAATGTTCAAGGTTTCAATTGAGTCATTCAAAAAACGCCAGTCTAATCAGAATCACCTGTAAATAGAAACAGTATTCTCTTTATTTATCAGCTTCCTACATATTCTGAGCTTTATAAACAGCAATTCTTAATGTTTGAAAGCACATTCTTCGGAAATATGTCATCTAAGGTATCCAAAATGGTAAACATTATATGTACTGTCGTCATTACGCAGCATTCTGTCTCTAATCTCCGTGATTGAACATGAAAATAAAGTTAGAACGGCTCTATGTACCAGCATTTCAAGTGTTTTTTACATGTTTCTAATCACTTCTCAGGACTATCATTGAGTCTGTTAAGCGTTTTACCAAAAGTAGACAGTTTTCCTAGAGGTATACACAGGAATCTTCAAGGTTTAATTTGAGTCATTCAGAAAACGCCAGTCTAAACATAATCACCTGTAAATATAAACAGTATTCTCTTCATTTATCAGCTTCACAAATAGTCTGAGGTTTATAAATGGAAATTCTTAATGTTTGAAAGCACTTTATTTGGAAAAACATCATCTAAAATAGCCAGAATGGTAAACATTATCTGTACAATCGTCATTTCCCAGCATTCTGTCTCTAATCTCCGTGATAGAACATGAAAATAAAGATAGAACGGCTCTATGTACCAGCATTTCAAGTGTTTCTTACATGTTTCTAATCATTTTTCGGGACTATCAGTGTATCTGTTAAGTGTTTTACCAAAAGTAGACAGTCTTCCTACAAGTATACACAGGAATCTTCAAGGTTTAAATTGAGTCATTCCAAAAACGCCAGTCTAATCAGAATCACCTGTGAATATAAACAGTGTTCTCTTCATTTATCAGCTTCATACCCATATTGTCAGCTTTTTAAACGGAAATTCTTAATGTTTGAAAGCACTTTCTTCAGTAATACATCATCTAAAGTAGACAGAATGGTAAACATTATCTCTACTCTTGTCATTACCCAGCATTCTATCTCTAAGCTCCGGGATTGAACATGAACATAAAGATAGAAAGGCTCCATGTACCAGCATTTCAAGTGTTTCTTACAAGTTTCTAATCATTTCTCGGGAATATCATTGCGTATGTTAAGCGTTTTACTAAAAGTAGACAGTCTTCCTACAAGTATACACAGGAATCTTCAAGGTTTAAATTGAGTCATTCAAAAAACGCCAGTCTAATCAGAATCACCTGTGAATATAAACAGTATTCTCTTCATTTATCAGCTTCATACCCATATTGTCAGCTTTGTAAACGGAAATTCTTAATGTTTGAAAGCACTTTCTTCAGTAATACATCATCTAAAGTAGACAGAATGGTAAACATTATCTCTACTCTTGTCATTAACCCTGCATTCTATCTCTAAGCTCCGGGATTGAACATGAACATAAAGATAGAAAGGCTCCATGTACCAGCATTTCAAGTGTTTCTTACAAGTTTCTAATCATTTCTCGGGAATATCATTGCGTATGTTAAGCGTTTTACCAAAAGTAGACAGTTTTCCTAGAAGTATACACACAGGAATCTTCAAAGATTCAATTGAGTCATTCAGAAAACGCCAGTCTAATCAGAATCACTTGTAAATAGAAACAGTATTCTCTTTATTTATCAGCTTCCTACATATTCTAAGCTTTATAAACAGCAATTCTTAATGTTTGAAAGCACATTCTTCG
Organism: Myotis yumanensis; assembly: GCF_028538775.1. Taxonomy (NCBI): domain Eukaryota; kingdom Metazoa; phylum Chordata; class Mammalia; order Chiroptera; family Vespertilionidae; genus Myotis; species Myotis yumanensis. The sequence continues at coordinate 113,952,486 of NW_027223755.1, read as the reverse complement.
GAAATATGTCATCTAAGGTAGCCAGAATGGTAAACATTATCTGTACTGTCATCATTACGCAGCATTTTGTCTCTAATCTCCGTGATTGAACATGAAAATAAAGATAGAACGGCTCTATGTACCAGCATTTCAAGTGTTTCTTACAAGTTTCTAATCATTTCTCGGGAATATCATTGCGTATGTTAAGCGTTTTACTAAAAGTAGACAGTTTTTCTAGAAGTATACACACAGGAAACTTCAAGGTTTCAATAGAGTCATTCAGAAAACGCCAGTCTAATCAGAATCACCTGTGAATAGAAACAGTATTCTCTTCATTTATCAGCTTCATACCCATATTGTCAGCTTTTTAAACGGAAATTCTTAATGTTTGAAAGCACTTTATTTGGAAAAACATCATCTAAAATAGCCAGAATGGTAAATATTATCTGTACAGTCGTCATTTTCCAGCATTCTGTGTCTAATCTCCGTGATTGAACATGAACATAAAGATAGAACGGCTCTATGTACCAGCATTTCAAGTGTTTCTTACATGTTTCTAATCATTTCTAGGTACTATCACTGTGTCTGTTAAGCGTTTAACCAAAAGTAGAAAGTTTTCCTAGAAGTATAAAGAGGAATGTTCAAGGTTTCAATTGAGTCATTCAAAAAACGCCAGTCTAATCAGAATCACCTGTAAATAGAAACAGTATTCTCTTTATTTATCAGCTTCCTACATATTCTGAGCTTTATAAACAGCAATTCTAAATGTTTGAAAGCACATTCTTCGGAAATATGTCATCTAAGGTAGCCAGAATGGTAAACATTATCTGTACTGTCGTCATTACGCAGCATTCTGTCTCTAATCTCCGTGATTGAACAAGAAAATAAAGATAGAACGGCTCTATGTACCACCATTTCAAGTGTTTCTTACATGTTTCTAATCATTTCTCGGGACTATCATTGTGTCTGTTAACCGTTTTACCAAAAGTAGACAGTCTTCCTACAAGTATACACAGGAATCTTCAAGGTTTAAATTGAGTCATTAAAAAACGCCAGTCTAATCAGAATCACCTGTGAATATAAACAGTATTCTCTTCATTTATCAGCTTCATACCCATATTGTCAGCTTTTTAAACGGAAATTCTTAATGTTTGAAAGCACTTTCTTCGGTAATACATCATCTAAAGTAGACAGAATGGTAAACATTATCTCTACTCTTGTCATTACCCAGCATTCTATCTCTAAGCTCCGGGATTGAACATGAACATAAAGATAGAAAGGCTCTATGTACCAGCATTTCAAGTGTTTCTTACAAGTTTCTAATCATTTCTCGGGAATTTCATTGCGTATGTTAAGCGTTTTACCAAAAGTAGACAGTTTTTCTAGAAGTATACACACTGGAATCTTCAAGGTTTCAATTGAGTCATTCAGAAAACGCCAGTCTAATCAGAATCACTTGTAAATAGAAACAGTATTCTCTTTATTTATCAGCTTCATACGTATTCTGAGCTTTATAAACAGCAATTCTTAATGTTTGAAAGCCCTTTCCTTGGAAAAACAACATCTAGAGTAGCCGCAAATGTAAAGTTCATCCTTACTCTCCTCAGTTGAGAGTTTTTTACCTCTAATCTCAGTGATTGAACTAGGCCATAAAGATAGCATGGCTCTATTATACAGCATTTCAAGTGTTTCTTCCATGTTTCTAGTCAGTTCCCAGGACGATCCTAGTGTATTTTAAGAGTTTTACCAAAATTAGACATTTTTCCAGAAGTAGATACATGAATCTTCAGGATGTAAACTTTGTCATTTAGAAAATGCCAGGCAATTCAGCCTCAATTGTAATTATAAACAGTATTCGCTCCATTGATCAACCTAATACACATATTCTGAGCTTTAAAAACAGCAATTCCTCATGTTGGAAGCACTTCATTGGAAAAACACCATCTAGAGTAGCCGGAATTGTAAACATTATCATTACTCTCTTCATTTGAGAGTTTTCTACCTCTAATCTCTATGATTGAACTAGGCCATCAGGATAGAACGGCTCTATTTACCCGCATTTAAACTGTTTCTTACATGTCTCTAATCATTTCTGGGACTATCATTGTGTATTGTAAGAGGTTTACCAAAAGTAGACAGTTTTCCCAGAAGTATACACATGAATCTTCAAGAGTTAAATTGTGCCATTCAGAAAACTCCACGCAATTCGGCCTCAGTTGTAAATATAAACAGTATTCGCTTCATTTATCAGCTTCATACCCAGATTCTCAGCTTTTTAAACGGAAATTCTTAATGTTTGAAAGCACTTTTTTCGGACATACATCATCTAAAGTAGCCAGAATGGAAAACATTATCTGTTCTCTCGGCATTACGCAGCATTCTATCTCTAATCTCCCTGATTGAACATGAACATAAAGATAGAACGGCTCTATGTACCAGCATTTCAAGTGTTTCTTACATGTTTCTAATCATTTCTCGGGACTATCATTGTGTCTGTTAAGCGTTTTACCAAAAGTAGACAGTTTTCCTAGAGGTATACACAGGAATCTTCAAGGTTTACTTTGAGTCATTCAGAAAACGCCAGTCTAATCATAATCACCTGTAAATATAAACAGTATTCTCTTCATTTATCAGCTTCACAAATAGTCTGAGCTTTATAAATGGAAATTCTTAATGTTTGAAAGCACTTTATTTGGAAAAACATCATGTAAAATAGGCAGAATGGTAAACATTATCTGTACAATCGTCATTTCCCAGCATTCTGTCTCTAATCTCCGTGATTGAACATGAAAATAAAGATAGAACGGCTCTATGTACCACCATTTCAAGTCTTTCTTACATGTTTCTAATCATTTCCGGGACTATCATTTTGGATATTAAGAATTTTACCAAAAGTAGACAGTTTTCCTAGAAGTATACACACAGGAATCTTCAAGGTTTCAATTGAGTCATTCAGAAAACGCCAGTCTAATCAGAATCACCTGTAAATAGAAACAGTATTCTCTTCATTTATCAGCTTCATACCCATATTGTCAGCTTTTTAAATGGAAATTCTTAATGTTTGAAAGCACTTTCTAGGGTAATACATCATCTAAAATAGCCAGAATGGTAAACATTATCTGTACAATCGTCATTTCCCAGCGTTCTACCTCTAATCTCCGTGATTGAACATGAAAATAAAGATAGAACGGCTCTATGTACCACCATTTCAAGTGTTTCTTACATGTTTCTAATCATTTCTCGGGACTATCATTGTGTCTGTTAAGCGTTTTACCAAAAGTAGACAGTCTTCCTATAAGTATACACACAGGAATCTTCAAGGTTTAAATTGAGTCATTAAAAAACGCCAGTCTAATCAGAATCACCTGTGAATATAAACAGTATTCTCTTCATTTATCAGCTTCATACCCATATTGTCAGCTTTTTAAACGGAAATTCTTAATGTTTGAAAGCACTTTCTTCGGTAATACATCATCTAAAGTAGACAGAATGGTAAACATTATCTCTACTCTTGTCATTACCCAGCATTCTATCTCTAAGCTCCGGGATTGAACATGAACATAAAGATAGAAAGGCTCTATGTACCAGCATTTCAAGTGTTTCTTACAAGTTTCTAATCATTTCTCGGGAATATCATTGCGTATGTTAAGCGTTTTACCAAAAGTAGACAGTTTTTCTAGAAGTATACACACTGGAATCTTCAAGGTTTCAATTGAGTCATTCAGAAAACGCCAGTCTAATCAGAATCACTTGTAAATAGAAACAGTATTCTCTTTATTTATCAGCTTCATACGTATTCTGAGCTATATAAACAGCAATTCTTAATGTTTGAAAGCACATTCTTCGGAAATATGTCATCTAAGGTAGCCAGAATGGTAAACATTATCTGTACTGTCATCATTACGCAGCATTTTGTCTCTAATCTCCGTGATTGAACATGAAAATAAAGATAGAACGGCTCTATGTACCAGCATTTCAAGTGTTTCTTACAAGTTTCTAATCATTTCTCGGGAATATCATTGCGTATGTTAAGCGTTTTACTAAAAGTAGACAGTTTTTCTAGAAGTATACACACAGGAAACTTCAAGGTTTCAATAGAGTCATTCAGAAAACGCCAGTCTAATCAGAATCACCTGTGAATAGAAACAGTATTCTCTTCATTTATCAGCTTCATACCCATATTGTCAGCTTTTTAAACGGATATTCTTAATGTTTGAAAGCCCTTTCTTCGGTAATACATCATCTAAAGTAGACAGAATGGTTAACATTATCTCTACTCTTGTCATTACCCAGCATTCTATCTCTAAGCTCCGGGATTGAACATGAACATAAAGATAGAAAGGCTCTATGTACCAGCATTTCAAGTGTTTCTTACAAGTTTCTAATCATTTCTCGGGAATATCATTGCGTATGTTAAGCGTTTTACCAAAAGTAGACAGTTTTCCTAGAAGTATACACACAGGAATCTTCAAGGTTTCGATTGAGTCATTCAGAAAACGCCAGTCTAATCAGAATCACCTGTGAATATAAACAGTATTCTCTTCATTTATCAGCTTCACAAATAGTCTGAGCTTTATAAATGGAAATTCTTAATGTTTGAAAGCACTTTATTTGGAAAAACATCATCTAAAATAGCCAGAATGGTAAATATTATCTGTACAGTCGTCATTTTCCAGCATTCTGTGTCTAATCTCCGTGATTGAACATGAACATAAAGATAGAACGGCTCTATGTACCAGCATTTCAAGTGTTTCTTACATGTTTCTAATAATTTCTAGGTACTATCACTGTGTCTGTTAAGCGTTTAACCAAAAGTAGAAAGTTTTCCTAGAAGTATAAAGAGGAATGTTCAAGGTTTCAATTGAGTCATTCAAAAAACGCCAGTCTAATCAGAATCACCTGTAAATAGAAACAGTATTCTCTTTATTTATCAGCTTCCTACATATTCTGAGCTTTATAAACAGCAATTCTAAATGTTTGAAAGCACATTCTTCGGAAATATGTCATCTAAGGTAGCCAGAATGGTAAACATTATCTGTACTGTCGTCATTACGCAGCATTCTGTCTCTAATCTCCGTGATTGAACAAGAAAATAAAGATAGAACGGCTCTATGTACCACCATTTCAAGTGTTTCTTACTTGTTTATAATCATTTCTCGGGACTATCATTGTGTCTGTTAACCGTTTTACCAAAAGTAGACAGTCTTCCTACAAGTATACACAGGAATCTTCAAGGTTTAAATTGAGTCATTAAAAAACGCCAGTCTAATCAGAATCACCTGTGAATATAAACAGTATTCTCTTCATTTATCAGCTTCATACCCATATTGTCAGCTTTTTAAACGGATATTCTTAATGTTTGAAAGCCCTTTCTTCGGTAATACATCATCTAAAGTAGACAGAATGGTTAACATTATCTCTACTCTTGTCATTACCCAGCATTCTATCTCTAAGCTCCGGGATTGAACATGAACATAAAGATAGAAAGGCTCTATGTATCAGCATTTCAAGTGTTTCTTACAAGTTTCTAATCATTTCTCGGGAATATCATTGCGTATGTTAAGCGTTTTACCAAAAGTAGACAGTTTTCCTAGAAGTATACACACAGGAATCTTCAAGGTTTCAATTGAGTCATTCAGAAAACGCCAGTCTAATCAGAATCACCTGTAAATAGAAACAGTATTCTCTTCATTTATCAGCTTCATACCCATATTGTCAGCTTTTTAAATGGAAATTCTTAATGTTTGAAAGCACTTTCTAGGGTAATACATCATCTAAAATAGCCAGAATGGTAAACATTATCTGTACAATCGTCATTTCCCGGCGTTCTACCTCTAATCTCCGTGATTGAACATGAAAATAAAGATAGAACGGCTCTATGTACCACCATTTCAAGTGTTTCTTACATGTTTCTAATCATTTCTCGGGACTATCATTGTGTCTGTTAAGCGTTTTACCAAAAGTAGACAGTCTTCCTATAAGTATACACACAGGAATCTTCAAGGTTTAAATTGAGTCATTAAAAAACGCCAGTCTAATCAGAATCACCTGTGAATATAAACAGTATTCTCTTCATTTATCAGCTTCATACCCATATTGTCAGCTTTTTAAACGGAAATTCTTAATGTTTGAAAGCACTTTCTTCGGTAATACATCATCTAAAGTAGACAGAATGGTAAACATTATCTCTACTCTTGTCATTACCCAGCATTCTATCTCTAAGCTCCGGGATTGAACATGAACATAAAGATAGAAAGGCTCTATGTACCAGCATTTCAAGTGTTTCTTACAAGTTTCTAATCATTTCTCGGGAATATCATTGCGTATGTTAAGCGTTTTACCAAAAGTAGACAGTTTTTCTAGAAGTATACACACTGGAATCTTCAAGGTTTCAATTGAGTCATTCAGAAAACGCCAGTCTAATCAGAATCACTTGTAAATAGAAACAGTATTCTCTTTATTTATCAGCTTCATACGTATTCTGAGCTTTATAAACAGCAATTCTTAATGTTTGAAAGCCCTTTCCTTGGAAAAACAACATCTAGAGTAGCCGCAAATGTAAAGTTCATCCTTACTCTCCTCAGTTGAGAGTTTTTTACCTCTAATCTCAGTGATTGAACTAGGCCATAAAGATAGCATGGCTCTATTATACAGCATTTCAAGTGTTTCTTCCATGTTTCTAGTCAGTTCCCGGGACTCTCCTAGTGTATTTTAAGAGTTTTACCAAAATTAGACATTTTTCCAGAAGTAGATACATGAATCTTCAGGACGTAAACTTTGTCATTTAGAAAATGCCAGGCAATTCAGCCTCAATTGTAATTATAAACAGTATTCTCTCAATTGATCAACCTAATACACATATTCTGAGCTTTAAAAACAGCAATTCCTCATGTTGGAAGCACTTTCTTTGGAAAAACACCATCTAGAGTAGCCGGAATTGTAAACATTATCATTACTCTCTTCATTTGAGAGTTTTCTACCTCTAATCTCTCTGATTGAACTAGGCCATCAGGATAGAACGGCTCTATTTACCCGCATTTAAACTGTTTCATACATGTCTCTAATCATTTCTGGGACTATCATTGTGTATTGTAAGAGGTTTACCAAAAGTAGACAGTTTTCCCAGAAGTATACACATGAATCTTCAAGAGTTAAATTGTGCCATTCAGAAAACTCCACGCAATTCGGCCTCAGTTGTAAATATAAACAGTATTCGCTTCATTTATCAGCTTCATACCCAGATTCTCAGCTTTTTAAACGGAAATTCTTAATGTTTGAAAGCACTTTTTTCGGACATACATCATCTAAAGTAGCCAGAATGGAAAACATTATCTGTTCTCTCGGCATTACGCAGCATTCTATCTCTAATCTCCCTGATTGAACATGAACATAAAGATAGAACGGCTCTATGTACCAGCATTTCAAGTGTTTCTTACATGTTTCTAATCATTTCTCGGGACTATCATTGTGTCTGTTAAGCGTTTTACCAAAAGTAGACAGTTTTCCTAGAGGTATACACAGGAATCTTCAAGGTTTAATTTGAGTCATTCAGAAAACGCCAGTCTAATCATAATCACCTGTAAATATAAACAGTATTCTCTTCATTTATCAGCTTCACAAATAGTCTGAGCTTTATAAATGGAAATTCTTAATGTTTGAAATCACTTTATTTGGAAAAACATCATCTAAAATAGGCAGAATGGTAAACATTATCTGTACAATCGTCATTTCCCAGCATTCTGTCTCTAATCTCCGTGATTGAACATGAAAATAAAGATAGAACGGCTCTATGTACCACCATTTCAAGTCTTTCTTACATGTTTCTAATCATTTCCGGGACTATCATTGTGTATATTAAGAATTTTACCAAAAGTAGACAGTTTTCCTCGAAGTATACAGAGGAACCTTCAAGATTTAAATTGTGCCATTCAGAAAACGCCAGGCAATTCAGCCTCAGTTGTAAATATAAACAGTATTCTCTTCATTTATCAGGTTCATACCCATATCCTAGCTCTATAAACTGCAATTCTTAATGTATGAAAGCACATTCTTCGGAAATACATCATCTAAAGTAGCCAGAATGGTAAACATTATCTGTACTCTCATCATTACGCAGCATTCTATCCTTAATCTCTGTGATTGAACATGAACATAAAGATAGAACGGCTCTATGTACCAGCATTTCAAGTGTTTCTTACATGTTTCCAATCATTTTTCGGAACTATCATTGTGTATGTGAAGAGTTTTACCAAAGGTAGACAGTTTTCCTACAACTATTTACAGGCATCTTCAAGGTTTAAATTGAGTCATTCAGTAAACGCCAGATAAATCAGAATCACCTGTAAATATAATCAGTATTCTCTTCATTTATCAGCTTCACACATATTCTGAGCTTTATAAATGGAAATTCTTAATGTTTGAAAGCACTTTCTTTGGAAAAACATCATCTAAAGTAGCCAGAATGGTAAACATGATCTGTACTCTCGTTATTTCGCAGCATTGTACCTCTAAACTCCGTGATTGAACATGAACATAAAGATAGAACGGCTCTATGTACCAGCATTTCAAGTGTTTCTTACATGTTTCTAATCATTTCTAGGGACTATCATGGTGTATGTTAAGCGTTTAACCAAAAGTAGACAGTTTTCCTAGAAGTATAAACAGGAATGTTCAAGGTTTAAATTGAGTCATTCAAAAAACGCCAGTCTAATCAGAATCACCTGTGAATATAAACAGTATTCTCTTCATTTATCAGCATCATACCCATATTTTCAGCTTTTTAAACAGAAATTCTTAATGTTTGAAAGCACTTTCTTCGGTAATACATCATCTAAAGTACACAGAATGGAAAACATTATCTGTTCTTTCGGCATTAGGCAGCATTCTGTCTCTATTCTCCCTGATTGAACATGAACATAAAGATAGAACAGCTCTATGTACCAGCATTTCAAGTGTTTCTTACATGTTTCTAATCATTTCTAGGGACTATCATTGTGTCTGTTAAGCGTTTAACCAAAAGTAGACAGTTTTCCTAGAAGTATAAACAGGAATGTTCAAGGTTTCAATTGAGTCATTCAAAAAACGCCAGTCTAATCAGAATCACCTGTAAATAGAAACAGTATTCTCTTTATTTATCAGCTTCCTACATATTCTGAGCTTTATAAACAGCAATTCTTAATGTTTGAAAGCACATTCTTCGGAAATATGTCATCTAAGGTATCCAAAATGGTAACCATTATATGTACTGTCGTCATTACGCAGCATTCTGTCTCTAATCTCCGTGATTGAACATGAAAATAAAGATAGAACGGCTCTATGTACCAGCATTTCAAGTGTTTTTTACATGTTTCTAATCACTTCTCGGGACTATCATTGAGTCTGTTAAGCGTTTTACCAAAAGTAGACAGTTTTCCTAGAGGTATACACAGGAATCTTCAAGGTTTAATTTGAGTCATTCAGAAAACGCCAGTCTAATCATAATCACCTGTAAATATAAACAGTATTCTCTTCATTTATCAGCTTCACAAATAGTCTGAGGTTTATAAATGGAAATTCTTAATGTTTGAAAGCACTTTATTTGGAAAAACATCATCTAAAATAGCCAGAATGGTAAACATTATCTTTACAATCGTCATTTCCCAGCATTCTGTCTCTAATCTCCGTGATAGAACATGAAAATAAAGATAGAACGGCTCTATGTACCAGCATTTCAAGTGTTTCTTACATGTTTCTAATCATTTTTCGGGACTATCAGTGTGTCTGTTAAGCGTTTTACCAAAAGTAGACAGTCTTCCTACAAGTATACACAGGAATCTTCAAGGTTTAAATTGAGTCATTCCAAAAACGCCAGTCTAATCAGAATCACCTGTGAATATAAACAGTATTCTCTTCATTTATCAGCTTCATACCCATATTGTCAGCTTTTTAAACGGAAATTCTTAATGTTTGAAAGCACTTTCTTCAGTAATACATCATCTAAAGTAGACAGAATGGTAAACATTATCTCTACTCTTGTCATTACCCAGCATTCTATCTCTAAGCTCCGGGATTGGACATGAACATAAAGATAGAAAGGCTCCATGTACCAGCATTTCAAGTGTTTCTTACAAGTTTCTAATCATTTCTCGGGAATATCATTGCGTATGTTAAGCGTTTTACTAAAAGTAGACAGTCTTCCTACAAGTATACACAGGAATCTTCAAGGTTTAAATTGAGTCATTCAAAAAACGCCAGTCTAATCAGAATCACCTGTGAATATAAACAGTATTCTCTTCATTTATCAGCTTCATACCCATATTGTCAGCTTTGTAAACGGAAATTCTTAATGTTTGAAAGCACTTTCTTCAGTAATACATCATCTAAAGTAGACAGAATGGTAAACATTATCTCTACTCTTGTCATTACCCTGCATTCTATCTCTAAGCTCCGGGATTGAACATGAACATAAAGATAGAAAGGCTCCATGTACCAGCATTTCAAGTGTTTCTTACAAGTTTCTAATCATTTCTCGGGAATATCATTGCGTATGTTAAGCGTTTTACCAAAAGTAGACAGTTTTCCTAGAAGTATACACACAGGAATCTTCAAAGTTTCAATTGAGTCATTCAGAAAACGCCAGTCTAATCAGAATCACCTGTGAATATAAACAGTATTCTCTTCATTTATCAGCTTCACAAATAGTCTGAGCTTTATAAATGGAAATTCTTAATGTTTGAAAGCACTTTATTTGGAAAAACATCATCTAAAATAGCCAGAATGGTAAATATTATCTGTACAGTCGTCATTTTCCAGCATTCTGTGTCTAATCTCCGTGATTGAACATGAACATAAAGATAGAACGGCTCTATGTATCAGCATTTCAAGTGTTTCTTACAAGTTTCTAATCATTTCTCGGGAATATCATTGCGTATGTTAAGCGTTTTACCAAAAGTAGACAGTTTTCCTAGAAGTATACACACAGGAATCTTCAAGGTTTCAATTGAGTCATTCAGAAAACGCCAGTCTAATCAGAATCACCTGTAAATAGAAACAGTATTCTCTTCATTTATCAGCTTCATACCCATATTGTCAGCTTTTTAAATGGAAATTCTTAATGTTTGAAAGCACTTTCTAGGGTAATACATCATCTAAAATAGCCAGAATGGTAAACATTATCTGTACAATCGTCATTTCCCAGCGTTCTACCTCTAATCTCCGTGATTGAACATGAAAATAAAGATAGAACGGCTCTATGTACCACCATTTCAAGTGTTTCTTACATGTTTCTAATCATTTCTCGGGACTATCATTGTGTCTGTTAAGCGTTTTACCAAAAGTAGACAGTCTTCCTATAAGTATACACACAGGAATCTTCAAGGTTTAAATTGAGTCATTAAAAAACGCCAGTCTAATCAGAATCACCTGTGAATATAAACAGTATTCTCTTCATTTATCAGCTTCATACCCATATTGTCAGCTTTTTAAACGGAAATTCTTAATGTTTGAAAGCACTTTCTTCGGTAATACATCATCTAAAGTAGACAGAATGGTAAACATTATCTCTACTCTTGTCATTACCCAGCATTCTATCTCTAAGCTCCGGGATTGAACATGAACATAAAGATAGAAAGGCTCTATGTACCAGCATTTCAAGTGTTTCTTACAAGTTTCTAATCATTTCTCGGGAATATCATTGCGTATGTTAAGCGTTTTACCAAAAGTAGACAGTTTTTCTAGAAGTATACACACTGGAATCTTCAAGGTTTCAATTGAGTCATTCAGAAAACGCCAGTCTAATCAGAATCACTTGTAAATAGAAACAGTATTCTCTTTATTTATCAGCTTCATACGTATTCTGAGCTTTATAAACAGCAATTCTTAATGTTTGAAAGCCCTTTCCTTGGAAAAACAACATCTAGAGTAGCCGCAAATGTAAAGTTCATCCTTACTCTCCTCAGTTGAGAGTTTTTTACCTCTAATCTCAGTGATTGAACTAGGCCATAAAGATAGCATGGCTCTATTATACAGCATTTCAAGTGTTTCTTCCATGTTTCTAGTCAGTTCCCGGGACTATCCTAGTGTATTTTAAGAGTTTTACCAAAATTAGACATTTTTCCAGAAGTAGATACATGAATCTTCAGGATGTAAACTTTGTCATTTAGAAAATGCCAGGCAATTCAGCCTCAATTGTAATTATAAACAGTATTCGCTCCATTGATCAACCTAATACACATATTCTGAGCTTTAAAAACAGCAATTCCTCATGTTGGAAGCACTTTCTTTGGAAAAACACCATCTAGAGTAGCCGGAATTGTAAACATTATCATTACTCTCTTCATTTGAGAGTTTTCTACCTCTAATCTCTCTGATTGAACTAGGCCATCAGGATAGAACGGCTCTATTTACCCGCATTTAAACTGTTTCTTACATGTCTCTAATCATTTCTGGGTCTATCATTGTGTATTGTAAGAGGTTTACCAAAAGTAGACAGTTTTCCCAGAAGTATACACATGAATCTTCAAGAGTTAAATTGTGCCATTCAGAAAACGCCACGCAATTCGGCCTCAGTTGTAAATATAAACAGTATTCGCTTCATTTATCAGCTTCATACCCAGATTCTCAGCTTTTTAAACGGAAATTCTTAATGTTTGAAAGCACTTTTTTCGGACATACATCATCTAAAGTAGCCAGAATGGAAAACATTATCTGTTCTCTCGGCATTACGCAGCATTCTATCTCTAATCTCCCTAATTGAACATGAACATAAAGATAGAACGGCTCTATGTACCAGCATTTCAAGTGTTTCTTACATGTTTCTAATCATTTCTCGGGACTATCATTGTGTCTGTTAAGCGTTTTACCAAAAGTAGACAGTTTTCCTAGAGGTATACACAGGAATCTTCAAGGTTTAATTTGAGTCATTCAGAAAACGCCAGTCTAATCATAATCACCTGTAAATATAAACAGTATTCTCTTCATTTATCAGCTTCACAAATAGTCTGAGCTTTATAAATGGAAATTCTTAATGTTTGAAAGCACTTTATTTGGAAAAACATCATCTAAAATAGGCAGAATGGTAAACATTATCTGTACAATCGTCATTTCCCAGCATTCTGTCTCTAATCTCCGTGATTGAACATGAAAATAAAGATAGAACGGCTCTATGTACCACCATTTCAAGTCTTTCTTACATGTTTCTAATCATTTCCGGGACTATCATTGTGTATATTAAGAATTTTACCAAAAGTAGACAGTTTTCCTCGAAGTATACACAGGAACCTTCAAGATTTAAATTGTGCCATTCAGAAAACGACAGGCAATTCAGCCTCAGTTGTAAATATCAACAGTATTGTCTTCATTTATCAGGTTCATACCCATATCCTAGCTCTATAAACTGCAATTCTTAATGTATGAAAGCACATTCTTCGGAAATACATCATCTAAAGTAGCCAGAATGGTAAACATTATCTGTACTCTCATCATTACGCGGCATTCTATCCTTAATCTCTGTGATTGAACATGAACATAAAGATAGAACGGCTCTATGTACCAGCATTTCAAGTGTTTCTTACATGTTTCCAATCATTTTTCGGAACTATCATTGTGTATGTGAAGAGTTTTACCAAAGGTAGACAGTTTTCCTACAACTATTTACAGGCATCTTCAAGGTTTAAATTGAGTCATTCAGTAAACGCCAGATAAATCAGAATCACCTGTAAATATAATCAGTATTCTCTTCATTTATCAGCTTCACACATATTCTGAGCTTTATAAATGGAAATTCTTAATGTTTGAAAGCACTTTCTTTGGAAAAACATCATCTAAAGTAGCCAGAATGGTAAACATGATCTGTACTCTCGTTATTTCGCAGCATTGTACCTCTAAACTCCGTGATTGAACATGAACATAAAGATAGAACGGCTCTATGTACCAGCATTTCAAGTGTTTCTTACATGTTTCTAATCATTTCTAGGGACTATCATGGTGTATGTTAAGCGTTAAACCAAAAGTAGACAGTTTTCCTAGAAGTATAAACAGGAATGTTCAAGGTTTAAATTGAGTCATTCAAAAAACTCCAGTCTAATCAGAATCACCTGTGAATATAAACAGTATTCTCTTCATTTATCAGCATCATACCCATATTTTCAGCTTTTTAAACAGAAATTCTTAATGTTTGAAAGCACTTTATTTGGAAAAACATCATCTAAAATAGCCAGAATGGTAAATATTATCTGTACAGTCGTCATTTTCCAGCATTCTGTGTCTAATCTCCGTGATTGAACATGAACATAAAGATAGAACGGCTCTATGTACCAGCATTTCAAGTGTTTCTTACATGTTTCTAATCATTTCTAGGGACTATCATTGTGTCTGTTAAGCGTTTAACCAAAAGTAGACAGTTTTCCTAGAAGTATAAACAGGAATGTTCAAGGTTTCAATTGAGTCATTCAAAAAACGCCAGTCTAATCAGAATCACCTGTAAATAGAAACAGTATTCTCTTTATTTATCAGCTTCCTACATATTCTGAGCTTTATAAACAGCAATTCTTAATGTTCGAAAGCACATTCTTCGGAAATATGTCATCTAAGGTATCCAAAATGGTAAACATTATATGTACTGTCGTCATTACGCAGCATTCTGTCTCTAATCTCCGTGATTGAACATGAAAATAAAGATAGAACGGCTCTATGTACCAGCATTTCAAGTGTTTTTTACATGTTTCTAATCACTTCTCGGGACTATCATTGAGTCTGTTAAGCGTTTTACCAAAAGTAGACAGTTTTCCTAGAGGTATACACAGGAATCTTCAAGGTTTAATTTGAGTCATTCAGAAAACGCCAGTCTAATCATAATCACCTGTAAATATAAACAGTATTCTCTTCATTTATCAGCTTCACAAATAGTCTGAGGTTTATAAATGGAAATTCTTAATGTTTGAAAGCACTTTATTTGGAAAAACATCATCTAAAATAGCCAGAATGGTAAACATTATCTGTACAATCGTCATTTCCCAGCATTCTGTCTCTAATCTCCGTGATAGAACATGAAAATAAAGATAGAACGGCTCTATGTACCAGCATTTCAAGTGTTTCTTACATGTTTCTAATCATTTTTCGGGACTATCAGTGTGTCTGTTAAGCGTTTTACCAAAAGTAGACAGTCTTCCTACAAGTATACCCAGGAATCTTCAAGGTTTAAATTGAGTCATTCCAAAAACGCCAGTCTAATCAGAATCACCTGTGAATATAAACAGTATTCTCTTCATTTATCAGCTTCATACCCATATTGTCAGCTTTTTAAACGGAAATTCTTAATGTTTGAAAGCACTTTCTTCAGTAATACATCATCTAAGGTAGACAGAATGGTAAACATTATCTCTACTCTTGTCATTACCCAGCATTCTATCTCTAAGCTCCGGGATTGGACATGAACATAAAGATAGAAAGGCTCCATGTACCAGCATTTCAAGTGTTTCTTACAAGTTTCTAATCATTTCTCGGGAATATCATTGCGTATGTTAAGCGTTTTACTAAAAGTAGACAGTCTTCCTACAAGTATACACAGGAATCTTCAAGGTTTAAATTGAGTCATTCAAAAAACGCCAGTCTAATCAGAATCACCTGTGAATATAAACAGTATTCTCTTCATTTATCAGCTTCATACCCATATTGTCAGCTTTGTAAACGGAAATTCTTAATGTTTGAAAGCACTTTCTTCAGTAATACATCATCTAAAGTAGACAGAATGGTAAACATTATCTCTACTCTTGTCATTACCCTGCATTCTATCTCTAAGCTCCGGGATTGAACATGAACATAAAGATAAAAAGGCTCCATGTACCAGCATTTCAAGTGTTTCTTACAAGTTTCTAATCATTTCTCGGGAATATCATTGCGTATGTTAAGCGTTTTACCAAAAGTAGACAGTTTTCCTAGAAGTATACACACAGGAATCTTCAAAGTTTCAATTGAGTCATTCAGAAAACGCCAGTCTAATCAGAATCACTTGTAAATAGAAACAGTATTCTCTTTATTTATCAGCTTCCTACATATTCTAAGCTTTATAAACAGCAATTCTTAATGTTTGAAAGCACATTCTTCGGA
This sequence comes from Myotis yumanensis, assembly GCF_028538775.1. NCBI lineage: Eukaryota > Metazoa > Chordata > Mammalia > Chiroptera > Vespertilionidae > Myotis > Myotis yumanensis. Next base: position 113,936,424 of record NW_027223755.1, on the reverse strand, counting down.
AATATGTCATCTAAGGTAGCCAGAATGGTAAACATTATCTGTACTGTCATCATTACGCAGCATTTTGTCTCTAATCTCCGTGATTGAACATGAAAATAAAGATAGAACGGCTCTATGTACCAGCATTTCAAGTGTTTCTTACAAGTTTCTAATCATTTCTCGGGAATATCATTGCGTATGTTAAGCGTTTTACTAAAAGTAGACAGTTTTTCTAGAAGTATACACACAGGAAACGTCAAGGTTTCAATAGAGTCATTCAGAAAACGCCAGTCTAATCAGAATCACCTGTGAATAGAAACAGTATTCTCTTCATTTATCAGCTTCATACCCATATTGTCAGCTTTTTAAACGGAAATTCTTAATGTTTGAAAGCACTTTCTTCAGTAATACATCATCTAAAGTAGACAGAATGGTAAACATTATCTCTACTCTTGTCATTACCCAGCATTCTATCTCTAAACTCCGGGATTGAACATGAACATAAAGATAGAAAGGCTCCATGTACCAGCATTTCAAGTGTTTCTTACAAGTTTCTAATCATTTCTCGGGAATATCATTGCGTATGTTAAGCGTTTTACTAAAAGTAGACAGTCTTCCTACAAGTATACACAGGAATCTTCAAGGTTTAAATTGAGTCATTCAAAAAACGCCAGTCTAATCAGAATCACCTGTGAATATAAACAGTATTCTCTTCATTTATCAGCTTCATACCCATATTGTCAGCTTTGTAAACGGAAATTCTTAATGTTTGAAAGCACTTTCTTCAGTAATACATCATCTAAAGTAGACAGAATGGTTAACATTATCTCTACTCTTGTCATTACCCAGCATTCTATCTCTAAGCTCCGGGATTGAACATGAATATAAAGATAGAAAGGCTCTATGTACCAGCATTTCAAGTGTTTCTTACATGTTTCTAATCACTTCTCGGGACTATAATTGTGTCTGTTAAGCATTTTACCAAAAGTAGACAGTTTTCCTAGAGGTATACACAGGAATCTTCAAGGTTTAATTTGAGTCATTCAGAAAACACCAGTCTAATCATAATCACCTGTGAATAGAAACAGTATTCTCTTCATTTATCAGCTTCATACCCATATTGTCAGCTTCTTAAACGGATATTCTTAATGTTTGAAAGCCCTTTCTTCGGTAATACATCATCTAAAGTAGACAGAATGGTTAACATTATCTCTACTCTTGTCATTACCCAGCATTCTATCTCTAAGCTCCGGGATTGAACATGAATATAAAGATAGAAAGGCTCTATGTACCAGCATTTCAAGTGTTTCTTACAAGTTTCTAATCATTTCTCGGGAATATCATTGCGTATGTTAAGCGTTTTACCAAAAGTAGACAGTTTTCCTAGAAGTATACACACAGGAATCTTCAAGGTTTCAATTGAGTCATTCAGAAAACGCCAGTCTAATCAGAATCACCTGTGAATATAAACAGTATTCTCTTCATTTATCAGCTTCACAAATAGTCTGAGCTTTATAAATGGAAATTCTTAATGTTTGAAAGCACTTTATTTGGAAAAACATCATCTAAAATAGCCAGAATGGTAAATATTATCTGTACAGTCGTCATTTTCCAGCATTCTGTGTCTAATCTCCGTGATTGAACATGAACATAAAGATAGAACGGCTCTATGTACCAGCATTTCAAGTGTTTCTTACATGTTTCTAATCATTTCTAGGTACTATCACTGTGTCTGTTAAGCGTTTAACCAAAAGTAGAAAGTTTTCCTAGAAGTATAAAGAGGAATGTTCAAGGTTTCAATTGAGTCATTCAAAAAACGCCAGTCTAATCAGAATCACCTGTAAATAGAAACAGTATTCTCTTTATTTATCAGCTTTCTACATATTCTGAGCTTTATAAACAGCAATTCTAAATGTTTGAAAGCACATTCTTCGGAAATATGTCATCTAAGGTAGCCAGAATGGTAAACATTATCTGTACTGTCGTCATTACGCAGCATTCTGTCTCTAATCTCCGTGATTGAACAAGAAAATAAAGATAGAACGGCTCTATGTACCACCATTTCAAGTGTTTCTTACATGTTTCTAATCATTTCTCGGGACTATCATTGTGTCTGTTAACCGTTTTACCAAAAGTAGACAGTCTTCCTACAAGTATACACAGGAATCTTCAAGGTTTAAATTGAGTCATTAAAAAACGCCGGTCTAATCAGAATCACCTGTGAATATAAACAGTATTCTCTTCATTTATCAGCTTCATACCCATATTGTCAGCTTTTTAAACGGATATTCTTAATGTTTGAAAGCCCTTTCTTCGGTAATACATCATCTAAAGTAGACAGAATGGTTAACATTATCTCTACTCTTGTCATTACCCAGCATTCTATCTCTAAGCTCCGGGATTGAACATGAACATAAAGATAGAAAGGCTCTATGTACCAGCATTTCAAGTGTTTCTTACAAGTTTCTAATCATTTCTCGGGAATATCATTGCGTATGTTAAGCGTTTTACCAAAAGTAGACAGTTTTCCTAGAAGTATACACACAGGAATCTTCAAGGTTTCAATTGAGTCATTCAGAAAACGCCAGTCTAATCAGAATCACTTGTAAATAGAAACAGTATTCTCTTTATTTATCAGCTTCATACGTATTCTGAGCTTTATAAACAGCAATTCTTAATGTTTGAAAGCCCTTTCCTTGGAAAAACAACATCTAGAGTAGCCGCAAATGTAAACTTCATCCTTACTCTCCTCAGTTGAGAGTTTTTTACCTCTAATCTCAGTGATTGAACTAGGCCATAAAGATAGCACGGCTCTGTTATACAGCATTTCAAGTGTTTCTTACATGTTTCTAGTCACTTCCCGGGACTTTCCTAGTGTATTTTAAGAGTTTTACCAAAATTAGAATTTTCCAGAAGTAGATACATGAATCTTCAGGATGTAAACTTTGTCATTTAGAAAATGCCAGGCAATTCAGCCTCAATTGTAATTATAAACAGTATTCGCTCCATTGATCAACCTAATACACATATTCTGAGCTTTAAAAACAGCAATTCCTCATGTTTTAAGCACTTTCTTTGGAAAAACACCATCTAGAGTAGCCGGAATTGTAAACATTATCATGACTCTCTTCATTTGAGAGTTTTCTACCTCTAATCTCTCTGATTGAACTAGGCCATCAGGATAGAACGGCTCTATTTACCCGCATTTAAACTGTTTCTTACATGTCTCTAATTATTTCTGGGACTATCATTGTGTATTGTAAGAGTTTTACGAAAAGTAGACAGTTTTCCCAGAAGTATACACATGAATCTTCAAGAGTTAAATTGTGCCATTCAGAAAACGCCAGGCAATTCGGCCTCAGTTGAAATATAAACAGTATTCTCTTCATTTATCAGCTTCATACCCATATTCTCAGCTTTCTAAACGGAAATTCATAATGTTTGAAAGCACTTTCTTCGGACATACATCATCTAAAGTAGCCAGAATGGAAAACATTATCTGTTCTCTCGGCATTATGCAGCATTCTATCTCTAATCTCCCTGATTGAACATGAACATAAAGATAGAACGGCTCTATCTACCAGCATTTCAAGTGTTTCTTACATGTTTCTAATCATTTCTAGGGACTATCATTGTGTCTGTTAAGCGTTTAACCAAAAGTAGACAGTCTTCCTAGAAGTATATACCGGAATGTTCAAGGTTTCAATTGAGTCATTCAAAAAACGCCAGTCTAATCACAATCACCTGTAAATAGAAACAGTATTCTCTTTATTTATCAGCTTCCTACATATTCTGAGCTTTAAAAACAGCAATTCTTAATGTTTGAAAGCACATTCTTCGGAAATATGTCATCTAAGGTAGCCAGAATGGTAAACATTACCTGTACTGTCGTCATTACGCAGCATTCTGTCTCTAATCTCCGTGATTGAACATGAATATATAGATAGAACGGCTGTATGTACCAGCATTTCAAGTGTTTCTTACATGTTTCTCATCACTTCTCGGGACTATAATTGTGTCTGTTAAGCATTTTACCAAAAGTAGACAGTTTTCCTAGAGGTATACACAGGAATCTTCAAGGTTTAATTTGAGTCATTCAGAAAACGCCAGTCTAATCATAATCACCTGTAAATATAAACAGTATTCTCTTCATTTATCAGCTTCACAAATAATCTGAGGTTTATAAATGGAAATTCTTAATGTTTGAAAGCACTTTATTTGGAAAAACATCATCTAAAATAGCCAGAATGGTAAACATTATCTGTACAATCGTCATTTCTCAGCATTCTGTCTCTAATCTCCGTGATTGAACATGAAAATAAAGATAGAAGGCTCTATGTACCAGCATTTCAAGTGTTTCTTACATGTTTCTAATCATTACTCGGGATTATCATTGTGTCTGTTAAGCGTTTTACCAAAAGTAGACAGTCTTCCTACAAGTATACACAGGAATCTTCAAGGTTTAAATTGAGTCATTCAAAAAACGCCAGTCTAATCAGAATCACCTGTGAATAGAAACAGTATTCTCTTCATTTATCAGCTTCATACCCATATTGTCAGCTTTGTAAACGGAAATTCTTAATGTTTGAAAGCACTTTCTTCAGTAATACATCATCTAAAGTAGACAGAATGGTAAACATTATCTCTACTCTTGTCATTACCCAGCATTCTATCTCTAAGCTCCGGGATTGAACATGAACATAAAGATAGAAAGGCTCCATGTACCAGCATTTCAAGTGTTTCTTACAAGTTTCTAATCATTTCTCGGGAATATCATTGCGTATGTTAAGCGTTTTACCAAAAGTAGACAGTTTTCTAGAAGTATACACACAGGAATCTTCAAGGTTTCAATTGAGTCATTCAGAAAACGCCAGTCTAATCAGAATCACCTGTGAATATAAACAGTATTCTCTTCATTTATCAGCTTCACAAATAGTCTGAGCTTTATAAATGGAAATTCTTAATGTTTGAAAGCACTTTATTTGGAAAAACATCATCTAAAATAGCCAGAATGGTAAATATTATCTGTACAGTCTTCATTTTCCAGCATTCTGTGTCTAATCTCCGTGATTGAACATGAACATAAGGATAGAACGGCTCTATGTACCAGCATTTCAAGTGTTTCTTACATGTTTCTAATCATTTCTAGGTACTATCACTGTGTCTGTTAAGCGTTTAACCAAAAGTAGAAAGTTTTCCTAGAAGTATAAAGAGGAATGTTCAAGGTTTCAATTGAGTCATTCAAAAAACGCCAGTCTAATCAGAATCACCTGTAAATAGAAACAGTATTCTCTTTATTTATCAGCTTCCTACATATTCTGAGCTTTATAAACAGCAATTCTAAATGTTTGAAAGCACATTCTTCGGAAATATGTCATCTAAGGTAGCCAGAATGGTAAACATTATCTGTACTGTCGTCATTAAGAGCATTCTGTCTCTAATCTCCGTGATTGAACAAGAAAATAAAGATAGAACGGCTCTATGTACCACCATTTCAAGTGTTTCTTACATGTTTCTAATCATTTCTCGGGACTATCATTGTGTCTGTTAACCGTTTTACCAAAAGTAGACAGTCTTCCTACAAGTATACACAGGAATCTTCAAGGTTTAAATTGAGTCATTAAAAAACGCCAGTCTAATCAGAATCACCTGTGAATATAAACAGTATTCTCTTCATTTATCAGCTTCATACCCATATTGTCAGCTTTTTAAACGGATATTCTTAATGTTTGAAAGCCCTTTCTTCGGCAATACATCATCTAAAGTAGACAGAATGGTTAACATTATCTCTACTCTTGTCATTACCCAGCATTCTATCTCTAAGCTCCGGGATTGAACATGAACATAAAGATAGAAAGGCTCTATGTATCAGCATTTCAAGTGTTTCTTACATGTTTCTAATCACTTCTCGGGACTATCATTGTGTTTGTTAAGCGTTTTACCAAAAGTAGACAGTTTTCCTAGAGGTATACAAAGGAATCTACAAGGTTTAATTAGAGTCATTCAGAAAACGCCAGTCTAATCATAATCACCTGTAAATATAAACAGTATTCTCTTCATTTATCAGCTTCACAAATAGTCTGAGCTTTATAAATGGAAATTCTTAATGTTTGAAAGCACTTTATTTGGAAAAAAATCATCTAAAATAGCCAGAATGGTAAACATTATCTGTACAATCGTCATTTCCCAGCATTCTGTCTCTAATCCTCGTGATTGAACATGAAAATAAAGATAGAACGGCTCTATGTACCAGCATTTCAAGTGTTTCTTACATGTTTCTAATCATTTCTGGGACTATCATTGTGTCTGTTAAGCGTTTTACCAAAAGTAGACAGTCTTCCTACAAGTATACACAGGAATCTTCATGGTTTAAATTGAGTCATTAAAAAACGCCAGTCTAATCAGAATCACCTGTGAATATAAACAGTATTCTCTTCATTTATCAGCTTCATACCCATATTGTCAGCTTTTTAAAGGGAAATTCTTAATGTTTGAAAGCACTTTCTTCGGAAATATGTCATCTAAGGTAGCCAGAATGGTAAACATTATCTGTACTGTCGTCATTACGCAGCATTCTGTCTCTAATCTCCGTGATTGAACATGAAAATAAAGATAGAACGGCTCTATGTACCAGCATTTCAAGTGTTTCTTACAAGTTTCTAATCATTTCTCGGGAATATCATTGCGTATGTTAAGCGTTTTACCAAAAGTAGACAGTTTTCCTAGAGGTATACACAGGAATCTTCAAGGTTTAATTTGAGTCATTCAGAAAACGCCAGTCTAATCAGAATCACCTGTGAATATAAACAGTATTCTCTTCATTTATCAGCTTCATACCCATATTGTCAGCTTTTTAAATGGAAATTCTTAATGTTTGAAAGCACTTTCTAGGGTATTACATCATCTAAAATAGCCAGAATGGTAAACATTATCTGTACAATCGTCATTTCCCAGCGTTCTACCTCTAATCTCCGTGATTGAACATGAAAATAAAGATAGAACGGCTCTATGTACCACCATTTCAAGTGTTTCTTACATGTTTCTAATCATTTCTCGGGACTATCATTGTGTCTGTTAAGCGTTTTACCAAAAGTAGACAGTCTTCCTATAAGTATACACACAGGAATCTTCAAGGTTTAAATTGAGTCATTAAAAAACGCCAGTCTAATCAGAATCACCTGTGAATATAAACAGTATTCTCTTCATTTATCAGCTTCATACCCATATTGTCAGCTTTTTAAACGGAAATTCTTAATGTTTGAAAGCACTTTCTTCGGTAATACATCATCTAAAGTAGACAGAATGGTAAACATTATCTCTACTCTTGTCATTACCCAGCATTCTATCTCTAAGCTCCGGGATTGAACATGAACATAAAGATAGAAAGGCTCTATGTACCAGCATTTCAAGTGTTTCTTACAAGTTTCTAATCATTTCTCGGGAATATCATTGCGTATGTTAAGCGTTTTACCAAAAGTAGACAGTTTTTCTAGAAGTATACACACTGGAATCTTCAAGGTTTCAATTGAGTCATTCAGAAAACGCCAGTCTAATCAGAATCACTTGTAAATAGAAACAGTATTCTCTTTATTTATCAGCTTCATACGTATTCTGAGCTTTATAAACAGCAATTCTTAATGTTTGAAAGCCCTTTCCTTGGAAAAACAACATCTAGAGTAGCCGCAAATGTAAAGTTCATCCTTACTCTCCTCAGTTGAGAGTTTTTTACCTCTAATCTCAGTGATTGAACTAGGCCATAAAGATAGCATGGCTCTATTATACAGCATTTCAAGTGTTTCTTCCATGTTTCTAGTCAGTTCCCGGGACTATCCTAGTGTATTTTAAGAGTTTTACCAAAATTAGACATTTTTCCAGAAGTAGATACATGAATCTTCAGGATGTAAACTTTGTCATTTAGAAAATGCCAGGCAATTCAGCCTCAATTGTAATTATAAACAGTATTCGCTCCATTGATCAACCTAATACACATATTCTGAGCTTTAAAAACAGCAATTCCTCATGTTGGAAGCACTTCATTGGAAAAACACCATCTAGAGTAGCCGGAATTGTAAACATTATCATTACTCTCTTCATTTGAGAGTTTTCTACCTCTAATCTCTCTGATTGAACTAGGCCATCAGGATAGAACGGCTCTATTTACCCGCATTTAAACTGTTTCTTACATGTCTCTAATCATTTCTGGGACTATCATTGTGTATTGTAAGAGGTTTACCAAAAGTAGACAGTTTTCCCAGAAGTATACACATGAATCTTCAAGAGTTAAATTGTGCCATTCAGAAAACGCCACGCAATTCGGCCTCAGTTGTAAATATAAACAGTATTCGCTTCATTTATCAGCTTCATACCCAGATTCTCAGCTTTTTAAACGGAAATTCTTAATGTTTGAAAGCACTTTTTTCGGACATACATCATCTAAAGTAGCCAGAATGGAAAACATTATCTGTTCTCTCGGCATTACGCAGCATTCTATCTCTAATCTCCCTGATTGAACATGAACATAAAGATAGAACGGCTCTATGTACCAGCATTTCAAGTGTTTCTTACATGTTTCTAATCATTTCTCGGGACTATCATTGTGTCTGTTAAGCGTTTTACCAAAAGTAGACAGTTTTCCTAGAGGTATACACAGGAATCTTCAAGGTTTAATTTGAGTCATTCAGAAAACGCCAGTCTAATCATAATCACCTGTAAATATAAACAGTATTCTATTCATTTATCAGCTTCACAAATAGTCTGAGCTTTATAAATGGAAATTCTTAATGTTTGAAAGCACTTTATTTGGAAAAACATCATCTAAAATAGGCAGAATGGTAAACATTATCTGTACAATCGTCATTTCCCAGCATTCTGTCTCTAATCTCCGTGATTGAACATGAAAATAAAGATAGAACGGCTCTATGTACCACCATTTCAAGTCTTTCTTACATGTTTCTAATCATTTCCGGGACTATCATTGTGTATATTAAGAATTTTACCAAAAGTAGACAGTTTTCCTCGAAGTATACAGAGGAACCTTCAAGATTTAAATTGTGCCATTCAGAAAACGCCAGGCAATTCAGCCTCAGTTGTAAATATAAACAGTATTCTCTTCATTTATCAGGTTCATACCCATATCCTAGCTCTATAAACTGCAATTCTTAATGTATGAAAGCACATTCTTCGGAAATACATCATCTAAAGTAGCCAGAATGGTAAACATTATCTGTACTCTCATCATTACGCAGCATTCTATCCTTAATCTCTGTGATTGAACATGAACATAAAGATAGAACGGCTCTATGTACCAGCATTTCAAGTGTTTCTTACATGTTTCCAATCATTTTTCGGAACTATCATTGTGTATGTGAAGAGTTTTACCAAAGGTAGACAGTTTTCCTACAACTATTTACAGGCATCTTCAAGGTTTAAATTGAGTCATTCAGTAAACGCCAGATAAATCAGAATCACCTGTAAATATAATCAGTATTCTCTTCATTTATCAGCTTCACACATATTCTGAGCTTTATAAATGGAAATTCTTAATGTTTGAAAGCACTTTCTTTGGAAAAACATCATCTAAAGTAGCCAGAATGGTAAACATGATCTGTACTCTCGTTATTTCGCAGCATTGTACCTCTAAACTCCGTGATTGAACATGAACATAAAGATAGAACGGCTCTATGTACCAGCATTTCAAGTGTTTCTTACATGTTTCTAATCATTTCTAGGGACTATCATGGTGTATGTTAAGCGTTTAACCAAAAGTAGACAGTTTTCCTAGAAGTATAAACAGGAATGTTCAAGGTTTAAATTGAGTCATTCAAAAAACGCCAGTCTAATCAGAATCACCTGTGAATATAAACAGTATTCTCTTCATTTATCAGCATCATACCCATATTTTCAGCTTTTTAAACAGAAATTCTTAATGTTTGAAAGCACTTTCTTCGGTAATACATCATCTAAAGTACACAGAATGGAAAACATTATCTGTTCTTTCGGCATTAGGCAGCATTCTGTCTCTATTCTCCCTGATTGAACATGAACATAAAGATAGAACAGCTCTATGTACCAGCATTTCAAGTGTTTCTTACATGTTTCTAATCATTTCTAGGGACTATCATTGTGTCTGTTAAGCGTTTAACCAAAAGTAGACAGTTTTCCTAGAAGTATAAACAGGAATGTTCAAGGTTTCAATTGAGTCATTCAAAAAACGCCAGTCTAATCAGAATCACCTGTAAATAGAAACAGTATTCTCTTTATTTATCAGCTTCCTACATATTCTGAGCTTTATAAACAGCAATTCTTAATGTTTGAAAGCACATTCTTCGGAAATATGTCATCTAAGGTATCCAAAATGGTAACCATTATATGTACTGTCGTCATTACGCAGCATTCTGTCTCTAATCTCTGTGATTGAACATGAAAATAAAGATAGAACGGCTCTATGTACCAGCATTTCAAGTGTTTTTTACATGTTTCTAATCACTTCTCGGGACTATCATTGCGTCTGTTAAGCGTTTTACCAAAAGTAGACAGTTTTCCTAGAGGTATACACAGGAATCTTCAAGGTTTAATTTGAGTCATTCAGAAAACGCCAGTCTAATCATAATCACCTGTAAATATAAACAGTATTCTCTTCATTTATCAGCTTCACAAATAGTCTGAGGTTTATAAATGGAAATTCTTAATGTTTGAAAGCACTTTATTTGGAAAAACATCATCTAAAATAGCCAGAATGGTAAACATTATCTGTACAATCGTCATTTCCCAGCATTCTGTCTCTAATCTCCGTGATTGAACATGAAAATAAAGATAGAACGGCTCTATGTACCAGCATTTCAAGTGTTTCTTACATGTTTCTAATCATTTTTCGGGACTATCAGTGTGTCTGTTAAGCGTTTTACCAAAAGTAGACAGTCTTCCTACAAGTATACACAGGAATCTTCAAGGTTTAAATTGAGTCATTCCAAAAACGCCAGTCTAATCAGAATCACCTGTGAATATAAACAGTATTCTCTTCATTTATCAGCTTCATACCCATATTGTCAGCTTTGTAAACGGAAATTCTTAATGTTTGAAAGCACTTTCTTCAGTAATACATCATCTAAAGTAGACAGAATGGTAAACATTATCTCTACTCTTGTCATTACCCAGCATTCTATCTCTAAGCTCCGGGATTGAACATGAACATAAAGATAGAAAGGCTCCATGTACCAGCATTTCAAGTGTTTCTTACAAGTTTCTAATCATTTCTCGGGAATATCATTGCGTATGTTAAGCGTTTTACTAAAAGTAGACAGTCTTCCTACAAGTATACCCAGGAATCTTCAAGGTTTAAATTGAGTCATTCAAAAAACGCCAGTCTAATCAGAATCACCTGTGAATATAAACAGTATTCTCTTCATTTATCAGCTTCATACCCATATTGTCAGCTTTGTAAACGGAAATTCTTAATGTTTGAAAGCACTTTCTTCAGTAATACATCATCTAAAGTAGACAGAATGGTAAACATTATCTCTACTCTTGTCATTACCCTGCATTCTATCTCTAAGCTCCGGGATTGAACATGAACATAAAGATAGAAAGGCTCCATGTACCAGCATTTCAAGTGTTTCTTACAAGTTTCTAATCATTTCTCGGGAATATCATTGCGTATGTTAAGCGTTTTACCAAAAGTAGACAGTTTTCCTAGAACTATACACACAGGAATCTTCAAAGTTTCAATTGAGTCATTCAGAAAACGCCAGTCTAATCAGAATCACTTGTAAATAGAAACAGTATTCTCTTCATTTATCAGCTTCATACCCATATTGTCAGCTTTTTAAATGGAAATTCTTAATGTTTGAAAGCACTTTCTAGGGTAATACATCATCTAAAATAGCCAGAATGGTAAACATTATCTGTACAATCATCATTTCCCAGCGTTCTACCTCTAATCTCCGTGATTGAACATGAAAATAAAGATAGAACGGCTCTATGTACCACCATTTCAAGTGTTTCTTACATGTTTCTAATCATTTCTCGGGACTATCATTGTGTCTGTTAAGCGTTTTACCAAAAGTAGACAGTCTTCCTATAAGTATACACTCAGGAATCTTCAAGGTTTAAATTGAGTCATTAAAAAACGCCAGTCTAATCAGAATCACCTGTGAATATAAACAGTATTCTCTTCATTTATCAGCTTCATACCCATATTGTCAGCTTTTTAAACGGAAATTCTTAATGTTTGAAAGCACTTTCTTCGGTAATACATCATCTAAAGTAGACAGAATGGTAAACATTATCTCTACTCTTGTCATTACCCAGCATTCTATCTCTAAGCTCCGGGATTGAACATGAACATAAAGATAGAAAGGCTCTATGTACCAGCATTTCAAGTGTTTCTTACAAGTTTCTAATCATTTCTCGGGAATATCATTGCGTATGTTAAGCGTTTTACCAAAAGTAGACAGTTTTTCTAGAAGTATACACACTGGAATCTTCAAGGTTTCAATTGAGTCATTCAGAAAACGCCAGTCTAATCAGAATCACTTGTAAATAGAAACAGTATTCTCTTTATTTATCAGCTTCATACGTATTCTGAGCTTTATAAACAGCAATTCTTAATGTTTGAAAGCCCTTTCCTTGGAAAAACAACATCTAGAGTAGCCGCAAATGTAAAGTTCATCCTTACTCTCCTCAGTTGAGAGTTTTTTACCTCTAATCTCAGTGATTGAACTAGGCCATAAAGATAGCATGGCTCTATTATACAGCATTTCAAGTGTTTCTTCCATGTTTCTAGTCAGTTCCCGGGACTATCCTAGTGTATTTTAAGAGTTTTACCAAAATTAGACATTTTTCCAGAAGTAGATACATGAATCTTCAGGATGTAAACTTTGTCATTTAGAAAATGCCAGGCAATTCAGCCTCAATTGTAATTATAAACAGTATTCGCTCCATTGATCAACCTAATACACATATTCTGAGCTTTAAAAACAGCAATTCCTCATGTTGGAAGCACTTTCTTTGGAAAAGCACCATCTAGAGTAGCCGGAATTGTAAACATTATCATGACTCTCTTCATTTGAGAGTTTTCTACCTCTAATCTCTCTGATTGAACTAGGCCATCAGGATAGAACGGCTCTATTTACCCGCATTTAAACTGTTTCTTACATGTCTCTAATCATTTCTGGGTCTATCATTGTGTATTGTAAGAGGTTTACCAAAAGTAGACAGTTTTCCCAGAAGTATACACATGAATCTTCAAGAGTTAAATTGTGCCATTCAGAAAACGCCACGCAATTCGGCCTCAGTTGTAAATATAAACAGTATTCGCTTCATTTATCAGCTTCATACCCAGATTCTCAGCTTTTTAAACGGAAATTCTTAATGTTTGAAAGCACTTTTTTCGGACATACATCATCTAAAGTAGCCAGAATGGAAAACATTATCTGTTCTCTCGGCATTACGCAGCATTCTATCTCTAATCTCCCTGATTGAACATGAACATAAAGATAGAACGGCTCTATGTACCAGCATTTCAAGTGTTTCTTACATGTTTCTAATCATTTCTCGGGACTATCATTGTGTCTGTTAAGCGTTTTACCAAAAGTAGACAGTTTTCCTAGAGGTATACACAGGAATCTTCAAGGTTTAATTTGAGTCATTCAGAAAACGCCAGTCTAATCATAATCACCTGTAAATATAAACAGTATTCTATTCATTTATCAGCTTCACAAATAGTCTGAGCTTTATAAATGGAAATTCTTAATGTTTGAAAGCACTTTATTTGGAAAAACATCATCTAAAATAGGCAGAATGGTAAACATTATCTGTACAATCGTCATTTCCCAGCATTCTGTCTCTAATCTCCGTGATTGAACATGAAAATAAAGATAGAACGGCTCTATGTACCACCATTTCAAGTCTTTCTTACATGTTTCTAATCATTTCCGGGACTATCATTGTGTATATTAAGAATTTTACCAAAAGTAGACAGTTTTCCTCGAAGTATACAGAGGAACCTTCAAGATTTAAATTGTGCCATTCAGAAAACGCCAGGCAATTCAGCCTCAGTTGTAAATATAAACAGTATTCTCTTCATTTATCAGGTTCATACCCATATCCTAGCTCTATAAACTGCAATTCTTAATGTATGAAAGCACATTCTTCGGAAATACATCATCTAAAGTAGCCAGAATGGTAAACATTATCTGTACTCTCATCATTACGCAGCATTCTATCCTTAATCTCTGTGATTGAACATGAACATAAAGATAGAACGGCTCTATGTACCAGCATTTCAAGTGTTTCTTACATGTTTCCAATCATTTTTCGGAACTATCATTGTGTATGTGAAGAGTTTTACCAAAGGTAGACAGTTTTCCTACAACTATTTACAGGCATCTTCAAGGTTTAAATTGAGTCATTCAGTAAATGCCAGATAAATCAGAATCACCTGTAAATATAATCAGTATTCTCTTCATTTATCAGCTTCACACATATTCTGAGCTATATAAATGGAAATTCTTAATGTTTGAAAGCACTTTCTTTGGAAAAACATCATCTAAAGTAGCCAGAATGGTAAACATGATCTGTACTCTCGTTATTTCGCAGCATTGTACCTCTAAACTCCGAGATTGAACATGAACATAAAGATAGAACGGCTCTATGTACCAGCATTTCAAGTGTTTCTTACATGTTTCTAATCATTTCTAGGGACTATCATGGTGTATGTTAAGCGTTTAACCAAAAGTAGACAGTTTTCCTAGAAGTATAAACAGGAATGTTCAAGGTTTCAATTGAGTCATTCAAAAAACGCCAGTCTAATCAGAATCACCTGTAAATAGAAACAGTATTCTCTTTATTTATCAGCTTCCTACATATTCTGAGCTTTATAAACAGCAATTCTTAATGTTTGAAAGCACATTCTTCGGAAATATGTCATCTAAGGTATCCAAAATGGTAACCATTATATGTACTGTCGTCATTACGCAGCATTCTGTCTCTAATCTCTGTGATTGAACATGAAAATAAAGATAGAACGGCTCTATGTACCAGCATTTCAAGTGTTTTTTACATGTTTCTAATCACTTCTCGGGACTATCATTGAGTCTGTTAAGCGTTTTACCAAAAGTAGACAGTTTTCCTAGAGGTATACACAGGAATCTTCAAGGTTTAATTTGAGTCATTCAGAAAACGCCAGTCTAATCATAATCACCTGTAAATATAAACAGTATTCTCTTCATTTATCAGCTTCACAAATAGTCTGAGGTTTATAAATGGAAATTCTTAATGTTTGAAAGCACTTTATTTGGAAAAACATCATCTAAAATAGCCAGAATGGTAAACATTATCTGTACAATCGTCATTTCCCAGCATTCTGTCTCTAATCTCCGTGATTGAACATGAAAATAAAGATAGAACGGCTCTATGTACCAGCATTTCAAGTGTTTCTTACATGTTTCTAATCATTTTTCGGGACTATCAGTGTGTCTGTTAAGCGTTTTACCAAAAGTAGACAGTCTTCCTACAAGTATACACAGGAATCTTCAAGGTTTAAATTGAGTCATTCCAAAAACGCCAGTCTAATCAGAATCACCTGTGAATATAAACAGTATTCTCTTCATTTATCAGCTTCATACCCATATTGTCAGCTTTTTAAACGGAAATTCTTAATGTTTGAAAGCACTTTCTTCAGTAATACATCATCTAAAGTAGACAGAATGGTAAACATTATCTCTACTCTTGTCATTACCCAGCATTCTATCTCTAAGCTCCGGGATTGAACATGAACATAAAGATAGAAAGGCTCCATGTACCAGCATTTCAAGTGTTTCTTACAAGTTTCTAATCATTTCTCGGGAATATCATTGCGTATGTTAAGCGTTTTACTAAAAGTAGACAGTCTTCCTACAAGTATACCCAGGAATCTTCAAGGTTTAAATTGAGTCATTCAAAAAACGCCAGTCTAATCAGAATCACCTGTGAATATAAACAGTATTCTCTTCATTTATCAGCTTCATACCCATATTGTCAGCTTTGTAAACGGAAATTCTTAATGTTTGAAAGCACTTTCTTCAGTAATACATCATCTAAAGTAGACAGAATGGTAAACATTATCTCTACTCTTGTCATTACCCTGCATTCTATCTCTAAGCTCCGGGATTGAACATGAACATAAAGATAGAAAGGCTCCATGTACCAGCATTTCAAGTGTTTCTTACAAGTTTCTAATCATTTCTTGGGAATATCATTGCGTATGTTAAGCGTTTTACCAAAAGTAGACAGTTTTCCTAGAAGTATACACACAGGAATCTTCAAAGTTTCAATTGAGTCATTCAGAAAACGCCAGTCTAATCAGAATCACCTGTGAATATAAACAGTATTCTCTTCATTTATCAGCTTCACAAATAGTCTGAGCTTTATAAATGGAAATTCTTAATGTTTGAAAGCACTTTATTTGGAAAAACATCATCTAAAATAGCCAGAATGGTAAATATTATCTGTACAGTCGTCATTTTCCAGCATTCTGTGTCTAATCTCCGTGATTGAACATGAACATAAAGATAGAACGGCTCTATGTACCAGCATTTCAAGTGTTTCTTACATGTTTCTAATCATTTCTAGGTACTATCACTGTGTCTGTTAAGCGTTTAACCAAAAGTAGAAAGTTTTCCTAGAAGTATAAAGAGGAATGTTCAAGGTTTCAATTGAGTCATTCAAAAAACGCCAGTCTAATCAGAATCACCTGTAAATAGAAACAGTATTCTCTTTATTTATCAGCTTCCTACATATTCTGAGCTTTATAAACAGCAATTCTAAATGTTTGAAAGCACATTCTTCGGAAATATGTCATCTAAGGTAGCCAGAATGGTAAACATTATCTGTACTGTCGTCATTACGCAGCATTCTGTCTCTAATCTCCGTGATTGAACAAGAAAATAAAGATAGAACGGCTCTATGTACCACCATTTCAAGTGTTTCTTACATGTTTCTAATCATTTCTCGGGACTATCATTGTGTCTGTTAACCGTTTTACCAAAAGTAGACAGTCTTCCTACAAGTATAAACAGGAATCTTCAAGGTTTAAATTGAGTCATTAAAAAACGCCAGTCTAATCAGAATCACCTGTGAATATAAACAGTATTCTCTTCATTTATCAGCTTCATACCCATATTGTCAGCTTTTTAAACGGATATTCTTAATGTTTGAAAGCCCTTTCTTCGGTAATACATCATCTAAAGTAGACAGAATGGTTAACATTATCTCTACTCTTGTCATTACCCAGCATTCTATCTCTAAGCTCCGGGATTGAACATGAACATAAAGATAGAAAGGCTCTATGTATCAGCATTTCAAGTGTTTCTTACAAGTTTCTAATCATTTCTCGGGAATATCATTGCGTATGTTAAGCGTTTTACCAAAAGTAGACAGTTTTCCTAGAAGTATACACACAGGAATCTTCAAGGTTTCAATTGAGTCATTCAGAAAACGCCAGTCTAATCAGAATCACCTGTAAATAGAAACAGTATTCTCTTCATTTATCAGCTTCATACCCATATTGTCAGCTTTTTAAATGGAAATTCTTAATGTTTGAAAGCACTTTCTAGGGTAATACATCATCTAAAATAGCCAGAATGGTAAACATTATCTGTACAATCGTCATTTCCCAGCGTTCTACCTCTAATCTCCGTGATTGAACATGAAAATAAAGATAGAACGGCTCTATGTACCACCATTTCAAGTGTTTCTTACATGTTTCTAATCATTTCTCGGGACTATCATTGTGTCTGTTAACCGTTTTACCAAAAGTAGACAGTCTTCCTATAAGTATACACACAGGAATCTTCAAGGTTTAAATTGAGTCATTAAAAAACGCCAGTCTAATCAGAATCACCTGTGAATATAAACAGTATTCTCTTCATTTATCAGCTTCATACCCATATTGTCAGCTTTTTAAACGGAAATTCTTAATGTTTGAAAGCACTTTCTTCGGTAATACATCATCTAAAGTAGACAGAATGGTAAACATTATCTCTACTCTTGTCATTACCCAGCATTCTATCTCTAAGCTCCGGGATTGAACATGAACATAAAGATAGAAAGGCTCTATGTACCAGCATTTCAAGTGTTTCTTACAAGTTTCTAATCATTTCTCGGGAATATCATTGCGTATGTTAAGCGTTTTACCAAAAGTAGACAGTTTTTCTAGAAGTATACACACTGGAATCTTCAAGGTTTCAATTGAGTCATTCAGAAAACGCCAGTCTAATCAGAATCACCTGTAAATAGAAACAGTATTCTCTTTATTTATCAGCTTCCTACATATTCTGAGCTTTATAAACAGCAATTCTTAATGTTTGAAAGCACATTCTTCGGAAATATGTCATCTAAGGTATCCAAAATGGTAACCATTATATGTACTGTCGTCATTACGCAGCATTCTGTCTCTAATCTCTGTGATTGAACATGAAAATAAAGATAGAACGGCTCTATGTACCAGCATTTCAAGTGTTTTTTACATGTTTCTAATCACTTCTCGGGACTATCATTGAGTCTGTTAAGCGTTTTACCAAAAGTAGACAGTTTTCCTAGAGGTATACACAGGAATCTTCAAGGTTTAATTTGAGTCATTCAGAAAACGCCAGTCTAATCATAATCACCTGTAAATATAAACAGTATTCTCTTCATTTATCAGCTTCACAAATAGTCTGAGGTTTATAAATGGAAATTCTTAATGTTTGAAAGCACTTTATTTGGAAAAACATCATCTAAAATAGCCAGAATGGTAAACATTATCTGTACAATCGTCATTTCCCAGCATTCTGTCTCTAATCTCCGTGATTGAACATGAAAATAAAGATAGAACGGCTCTATGTACCAGCATTTCAAGTGTTTCTTACATGTTTCTAATCATTTTTCGGGACTATCAGTGTGTCTGTTAAGCGTTTTACCAAAAGTAGACAGTCTTCCTACAAGTATACACAGGAATCTTCAAGGTTTAAATTGAGTCATTCCAAAAACGCCAGTCTAATCAGAATCACCTGTGAATATAAACAGTATTCTCTTCATTTATCAGCTTCATACCCATATTGTCAGCTTTTTAAACGGAAATTCTTAATGTTTGAAAGCACTTTCTTCAGTAATACATCATCTAAAGTAGACAGAATGGTAAACATTATCTCTACTCTTGTCATTACCCAGCATTCTATCTCTAAGCTCCGGGATTGAACATGAACATAAAGATAGAAAGGCTCCATGTACCAGCATTTCAAGTGTTTCTTACAAGTTTCTAATCATTTCTCGGGAATATCATTGCGTATGTTAAGCGTTTTACTAAAAGTAGACAGTCTTCCTACAAGTATACCCAGGAATCTTCAAGGTTTAAATTGAGTCATTCAAAAAACGCCAGTCTAATCAGAATCACCTGTGAATATAAACAGTATTCTCTTCATTTATCAGCTTCATACCCATATTGTCAGCTTTGTAAACGGAAATTCTTAATGTTTGAAAGCACTTTCTTCAGTAATACATCATCTAAAGTAGACAGAATGGTAAACATTATCTCTACTCTTGTCATTACCCTGCATTCTATCTCTAAGCTCCGGGATTGAACATGAACATAAAGATAGAAAGGCTCCATGTACCAGCATTTCAAGTGTTTCTTACAAGTTTCTAATCATTTCTTGGGAATATCATTGCGTATGTTAAGCGTTTTACCAAAAGTAGACAGTTTTCCTAGAAGTATACACACAGGAATCTTCAAAGTTTCAATTGAGTCATTCAGAAAACGCCAGTCTAATCAGAATCACCTGTGAATATAAACAGTATTCTCTTCATTTATCAGCTTCACAAATAGTCTGAGCTTTATAAATGGAAATTCTTAATGTTTGAAAGCACTTTATTTGGAAAAACATCATCTAAAATAGCCAGAATGGTAAATATTATCTGTACAGTCGTCATTTTCCAGCATTCTGTGTCTAATCTCCGTGATTGAACATGAACATAAAGATAGAACGGCTCTATGTACCAGCATTTCAAGTGTTTCTTACATGTTTCTAATCATTTCTAGGTACTATCACTGTGTCTGTTAAGCGTTTAACCAAAAGTAGAAAGTTTTCCTAGAAGTATAAAGAGGAATGTTCAAGGTTTCAATTGAGTCATTCAAAAAACGCCAGTCTAATCAGAATCACCTGTAAATAGAAACAGTATTCTCTTTATTTATCAGCTTCCTACATATTCTGAGCTTTATAAACAGCAATTCTAAATGTTTGAAAGCACATTCTTCGGAAATATGTCATCTAAGGTAGCCAGAATGGTAAACATTATCTGTACTGTCGTCATTACGCAGCATTCTGTCTCTAATCTCCGTGATTGAACAAGAAAATAAAGATAGAACGGCTCTATGTACCACCATTTCAAGTGTTTCTTACATGTTTCTAATCATTTCTCGGGACTATCATTGTGTCTGTTAACCGTTTTACCAAAAGTAGACAGTCTTCCTACAAGTATAAACAGGAATCTTCAAGGTTTAAATTGAGTCATTAAAAAACGCCAGTCTAATCAGAATCACCTGTGAATATAAACAGTATTCTCTTCATTTATCAGCTTCATACCCATATTGTCAGCTTTTTAAACGGATATTCTTAATGTTTGAAAGCCCTTTCTTCGGTAATACATCATCTAAAGTAGACAGAATGGTTAACATTATCTCTACTCTTGTCATTACCCAGCATTCTATCTCTAAGCTCCGGGATTGAACATGAACATAAAGATAGAAAGGCTCTATGTATCAGCATTTCAAGTGTTTCTTACAAGTTTCTAATCATTTCTCGGGAATATCATTGCGTATGTTAAGCGTTTTACCAAAAGTAGACAGTTTTCCTAGAAGTATACACACAGGAATCTTCAAGGTTTCAATTGAGTCATTCAGAAAACGCCAGTCTAATCAGAATCACCTGTAAATAGAAACAGTATTCTCTTCATTTATCAGCTTCATACCCATATTGTCAGCTTTTTAAATGGAAATTCTTAATGTTTGAAAGCACTTTCTAGGGTAATACATCATCTAAAATAGCCAGAATGGTAAACATTATCTGTACAATCGTCATTTCCCAGCGTTCTACCTCTAATCTCCGTGATTGAACATGAAAATAAAGATAGAACGGCTCTATGTACCACCATTTCAAGTGTTTCTTACATGTTTCTAATCATTTCTCGGGACTATCATTGTGTCTGTTAACCGTTTTACCAAAAGTAGACAGTCTTCCTATAAGTATACACACAGGAATCTTCAAGGTTTAAATTGAGTCATTAAAAAACGCCAGTCTAATCAGAATCACCTGTGAATATAAACAGTATTCTCTTCATTTATCAGCTTCATACCCATATTGTCAGCTTTTTAAACGGAAATTCTTAATGTTTGAAAGCACTTTCTTCGGTAATACATCATCTAAAGTAGACAGAATGGTAAACATTATCTCTACTCTTGTCATTACCCAGCATTCTATCTCTAAGCTCCGGGATTGAACATGAACATAAAGATAGAAAGGCTCTATGTACCAGCATTTCAAGTGTTTCTTACAAGTTTCTAATCATTTCTCGGGAATATCATTGCGTATGTTAAGCGTTTTACCAAAAGTAGACAGTTTTTCTAGAAGTATACACACTGGAATCTTCAAGGTTTCAATTGAGTCATTCAGAAAACGCCAGTCTAATCAGAATCACTTGTAAATAGAAACAGTATTCTCTTTATTTATCAGCTTCATACGTATTCTGAGCTTTATAAACAGCAATTCTTAATGTTTGAAAGCCCTTTCCTTGGAAAAACAACATCTAGAGTAGCCGCAAATGTAAAGTTCATCCTTACTCTCCTCAGTTGAGAGTTTTTTACCTCTAATCTCAGTGATTGAACTAGGCCATAAAGATAGCATGGCTCTATTATACAGCATTTCAAGTGTTTCTTCCATGTTTCTAGTCAGTTCCCGGGACTATCCTAGTGTATTTTAAGAGTTTTACCAAAATTAGACATTTTTCCAGAAGTAGATACATGAATCTTCAGGATGTAAACTTTGTCATTTAGAAAATGCCAGGCAATTCAGCCTCAATTGTAATTATAAACAGTATTCGCTCCATTGATCAACCTAATACACATATTCTGAGCTTTAAAAACAGCAATTCCTCATGTTGGAAGCACTTCATTGGAAAAACACCATCTAGAGTAGCCGGAATTGTAAACATTATCATTACTCTCTTCATTTGAGAGTTTTCTACCTCTAATCTCTCTGATTGAACTAGGCCATCAGGATAGAACGGCTCTATTTACCCGCATTTAAACTGTTTCTTACATGTCTCTAATCATTTCTGGGACTATCATTGTGTATTGTAAGAGGTTTACCAAAAGTAGACAGTTTTCCCAGAAGTATACACATGAATCTTCAAGAGTTAAATTGTGCCATTCAGAAAACGCCACGCAATTCGGCCTCAGTTGTAAATATAAACAGTATTCGCTTCATTTATCAGCTTCATACCCAGATTCTCAGCTTTTTAAACGGAAATTCTTAATGTTTGAAAGCACTTTTTTCGGACATACATCATCTAAAGTAGCCAGAATGGAAAACATTATCTGTTCTCTCGGCATTACGCAGCATTCTATCTCTAATCTCCCTGATTGAACATGAACATAAAGATAGAACGGCTCTATGTACCAGCATTTCAAGTGTTTCTTACATGTTTCTAATCATTTCTCGGGACTATCATTGTGTCTGTTAAGCGTTTTACCAAAAGTAGACAGTTTTCCTAGAGGTATACACAGGAATCTTCAAGGTTTAATTTGAGTCATTCAGAAAACGCCAGTCTAATCATAATCACCTGTAAATATAAACAGTATTCTCTTCATTTATCAGCTTCACAAATAGTCTGAGCTTTATAAATGGAAATTCTTAATGTTTGAAAGCACTTTATTTGGAAAAACATCATCTAAAATAGGCAGAATGGTAAACATTATCTGTACAATCGTCATTTCCCAGCATTCTGTCTCTAATCTCCGTGATTGAACATGAAAATAAAGATAGAACGGCTCTATGTACCACCATTTCAAGTCTTTCTTACATGTTTCTAATCATTTCCGGGACTATCATTGTGTATATTAAGAATTTTACAAAAAGTAGACAGTTTTCCTCGAAGTATACACAGGAACCTTCAAGATTTAAATTGTGCCATTCAGAAAACGCCAGGCAATTCAGCCTCAGTTGTAAATATAAACAGTATTCTCTTCATTTATCAGGTTCATACCCATATCCTAGCTCTATAAACTGCAATTCTTAATGTATGAAAGCACATTCTTCGGAAATACATCATCTAAAGTAGCCAGAATGGTAAACATTATCTGTACTCTCATCATTACGCAGCATTCTATCCTTAATCTCTGTGATTGAACATGAACATAAAGATAGAACGGCTCTATGTACCAGCATTTCAAGTGTTTCTTACATGTTTCCAATCATTTTTCGGAACTATCATTGTGTATGTGAAGAGTTTTACCAAAGGTAGACAGTTTTCCTACAACTATTTACAGGCATCTTCAAGGTTTAAATTGAGTCATTCAGTAAACGCCAGATAAATCAGAATCACCTGTAAATATAATCAGTATTCTCTTCATTTATCAGCTTCACACATATTCTGAGCTTTATAAATGGAAATTCTTAATGTTTGAAAGCACTTTCTTTGGAAAAACATCATCTAAAGTAGCCAGAATGGTAAACATGATCTGTACTCTCGTTATTTCGCAGCATTGTACCTCTAAACTCCGTGATTGAACATGAACATAAAGATAGAACGGCTCTATGTACCAGCATTTCAAGTGTTTCTTACATGTTTCTAATCATTTCTAGGGACTATCATGGTGTATGTTAAGCGTTTAACCAAAAGTAGACAGTTTTCCTAGAAGTATAAACAGGAATGTTCAAGGTTTCAATTGAGTCATTCAAAAAACGCCAGTCTAATCACAATCACCTGTAAATAGAAACAGTATTCTCTTTATTTATCAGCTTCCTACATATTCTGAGCTTTATAAACAGCAATTCTTAATGTTTGAAAGCACATTCTTCGGAAATATGTCATCTAAGGTATCCAAAATGGTAACCATTATATGTACTGTCGTCATTACGCAGCATTCTGTCTCTAATCTCTGTGATTGAACATGAAAATAAAGATAGAACGGCTCTATGTACCAGCATTTCAAGTGTTTTTTACATGTTTCTAATCACTTCTCGGGACTATCATTGAGTCTGTTAAGCGTTTTACCAAAAGTAGACAGTTTTCCTAGAGGTATACACAGGAATCTTCAAGGTTTAATTTGAGTCATTCAGAAAACGCCAGTCTAATCATAATCACCTGTAAATATAAACAGTATTCTCTTCATTTATCAGCTTCACAAATAGTCTGAGGTTTATAAATGGAAATTCTTAATGTTTGAAAGCACTTTATTTGGAAAAACATCATCTAAAATAGCCAGAATGGTAAACATTATCTGTACAATCGTCATTTCCCAGCATTCTGTCTCTAATCTCCGTGATTGAACATGAAAATAAAGATAGAACGGCTCTATGTACCAGCATTTCAAGTGTTTCTTACATGTTTCTAATCATTTTTCGGGACTATCAGTGTGTCTGTTAAGCGTTTTACCAAAAGTAGACAGTCTTCCTACAAGTATACACAGGAATCTTCAAGGTTTAAATTGAGTCATTCCAAAAACGCCAGTCTAATCAGAATCACCTGTGAATATAAACAGTATTCTCTTCATTTATCAGCTTCATACCCATATTGTCAGCTTTTTAAACGGAAATTCTTAATGTTTGAAAGCACTTTCTTCAGTAATACATCATCTAAAGTAGACAGAATGGTAAACATTATCTCTACTCTTGTCATTACCCTGCATTCTATCTCTAAGCTCCGGGATTGAACATGAACATAAAGATAGAAAGGCTCCATGTACCAGCATTTCAAGTGTTTCTTACAAGTTTCTAATCATTTCTCGGGAATATCATTGCGTATGTTAAGCGTTTTACCAAAAGTAGACAGTTTTCCTAGAAGTATACACACAGGAATCTTCAAAGTTTCAATTGAGTCATTCAGAAAACGCCAGTCTAATCAGAATCACCTGTGAATATAAACAGTATTCTCTTCATTTATCAGCTTCACAAATAGTCTGAGCTTTATAAATGGAAATTCTTAATGTTTGAAAGCACTTTATTTGGAAAAACATCATCTAAAATAGCCAGAATGGTAAATATTATCTGTACAGTCGTCATTTTCCAGCATTCTGTGTCTAATCTCCGTGATTGAACATGAACATAAAGATAGAACGGCTCTATGTACCAGCATTTCAAGTGTTTCTTACATGTTTCTAATCATTTCTAGGTACTATCACTGTGTCTGTTAAGCGTTTAACCAAAAGTAGAAAGTTTTCCTAGAAGTATAAAGAGGAATGTTCAAGTTTCAATTGAGTCATTCAAAAAACGCCAGTCTAATCAGAATCACCTGTAAATAGAAACAGTATTCTCTTTATTTATCAGCTTCCTACATATTCTGAGCTTTATAAACAGCAATTCTAAATGTTTGAAAGCACATTCTTCGGAAATATGTCATCTAAGGTAGCCAGAATGGTAAACATTATCTGTACTGTCGTCATTACGCAGCATTCTGTCTCTAATCTCCGTGATTGAACAAGAAAATAAAGATAGAACGGCTCTATGTACCACCATTTCAAGTGTTTCTTACATGTTTCTAATCATTTCTCGGGACTATCATTGTGTCTGTTAACCGTTTTACCAAAAGTAGAGAGTCTTCCTACAAGTATAAACAGGAATCTTCAAGGTTTAAATTGAGTCATTAAAAAACGCCAGTCTAATCAGAATCACCTGTGAATATAAACAGTATTCTCTTCATTTATCAGCTTCATACCCATATTGTCAGCTTTTTAAACGGATATTCTTAATGTTTGAAAGCCCTTTCTTTGGTAATACATCATCTAAAGTAGACAGAATGGTTAACATTATCTCTACTCTTGTCATTACCCAGCATTCTATCTCTAAGCTCCGGGATTGAACATGAACATAAAGATAGAAAGGCTCTATGTATCAGCATTTCAAGTGTTTCTTACAAGTTTCTAATCATTTCTCGGGAATATCATTGCGTATGTTAAGCGTTTTACCAAAAGTAGACAGTTTTCCTAGAAGTATACACACAGGAATCTTCAAGGTTTCAATTGAGTCATTCAGAAAACGCCAGTCTAATCAGAATCACCTGTAAATAGAAACAGTATTCTCTTCATTTATCAGCTTCATACCCATATTGTCAGCTTTTTAAATGGAAATTCTTAATGTTTGAAAGCACTTTCTAGGGTAATACATCATCTAAAATAGCCAGAATGGTAAACATTATCTGTACAATCTTCATTTCCCAGCGTTCTACCTCTAATCTCCGTGATTGAACATGAAAATAAAGATAGAACGGCTCTATGTACCACCATTTCAAGTGTTTCTTACATGTTTCTAATCATTTCTCGGGACTATCATTGTGTCTGTTAACCGTTTTACCAAAAGTAGACAGTCTTCCTATAAGTATACACACAGGAATCTTCAAGGTTTAAATTGAGTCATTAAAAAACGCCAGTCTAATCAGAATCACCTGTGAATATAAACAGTATTCTCTTCATTTATCAGCTTCATACCCATATTGTCAGCTTTTTAAACGGAAATTCTTAATGTTTGAAAGCACTTTCTTCGGTAATACATCATCTAAAGTAGACAGAATGGTAAACATTATCTCTACTCTTGTCATTACCCAGCATTCTATCTCTAAGCTCCGGGATTGAACATGAACATAAAGATAGAAAGGCTCTATGTACCAGCATTTCAAGTGTTTCTTACAAGTTTCTAATCATTTCTCGGGAATATCATTGCGTATGTTAAGCGTTTTACCAAAAGTAGACAGTTTTTCTAGAAGTATACACACTGGAATCTTCAAGGTTTCAATTGAGTCATTCAGAAAACGCCAGTCTAATCAGAATCACTTGTAAATAGAAACAGTATTCTCTTTATTTATCAGCTTCATACGTATTCTGAGCTTTATAAACAGCAATTCTTAATGTTTGAAAGCCCTTTCCTTGGAAAAACAACATCTAGAGTAGCCGCAAATGTAAAGTTCATCCTTACTCTCCTCAGTTGAGAGTTTTTTTACCTCTAATCTCAGTGATTGAACTAGGCCATAAAGATAGCATGGCTCTATTATACAGCATTTCAAGTGTTTCTTCCATGTTTCTAGTCAGTTCCCGGGACTATCCTAGTGTATTTTAAGAGTTTTACCAAAATTAGACATTTTTCCAGAAGTAGATACATGAATCTTCAGGATGTAAACTTTGTCATTTAGAAAATGCCAGGCAATTCAGCCTCAATTGTAATTATAAACAGTATTCGCTCCATTGATCAACCTAATACACATATTCTGAGCTTTAAAAACAGCAATTCCTCATGTTGGAAGCACTTTCTTTGGAAAAACACCATCTAGAGTAGCCGGAATTGTAAACATTATCATTACTCTCTTCATTTGAGAGTTTTCTACCTCTAATCTCTCTGATTGAACTAGGCCATCAGGATAGAACGGCTCTATTTACCCGCATTTAAACTGTTTCTTACATGTCTCTAATCATTTCTGGGACTATCATTGTGTATTGTAAGAGGTTTACCAAAAGTAGACAGTTTTCCCAGAAGTATACACATGAATCTTCAAGAGTTAAATTGTGCCATTCAGAAAACGCCACGCAATTCGGCCTCAGTTGTAAATATAAACAGTATTCGCTTCATTTATCAGCTTCATACCCAGATTCTCAGCTTTTTAAACGGAAATTCTTAATGTTTGAAAGCACTTTTTTCGGACATACATCATCTAAAGTAGCCAGAATGGAAAACATTATCTGTTCTCTCGGCATTACGCAGCATTCTATCTCTAATCTCCCTGATTGAACATGAACATAAAGATAGAACGGCTCTATGTACCAGCATTTCAAGTGTTTCTTACATGTTTCTAATCATTTCTCGGGACTATCATTGTGTCTGTTAAGCGTTTTACCAAAAGTAGACAGTTTTCCTAGAGGTATACACAGGAACCTTCAAGATTTAAATTGTGCCATTCAGAAAACGCCAGGCAATTCAGCCTCAGTTGTAAATATAAACAGTATTCTCTTCATTTATCAGGTTCATACCCATATCCTAGCTCTATAAACTGCAATTCTTAATGTATGAAAGCACATTCTTCGGAAATACATCATCTAAAGTAGCCAGAATGGTAAACATTATCTGTACTCTCATCATTACGCAGCATTCTATCCTTAATCT
Organism: Myotis yumanensis; assembly: GCF_028538775.1. Taxonomy (NCBI): domain Eukaryota; kingdom Metazoa; phylum Chordata; class Mammalia; order Chiroptera; family Vespertilionidae; genus Myotis; species Myotis yumanensis. Next base: position 113,908,069 of record NW_027223755.1, on the reverse strand, counting down.
CTGTGATTGAACATGAACATAAAGATAGAACGGCTCTATGTACCAGCATTTCAAGTGTTTCTTACATGTTTCCAATCATTTTTCGGAACTATCATTGTGTATGTGAAGAGTTTTACCAAAGGTAGACAGTTTTCCTACAACTATTTACAGGCATCTTCAAGGTTTAAATTGAGTCATTCAGTAAACGCCAGATAAATCAGAATCACCTGTAAATATAATCAGTATTCTCTTCATTTATCAGCTTCACACATATTCTGAGCTTTATAAATGGAAATTCTTAATGTTTGAAAGCACTTTCTTTGGAAAAACATCATCTAAAGTAGCCAGAATGGTAAACATGATCTGTACTCTCGTTATTTCGCAGCATTGTACCTCTAAACTCCGTGATTGAACATGAACATAAAGATAGAACGGCTCTATGTACCAGCATTTCAAGTGTTTCTTACATGTTTCTAATCATTTCTAGGGACTATCATGGTGTATGTTAAGCGTTTAACCAAAAGTAGACAGTTTTCCTAGAAGTATAAACAGGAATGTTCAAGGTTTCAATTGAGTCATTCAAAAAACGCCAGTCTAATCACAATCACCTGTAAATAGAAACAGTATTCTCTTTATTTATCAGCTTCCTACATATTCTGAGCTTTATAAACAGCAATTCTTAATGTTTGAAAGCACATTCTTCGGAAATATGTCATCTAAGGTATCCAAAATGGTAACCATTATATGTACTGTCGTCATTACGCAGCATTCTGTCTCTAATCTCTGTGATTGAACATGAAAATAAAGATAGAACGGCTCTATGTACCAGCATTTCAAGTGTTTTTTACATGTTTCTAATCACTTCTCGGGACTATCATTGAGTCTGTTAAGCGTTTTACCAAAAGTAGACAGTTTTCCTAGAGGTATACACAGGAATCTTCAAGGTTTAATTTGAGTCATTCAGAAAACGCCAGTCTAATCATAATCACCTGTAAATATAAACAGTATTCTCTTCATTTATCAGCTTCACAAATAGTCTGAGGTTTATAAATGGAAATTCTTAATGTTTGAAAGCACTTTATTTGGAAAAACATCATCTAAAATAGCCAGAATGGTAAACATTATCTGTACAATCGTCATTTCCCAGCATTCTGTCTCTAATCTCCGTGATTGAACATGAAAATAAAGATAGAACGGCTCTATGTACCAGCATTTCAAGTGTTTCTTACATGTTTCTAATCATTTTTCGGGACTATCAGTGTGTCTGTTAAGCGTTTTACCAAAAGTAGACAGTCTTCCTACAAGTATACACAGGAATCTTCAAGGTTTAAATTGAGTCATTCCAAAAACGCCAGTCTAATCAGAATCACCTGTGAATATAAACAGTATTCTCTTCATTTATCAGCTTCATACCCATATTGTCAGCTTTTTAAACGGAAATTCTTAATGTTTGAAAGCACTTTCTTCAGTAATACATCATCTAAAGTAGACAGAATGGTAAACATTATCTCTACTCTTGTCATTACCCTGCATTCTATCTCTAAGCTCCGGGATTGAACATGAACATAAAGATAGAAAGGCTCCATGTACCAGCATTTCAAGTGTTTCTTACAAGTTTCTAATCATTTCTCGGGAATATCATTGCGTATGTTAAGCGTTTTACCAAAAGTAGACAGTTTTCCTAGAAGTATACACACAGGAATCTTTAAAGTTTCAATTGAGTCATTCAGAAAACGCCAGTCTAATCAGAATCACCTGTGAATATAAACAGTATTCTCTTCATTTATCAGCTTCACAAATAGTCTGAGCTTTATAAATGGAAATTCTTAATGTTTGAAAGCACTTTATTTGGAAAAACATCATCTAAAATAGCCAGAATGGTAAATATTATCTGTACAGTCGTCATTTTCCAGCATTCTGTGTCTAATCTCCGTGATTGAACATGAACATAAAGATAGAACGGCTCTATGTACCAGCATTTCAAGTGTTTCTTACATGTTTCTAATCATTTCTAGGTACTATCACTGTGTCTGTTAAGCGTTTAACCAAAAGTAGAAAGTTTTCCTAGAAGTATAAAGAGGAATGTTCAAGTTTCAATTGAGTCATTCAAAAAACGCCAGTCTAATCAGAATCACCTGTAAATAGAAACAGTATTCTCTTTATTTATCAGCTTCCTACATATTCTGAGCTTTATAAACAGCAATTCTAAATGTTTGAAAGCACATTCTTCGGAAATATGTCATCTAAGGTAGCCAGAATGGTAAACATTATCTGTACTGTCGTCATTACGCAGCATTCTGTCTCTAATCTCCGTGATTGAACAAGAAAATAAAGATAGAACGGCTCTATGTACCACCATTTCAAGTGTTTCTTACATGTTTCTAATCATTTCTCGGGACTATCATTGTGTCTGTTAACCGTTTTACCAAAAGTAGAGAGTCTTCCTACAAGTATAAACAGGAATCTTCAAGGTTTAAATTGAGTCATTAAAAAACGCCAGTCTAATCAGAATCACCTGTGAATATAAACAGTATTCTCTTCATTTATCAGCTTCATACCCATATTGTCAGCTTTTTAAACGGATATTCTTAATGTTTGAAAGCCCTTTCTTCGGTAATACATCATCTAAAGTAGACAGAATGGTTAACATTATCTCTACTCTTGTCATTACCCAGCATTCTATCTCTAAGCTCCGGGATTGAACATGAACATAAAGATAGAAAGGCTCTATGTATCAGCATTTCAAGTGTTTCTTACAAGTTTCTAATCATTTCTCGGGAATATCATTGCGTATGTTAAGCGTTTTACCAAAAGTAGACAGTTTTCCTAGAAGTATACACACAGGAATCTTCAAGGTTTCAATTGAGTCATTCAGAAAACGCCAGTCTAATCAGAATCACCTGTAAATAGAAACAGTATTCTCTTCATTTATCAGCTTCATACCCATATTGTCAGCTTTTTAAATGGAAATTCTTAATGTTTGAAAGCACTTTCTAGGGTAATACATCATCTAAAATAGCCAGAATGGTAAACATTATCTGTACAATCGTCATTTCCCAGCGTTCTACCTCTAATCTCCGTGATTGAACATGAAAATAAAGATAGAACGGCTCTATGTACCACCATTTCAAGTGTTTCTTACATGTTTCTAATCATTTCTCGGGACTATCATTGTGTCTGTTAACCGTTTTACCAAAAGTAGACAGTCTTCCTATAAGTATACACACAGGAATCTTCAAGGTTTAAATTGAGTCATTAAAAAACGCCAGTCTAATCAGAATCACCTGTGAATATAAACAGTATTCTCTTCATTTATCAGCTTCATACCCATATTGTCAGCTTTTTAAACGGAAATTCTTAATGTTTGAAAGCACTTTCTTCGGTAATACATCATCTAAAGTAGACAGAATGGTAAACATTATCTCTACTCTTGTCATTACCCAGCATTCTATCTCTAAGCTCCGGGATTGAACATGAACATAAAGATAGAAAGGCTCTATGTACCAGCATTTCAAGTGTTTCTTACAAGTTTCTAATCATTTCTCGGGAATATCATTGCGTATGTTAAGCGTTTTACCAAAAGTAGACAGTTTTTCTAGAAGTATACACACTGGAATCTTCAAGGTTTCAATTGAGTCATTCAGAAAACGCCAGTCTAATCAGAATCACTTGTAAATAGAAACAGTATTCTCTTTATTTATCAGCTTCATACGTATTCTGAGCTTTATAAACAGCAATTCTTAATGTTTGAAAGCCCTTTCCTTGGAAAAACAACATCTAGAGTAGCCGCAAATGTAAAGTTCATCCTTACTCTCCTCAGTTGAGAGTTTTTTACCTCTAATCTCAGTGATTGAACTAGGCCATAAAGATAGCATGGCTCTATTATACAGCATTTCAAGTGTTTCTTCCATGTTTCTAGTCAGTTCCCGGGACTATCCTAGTGTATTTTAAGAGTTTTACCAAAATTAGACATTTTTCCAGAAGTAGATACATGAATCTTCAGGATGTAAACTTTGTCATTTAGAAAATGCCAGGCAATTCAGCCTCAATTGTAATTATAAACAGTATTCGCTCCATTGATCAACCTAATACACATATTCTGAGCTTTAAAAACAGCAATTCCTCATGTTGGAAGCACTTTCTTTGGAAAAACACCATCTAGAGTAGCCGGAATTGTAAACATTATCATTACTCTCTTCATTTGAGAGTTTTCTACCTCTAATCTCTCTGATTGAACTAGGCCATCAGGATAGAACGGCTCTATTTACCCGCATTTAAACTGTTTCTTACATGTCTCTAATCATTTCTGGGACTATCATTGTGTATTGTAAGAGGTTTACCAAAAGTAGACAGTTTTCCCAGAAGTATACACATGAATCTTCAAGAGTTAAATTGTGCCATTCAGAAAACGCCACGCAATTCGGCCTCAGTTGTAAATATAAACAGTATTCGCTTCATTTATCAGCTTCATACCCAGATTCTCAGCTTTTTAAACGGAAATTCTTAATGTTTGAAAGCACTTTTTTCGGACATACATCATCTAAAGTAGCCAGAATGGAAAACATTATCTGTTCTCTCGGCATTACGCAGCATTCTATCTCTAATCTCCCTGATTGAACATGAACATAAAGATAGAACGGCTCTATGTACCAGCATTTCAAGTGTTTCTTACATGTTTCTAATCATTTCTCGGGACTATCATTGTGTCTGTTAAGCGTTTTACCAAAAGTAGACAGTTTTCCTAGAGGTATACAGAGGAACCTTCAAGATTTAAATTGTGCCATTCAGAAAACGCCAGGCAATTCAGCCTCAGTTGTAAATATAAACAGTATTCTCTTCATTTATCAGGTTCATACCCATATCCTAGCTCTATAAACTGCAATTCTTAATGTATGAAAGCACATTCTTCGGAAATACATCATCTAAAGTAGCCAGAATGGTAAACATTATCTGTACTCTCATCATTACGCAGCATTCTATCCTTAATCTCTGTGATTGAACATGAACATAAAGATAGAACGGCTCTATGTACCAGCATTTCAAGTGTTTCTTACATGTTTCCAATCATTTTTCGGAACTATCATTGTGTATGTGAAGAGTTTTACCAAAGGTAGACAGTTTTCCTACAACTATTTACAGGCATCTTCAAGGTTTAAATTGAGTCATTCAGTAAACGCCAGATAAATCAGAATCACCTGTAAATATAATCAGTATTCTCTTCATTTATCAGCTTCACACATATTCTGAGCTTTATAAATGGAAATTCTTAATGTTTGAAAGCACTTTCTTTGGAAAAACATCATCTAAAGTAGCCAGAATGGTAAACATGATCTGTACTCTCGTTATTTCGCAGCATTGTACCTCTAAACTCCGTGATTGAACATGAACATAAAGATAGAACGGCTCTATGTACCAGCATTTCAAGTGTTTCTTACATGTTTCTAATCATTTCTAGGGACTATCATGGTGTATGTTAAGCGTTTAACCAAAAGTAGACAGTTTTCCTAGAAGTATAAACAGGAATGTTCAAGGTTTCAATTGAGTCATTCAAAAAACGCCAGTCTAATCACAATCACCTGTAAATAGAAACAGTATTCTCTTTATTTATCAGCTTCCTACATATTCTGAGCTTTATAAACAGCAATTCTTAATGTTTGAAAGCACATTCTTCGGAAATATGTCATCTAAGGTATCCAAAATGGTAACCATTATATGTACTGTCGTCATTACGCAGCATTCTGTCTCTAATCTCTGTGATTGAACATGAAAATAAAGATAGAACGGCTCTATGTACCAGCATTTCAAGTGTTTTTTACATGTTTCTAATCACTTCTCGGGACTATCATTGAGTCTGTTAAGCGTTTTACCAAAAGTAGACAGTTTTCCTAGAGGTATACACAGGAATCTTCAAGGTTTAATTTGAGTCATTCAGAAAACGCCAGTCTAATCATAATCACCTGTAAATATAAACAGTATTCTCTTCATTTATCAGCTTCACAAATAGTCTGAGGTTTATAAATGGAAATTCTTAATGTTTGAAAGCACTTTATTTGGAAAAACATCATCTAAAATAGCCAGAATGGTAAACATTATCTGTACAATCGTCATTTCCCAGCATTCTGTCTCTAATCTCCGTGATTGAACATGAAAATAAAGATAGAACGGCTCTATGTACCAGCATTTCAAGTGTTTCTTACATGTTTCTAATCATTTTTCGGGACTATCAGTGTGTCTGTTAAGCGTTTTACCAAAAGTAGACAGTCTTCCTACAAGTATACACAGGAATCTTCAAGGTTTAAATTGAGTCATTCCAAAAACGCCAGTCTAATCAGAATCACCTGTGAATATAAACAGTATTCTCTTCATTTATCAGCTTCATACCCATATTGTCAGCTTTTTAAACGGAAATTCTTAATGTTTGAAAGCACTTTCTTCAGTAATACATCATCTAAAGTAGACAGAATGGTAAACATTATCTCTACTCTTGTCATTACCCAGCATTCTATCTCTAAGCTCCGGGATTGAACATGAACATAAAGATAGAAAGGCTCCATGTACCAGCATTTCAAGTGTTTCTTGCAAGTTTCTAATCATTTCTCGGGAATATCATTGCGTATGTTAAGCGTTTTACTAAAAGTAGACAGTCTTCCTACAAGTATACCCAGGAATCTTCAAGGTTTAAATTGAGTCATTCAAAAAACGCCAGTCTAATCAGAATCACCTGTGAATATAAACAGTATTCTCTTCATTTATCAGCTTCATACCCATATTGTCAGCTTTGTAAACGGAAATTCTTAATGTTTGAAAGCACTTTCTTCAGTAATACATCATCTAAAGTAGACAGAATGGTAAACATTATCTCTACTCTTGTCATTACCCTGCATTCTATCTCTAAGCTCCGGGATTGAACATGAACATAAAGATAGAAAGGCTCCATGTACCAGCATTTCAAGTGTTTCTTACAAGTTTCTAATCATTTCTCGGGAATATCATTGCGTATGTTAAGCGTTTTACCAAAAGTAGACAGTTTTCCTAGAAGTATACACACAGGAATCTTCAAAGTTTCAATTGAGTCATTCAGAAAACGCCAGTCTAATCAGAATCACCTGTGAATATAAACAGTATTCTCTTCATTTATCAGCTTCACAAATAGTCTGAGCTTTATAAATGGAAATTCTTAATGTTTGAAAGCACTTTATTTGGAAAAACATCATCTAAAATAGCCAGAATGGTAAATATTATCTGTACAGTCGTCATTTTCCAGCATTCTGTGTCTAATCTCCGTGATTGAACATGAACATAAAGATAGAACGGCTCTATGTACCAGCATTTCAAGTGTTTCTTACATGTTTCTAATCATTTCTAGGTACTATCACTGTGTCTGTTAAGCGTTTAACCAAAAGTAGAAAGTTTTCCTAGAAGTATAAAGAGGAATGTTCAAGTTTCAATTGAGTCATTCAAAAAACGCCAGTCTAATCAGAATCACCTGTAAATAGAAACAGTATTCTCTTTATTTATCAGCTTCCTACATATTCTGAGCTTTATAAACAGCAATTCTAAATGTTTGAAAGCACATTCTTCGGAAATATGTCATCTAAGGTAGCCAGAATGGTAAACATTATCTGTACTGTCGTCATTACGCAGCATTCTGTCTCTAATCTCCGTGATTGAACAAGAAAATAAAGATAGAACGGCTCTATGTACCACCATTTCAAGTGTTTCTTACATGTTTCTAATCATTTCTCGGGACTATCATTGTGTATGTTAACCGTTTTACCAAAAGTAGAGAGTCTTCCTACAAGTATAAACAGGAATCTTCAAGGTTTAAATTGAGTCATTAAAAAACGCCAGTCTAATCAGAATCACCTGTGAATATAAACAGTATTCTCTTCATTTATCAGCTTCATACCCATATTGTCAGCTTTTTAAACGGATATTCTTAATGTTTGAAAGCCCTTTCTTCGGTAATACATCATCTAAAGTAGACAGAATGGTTAACATTATCTCTACTCTTGTCATTACCCAGCATTCTATCTCTAAGCTCCGGGATTGAACATGAACATAAAGATAGAAAGGCTCTATGTATCAGCATTTCAAGTGTTTCTTACAAGTTTCTAATCATTTCTCGGGAATATCATTGCGTATGTTAAGCGTTTTACCAAAAGTAGACAGTTTTCCTAGAAGTATACACACAGGAATCTTCAAGGTTTCAATTGAGTCATTCAGAAAACGCCAGTCTAATCAGAATCACCTGTAAATAGAAACAGTATTCTCTTCATTTATCAGCTTCATACCCATATTGTCAGCTTTTTAAATGGAAATTCTTAATGTTTGAAAGCACTTTCTAGGGTAATACATCATCTAAAATAGCCAGAATGGTAAACATTATCTGTACAATCGTCATTTCCCAGCGTTCTACCTCTAATCTCCGTGATTGAACATGAAAATAAAGATAGAACGGCTCTATGTACCACCATTTCAAGTGTTTCTTACATGTTTCTAATCATTTCTCGGGACTATCATTGTGTCTGTTAACCGTTTTACCAAAAGTAGACAGTCTTCCTATAAGTATACACACAGGAATCTTCAAGGTTTAAATTGAGTCATTAAAAAACGCCAGTCTAATCAGAATCACCTGTGAATATAAACAGTATTCTCTTCATTTATCAGCTTCATACCCATATTGTCAGCTTTTTAAACGGAAATTCTTAATGTTTGAAAGCACTTTCTTCGGTAATACATCATCTAAAGTAGACAGAATGGTAAACATTATCTCTACTCTTGTCATTACCCAGCATTCTATCTCTAAGCTCCGGGATTGAACATGAACATAAAGATAGAAAGGCTCTATGTACCAGCATTTCAAGTGTTTCTTACAAGTTTCTAATCATTTCTCGGGAATATCATTGCGTATGTTAAGCGTTTTACCAAAAGTAGACAGTTTTTCTAGAAGTATACACACTGGAATCTTCAAGGTTTCAATTGAGTCATTCAGAAAACGCCAGTCTAATCAGAATCACTTGTAAATAGAAACAGTATTCTCTTTATTTATCAGCTTCATACGTATTCTGAGCTTTATAAACAGCAATTCTTAATGTTTGAAAGCCCTTTCCTTGGAAAAACAACATCTAGAGTAGCCGCAAATGTAAAGTTCATCCTTACTCTCCTCAGTTGAGAGTTTTTTACCTCTAATCTCAGTGATTGAACTAGGCCATAAAGATAGCATGGCTCTATTATACAGCATTTCAAGTGTTTCTTCCATGTTTCTAGTCAGTTCCCGGGACTATCCTAGTGTATTTTAAGAGTTTTACCAAAATTAGACATTTTTCCAGAAGTAGATACATGAATCTTCAGGATGTAAACTTTGTCATTTAGAAAATGCCAGGCAATTCAGCCTCAATTGTAATTATAAACAGTATTCGCTCCATTGATCAACCTAATACACATATTCTGAGCTTTAAAAACAGCAATTCCTCATGTTGGAAGCACTTTCTTTGGAAAAACACCATCTAGAGTAGCCGGAATTGTAAACATTATCATTACTCTCTTCATTTGAGAGTTTTCTACCTCTAATCTCTCTGATTGAACTAGGCCATCAGGATAGAACGGCTCTATTTACCCGCATTTAAACTGTTTCTTACATGTCTCTAATCATTTCTGGGACTATCATTGTGTATTGTAAGAGGTTTACCAAAAGTAGACAGTTTTCCCAGAAGTATACACATGAATCTTCAAGAGTTAAATTGTGCCATTCAGAAAACGCCACGCAATTCGGCCTCAGTTGTAAATATAAACAGTATTCGCTTCATTTATCAGCTTCATACCCAGATTCTCAGCTTTTTAAACGGAAATTCTTAATGTTTGAAAGCACTTTTTTCGGACATACATCATCTAAAGTAGCCAGAATGGAAAACATTATCTGTTCTCTCGGCATTACGCAGCATTCTATCTCTAATCTCCCTGATTGAACATGAACATAAAGATAGAACGGCTCTATGTACCAGCATTTCAAGTGTTTCTTACATGTTTCTAATCATTTCTCGGGACTATCATTGTGTCTGTTAAGCGTTTTACCAAAAGTAGACAGTTTTCCTAGAGGTATACACAGGAATCTTCAAGGTTTAATTTGAGTCATTCAGAAAACGCCAGTCTAATCATAATCACCTGTAAATATAAACAGTATTCTCTTCATTTATCAGCTTCACAAATAGTCTGAGCTTTATAAATGGAAATTCTTAATGTTTGAAAGCACTTTATTTGGAAAAACATCATCTAAAATAGGCAGAATGGTAAACATTATCTGTACAATCGTCATTTCCCAGCATTCTGTCTCTAATCTCCGTGATTGAACATGAAAATAAAGATAGAACGGCTCTATGTACCACCATTTCAAGTCTTTCTTACATGTTTCTAATCATTTCCGGGACTATCATTGTGTATATTAAGAATTTTACCAAAAGTAGACAGTTTTCCTCGAAGTATACACAGGAACCTTCAAGATTTAAATTGTGCCATTCAGAAAACGCCAGGCAATTCAGCCTCAGTTGTAAATATAAACAGTATTCTCTTCATTTATCAGGTTCATACCCATATCCTAGCTCTATAAACTGCAATTCTTAATGTATGAAAGCACATTCTTCGGAAATACATCATCTAAAGTAGCCAGAATGGTAAACATTATCTGTACTCTCATCATTACGCAGCATTCTATCCTTAATCTCTGTGATTGAACATGAACATAAAGATAGAACGGCTCTATGTACCAGCATTTCAAGTGTTTCTTACATGTTTCCAATCATTTTTCGGAACTATCATTGTGTATGTGAAGAGTTTTACCAAAGGTAGACAGTTTTCCTACAACTATTTACAGGCATCTTCAAGGTTTAAATTGAGTCATTCAGTAAACGCCAGATAAATCAGAATCACCTGTAAATATAATCAGTATTCTCTTCATTTATCAGCTTCACACATATTCTGAGCTTTATAAATGGAAATTCTTAATGTTTGAAAGCACTTTCTTTGGAAAAACATCATCTAAAGTAGCCAGAATGGTAAACATGATCTGTACTCTCGTTATTTCGCAGCATTGTACCTCTAAACTCCGTGATTGAACATGAACATAAAGATAGAACGGCTCTATGTACCAGCATTTCAAGTGTTTCTTACATGTTTCTAATCATTTCTAGGGACTATCATGGTGTATGTTAAGCGTTTAACCAAAAGTAGACAGTTTTCCTAGAAGTATAAACAGGAATGTTCAAGGTTTCAATTGAGTCATTCAAAAAACGCCAGTCTAATCACAATCACCTGTAAATAGAAACAGTATTCTCTTTATTTATCAGCTTCCTACATATTCTGAGCTTTATAAACAGCAATTCTTAATGTTTGAAAGCACATTCTTCGGAAATATGTCATCTAAGGTATCCAAAATGGTAACCATTATATGTACTGTCGTCATTACGCAGCATTCTGTCTCTAATCTCTGTGATTGAACATGAAAATAAAGATAGAACGGCTCTATGTACCAGCATTTCAAGTGTTTTTTACATGTTTCTAATCACTTCTCGGGACTATCATTGAGTCTGTTAAGCGTTTTACCAAAAGTAGACAGTTTTCCTAGAGGTATACACAGGAATCTTCAAGGTTTAATTTGAGTCATTCAGAAAACGCCAGTCTAATCATAATCACCTGTAAATATAAACAGTATTCTCTTCATTTATCAGCTTCACAAATAGTCTGAGGTTTATAAATGGAAATTCTTAATGTTTGAAAGCACTTTATTTGGAAAAACATCATCTAAAATAGCCAGAATGGTAAACATTATCTGTACAATCGTCATTTCCCAGCATTCTGTCTCTAATCTCCGTGATTGAACATGAAAATAAAGATAGAACGGCTCTATGTACCAGCATTTCAAGTGTTTCTTACATGTTTCTAATCATTTTTCGGGACTATCAGTGTGTCTGTTAAGCGTTTTACCAAAAGTAGACAGTCTTCCTACAAGTATACACAGGAATCTTCAAGGTTTAAATTGAGTCATTCCAAAAACGCCAGTCTAATCAGAATCACCTGTGAATATAAACAGTATTCTCTTCATTTATCAGCTTCATACCCATATTGTCAGCTTTTTAAACGGAAATTCTTAATGTTTGAAAGCACTTTCTTCAGTAATACATCATCTAAAGTAGACAGAATGGTAAACAGTATCTCTACTCTTGTCATTACCCAGCATTCTATCTCTAAGCTCCGGGATTGAACATGAACATAAAGATAGAAAGGCTCCATGTACCAGCATTTCAAGTGTTTCTTACAAGTTTCTAATCATTTCTCGGGAATATCATTGCGTATGTTAAGCGTTTTACTAAAAGTAGACAGTCTTCCTACAAGTATACCCAGGAATCTTCAAGGTTTAAATTGAGTCATTCAAAAAACGCCAGTCTAATCAGAATCACCTGTGAATATAAACAGTATTCTCTTCATTTATCAGCTTCATACCCATATTGTCAGCTTTGTAAACGGAAATTCTTAATGTTTGAAAGCACTTTCTTCAGTAATACATCATCTAAAGTAGACAGAATGGTAAACATTATCTCTACTCTTGTCATTACCCTGCATTCTATCTCTAAGCTCCGGGATTGAACATGAACATAAAGATAGAAAGGCTCCATGTACCAGCATTTCAAGTGTTTCTTACAAGTTTCTAATCATTTCTCGGGAATATCATTGCGTATGTTAAGCGTTTTACCAAAAGTAGACAGTTTTCCTAGAAGTATACACACAGGAATCTTCAAAGTTTCAATTGAGTCATTCAGAAAACGCCAGTCTAATCAGAATCACCTGTGAATATAAACAGTATTCTCTTCATTTATCAGCTTCACAAATAGTCTGAGCTTTATAAATGGAAATTCTTAATGTTTGAAAGCACTTTATTTGGAAAAACATCATCTAAAATAGCCAGAATGGTAAATATTATCTGTACAGTCGTCATTTTCCAGCATTCTGTGTCTAATCTCCGTGATTGAACATGAACATAAAGATAGAACGGCTCTATGTACCAGCATTTCAAGTGTTTCTTACATGTTTCTAATCATTTCTAGGTACTATCACTGTGTCTGTTAAGCGTTTAACCAAAAGTAGAAAGTTTTCCTAGAAGTATAAAGAGGAATGTTCAAGTTTCAATTGAGTCATTCAAAAAACGCCAGTCTAATCAGAATCACCTGTAAATAGAAACAGTATTCTCTTTATTTATCAGCTTCCTACATATTCTGAGCTTTATAAACAGCAATTCTAAATGTTTGAAAGCACATTCTTCGGAAATATGTCATCTAAGGTAGCCAGAATGGTAAACATTATCTGTACTGTCGTCATTACGCAGCATTCTGTCTCTAATCTCCGTGATTGAACAAGAAAATAAAGATAGAACGGCTCTATGTACCACCATTTCAAGTGTTTCTTACATGTTTCTAATCATTTCTCGGGACTATCATTGTGTCTGTTAACCGTTTTACCAAAAGTAGAGAGTCTTCCTACAAGTATAAACAGGAATCTTCAAGGTTTAAATTGAGTCATTAAAAAACGCCAGTCTAATCAGAATCACTTGTGAATATAAACAGTATTCTCTTCATTTATCAGCTTCATACCCATATTGTCAGCTTTTTAAACGGATATTCTTAATGTTTGAAAGCCCTTTCTTCGGTAATACATCATCTAAAGTAGACAGAATGGTTAACATTATCTCTACTCTTGTCATTACCCAGCATTCTATCTCTAAGCTCCGGGATTGAACATGAACATAAAGATAGAAAGGCTCTATGTATCAGCATTTCAAGTGTTTCTTACAAGTTTCTAATCATTTCTCGGGAATATCATTGCGTATGTTAAGCGTTTTACCAAAAGTAGACAGTTTTCCTAGAAGTATACACACAGGAATCTTCAAGGTTTCAATTGAGTCATTCAGAAAACGCCAGTCTAATCAGAATCACCTGTAAATAGAAACAGTATTCTCTTCATTTATCAGCTTCATACCCATATTGTCAGCTTTTTAAATGGAAATTCTTAATGTTTGAAAGCACTTTCTAGGGTAATACATCATCTAAAATAGCCAGAATGGTAAACATTATCTGTACAATCGTCATTTCCCAGCGTTCTACCTCTAATCTCCGTGATTGAACATGAAAATAAAGATAGAACGGCTCTATGTACCACCATTTCAAGTGTTTCTTACATGTTTCTAATCATTTCTCGGGACTATCATTGTGTCTGTTAACCGTTTTACCAAAAGTAGACAGTCTTCCTATAAGTATACACACAGGAATCTTCAAGGTTTAAATTGAGTCATTAAAAAACGCCAGTCTAATCAGAATCACCTGTGAATATAAACAGTATTCTCTTCATTTATCAGCTTCATACCCATATTGTCAGCTTTTTAAACGGAAATTCTTAATGTTTGAAAGCACTTTCTTCGGTAATACATCATCTAAAGTAGACAGAATGGTAAACATTATCTCTACTCTTGTCATTACCCAGCATTCTATCTCTAAGCTCCGGGATTGAACATGAACATAAAGATAGAAAGGCTCTATGTACCAGCATTTCAAGTGTTTCTTACAAGTTTCTAATCATTTCTCGGGAATATCATTGCGTATGTTAAGCGTTTTACCAAAAGTAGACAGTTTTTCTAGAAGTATACACACTGGAATCTTCAAGGTTTCAATTGAGTCATTCAGAAAACGCCAGTCTAATCAGAATCACTTGTAAATAGAAACAGTATTCTCTTTATTTATCAGCTTCATACGTATTCTGAGCTTTATAAACAGCAATTCTTAATGTTTGAAAGCCCTTTCCTTGGAAAAACAACATCTAGAGTAGCCGCAAATGTAAAGTTCATCCTTACTCTCCTCAGTTGAGAGTTTTTTACCTCTAATCTCAGTGATTGAACTAGGCCATAAAGATAGCATGGCTCTATTATACAGCATTTCAAGTGTTTCTTCCATGTTTCTAGTCAGTTCCCGGGACTATCCTAGTGTATTTTAAGAGTTTTACCAAAATTAGACATTTTTCCAGAAGTAGATACATGAATCTTCAGGATGTAAACTTTGTCATTTAGAAAATGCCAGGCAATTCAGCCTCAATTGTAATTATAAACAGTATTCGCTCCATTGATCAACCTAATACACATATTCTGAGCTTTAAAAACAGCAATTCCTCATGTTGGAAGCACTTTCTTTGGAAAAACACCATCTAGAGTAGCCGGAATTGTAAACATTATCATTACTCTCTTCATTTGAGAGTTTTCTACCTCTAATCTCTCTGATTGAACTAGGCCATCAGGATAGAACGGCTCTATTTACCCGCATTTAAACTGTTTCTTACATGTCTCTAATCATTTCTGGGACTATCATTGTGTATTGTAAGAGGTTTACCAAAAGTAGACAGTTTTCCCAGAAGTATACACATGAATCTTCAAGAGTTAAATTGTGCCATTCAGAAAACGCCACGCAATTCGGCCTCAGTTGTAAATATAAACAGTATTCGCTTCATTTATCAGCTTCATACCCAGATTCTCAGCTTTTTAAACGGAAATTCTTAATGTTTGAAAGCACTTTTTTCGGACATACATCATCTAAAGTAGCCAGAATGGAAAACATTATCTGTTCTCTCGGCATTACGCAGCATTCTATCTCTAATCTCCCTGATTGAACATGAACATAAAGATAGAACGGCTCTATGTACCAGCATTTCAAGTGTTTCTTACATGTTTCTAATCATTTCTCGGGACTATCATTGTGTCTGTTAAGCGTTTTACCAAAAGTAGACAGTTTTCCTAGAGGTATACACAGGAATCTTCAAGGTTTAATTTGAGTCATTCAGAAAACGCCAGTCTAATCATAATCACCTGTAAATATAAACAGTATTCTCTTCATTTATCAGCTTCACAAATAGTCTGAGCTTTATAAATGGAAATTCTTAATGTTTGAAAGCACTTTATTTGGAAAAACATCATCTAAAATAGGCAGAATGGTAAACATTATCTGTACAATCGTCATTTCCCAGCATTCTGTCTCTAATCTCCGTGATTGAACATGAAAATAAAGATAGAACGGCTCTATGTACCACCATTTCAAGTCTTTCTTACATGTTTCTAATCATTTCCGGGACTATCATTGTGTATATTAAGAATTTTACCAAAAGTAGACAGTTTTCCTCGAAGTATACACAGGAACCTTCAAGATTTAAATTGTGCCATTCAGAAAACGCCAGGCAATTCAGCCTCAGTTGTAAATATAAACAGTATTCTCTTCATTTATCAGGTTCATACCCATATCCTAGCTCTATAAACTGCAATTCTTAATGTATGAAAGCACATTCTTCGGAAATACATCATCTAAAGTAGCCAGAATGGTAAACATTATCTGTACTCTCATCATTACGCAGCATTCTATCCTTAATCTCTGTGATTGAACATGAACATAAAGATAGAACGGCTCTATGTACCAGCATTTCAAGTGTTTCTTACATGTTTCCAATCATTTTTCGGAACTATCATTGTGTATGTGAAGAGTTTTACCAAAGGTAGACAGTTTTCCTACAACTATTTACAGGCATCTTCAAGGTTTAAATTGAGTCATTCAGTAAACGCCAGATAAATCAGAATCACCTGTAAATATAATCAGTATTCTCTTCATTTATCAGCTTCACACATATTCTGAGCTTTATAAATGGAAATTCTTAATGTTTGAAAGCACTTTCTTTGGAAAAACATCATCTAAAGTAGCCAGAATGGTAAACATGATCTGTACTCTCGTTATTTTGCAGCATTGTACCTCTAAACTCCGTGATTGAACATGAACATAAAGATAGAACGGCTCTATGTACCAGCATTTCAAGTGTTTCTTACATGTTTCTAATCATTTCTAGGGACTATCATGGTGTATGTTAAGCGTTTAACCAAAAGTAGACAGTTTTCCTAGAAGTATAAACAGGAATGTTCAAGGTTTCAATTGAGTCATTCAAAAAACGCCAGTCTAATCACAATCACCTGTAAATAGAAACAGTATTCTCTTTATTTATCAGCTTCCTACATATTCTGAGCTTTATAAACAGCAATTCTTAATGTTTGAAAGCACATTCTTCGGAAATATGTCATCTAAGGTATCCAAAATGGTAACCATTATATGTACTGTCGTCATTACGCAGCATTCTGTCTCTAATCTCTGTGATTGAACATGAAAATAAAGATAGAACGGCTCTATGTACCAGCATTTCAAGTGTTTTTTACATGTTTCTAATCACTTCTCGGGACTATCATTGAGTCTGTTAAGCGTTTTACCAAAAGTAGACAGTTTTCCTAGAGGTATACACAGGAATCTTCAAGGTTTAATTTGAGTCATTCAGAAAACGCCAGTCTAATCATAATCACCTGTAAATATAAACAGTATTCTCTTCATTTATCAGCTTCACAAATAGTCTGAGGTTTATAAATGGAAATTCTTAATGTTTGAAAGCACTTTATTTGGAAAAACATCATCTAAAATAGCCAGAATGGTAAACATTATCTGTACAATCGTCATTTCCCAGCATTCTGTCTCTAATCTCCGTGATTGAACATGAAAATAAAGATAGAACGGCTCTATGTACCAGCATTTCAAGTGTTTCTTACATGTTTCTAATCATTTTTCGGGACTATCAGTGTGTCTGTTAAGCGTTTTACCAAAAGTAGACAGTCTTCCTACAAGTATACACAGGAATCTTCAAGGTTTAAATTGAGTCATTCCAAAAACGCCAGTCTAATCAGAATCACCTGTGAATATAAACAGTATTCTCTTCATTTATCAGCTTCATACCCATATTGTCAGCTTTTTAAACGGAAATTCTTAATGTTTGAAAGCACTTTCTTCAGTAATACATCATCTAAAGTAGACAGAATGGTAAACATTATCTCTACTCTTGTCATTACCCAGCATTCTATCTCTAAGCTCCGGGATTGAACATGAACATAAAGATAGAAAGGCTCCATGTACCAGCATTTCAAGTGTTTCTTACAAGTTTCTAATCATTTCTCGGGAATATCATTGCGTATGTTAAGCGTTTTACTAAAAGTAGACAGTCTTCCTACAAGTATACCCAGGAATCTTCAAGGTTTAAATTGAGTCATTCAAAAAACGCCAGTCTAATCAGAATCACCTGTGAATATAAACAGTATTCTCTTCATTTATCAGCTTCATACCCATATTGTCAGCTTTGTAAACGGAAATTCTTAATGTTTGAAAGCACTTTCTTCAGTAATACATCATCTAAAGTAGACAGAATGGTAAACATTATCTCTACTCTTGTCATTACCCTGCATTCTATCTCTAAGCTCCGGGATTGAACATGAACATAAAGATAGAAAGGCTCCATGTACCAGCATTTCAAGTGTTTCTTACAAGTTTCTAATCATTTCTCGGGAATATCATTGCGTATGTTAAGCGTTTTACCAAAAGTAGACAGTTTTCCTAGAAGTATACACACAGGAATCTTCAAAGTTTCAATTGAGTCATTCAGAAAACGCCAGTCTAATCAGAATCACCTGTGAATATAAACAGTATTCTCTTCATTTATCAGCTTCACAAATAGTCTGAGCTTTATAAATGGAAATTCTTAATGTTTGAAAGCACTTTATTTGGAAAAACATCATCTAAAATAGCCAGAATGGTAAATATTATCTGTACAGTCGTCATTTTCCAGCATTCTGTGTCTAATCTCCGTGATTGAACATGAACATAAAGATAGAACGGCTCTATGTACCAGCATTTCAAGTGTTTCTTACATGTTTCTAATCATTTCTAGGTACTATCACTGTGTCTGTTAAGCGTTTAACCAAAAGTAGAAAGTTTTCCTAGAAGTATAAAGAGGAATGTTCAAGTTTCAATTGAGTCATTCAAAAAACGCCAGTCTAATCAGAATCACCTGTAAATAGAAACAGTATTCTCTTTATTTATCAGCTTCCTACATATTCTGAGCTTTATAAACAGCAATTCTAAATGTTTGAAAGCACATTCTTCGGAAATATGTCATCTAAGGTAGCCAGAATGGTAAACATTATCTGTACTGTCGTCATTACGCAGCATTCTGTCTCTAATCTCCGTGATTGAACAAGAAAATAAAGATAGAACGGCTCTATGTACCACCATTTCAAGTGTTTCTTACATGTTTCTAATCATTTCTCGGGACTATCATTGTGTCTGTTAACCGTTTTACCAAAAGTAGACAGTCTTCCTACAAGTATAAACAGGAATCTTCAAGGTTTAAATTGAGTCATTAAAAAACGCCAGTCTAATCAGAATCACCTGTGAATATAAACAGTATTCTCTTCATTTATCAGCTTCATACCCATATTGTCAGCTTTTTAAACTGATATTCTTAATGTTTGAAAGCCCTTTCTTCGGTAATACATCATCTAAAGTAGACAGAATGGTTAACATTATCTCTACTCTTGTCATTACCCAGCATTCTATCTCTAAGCTCCGGGATTGAACATGAACATAAAGATAGAAAGGCTCTATGTATCAGCATTTCAAGTGTTTCTTACAAGTTTCTAATCATTTCTCGGGAATATCATTGCGTATGTTAAGCGTTTTACCAAAAGTAGACAGTTTTCCTAGAAGTATACACACAGGAATCTTCAAGGTTTCAATTGAGTCATTCAGAAAACGCCAGTCTAATCAGAATCACCTGTAAATAGAAACAGTATTCTCTTCATTTATCAGCTTCATACCCATATTGTCAGCTTTTTAAATGGAAATTCTTAATGTTTGAAAGCACTTTCTAGGGTAATACATCATCTAAAATAGCCAGAATGGTAAACATTATCTGTACAATCGTCATTTCCCAGCGTTCTACCTCTAATCTCCGTGATTGAACATGAAAATAAAGATAGAACGGCTCTATGTACCACCATTTCAAGTGTTTCTTACATGTTTCTAATCATTTCTCGGGACTATCATTGTGTCTGTTAACCGTTTTACCAAAAGTAGACAGTCTTCCTATAAGTATACACACAGGAATCTTCAAGGTTTAAATTGAGTCATTAAAAAACGCCAGTCTAATCAGAATCACCTGTGAATATAAACAGTATTCTCTTCATTTATCAGCTTCATACCCATATTGTCAGCTTTTTAAACGGAAATTCTTAATGTTTGAAAGCACTTTCTTCGGTAATACATCATCTAAAGTAGACAGAATGGTAAACATTATCTCTACTCTTGTCATTACCCAGCATTCTATCTCTAAGCTCCGGGATTGAACATGAACATAAAGATAGAAAGGCTCTATGTACCAGCATTTCAAGTGTTTCTTACAAGTTTCTAATCATTTCTCGGGAATATCATTGCGTATGTTAAGCGTTTTACCAAAAGTAGACAGTTTTTCTAGAAGTATACACACTGGAATCTTCAAGGTTTCAATTGAGTCATTCAGAAAACGCCAGTCTAATCAGAATCACTTGTAAATAGAAACAGTATTCTCTTTATTTATCAGCTTCATACGTATTCTGAGCTTTATAAACAGCAATTCTTAATGTTTGAAAGCCCTTTCCTTGGAAAAACAACATCTAGAGTAGCCGCAAATGTAAAGTTCATCCTTACTCTCCTCAGTTGAGAGTTTTTTACCTCTAATCTCAGTGATTGAACTAGGCCATAAAGATAGCATGGCTCTATTATACAGCATTTCAAGTGTTTCTTCCATGTTTCTAGTCAGTTCCCGGGACTATCCTAGTGTATTTTAAGAGTTTTACCAAAATTAGACATTTTTCCAGAAGTAGATACATGAATCTTCAGGATGTAAACTTTGTCATTTAGAAAATGCCAGGCAATTCAGCCTCAATTGTAATTATAAACAGTATTCGCTCCATTGATCAACCTAATACACATATTCTGAGCTTTAAAAACAGCAATTCCTCATGTTGGAAACACTTTCTTTGGAAAAACACCATCTAGAGTAGCCGGAATTGTAAACATTATCATTACTCTCTTCATTTGAGAGTTTTCTACCTCTAATCTCTCTGATTGAACTAGGCCATCAGGATAGAACGGCTCTATTTACCCGCATTTAAACTGTTTCTTACATGTCTCTAATCATTTCTGGGACTATCATTGTGTATTGTAAGAGGTTTACCAAAAGTAGACAGTCTTCCTACAAGTATACACAGGAATCTTCAAGGTTTAAATTGAGTCATTCCAAAAACGCCAGTCTAATCAGAATCACCTGTGAATATAAACAGTATTCTCTTCATTTATCAGCTTCATACCCATATTGTCAGCTTTTTAAACGGAAATTCTTAATGTTTGAAAGCACTTTCTTCAGTAATACATCATCTAAAGTAGACAGAATGGTAAACAGTATCTCTACTCTTGTCATTACCCAGCATTCTATCTCTAAGCTCCGGGATTGAACATGAACATAAAGATAGAAAGGCTCCATGTACCAGCATTTCAAGTGTTTCTTACAAGTTTCTAATCATTTCTCGGGAATATCATTGCGTATGTTAAGCGTTTTACTAAAAGTAGACAGTCTTCCTACAAGTATACCCAGGAATCTTCAAGGTTTAAATTGAGTCATTCAAAAAACGCCAGTCTAATCAGAATCACCTGTGAATATAAACAGTATTCTCTTCATTTATCAGCTTCATACCCATATTGTCAGCTTTGTAAACGGAAATTCTTAATGTTTGAAAGCACTTTCTTCAGTAATACATCATCTAAAGTAGACAGAATGGTAAACATTATCTCTACTCTTGTCATTACCCTGCATTCTATCTCTAAGCTCCGGGATTGAACATGAACATAAAGATAGAAAGGCTCCATGTACCAGCATTTCAAGTGTTTCTTACAAGTTTCTAATCATTTCTCGGGAATATCATTGCGTATGTTAAGCGTTTTACCAAAAGTAGACAGTTTTCCTAGAAGTATACACACAGGAATCTTCAAAGTTTCAATTGAGTCATTCAGAAAACGCCAGTCTAATCAGAATCACCTGTGAATATAAACAGTATTCTCTTCATTTATCAGCTTCACAAATAGTCTGAGCTTTATAAATGGAAATTCTTAATGTTTGAAAGCACTTTATTTGGAAAAACATCATCTAAAATAGCCAGAATGGTAAATATTATCTGTACAGTCGTCATTTTCCAGCATTCTGTGTCTAATCTCCGTGATTGAACATGAACATAAAGATAGAACGGCTCTATGTACCAGCATTTCAAGTGTTTCTTACATGTTTCTAATCATTTCTAGGTACTATCACTGTGTCTGTTAAGCGTTTAACCAAAAGTAGAAAGTTTTCCTAGAAGTATAAAGAGGAATGTTCAAGTTTCAATTGAGTCATTCAAAAAACGCCAGTCTAATCAGAATCACCTGTAAATAGAAACAGTATTCTCTTTATTTATCAGCTTCCTACATATTCTGAGCTTTATAAACAGCAATTCTAAATGTTTGAAAGCACATTCTTCGGAAATATGTCATCTAAGGTAGCCAGAATGGTAAACATTATCTGTACTGTCGTCATTACGCAGCATTCTGTCTCTAATCTCCGTGATTGAACAAGAAAATAAAGATAGAACGGCTCTATGTACCACCATTTCAAGTGTTTCTTACATGTTTCTAATCATTTCTCGGGACTATCATTGTGTCTGTTAACCGTTTTACCAAAAGTAGACAGTCTTCCTACAAGTATAAACAGGAATCTTCAAGGTTTAAATTGAGTCATTAAAAAACGCCAGTCTAATCAGAATCACCTGTGAATATAAACAGTATTCTCTTCATTTATCAGCTTCATACCCATATTGTCAGCTTTTTAAACTGATATTCTTAATGTTTGAAAGCCCTTTCTTCGGTAATACATCATCTAAAGTAGACAGAATGGTTAACATTATCTCTACTCTTGTCATTACCCAGCATTCTATCTCTAAGCTCCGGGATTGAACATGAACATAAAGATAGAAAGGCTCTATGTATCAGCATTTCAAGTGTTTCTTACAAGTTTCTAATCATTTCTCGGGAATATCATTGCGTATGTTAAGCGTTTTACCAAAAGTAGACAGTTTTCCTAGAAGTATACACACAGGAATCTTCAAGGTTTCAATTGAGTCATTCAGAAAACGCCAGTCTAATCAGAATCACCTGTAAATAGAAACAGTATTCTCTTCATTTATCAGCTTCATACCCATATTGTCAGCTTTTTAAATGGAAATTCTTAATGTTTGAAAGCACTTTCTAGGGTAATACATCATCTAAAATAGCCAGAATGGTAAACATTATCTGTACAATCGTCATTTCCCAGCGTTCTACCTCTAATCTCCGTGATTGAACATGAAAATAAAGATAGAACGGCTCTATGTACCACCATTTCAAGTGTTTCTTACATGTTTCTAATCATTTCTCGGGACTATCATTGTGTCTGTTAACCGTTTTACCAAAAGTAGACAGTCTTCCTATAAGTATACACACAGGAATCTTCAAGGTTTAAATTGAGTCATTAAAAAACGCCAGTCTAATCAGAATCACCTGTGAATATAAACAGTATTCTCTTCATTTATCAGCTTCATACCCATATTGTCAGCTTTTTAAACGGAAATTCTTAATGTTTGAAAGCACTTTCTTCGGTAATACATCATCTAAAGTAGACAGAATGGTAAACATTATCTCTACTCTTGTCATTACCCAGCATTCTATCTCTAAGCTCCGGGATTGAACATGAACATAAAGATAGAAAGGCTCTATGTACCAGCATTTCAAGTGTTTCTTACAAGTTTCTAATCATTTCTCGGGAATATCATTGCGTATGTTAAGCGTTTTACCAAAAGTAGACAGTTTTTCTAGAAGTATACACACTGGAATCTTCAAGGTTTCAATTGAGTCATTCAGAAAACGCCAGTCTAATCAGAATCACTTGTAAATAGAAACAGTATTCTCTTTATTTATCAGCTTCATACGTATTCTGAGCTTTATAAACAGCAATTCTTAATGTTTGAAAGCCCTTTCCTTGGAAAAACAACATCTAGAGTAGCCGCAAATGTAAAGTTCATCCTTACTCTCCTCAGTTGAGAGTTTTTTACCTCTAATCTCAGTGATTGAACTAGGCCATAAAGATAGCATGGCTCTATTATACAGCATTTCAAGTGTTTCTTCCATGTTTCTAGTCAGTTCCCGGGACTATCCTAGTGTATTTTAAGAGTTTTACCAAAATTAGACATTTTTCCAGAAGTAGATACATGAATCTTCAGGATGTAAACTTTGTCATTTAGAAAATGCCAGGCAATTCAGCCTCAATTGTAATTATAAACAGTATTCGCTCCATTGATCAACCTAATACACATATTCTGAGCTTTAAAAACAGCAATTCCTCATGTTGGAAGCACTTTCTTTGGAAAAACACCATCTAGAGTAGCCGGAATTGTAAACATTATCATTACTCTCTTCATTTGAGAGTTTTCTACCTCTAATCTCTCTGATTGAACTAGGCCATCAGGATAGAACGGCTCTATTTACCCGCATTTAAACTGTTTCTTACATGTCTCTAATCATTTCTGGGACTATCATTGTGTATTGTAAGAGGTTTACCAAAAGTAGACAGTTTTCCCAGAAGTATACACATGAATCTTCAAGAGTTAAATTGTGCCATTCAGAAAACGCCACGCAATTCGGCCTCAGTTGTAAATATAAACAGTATTCGCTTCATTTATCAGCTTCATACCCAGATTCTCAGCTTTTTAAACGGAAATTCTTAATGTTTGAAAGCACTTTTTTCGGACATACATCATCTAAAGTAGCCAGAATGGAAAACATTATCTGTTCTCTCGGCATTACGCAGCATTCTATCTCTAATCTCCCTGATTGAACATGAACATAAAGATAGAACGGCTCTATGTACCAGCATTTCAAGTGTTTCTTACATGTTTCTAATCATTTCTCGGGACTATCATTGTGTCTGTTAAGCGTTTTACCAAAAGTAGACAGTTTTCCTAGAGGTATACACAGGAATCTTCAAGGTTTAATTTGAGTCATTCAGAAAACGCCAGTCTAATCATAATCACCTGTAAATATAAACAGTATTCTCTTCATTTATCAGCTTCACAAATAGTCTGAGCTTTATAAATGGAAATTCTTAATGTTTGAAAGCACTTTATTTGGAAAAACATCATCTAAAATAGGCAGAATGGTAAACATTATCTGTACAATCGTCATTTCCCAGCATTCTGTCTCTAATCTCCGTGATTGAACATGAAAATAAAGATAGAACGGCTCTATGTACCACCATTTCAAGTCTTTCTTACATGTTTCTAATCATTTCCGGGACTATCATTGTGTATATTAAGAATTTTACCAAAAGTAGACAGTTTTCCTCGAAGTATACACAGGAACCTTCAAGATTTAAATTGTGCCATTCAGAAAACGCCAGGCAATTCAGCCTCAGTTGTAAATATAAACAGTATTCTCTTCATTTATCAGGTTCATACCCATATCCTAGCTCTATAAACTGCAATTCTTAATGTATGAAAGCACATTCTTCGGAAATACATCATCTAAAGTAGCCAGAATGGTAAACATTATCTGTACTCTCATCATTACGCAGCATTCTATCCTTAATCTCTGTGATTGAACATGAACATAAAGATAGAACGGCTCTATGTACCAGCATTTCAAGTGTTTCTTACATGTTTCCAATCATTTTTCGGAACTATCATTGTGTATGTGAAGAGTTTTACCAAAGGTAGACAGTTTTCCTACAACTATTTACAGGCATCTTCAAGGTTTAAATTGAGTCATTCAGTAAACGCCAGATAAATCAGAATCACCTGTAAATATAATCAGTATTCTCTTCATTTATCAGCTTCACACATATTCTGAGCTTTATAAATGGAAATTCTTAATGTTTGAAAGCACTTTCTTTGGAAAAACATCATCTAAAGTAGCCAGAATGGTAAACATGATCTGTACTCTCGTTATTTTGCAGCATTGTACCTCTAAACTCCGTGATTGAACATGAACATAAAGATAGAACGGCTCTATGTACCAGCATTTCAAGTGTTTCTTACATGTTTCTAATCATTTCTAGGGACTATCATGGTGTATGTTAAGCGTTTAACCAAAAGTAGACAGTTTTCCTAGAAGTATAAACAGGAATGTTCAAGGTTTCAATTGAGTCATTCAAAAAACGCCAGTCTAATCACAATCACCTGTAAATAGAAACAGTATTCTCTTTATTTATCAGCTTCCTACATATTCTGAGCTTTATAAACAGCAATTCTTAATGTTTGAAAGCACATTCTTCGGAAATATGTCATCTAAGGTATCCAAAATGGTAACCATTATATGTACTGTCGTCATTACGCAGCATTCTGTCTCTAATCTCTGTGATTGAACATGAAAATAAAGATAGAACGGCTCTATGTACCAGCATTTCAAGTGTTTTTTACATGTTTCTAATCACTTCTCGGGACTATCATTGAGTCTGTTAAGCGTTTTACCAAAAGTAGACAGTTTTCCTAGAGGTATACACAGGAATCTTCAAGGTTTAATTTGAGTCATTCAGAAAACGCCAGTCTAATCATAATCACCTGTAAATATAAACAGTATTCTCTTCATTTATCAGCTTCACAAATAGTCTGAGGTTTATAAATGGAAATTCTTAATGTTTGAAAGCACTTTATTTGGAAAAACATCATCTAAAATAGCCAGAATGGTAAACATTATCTGTACAATCGTCATTTCCCAGCATTCTGTCTCTAATCTCCGTGATTGAACATGAAAATAAAGATAGAACGGCTCTATGTACCAGCATTTCAAGTGTTTCTTACATGTTTCTAATCATTTTTCGGGACTATCAGTGTGTCTGTTAAGCGTTTTACCAAAAGTAGACAGTCTTCCTACAAGTATACACAGGAATCTTCAAGGTTTAAATTGAGTCATTCCAAAAACGCCAGTCTAATCAGAATCACCTGTGAATATAAACAGTATTCTCTTCATTTATCAGCTTCATACCCATATTGTCAGCTTTTTAAACGGAAATTCTTAATGTTTGAAAGCACTTTCTTCAGTAATACATCATCTAAAGTAGACAGAATGGTAAACAGTATCTCTACTCTTGTCATTACCCAGCATTCTATCTCTAAGCTCCGGGATTGAACATGAACATAAAGATAGAAAGGCTCCATGTACCAGCATTTCAAGTGTTTCTTACAAGTTTCTAATCATTTCTCGGGAATATCATTGCGTATGTTAAGCGTTTTACTAAAAGTAGACAGTCTTCCTACAAGTATACCCAGGAATCTTCAAGGTTTAAATTGAGTCATTCAGAAAACGCCAGTCTAATCAGAATCACCTGTGAATATAAACAGTATTCTCTTCATTTATCAGCTTCACAAATAGTCTGAGCTTTATAAATGGAAATTCTTAATGTTTGAAAGCACTTTATTTGGAAAAACATCATCTAAAATAGCCAGAATGGTAAATATTGTCTGTACAGTCGTCATTTTCCAGCATTCTGTGTCTAATCTCCGTGATTGAACATGAACATAAAGATAGAACGGCTCTATGTACCAGCATTTCAAGTGTTTCTTACATGTTTCTAATCATTTCTAGGTACTATCACTGTGTCTGTTAAGCGTTTAACCAAAAGTAGAAAGTTTTCCTAGAAGTATAAAGAGGAATGTTCAAGTTTCAATTGAGTCATTCAAAAAACGCCAGTCTAATCAGAATCACCTGTAAATAGAAACAGTATTCTCTTTATTTATCAGCTTCCTACATATTCTGAGCTTTATAAACAGCAATTCTTAATGTTTGAAAGCACATTCTTCGGAAATATGTCATCTAAGGTAGCCAGAATGGTAAACATTATCTGTACTGTCGTCATTACGCAGCATTCTGTCTCTAATCTCCGTGATTGAACAAGAAAATAAAGATAGAACGGCTCTATGTACCACCATTTCAAGTGTTTCTTACATGTTTCTAATCATTTCTCGGGACTATCATTGTGTCTGTTAACCGTTTTACCAAAAGTAGAGAGTCTTCCTACAAGTATAAACAGGAATCTTCAAGGTTTAAATTGAGTCATTAAAAAACGCCAGTCTAATCAGAATCACCTGTGAATATAAACAGTATTCTCTTCATTTATCAGCTTCATACCCATATTGTCAGCTTTTTAAACGGATATTCTTAATGTTTGAAAGCCCTTTCTTCGGTAATACATCATCTAAAGTAGACAGAATGGTTAACATTATCTCTACTCTTGTCATTACCCAGCATTCTATCTCTAAGCTCCGGGATTGAACATGAACATAAAGATAGAAAGGCTCTATGTATCAGCATTTCAAGTGTTTCTTACAAGTTTCTAATCATTTCTCGGGAATATCATTGCGTATGTTAAGCGTTTTACCAAAAGTAGACAGTTTTCCTAGAAGTATACACACAGGAATCTTCAAGGTTTCAATTGAGTCATTCAGAAAACGCCAGTCTAATCAGAATCACCTGTAAATAGAAACAGTATTCTCTTCATTTATCAGCTTCATACCCATATTGTCAGCTTTTTAAATGGAAATTCTTAATGTTTGAAAGCACTTTCTAGGGTAATACATCATCTAAAATAGCCAGAATGGTAAACATTATCTGTACAATCGTCATTTCCCAGCGTTCTACCTCTAATCTCCGTGATTGAACATGAAAATAAAGATAGAACGGCTCTATGTACCACCATTTCAAGTGTTTCTTACATGTTTCTAATCATTTCTCGGGACTATCATTGTGTCTGTTAACCGTTTTACCAAAAGTAGACAGTCTTCCTATAAGTATACACACAGGAATCTTCAAGGTTTAAATTGAGTCATTAAAAAACGCCAGTCTAATCAGAATCACCTGTGAATATAAACAGTATTCTCTTCATTTATCAGCTTCATACCCATATTGTCAGCTTTTTAAACGGAAATTCTTAATGTTTCAAAGCACTTTCTTCGGTAATACATCATCTAAAGTAGACAGAATGGTAAACATTATCTCTACTCTTGTCATTACCCAGCATTCTATCTCTAAGCTCCGGGATTGAACATGAACATAAAGATAGAAAGGCTCTATGTACCAGCATTTCAAGTGTTTCTTACAAGTTTCTAATCATTTCTCGGGAATATCATTGCGTATGTTAAGCGTTTTACCAAAAGTAGACAGTTTTTCTAGAAGTATACACACTGGAATCTTCAAGGTTTCAATTGAGTCATTCAGAAAACGCCAGTCTAATCAGAATCACTTGTAAATAGAAACAGTATTCTCTTTATTTATCAGCTTCATACGTATTCTGAGCTTTATAAACAGCAATTCTTAATCTTTGAAAGCCCTTTCCTTGGAAAAACAACATCTAGAGTAGCCGCAAATGTAAAGTTCATCCTTACTCTCCTCAGTTGAGAGTTTTTTACCTCTAATCTCAGTGATTGAACTAGGCCATAAAGATAGCATGGCTCTATTATACAGCATTTCAAGTGTTTCTTCCATGTTTCTAGTCAGTTCCCGGGACTATCCTAGTGTATTTTAAGAGTTTTACCAAAATTAGACATTTTTCCAGAAGTAGATACATGAATCTTCAGGATGTAAACTTTGTCATTTAGAAAATGCCAGGCAATTCAGCCTCAATTGTAATTATAAACAGTATTCGCTCCATTGATCAACCTAATACACATATTCTGAGCTTTAAAAACAGCAATTCCTCATGTTGGAAGCACTTTCTTTGGAAAAACACCATCTAGAGTAGCCGGAATTGTAAACATTATCATTACTCTCTTCATTTGAGAGTTTTCTACCTCTAATCTCTCTGATTGAACTAGGCCATCAGGATAGAACGGCTCTATTTACCCGCATTTAAACTGTTTCTTACATGTCTCTAATCATTTCTGGGACTATCATTGTGTATTGTAAGAGGTTTACCAAAAGTAGACAGTTTTCCCAGAAGTATACACATGAATCTTCAAGAGTTAAATTGTGCCATTCAGAAAACGCCACGCAATTCGGCCTCAGTTGTAAATATAAACAGTATTCGCTTCATTTATCAGCTTCATACCCAGATTCTCAGCTTTTTAAACGGAAATTCTTAATGTTTGAAAGCACTTTTTTCGGACATACATCATCTAAAGTAGCCAGAATGGAAAACATTATCTGTTCTCTCGGCATTACGCAGCATTCTATCTCTAATCTCCCTGATTGAACATGAACATAAAGATAGAACGGCTCTATGTACCAGCATTTCAAGTGTTTCTTACATGTTTCTAATCATTTCTCGGGACTATCATTGTGTCTGTTAAGCGTTTTACCAAAAGTAGACAGTTTTCCTAGAGGTATACACAGGAATCTTCAAGGTTTAATTTGAGTCATTCAGAAAACGCCAGTCTAATCATAATCACCTGTAAATATAAACAGTATTCTCTTCATTTATCAGCTTCACAAATAGTCTGAGCTTTATAAATGGAAATTCTTAATGTTTGAAAGCACTTTATTTGGAAAAACATCATCTAAAATAGGCAGAATGGTAAACATTATCTGTACAATCGTCATTTCCCAGCATTCTGTCTCTAATCTCCGTGATTGAACATGAAAATAAAGATAGAACGGCTCTATGTACCACCATTTCAAGTCTTTCTTACATGTTTCTAATCATTTCCGGGACTATCATTGTGTATATTAAGAATTTTACCAAAAGTAGACAGTTTTCCTCGAAGTATACACAGGAACCTTCAAGA
Source organism: Myotis yumanensis (assembly GCF_028538775.1). Classification (NCBI taxonomy): domain Eukaryota; kingdom Metazoa; phylum Chordata; class Mammalia; order Chiroptera; family Vespertilionidae; genus Myotis; species Myotis yumanensis. Next base: position 113,877,339 of record NW_027223755.1, on the reverse strand, counting down.
TTTAAATTGTGCCATTCAGAAAACGCCAGGCAATTCAGCCTCAGTTGTAAATATAAACAGTATTCTCTTCATTTATCAGGTTCATACCCATATCCTAGCTCTATAAACTGCAATTCTTAATGTATGAAAGCACATTCTTCGGAAATACATCATCTAAAGGAGCCATAATGGTAAACATTATCTGTACTCTCATCATTACGCAGCATTCTATCCTTAATCTCTGTGATTGAACATGAACATAAAGATAGAACGGCTCTATGTACCAGCATTTCAAGTGTTTCTTACATGTTTCCAATCATTTTTCGGAACTATCATTGTGTATGTGAAGAGTTTTACCAAAGGTAGACAGTTTTCCTACAACTATTTACAGGCATCTTCAAGGTTTAAATTGAGTCATTCAGTAAACGCCAGATAAATCAGAATCACCTGTAAATATAATCAGTATTCTCTTCATTTATCAGCTTCACACATATTCTGAGCTTTATAAATGGAAATTCTTAATGTTTGAAAGCACTTTCTTTGGAAAAACATCATCTAAAGTAGCCAGAATGGTAAACATGATCTGTACTCTCGTTATTTCGCAGCATTGTACCTCTAAACTCCGTGATTGAACATGAACATAAAGATAGAACGGCTCTATGTACCAGCATTTCAAGTGTTTCTTACATGTTTCTAATCATTTCTAGGGACTATCATGGTGTATGTTAAGCGTTTAACCAAAAGTAGACAGTTTTCCTAGAAGTATAAACAGGAATGTTCAAGGTTTCAATTGAGTCATTCAAAAAACGCCAGTCTAATCACAATCACCTGTAAATAGAAACAGTATTCTCTTTATTTATCAGCTTCCTACATATTCTGAGCTTTATAAACAGCAATTCTTAATGTTTGAAAGCACATTCTTCGGAAATATGTCATCTAAGGTATCCAAAATGGTAACCATTATATGTACTGTCGTCATTACGCAGCATTCTGTCTCTAATCTCTGTGATTGAACATGAAAATAAAGATAGAACGGCTCTATGTACCAGCATTTCAAGTGTTTTTTACATGTTTCTAATCACTTCTCGGGACTATCATTGAGTCTGTTAAGCGTTTTACCAAAAGTAGACAGTTTTCCTAGAGGTATACACAGGAATCTTCAAGGTTTAATTTGAGTCATTCAGAAAACGCCAGTCTAATCATAATCACCTGTAAATATAAACAGTATTCTCTTCATTTATCAGCTTCACAAATAGTCTGAGGTTTATAAATGGAAATTCTTAATGTTTGAAAGCACTTTATTTGGAAAAACATCATCTAAAATAGCCAGAATGGTAAACATTATCTGTACAATCGTCATTTCCCAGCATTCTGTCTCTAATCTCCGTGATTGAACATGAAAATAAAGATAGAACGGCTCTATGTACCAGCATTTCAAGTGTTTCTTACATGTTTCTAATCATTTTTCGGGACTATCAGTGTGTCTGTTAAGCGTTTTACCAAAAGTAGACAGTCTTCCTACAAGTATACACAGGAATCTTCAAGGTTTAAATTGAGTCATTCCAAAAACGCCAGTCTAATCAGAATCACCTGTGAATATAAACAGTATTCTCTTCATTTATCAGCTTCATACCCATATTGTCAGCTTTTTAAACGGAAATTCTTAATGTTTGAAAGCACTTTCTTCAGTAATACATCATCTAAAGTAGACAGAATGGTAAACATTATCTCTACTCTTGTCATTACCCAGCATTCTATCTCTAAGCTCCGGGATTGAACATGAACATAAAGATAGAAAGGCTCCATGTACCAGCATTTCAAGTGTTTCTTACAAGTTTCTAATCATTTCTCGGGAATATCATTGCGTATGTTAAGCGTTTTACTAAAAGTAGACAGTCTTCCTACAAGTATACCCAGGAATCTTCAAGGTTTAAATTGAGTCATTCAAAAAACGCCAGTCTAATCAGAATCACCTGTGAATATAAACAGTATTCTCTTCATTTATCAGCTTCATACCCATATTGTCAGCTTTGTAAACGGAAATTCTTAATGTTTGAAAGCACTTTCTTCAGTAATACATCATCTAAAGTAGACAGAATGGTAAACATTATCTCTACTCTTGTCATTACCCTGCATTCTATCTCTAAGCTCCGGGATTGAACATGAACATAAAGATAGAAAGGCTCCATGTACCAGCATTTCAAGTGTTTCTTACAAGTTTCTAATCATTTCTCGGGAATATCATTGCGTATGTTAAGCGTTTTACCAAAAGTAGACAGTTTTCCTAGAAGTATACACACAGGAATCTTCAAAGTTTCAATTGAGTCATTCAGAAAACGCCAGTCTAATCAGAATCACCTGTGAATATAAACAGTATTCTCTTCATTTATCAGCTTCACAAATAGTCTGAGCTTTATAAATGGAAATTCTTAATGTTTGAAAGCACTTTATTTGGAAAAACATCATCTAAAATAGCCAGAATGGTAAATATTATCTGTACAGTCGTCATTTTCCAGCATTCTGTGTCTAATCTCCGTGATTGAACATGAACATAAAGATAGAACGGCTCTATGTACCAGCATTTCAAGTGTTTCTTACATGTTTCTAATCATTTCTAGGTACTATCACTGTGTCTGTTAAGCGTTTAACCAAAAGTAGAAAGTTTTCCTAGAAGTATAAAGAGGAATGTTCAAGTTTCAATTGAGTCATTCAAAAAACGCCAGTCTAATCAGAATCACCTGTAAATAGAAACAGTATTCTCTTTATTTATCAGCTTCCTACATATTCTGAGCTTTATAAACAGCAATTCTAAATGTTTGAAAGCACATTCTTCGGAAATATGTCATCTAAGGTAGCCAGAATGGTAAACATTATCTGTACTGTCGTCATTACGCAGCATTCTGTCTCTAATCTCCGTGATTGAACAAGAAAATAAAGATAGAACGGCTCTATGTACCACCATTTCAAGTGTTTCTTACATGTTTCTAATCATTTCTCGGGACTATCATTGTGTCTGTTAACCGTTTTACCAAAAGTAGACAGTCTTCCTACAAGTATAAACAGGAATCTTCAAGGTTTAAATTGAGTCATTAAAAAACGCCAGTCTAATCAGAATCACCTGTGAATATAAACAGTATTCTCTTCATTTATCAGCTTCATACCCATATTGTCAGCTTTTTAAACTGATATTCTTAATGTTTGAAAGCCCTTTCTTCGGTAATACATCATCTAAAGTAGACAGAATGGTTAACATTATCTCTACTCTTGTCATTACCCAGCATTCTATCTCTAAGCTCCGGGATTGAACATGAACATAAAGATAGAAAGGCTCTATGTATCAGCATTTCAAGTGTTTCTTACAAGTTTCTAATCATTTCTCGGGAATATCATTGCGTATGTTAAGCGTTTTACCAAAAGTAGACAGTTTTCCTAGAAGTATACACACAGGAATCTTCAAGGTTTCAATTGAGTCATTCAGAAAACGCCAGTCTAATCAGAATCACCTGTAAATAGAAACAGTATTCTCTTCATTTATCAGCTTCATACCCATATTGTCAGCTTTTTAAATGGAAATTCTTAATGTTTGAAAGCACTTTCTAGGGTAATACATCATCTAAAATAGCCAGAATGGTAAACATTATCTGTACAATCGTCATTTCCCAGCGTTCTACCTCTAATCTCCGTGATTGAACATGAAAATAAAGATAGAACGGCTCTATGTACCACCATTTCAAGTGTTTCTTACATGTTTCTAATCATTTCTCGGGACTATCATTGTGTCTGTTAACCGTTTTACCAAAAGTAGACAGTCTTCCTATAAGTATACACACAGGAATCTTCAAGGTTTAAATTGAGTCATTAAAAAACGCCAGTCTAATCAGAATCACCTGTGAATATAAACAGTATTCTCTTCATTTATCAGCTTCATACCCATATTGTCAGCTTTTTAAACGGAAATTCTTAATGTTTGAAAGCACTTTCTTCGGTAATACATCATCTAAAGTAGACAGAATGGTAAACATTATCTCTACTCTTGTCATTACCCAGCATTCTATCTCTAAGCTCCGGGATTGAACATGAACATAAAGATAGAAAGGCTCTATGTACCAGCATTTCAAGTGTTTCTTACAAGTTTCTAATCATTTCTCGGGAATATCATTGCGTATGTTAAGCGTTTTACCAAAAGTAGACAGTTTTTCTAGAAGTATACACACTGGAATCTTCAAGGTTTCAATTGAGTCATTCAGAAAACGCCAGTCTAATCAGAATCACTTGTAAATAGAAACAGTATTCTCTTTATTTATCAGCTTCATACGTATTCTGAGCTTTATAAACAGCAATTCTTAATGTTTGAAAGCCCTTTCCTTGGAAAAACAACATCTAGAGTAGCCGCAAATGTAAAGTTCATCCTTACTCTCCTCAGTTGAGAGTTTTTTACCTCTAATCTCAGTGATTGAACTAGGCCATAAAGATAGCATGGCTCTATTATACAGCATTTCAAGTGTTTCTTCCATGTTTCTAGTCAGTTCCCGGGACTATCCTAGTGTATTTTAAGAGTTTTACCAAAATTAGACATTTTTCCAGAAGTAGATACATGAATCTTCAGGATGTAAACTTTGTCATTTAGAAAATGCCAGGCAATTCAGCCTCAATTGTAATTATAAACAGTATTCGCTCCATTGATCAACCTAATACACATATTCTGAGCTTTAAAAACAGCAATTCCTCATGTTGGAAACACTTTCTTTGGAAAAACACCATCTAGAGTAGCCGGAATTGTAAACATTATCATTACTCTCTTCATTTGAGAGTTTTCTACCTCTAATCTCTCTGATTGAACTAGGCCATCAGGATAGAACGGCTCTATTTACCCGCATTTAAACTGTTTCTTACATGTCTCTAATCATTTCTGGGACTATCATTGTGTATTGTAAGAGGTTTACCAAAAGTAGACAGTCTTCCTACAAGTATACACAGGAATCTTCAAGGTTTAAATTGAGTCATTCCAAAAACGCCAGTCTAATCAGAATCACCTGTGAATATAAACAGTATTCTCTTCATTTATCAGCTTCATACCCATATTGTCAGCTTTTTAAACGGAAATTCTTAATGTTTGAAAGCACTTTCTTCAGTAATACATCATCTAAAGTAGACAGAATGGTAAACATTATCTCTACTCTTGTCATTACCCAGCATTCTATCTCTAAGCTCCGGGATTGAACATGAACATAAAGATAGAAAGGCTCCATGTACCAGCATTTCAAGTGTTTCTTACAAGTTTCTAATCATTTCTCGGGAATATCATTGCGTATGTTAAGCGTTTTACTAAAAGTAGACAGTCTTCCTACAAGTATACCCAGGAATCTTCAAGGTTTAAATTGAGTCATTCAAAAAACGCCAGTCTAATCAGAATCACCTGTGAATATAAACAGTATTCTCTTCATTTATCAGCTTCATACCCATATTGTCAGCTTTGTAAACGGAAATTCTTAATGTTTGAAAGCACTTTCTTCAGTAATACATCATCTAAAGTAGACAGAATGGTAAACATTATCTCTACTCTTGTCATTACCCTGCATTCTATCTCTAAGCTCCGGGATTGAACATGAACATAAAGATAGAAAGGCTCCATGTACCAGCATTTCAAGTGTTTCTTACAAGTTTCTAATCATTTCTCGGGAATATCATTGCGTATGTTAAGCGTTTTACCAAAAGTAGACAGTTTTCCTAGAAGTATACACACAGGAATCTTCAAAGTTTCAATTGAGTCATTCAGAAAACGCCAGTCTAATCAGAATCACCTGTGAATATAAACAGTATTCTCTTCATTTATCAGCTTCACAAATAGTCTGAGCTTTATAAATGGAAATTCTTAATGTTTGAAAGCACTTTATTTGGAAAAACATCATCTAAAATAGCCAGAATGGTAAATATTGTCTGTACAGTCGTCATTTTCCAGCATTCTGTGTCTAATCTCCGTGATTGAACATGAACATAAAGATAGAACGGCTCTATGTACCAGCATTTCAAGTGTTTCTTACATGTTTCTAATCATTTCTAGGTACTATCACTGTGTCTGTTAAGCGTTTAACCAAAAGTAGAAAGTTTTCCTAGAAGTATAAAGAGGAATGTTCAAGTTTCAATTGAGTCATTCAAAAAACGCCAGTCTAATCAGAATCACCTGTAAATAGAAACAGTATTCTCTTTATTTATCAGCTTCCTACATATTCTGAGCTTTATAAACAGCAATTCTAAATGTTTGAAAGCACATTCTTCGGAAATATGTCATCTAAGGTAGCCAGAATGGTAAACATTATCTGTACTGTCGTCATTACGCAGCATTCTGTCTCTAATCTCCGTGATTGAACAAGAAAATAAAGATAGAACGGCTCTATGTACCACCATTTCAAGTGTTTCTTACATGTTTCTAATCATTTCTCGGGACTATCATTGTGTCTGTTAACCGTTTTACCAAAAGTAGAGAGTCTTCCTACAAGTATAAACAGGAATCTTCAAGGTTTAAATTGAGTCATTAAAAAACGCCAGTCTAATCAGAATCACCTGTGAATATAAACAGTATTCTCTTCATTTATCAGCTTCATACCCATATTGTCAGCTTTTTAAACGGATATTCTTAATGTTTGAAAGCCCTTTCTTCGGTAATACATCATCTAAAGTAGACAGAATGGTTAACATTATCTCTACTCTTGTCATTACCCAGCATTCTATCTCTAAGCTCCGGGATTGAACATGAACATAAAGATAGAAAGGCTCTATGTATCAGCATTTCAAGTGTTTCTTACAAGTTTCTAATCATTTCTCGGGAATATCATTGCGTATGTTAAGCGTTTTACCAAAAGTAGACAGTTTTCCTAGAAGTATACACACAGGAATCTTCAAGGTTTCAATTGAGTCATTCAGAAAACGCCAGTCTAATCAGAATCACCTGTAAATAGAAACAGTATTCTCTTCATTTATCAGCTTCATACCCATATTGTCAGCTTTTTAAATGGAAATTCTTAATGTTTGAAAGCACTTTCTAGGGTAATACATCATCTAAAATAGCCAGAATGGTAAACATTATCTGTACAATCGTCATTTCCCAGCGTTCTACCTCTAATCTCCGTGATTGAACATGAAAATAAAGATAGAACGGCTCTATGTACCACCATTTCAAGTGTTTCTTACATGTTTCTAATCATTTCTCGGGACTATCATTGTGTCTGTTAACCGTTTTACCAAAAGTAGACAGTCTTCCTATAAGTATACACACAGGAATCTTCAAGGTTTAAATTGAGTCATTAAAAAACGCCAGTCTAATCAGAATCACCTGTGAATATAAACAGTATTCTCTTCATTTATCAGCTTCATACCCATATTGTCAGCTTTTTAAACGGAAATTCTTAATGTTTGAAAGCACTTTCTTCGGTAATACATCATCTAAAGTAGACAGAATGGTAAACATTATCTCTACTCTTGTCATTACCCAGCATTCTATCTCTAAGCTCCGGGATTGAACATGAACATAAAGATAGAAAGGCTCTATGTACCAGCATTTCAAGTGTTTCTTACAAGTTTCTAATCATTTCTCGGGAATATCATTGCGTATGTTAAGCGTTTTACCAAAAGTAGACAGTTTTTCTAGAAGTATACACACTGGAATCTTCAAGGTTTCAATTGAGTCATTCAGAAAACGCCAGTCTAATCAGAATCACTTGTAAATAGAAACAGTATTCTCTTTATTTATCAGCTTCATACGTATTCTGAGCTTTATAAACAGCAATTCTTAATGTTTGAAAGCCCTTTCCTTGGAAAAACAACATCTAGAGTAGCCGCAAATGTAAAGTTCATCCTTACTCTCCTCAGTTGAGAGTTTTTTACCTCTAATCTCAGTGATTGAACTAGGCCATAAAGATAGCATGGCTCTATTATACAGCATTTCAAGTGTTTCTTCCATGTTTCTAGTCAGTTCCCGGGACTATCCTAGTGTATTTTAAGAGTTTTACCAAAATTAGACATTTTTCCAGAAGTAGATACATGAATCTTCAGGATGTAAACTTTGTCATTTAGAAAATGCCAGGCAATTCAGCCTCAATTGTAATTATAAACAGTATTCGCTCCATTGATCAACCTAATACACATATTCTGAGCTTTAAAAACAGCAATTCCTCATGTTGGAAGCACTTTCTTTGGAAAAACACCATCTAGAGTAGCCGGAATTGTAAACATTATCATTACTCTCTTCATTTGAGAGTTTTCTACCTCTAATCTCTCTGATTGAACTAGGCCATCAGGATAGAACGGCTCTATTTACCCGCATTTAAACTGTTTCTTACATGTCTCTAATCATTTCTGGGACTATCATTGTGTATTGTAAGAGGTTTACCAAAAGTAGACAGTTTTCCCAGAAGTATACACATGAATCTTCAAGAGTTAAATTGTGCCATTCAGAAAACGCCACGCAATTCGGCCTCAGTTGTAAATATAAACAGTATTCGCTTCATTTATCAGCTTCATACCCAGATTCTCAGCTTTTTAAACGGAAATTCTTAATGTTTGAAAGCACTTTTTTCGGACATACATCATCTAAAGTAGCCAGAATGGAAAACATTATCTGTTCTCTCGGCATTACGCAGCATTCTATCTCTAATCTCCCTGATTGAACATGAACATAAAGATAGAACGGCTCTATGTACCAGCATTTCAAGTGTTTCTTACATGTTTCTAATCATTTCTCGGGACTATCATTGTGTCTGTTAAGCGTTTTACCAAAAGTAGACAGTTTTCCTAGAGGTATACACAGGAATCTTCAAGGTTTAATTTGAGTCATTCAGAAAACGCCAGTCTAATCATAATCACCTGTAAATATAAACAGTATTCTCTTCATTTATCAGCTTCACAAATAGTCTGAGCTTTATAAATGGAAATTCTTAATGTTTGAAAGCACTTTATTTGGAAAAACATCATCTAAAATAGGCAGAATGGTAAACATTATCTGTACAATCGTCATTTCCCAGCATTCTGTCTCTAATCTCCGTGATTGAACATGAAAATAAAGATAGAACGGCTCTATGTACCACCATTTCAAGTCTTTCTTACATGTTTCTAATCATTTCCGGGACTATCATTGTGTATATTAAGAATTTTACCAAAAGTAGACAGTTTTCCTCGAAGTATACACAGGAACCTTCAAGATTTAAATTGTGCCATTCAGAAAACGCCAGGCAATTCAGCCTCAGTTGTAAATATAAACAGTATTCTCTTCATTTATCAGGTTCATACCCATATCCTAGCTCTATAAACTGCAATTCTTAATGTATGAAAGCACATTCTTCGGAAATACATCATCTAAAGGAGCCAGAATGGTAAACATTATCTGTACTCTCATCATTACGCAGCATTCTATCCTTAATCTCTGTGATTGAACATGAACATAAAGATAGAACGGCTCTATGTACCAGCATTTCAAGTGTTTCTTACATGTTTCCAATCATTTTTCGGAACTATCATTGTGTATGTGAAGAGTTTTACCAAAGGTAGACAGTTTTCCTACAACTATTTACAGGCATCTTCAAGGTTTAAATTGAGTCATTCAGTAAACGCCAGATAAATCAGAATCACCTGTAAATATAATCAGTATTCTCTTCATTTATCAGCTTCACACATATTCTGAGCTTTATAAATGGAAATTCTTAATGTTTGAAAGCACTTTCTTTGGAAAAACATCATCTAAAGTAGCCAGAATGGTAAACATGATCTGTACTCTCGTTATTTCGCAGCATTGTACCTCTAAACTCCGTGATTGAACATGAACATAAAGATAGAACGGCTCTATGTACCAGCATTTCAAGTGTTTCTTACATGTTTCTAATCATTTCTAGGGACTATCATGGTGTATGTTAAGCGTTTAACCAAAAGTAGACAGTTTTCCTAGAAGTATAAACAGGAATGTTCAAGGTTTCAATTGAGTCATTCAAAAAACGCCAGTCTAATCACAATCACCTGTAAATAGAAACAGTATTCTCTTTATTTATCAGCTTCCTACATATTCTGAGCTTTATAAACAGCAATTCTTAATGTTTGAAAGCACATTCTTCGGAAATATGTCATCTAAGGTATCCAAAATGGTAACCATTATATGTACTGTCGTCATTACGCAGCATTCTGTCTCTAATCTCTGTGATTGAACATGAAAATAAAGATAGAACGGCTCTATGTACCAGCATTTCAAGTGTTTTTTACATGTTTCTAATCACTTCTCGGGACTATCATTGAGTCTGTTAAGCGTTTTACCAAAAGTAGACAGTTTTCCTAGAGGTATACACAGGAATCTTCAAGGTTTAATTTGAGTCATTCAGAAAACGCCAGTCTAATCATAATCACCTGTAAATATAAACAGTATTCTCTTCATTTATCAGCTTCACAAATAGTCTGAGGTTTATAAATGGAAATTCTTAATGTTTGAAAGCACTTTATTTGGAAAAACATCATCTAAAATAGCCAGAATGGTAAACATTATCTGTACAATCGTCATTTCCCAGCATTCTGTCTCTAATCTCCGTGATTGAACATGAAAATAAAGATAGAACGGCTCTATGTACCAGCATTTCAAGTGTTTCTTACATGTTTCTAATCATTTTTCGGGACTATCAGTGTGTCTGTTAAGCGTTTTACCAAAAGTAGACAGTCTTCCTACAAGTATACACAGGAATCTTCAAGGTTTAAATTGAGTCATTCCCAAAACGCCAGTCTAATCAGAATCACCTGTGAATATAAACAGTATTCTCTTCATTTATCAGCTTCATACCCATATTGTCAGCTTTTTAAACGGAAATTCTTAATGTTTGAAAGCACTTTCTTCAGTAATACATCATCTAAAGTAGACAGAATGGTAAACATTATCTCTACTCTTGTCATTACCCAGCATTCTATCTCTAAGCTCCGGGATTGAACATGAACATAAAGATAGAAAGGCTCCATGTACCAGCATTTCAAGTGTTTCTTACAAGTTTCTAATCATTTCTCGGGAATATCATTGCGTATGTTAAGCGTTTTACTAAAAGTAGACAGTCTTCCTACAAGTATACCCAGGAATCTTCAAGGTTTAAATTGAGTCATTCAAAAAACGCCAGTCTAATCAGAATCACCTGTGAATATAAACAGTATTCTCTTCATTTATCAGCTTCATACCCATATTGTCAGCTTTGTAAACGGAAATTCTTAATGTTTGAAAGCACTTTCTTCAGTAATACATCATCTAAAGTAGACAGAATGGTAAACATTATCTCTACTCTTGTCATTACCCTGCATTCTATCTCTAAGCTCCGGGATTGAACATGAACATAAAGATAGAAAGGCTCCATGTACCAGCATTTCAAGTGTTTCTTACAAGTTTCTAATCATTTCTCGGGAATATCATTGCGTATGTTAAGCGTTTTACCAAAAGTAGACAGTTTTCCTAGAAGTATACACACAGGAATCTTCAAAGTTTCAATTGAGTCATTCAGAAAACGCCAGTCTAATCAGAATCACCTGTGAATATAAACAGTATTCTCTTCATTTATCAGCTTCACAAATAGTCTGAGATTTATAAATCGAAATTCTTAATGTTTGAAAGCACTTTATTTGGAAAAACATCATCTAAAATAGCCAGAATGGTAAATATTGTCTGTACAGTCGTCATTTTCCAGCATTCTGTGTCTAATCTCCGTGATTGAACATGAACATAAAGATAGAACGGCTCTATGTACCAGCATTTCAAGTGTTTCTTACATGTTTCTAATCATTTCTAGGTACTATCACTGTGTCTGTTAAGCGTTTAACCAAAAGTAGAAAGTTTTCCTAGAAGTATAAAGAGGAATGTTCAAGTTTCAATTGAGTCATTCAAAAAACGCCAGTATCATCAGAATCACCTGTAAATAGAAACAGTATTCTCTTTATTTATCAGCTTCCTACATATTCTGAGCTTTATAAACAGCAATTCTAAATGTTTGAAAGCACATTCTTCGGAAATATGTCATCTAAGGTAGCCAGAATGGTAAACATTATCTGTACTGTCGTCATTACGCAGCATTCTGTCTCTAATCTCCGTGATTGAACAAGAAAATAAAGATAGAACGGCTCTATGTACCACCATTTCAAGTGTTTCTTACATGTTTCTAATCATTTCTCGGGACTATCATTGTGTCTGTTAACCGTTTTACCAAAAGTAGAGAGTCTTCCTACAAGTATAAACAGGAATCTTCAAGGTTTAAATTGAGTCATTAAAAAACGCCAGTCTAATCAGAATCACCTGTGAATATAAACAGTATTCTCTTCATTTATCAGCTTCATACCCATATTGTCAGCTTTTTAAACGGATATTCTTAATGTTTGAAAGCCCTTTCTTCGGTAATACATCATCTAAAGTAGACAGAATGGTTAACATTATCTCTACTCTTGTCATTACCCAGCATTCTATCTCTAAGCTCCGGGATTGAACATGAACATAAAGATAGAAAGGCTCTATGTATCAGCATTTCAAGTGTTTCTTACAAGTTTCTAATCATTTCTCGGGAATATCATTGCGTATGTTAAGCGTTTTACCAAAAGTAGACAGTTTTCCTAGAAGTATACACACAGGAATCTTCAAGGTTTCAATTGAGTCATTCAGAAAACGCCAGTCTAATCAGAATCACCTGTAAATAGAAACAGTATTCTCTTCATTTATCAGCTTCATACCCATATTGTCAGCTTTTTAAATGGAAATTCTTAATGTTTGAAAGCACTTTCTAGGGTAATACATCATCTAAAATAGCCAGAATGGTAAACATTATCTGTACAATCGTCATTTCCCAGCGTTCTACCTCTAATCTCCGTGATTGAACATGAAAATAAAGATAGAACGGCTCTATGTACCACCATTTCAAGTGTTTCTTACATGTTTCTAATCATTTCTCGGGACTATCATTGTGTCTGTTAACCGTTTTACCAAAAGTAGACAGTCTTCCTATAAGTATACACACAGGAATCTTCAAGGTTTAAATTGAGTCATTAAAAAACGCCAGTCTAATCAGAATCACCTGTGAATATAAACAGTATTCTCTTCATTTATCAGCTTCATACCCATATTGTCAGCTTTTTAAACGGAAATTCTTAATGTTTGAAAGCACTTTCTTCGGTAATACATCATCTAAAGTAGACAGAATGGTAAACATTATCTCTACTCTTGTCATTACCCAGCATTCTATCTCTAAGCTCCGGGATTGAACATGAACATAAAGATAGAAAGGCTCTATGTACCAGCATTTCAAGTGTTTCTTACAAGTTTCTAATCATTTCTCGGGAATATCATTGCGTATGTTAAGCGTTTTACCAAAAGTAGACAGTTTTTCTAGAAGTATACACACTGGAATCTTCAAGGTTTCAATTGAGTCATTCAGAAAACGCCAGTCTAATCAGAATCACTTGTAAATAGAAACAGTATTCTCTTTATTTATCAGCTTCATACGTATTCTGAGCTTTATAAACAGCAATTCTTAATGTTTGAAAGCCCTTTCCTTGGAAAAACAACATCTAGAGTAGCCGCAAATGTAAAGTTCATCCTTACTCTCCTCAGTTGAGAGTTTTTTACCTCTAATCTCAGTGATTGAACTAGGCCATAAAGATAGCATGGCTCTATTATACAGCATTTCAAGTGTTTCTTCCATGTTTCTAGTCAGTTCCCGGGACTATCCTAGTGTATTTTAAGAGTTTTACCAAAATTAGACATTTTTCCAGAAGTAGATACATGAATCTTCAGGATGTAAACTTTGTCATTTAGAAAATGCCAGGCAATTCAGCCTCAATTGTAATTATAAACAGTATTCGCTCCATTGATCAACCTAATACACATATTCTGAGCTTTAAAAACAGCAATTCCTCATGTTGGAAGCACTTTCTTTGGAAAAACACCATCTAGAGTAGCCGGAATTGTAAACATTATCATTACTCTCTTCATTTGAGAGTTTTCTACCTCTAATCTCTCTGATTGAACTAGGCCATCAGGATAGAACGGCTCTATTTACCCGCATTTAAACTGTTTCTTACATGTCTCTAATCATTTCTGGGACTATCATTGTGTATTGTAAGAGGTTTACCAAAAGTAGACAGTTTTCCCAGAAGTATACACATGAATCTTCAAGAGTTAAATTGTGCCATTCAGAAAACGCCACGCAATTCGGCCTCAGTTGTAAATATAAACAGTATTCGCTTCATTTATCAGCTTCATACCCAGATTCTCAGCTTTTTAAACGGAAATTCTTAATGTTTGAAAGCACTTTTTTCGGACATACATCATCTAAAGTAGCCAGAATGGAAAACATTATCTGTTCTCTCGGCATTACGCAGCATTCTATCTCTAATCTCCCTGATTGAACATGAACATAAAGATAGAACGGCTCTATGTACCAGCATTTCAAGTGTTTCTTACATGTTTCTAATCATTTCTCGGGACTATCATTGTGTCTGTTAAGCGTTTTACCAAAAGTAGACAGTTTTCCTAGAGGTATACACAGGAATCTTCAAGGTTTAATTTGAGTCATTCAGAAAACGCCAGTCTAATCATAATCACCTGTAAATATAAACAGTATTCTCTTCATTTATCAGCTTCACAAATAGTCTGAGCTTTATAAATGGAAATTCTTAATGTTTGAAAGCACTTTATTTGGAAAAACATCATCTAAAATAGGCAGAATGGTAAACATTATCTGTACAATCGTCATTTCCCAGCATTCTGTCTCTAATCTCCGTGATTGAACATGAAAATAAAGATAGAACGGCTCTATGTACCACCATTTCAAGTCTTTCTTACATGTTTCTAATCATTTCCGGGACTATCATTGTGTATATTAAGAATTTTACCAAAAGTAGACAGTTTTCCTCGAAGTATACACAGGAACCTTCAAGATTTAAATTGTGCCATTCAGAAAACGCCAGGCAATTCAGCCTCAGTTGTAAATATAAACAGTATTCTCTTCATTTATCAGGTTCATACCCATATCCTAGCTCTATAAACTGCAATTCTTAATGTATGAAAGCACATTCTTCGGAAATACATCATCTAAAGTAGCCAGAATGGTAAACATTATCTGTACTCTCATCATTACGCAGCATTCTATCCTTAATCTCTGTGATTGAACATGAACATAAAGATAGAACGGCTCTATGTACCAGCATTTCAAGTGTTTCTTACATGTTTCCAATCATTTTTCGGAACTATCATTGTGTATGTGAAGAGTTTTACCAAAGGTAGACAGTTTTCCTACAACTATTTACAGGCATCTTCAAGGTTTAAATTGAGTCATTCAGTAAACGCCAGATAAATCAGAATCACCTGTAAATATAATCAGTATTCTCTTCATTTATCAGCTTCACACATATTCTGAGCTTTATAAATGGAAATTCTTAATGTTTGAAAGCACTTTCTTTGGAAAAACATCATCTAAAGTAGCCAGAATGGTAAACATGATCTGTACTCTCGTTATTTCGCAGCATTGTACCTCTAAACTCCGTGATTGAACATGAACATAAAGATAGAACGGCTCTATGTACCAGCATTTCAAGTGTTTCTTACATGTTTCTAATCATTTCTAGGGACTATCATGGTGTATGTTAAGCGTTTAACCAAAAGTAGACAGTTTTCCTAGAAGTATAAACAGGAATGTTCAAGGTTTCAATTGAGTCATTCAAAAAACGCCAGTCTAATCACAATCACCTGTAAATAGAAACAGTATTCTCTTTATTTATCAGCTTCCTACATATTCTGAGCTTTATAAACAGCAATTCTTAATGTTTGAAAGCACATTCTTCGGAAATATGTCATCTAAGGTATCCAAAATGGTAACCATTATATGTACTGTCGTCATTACGCAGCATTCTGTCTCTAATCTCTGTGATTGAACATGAAAATAAAGATAGAACGGCTCTATGTACCAGCATTTCAAGTGTTTTTTACATGTTTCTAATCACTTCTCGGGACTATCATTGAGTCTGTTAAGCGTTTTACCAAAAGTAGACAGTTTTCCTAGAGGTATACACAGGAATCTTCAAGGTTTAATTTGAGTCATTCAGAAAACGCCAGTCTAATCATAATCACCTGTAAATATAAACAGTATTCTCTTCATTTATCAGCTTCACAAATAGTCTGAGGTTTATAAATGGAAATTCTTAATGTTTGAAAGCACTTTATTTGGAAAAACATCATCTAAAATAGCCAGAATGGTAAACATTATCTGTACAATCGTCATTTCCCAGCATTCTGTCTCTAATCTCCGTGATTGAACATGAAAATAAAGATAGAACGGCTCTATGTACCAGCATTTCAAGTGTTTCTTACATGTTTCTAATCATTTTTCGGGACTATCAGTGTGTCTGTTAAGCGTTTTACCAAAAGTAGACAGTCTTCCTACAAGTATACACAGGAATCTTCAAGGTTTAAATTGAGTCATTCCCAAAACGCCAGTCTAATCAGAATCACCTGTGAATATAAACAGTATTCTCTTCATTTATCAGCTTCATACCCATATTGTCAGCTTTTTAAACGGAAATTCTTAATGTTTGAAAGCACTTTCTTCAGTAATACATCATCTAAAGTAGACAGAATGGTAAACATTATCTCTACTCTTGTCATTACCCAGCATTCTATCTCTAAGCTCCGGGATTGAACATGAACATAAAGATAGAAAGGCTCCATGTACCAGCATTTCAAGTGTTTCTTACAAGTTTCTAATCATTTCTCGGGAATATCATTGCGTATGTTAAGCGTTTTACTAAAAGTAGACAGTCTTCCTACAAGTATACCCAGGAATCTTCAAGGTTTAAATTGAGTCATTCAAAAAACGCCAGTCTAATCAGAATCACCTGTGAATATAAACAGTATTCTCTTCATTTATCAGCTTCATACCCATATTGTCAGCTTTGTAAACGGAAATTCTTAATGTTTGAAAGCACTTTCTTCAGTAATACATCATCTAAAGTAGACAGAATGGTAAACATTATCTCTACTCTTGTCATTACCCTGCATTCTATCTCTAAGCTCCGGGATTGAACATGAACATAAAGATAGAAAGGCTCCATGTACCAGCATTTCAAGTGTTTCTTACAAGTTTCTAATCATTTCTCGGGAATATCATTGCGTATGTTAAGCGTTTTACCAAAAGTAGACAGTTTTCCTAGAAGTATACACACAGGAATCTTCAAAGTTTCAATTGAGTCATTCAGAAAACGCCAGTCTAATCAGAATCACCTGTGAATATAAACAGTATTCTCTTCATTTATCAGCTTCACAAATAGTCTGAGCTTTATAAATGGAAATTCTTAATGTTTGAAAGCACTTTATTTGGAAAAACATCATCTAAAATAGCCAGAATGGTAAATATTGTCTGTACAGTCGTCATTTTCCAGCATTCTGTGTCTAATCTCCGTGATTGAACATGAACATAAAGATAGAACGGCTCTATGTACCAGCATTTCAAGTGTTTCTTACATGTTTCTAATCATTTCTAGGTACTATCACTGTGTCTGTTAAGCGTTTAACCAAAAGTAGAAAGTTTTCCTAGAAGTATAAAGAGGAATGTTCAAGTTTCAATTGAGTCATTCAAAAAACGCCAGTCTAATCAGAATCACCTGTAAATAGAAACAGTATTCTCTTTATTTATCAGCTTCCTACATATTCTGAGCTTTATAAACAGCAATTCTAAATGTTTGAAAGCACATTCTTCGGAAATATGTCATCTAAGGTAGCCAGAATGGTAAACATTATCTGTACTGTCGTCATTACGCAGCATTCTGTCTCTAATCTCCGTGATTGAACAAGAAAATAAAGATAGAACGGCTCTATGTACCACCATTTCAAGTGTTTCTTACATGTTTCTAATCATTTCTCGGGACTATCATTGTGTCTGTTAACCGTTTTACCAAAAGTAGAGAGTCTTCCTACAAGTATAAACAGGAATCTTCAAGGTTTAAATTGAGTCATTAAAAAACGCCAGTCTAATCAGAATCACCTGTGAATATAAACAGTATTCTCTTCATTTATCAGCTTCATACCCATATTGTCAGCTTTTTAAACGGATATTCTTAATGTTTGAAAGCCCTTTCTTCGGTAATACATCATCTAAAGTAGACAGAATGGTTAACATTATCTCTACTCTTGTCATTACCCAGCATTCTATCTCTAAGCTCCGGGATTGAACATGAACATAAAGATAGAAAGGCTCTATGTATCAGCATTTCAAGTGTTTCTTACAAGTTTCTAATCATTTCTCGGGAATATCATTGCGTATGTTAAGCGTTTTACCAAAAGTAGACAGTTTTCCTAGAAGTATACACACAGGAATCTTCAAGGTTTCAATTGAGTCATTCAGAAAACGCCAGTCTAATCAGAATCACCTGTAAATAGAAACAGTATTCTCTTCATTTATCAGCTTCATACCCATATTGTCAGCTTTTTAAATGGAAATTCTTAATGTTTGAAAGCACTTTCTAGGGTAATACATCATCTAAAATAGCCAGAATGGTAAACATTATCTGTACAATCGTCATTTCCCAGCGTTCTACCTCTAATCTCCGTGATTGAACATGAAAATAAAGATAGAACGGCTCTATGTACCACCATTTCAAGTGTTTCTTACATGTTTCTAATCATTTCTCGGGACTATCATTGTGTCTGTTAACCGTTTTACCAAAAGTAGACAGTCTTCCTATAAGTATACACACAGGAATCTTCAAGGTTTAAATTGAGTCATTAAAAAACGCCAGTCTAATCAGAATCACCTGTGAATATAAACAGTATTCTCTTCATTTATCAGCTTCATACCCATATTGTCAGCTTTTTAAACGGAAATTCTTAATGTTTGAAAGCACTTTCTTCGGTAATACATCATCTAAAGTAGACAGAATGGTAAACATTATCTCTACTCTTGTCATTACCCAGCATTCTATCTCTAAGCTCCGGGATTGAACATGAACATAAAGATAGAAAGGCTCTATGTACCAGCATTTCAAGTGTTTCTTACAAGTTTCTAATCATTTCTCGGGAATATCATTGCGTATGTTAAGCGTTTTACCAAAAGTAGACAGTTTTTCTAGAAGTATACACACTGGAATCTTCAAGGTTTCAATTGAGTCATTCAGAAAACGCCAGTCTAATCAGAATCACTTGTAAATAGAAACAGTATTCTCTTTATTTATCAGCTTCATACGTATTCTGAGCTTTATAAACAGCAATTCTTAATGTTTGAAAGCCCTTTCCTTGGAAAAACAACATCTAGAGTAGCCGCAAATGTAAAGTTCATCCTTACTCTCCTCAGTTGAGAGTTTTTTACCTCTAATCTCAGTGATTGAACTAGGCCATAAAGATAGCATGGCTCTATTATACAGCATTTCAAGTGTTTCTTCCATGTTTCTAGTCAGTTCCCGGGACTATCCTAGTGTATTTTAAGAGTTTTACCAAAATTAGACATTTTTCCAGAAGTAGATACATGAATCTTCAGGATGTAAACTTTGTCATTTAGAAAATGCCAGGCAATTCAGCCTCAATTGTAATTATAAACAGTATTCGCTCCATTGATCAACCTAATACACATATTCTGAGCTTTAAAAACAGCAATTCCTCATGTTGGAAGCACTTTCTTTGGAAAAACACCATCTAGAGTAGCCGGAATTGTAAACATTATCATTACTCTCTTCATTTGAGAGTTTTCTACCTCTAATCTCTCTGATTGAACTAGGCCATCAGGATAGAACGGCTCTATTTACCCGCATTTAAACTGTTTCTTACATGTCTCTAATCATTTCTGGGACTATCATTGTGTATTGTAAGAGGTTTACCAAAAGTAGACAGTTTTCCCAGAAGTATACACATGAATCTTCAAGAGTTAAATTGTGCCATTCAGAAAACGCCACGCAATTCGGCCTCAGTTGTAAATATAAACAGTATTCGCTTCATTTATCAGCTTCATACCCAGATTCTCAGCTTTTTAAACGGAAATTCTTAATGTTTGAAAGCACTTTTTTCGGACATACATCATCTAAAGTAGCCAGAATGGAAAACATTATCTGTTCTCTCGGCATTACGCAGCATTCTATCTCTAATCTCCCTGATTGAACATGAACATAAAGATAGAACGGCTCTATGTACCAGCATTTCAAGTGTTTCTTACATGTTTCTAATCATTTCTCGGGACTATCATTGAGTCTGTTAAGCGTTTTACCAAAAGTAGACAGTTTTCCTAGAGGTATACACAGGAATCTTCAAGGTTTAATTTGAGTCATTCAGAAAACGCCAGTCTAATCATAATCACCTGTAAATATAAACAGTATTCTCTTCATTTATCAGCTTCACAAATAGTCTGAGCTTTATAAATGGAAATTCTTAATGTTTGAAAGCACTTTATTTGGAAAAACATCATCTAAAATAGGCAGAATGGTAAACATTATCTGTACAATCGTCATTTCCCAGCATTCTGTCTCTAATCTCCGTGATTGAACATGAAAATAAAGATAGAACGGCTCTATGTACCACCATTTCAAGTCTTCCTTACATGTTTCTAATCATTTCCGGGACTATCATTGTGTATATTAAGAATTTTACCAAAAGTAGACAGTTTTCCTCGAAGTATACACAGGAACCTTCAAGATTTAAATTGTGCCATTCAGAAAACGCCAGGCAATTCAGCCTCAGTTGTAAATATAAACAGTATTCTCTTCATTTATCAGGTTCATACCCATATCCTAGCTCTATAAACTGCAATTCTTAATGTATGAAAGCACATTCTTCGGAAATACATCATCTAAAGTAGCCAGAATGGTAAACATTATCTGTACTCTCATCATTACGCAGCATTCTATCCTTAATCTCTGTGATTGAACATGAACATAAAGATAGAACGGCTCTATGTACCAGCATTTCAAGTGTTTCTTACATGTTTCCAATCATTTTTCGGAACTATCATTGTGTATGTGAAGAGTTTTACCAAAGGTAGACAGTTTTCCTACAACTATTTACAGGCATCTTCAAGGTTTAAATTGAGTCATTCAGTAAACGCCAGATAAATCAGAATCACCTGTAAATATAATCAGTATTCTCTTCATTTATCAGCTTCACACATATTCTGAGCTTTATAAATGGAAATTCTTAATGTTTGAAAGCACTTTCTTTGGAAAAACATCATCTAAAGTAGCCAGAATGGTAAACATGATCTGTACTCTCGTTATTTCGCAGCATTGTACCTCTAAACTCCATGATTGAACATGAACATAAAGATAGAACGGCTCTATGTACCAGCATTTCAAGTGTTTCTTACATGTTTCTAATCATTTCTAGGGACTATCATGGTGTATGTTAAGCGTTTAACCAAAAGTAGACAGTTTTCCTAGAAGTATAAACAGGAATGTTCAAGGTTTCAATTGAGTCATTCAAAAAACGCCAGTCTAATCACAATCACCTGTAAATAGAAACAGTATTCTCTTTATTTATCAGCTTCCTACATATTCTGAGCTTTATAAACAGCAATTCTTAATGTTTGAAAGCACATTCTTCGGAAATATGTCATCTAAGGTATCCAAAATGGTAACCATTATATGTACTGTCGTCATTACGCAGCATTCTGTCTCTAATCTCTGTGATTGAACATGAAAATAAAGATAGAACGGCTCTATGTACCAGCATTTCAAGTGTTTTTTACATGTTTCTAATCACTTCTCGGGACTATCATTGAGTCTGTTAAGCGTTTTACCAAAAGTAGACAGTTTTCCTAGAGGTATACACAGGAATCTTCAAGGTTTAATTTGAGTCATTCAGAAAACGCCAGTCTAATCATAATCACCTGTAAATATAAACAGTATTCTCTTCATTTATCAGCTTCACAAATAGTCTGAGGTTTATAAATGGAAATTCTTAATGTTTGAAAGCACTTTATTTGGAAAAACATCATCTAAAATAGCCAGAATGGTAAACATTATCTGTACAATCGTCATTTCCCAGCATTCTGTCTCTAATCTCCGTGATTGAACATGAAAATAAAGATAGAACGGCTCTATGTACCAGCATTTCAAGTGTTTCTTACATGTTTCTAATCATTTTTCGGGACTATCAGTGTGTCTGTTAAGCGTTTTACCAAAAGTAGACAGTCTTCCTACAAGTATACACAGGAATCTTCAAGGTTTAAATTGAGTCATTCCAAAAACGCCAGTCTAATCAGAATCACCTGTGAATATAAACAGTATTCTCTTCATTTATCAGCTTCATACCCATATTGTCAGCTTTTTAAACGGAAATTCTTAATGTTTGAAAGCACTTTCTTCAGTAATACATCATCTAAAGTAGACAGAATGGTAAACATTATCTCTACTCTTGTCATTACCCAGCATTCTATCTCTAAGCTCCGGGATTGAACATGAACATAAAGATAGAAAGGCTCCATGTACCAGCATTTCAAGTGTTTCTTACAAGTTTCTAATCATTTCTCGGGAATATCATTGCGTATGTTAAGCGTTTTACTAAAAGTAGACAGTCTTCCTACAAGTATACCCAGGAATCTTCAAGGTTTAAATTGAGTCATTCAAAAAACGCCAGTCTAATCAGAATCACCTGTGAATATAAACAGTATTCTCTTCATTTATCAGCTTCATACCCATATTGTCAGCTTTGTAAACGGAAATTCTTAATGTTTGAAAGCACTTTCTTCAGTAATACATCATCTAAAGTAGACAGAATGGTAAACATTATCTCTACTCTTGTCATTACCCTGCATTCTATCTCTAAGCTCCGGGATTGAACATGAACATAAAGATAGAAAGGCTCCATGTACCAGCATTTCAAGTGTTTCTTACAAGTTTCTAATCATTTCTCGGGAATATCATTGCGTATGTTAAGCGTTTTACCAAAAGTAGACAGTTTTCCTAGAAGTATACACACAGGAATCTTCAAAGTTTCAATTGAGTCATTCAGAAAACGCCAGTCTAATCAGAATCACCTGTAAATAGAAACAGTATTCTCTTCATTTATCAGCTTCATACCCATATTGTCAGCTTTTTAAATGGAAATTCTTAATGTTTGAAAGCACTTTCTAGGGTAATACATCATCTAAAATAGCCAGAATGGTAAACATTATCTGTACAATCGTCATTTCCCAGCGTTCTACCTCTAATCTCCGTGATTGAACATGAAAATAAAGATAGAACGGCTCTATGTACCACCATTTCAAGTGTTTCTTACATGTTTCTAATCATTTCTCGGGACTATCATTGTGTCTGTTAACCGTTTTACCAAAAGTAGACAGTCTTCCTATAAGTATACACACAGGAATCTTCAAGGTTTAAATTGAGTCATTAAAAAACGCCAGTCTAATCAGAATCACCTGTGAATATAAACAGTATTCTCTTCATTTATCAGCTTCATACCCATATTGTCAGCTTTTTAAACGGAAATTCTTAATGTTTGAAAGCACTTTCTTCGGTAATACATCATCTAAAGTAGACAGAATGGTAAACATTATCTCTACTCTTGTCATTACCCAGCATTCTATCTCTAAGCTCCGGGATTGAACATGAACATAAAGATAGAAAGGCTCTATGTACCAGCATTTCAAGTGTTTCTTACAAGTTTCTAATCATTTCTCGGGAATATCATTGCGTATGTTAAGCGTTTTACCAAAAGTAGACAGTTTTTCTAGAAGTATACACACTGGAATCTTCAAGGTTTCAATTGAGTCATTCAGAAAACGCCAGTCTAATCAGAATCACTTGTAAATAGAAACAGTATTCTCTTTATTTATCAGCTTCATACGTATTCTGAGCTTTATAAACAGCAATTCTTAATGTTTGAAAGCCCTTTCCTTGGAAAAACAACATCTAGAGTAGCCGCAAATGTAAAGTTCATCCTTACTCTCCTCAGTTGAGAGTTTTTTACCTCTAATCTCAGTGATTGAACTAGGCCATAAAGATAGCATGGCTCTATTATACAGCATTTCAAGTGTTTCTTCCATGTTTCTAGTCAGTTCCCGGGACTATCCTAGTGTATTTTAAGAGTTTTACCAAAATTAGACATTTTTCCAGAAGTAGATACATGAATCTTCAGGATGTAAACTTTGTCATTTAGAAAATGCCAGGCAATTCAGCCTCAATTGTAATTATAAACAGTATTCGCTCCATTGATCAACCTAATACACATATTCTGAGCTTTAAAAACAGCAATTCCTCATGTTGGAAGCACTTTCTTTGGAAAAACACCATCTAGAGTAGCCGGAATTGTAAACATTATCATTACTCTCTTCATTTGAGAGTTTTCTACCTCTAATCTCTCTGATTGAACTAGGCCATCAGGATAGAACGGCTCTATTTACCCGCATTTAAACTGTTTCTTACATGTCTCTAATCATTTCTGGGACTATCATTGTGTATTGTAAGAGGTTTACCAAAAGTAGACAGTTTTCCCAGAAGTATACACATGAATCTTCAAGAGTTAAATTGTGCCATTCAGAAAACGCCACGCAATTCGGCCTCAGTTGTAAATATAAACAGTATTCGCTTCATTTATCAGCTTCATACCCAGATTCTCAGCTTTTTAAACGGAAATTCTTAATGTTTGAAAGCACTTTTTTCGGACATACATCATCTAAAGTAGCCAGAATGGAAAACATTATCTGTTCTCTCGGCATTACGCAGCATTCTATCTCTAATCTCCCTGATTGAACATGAACATAAAGATAGAACGGCTCTATGTACCAGCATTTCAAGTGTTTCTTACATGTTTCTAATCATTTCTCGGGACTATCATTGAGTCTGTTAAGCGTTTTACCAAAAGTAGACAGTTTTCCTAGAGGTATACACAGGAATCTTCAAGGTTTAATTTGAGTCATTCAGAAAACGCCAGTCTAATCATAATCACCTGTAAATATAAACAGTATTCTCTTCATTTATCAGCTTCACAAATAGTCTGAGCTTTATAAATGGAAATTCTTAATGTTTGAAAGCACTTTATTTGGAAAAACATCATCTAAAATAGGCAGAATGGTAAACATTATCTGTACAATCGTCATTTCCCAGCATTCTGTCTCTAATCTCCGTGATTGAACATGAAAATAAAGATAGAACGGCTCTATGTACCACCATTTCAAGTCTTCCTTACATGTTTCTAATCATTTCCGGGACTATCATTGTGTATATTAAGAATTTTACCAAAAGTAGACAGTTTTCCTCGAAGTATACACAGGAACCTTCAAGATTTAAATTGTGCCATTCAGAAAACGCCAGGCAATTCAGCCTCAGTTGTAAATATAAACAGTATTCTCTTCATTTATCAGGTTCATACCCATATCCTAGCTCTATAAACTGCAATTCTTAATGTATGAAAGCACATTCTTCGGAAATACATCATCTAAAGTAGCCAGAATGGTAAACATTATCTGTACTCTCATCATTACGCAGCATTCTATCCTTAATCTCTGTGATTGAACATGAACATAAAGATAGAACGGCTCTATGTACCAGCATTTCAAGTGTTTCTTACATGTTTCCAATCATTTTTCGGAACTATCATTGTGTATGTGAAGAGTTTTACCAAAGGTAGACAGTTTTCCTACAACTATTTACAGGCATCTTCAAGGTTTAAATTGAGTCATTCAGTAAACGCCAGATAAATCAGAATCACCTGTAAATATAATCAGTATTCTCTTCATTTATCAGCTTCACACATATTCTGAGCTTTATAAATGGAAATTCTTAATGTTTGAAAGCACTTTCTTTGGAAAAACATCATCTAAAGTAGCCAGAATGGTAAACATGATCTGTACTCTCGTTATTTCGCAGCATTGTACCTCTAAACTCCATGATTGAACATGAACATAAAGATAGAACGGCTCTATGTACCAGCATTTCAAGTGTTTCTTACATGTTTCTAATCATTTCTAGGGACTATCATGGTGTATGTTAAGCGTTTAACCAAAAGTAGACAGTTTTCCTAGAAGTATAAACAGGAATGTTCAAGGTTTCAATTGAGTCATTCAAAAAACGCCAGTCTAATCACAATCACCTGTAAATAGAAACAGTATTCTCTTTATTTATCAGCTTCCTACATATTCTGAGCTTTATAAACAGCAATTCTTAATGTTTGAAAGCACATTCTTCGGAAATATGTCATCTAAGGTATCCAAAATGGTAACCATTATATGTACTGTCGTCATTACGCAGCATTCTGTCTCTAATCTCTGTGATTGAACATGAAAATAAAGATAGAACGGCTCTATGTACCAGCATTTCAAGTGTTTTTTACATGTTTCTAATCACTTCTCGGGACTATCATTGAGTCTGTTAAGCGTTTTACCAAAAGTAGACAGTTTTCCTAGAGGTATACACAGGAATCTTCAAGGTTTAATTTGAGTCATTCAGAAAACGCCAGTCTAATCATAATCACCTGTAAATATAAACAGTATTCTCTTCATTTATCAGCTTCACAAATAGTCTGAGGTTTATAAATGGAAATTCTTAATGTTTGAAAGCACTTTATTTGGAAAAACATCATCTAAAATAGCCAGAATGGTAAACATTATCTGTACAATCGTCATTTCCCAGCATTCTGTCTCTAATCTCCGTGATTGAACATGAAAATAAAGATAGAACGGCTCTATGTACCAGCATTTCAAGTGTTTCTTACATGTTTCTAATCATTTTTCGGGACTATCAGTGTGTCTGTTAAGCGTTTTACCAAAAGTAGACAGTCTTCCTACAAGTATACACAGGAATCTTCAAGGTTTAAATTGAGTCATTCCAAAAACGCCAGTCTAATCAGAATCACCTGTGAATATAAACAGTATTCTCTTCATTTATCAGCTTCATACCCATATTGTCAGCTTTTTAAACGGAAATTCTTAATGTTTGAAAGCACTTTCTTCAGTAATACATCATCTAAAGTAGACAGAATGGTAAACATTATCTCTACTCTTGTCATTACCCAGCATTCTATCTCTAAGCTCCGGGATTGAACATGAACATAAAGATAGAAAGGCTCCATGTACCAGCATTTCAAGTGTTTCTTACAAGTTTCTAATCATTTCTCGGGAATATCATTGCGTATGTTAAGCGTTTTACTAAAAGTAGACAGTCTTCCTACAAGTATACCCAGGAATCTTCAAGGTTTAAATTGAGTCATTCAAAAAACGCCAGTCTAATCAGAATCACCTGTGAATATAAACAGTATTCTCTTCATTTATCAGCTTCATACCCATATTGTCAGCTTTGTAAACGGAAATTCTTAATGTTTGAAAGCACTTTCTTCAGTAATACATCATCTAAAGTAGACAGAATGGTAAACATTATCTCTACTCTTGTCATTACCCTGCATTCTATCTCTAAGCTCCGGGATTGAACATGAACATAAAAATAGAAAGGCTCCATGTACCAGCATTTCAAGTGTTTCTTACAAGTTTCTAATCATTTCTCGGGAATATCATTGCGTATGTTAAGCGTTTTACCAAAAGTAGACAGTTTTCCTAGAAGTATACACACAGGAATCTTCAAAGTTTCAATTGAGTCATTCAGAAAACGCCAGTCTAATCAGAATCACCTGTAAATAGAAACAGTATTCTCTTCATTTATCAGCTTCATACCCATATTGTCAGCTTTTTAAATGGAAATTCTTAATGTTTGAAAGCACTTTCTAGGGTAATACATCATCTAAAATAGCCAGAATGGTAAACATTATCTGTACAATCGTCATTTCCCAGCGTTCTACCTCTAATCTCCGTGATTGAACATGAAAATAAAGATAGAACGGCTCTATGTACCACCATTTCAAGTGTTTCTTACATGTTTCTAATCATTTCTCGGGACTATCATTGTGTCTGTTAACCGTTTTACCAAAAGTAGACAGTCTTCCTATAAGTATACACACAGGAATCTTCAAGGTTTAAATTGAGTCATTAAAAAACGCCAGTCTAATCAGAATCACCTGTGAATATAAACAGTATTCTCTTCATTTATCAGCTTCATACCCATATTGTCAGCTTTTTAAACGGAAATTCTTAATGTTTGAAAGCACTTTCTTCGGTAATACATCATCTAAAGTAGACAGAATGGTAAACATTATCTCTACTCTTGTCATTACCCAGCATTCTATCTCTAAGCTCCGGGATTGAACATGAACATAAAGATAGAAAGGCTCTATGTACCAGCATTTCAAGTGTTTCTTACAAGTTTCTAATCATTTCTCGGGAATATCATTGCGTATGTTAAGCGTTTTACCAAAAGTAGACAGTTTTTCTAGAAGTATACACACTGGAATCTTCAAGGTTTCAATTGAGTCATTCAGAAAACGCCAGTCTAATCAGAATCACTTGTAAATAGAAACAGTATTCTCTTTATTTATCAGCTTCATACGTATTCTGAGCTTTATAAACAGCAATTCTTAATGTTTGAAAGCCCTTTCCTTGGAAAAACAACATCTAGAGTAGCCGCAAATGTAAAGTTCATCCTTACTCTCCTCAGTTGAGAGTTTTTTACCTCTAATCTCAGTGATTGAACTAGGCCATAAAGATAGCATGGCTCTATTATACAGCATTTCAAGTGTTTCTTCCATGTTTCTAGTCAGTTCCCGGGACTATCCTAGTGTATTTTAAGAGTTTTACCAAAATTAGACATTTTTCCAGAAGTAGATACATGAATCTTCAGGATGTAAACTTTGTCATTTAGAAAATGCCAGGCAATTCAGCCTCAATTGTAATTATAAACAGTATTCGCTCCATTGATCAACCTAATACACATATTCTGAGCTTTAAAAACAGCAATTCCTCATGTTGGAAGCACTTTCTTTGGAAAAACACCATCTAGAGTAGCCGGAATTGTAAACATTATCATTACTCTCTTCATTTGAGAGTTTTCTACCTCTAATCTCTCTGATTGAACTAGGCCATCAGGATAGAACGGCTCTATTTACCCGCATTTAAACTGTTTCTTACATGTCTCTAATCATTTCTGGGACTATCATTGTGTATTGTAAGAGGTTTACCAAAAGTAGACAGTTTTCCCAGAAGTATACACATGAATCTTCAAGAGTTAAATTGTGCCATTCAGAAAACGCCACGCAATTCGGCCTCAGTTGTAAATATAAACAGTATTCGCTTCATTTATCAGCTTCATACCCAGATTCTCAGCTTTTTAAACGGAAATTCTTAATGTTTGAAAGCACTTTTTTCGGACATACATCATCTAAAGTAGCCAGAATGGAAAACATTATCTGTTCTCTCGGCATTACGCAGCATTCTATCTCTAATCTCCCTGATTGAACATGAACATAAAGATAGAACGGCTCTATGTACCAGCATTTCAAGTGTTTCTTACATGTTTCTAATCATTTCTCGGGACTATCATTGAGTCTGTTAAGCGTTTTACCAAAAGTAGACAGTTTTCCTAGAGGTATACACAGGAATCTTCAAGGTTTAATTTGAGTCATTCAGAAAACGCCAGTCTAATCATAATCACCTGTAAATATAAACAGTATTCTCTTCATTTATCAGCTTCACAAATAGTCTGAGCTTTATAAATGGAAATTCTTAATGTTTGAAAGCACTTTATTTGGAAAAACATCATCTAAAATAGGCAGAATGGTAAACATTATCTGTACAATCGTCATTTCCCAGCATTCTGTCTCTAATCTCCGTGATTGAACATGAAAATAAAGATAGAACGGCTCTATGTACCACCATTTCAAGTCTTCCTTACATGTTTCTAATCATTTCCGGGACTATCATTGTGTATATTAAGAATTTTACCAAAAGTAGACAGTTTTCCTCGAAGTATACACAGGAACCTTCAAGATTTAAATTGTGCCATTCAGAAAACGCCAGGCAATTCAGCCTCAGTTGTAAATATAAACAGTATTCTCTTCATTTATCAGGTTCATACCCATATCCTAGCTCTATAAACTGCAATTCTTAATGTATGAAAGCACATTCTTCGGAAATACATCATCTAAAGTAGCCAGAATGGTAAACATTATCTGTACTCTCATCATTACGCAGCATTCTATCCTTAATCTCTGTGATTGAACATGAACATAAAGATAGAACGGCTCTATGTACCAGCATTTCAAGTGTTTCTTACATGTTTCCAATCATTTTTCGGAACTATCATTGTGTATGTGAAGAGTTTTACCAAAGGTAGACAGTTTTCCTACAACTATTTACAGGCATCTTCAAGGTTTAAATTGAGTCATTCAGTAAACGCCAGATAAATCAGAATCACCTGTAAATATAATCAGTATTCTCTTCATTTATCAGCTTCACACATATTCTGAGCTTTATAAATGGAAATTCTTAATGTTTGAAAGCACTTTCTTTGGAAAAACATCATCTAAAGTAGCCAGAATGGTAAACATGATCTGTACTCTCGTTATTTCGCAGCATTGTACCTCTAAACTCCATGATTGAACATGAACATAAAGATAGAACGGCTCTATGTACCAGCATTTCAAGTGTTTCTTACATGTTTCTAATCATTTCTAGGGACTATCATGGTGTATGTTAAGCGTTTAACCAAAAGTAGACAGTTTTCCTAGAAGTATAAACAGGAATGTTCAAGGTTTCAATTGAGTCATTCAAAAAACGCCAGTCTAATCACAATCACCTGTAAATAGAAACAGTATTCTCTTTATTTATCAGCTTCCTACATATTCTGAGCTTTATAAACAGCAATTCTTAATGTTTGAAAGCACATTCTTCGGAAATATGTCATCTAAGGTATCCAAAATGGTAACCATTATATGTACTGTCGTCATTACGCAGCATTCTGTCTCTAATCTCTGTGATTGAACATGAAAATAAAGATAGAACGGCTCTATGTACCAGCATTTCAAGTGTTTTTTACATGTTTCTAATCACTTCTCGGGACTATCATTGAGTCTGTTAAGCGTTTTACCAAAAGTAGACAGTTTTCCTAGAGGTATACACAGGAATCTTCAAGGTTTAATTTGAGTCATTCAGAAAACGCCAGTCTAATCATAATCACCTGTAAATATAAACAGTATTCTCTTCATTTATCAGCTTCACAAATAGTCTGAGGTTTATAAATGGAAATTCTTAATGTTTGAAAGCACTTTATTTGGAAAAACATCATCTAAAATAGCCAGAATGGTAAACATTATCTGTACAATCGTCATTTCCCAGCATTCTGTCTCTAATCTCCGTGATTGAACATGAAAATAAAGATAGAACGGCTCTATGTACCAGCATTTCAAGTGTTTCTTACATGTTTCTAATCATTTTTCGGGACTATCAGTGTGTCTGTTAAGCGTTTTACCAAAAGTAGACAGTCTTCCTACAAGTATACACAGGAATCTTCAAGGTTTAAATTGAGTCATTCCAAAAACGCCAGTCTAATCAGAATCACCTGTGAATATAAACAGTATTCTCTTCATTTATCAGCTTCATACCCATATTGTCAGCTTTTTAAACGGAAATTCTTAATGTTTGAAAGCACTTTCTTCAGTAATACATCATCTAAAGTAGACAGAATGGTAAACATTATCTCTACTCTTGTCATTACCCAGCATTCTATCTCTAAGCTCCGGGATTGAACATGAACATAAAGATAGAAAGGCTCCATGTACCAGCATTTCAAGTGTTTCTTACAAGTTTCTAATCATTTCTCGGGAATATCATTGCGTATGTTAAGCGTTTTACTAAAAGTAGACAGTCTTCCTACAAGTATACCCAGGAATCTTCAAGGTTTAAATTGAGTCATTCAAAAAACGCCAGTCTAATCAGAATCACCTGTGAATATAAACAGTATTCTCTTCATTTATCAGCTTCATACCCATATTGTCAGCTTTGTAAACGGAAATTCTTAATGTTTGAAAGCACTTTCTTCAGTAATACATCATCTAAAGTAGACAGAATGGTAAACATTATCTCTACTCTTGTCATTACCCTGCATTCTATCTCTAAGCTCCGGGATTGAACATGAACATAAAGATAGAAAGGCTCCATGTACCAGCATTTCAAGTGTTTCTTACAAGTTTCTAATCATTTCTCGGGAATATCATTGCGTATGTTAAGCGTTTTACCAAAAGTAGACAGTTTTCCTAGAAGTATACACACAGGAATCTTCAAAGTTTCAATTGAGTCATTCAGAAAACGCCAGTCTAATCAGAATCACCTGTAAATAGAAACAGTATTCTCTTCATTTATCAGCTTCATACCCATATTGTCAGCTTTTTAAATGGAAATTCTTAATGTTTGAAAGCACTTTCTAGGGTAATACATCATCTAAAATAGCCAGAATGGTAAACATTATCTGTACAATCGTCATTTCCCAGCGTTCTACCTCTAATCTCCGTGATTGAACATGAAAATAAAGATAGAACGGCTCTATGTACCACCATTTCAAGTGTTTCTTACATGTTTCTAATCATTTCTCGGGACTATCATTGTGTCTGTTAACCGTTTTACCAAAAGTAGACAGTCTTCCTATAAGTATACACACAGGAATCTTCAAGGTTTAAATTGAGTCATTAAAAAACGCCAGTCTAATCAGAATCACCTGTGAATATAAACAGTATTCTCTTCATTTATCAGCTTCATACCCATATTGTCAGCTTTTTAAACGGAAATTCTTAATGTTTGAAAGCACTTTCTTCGGTAATACATCATCTAAAGTAGACAGAATGGTAAACATTATCTCTACTCTTGTCATTACCCAGCATTCTATCTCTAAGCTCCGGGATTGAACATGAACATAAAGATAGAAAGGCTCTATGTACCAGCATTTCAAGTGTTTCTTACAAGTTTCTAATCATTTCTCGGGAATATCATTGCGTATGTTAAGCGTTTTACCAAAAGTAGACAGTTTTTCTAGAAGTATACACACTGGAATCTTCAAGGTTTCAATTGAGTCATTCAGAAAACGCCAGTCTAATCAGAATCACTTGTAAATAGAAACAGTATTCTCTTTATTTATCAGCTTCATACGTATTCTGAGCTTTATAAACAGCAATTCTTAATGTTTGAAAGCCCTTTCCTTGGAAAAACAACATCTAGAGTAGCCGCAAATGTAAAGTTCATCCTTACTCTCCTCAGTTGAGAGTTTTTTACCTCTAATCTCAGTGATTGAACTAGGCCATAAAGATAGCATGGCTCTATTATACAGCATTTCAAGTGTTTCTTCCATGTTTCTAGTCAGTTCCCGGGACTATCCTAGTGTATTTTAAGAGTTTTACCAAAATTAGACATTTTTCCAGAAGTAGATACATGAATCTTCAGGATGTAAACTTTGTCATTTAGAAAATGCCAGGCAATTCAGCCTCAATTGTAATTATAAACAGTATTCGCTCCATTGATCAACCTAATACACATATTCTGAGCTTTAAAAACAGCAATTCCTCATGTTGGAAGCACTTTCTTTGGAAAAACACCATCTAGAGTAGCCGGAATTGTAAACATTATCATTACTCTCTTCATTTGAGAGTTTTCTACCTCTAATCTCTCTGATTGAACTAGGCCATCAGGATAGAACGGCTCTATTTACCCGCATTTAAACTGTTTCTTACATGTCTCTAATCATTTCTGGGACTATCATTGTGTATTGTAAGAGGTTTACCAAAAGTAGACAGTTTTCCCAGAAGTATACACATGAATCTTCAAGAGTTAAATTGTGCCATTCAGAAAACGCCACGCAATTCGGCCTCAGTTGTAAATATAAACAGTATTCGCTTCATTTATCAGCTTCATACCCAGATTCTCAGCTTTTTAAACGGAAATTCTTAATGTTTGAAAGCACTTTTTTCGGACATACATCATCTAAAGTAGCCAGAATGGAAAACATTATCTGTTCTCTCGGCATTACGCAGCATTCTATCTCTAATCTCCCTGATTGAACATGAACATAAAGATAGAACGGCTCTATGTACCAGCATTTCAAGTGTTTCTTACATGTTTCTAATCATTTCTCGGGACTATCATTGAGTCTGTTAAGCGTTTTACCAAAAGTAGACAGTTTTCCTAGAGGTATACACAGGAATCTTCAAGGTTTAATTTGAGTCATTCAGAAAACGCCAGTCTAATCATAATCACCTGTAAATATAAACAGTATTCTCTTCATTTATCAGCTTCACAAATAGTCTGAGCTTTATAAATGGAAATTCTTAATGTTTGAAAGCACTTTATTTGGAAAAACATCATCTAAAATAGGCAGAATGGTAAACATTATCTGTACAATCGTCATTTCCCAGCATTCTGTCTCTAATCTCCGTGATTGAACATGAAAATAAAGATAGAACGGCTCTATGTACCACCATTTCAAGTCTTCCTTACATGTTTCTAATCATTTCCGGGACTATCATTGTGTATATTAAGAATTTTACCAAAAGTAGACAGTTTTCCTCGAAGTATACACAGGAACCTTCAAGATTTAAATTGTGCCATTCAGAAAACGCCAGGCAATTCAGCCTCAGTTGTAAATATAAACAGTATTCTCTTCATTTATCAGGTTCATACCCATATCCTAGCTCTATAAACTGCAATTCTTAATGTATGAAAGCACATTCTTCGGAAATACATCATCTAAAGGAGCCATAATGGTAAACATTATCTGTACTCTCATCATTACGCAGCATTCTATCCTTAATCTCTGTGATTGAACATGAACATAAAGATAGAACGGCTCTATGTACCAGCATTTCAAGTGTTTCTTACATGTTTCCAATCATTTTTCGGAACTATCATTGTGTATGTGAAGAGTTTTACCAAAGGTAGACAGTTTTCCTACAACTATTTACAGGCATCTTCAAGGTTTAAATTGAGTCATTCAGTAAACGCCAGATAAATCAGAATCACCTGTAAATATAATCAGTATTCTCTTCATTTATCAGCTTCACACATATTCTGAGCTTTATAAATGGAAATTCTTAATGTTTGAAAGCACTTTCTTTGGAAAAACATCATCTAAAGTAGCCAGAATGGTAAACATGATCTGTACTCTCGTTATTTCGCAGCATTGTACCTCTAAACTCCATGATTGAACATGAACATAAAGATAGAACGGCTCTATGTACCAGCATTTCAAGTGTTTCTTACATGTTTCTAATCATTTCTAGGGACTATCATGGTGTATGTTAAGCGTTTAACCAAAAGTAGACAGTTTTCCTAGAAGTATAAACAGGAATGTTCAAGGTTTCAATTGAGTCATTCAAAAAACGCCAGTCTAATCACAATCACCTGTAAATAGAAACAGTATTCTCTTTATTTATCAGCTTCCTACATATTCTGAGCTTTATAAACAGCAATTCTTAATGTTTGAAAGCACATTCTTCGGAAATATGTCATCTAAGGTATCCAAAATGGTAACCATTATATGTACTGTCGTCATTACGCAGCATTCTGTCTCTAATCTCTGTGATTGAACATGAAAATAAAGATAGAACGGCTCTATGTACCAGCATTTCAAGTGTTTTTTACATGTTTCTAATCACTTCTCGGGACTATCATTGAGTCTGTTAAGCGTTTTACCAAAAGTAGACAGTTTTCCTAGAGGTATACACAGGAATCTTCAAGGTTTAATTTGAGTCATTCAGAAAACGCCAGTCTAATCATAATCACCTGTAAATATAAACAGTATTCTCTTCATTTATCAGCTTCACAAATAGTCTGAGGTTTATAAATGGAAATTCTTAATGTTTGAAAGCACTTTATTTGGAAAAACATCATCTAAAATAGCCAGAATGGTAAACATTATCTGTACAATCGTCATTTCCCAGCATTCTGTCTCTAATCTCCGTGATTGAACATGAAAATAAAGATAGAACGGCTCTATGTACCAGCATTTCAAGTGTTTCTTACATGTTTCTAATCATTTTTCGGGACTATCAGTGTGTCTGTTAAGCGTTTTACCAAAAGTAGACAGTCTTCCTACAAGTATACACAGGAATCTTCAAGGTTTAAATTGAGTCATTCCAAAAACGCCAGTCTAATCAGAATCACCTGTGAATATAAACAGTATTCTCTTCATTTATCAGCTTCATACCCATATTGTCAGCTTTTTAAACGGAAATTCTTAATGTTTGAAAGCACTTTCTTCAGTAATACATCATCTAAAGTAGACAGAATGGTAAACATTATCTCTACTCTTGTCATTACCCAGCATTCTATCTCTAAGCTCCGGGATTGAACATGAACATAAAGATAGAAAGGCTCCATGTACCAGCATTTCAAGTGTTTCTTACAAGTTTCTAATCATTTCTCGGGAATATCATTGCGTATGTTAAGCGTTTTACTAAAAGTAGACAGTCTTCCTACAAGTATACCCAGGAATCTTCAAGGTTTAAATTGAGTCATTCAAAAAACGCCAGTCTAATCAGAATCACCTGTGAATATAAACAGTATTCTCTTCATTTATCAGCTTCATACCCATATTGTCAGCTTTGTAAACGGAAATTCTTAATGTTTGAAAGCACTTTCTTCAGTAATACATCATCTAAAGTAGACAGAATGGTAAACATTATCTCTACTCTTGTCATTACCCTGCATTCTATCTCTAAGCTCCGGGATTGAACATGAACATAAAGATAGAAAGGCTCCATGTACCAGCATTTCAAGTGTTTCTTACAAGTTTCTAATCATTTCTCGGGAATATCATTGCGTATGTTAAGCGTTTTACCAAAAGTAGACAGTTTTCCTAGAAGTATACACACAGGAATCTTCAAAGTTTCAATTGAGTCATTCAGAAAACGCCAGTCTAATCAGAATCACCTGTGAATATAAACAGTATTCTCTTCATTTATCAGCTTCACAAATAGTCTGAGCTTTATAAATGGAAATTCTTAATGTTTGAAAGCACTTTATTTGGAAAAACATCATCTAAAATAGCCAGAATGGTAAATATTGTCTGTACAGTCGTCATTTTCCAGCATTCTGTGTCTAATCTCCGTGATTGAACATGAACATAAAGATAGAACGGCTCTATGTACCAGCATTTCAAGTGTTTCTTACATGTTTCTAATCATTTCTAGGTACTATCACTGTGTCTGTTAAGCGTTTAACCAAAAGTAGAAAGTTTTCCTAGAAGTATAAAGAGGAATGTTCAAGTTTCAATTGAGTCATTCAAAAAACGCCAGTCTAATCAGAATCACCTGTAAATAGAAACAGTATTCTCTTTATTTATCAGCTTCCTACATATTCTGAGCTTTATAAACAGCAATTCTAAATGTTTGAAAGCACATTCTTCGGAAATATGTCATCTAAGGTAGCCAGAATGGTAAACATTATCTGTACTGTCGTCATTACGCAGCATTCTGTCTCTAATCTCCGTGATTGAACAAGAAAATAAAGATAGAACGGCTCTATGTACCACCATTTCAAGTGTTTCTTACATGTTTCTAATCATTTCTCGGGACTATCATTGTGTCTGTTAACCGTTTTACCAAAAGTAGAGAGTCTTCCTACAAGTATAAACAGGAATCTTCAAGGTTTAAATTGAGTCATTAAAAAACGCCAGTCTAATCAGAATCACCTGTGAATATAAACAGTATTCTCTTCATTTATCAGCTTCATACCCATATTGTCAGCTTTTTAAACGGATATTCTTAATGTTTGAAAGCCCTTTCTTCGGTAATACATCATCTAAAGTAGACAGAATGGTTAACATTATCTCTACTCTTGTCATTACCCAGCATTCTATCTCTAAGCTCCGGGATTGAACATGAACATAAAGATAGAAAGGCTCTATGTATCAGCATTTCAAGTGTTTCTTACAAGTTTCTAATCATTTCTCGGGAATATCATTGCGTATGTTAAGCGTTTTACCAAAAGTAGACAGTTTTCCTAGAAGTATACACACAGGAATCTTCAAGGTTTCAATTGAGTCATTCAGAAAACGCCAGTCTAATCAGAATCACCTGTAAATAGAAACAGTATTCTCTTCATTTATCAGCTTCATACCCATATTGTCAGCTTTTTAAATGGAAATTCTTAATGTTTGAAAGCACTTTCTAGGGTAATACATCATCTAAAATAGCCAGAATGGTAAACATTATCTGTACAATCGTCATTTCCCAGCGTTCTACCTCTAATCTCCGTGATTGAACATGAAAATAAAGATAGAACGGCTCTATGTACCACCATTTCAAGTGTTTCTTACATGTTTCTAATCATTTCTCGGGACTATCATTGTGTCTGTTAACCGTTTTACCAAAAGTAGACAGTCTTCCTATAAGTATACACACAGGAATCTTCAAGGTTTAAATTGAGTCATTAAAAAACGCCAGTCTAATCAGAATCACCTGTGAATATAAACAGTATTCTCTTCATTTATCAGCTTCATACCCATATTGTCAGCTTTTTAAACGGAAATTCTTAATGTTTGAAAGCACTTTCTTCGGTAATACATCATCTAAAGTAGACAGAATGGTAAACATTATCTCTACTCTTGTCATTACCCAGCATTCTATCTCTAAGCTCCGGGATTGAACATGAACATAAAGATAGAAAGGCTCTATGTACCAGCATTTCAAGTGTTTCTTACAAGTTTCTAATCATTTCTCGGGAATATCATTGCGTATGTTAAGCGTTTTACCAAAAGTAGACAGTTTTTCTAGAAGTATACACACTGGAATCTTCAAGGTTTCAATTGAGTCATTCAGAAAACGCCAGTCTAATCAGAATCACTTGTAAATAGAAACAGTATTCTCTTTATTTATCAGCTTCATACGTATTCTGAGCTTTATAAACAGCAATTCTTAATGTTTGAAAGCCCTTTCCTTGGAAAAACAACATCTAGAGTAGCCGCAAATGTAAAGTTCATCCTTACTCTCCTCAGTTGAGAGTTTTTTACCTCTAATCTCAGTGATTGAACTAGGCCATAAAGATAGCATGGCTCTATTATACAGCATTTCAAGTGTTTCTTCCATGTTTCTAGTCAGTTCCCGGGACTATCCTAGTGTATTTTAAGAGTTTTACCAAAATTAGACATTTTTCCAGAAGTAGATACATGAATCTTCAGGATGTAAACTTTGTCATTTAGAAAATGCCAGGCAATTCAGCCTCAATTGTAATTATAAACAGTATTCGCTCCATTGATCAACCTAATACACATATTCTGAGCTTTAAAAACAGCAATTCCTCATGTTGGAAGCACTTTCTTTGGAAAAACACCATCTAGAGTAGCCGGAATTGTAAACATTATCATTACTCTCTTCATTTGAGAGTTTTCTACCTCTAATCTCTCTGATTGAACTAGGCCATCAGGATAGAACGGCTCTATTTACCCGCATTTAAACTGTTTCTTACATGTCTCTAATCATTTCTGGGACTATCATTGTGTATTGTAAGAGGTTTACCAAAAGTAGACAGTTTTCCCAGAAGTATACACATGAATCTTCAAGAGTTAAATTGTGCCATTCAGAAAACGCCACGCAATTCGGCCTCAGTTGTAAATATAAACAGTATTCGCTTCATTTATCAGCTTCATACCCAGATTCTCAGCTTTTTAAACGGAAATTCTTAATGTTTGAAAGCACTTTTTTCGGACATACATCATCTAAAGTAGCCAGAATGGAAAACATTATCTGTTCTCTCGGCATTACGCAGCATTCTATCTCTAATCTCCCTGATTGAACATGAACATAAAGATAGAACGGCTCTATGTACCAGCATTTCAAGTGTTTCTTACATGTTTCTAATCATTTCTCGGGACTATCATTGTGTCTGTTAAGCGTTTTACCAAAAGTAGACAGTTTTCCTAGAGGTATACACAGGAATCTTCAAGGTTTAATTTGAGTCATTCAGAAAACGCCAGTCTAATCATAATCACCTGTAAATATAAACAGTATTCTCTTCATTTATCAGCTTCACAAATAGTCTGAGCTTTATAAATGGAAATTCTTAATGTTTGAAAGCACTTTATTTGGAAAAACATCATCTAAAATAGGCAGAATGGTAAACATTATCTGTACAATCGTCATTTCCCAGCATTCTGTCTCTAATCTCCGTGATTGAACATGAAAATAAAGATAGAACGGCTCTATGTACCACCATTTCAAGTCTTTCTTACATGTTTCTAATCATTTCCGGGACTATCATTGTGTATATTAAGAATTTTACCAAAAGTAGACAGTTTTCCTCGAAGTATACACAGGAACCTTCAAGATTTAAATTGTGCCATTCAGAAAACGCCAGGCAATTCAGCCTCAGTTGTAAATATAAACAGTATTCTCTTCATTTATCAGGTTCATACCCATATCCTAGCTCTATAAACTGCAATTCTTAATGTATGAAAGCACATTCTTCGGAAATACATCATCTAAAGTAGCCAGAATGGTAAACATTATCTGTACTCTCATCATTACGCAGCATTCTATCCTTAATCTCTGTGATTGAACATGAACATAAAGATAGAACGGCTCTATGTACCAGCATTTCAAGTGTTTCTTACATGTTTCCAATCATTTTTCGGAACTATCATTGTGTATGTGAAGAGTTTTACCAAAGGTAGACAGTTTTCCTACAACTATTTACAGGCATCTTCAAGGTTTAAATTGAGTCATTCAGTAAACGCCAGATAAATCAGAATCACCTGTAAATATAATCAGTATTCTCTTCATTTATCAGCTTCACACATATTCTGAGCTTTATAAATGGAAATTCTTAATGTTTGAAAGCACTTTCTTTGGAAAAACATCATCTAAAGTAGCCAGAATGGTAAACATGATCTGTACTCTCGTTATTTCGCAGCATTGTACCTCTAAACTCCGTGATTGAACATGAACATAAAGATAGAACGGCTCTATGTACCAGCATTTCAAGTGTTTCTTACATGTTTCTAATCATTTCTAGGGACTATCATGGTGTATGTTAAGCGTTTAACCAAAAGTAGACAGTTTTCCTAGAAGTATAAACAGGAATGTTCAAGGTTTCAATTGAGTCATTCAAAAAACGCCAGTCTAATCACAATCACCTGTAAATAGAAACAGTATTCTCTTTATTTATCAGCTTCCTACATATTCTGAGCTTTATAAACAGCAATTCTTAATGTTTGAAAGCACATTCTTCGGAAATATGTCATCTAAGGTATCCAAAATGGTAACCATTATATGTACTGTCGTCATTACGCAGCATTCTGTCTCTAATCTCTGTGATTGAACATGAAAATAAAGATAGAACGGCTCTATGTACCAGCATTTCAAGTGTTTTTTACATGTTTCTAATCACTTCTCGGGACTATCATTGAGTCTGTTAAGCGTTTTACCAAAAGTAGACAGTTTTCCTAGAGGTATACACAGGAATCTTCAAGGTTTAATTTGAGTCATTCAGAAAACGCCAGTCTAATCATAATCACCTGTAAATATAAACAGTATTCTCTTCATTTATCAGCTTCACAAATAGTCTGAGGTTTATAAATGGAAATTCTTAATGTTTGAAAGCACTTTATTTGGAAAAACATCATCTAAAATAGCCAGAATGGTAAACATTATCTGTACAATCGTCATTTCCCAGCATTCTGTCTCTAATCTCCGTGATTGAACATGAAAATAAAGATAGAACGGCTCTATGTACCAGCATTTCAAGTGTTTCTTACATGTTTCTAATCATTTTTCGGGACTATCAGTGTGTCTGTTAAGCGTTTTACCAAAAGTAGACAGTCTTCCTACAAG
Source organism: Myotis yumanensis (assembly GCF_028538775.1). Taxonomy (NCBI): domain Eukaryota; kingdom Metazoa; phylum Chordata; class Mammalia; order Chiroptera; family Vespertilionidae; genus Myotis; species Myotis yumanensis. The sequence goes on along the minus strand of NW_027223755.1, from coordinate 113,835,710 downwards.
TATACACAGGAATCTTCAAGGTTTAAATTGAGTCATTCCAAAAACGCCAGTCTAATCAGAATCACCTGTGAATATAAACAGTATTCTCTTCATTTATCAGCTTCATACCCATATTGTCAGCTTTTTAAACGGAAATTCTTAATGTTTGAAAGCACTTTCTTCAGTAATACATCATCTAAAGTAGACAGAATGGTAAACATTATCTCTACTCTTGTCATTACCCAGCATTCTATCTCTAAGCTCCGGGATTGAACATGAACATAAAGATAGAAAGGCTCCATGTACCAGCATTTCAAGTGTTTCTTACAAGTTTCTAATCATTTCTCGGGAATATCATTGCGTATGTTAAGCGTTTTACTAAAAGTAGACAGTCTTCCTACAAGTATACCCAGGAATCTTCAAGGTTTAAATTGAGTCATTCAAAAAACGCCAGTCTAATCAGAATCACCTGTGAATATAAACAGTATTCTCTTCATTTATCAGCTTCATACCCATATTGTCAGCTTTGTAAACGGAAATTCTTAATGTTTGAAAGCACTTTCTTCAGTAATACATCATCTAAAGTAGACAGAATGGTAAACATTATCTCTACTCTTGTCATTACCCTGCATTCTATCTCTAAGCTCCGGGATTGAACATGAACATAAAGATAGAAAGGCTCCATGTACCAGCATTTCAAGTGTTTCTTACAAGTTTCTAATCATTTCTCGGGAATATCATTGCGTATGTTAAGCGTTTTACCAAAAGTAGACAGTTTTCCTAGAAGTATACACACAGGAATCTTCAAAGTTTCAATTGAGTCATTCAGAAAACGCCAGTCTAATCAGAATCACCTGTGAATATAAACAGTATTCTCTTCATTTATCAGCTTCACAAATAGTCTGAGCTTTATAAATGGAAATTCTTAATGTTTGAAAGCACTTTATTTGGAAAAACATCATCTAAAATAGCCAGAATGGTAAATATTGTCTGTACAGTCGTCATTTTCCAGCATTCTGTGTCTAATCTCCGTGATTGAACATGAACATAAAGATAGAACGGCTCTATGTACCAGCATTTCAAGTGTTTCTTACATGTTTCTAATCATTTCTAGGTACTATCACTGTGTCTGTTAAGCGTTTAACCAAAAGTAGAAAGTTTTCCTAGAAGTATAAAGAGGAATGTTCAAGTTTCAATTGAGTCATTCAAAAAACGCCAGTCTAATCAGAATCACCTGTAAATAGAAACAGTATTCTCTTTATTTATCAGCTTCCTACATATTCTGAGCTTTATAAACAGCAATTCTAAATGTTTGAAAGCACATTCTTCGGAAATATGTCATCTAAGGTAGCCAGAATGGTAAACATTATCTGTACTGTCGTCATTACGCAGCATTCTGTCTCTAATCTCCGTGATTGAACAAGAAAATAAAGATAGAACGGCTCTATGTACCACCATTTCAAGTGTTTCTTACATGTTTCTAATCATTTCTCGGGACTATCATTGTGTCTGTTAACCGTTTTACCAAAAGTAGAGAGTCTTCCTACAAGTATAAACAGGAATCTTCAAGGTTTAAATTGAGTCATTAAAAAACGCCAGTCTAATCAGAATCACCTGTGAATATAAACAGTATTCTCTTCATTTATCAGCTTCATACCCATATTGTCAGCTTTTTAAACGGATATTCTTAATGTTTGAAAGCCCTTTCTTCGGTAATACATCATCTAAAGTAGACAGAATGGTTAACATTATCTCTACTCTTGTCATTACCCAGCATTCTATCTCTAAGCTCCGGGATTGAACATGAACATAAAGATAGAAAGGCTCTATGTATCAGCATTTCAAGTGTTTCTTACAAGTTTCTAATCATTTCTCGGGAATATCATTGCGTATGTTAAGCGTTTTACCAAAAGTAGACAGTTTTCCTAGAAGTATACACACAGGAATCTTCAAGGTTTCAATTGAGTCATTCAGAAAACGCCAGTCTAATCAGAATCACCTGTAAATAGAAACAGTATTCTCTTCATTTATCAGCTTCATACCCATATTGTCAGCTTTTTAAATGGAAATTCTTAATGTTTGAAAGCACTTTCTAGGGTAATACATCATCTAAAATAGCCAGAATGGTAAACATTATCTGTACAATCGTCATTTCCCAGCGTTCTACCTCTAATCTCCGTGATTGAACATGAAAATAAAGATAGAACGGCTCTATGTACCACCATTTCAAGTGTTTCTTACATGTTTCTAATCATTTCTCGGGACTATCATTGTGTCTGTTAACCGTTTTACCAAAAGTAGACAGTCTTCCTATAAGTATACACACAGGAATCTTCAAGGTTTAAATTGAGTCATTAAAAAACGCCAGTCTAATCAGAATCACCTGTGAATATAAACAGTATTCTCTTCATTTATCAGCTTCATACCCATATTGTCAGCTTTTTAAACGGAAATTCTTAATGTTTGAAAGCACTTTCTTCGGTAATACATCATCTAAAGTAGACAGAATGGTAAACATTATCTCTACTCTTGTCATTACCCAGCATTCTATCTCTAAGCTCCGGGATTGAACATGAACATAAAGATAGAAAGGCTCTATGTACCAGCATTTCAAGTGTTTCTTACAAGTTTCTAATCATTTCTCGGGAATATCATTGCGTATGTTAAGCGTTTTACCAAAAGTAGACAGTTTTTCTAGAAGTATACACACTGGAATCTTCAAGGTTTCAATTGAGTCATTCAGAAAACGCCAGTCTAATCAGAATCACTTGTAAATAGAAACAGTATTCTCTTTATTTATCAGCTTCATACGTATTCTGAGCTTTATAAACAGCAATTCTTAATGTTTGAAAGCCCTTTCCTTGGAAAAACAACATCTAGAGTAGCCGCAAATGTAAAGTTCATCCTTACTCTCCTCAGTTGAGAGTTTTTTACCTCTAATCTCAGTGATTGAACTAGGCCATAAAGATAGCATGGCTCTATTATACAGCATTTCAAGTGTTTCTTCCATGTTTCTAGTCAGTTCCCGGGACTATCCTAGTGTATTTTAAGAGTTTTACCAAAATTAGACATTTTTCCAGAAGTAGATACATGAATCTTCAGGATGTAAACTTTGTCATTTAGAAAATGCCAGGCAATTCAGCCTCAATTGTAATTATAAACAGTATTCGCTCCATTGATCAACCTAATACACATATTCTGAGCTTTAAAAACAGCAATTCCTCATGTTGGAAGCACTTTCTTTGGAAAAACACCATCTAGAGTAGCCGGAATTGTAAACATTATCATTACTCTCTTCATTTGAGAGTTTTCTACCTCTAATCTCTCTGATTGAACTAGGCCATCAGGATAGAACGGCTCTATTTACCCGCATTTAAACTGTTTCTTACATGTCTCTAATCATTTCTGGGACTATCATTGTGTATTGTAAGAGGTTTACCAAAAGTAGACAGTTTTCCCAGAAGTATACACATGAATCTTCAAGAGTTAAATTGTGCCATTCAGAAAACGCCACGCAATTCGGCCTCAGTTGTAAATATAAACAGTATTCGCTTCATTTATCAGCTTCATACCCAGATTCTCAGCTTTTTAAACGGAAATTCTTAATGTTTGAAAGCACTTTTTTCGGACATACATCATCTAAAGTAGCCAGAATGGAAAACATTATCTGTTCTCTCGGCATTACGCAGCATTCTATCTCTAATCTCCCTGATTGAACATGAACATAAAGATAGAACGGCTCTATGTACCAGCATTTCAAGTGTTTCTTACATGTTTCTAATCATTTCTCGGGACTATCATTGAGTCTGTTAAGCGTTTTACCAAAAGTAGACAGTTTTCCTAGAGGTATACACAGGAATCTTCAAGGTTTAATTTGAGTCATTCAGAAAACGCCAGTCTAATCATAATCACCTGTAAATATAAACAGTATTCTCTTCATTTATCAGCTTCACAAATAGTCTGAGCTTTATAAATGGAAATTCTTAATGTTTGAAAGCACTTTATTTGGAAAAACATCATCTAAAATAGGCAGAATGGTAAACATTATCTGTACAATCGTCATTTCCCAGCATTCTGTCTCTAATCTCCGTGATTGAACATGAAAATAAAGATAGAACGGCTCTATGTACCACCATTTCAAGTCTTTCTTACATGTTTCTAATCATTTCCGGGACTATCATTGTGTATATTAAGAATTTTACCAAAAGTAGACAGTTTTCCTCGAAGTATACACAGGAACCTTCAAGATTTAAATTGTGCCATTCAGAAAACGCCAGGCAATTCAGCCTCAGTTGTAAATATAAACAGTATTCTCTTCATTTATCAGGTTCATACCCATATCCTAGCTCTATAAACTGCAATTCTTAATGTATGAAAGCACATTCTTCGGAAATACATCATCTAAAGTAGCCAGAATGGTAAACATTATCTGTACTCTCATCATTACGCAGCATTCTATCCTTAATCTCTGTGATTGAACATGAACATAAAGATAGAACGGCTCTATGTACCAGCATTTCAAGTGTTTCTTACATGTTTCCAATCATTTTTCGGAACTATCATTGTGTATGTGAAGAGTTTTACCAAAGGTAGACAGTTTTCCTACAACTATTTACAGGCATCTTCAAGGTTTAAATTGAGTCATTCAGTAAACGCCAGATAAATCAGAATCACCTGTAAATATAATCAGTATTCTCTTCATTTATCAGCTTCACACATATTCTGAGCTTTATAAATGGAAATTCTTAATGTTTGAAAGCACTTTCTTTGGAAAAACATCATCTAAAGTAGCCAGAATGGTAAACATGATCTGTACTCTCGTTATTTCGCAGCATTGTACCTCTAAACTCCGTGATTGAACATGAACATAAAGATAGAACGGCTCTATGTACCAGCATTTCAAGTGTTTCTTACATGTTTCTAATCATTTCTAGGGACTATCATGGTGTATGTTAAGCGTTTAACCAAAAGTAGACAGTTTTCCTAGAAGTATAAACAGGAATGTTCAAGGTTTCAATTGAGTCATTCAAAAAACGCCAGTCTAATCACAATCACCTGTAAATAGAAACAGTATTCTCTTTATTTATCAGCTTCCTACATATTCTGAGCTTTATAAACAGCAATTCTTAATGTTTGAAAGCACATTCTTCGGAAATATGTCATCTAAGGTATCCAAAATGGTAACCATTATATGTACTGTCGTCATTACGCAGCATTCTGTCTCTAATCTCTGTGATTGAACATGAAAATAAAGATAGAACGGCTCTATGTACCAGCATTTCAAGTGTTTTTTACATGTTTCTAATCACTTCTCGGGACTATCATTGAGTCTGTTAAGCGTTTTACCAAAAGTAGACAGTTTTCCTAGAGGTATACACAGGAATCTTCAAGGTTTAATTTGAGTCATTCAGAAAACGCCAGTCTAATCATAATCACCTGTAAATATAAACAGTATTCTCTTCATTTATCAGCTTCACAAATAGTCTGAGGTTTATAAATGGAAATTCTTAATGTTTGAAAGCACTTTATTTGGAAAAACATCATCTAAAATAGCCAGAATGGTAAACATTATCTGTACAATCGTCATTTCCCAGCATTCTGTCTCTAATCTCCGTGATTGAACATGAAAATAAAGATAGAACGGCTCTATGTACCAGCATTTCAAGTGTTTCTTACATGTTTCTAATCATTTTTCGGGACTATCAGTGTGTCTGTTAAGCGTTTTACCAAAAGTAGACAGTCTTCCTACAAGTATACACAGGAATCTTCAAGGTTTAAATTGAGTCATTCCAAAAACGCCAGTCTAATCAGAATCACCTGTGAATATAAACAGTATTCTCTTCATTTATCAGCTTCATACCCATATTGTCAGCTTTTTAAACGGAAATTCTTAATGTTTGAAAGCACTTTCTTCAGTAATACATCATCTAAAGTAGACAGAATGGTAAACATTATCTCTACTCTTGTCATTACCCAGCATTCTATCTCTAAGCTCCGGGATTGAACATGAACATAAAGATAGAAAGGCTCCATGTACCAGCATTTCAAGTGTTTCTTACAAGTTTCTAATCATTTCTCGGGAATATCATTGCGTATGTTAAGCGTTTTACTAAAAGTAGACAGTCTTCCTACAAGTATACCCAGGAATCTTCAAGGTTTAAATTGAGTCATTCAAAAAACGCCAGTCTAATCAGAATCACCTGTGAATATAAACAGTATTCTCTTCATTTATCAGCTTCATACCCATATTTTCAGCTTTGTAAACGGAAATTCTTAATGTTTGAAAGCACTTTCTTCAGTAATACATCATCTAAAGTAGACAGAATGGTAAACATTATCTCTACTCTTGTCATTACCCTGCATTCTATCTCTAAGCTCCGGGATTGAACATGAACATAAAGATAGAAAGGCTCCATGTACCAGCATTTCAAGTGTTTCTTACAAGTTTCTAATCATTTCTCGGGAATATCATTGCGTATGTTAAGCGTTTTACCAAAAGTAGACAGTTTTCCTAGAAGTATACACACAGGAATCTTCAAAGTTTCAATTGAGTCATTCAGAAAACGCCAGTCTAATCAGAATCACCTGTGAATATAAACAGTATTCTCTTCATTTATCAGCTTCACAAATAGTCTGAGCTTTATAAATGGAAATTCTTAATGTTTGAAAGCACTTTATTTGGAAAAACATCATCTAAAATAGCCAGAATGGTAAATATTGTCTGTACAGTCGTCATTTTCCAGCATTCTGTGTCTAATCTCCGTGATTGAACATGAACATAAAGATAGAACGGCTCTATGTACCAGCATTTCAAGTGTTTCTTACATGTTTCTAATCATTTCTAGGTACTATCACTGTGTCTGTTAAGCGTTTAACCAAAAGTAGAAAGTTTTCCTAGAAGTATAAAGAGGAATGTTCAAGTTTCAATTGAGTCATTCAAAAAACGCCAGTCTAATCAGAATCACCTGTAAATAGAAACAGTATTCTCTTTATTTATCAGCTTCCTACATATTCTGAGCTTTATAAACAGCAATTCTAAATGTTTGAAAGCACATTCTTCGGAAATATGTCATCTAAGGTAGCCAGAATGGTAAACATTATCTGTACTGTCGTCATTACGCAGCATTCTGTCTCTAATCTCCGTGATTGAACAAGAAAATAAAGATAGAACGGCTCTATGTACCACCATTTCAAGTGTTTCTTACATGTTTCTAATCATTTCTCGGGACTATCATTGTGTCTGTTAACCGTTTTACCAAAAGTAGAGAGTCTTCCTACAAGTATAAACAGGAATCTTCAAGGTTTAAATTGAGTCATTAAAAAACGCCAGTCTAATCAGAATCACCTGTGAATATAAACAGTATTCTCTTCATTTATCAGCTTCATACCCATATTGTCAGCTTTTTAAACGGATATTCTTAATGTTTGAAAGCCCTTTCTTCGGTAATACATCATCTAAAGTAGACAGAATGGTTAACATTATCTCTACTCTTGTCATTACCCAGCATTCTATCTCTAAGCTCCGGGATTGAACATGAACATAAAGATAGAAAGGCTCTATGTATCAGCATTTCAAGTGTTTCTTACAAGTTTCTAATCATTTCTCGGGAATATCATTGCGTATGTTAAGCGTTTTACCAAAAGTAGACAGTTTTCCTAGAAGTATACACACAGGAATCTTCAAGGTTTCAATTGAGTCATTCAGAAAACGCCAGTCTAATCAGAATCACCTGTAAATAGAAACAGTATTCTCTTCATTTATCAGCTTCATACCCATATTGTCAGCTTTTTAAATGGAAATTCTTAATGTTTGAAAGCACTTTCTAGGGTAATACATCATCTAAAATAGCCAGAATGGTAAACATTATCTGTACAATCGTCATTTCCCAGCGTTCTACCTCTAATCTCCGTGATTGAACATGAAAATAAAGATAGAACGGCTCTATGTACCACCATTTCAAGTGTTTCTTACATGTTTCTAATCATTTCTCGGGACTATCATTGTGTCTGTTAACCGTTTTACCAAAAGTAGACAGTCTTCCTATAAGTATACACACAGGAATCTTCAAGGTTTAAATTGAGTCATTAAAAAACGCCAGTCTAATCAGAATCACCTGTGAATATAAACAGTATTCTCTTCATTTATCAGCTTCATACCCATATTGTCAGCTTTTTAAACGGAAATTCTTAATGTTTGAAAGCACTTTCTTCGGTAATACATCATCTAAAGTAGACAGAATGGTAAACATTATCTCTACTCTTGTCATTACCCAGCATTCTATCTCTAAGCTCCGGGATTGAACATGAACATAAAGATAGAAAGGCTCTATGTACCAGCATTTCAAGTGTTTCTTACAAGTTTCTAATCATTTCTCGGGAATATCATTGCGTATGTTAAGCGTTTTACCAAAAGTAGACAGTTTTTCTAGAAGTATACACACTGGAATCTTCAAGGTTTCAATTGAGTCATTCAGAAAACGCCAGTCTAATCAGAATCACTTGTAAATAGAAACAGTATTCTCTTTATTTATCAGCTTCATACGTATTCTGAGCTTTATAAACAGCAATTCTTAATGTTTGAAAGCCCTTTCCTTGGAAAAACAACATCTAGAGTAGCCGCAAATGTAAAGTTCATCCTTACTCTCCTCTGTTGAGAGTTTTTTACCTCTAATCTCAGTGATTGAACTAGGCCATAAAGATAGCATGGCTCTATTATACAGCATTTCAAGTGTTTCTTCCATGTTTCTAGTCAGTTCCCGGGACTATCCTAGTGTATTTTAAGAGTTTTACCAAAATTAGACATTTTTCCAGAAGTAGATACATGAATCTTCAGGATGTAAACTTTGTCATTTAGAAAATGCCAGGCAATTCAGCCTCAATTGTAATTATAAACAGTATTCGCTCCATTGATCAACCTAATACACATATTCTGAGCTTTAAAAACAGCAATTCCTCATGTTGGAAGCACTTTCTTTGGAAAAACACCATCTAGAGTAGCCGGAATTGTAAACATTATCATTACTCTCTTCATTTGAGAGTTTTCTACCTCTAATCTCTCTGATTGAACTAGGCCATCAGGATAGAACGGCTCTATTTACCCGCATTTAAACTGTTTCTTACATGTCTCTAATCATTTCTGGGACTATCATTGTGTATTGTAAGAGGTTTACCAAAAGTAGACAGTTTTCCCAGAAGTATACACATGAATCTTCAAGAGTTAAATTGTGCCATTCAGAAAACGCCACGCAATTCGGCCTCAGTTGTAAATATAAACAGTATTCGCTTCATTTATCAGCTTCATACCCAGATTCTCAGCTTTTTAAACGGAAATTCTTAATGTTTGAAAGCACTTTTTTCGGACATACATCATCTAAAGTAGCCAGAATGGAAAACATTATCTGTTCTCTCGGCATTACGCAGCATTCTATCTCTAATCTCCCTGATTGAACATGAACATAAAGATAGAACGGCTCTATGTACCAGCATTTCAAGTGTTTCTTACATGTTTCTAATCATTTCTCGGGACTATCATTGAGTCTGTTAAGCGTTTTACCAAAAGTAGACAGTTTTCCTAGAGGTATACACAGGAATCTTCAAGGTTTAATTTGAGTCATTCAGAAAACGCCAGTCTAATCATAATCACCTGTAAATATAAACAGTATTCTCTTCATTTATCAGCTTCACAAATAGTCTGAGCTTTATAAATGGAAATTCTTAATGTTTGAAAGCACTTTATTTGGAAAAACATCATCTAAAATAGGCAGAATGGTAAACATTATCTGTACAATCGTCATTTCCCAGCATTCTGTCTCTAATCTCCGTGATTGAACATGAAAATAAAGATAGAACGGCTCTATGTACCACCATTTCAAGTCTTTCTTACATGTTTCTAATCATTTCCGGGACTATCATTGTGTATATTAAGAATTTTACCAAAAGTAGACAGTTTTCCTCGAAGTATACACAGGAACCTTCAAGATTTAAATTGTGCCATTCAGAAAACGCCAGGCAATTCAGCCTCAGTTGTAAATATAAACAGTATTCTCTTCATTTATCAGGTTCATACCCATATCCTAGCTCTATAAACTGCAATTCTTAATGTATGAAAGCACATTCTTCGGAAATACATCATCTAAAGTAGCCAGAATGGTAAACATTATCTGTACTCTCATCATTACGCAGCATTCTATCCTTAATCTCTGTGATTGAACATGAACATAAAGATAGAACGGCTCTATGTACCAGCATTTCAAGTGTTTCTTACATGTTTCCAATCATTTTTCGGAACTATCATTGTGTATGTGAAGAGTTTTACCAAAGGTAGACAGTTTTCCTACAACTATTTACAGGCATCTTCAAGGTTTAAATTGAGTCATTCAGTAAACGCCAGATAAATCAGAATCACCTGTAAATATAATCAGTATTCTCTTCATTTATCAGCTTCACACATATTCTGAGCTTTATAAATGGAAATTCTTAATGTTTGAAAGCACTTTCTTTGGAAAAACATCATCTAAAGTAGCCAGAATGGTAAACATGATCTGTACTCTCGTTATTTCGCAGCATTGTACCTCTAAACTCCATGATTGAACATGAACATAAAGATAGAACGGCTCTATGTACCAGCATTTCAAGTGTTTCTTACATGTTTCTAATCATTTCTAGGGACTATCATGGTGTATGTTAAGCGTTTAACCAAAAGTAGACAGTTTTCCTAGAAGTATAAACAGGAATGTTCAAGGTTTCAATTGAGTCATTCAAAAAACGCCAGTCTAATCACAATCACCTGTAAATAGAAACAGTATTCTCTTTATTTATCAGCTTCCTACATATTCTGAGCTTTATAAACAGCAATTCTTAATGTTTGAAAGCACATTCTTCGGAAATATGTCATCTAAGGTATCCAAAATGGTAACCATTATATGTACTGTCGTCATTACGCAGCATTCTGTCTCTAATCTCTGTGATTGAACATGAAAATAAAGATAGAACGGCTCTATGCACCAGCATTTCAAGTGTTTTTTACATGTTTCTAATCACTTCTCGGGACTATCATTGAGTCTGTTAAGCGTTTTACCAAAAGTAGACAGTTTTCCTAGAGGTATACACAGGAATCTTCAAGGTTTAATTTGAGTCATTCAGAAAACGCCAGTCTAATCATAATCACCTGTAAATATAAACAGTATTCTCTTCATTTATCAGCTTCACAAATAGTCTGAGGTTTATAAATGGAAATTCTTAATGTTTGAAAGCACTTTATTTGGAAAAACATCATCTAAAATAGCCAGAATGGTAAACATTATCTGTACAATCGTCATTTCCCAGCATTCTGTCTCTAATCTCCGTGATTGAACATGAAAATAAAGATAGAACGGCTCTATGTACCAGCATTTCAAGTGTTTCTTACATGTTTCTAATCATTTTTCGGGACTATCAGTGTGTCTGTTAAGCGTTTTACCAAAAGTAGACAGTCTTCCTACAAGTATACACAGGAATCTTCAAGGTTTAAATTGAGTCATTCCAAAAACGCCAGTCTAATCAGAATCACCTGTGAATATAAACAGTATTCTCTTCATTTATCAGCTTCATACCCATATTGTCAGCTTTTTAAACGGAAATTCTTAATGTTTGAAAGCACTTTCTTCAGTAATACATCATCTAAAGTAGACAGAATGGTAAACATTATCTCTACTCTTGTCATTACCCAGCATTCTATCTCTAAGCTCCGGGATTGAACATGAACATAAAGATAGAAAGGCTCCATGTACCAGCATTTCAAGTGTTTCTTACAAGTTTCTAATCATTTCTCGGGAATATCATTGCGTATGTTAAGCGTTTTACTAAAAGTAGACAGTCTTCCTACAAGTATACCCAGGAATCTTCAAGGTTTAAATTGAGTCATTCAAAAAACGCCAGTCTAATCAGAATCACCTGTGAATATAAACAGTATTCTCTTCATTTATCAGCTTCATACCCATATTGTCAGCTTTGTAAACGGAAATTCTTAATGTTTGAAAGCACTTTCTTCAGTAATACATCATCTAAAGTAGACAGAATGGTAAACATTATCTCTACTCTTGTCATTACCCTGCATTCTATCTCTAAGCTCCGGGATTGAACATGAACATAAAGATAGAAAGGCTCCATGTACCAGCATTTCAAGTGTTTCTTACAAGTTTCTAATCATTTCTCGGGAATATCATTGCGTATGTTAAGCGTTTTACCAAAAGTAGACAGTTTTCCTAGAAGTATACACACAGGAATCTTCAAAGTTTCAATTGAGTCATTCAGAAAACGCCAGTCTAATCAGAATCACCTGTAAATAGAAACAGTATTCTCTTCATTTATCAGCTTCATACCCATATTGTCAGCTTTTTAAATGGAAATTCTTAATGTTTGAAAGCACTTTCTAGGGTAATACATCATCTAAAATAGCCAGAATGGTAAACATTATCTGTACAATCGTCATTTCCCAGCGTTCTACCTCTAATCTCCGTGATTGAACATGAAAATAAAGATAGAACGGCTCTATGTACCACCATTTCAAGTGTTTCTTACATGTTTCTAATCATTTCTCGGGACTATCATTGTGTCTGTTAACCGTTTTACCAAAAGTAGACAGTCTTCCTATAAGTATACACACAGGAATCTTCAAGGTTTAAATTGAGTCATTAAAAAACGCCAGTCTAATCAGAATCACCTGTGAATATAAACAGTATTCTCTTCATTTATCAGCTTCATACCCATATTGTCAGCTTTTTAAACGGAAATTCTTAATGTTTGAAAGCACTTTCTTCGGTAATACATCATCTAAAGTAGACAGAATGGTAAACATTATCTCTACTCTTGTCATTACCCAGCATTCTATCTCTAAGCTCCGGGATTGAACATGAACATAAAGATAGAAAGGCTCTATGTACCAGCATTTCAAGTGTTTCTTACAAGTTTCTAATCATTTCTCGGGAATATCATTGCGTATGTTAAGCGTTTTACCAAAAGTAGACAGTTTTTCTAGAAGTATACACACTGGAATCTTCAAGGTTTCAATTGAGTCATTCAGAAAACGCCAGTCTAATCAGAATCACTTGTAAATAGAAACAGTATTCTCTTTATTTATCAGCTTCATACGTATTCTGAGCTTTATAAACAGCAATTCTTAATGTTTGAAAGCCCTTTCCTTGGAAAAACAACATCTAGAGTAGCCGCAAATGTAAAGTTCATCCTTACTCTCCTCAGTTGAGAGTTTTTTACCTCTAATCTCAGTGATTGAACTAGGCCATAAAGATAGCATGGCTCTATTATACAGCATTTCAAGTGTTTCTTCCATGTTTCTAGTCAGTTCCCGGGACTATCCTAGTGTATTTTAAGAGTTTTACCAAAATTAGACATTTTTCCAGAAGTAGATACATGAATCTTCAGGATGTAAACTTTGTCATTTAGAAAATGCCAGGCAATTCAGCCTCAATTGTAATTATAAACAGTATTCGCTCCATTGATCAACCTAATACACATATTCTGAGCTTTAAAAACAGCAATTCCTCATGTTGGAAGCACTTTCTTTGGAAAAACACCATCTAGAGTAGCCGGAATTGTAAACATTATCATTACTCTCTTCATTTGAGAGTTTTCTACCTCTAATCTCTCTGATTGAACTAGGCCATCAGGATAGAACGGCTCTATTTACCCGCATTTAAACTGTTTCTTACATGTCTCTAATCATTTCTGGGACTATCATTGTGTATTGTAAGAGGTTTACCAAAAGTAGACAGTTTTCCCAGAAGTATACACATGAATCTTCAAGAGTTAAATTGTGCCATTCAGAAAACGCCACGCAATTCGGCCTCAGTTGTAAATATAAACAGTATTCGCTTCATTTATCAGCTTCATACCCAGATTCTCAGCTTTTTAAACGGAAATTCTTAATGTTTGAAAGCACTTTTTTCGGACATACATCATCTAAAGTAGCCAGAATGGAAAACATTATCTGTTCTCTCGGCATTACGCAGCATTCTATCTCTAATCTCCCTGATTGAACATGAACATAAAGATAGAACGGCTCTATGTACCAGCATTTCAAGTGTTTCTTACATGTTTCTAATCATTTCTCGGGACTATCATTGAGTCTGTTAAGCGTTTTACCAAAAGTAGACAGTTTTCCTAGAGGTATACACAGGAATCTTCAAGGTTTAATTTGAGTCATTCAGAAAACGCCAGTCTAATCATAATCACCTGTAAATATAAACAGTATTCTCTTCATTTATCAGCTTCACAAATAGTCTGAGCTTTATAAATGGAAATTCTTAATGTTTGAAAGCACTTTATTTGGAAAAACATCATCTAAAATAGGCAGAATGGTAAACATTATCTGTACAATCGTCATTTCCCAGCATTCTGTCTCTAATCTCCGTGATTGAACATGAAAATAAAGATAGAACGGCTCTATGTACCACCATTTCAAGTCTTCCTTACATGTTTCTAATCATTTCCGGGACTATCATTGTGTATATTAAGAATTTTACCAAAAGTAGACAGTTTTCCTCGAAGTATACACAGGAACCTTCAAGATTTAAATTGTGCCATTCAGAAAACGCCAGGCAATTCAGCCTCAGTTGTAAATATAAACAGTATTCTCTTCATTTATCAGGTTCATACCCATATCCTAGCTCTATAAACTGCAATTCTTAATGTATGAAAGCACATTCTTCGGAAATACATCATCTAAAGTAGCCAGAATGGTAAACATTATCTGTACTCTCATCATTACGCAGCATTCTATCCTTAATCTCTGTGATTGAACATGAACATAAAGATAGAACGGCTCTATGTACCAGCATTTCAAGTGTTTCTTACATGTTTCCAATCATTTTTCGGAACTATCATTGTGTATGTGAAGAGTTTTACCAAAGGTAGACAGTTTTCCTACAACTATTTACAGGCATCTTCAAGGTTTAAATTGAGTCATTCAGTAAACGCCAGATAAATCAGAATCACCTGTAAATATAATCAGTATTCTCTTCATTTATCAGCTTCACACATATTCTGAGCTTTATAAATGGAAATTCTTAATGTTTGAAAGCACTTTCTTTGGAAAAACATCATCTAAAGTAGCCAGAATGGTAAACATGATCTGTACTCTCGTTATTTCGCAGCATTGTACCTCTAAACTCCATGATTGAACATGAACATAAAGATAGAACGGCTCTATGTACCAGCATTTCAAGTGTTTCTTACATGTTTCTAATCATTTCTAGGGACTATCATGGTGTATGTTAAGCGTTTAACCAAAAGTAGACAGTTTTCCTAGAAGTATAAACAGGAATGTTCAAGGTTTCAATTGAGTCATTCAAAAAACGCCAGTCTAATCACAATCACCTGTAAATAGAAACAGTATTCTCTTTATTTATCAGCTTCCTACATATTCTGAGCTTTATAAACAGCAATTCTTAATGTTTGAAAGCACATTCTTCGGAAATATGTCATCTAAGGTATCCAAAATGGTAACCATTATATGTACTGTCGTCATTACGCAGCATTCTGTCTCTAATCTCTGTGATTGAACATGAAAATAAAGATAGAACGGCTCTATGTACCAGCATTTCAAGTGTTTTTTACATGTTTCTAATCACTTCTCGGGACTATCATTGAGTCTGTTAAGCGTTTTACCAAAAGTAGACAGTTTTCCTAGAGGTATACACAGGAATCTTCAAGGTTTAATTTGAGTCATTCAGAAAACGCCAGTCTAATCATAATCACCTGTAAATATAAACAGTATTCTCTTCATTTATCAGCTTCACAAATAGTCTGAGGTTTATAAATGGAAATTCTTAATGTTTGAAAGCACTTTATTTGGAAAAACATCATCTAAAATAGCCAGAATGGTAAACATTATCTGTACAATCGTCATTTCCCAGCATTCTGTCTCTAATCTCCGTGATTGAACATGAAAATAAAGATAGAACGGCTCTATGTACCAGCATTTCAAGTGTTTCTTACATGTTTCTAATCATTTTTCGGGACTATCAGTGTGTCTGTTAAGCGTTTTACCAAAAGTAGACAGTCTTCCTACAAGTATACACAGGAATCTTCAAGGTTTAAATTGAGTCATTCCAAAAACGCCAGTCTAATCAGAATCACCTGTGAATATAAACAGTATTCTCTTCATTTATCAGCTTCATACCCATATTGTCAGCTTTTTAAACGGAAATTCTTAATGTTTGAAAGCACTTTCTTCAGTAATACATCATCTAAAGTAGACAGAATGGTAAACATTATCTCTACTCTTGTCATTACCCAGCATTCTATCTCTAAGCTCCGGGATTGAACATGAACATAAAGATAGAAAGGCTCCATGTACCAGCATTTCAAGTGTTTCTTACAAGTTTCTAATCATTTCTCGGGAATATCATTGCGTATGTTAAGCGTTTTACTAAAAGTAGACAGTCTTCCTACAAGTATACCCAGGAATCTTCAAGGTTTAAATTGAGTCATTCAAAAAACGCCAGTCTAATCAGAATCACCTGTGAATATAAACAGTATTCTCTTCATTTATCAGCTTCATACCCATATTGTCAGCTTTGTAAACGGAAATTCTTAATGTTTGAAAGCACTTTCTTCAGTAATACATCATCTAAAGTAGACAGAATGGTAAACATTATCTCTACTCTTGTCATTACCCTGCATTCTATCTCTAAGCTCCGGGATTGAACATGAACATAAAAATAGAAAGGCTCCATGTACCAGCATTTCAAGTGTTTCTTACAAGTTTCTAATCATTTCTCGGGAATATCATTGCGTATGTTAAGCGTTTTACCAAAAGTAGACAGTTTTCCTAGAAGTATACACACAGGAATCTTCAAAGTTTCAATTGAGTCATTCAGAAAACGCCAGTCTAATCAGAATCACCTGTAAATAGAAACAGTATTCTCTTCATTTATCAGCTTCATACCCATATTGTCAGCTTTTTAAATGGAAATTCTTAATGTTTGAAAGCACTTTCTAGGGTAATACATCATCTAAAATAGCCAGAATGGTAAACATTATCTGTACAATCGTCATTTCCCAGCGTTCTACCTCTAATCTCCGTGATTGAACATGAAAATAAAGATAGAACGGCTCTATGTACCACCATTTCAAGTGTTTCTTACATGTTTCTAATCATTTCTCGGGACTATCATTGTGTCTGTTAACCGTTTTACCAAAAGTAGACAGTCTTCCTATAAGTATACACACAGGAATCTTCAAGGTTTAAATTGAGTCATTAAAAAACGCCAGTCTAATCAGAATCACCTGTGAATATAAACAGTATTCTCTTCATTTATCAGCTTCATACCCATATTGTCAGCTTTTTAAACGGAAATTCTTAATGTTTGAAAGCACTTTCTTCGGTAATACATCATCTAAAGTAGACAGAATGGTAAACATTATCTCTACTCTTGTCATTACCCAGCATTCTATCTCTAAGCTCCGGGATTGAACATGAACATAAAGATAGAAAGGCTCTATGTACCAGCATTTCAAGTGTTTCTTACAAGTTTCTAATCATTTCTCGGGAATATCATTGCGTATGTTAAGCGTTTTACCAAAAGTAGACAGTTTTTCTAGAAGTATACACACTGGAATCTTCAAGGTTTCAATTGAGTCATTCAGAAAACGCCAGTCTAATCAGAATCACTTGTAAATAGAAACAGTATTCTCTTTATTTATCAGCTTCATACGTATTCTGAGCTTTATAAACAGCAATTCTTAATGTTTGAAAGCCCTTTCCTTGGAAAAACAACATCTAGAGTAGCCGCAAATGTAAAGTTCATCCTTACTCTCCTCAGTTGAGAGTTTTTTACCTCTAATCTCAGTGATTGAACTAGGCCATAAAGATAGCATGGCTCTATTATACAGCATTTCAAGTGTTTCTTCCATGTTTCTAGTCAGTTCCCGGGACTATCCTAGTGTATTTTAAGAGTTTTACCAAAATTAGACATTTTTCCAGAAGTAGATACATGAATCTTCAGGATGTAAACTTTGTCATTTAGAAAATGCCAGGCAATTCAGCCTCAATTGTAATTATAAACAGTATTCGCTCCATTGATCAACCTAATACACATATTCTGAGCTTTAAAAACAGCAATTCCTCATGTTGGAAGCACTTTCTTTGGAAAAACACCATCTAGAGTAGCCGGAATTGTAAACATTATCATTACTCTCTTCATTTGAGAGTTTTCTACCTCTAATCTCTCTGATTGAACTAGGCCATCAGGATAGAACGGCTCTATTTACCCGCATTTAAACTGTTTCTTACATGTCTCTAATCATTTCTGGGACTATCATTGTGTATTGTAAGAGGTTTACCAAAAGTAGACAGTTTTCCCAGAAGTATACACATGAATCTTCAAGAGTTAAATTGTGCCATTCAGAAAACGCCACGCAATTCGGCCTCAGTTGTAAATATAAACAGTATTCGCTTCATTTATCAGCTTCATACCCAGATTCTCAGCTTTTTAAACGGAAATTCTTAATGTTTGAAAGCACTTTTTTCGGACATACATCATCTAAAGTAGCCAGAATGGAAAACATTATCTGTTCTCTCGGCATTACGCAGCATTCTATCTCTAATCTCCCTGATTGAACATGAACATAAAGATAGAACGGCTCTATGTACCAGCATTTCAAGTGTTTCTTACATGTTTCTAATCATTTCTCGGGACTATCATTGAGTCTGTTAAGCGTTTTACCAAAAGTAGACAGTTTTCCTAGAGGTATACACAGGAATCTTCAAGGTTTAATTTGAGTCATTCAGAAAACGCCAGTCTAATCATAATCACCTGTAAATATAAACAGTATTCTCTTCATTTATCAGCTTCACAAATAGTCTGAGCTTTATAAATGGAAATTCTTAATGTTTGAAAGCACTTTATTTGGAAAAACATCATCTAAAATAGGCAGAATGGTAAACATTATCTGTACAATCGTCATTTCCCAGCATTCTGTCTCTAATCTCCGTGATTGAACATGAAAATAAAGATAGAACGGCTCTATGTACCACCATTTCAAGTCTTCCTTACATGTTTCTAATCATTTCCGGGACTATCATTGTGTATATTAAGAATTTTACCAAAAGTAGACAGTTTTCCTCGAAGTATACACAGGAACCTTCAAGATTTAAATTGTGCCATTCAGAAAACGCCAGGCAATTCAGCCTCAGTTGTAAATATAAACAGTATTCTCTTCATTTATCAGGTTCATACCCATATCCTAGCTCTATAAACTGCAATTCTTAATGTATGAAAGCACATTCTTCGGAAATACATCATCTAAAGTAGCCAGAATGGTAAACATTATCTGTACTCTCATCATTACGCAGCATTCTATCCTTAATCTCTGTGATTGAACATGAACATAAAGATAGAACGGCTCTATGTACCAGCATTTCAAGTGTTTCTTACATGTTTCCAATCATTTTTCGGAACTATCATTGTGTATGTGAAGAGTTTTACCAAAGGTAGACAGTTTTCCTACAACTATTTACAGGCATCTTCAAGGTTTAAATTGAGTCATTCAGTAAACGCCAGATAAATCAGAATCACCTGTAAATATAATCAGTATTCTCTTCATTTATCAGCTTCACACATATTCTGAGCTTTATAAATGGAAATTCTTAATGTTTGAAAGCACTTTCTTTGGAAAAACATCATCTAAAGTAGCCAGAATGGTAAACATGATCTGTACTCTCGTTATTTCGCAGCATTGTACCTCTAAACTCCATGATTGAACATGAACATAAAGATAGAACGGCTCTATGTACCAGCATTTCAAGTGTTTCTTACATGTTTCTAATCATTTCTAGGGACTATCATGGTGTATGTTAAGCGTTTAACCAAAAGTAGACAGTTTTCCTAGAAGTATAAACAGGAATGTTCAAGGTTTCAATTGAGTCATTCAAAAAACGCCAGTCTAATCACAATCACCTGTAAATAGAAACAGTATTCTCTTTATTTATCAGCTTCCTACATATTCTGAGCTTTATAAACAGCAATTCTTAATGTTTGAAAGCACATTCTTCGGAAATATGTCATCTAAGGTATCCAAAATGGTAACCATTATATGTACTGTCGTCATTACGCAGCATTCTGTCTCTAATCTCTGTGATTGAACATGAAAATAAAGATAGAACGGCTCTATGTACCAGCATTTCAAGTGTTTTTTACATGTTTCTAATCACTTCTCGGGACTATCATTGAGTCTGTTAAGCGTTTTACCAAAAGTAGACAGTTTTCCTAGAGGTATACACAGGAATCTTCAAGGTTTAATTTGAGTCATTCAGAAAACGCCAGTCTAATCATAATCACCTGTAAATATAAACAGTATTCTCTTCATTTATCAGCTTCACAAATAGTCTGAGGTTTATAAATGGAAATTCTTAATGTTTGAAAGCACTTTATTTGGAAAAACATCATCTAAAATAGCCAGAATGGTAAACATTATCTGTACAATCGTCATTTCCCAGCATTCTGTCTCTAATCTCCGTGATTGAACATGAAAATAAAGATAGAACGGCTCTATGTACCAGCATTTCAAGTGTTTCTTACATGTTTCTAATCATTTTTCGGGACTATCAGTGTGTCTGTTAAGCGTTTTACCAAAAGTAGACAGTCTTCCTACAAGTATACACAGGAATCTTCAAGGTTTAAATTGAGTCATTCCAAAAACGCCAGTCTAATCAGAATCACCTGTGAATATAAACAGTATTCTCTTCATTTATCAGCTTCATACCCATATTGTCAGCTTTTTAAACGGAAATTCTTAATGTTTGAAAGCACTTTCTTCAGTAATACATCATCTAAAGTAGACAGAATGGTAAACATTATCTCTACTCTTGTCATTACCCAGCATTCTATCTCTAAGCTCCGGGATTGAACATGAACATAAAGATAGAAAGGCTCCATGTACCAGCATTTCAAGTGTTTCTTACAAGTTTCTAATCATTTCTCGGGAATATCATTGCGTATGTTAAGCGTTTTACTAAAAGTAGACAGTCTTCCTACAAGTATACCCAGGAATCTTCAAGGTTTAAATTGAGTCATTCAAAAAACGCCAGTCTAATCAGAATCACCTGTGAATATAAACAGTATTCTCTTCATTTATCAGCTTCATACCCATATTGTCAGCTTTGTAAATGGAAATTCTTAATGTTTGAAAGCACTTTCTAGGGTAATACATCATCTAAAATAGCCAGAATGGTAAACATTATCTGTACAATCGTCATTTCCCAGCGTTCTACCTCTAATCTCCGTGATTGAACATGAAAATAAAGATAGAACGGCTCTATGTACCACCATTTCAAGTGTTTCTTACATGTTTCTAATCATTTCTCGGGACTATCATTGTGTCTGTTAACCGTTTTACCAAAAGTAGACAGTCTTCCTATAAGTATACACACAGGAATCTTCAAGGTTTAAATTGAGTCATTAAAAAACGCCAGTCTAATCAGAATCACCTGTGAATATAAACAGTATTCTCTTCATTTATCAGCTTCATACCCATATTGTCAGCTTTTTAAACGGAAATTCTTAATGTTTGAAAGCACTTTCTTCGGTAATACATCATCTAAAGTAGACAGAATGGTAAACATTATCTCTACTCTTGTCATTACCCAGCATTCTATCTCTAAGCTCCGGGATTGAACATGAACATAAAGATAGAAAGGCTCTATGTACCAGCATTTCAAGTGTTTCTTACAAGTTTCTAATCATTTCTCGGGAATATCATTGCGTATGTTAAGCGTTTTACCAAAAGTAGACAGTTTTTCTAGAAGTATACACACTGGAATCTTCAAGGTTTCAATTGAGTCATTCAGAAAACGCCAGTCTAATCAGAATCACTTGTAAATAGAAACAGTATTCTCTTTATTTATCAGCTTCATACGTATTCTGAGCTTTATAAACAGCAATTCTTAATGTTTGAAAGCCCTTTCCTTGGAAAAACAACATCTAGAGTAGCCGCAAATGTAAAGTTCATCCTTACTCTCCTCAGTTGAGAGTTTTTTACCTCTAATCTCAGTGATTGAACTAGGCCATAAAGATAGCATGGCTCTATTATACAGCATTTCAAGTGTTTCTTCCATGTTTCTAGTCAGTTCCCGGGACTATCCTAGTGTATTTTAAGAGTTTTACCAAAATTAGACATTTTTCCAGAAGTAGATACATGAATCTTCAGGATGTAAACTTTGTCATTTAGAAAATGCCAGGCAATTCAGCCTCAATTGTAATTATAAACAGTATTCGCTCCATTGATCAACCTAATACACATATTCTGAGCTTTAAAAACAGCAATTCCTCATGTTGGAAGCACTTTCTTTGGAAAAACACCATCTAGAGTAGCCGGAATTGTAAACATTATCATTACTCTCTTCATTTGAGAGTTTTCTACCTCTAATCTCTCTGATTGAACTAGGCCATCAGGATAGAACGGCTCTATTTACCCGCATTTAAACTGTTTCTTACATGTCTCTAATCATTTCTGGGACTATCATTGTGTATTGTAAGAGGTTTACCAAAAGTAGACAGTTTTCCCAGAAGTATACACATGAATCTTCAAGAGTTAAATTGTGCCATTCAGAAAACGCCACGCAATTCGGCCTCAGTTGTAAATATAAACAGTATTCGCTTCATTTATCAGCTTCATACCCAGATTCTCAGCTTTTTAAACGGAAATTCTTAATGTTTGAAAGCACTTTTTTCGGACATACATCATCTAAAGTAGCCAGAATGGAAAACATTATCTGTTCTCTCGGCATTACGCAGCATTCTATCTCTAATCTCCCTGATTGAACATGAACATAAAGATAGAACGGCTCTATGTACCAGCATTTCAAGTGTTTCTTACATGTTTCTAATCATTTCTCGGGACTATCATTGAGTCTGTTAAGCGTTTTACCAAAAGTAGACAGTTTTCCTAGAGGTATACACAGGAATCTTCAAGGTTTAATTTGAGTCATTCAGAAAACGCCAGTCTAATCATAATCACCTGTAAATATAAACAGTATTCTCTTCATTTATCAGCTTCACAAATAGTCTGAGCTTTATAAATGGAAATTCTTAATGTTTGAAAGCACTTTATTTGGAAAAACATCATCTAAAATAGGCAGAATGGTAAACATTATCTGTACAATCGTCATTTCCCAGCATTCTGTCTCTAATCTCCGTGATTGAACATGAAAATAAAGATAGAACGGCTCTATGTACCACCATTTCAAGTCTTCCTTACATGTTTCTAATCATTTCCGGGACTATCATTGTGTATATTAAGAATTTTACCAAAAGTAGACAGTTTTCCTCGAAGTATACACAGGAACCTTCAAGATTTAAATTGTGCCATTCAGAAAACGCCAGGCAATTCAGCCTCAGTTGTAAATATAAACAGTATTCTCTTCATTTATCAGGTTCATACCCATATCCTAGCTCTATAAACTGCAATTCTTAATGTATGAAAGCACATTCTTCGGAAATACATCATCTAAAGTAGCCAGAATGGTAAACATTATCTGTACTCTCATCATTACGCAGCATTCTATCCTTAATCTCTGTGATTGAACATGAACATAAAGATAGAACGGCTCTATGTACCAGCATTTCAAGTGTTTCTTACATGTTTCCAATCATTTTTCGGAACTATCATTGTGTATGTGAAGAGTTTTACCAAAGGTAGACAGTTTTCCTACAACTATTTACAGGCATCTTCAAGGTTTAAATTGAGTCATTCAGTAAACGCCAGATAAATCAGAATCACCTGTAAATATAATCAGTATTCTCTTCATTTATCAGCTTCACACATATTCTGAGCTTTATAAATGGAAATTCTTAATGTTTGAAAGCACTTTCTTTGGAAAAACATCATCTAAAGTAGCCAGAATGGTAAACATGATCTGTACTCTCGTTATTTCGCAGCATTGTACCTCTAAACTCCATGATTGAACATGAACATAAAGATAGAACGGCTCTATGTACCAGCATTTCAAGTGTTTCTTACATGTTTCTAATCATTTCTAGGGACTATCATGGTGTATGTTAAGCGTTTAACCAAAAGTAGACAGTTTTCCTAGAAGTATAAACAGGAATGTTCAAGGTTTCAATTGAGTCATTCAAAAAACGCCAGTCTAATCACAATCACCTGTAAATAGAAACAGTATTCTCTTTATTTATCAGCTTCCTACATATTCTGAGCTTTATAAACAGCAATTCTTAATGTTTGAAAGCACATTCTTCGGAAATATGTCATCTAAGGTATCCAAAATGGTAACCATTATATGTACTGTCGTCATTACGCAGCATTCTGTCTCTAATCTCTGTGATTGAACATGAAAATAAAGATAGAACGGCTCTATGTACCAGCATTTCAAGTGTTTTTTACATGTTTCTAATCACTTCTCGGGACTATCATTGAGTCTGTTAAGCGTTTTACCAAAAGTAGACAGTTTTCCTAGAGGTATACACAGGAATCTTCAAGGTTTAATTTGAGTCATTCAGAAAACGCCAGTCTAATCATAATCACCTGTAAATATAAACAGTATTCTCTTCATTTATCAGCTTCACAAATAGTCTGAGGTTTATAAATGGAAATTCTTAATGTTTGAAAGCACTTTATTTGGAAAAACATCATCTAAAATAGCCAGAATGGTAAACATTATCTGTACAATCGTCATTTCCCAGCATTCTGTCTCTAATCTCCGTGATTGAACATGAAAATAAAGATAGAACGGCTCTATGTACCAGCATTTCAAGTGTTTCTTACATGTTTCTAATCATTTTTCGGGACTATCAGTGTGTCTGTTAAGCGTTTTACCAAAAGTAGACAGTCTTCCTACAAGTATACACAGGAATCTTCAAGGTTTAAATTGAGTCATTCCAAAAACGCCAGTCTAATCAGAATCACCTGTGAATATAAACAGTATTCTCTTCATTTATCAGCTTCATACCCATATTGTCAGCTTTTTAAACGGAAATTCTTAATGTTTGAAAGCACTTTCTTCAGTAATACATCATCTAAAGTAGACAGAATGGTAAACATTATCTCTACTCTTGTCATTACCCAGCATTCTATCTCTAAGCTCCGGGATTGAACATGAACATAAAGATAGAAAGGCTCCATGTACCAGCATTTCAAGTGTTTCTTACAAGTTTCTAATCATTTCTCGGGAATATCATTGCGTATGTTAAGCGTTTTACTAAAAGTAGACAGTCTTCCTACAAGTATACCCAGGAATCTTCAAGGTTTAAATTGAGTCATTCAAAAAACGCCAGTCTAATCAGAATCACCTGTGAATATAAACAGTATTCTCTTCATTTATCAGCTTCATACCCATATTGTCAGCTTTGTAAACGGAAATTCTTAATGTTTGAAAGCACTTTCTTCAGTAATACATCATCTAAAGTAGACAGAATGGTAAACATTATCTCTACTCTTGTCATTACCCTGCATTCTATCTCTAAGCTCCGGGATTGAACATGAACATAAAGATAGAAAGGCTCCATGTACCAGCATTTCAAGTGTTTCTTACAAGTTTCTAATCATTTCTCGGGAATATCATTGCGTATGTTAAGCGTTTTACCAAAAGTAGACAGTTTTCCTAGAAGTATACACACAGGAATCTTCAAAGTTTCAATTGAGTCATTCAGAAAACGCCAGTCTAATCAGAATCACCTGTAAATAGAAACAGTATTCTCTTCATTTATCAGCTTCATACCCATATTGTCAGCTTTTTAAATGGAAATTCTTAATGTTTGAAAGCACTTTCTAGGGTAATACATCATCTAAAATAGCCAGAATGGTAAACATTATCTGTACAATCGTCATTTCCCAGCGTTCTACCTCTAATCTCCGTGATTGAACATGAAAATAAAGATAGAACGGCTCTATGTACCACCATTTCAAGTGTTTCTTACATGTTTCTAATCATTTCTCGGGACTATCATTGTGTCTGTTAACCGTTTTACCAAAAGTAGACAGTCTTCCTATAAGTATACACACAGGAATCTTCAAGGTTTAAATTGAGTCATTAAAAAACGCCAGTCTAATCAGAATCACCTGTGAATATAAACAGTATTCTCTTCATTTATCAGCTTCATACCCATATTGTCAGCTTTTTAAACGGAAATTCTTAATGTTTGAAAGCACTTTCTTCGGTAATACATCATCTAAAGTAGACAGAATGGTAAACATTATCTCTACTCTTGTCATTACCCAGCATTCTATCTCTAAGCTCCGGGATTGAACATGAACATAAAGATAGAAAGGCTCTATGTACCAGCATTTCAAGTGTTTCTTACAAGTTTCTAATCATTTCTCGGGAATATCATTGCGTATGTTAAGCGTTTTACCAAAAGTAGACAGTTTTTCTAGAAGTATACACACTGGAATCTTCAAGGTTTCAATTGAGTCATTCAGAAAACGCCAGTCTAATCAGAATCACTTGTAAATAGAAACAGTATTCTCTTTATTTATCAGCTTCATACGTATTCTGAGCTTTATAAACAGCAATTCTTAATGTTTGAAAGCCCTTTCCTTGGAAAAACAACATCTAGAGTAGCCGCAAATGTAAAGTTCATCCTTACTCTCCTCAGTTGAGAGTTTTTTACCTCTAATCTCAGTGATTGAACTAGGCCATAAAGATAGCATGGCTCTATTATACAGCATTTCAAGTGTTTCTTCCATGTTTCTAGTCAGTTCCCGGGACTATCCTAGTGTATTTTAAGAGTTTTACCAAAATTAGACATTTTTCCAGAAGTAGATACATGAATCTTCAGGATGTAAACTTTGTCATTTAGAAAATGCCAGGCAATTCAGCCTCAATTGTAATTATAAACAGTATTCGCTCCATTGATCAACCTAATACACATATTCTGAGCTTTAAAAACAGCAATTCCTCATGTTGGAAGCACTTTCTTTGGAAAAACACCATCTAGAGTAGCCGGAATTGTAAACATTATCATTACTCTCTTCATTTGAGAGTTTTCTACCTCTAATCTCTCTGATTGAACTAGGCCATCAGGATAGAACGGCTCTATTTACCCGCATTTAAACTGTTTCTTACATGTCTCTAATCATTTCTGGGACTATCATTGTGTATTGTAAGAGGTTTACCAAAAGTAGACAGTTTTCCCAGAAGTATACACATGAATCTTCAAGAGTTAAATTGTGCCATTCAGAAAACGCCACGCAATTCGGCCTCAGTTGTAAATATAAACAGTATTCGCTTCATTTATCAGCTTCATACCCAGATTCTCAGCTTTTTAAACGGAAATTCTTAATGTTTGAAAGCACTTTTTTCGGACATACATCATCTAAAGTAGCCAGAATGGAAAACATTATCTGTTCTCTCGGCATTACGCAGCATTCTATCTCTAATCTCCCTGATTGAACATGAACATAAAGATAGAACGGCTCTATGTACCAGCATTTCAAGTGTTTCTTACATGTTTCTAATCATTTCTCGGGACTATCATTGAGTCTGTTAAGCGTTTTACCAAAAGTAGACAGTTTTCCTAGAGGTATACACAGGAATCTTCAAGGTTTAATTTGAGTCATTCAGAAAACGCCAGTCTAATCATAATCACCTGTAAATATAAACAGTATTCTCTTCATTTATCAGCTTCACAAATAGTCTGAGCTTTATAAATGGAAATTCTTAATGTTTGAAAGCACTTTATTTGGAAAAACATCATCTAAAATAGGCAGAATGGTAAACATTATCTGTACAATCGTCATTTCCCAGCATTCTGTCTCTAATCTCCGTGATTGAACATGAAAATAAAGATAGAACGGCTCTATGTACCACCATTTCAAGTCTTCCTTACATGTTTCTAATCATTTCCGGGACTATCATTGTGTATATTAAGAATTTTACCAAAAGTAGACAGTTTTCCTCGAAGTATACACAGGAACCTTCAAGATTTAAATTGTGCCATTCAGAAAACGCCAGGCAATTCAGCCTCAGTTGTAAATATAAACAGTATTCTCTTCATTTATCAGGTTCATACCCATATCCTAGCTCTATAAACTGCAATTCTTAATGTATGAAAGCACATTCTTCGGAAATACATCATCTAAAGGAGCCAGAATGGTAAACATTATCTGTACTCTCATCATTACGCAGCATTCTATCCTTAATCTCTGTGATTGAACATGAACATAAAGATAGAACGGCTCTATGTACCAGCATTTCAAGTGTTTCTTACATGTTTCCAATCATTTTTCGGAACTATCATTGTGTATGTGAAGAGTTTTACCAAAGGTAGACAGTTTTCCTACAACTATTTACAGGCATCTTCAAGGTTTAAATTGAGTCATTCAGTAAACGCCAGATAAATCAGAATCACCTGTAAATATAATCAGTATTCTCTTCATTTATCAGCTTCACACATATTCTGAGCTTTATAAATGGAAATTCTTAATGTTTGAAAGCACTTTCTTTGGAAAAACATCATCTAAAGTAGCCAGAATGGTAAACATGATCTGTACTCTCGTTATTTCGCAGCATTGTACCTCTAAACTCCATGATTGAACATGAACATAAAGATAGAACGGCTCTATGTACCAGCATTTCAAGTGTTTCTTACATGTTTCTAATCATTTCTAGGGACTATCATGGTGTATGTTAAGCGTTTAACCAAAAGTAGACAGTTTTCCTAGAAGTATAAACAGGAATGTTCAAGGTTTCAATTGAGTCATTCAAAAAACGCCAGTCTAATCACAATCACCTGTAAATAGAAACAGTATTCTCTTTATTTATCAGCTTCCTACATATTCTGAGCTTTATAAACAGCAATTCTTAATGTTTGAAAGCACATTCTTCGGAAATATGTCATCTAAGGTATCCAAAATGGTAACCATTATATGTACTGTCGTCATTACGCAGCATTCTGTCTCTAATCTCTGTGATTGAACATGAAAATAAAGATAGAACGGCTCTATGTACCAGCATTTCAAGTGTTTTTTACATGTTTCTAATCACTTCTCGGGACTATCATTGAGTCTGTTAAGCGTTTTACCAAAAGTAGACAGTTTTCCTAGAGGTATACACAGGAATCTTCAAGGTTTAATTTGAGTCATTCAGAAAACGCCAGTCTAATCATAATCACCTGTAAATATAAACAGTATTCTCTTCATTTATCAGCTTCACAAATAGTCTGAGGTTTATAAATGGAAATTCTTAATGTTTGAAAGCACTTTATTTGGAAAAACATCATCTAAAATAGCCAGAATGGTAAACATTATCTGTACAATCGTCATTTCCCAGCATTCTGTCTCTAATCTCCGTGATTGAACATGAAAATAAAGATAGAACGGCTCTATGTACCAGCATTTCAAGTGTTTCTTACATGTTTCTAATCATTTTTCGGGACTATCAGTGTGTCTGTTAAGCGTTTTACCAAAAGTAGACAGTCTTCCTACAAGTATACACAGGAATCTTCAAGGTTTAAATTGAGTCATTCCAAAAACGCCAGTCTAATCAGAATCACCTGTGAATATAAACAGTATTCTCTTCATTTATCAGCTTCATACCCATATTGTCAGCTTTTTAAACGGAAATTCTTAATGTTTGAAAGCACTTTCTTCAGTAATACATCATCTAAAGTAGACAGAATGGTAAACATTATCTCTACTCTTGTCATTACCCAGCATTCTATCTCTAAGCTCCGGGATTGAACATGAACATAAAGATAGAAAGGCTCCATGTACCAGCATTTCAAGTGTTTCTTACAAGTTTCTAATCATTTCTCGGGAATATCATTGCGTATGTTAAGCGTTTTACTAAAAGTAGACAGTCTTCCTACAAGTATACCCAGGAATCTTCAAGGTTTAAATTGAGTCATTCAAAAAACGCCAGTCTAATCAGAATCACCTGTGAATATAAACAGTATTCTCTTCATTTATCAGCTTCATACCCATATTGTCAGCTTTGTAAACGGAAATTCTTAATGTTTGAAAGCACTTTCTTCAGTAATACATCATCTAAAGTAGACAGAATGGTAAACATTATCTCTACTCTTGTCATTACCCTGCATTCTATCTCTAAGCTCCGGGATTGAACATGAACATAAAGATAGAAAGGCTCCATGTACCAGCATTTCAAGTGTTTCTTACAAGTTTCTAATCATTTCTCGGGAATATCATTGCGTATGTTAAGCGTTTTACCAAAAGTAGACAGTTTTCCTAGAAGTATACACACAGGAATCTTCAAAGTTTCAATTGAGTCATTCAGAAAACGCCAGTCTAATCAGAATCACCTGTGAATATAAACAGTATTCTCTTCATTTATCAGCTTCACAAATAGTCTGAGCTTTATAAATGGAAATTCTTAATGTTTGAAAGCACTTTATTTGGAAAAACATCATCTAAAATAGCCAGAATGGTAAATATTGTCTGTACAGTCGTCATTTTCCAGCATTCTGTGTCTAATCTCCGTGATTGAACATGAACATAAAGATAGAACGGCTCTATGTACCAGCATTTCAAGTGTTTCTTACATGTTTCTAATCATTTCTAGGTACTATCACTGTGTCTGTTAAGCGTTTAACCAAAAGTAGAAAGTTTTCCTAGAAGTATAAAGAGGAATGTTCAAGTTTCAATTGAGTCATTCAAAAAACGCCAGTCTAATCAGAATCACCTGTAAATAGAAACAGTATTCTCTTTATTTATCAGCTTCCTACATATTCTGAGCTTTATAAACAGCAATTCTAAATGTTTGAAAGCACATTCTTCGGAAATATGTCATCTAAGGTAGCCAGAATGGTAAACATTATCTGTACTGTCGTCATTACGCAGCATTCTGTCTCTAATCTCCGTGATTGAACAAGAAAATAAAGATAGAACGGCTCTATGTACCACCATTTCAAGTGTTTCTTACATGTTTCTAATCATTTCTCGGGACTATCATTGTGTCTGTTAACCGTTTTACCAAAAGTAGAGAGTCTTCCTACAAGTATAAACAGGAATCTTCAAGGTTTAAATTGAGTCATTAAAAAACGCCAGTCTAATCAGAATCACCTGTGAATATAAACAGTATTCTCTTCATTTATCAGCTTCATACCCATATTGTCAGCTTTTTAAACGGATATTCTTAATGTTTGAAAGCCCTTTCTTCGGTAATACATCATCTAAAGTAGACAGAATGGTTAACATTATCTCTACTCTTGTCATTACCCAGCATTCTATCTCTAAGCTCCGGGATTGAACATGAACATAAAGATAGAAAGGCTCTATGTATCAGCATTTCAAGTGTTTCTTACAAGTTTCTAATCATTTCTCGGGAATATCATTGCGTATGTTAAGCGTTTTACCAAAAGTAGACAGTTTTCCTAGAAGTATACACACAGGAATCTTCAAGGTTTCAATTGAGTCATTCAGAAAACGCCAGTCTAATCAGAATCACCTGTAAATAGAAACAGTATTCTCTTCATTTATCAGCTTCATACCCATATTGTCAGCTTTTTAAATGGAAATTCTTAATGTTTGAAAGCACTTTCTAGGGTAATACATCATCTAAAATAGCCAGAATGGTAAACATTATCTGTACAATCGTCATTTCCCAGCGTTCTACCTCTAATCTCCGTGATTGAACATGAAAATAAAGATAGAACGGCTCTATGTACCACCATTTCAAGTGTTTCTTACATGTTTCTAATCATTTCTCGGGACTATCATTGTGTCTGTTAACCGTTTTACCAAAAGTAGACAGTCTTCCTATAAGTATACACACAGGAATCTTCAAGGTTTAAATTGAGTCATTAAAAAACGCCAGTCTAATCAGAATCACCTGTGAATATAAACAGTATTCTCTTCATTTATCAGCTTCATACCCATATTGTCAGCTTTTTAAACGGAAATTCTTAATGTTTGAAAGCACTTTCTTCGGTAATACATCATCTAAAGTAGACAGAATGGTAAACATTATCTCTACTCTTGTCATTACCCAGCATTCTATCTCTAAGCTCCGGGATTGAACATGAACATAAAGATAGAAAGGCTCTATGTACCAGCATTTCAAGTGTTTCTTACAAGTTTCTAATCATTTCTCGGGAATATCATTGCGTATGTTAAGCGTTTTACCAAAAGTAGACAGTTTTTCTAGAAGTATACACACTGGAATCTTCAAGGTTTCAATTGAGTCATTCAGAAAACGCCAGTCTAATCAGAATCACTTGTAAATAGAAACAGTATTCTCTTTATTTATCAGCTTCATACGTATTCTGAGCTTTATAAACAGCAATTCTTAATGTTTGAAAGCCCTTTCCTTGGAAAAACAACATCTAGAGTAGCCGCAAATGTAAAGTTCATCCTTACTCTCCTCAGTTGAGAGTTTTTTACCTCTAATCTCAGTGATTGAACTAGGCCATAAAGATAGCATGGCTCTATTATACAGCATTTCAAGTGTTTCTTCCATGTTTCTAGTCAGTTCCCGGGACTATCCTAGTGTATTTTAAGAGTTTTACCAAAATTAGACATTTTTCCAGAAGTAGATACATGAATCTTCAGGATGTAAACTTTGTCATTTAGAAAATGCCAGGCAATTCAGCCTCAATTGTAATTATAAACAGTATTCGCTCCATTGATCAACCTAATACACATATTCTGAGCTTTAAAAACAGCAATTCCTCATGTTGGAAGCACTTTCTTTGGAAAAACACCATCTAGAGTAGCCGGAATTGTAAACATTATCATTACTCTCTTCATTTGAGAGTTTTCTACCTCTAATCTCTCTGATTGAACTAGGCCATCAGGATAGAACGGCTCTATTTACCCGCATTTAAACTGTTTCTTACATGTCTCTAATCATTTCTGGGACTATCATTGTGTATTGTAAGAGGTTTACCAAAAGTAGACAGTTTTCCCAGAAGTATACACATGAATCTTCAAGAGTTAAATTGTGCCATTCAGAAAACGCCACGCAATTCGGCCTCAGTTGTAAATATAAACAGTATTCGCTTCATTTATCAGCTTCATACCCAGATTCTCAGCTTTTTAAACGGAAATTCTTAATGTTTGAAAGCACTTTTTTCGGACATACATCATCTAAAGTAGCCAGAATGGAAAACATTATCTGTTCTCTCGGCATTACGCAGCATTCTATCTCTAATCTCCCTGATTGAACATGAACATAAAGATAGAACGGCTCTATGTACCAGCATTTCAAGTGTTTCTTACATGTTTCTAATCATTTCTCGGGACTATCATTGTGTCTGTTAAGCGTTTTACCAAAAGTAGACAGTTTTCCTAGAGGTATACACAGGAATCTTCAAGGTTTAATTTGAGTCATTCAGAAAACGCCAGTCTAATCATAATCACCTGTAAATATAAACAGTATTCTCTTCATTTATCAGCTTCACAAATAGTCTGAGCTTTATAAATGGAAATTCTTAATGTTTGAAAGCACTTTATTTGGAAAAACATCATCTAAAATAGGCAGAATGGTAAACATTATCTGTACAATCGTCATTTCCCAGCATTCTGTCTCTAATCTCCGTGATTGAACATGAAAATAAAGATAGAACGGCTCTATGTACCACCATTTCAAGTCTTTCTTACATGTTTCTAATCATTTCCGGGACTATCATTGTGTATATTAAGAATTTTACCAAAAGTAGACAGTTTTCCTCGAAGTATACACAGGAACCTTCAAGATTTAAATTGTGCCATTCAGAAAACGCCAGGCAATTCAGCCTCAGTTGTAAATATAAACAGTATTCTCTTCATTTATCAGGTTCATACCCATATCCTAGCTCTATAAACTGCAATTCTTAATGTATGAAAGCACATTCTTCGGAAATACATCATCTAAAGTAGCCAGAATGGTAAACATTATCTGTACTCTCATCATTACGCAGCATTCTATCCTTAATCTCTGTGATTGAACATGAACATAAAGATAGAACGGCTCTATGTACCAGCATTTCAAGTGTTTCTTACATGTTTCCAATCATTTTTCGGAACTATCATTGTGTATGTGAAGAGTTTTACCAAAGGTAGACAGTTTTCCTACAACTATTTACAGGCATCTTCAAGGTTTAAATTGAGTCATTCAGTAAACGCCAGATAAATCAGAATCACCTGTAAATATAATCAGTATTCTCTTCATTTATCAGCTTCACACATATTCTGAGCTTTATAAATGGAAATTCTTAATGTTTGAAAGCACTTTCTTTGGAAAAACATCATCTAAAGTAGCCAGAATGGTAAACATGATCTGTACTCTCGTTATTTCGCAGCATTGTACCTCTAAACTCCGTGATTGAACATGAACATAAAGATAGAACGGCTCTATGTACCAGCATTTCAAGTGTTTCTTACATGTTTCTAATCATTTCTAGGGACTATCATGGTGTATGTTAAGCGTTTAACCAAAAGTAGACAGTTTTCCTAGAAGTATAAACAGGAATGTTCAAGGTTTCAATTGAGTCATTCAAAAAACGCCAGTCTAATCACAATCACCTGTAAATAGAAACAGTATTCTCTTTATTTATCAGCTTCCTACATATTCTGAGCTTTATAAACAGCAATTCTTAATGTTTGAAAGCACATTCTTCGGAAATATGTCATCTAAGGTATCCAAAATGGTAACCATTATATGTACTGTCGTCATTACGCAGCATTCTGTCTCTAATCTCTGTGATTGAACATGAAAATAAAGATAGAACGGCTCTATGTACCAGCATTTCAAGTGTTTTTTACATGTTTCTAATCACTTCTCGGGACTATCATTGAGTCTGTTAAGCGTTTTACCAAAAGTAGACAGTTTTCCTAGAGGTATACACAGGAATCTTCAAGGTTTAATTTGAGTCATTCAGAAAACGCCAGTCTAATCATAATCACCTGTAAATATAAACAGTATTCTCTTCATTTATCAGCTTCACAAATAGTCTGAGGTTTATAAATGGAAATTCTTAATGTTTGAAAGCACTTTATTTGGAAAAACATCATCTAAAATAGCCAGAATGGTAAACATTATCTGTACAATCGTCATTTCCCAGCATTCTGTCTCTAATCTCCGTGATTGAACATGAAAATAAAGATAGAACGGCTCTATGTACCAGCATTTCAAGTGTTTCTTACATGTTTCTAATCATTTTTCGGGACTATCAGTGTGTCTGTTAAGCGTTTTACCAAAAGTAGACAGTCTTCCTACAAGTATACACAGGAATCTTCAAGGTTTAAATTGAGTCATTCCCAAAACGCCAGTCTAATCAGAATCACCTGTGAATATAAACAGTATTCTCTTCATTTATCAGCTTCATACCCATATTGTCAGCTTTTTAAACGGAAATTCTTAATGTTTGAAAGCACTTTCTTCAGTAATACATCATCTAAAGTAGACAGAATGGTAAACATTATCTCTACTCTTGTCATTACCCAGCATTCTATCTCTAAGCTCCGGGATTGAACATGAACATAAAGATAGAAAGGCTCCATGTACCAGCATTTCAAGTGTTTCTTACAAGTTTCTAATCATTTCTCGGGAATATCATTGCGTATGTTAAGCGTTTTACTAAAAGTAGACAGTCTTCCTACAAGTATACCCAGGAATCTTCAAGGTTTAAATTGAGTCATTCAAAAAACGCCAGTCTAATCAGAATCACCTGTGAATATAAACAGTATTCTCTTCATTTATCAGCTTCATACCCATATTGTCAGCTTTGTAAACGGAAATTCTTAATGTTTGAAAGCACTTTCTTCAGTAATACATCATCTAAAGTAGACAGAATGGTAAACATTATCTCTACTCTTGTCATTACCCTGCATTCTATCTCTAAGCTCCGGGATTGAACATGAACATAAAGATAGAAAGGCTCCATGTACCAGCATTTCAAGTGTTTCTTACAAGTTTCTAATCATTTCTCGGGAATATCATTGCGTATGTTAAGCGTTTTACCAAAAGTAGACAGTTTTCCTAGAAGTATACACACAGGAATCTTCAAAGTTTCAATTGAGTCATTCAGAAAACGCCAGTCTAATCAGAATCACCTGTGAATATAAACAGTATTCTCTTCATTTATCAGCTTCACAAATAGTCTGAGCTTTATAAATGGAAATTCTTAATGTTTGAAAGCACTTTATTTGGAAAAACATCATCTAAAATAGCCAGAATGGTAAATATTGTCTGTACAGTCGTCATTTTCCAGCATTCTGTGTCTAATCTCCGTGATTGAACATGAACATAAAGATAGAACGGCTCTATGTACCAGCATTTCAAGTGTTTCTTACATGTTTCTAATCATTTCTAGGTACTATCACTGTGTCTGTTAAGCGTTTAACCAAAAGTAGAAAGTTTTCCTAGAAGTATAAAGAGGAATGTTCAAGTTTCAATTGAGTCATTCAAAAAACGCCAGTCTAATCAGAATCACCTGTAAATAGAAACAGTATTCTCTTTATTTATCAGCTTCCTACATATTCTGAGCTTTATAAACAGCAATTCTAAATGTTTGAAAGCACATTCTTCGGAAATATGTCATCTAAGGTAGCCAGAATGGTAAACATTATCTGTACTGTCGTCATTACGCAGCATTCTGTCTCTAATCTCCGTGATTGAACAAGAAAATAAAGATAGAACGGCTCTATGTACCACCATTTCAAGTGTTTCTTACATGTTTCTAATCATTTCTCGGGACTATCATTGTGTCTGTTAACCGTTTTACCAAAAGTAGAGAGTCTTCCTACAAGTATAAACAGGAATCTTCAAGGTTTAAATTGAGTCATTAAAAAACGCCAGTCTAATCAGAATCACCTGTGAATATAAACAGTATTCTCTTCATTTATCAGCTTCATACCCATATTGTCAGCTTTTTAAACGGATATTCTTAATGTTTGAAAGCCCTTTCTTCGGTAATACATCATCTAAAGTAGACAGAATGGTTAACATTATCTCTACTCTTGTCATTACCCAGCATTCTATCTCTAAGCTCCGGGATTGAACATGAACATAAAGATAGAAAGGCTCTATGTATCAGCATTTCAAGTGTTTCTTACAAGTTTCTAATCATTTCTCGGGAATATCATTGCGTATGTTAAGCGTTTTACCAAAAGTAGACAGTTTTCCTAGAAGTATACACACAGGAATCTTCAAGGTTTCAATTGAGTCATTCAGAAAACGCCAGTCTAATCAGAATCACCTGTAAATAGAAACAGTATTCTCTTCATTTATCAGCTTCATACCCATATTGTCAGCTTTTTAAATGGAAATTCTTAATGTTTGAAAGCACTTTCTAGGGTAATACATCATCTAAAATAGCCAGAATGGTAAACATTATCTGTACAATCGTCATTTCCCAGCGTTCTACCTCTAATCTCCGTGATTGAACATGAAAATAAAGATAGAACGGCTCTATGTACCACCATTTCAAGTGTTTCTTACATGTTTCTAATCATTTCTCGGGACTATCATTGTGTCTGTTAACCGTTTTACCAAAAGTAGACAGTCTTCCTATAAGTATACACACAGGAATCTTCAAGGTTTAAATTGAGTCATTAAAAAACGCCAGTCTAATCAGAATCACCTGTGAATATAAACAGTATTCTCTTCATTTATCAGCTTCATACCCATATTGTCAGCTTTTTAAACGGAAATTCTTAATGTTTGAAAGCACTTTCTTCGGTAATACATCATCTAAAGTAGACAGAATGGTAAACATTATCTCTACTCTTGTCATTACCCAGCATTCTATCTCTAAGCTCCGGGATTGAACATGAACATAAAGATAGAAAGGCTCTATGTACCAGCATTTCAAGTGTTTCTTACAAGTTTCTAATCATTTCTCGGGAATATCATTGCGTATGTTAAGCGTTTTACCAAAAGTAGACAGTTTTTCTAGAAGTATACACACTGGAATCTTCAAGGTTTCAATTGAGTCATTCAGAAAACGCCAGTCTAATCAGAATC
This sequence comes from Myotis yumanensis, assembly GCF_028538775.1. NCBI lineage: Eukaryota > Metazoa > Chordata > Mammalia > Chiroptera > Vespertilionidae > Myotis > Myotis yumanensis. Next base: position 113,797,813 of record NW_027223755.1, on the reverse strand, counting down.
ACTTGTAAATAGAAACAGTATTCTCTTTATTTATCAGCTTCATACGTATTCTGAGCTTTATAAACAGCAATTCTTAATGTTTGAAAGCCCTTTCCTTGGAAAAACAACATCTAGAGTAGCCGCAAATGTAAAGTTCATCCTTACTCTCCTCAGTTGAGAGTTTTTTACCTCTAATCTCAGTGATTGAACTAGGCCATAAAGATAGCATGGCTCTATTATACAGCATTTCAAGTGTTTCTTCCATGTTTCTAGTCAGTTCCCGGGACTATCCTAGTGTATTTTAAGAGTTTTACCAAAATTAGACATTTTTCCAGAAGTAGATACATGAATCTTCAGGATGTAAACTTTGTCATTTAGAAAATGCCAGGCAATTCAGCCTCAATTGTAATTATAAACAGTATTCGCTCCATTGATCAACCTAATACACATATTCTGAGCTTTAAAAACAGCAATTCCTCATGTTGGAAGCACTTTCTTTGGAAAAACACCATCTAGAGTAGCCGGAATTGTAAACATTATCATTACTCTCTTCATTTGAGAGTTTTCTACCTCTAATCTCTCTGATTGAACTAGGCCATCAGGATAGAACGGCTCTATTTACCCGCATTTAAACTGTTTCTTACATGTCTCTAATCATTTCTGGGACTATCATTGTGTATTGTAAGAGGTTTACCAAAAGTAGACAGTTTTCCCAGAAGTATACACATGAATCTTCAAGAGTTAAATTGTGCCATTCAGAAAACGCCACGCAATTCGGCCTCAGTTGTAAATATAAACAGTATTCGCTTCATTTATCAGCTTCATACCCAGATTCTCAGCTTTTTAAACGGAAATTCTTAATGTTTGAAAGCACTTTTTTCGGACATACATCATCTAAAGTAGCCAGAATGGAAAACATTATCTGTTCTCTCGGCATTACGCAGCATTCTATCTCTAATCTCCCTGATTGAACATGAACATAAAGATAGAACGGCTCTATGTACCAGCATTTCAAGTGTTTCTTACATGTTTCTAATCATTTCTCGGGCCTATCATTGTGTCTGTTAAGCGTTTTACCAAAAGTAGACAGTTTTCCTAGAGGTATACACAGGAATCTTCAAGGTTTAATTTGAGTCATTCAGAAAACGCCAGTCTAATCATAATCACCTGTAAATATAAACAGTATTCTCTTCATTTATCAGCTTCACAAATAGTCTGAGCTTTATAAATGGAAATTCTTAATGTTTGAAAGCACTTTATTTGGAAAAACATCATCTAAAATAGGCAGAATGGTAAACATTATCTGTACAATCGTCATTTCCCAGCATTCTGTCTCTAATCTCCGTGATTGAACATGAAAATAAAGATAGAACGGCTCTATGTACCACCATTTCAAGTCTTTCTTACATGTTTCTAATCATTTCCGGGACTATCATTGTGTATATTAAGAATTTTACCAAAAGTAGACAGTTTTCCTCGAAGTATACACAGGAACCTTCAAGATTTAAATTGTGCCATTCAGAAAACGCCAGGCAATTCAGCCTCAGTTGTAAATATAAACAGTATTCTCTTCATTTATCAGGTTCATACCCATATCCTAGCTCTATAAACTGCAATTCTTAATGTATGAAAGCACATTCTTCGGAAATACATCATCTAAAGTAGCCAGAATGGTAAACATTATCTGTACTCTCATCATTACGCAGCATTCTATCCTTAATCTCTGTGATTGAACATGAACATAAAGATAGAACGGCTCTATGTACCAGCATTTCAAGTGTTTCTTACATGTTTCCAATCATTTTTCGGAACTATCATTGTGTATGTGAAGAGTTTTACCAAAGGTAGACAGTTTTCCTACAACTATTTACAGGCATCTTCAAGGTTTAAATTGAGTCATTCAGTAAACGCCAGATAAATCAGAATCACCTGTAAATATAATCAGTATTCTCTTCATTTATCAGCTTCACACATATTCTGAGCTTTATAAATGGAAATTCTTAATGTTTGAAAGCACTTTCTTTGGAAAAACATCATCTAAAGTAGCCAGAATGGTAAACATGATCTGTACTCTCGTTATTTCGCAGCATTGTACCTCTAAACTCCGTGATTGAACATGAACATAAAGATAGAACGGCTCTATGTACCAGCATTTCAAGTGTTTCTTACATGTTTCTAATCATTTCTAGGGACTATCATGGTGTATGTTAAGCGTTTAACCAAAAGTAGACAGTTTTCCTAGAAGTATAAACAGGAATGTTCAAGGTTTCAATTGAGTCATTCAAAAAACGCCAGTCTAATCACAATCACCTGTAAATAGAAACAGTATTCTCTTTATTTATCAGCTTCCTACATATTCTGAGCTTTATAAACAGCAATTCTTAATGTTTGAAAGCACATTCTTCGGAAATATGTCATCTAAGGTATCCAAAATGGTAACCATTATATGTACTGTCGTCATTACGCAGCATTCTGTCTCTAATCTCTGTGATTGAACATGAAAATAAAGATAGAACGGCTCTATGTACCAGCATTTCAAGTGTTTTTTACATGTTTCTAATCACTTCTCGGGACTATCATTGAGTCTGTTAAGCGTTTTACCAAAAGTAGACAGTTTTCCTAGAGGTATACACAGGAATCTTCAAGGTTTAATTTGAGTCATTCAGAAAACGCCAGTCTAATCATAATCACCTGTAAATATAAACAGTATTCTCTTCATTTATCAGCTTCACAAATAGTCTGAGGTTTATAAATGGAAATTCTTAATGTTTGAAAGCACTTTATTTGGAAAAACATCATCTAAAATAGCCAGAATGGTAAACATTATCTGTACAATCGTCATTTCCCAGCGTTCTACCTCTAATCTCCGTGATTGAACATGAAAATAAAGATAGAACGGCTCTATGTACCACCATTTCAAGTGTTTCTTACATGTTTCTAATCATTTCTCGGGACTATCATTGTGTCTGTTAACCGTTTTACCAAAAGTAGACAGTCTTCCTATAAGTATACACACAGGAATCTTCAAGGTTTAAATTGAGTCATTAAAAAACGCCAGTCTAATCAGAATCACCTGTGAATATAAACAGTATTCTCTTCATTTATCAGCTTCATACCCATATTGTCAGCTTTTTAAACGGAAATTCTTAATGTTTGAAAGCACTTTCTTCGGTAATACATCATCTAAAGTAGACAGAATGGTAAACATTATCTCTACTCTTGTCATTACCCAGCATTCTATCTCTAAGCTCCGGGATTGAACATGAACATAAAGATAGAAAGGCTCTATGTACCAGCATTTCAAGTGTTTCTTACAAGTTTCTAATCATTTCTCGGGAATATCATTGCGTATGTTAAGCGTTTTACCAAAAGTAGACAGTTTTTCTAGAAGTATACACACTGGAATCTTCAAGGTTTCAATTGAGTCATTCAGAAAACGCCAGTCTAATCAGAATCACTTGTAAATAGAAACAGTATTCTCTTTATTTATCAGCTTCATACGTATTCTGAGCTTTATAAACAGCAATTCTTAATGTTTGAAAGCCCTTTCCTTGGAAAAACAACATCTAGAGTAGCCGCAAATGTAAAGTTCATCCTTACTCTCCTCAGTTGAGAGTTTTTTACCTCTAATCTCAGTGATTGAACTAGGCCATAAAGATAGCATGGCTCTATTATACAGCATTTCAAGTGTTTCTTCCATGTTTCTAGTCAGTTCCCGGGACTATCCTAGTGTATTTTAAGAGTTTTACCAAAATTAGACATTTTTCCAGAAGTAGATACATGAATCTTCAGGATGTAAACTTTGTCATTTAGAAAATGCCAGGCAATTCAGCCTCAATTGTAATTATAAACAGTATTCGCTCCATTGATCAACCTAATACACATATTCTGAGCTTTAAAAACAGCAATTCCTCATGTTGGAAGCACTTTCTTTGGAAAAACACCATCTAGAGTAGCCGGAATTGTAAACATTATCATTACTCTCTTCATTTGAGAGTTTTCTACCTCTAATCTCTCTGATTGAACTAGGCCATCAGGATAGAACGGCTCTATTTACCCGCATTTAAACTGTTTCTTACATGTCTCTAATCATTTCTGGGACTATCATTGTGTATTGTAAGAGGTTTACCAAAAGTAGACAGTTTTCCCAGAAGTATACACATGAATCTTCAAGAGTTAAATTGTGCCATTCAGAAAACGCCACGCAATTCGGCCTCAGTTGTAAATATAAACAGTATTCGCTTCATTTATCAGCTTCATACCCAGATTCTCAGCTTTTTAAACGGAAATTCTTAATGTTTGAAAGCACTTTTTTCGGACATACATCATCTAAAGTAGCCAGAATGGAAAACATTATCTGTTCTCTCGGCATTACGCAGCATTCTATCTCTAATCTCCCTGATTGAACATGAACATAAAGATAGAACGGCTCTATGTACCAGCATTTCAAGTGTTTCTTACATGTTTCTAATCATTTCTCGGGACTATCATTGAGTCTGTTAAGCGTTTTACCAAAAGTAGACAGTTTTCCTAGAGGTATACACAGGAATCTTCAAGGTTTAATTTGAGTCATTCAGAAAACGCCAGTCTAATCATAATCACCTGTAAATATAAACAGTATTCTCTTCATTTATCAGCTTCACAAATAGTCTGAGCTTTATAAATGGAAATTCTTAATGTTTGAAAGCACTTTATTTGGAAAAACATCATCTAAAATAGGCAGAATGGTAAACATTATCTGTACAATCGTCATTTCCCAGCATTCTGTCTCTAATCTCCGTGATTGAACATGAAAATAAAGATAGAACGGCTCTATGTACCACCATTTCAAGTCTTCCTTACATGTTTCTAATCATTTCCGGGACTATCATTGTGTATATTAAGAATTTTACCAAAAGTAGACAGTTTTCCTCGAAGTATACACAGGAACCTTCAAGATTTAAATTGTGCCATTCAGAAAACGCCAGGCAATTCAGCCTCAGTTGTAAATATAAACAGTATTCTCTTCATTTATCAGGTTCATACCCATATCCTAGCTCTATAAACTGCAATTCTTAATGTATGAAAGCACATTCTTCGGAAATACATCATCTAAAGTAGCCAGAATGGTAAACATTATCTGTACTCTCATCATTACGCAGCATTCTATCCTTAATCTCTGTGATTGAACATGAACATAAAGATAGAACGGCTCTATGTACCAGCATTTCAAGTGTTTCTTACATGTTTCCAATCATTTTTCGGAACTATCATTGTGTATGTGAAGAGTTTTACCAAAGGTAGACAGTTTTCCTACAACTATTTACAGGCATCTTCAAGGTTTAAATTGAGTCATTCAGTAAACGCCAGATAAATCAGAATCACCTGTAAATATAATCAGTATTCTCTTCATTTATCAGCTTCACACATATTCTGAGCTTTATAAATGGAAATTCTTAATGTTTGAAAGCACTTTCTTTGGAAAAACATCATCTAAAGTAGCCAGAATGGTAAACATGATCTGTACTCTCGTTATTTCGCAGCATTGTACCTCTAAACTCCATGATTGAACATGAACATAAAGATAGAACGGCTCTATGTACCAGCATTTCAAGTGTTTCTTACATGTTTCTAATCATTTCTAGGGACTATCATGGTGTATGTTAAGCGTTTAACCAAAAGTAGACAGTTTTCCTAGAAGTATAAACAGGAATGTTCAAGGTTTCAATTGAGTCATTCAAAAAACGCCAGTCTAATCACAATCACCTGTAAATAGAAACAGTATTCTCTTTATTTATCAGCTTCCTACATATTCTGAGCTTTATAAACAGCAATTCTTAATGTTTGAAAGCACATTCTTCGGAAATATGTCATCTAAGGTATCCAAAATGGTAACCATTATATGTACTGTCGTCATTACGCAGCATTCTGTCTCTAATCTCTGTGATTGAACATGAAAATAAAGATAGAACGGCTCTATGTACCAGCATTTCAAGTGTTTTTTACATGTTTCTAATCACTTCTCGGGACTATCATTGAGTCTGTTAAGCGTTTTACCAAAAGTAGACAGTTTTCCTAGAGGTATACACAGGAATCTTCAAGGTTTAATTTGAGTCATTCAGAAAACGCCAGTCTAATCATAATCACCTGTAAATATAAACAGTATTCTCTTCATTTATCAGCTTCACAAATAGTCTGAGGTTTATAAATGGAAATTCTTAATGTTTGAAAGCACTTTATTTGGAAAAACATCATCTAAAATAGCCAGAATGGTAAACATTATCTGTACAATCGTCATTTCCCAGCATTCTGTCTCTAATCTCCGTGATTGAACATGAAAATAAAGATAGAACGGCTCTATGTACCAGCATTTCAAGTGTTTCTTACATGTTTCTAATCATTTTTCGGGACTATCAGTGTGTCTGTTAAGCGTTTTACCAAAAGTAGACAGTCTTCCTACAAGTATACACAGGAATCTTCAAGGTTTAAATTGAGTCATTCCAAAAACGCCAGTCTAATCAGAATCACCTGTGAATATAAACAGTATTCTCTTCATTTATCAGCTTCATACCCATATTGTCAGCTTTTTAAACGGAAATTCTTAATGTTTGAAAGCACTTTCTTCAGTAATACATCATCTAAAGTAGACAGAATGGTAAACATTATCTCTACTCTTGTCATTACCCAGCATTCTATCTCTAAGCTCCGGGATTGAACATGAACATAAAGATAGAAAGGCTCCATGTACCAGCATTTCAAGTGTTTCTTACAAGTTTCTAATCATTTCTCGGGAATATCATTGCGTATGTTAAGCGTTTTACTAAAAGTAGACAGTCTTCCTACAAGTATACCCAGGAATCTTCAAGGTTTAAATTGAGTCATTCAAAAAACGCCAGTCTAATCAGAATCACCTGTGAATATAAACAGTATTCTCTTCATTTATCAGCTTCATACCCATATTGTCAGCTTTGTAAACGGAAATTCTTAATGTTTGAAAGCACTTTCTTCAGTAATACATCATCTAAAGTAGACAGAATGGTAAACATTATCTCTACTCTTGTCATTACCCTGCATTCTATCTCTAAGCTCCGGGATTGAACATGAACATAAAGATAGAAAGGCTCCATGTACCAGCATTTCAAGTGTTTCTTACAAGTTTCTAATCATTTCTCGGGAATATCATTGCGTATGTTAAGCGTTTTACCAAAAGTAGACAGTTTTCCTAGAAGTATACACACAGGAATCTTCAAAGTTTCAATTGAGTCATTCAGAAAACGCCAGTCTAATCAGAATCACCTGTAAATAGAAACAGTATTCTCTTCATTTATCAGCTTCATACCCATATTGTCAGCTTTTTAAATGGAAATTCTTAATGTTTGAAAGCACTTTCTAGGGTAATACATCATCTAAAATAGCCAGAATGGTAAACATTATCTGTACAATCGTCATTTCCCAGCGTTCTACCTCTAATCTCCGTGATTGAACATGAAAATAAAGATAGAACGGCTCTATGTACCACCATTTCAAGTGTTTCTTACATGTTTCTAATCATTTCTCGGGACTATCATTGTGTCTGTTAACCGTTTTACCAAAAGTAGACAGTCTTCCTATAAGTATACACACAGGAATCTTCAAGGTTTAAATTGAGTCATTAAAAAACGCCAGTCTAATCAGAATCACCTGTGAATATAAACAGTATTCTCTTCATTTATCAGCTTCATACCCATATTGTCAGCTTTTTAAACGGAAATTCTTAATGTTTGAAAGCACTTTCTTCGGTAATACATCATCTAAAGTAGACAGAATGGTAAACATTATCTCTACTCTTGTCATTACCCAGCATTCTATCTCTAAGCTCCGGGATTGAACATGAACATAAAGATAGAAAGGCTCTATGTACCAGCATTTCAAGTGTTTCTTACAAGTTTCTAATCATTTCTCGGGAATATCATTGCGTATGTTAAGCGTTTTACCAAAAGTAGACAGTTTTTCTAGAAGTATACACACTGGAATCTTCAAGGTTTCAATTGAGTCATTCAGAAAACGCCAGTCTAATCAGAATCACTTGTAAATAGAAACAGTATTCTCTTTATTTATCAGCTTCATACGTATTCTGAGCTTTATAAACAGCAATTCTTAATGTTTGAAAGCCCTTTCCTTGGAAAAACAACATCTAGAGTAGCCGCAAATGTAAAGTTCATCCTTACTCTCCTCAGTTGAGAGTTTTTTACCTCTAATCTCAGTGATTGAACTAGGCCATAAAGATAGCATGGCTCTATTATACAGCATTTCAAGTGTTTCTTCCATGTTTCTAGTCAGTTCCCGGGACTATCCTAGTGTATTTTAAGAGTTTTACCAAAATTAGACATTTTTCCAGAAGTAGATACATGAATCTTCAGGATGTAAACTTTGTCATTTAGAAAATGCCAGGCAATTCAGCCTCAATTGTAATTATAAACAGTATTCGCTCCATTGATCAACCTAATACACATATTCTGAGCTTTAAAAACAGCAATTCCTCATGTTGGAAGCACTTTCTTTGGAAAAACACCATCTAGAGTAGCCGGAATTGTAAACATTATCATTACTCTCTTCATTTGAGAGTTTTCTACCTCTAATCTCTCTGATTGAACTAGGCCATCAGGATAGAACGGCTCTATTTACCCGCATTTAAACTGTTTCTTACATGTCTCTAATCATTTCTGGGACTATCATTGTGTATTGTAAGAGGTTTACCAAAAGTAGACAGTTTTCCCAGAAGTATACACATGAATCTTCAAGAGTTAAATTGTGCCATTCAGAAAACGCCACGCAATTCGGCCTCAGTTGTAAATATAAACAGTATTCGCTTCATTTATCAGCTTCATACCCAGATTCTCAGCTTTTTAAACGGAAATTCTTAATGTTTGAAAGCACTTTTTTCGGACATACATCATCTAAAGTAGCCAGAATGGAAAACATTATCTGTTCTCTCGGCATTACGCAGCATTCTATCTCTAATCTCCCTGATTGAACATGAACATAAAGATAGAACGGCTCTATGTACCAGCATTTCAAGTGTTTCTTACATGTTTCTAATCATTTCTCGGGACTATCATTGAGTCTGTTAAGCGTTTTACCAAAAGTAGACAGTTTTCCTAGAGGTATACACAGGAATCTTCAAGGTTTAATTTGAGTCATTCAGAAAACGCCAGTCTAATCATAATCACCTGTAAATATAAACAGTATTCTCTTCATTTATCAGCTTCACAAATAGTCTGAGCTTTATAAATGGAAATTCTTAATGTTTGAAAGCACTTTATTTGGAAAAACATCATCTAAAATAGGCAGAATGGTAAACATTATCTGTACAATCGTCATTTCCCAGCATTCTGTCTCTAATCTCCGTGATTGAACATGAAAATAAAGATAGAACGGCTCTATGTACCACCATTTCAAGTCTTCCTTACATGTTTCTAATCATTTCCGGGACTATCATTGTGTATATTAAGAATTTTACCAAAAGTAGACAGTTTTCCTCGAAGTATACACAGGAACCTTCAAGATTTAAATTGTGCCATTCAGAAAACGCCAGGCAATTCAGCCTCAGTTGTAAATATAAACAGTATTCTCTTCATTTATCAGGTTCATACCCATATCCTAGCTCTATAAACTGCAATTCTTAATGTATGAAAGCACATTCTTCGGAAATACATCATCTAAAGGAGCCATAATGGTAAACATTATCTGTACTCTCATCATTACGCAGCATTCTATCCTTAATCTCTGTGATTGAACATGAACATAAAGATAGAACGGCTCTATGTACCAGCATTTCAAGTGTTTCTTACATGTTTCCAATCATTTTTCGGAACTATCATTGTGTATGTGAAGAGTTTTACCAAAGGTAGACAGTTTTCCTACAACTATTTACAGGCATCTTCAAGGTTTAAATTGAGTCATTCAGTAAACGCCAGATAAATCAGAATCACCTGTAAATATAATCAGTATTCTCTTCATTTATCAGCTTCACACATATTCTGAGCTTTATAAATGGAAATTCTTAATGTTTGAAAGCACTTTCTTTGGAAAAACATCATCTAAAGTAGCCAGAATGGTAAACATGATCTGTACTCTCGTTATTTCGCAGCATTGTACCTCTAAACTCCATGATTGAACATGAACATAAAGATAGAACGGCTCTATGTACCAGCATTTCAAGTGTTTCTTACATGTTTCTAATCATTTCTAGGGACTATCATGGTGTATGTTAAGCGTTTAACCAAAAGTAGACAGTTTTCCTAGAAGTATAAACAGGAATGTTCAAGGTTTCAATTGAGTCATTCAAAAAACGCCAGTCTAATCACAATCACCTGTAAATAGAAACAGTATTCTCTTTATTTATCAGCTTCCTACATATTCTGAGCTTTATAAACAGCAATTCTTAATGTTTGAAAGCACATTCTTCGGAAATATGTCATCTAAGGTATCCAAAATGGTAACCATTATATGTACTGTCGTCATTACGCAGCATTCTGTCTCTAATCTCTGTGATTGAACATGAAAATAAAGATAGAACGGCTCTATGTACCAGCATTTCAAGTGTTTTTTACATGTTTCTAATCACTTCTCGGGACTATCATTGAGTCTGTTAAGCGTTTTACCAAAAGTAGACAGTTTTCCTAGAGGTATACACAGGAATCTTCAAGGTTTAATTTGAGTCATTCAGAAAACGCCAGTCTAATCATAATCACCTGTAAATATAAACAGTATTCTCTTCATTTATCAGCTTCACAAATAGTCTGAGGTTTATAAATGGAAATTCTTAATGTTTGAAAGCACTTTATTTGGAAAAACATCATCTAAAATAGCCAGAATGGTAAACATTATCTGTACAATCGTCATTTCCCAGCATTCTGTCTCTAATCTCCGTGATTGAACATGAAAATAAAGATAGAACGGCTCTATGTACCAGCATTTCAAGTGTTTCTTACATGTTTCTAATCATTTTTCGGGACTATCAGTGTGTCTGTTAAGCGTTTTACCAAAAGTAGACAGTCTTCCTACAAGTATACACAGGAATCTTCAAGGTTTAAATTGAGTCATTCCAAAAACGCCAGTCTAATCAGAATCACCTGTGAATATAAACAGTATTCTCTTCATTTATCAGCTTCATACCCATATTGTCAGCTTTTTAAACGGAAATTCTTAATGTTTGAAAGCACTTTCTTCAGTAATACATCATCTAAAGTAGACAGAATGGTAAACATTATCTCTACTCTTGTCATTACCCAGCATTCTATCTCTAAGCTCCGGGATTGAACATGAACATAAAGATAGAAAGGCTCCATGTACCAGCATTTCAAGTGTTTCTTACAAGTTTCTAATCATTTCTCGGGAATATCATTGCGTATGTTAAGCGTTTTACTAAAAGTAGACAGTCTTCCTACAAGTATACCCAGGAATCTTCAAGGTTTAAATTGAGTCATTCAAAAAACGCCAGTCTAATCAGAATCACCTGTGAATATAAACAGTATTCTCTTCATTTATCAGCTTCATACCCATATTGTCAGCTTTGTAAACGGAAATTCTTAATGTTTGAAAGCACTTTCTTCAGTAATACATCATCTAAAGTAGACAGAATGGTAAACATTATCTCTACTCTTGTCATTACCCTGCATTCTATCTCTAAGCTCCGGGATTGAACATGAACATAAAGATAGAAAGGCTCCATGTACCAGCATTTCAAGTGTTTCTTACAAGTTTCTAATCATTTCTCGGGAATATCATTGCGTATGTTAAGCGTTTTACCAAAAGTAGACAGTTTTCCTAGAAGTATACACACAGGAATCTTCAAAGTTTCAATTGAGTCATTCAGAAAACGCCAGTCTAATCAGAATCACCTGTGAATATAAACAGTATTCTCTTCATTTATCAGCTTCACAAATAGTCTGAGCTTTATAAATGGAAATTCTTAATGTTTGAAAGCACTTTATTTGGAAAAACATCATCTAAAATAGCCAGAATGGTAAATATTGTCTGTACAGTCGTCATTTTCCAGCATTCTGTGTCTAATCTCCGTGATTGAACATGAACATAAAGATAGAACGGCTCTATGTACCAGCATTTCAAGTGTTTCTTACATGTTTCTAATCATTTCTAGGTACTATCACTGTGTCTGTTAAGCGTTTAACCAAAAGTAGAAAGTTTTCCTAGAAGTATAAAGAGGAATGTTCAAGTTTCAATTGAGTCATTCAAAAAACGCCAGTCTAATCAGAATCACCTGTAAATAGAAACAGTATTCTCTTTATTTATCAGCTTCCTACATATTCTGAGCTTTATAAACAGCAATTCTAAATGTTTGAAAGCACATTCTTCGGAAATATGTCATCTAAGGTAGCCAGAATGGTAAACATTATCTGTACTGTCGTCATTACGCAGCATTCTGTCTCTAATCTCCGTGATTGAACAAGAAAATAAAGATAGAACGGCTCTATGTACCACCATTTCAAGTGTTTCTTACATGTTTCTAATCATTTCTCGGGACTATCATTGTGTCTGTTAACCGTTTTACCAAAAGTAGAGAGTCTTCCTACAAGTATAAACAGGAATCTTCAAGGTTTAAATTGAGTCATTAAAAAACGCCAGTCTAATCAGAATCACCTGTGAATATAAACAGTATTCTCTTCATTTATCAGCTTCATACCCATATTGTCAGCTTTTTAAACGGATATTCTTAATGTTTGAAAGCCCTTTCTTCGGTAATACATCATCTAAAGTAGACAGAATGGTTAACATTATCTCTACTCTTGTCATTACCCAGCATTCTATCTCTAAGCTCCGGGATTGAACATGAACATAAAGATAGAAAGGCTCTATGTATCAGCATTTCAAGTGTTTCTTACAAGTTTCTAATCATTTCTCGGGAATATCATTGCGTATGTTAAGCGTTTTACCAAAAGTAGACAGTTTTCCTAGAAGTATACACACAGGAATCTTCAAGGTTTCAATTGAGTCATTCAGAAAACGCCAGTCTAATCAGAATCACCTGTAAATAGAAACAGTATTCTCTTCATTTATCAGCTTCATACCCATATTGTCAGCTTTTTAAATGGAAATTCTTAATGTTTGAAAGCACTTTCTAGGGTAATACATCATCTAAAATAGCCAGAATGGTAAACATTATCTGTACAATCGTCATTTCCCAGCGTTCTACCTCTAATCTCCGTGATTGAACATGAAAATAAAGATAGAACGGCTCTATGTACCACCATTTCAAGTGTTTCTTACATGTTTCTAATCATTTCTCGGGACTATCATTGTGTCTGTTAACCGTTTTACCAAAAGTAGACAGTCTTCCTATAAGTATACACACAGGAATCTTCAAGGTTTAAATTGAGTCATTAAAAAACGCCAGTCTAATCAGAATCACCTGTGAATATAAACAGTATTCTCTTCATTTATCAGCTTCATACCCATATTGTCAGCTTTTTAAACGGAAATTCTTAATGTTTGAAAGCACTTTCTTCGGTAATACATCATCTAAAGTAGACAGAATGGTAAACATTATCTCTACTCTTGTCATTACCCAGCATTCTATCTCTAAGCTCCGGGATTGAACATGAACATAAAGATAGAAAGGCTCTATGTACCAGCATTTCAAGTGTTTCTTACAAGTTTCTAATCATTTCTCGGGAATATCATTGCGTATGTTAAGCGTTTTACCAAAAGTAGACAGTTTTTCTAGAAGTATACACACTGGAATCTTCAAGGTTTCAATTGAGTCATTCAGAAAACGCCAGTCTAATCAGAATCACTTGTAAATAGAAACAGTATTCTCTTTATTTATCAGCTTCATACGTATTCTGAGCTTTATAAACAGCAATTCTTAATGTTTGAAAGCCCTTTCCTTGGAAAAACAACATCTAGAGTAGCCGCAAATGTAAAGTTCATCCTTACTCTCCTCAGTTGAGAGTTTTTTACCTCTAATCTCAGTGATTGAACTAGGCCATAAAGATAGCATGGCTCTATTATACAGCATTTCAAGTGTTTCTTCCATGTTTCTAGTCAGTTCCCGGGACTATCCTAGTGTATTTTAAGAGTTTTACCAAAATTAGACATTTTTCCAGAAGTAGATACATGAATCTTCAGGATGTAAACTTTGTCATTTAGAAAATGCCAGGCAATTCAGCCTCAATTGTAATTATAAACAGTATTCGCTCCATTGATCAACCTAATACACATATTCTGAGCTTTAAAAACAGCAATTCCTCATGTTGGAAGCACTTTCTTTGGAAAAACACCATCTAGAGTAGCCGGAATTGTAAACATTATCATTACTCTCTTCATTTGAGAGTTTTCTACCTCTAATCTCTCTGATTGAACTAGGCCATCAGGATAGAACGGCTCTATTTACCCGCATTTAAACTGTTTCTTACATGTCTCTAATCATTTCTGGGACTATCATTGTGTATTGTAAGAGGTTTACCAAAAGTAGACAGTTTTCCCAGAAGTATACACATGAATCTTCAAGAGTTAAATTGTGCCATTCAGAAAACGCCACGCAATTCGGCCTCAGTTGTAAATATAAACAGTATTCGCTTCATTTATCAGCTTCATACCCAGATTCTCAGCTTTTTAAACGGAAATTCTTAATGTTTGAAAGCACTTTTTTCGGACATACATCATCTAAAGTAGCCAGAATGGAAAACATTATCTGTTCTCTCGGCATTACGCAGCATTCTATCTCTAATCTCCCTGATTGAACATGAACATAAAGATAGAACGGCTCTATGTACCAGCATTTCAAGTGTTTCTTACATGTTTCTAATCATTTCTCGGGACTATCATTGAGTCTGTTAAGCGTTTTACCAAAAGTAGACAGTTTTCCTAGAGGTATACACAGGAATCTTCAAGGTTTAATTTGAGTCATTCAGAAAACGCCAGTCTAATCATAATCACCTGTAAATATAAACAGTATTCTCTTCATTTATCAGCTTCACAAATAGTCTGAGCTTTATAAATGGAAATTCTTAATGTTTGAAAGCACTTTATTTGGAAAAACATCATCTAAAATAGGCAGAATGGTAAACATTATCTGTACAATCGTCATTTCCCAGCATTCTGTCTCTAATCTCCGTGATTGAACATGAAAATAAAGATAGAACGGCTCTATGTACCACCATTTCAAGTCTTTCTTACATGTTTCTAATCATTTCCGGGACTATCATTGTGTATATTAAGAATTTTACCAAAAGTAGACAGTTTTCCTCGAAGTATACACAGGAACCTTCAAGATTTAAATTGTGCCATTCAGAAAACGCCAGGCAATTCAGCCTCAGTTGTAAATATAAACAGTATTCTCTTCATTTATCAGGTTCATACCCATATCCTAGCTCTATAAACTGCAATTCTTAATGTATGAAAGCACATTCTTCGGAAATACATCATCTAAAGTAGCCAGAATGGTAAACATTATCTGTACTCTCATCATTACGCAGCATTCTATCCTTAATCTCTGTGATTGAACATGAACATAAAGATAGAACGGCTCTATGTACCAGCATTTCAAGTGTTTCTTACATGTTTCCAATCATTTTTCGGAACTATCATTGTGTATGTGAAGAGTTTTACCAAAGGTAGACAGTTTTCCTACAACTATTTACAGGCATCTTCAAGGTTTAAATTGAGTCATTCAGTAAACGCCAGATAAATCAGAATCACCTGTAAATATAATCAGTATTCTCTTCATTTATCAGCTTCACACATATTCTGAGCTTTATAAATGGAAATTCTTAATGTTTGAAAGCACTTTCTTTGGAAAAACATCATCTAAAGTAGCCAGAATGGTAAACATGATCTGTACTCTCGTTATTTCGCAGCATTGTACCTCTAAACTCCGTGATTGAACATGAACATAAAGATAGAACGGCTCTATGTACCAGCATTTCAAGTGTTTCTTACATGTTTCTAATCATTTCTAGGGACTATCATGGTGTATGTTAAGCGTTTAACCAAAAGTAGACAGTTTTCCTAGAAGTATAAACAGGAATGTTCAAGGTTTCAATTGAGTCATTCAAAAAACGCCAGTCTAATCACAATCACCTGTAAATAGAAACAGTATTCTCTTTATTTATCAGCTTCCTACATATTCTGAGCTTTATAAACAGCAATTCTTAATGTTTGAAAGCACATTCTTCGGAAATATGTCATCTAAGGTATCCAAAATGGTAACCATTATATGTACTGTCGTCATTACGCAGCATTCTGTCTCTAATCTCTGTGATTGAACATGAAAATAAAGATAGAACGGCTCTATGTACCAGCATTTCAAGTGTTTTTTACATGTTTCTAATCACTTCTCGGGACTATCATTGAGTCTGTTAAGCGTTTTACCAAAAGTAGACAGTTTTCCTAGAGGTATACACAGGAATCTTCAAGGTTTAATTTGAGTCATTCAGAAAACGCCAGTCTAATCATAATCACCTGTAAATATAAACAGTATTCTCTTCATTTATCAGCTTCACAAATAGTCTGAGGTTTATAAATGGAAATTCTTAATGTTTGAAAGCACTTTATTTGGAAAAACATCATCTAAAATAGCCAGAATGGTAAACATTATCTGTACAATCGTCATTTCCCAGCATTCTGTCTCTAATCTCCGTGATTGAACATGAAAATAAAGATAGAACGGCTCTATGTACCAGCATTTCAAGTGTTTCTTACATGTTTCTAATCATTTTTCGGGACTATCAGTGTGTCTGTTAAGCGTTTTACCAAAAGTAGACAGTCTTCCTACAAGTATACACAGGAATCTTCAAGGTTTAAATTGAGTCATTCCAAAAACGCCAGTCTAATCAGAATCACCTGTGAATATAAACAGTATTCTCTTCATTTATCAGCTTCATACCCATATTGTCAGCTTTTTAAACGGAAATTCTTAATGTTTGAAAGCACTTTCTTCAGTAATACATCATCTAAAGTAGACAGAATGGTAAACATTATCTCTACTCTTGTCATTACCCAGCATTCTATCTCTAAGCTCCGGGATTGAACATGAACATAAAGATAGAAAGGCTCCATGTACCAGCATTTCAAGTGTTTCTTACAAGTTTCTAATCATTTCTCGGGAATATCATTGCGTATGTTAAGCGTTTTACTAAAAGTAGACAGTCTTCCTACAAGTATACCCAGGAATCTTCAAGGTTTAAATTGAGTCATTCAAAAAACGCCAGTCTAATCAGAATCACCTGTGAATATAAACAGTATTCTCTTCATTTATCAGCTTCATACCCATATTGTCAGCTTTGTAAACGGAAATTCTTAATGTTTGAAAGCACTTTCTTCAGTAATACATCATCTAAAGTAGACAGAATGGTAAACATTATCTCTACTCTTGTCATTACCCTGCATTCTATCTCTAAGCTCCGGGATTGAACATGAACATAAAGATAGAAAGGCTCCATGTACCAGCATTTCAAGTGTTTCTTACAAGTTTCTAATCATTTCTCGGGAATATCATTGCGTATGTTAAGCGTTTTACCAAAAGTAGACAGTTTTCCTAGAAGTATACACACAGGAATCTTCAAAGTTTCAATTGAGTCATTCAGAAAACGCCAGTCTAATCAGAATCACCTGTGAATATAAACAGTATTCTCTTCATTTATCAGCTTCACAAATAGTCTGAGCTTTATAAATGGAAATTCTTAATGTTTGAAAGCACTTTATTTGGAAAAACATCATCTAAAATAGCCAGAATGGTAAATATTGTCTGTACAGTCGTCATTTTCCAGCATTCTGTGTCTAATCTCCGTGATTGAACATGAACATAAAGATAGAACGGCTCTATGTACCAGCATTTCAAGTGTTTCTTACATGTTTCTAATCATTTCTAGGTACTATCACTGTGTCTGTTAAGCGTTTAACCAAAAGTAGAAAGTTTTCCTAGAAGTATAAAGAGGAATGTTCAAGTTTCAATTGAGTCATTCAAAAAACGCCAGTCTAATCAGAATCACCTGTAAATAGAAACAGTATTCTCTTTATTTATCAGCTTCCTACATATTCTGAGCTTTATAAACAGCAATTCTAAATGTTTGAAAGCACATTCTTCGGAAATATGTCATCTAAGGTAGCCAGAATGGTAAACATTATCTGTACTGTCGTCATTACGCAGCATTCTGTCTCTAATCTCCGTGATTGAACAAGAAAATAAAGATAGAACGGCTCTATGTACCACCATTTCAAGTGTTTCTTACATGTTTCTAATCATTTCTCGGGACTATCATTGTGTCTGTTAACCGTTTTACCAAAAGTAGAGAGTCTTCCTACAAGTATAAACAGGAATCTTCAAGGTTTAAATTGAGTCATTAAAAAACGCCAGTCTAATCAGAATCACCTGTGAATATAAACAGTATTCTCTTCATTTATCAGCTTCATACCCATATTGTCAGCTTTTTAAACGGATATTCTTAATGTTTGAAAGCCCTTTCTTCGGTAATACATCATCTAAAGTAGACAGAATGGTTAACATTATCTCTACTCTTGTCATTACCCAGCATTCTATCTCTAAGCTCCGGGATTGAACATGAACATAAAGATAGAAAGGCTCTATGTATCAGCATTTCAAGTGTTTCTTACAAGTTTCTAATCATTTCTCGGGAATATCATTGCGTATGTTAAGCGTTTTACCAAAAGTAGACAGTTTTCCTAGAAGTATACACACAGGAATCTTCAAGGTTTCAATTGAGTCATTCAGAAAACGCCAGTCTAATCAGAATCACCTGTAAATAGAAACAGTATTCTCTTCATTTATCAGCTTCATACCCATATTGTCAGCTTTTTAAATGGAAATTCTTAATGTTTGAAAGCACTTTCTAGGGTAATACATCATCTAAAATAGCCAGAATGGTAAACATTATCTGTACAATCGTCATTTCCCAGCGTTCTACCTCTAATCTCCGTGATTGAACATGAAAATAAAGATAGAACGGCTCTATGTACCACCATTTCAAGTGTTTCTTACATGTTTCTAATCATTTCTCGGGACTATCATTGTGTCTGTTAACCGTTTTACCAAAAGTAGACAGTCTTCCTATAAGTATACACACAGGAATCTTCAAGGTTTAAATTGAGTCATTAAAAAACGCCAGTCTAATCAGAATCACCTGTGAATATAAACAGTATTCTCTTCATTTATCAGCTTCATACCCATATTGTCAGCTTTTTAAACGGAAATTCTTAATGTTTGAAAGCACTTTCTTCGGTAATACATCATCTAAAGTAGACAGAATGGTAAACATTATCTCTACTCTTGTCATTACCCAGCATTCTATCTCTAAGCTCCGGGATTGAACATGAACATAAAGATAGAAAGGCTCTATGTACCAGCATTTCAAGTGTTTCTTACAAGTTTCTAATCATTTCTCGGGAATATCATTGCGTATGTTAAGCGTTTTACCAAAAGTAGACAGTTTTTCTAGAAGTATACACACTGGAATCTTCAAGGTTTCAATTGAGTCATTCAGAAAACGCCAGTCTAATCAGAATCACTTGTAAATAGAAACAGTATTCTCTTTATTTATCAGCTTCATACGTATTCTGAGCTTTATAAACAGCAATTCTTAATGTTTGAAAGCCCTTTCCTTGGAAAAACAACATCTAGAGTAGCCGCAAATGTAAAGTTCATCCTTACTCTCCTCTGTTGAGAGTTTTTTACCTCTAATCTCAGTGATTGAACTAGGCCATAAAGATAGCATGGCTCTATTATACAGCATTTCAAGTGTTTCTTCCATGTTTCTAGTCAGTTCCCGGGACTATCCTAGTGTATTTTAAGAGTTTTACCAAAATTAGACATTTTTCCAGAAGTAGATACATGAATCTTCAGGATGTAAACTTTGTCATTTAGAAAATGCCAGGCAATTCAGCCTCAATTGTAATTATAAACAGTATTCGCTCCATTGATCAACCTAATACACATATTCTGAGCTTTAAAAACAGCAATTCCTCATGTTGGAAGCACTTTCTTTGGAAAAACACCATCTAGAGTAGCCGGAATTGTAAACATTATCATTACTCTCTTCATTTGAGAGTTTTCTACCTCTAATCTCTCTGATTGAACTAGGCCATCAGGATAGAACGGCTCTATTTACCCGCATTTAAACTGTTTCTTACATGTCTCTAATCATTTCTGGGACTATCATTGTGTATTGTAAGAGGTTTACCAAAAGTAGACAGTTTTCCCAGAAGTATACACATGAATCTTCAAGAGTTAAATTGTGCCATTCAGAAAACGCCACGCAATTCGGCCTCAGTTGTAAATATAAACAGTATTCGCTTCATTTATCAGCTTCATACCCAGATTCTCAGCTTTTTAAACGGAAATTCT
Source organism: Myotis yumanensis (assembly GCF_028538775.1). Taxonomy (NCBI): domain Eukaryota; kingdom Metazoa; phylum Chordata; class Mammalia; order Chiroptera; family Vespertilionidae; genus Myotis; species Myotis yumanensis. Next base: position 113,777,493 of record NW_027223755.1, on the reverse strand, counting down.
TAATGTTTGAAAGCACTTTTTTCGGACATACATCATCTAAAGTAGCCAGAATGGAAAACATTATCTGTTCTCTCGGCATTACGCAGCATTCTATCTCTAATCTCCCTGATTGAACATGAACATAAAGATAGAACGGCTCTATGTACCAGCATTTCAAGTGTTTCTTACATGTTTCTAATCATTTCTCGGGACTATCATTGAGTCTGTTAAGCGTTTTACCAAAAGTAGACAGTTTTCCTAGAGGTATACACAGGAATCTTCAAGGTTTAATTTGAGTCATTCAGAAAACGCCAGTCTAATCATAATCACCTGTAAATATAAACAGTATTCTCTTCATTTATCAGCTTCACAAATAGTCTGAGCTTTATAAATGGAAATTCTTAATGTTTGAAAGCACTTTATTTGGAAAAACATCATCTAAAATAGGCAGAATGGTAAACATTATCTGTACAATCGTCATTTCCCAGCATTCTGTCTCTAATCTCCGTGATTGAACATGAAAATAAAGATAGAACGGCTCTATGTACCACCATTTCAAGTCTTTCTTACATGTTTCTAATCATTTCCGGGACTATCATTGTGTATATTAAGAATTTTACCAAAAGTAGACAGTTTTCCTCGAAGTATACACAGGAACCTTCAAGATTTAAATTGTGCCATTCAGAAAACGCCAGGCAATTCAGCCTCAGTTGTAAATATAAACAGTATTCTCTTCATTTATCAGGTTCATACCCATATCCTAGCTCTATAAACTGCAATTCTTAATGTATGAAAGCACATTCTTCGGAAATACATCATCTAAAGTAGCCAGAATGGTAAACATTATCTGTACTCTCATCATTACGCAGCATTCTATCCTTAATCTCTGTGATTGAACATGAACATAAAGATAGAACGGCTCTATGTACCAGCATTTCAAGTGTTTCTTACATGTTTCCAATCATTTTTCGGAACTATCATTGTGTATGTGAAGAGTTTTACCAAAGGTAGACAGTTTTCCTACAACTATTTACAGGCATCTTCAAGGTTTAAATTGAGTCATTCAGTAAACGCCAGATAAATCAGAATCACCTGTAAATATAATCAGTATTCTCTTCATTTATCAGCTTCACACATATTCTGAGCTTTATAAATGGAAATTCTTAATGTTTGAAAGCACTTTCTTTGGAAAAACATCATCTAAAGTAGCCAGAATGGTAAACATGATCTGTACTCTCGTTATTTCGCAGCATTGTACCTCTAAACTCCATGATTGAACATGAACATAAAGATAGAACGGCTCTATGTACCAGCATTTCAAGTGTTTCTTACATGTTTCTAATCATTTCTAGGGACTATCATGGTGTATGTTAAGCGTTTAACCAAAAGTAGACAGTTTTCCTAGAAGTATAAACAGGAATGTTCAAGGTTTCAATTGAGTCATTCAAAAAACGCCAGTCTAATCACAATCACCTGTAAATAGAAACAGTATTCTCTTTATTTATCAGCTTCCTACATATTCTGAGCTTTATAAACAGCAATTCTTAATGTTTGAAAGCACATTCTTCGGAAATATGTCATCTAAGGTATCCAAAATGGTAACCATTATATGTACTGTCGTCATTACGCAGCATTCTGTCTCTAATCTCTGTGATTGAACATGAAAATAAAGATAGAACGGCTCTATGCACCAGCATTTCAAGTGTTTTTTACATGTTTCTAATCACTTCTCGGGACTATCATTGAGTCTGTTAAGCGTTTTACCAAAAGTAGACAGTTTTCCTAGAGGTATACACAGGAATCTTCAAGGTTTAATTTGAGTCATTCAGAAAACGCCAGTCTAATCATAATCACCTGTAAATATAAACAGTATTCTCTTCATTTATCAGCTTCACAAATAGTCTGAGGTTTATAAATGGAAATTCTTAATGTTTGAAAGCACTTTATTTGGAAAAACATCATCTAAAATAGCCAGAATGGTAAACATTATCTGTACAATCGTCATTTCCCAGCATTCTGTCTCTAATCTCCGTGATTGAACATGAAAATAAAGATAGAACGGCTCTATGTACCAGCATTTCAAGTGTTTCTTACATGTTTCTAATCATTTTTCGGGACTATCAGTGTGTCTGTTAAGCGTTTTACCAAAAGTAGACAGTCTTCCTACAAGTATACACAGGAATCTTCAAGGTTTAAATTGAGTCATTCCAAAAACGCCAGTCTAATCAGAATCACCTGTGAATATAAACAGTATTCTCTTCATTTATCAGCTTCATACCCATATTGTCAGCTTTTTAAACGGAAATTCTTAATGTTTGAAAGCACTTTCTTCAGTAATACATCATCTAAAGTAGACAGAATGGTAAACATTATCTCTACTCTTGTCATTACCCAGCATTCTATCTCTAAGCTCCGGGATTGAACATGAACATAAAGATAGAAAGGCTCCATGTACCAGCATTTCAAGTGTTTCTTACAAGTTTCTAATCATTTCTCGGGAATATCATTGCGTATGTTAAGCGTTTTACTAAAAGTAGACAGTCTTCCTACAAGTATACCCAGGAATCTTCAAGGTTTAAATTGAGTCATTCAAAAAACGCCAGTCTAATCAGAATCACCTGTGAATATAAACAGTATTCTCTTCATTTATCAGCTTCATACCCATATTGTCAGCTTTGTAAACGGAAATTCTTAATGTTTGAAAGCACTTTCTTCAGTAATACATCATCTAAAGTAGACAGAATGGTAAACATTATCTCTACTCTTGTCATTACCCTGCATTCTATCTCTAAGCTCCGGGATTGAACATGAACATAAAGATAGAAAGGCTCCATGTACCAGCATTTCAAGTGTTTCTTACAAGTTTCTAATCATTTCTCGGGAATATCATTGCGTATGTTAAGCGTTTTACCAAAAGTAGACAGTTTTCCTAGAAGTATACACACAGGAATCTTCAAAGTTTCAATTGAGTCATTCAGAAAACGCCAGTCTAATCAGAATCACCTGTGAATATAAACAGTATTCTCTTCATTTATCAGCTTCACAAATAGTCTGAGCTTTATAAATGGAAATTCTTAATGTTTGAAAGCACTTTATTTGGAAAAACATCATCTAAAATAGCCAGAATGGTAAATATTGTCTGTACAGTCGTCATTTTCCAGCATTCTGTGTCTAATCTCCGTGATTGAACATGAACATAAAGATAGAACGGCTCTATGTACCAGCATTTCAAGTGTTTCTTACATGTTTCTAATCATTTCTAGGTACTATCACTGTGTCTGTTAAGCGTTTAACCAAAAGTAGAAAGTTTTCCTAGAAGTATAAAGAGGAATGTTCAAGTTTCAATTGAGTCATTCAAAAAACGCCAGTCTAATCAGAATCACCTGTAAATAGAAACAGTATTCTCTTTATTTATCAGCTTCCTACATATTCTGAGCTTTATAAACAGCAATTCTAAATGTTTGAAAGCACATTCTTCGGAAATATGTCATCTAAGGTAGCCAGAATGGTAAACATTATCTGTACTGTCGTCATTACGCAGCATTCTGTCTCTAATCTCCGTGATTGAACAAGAAAATAAAGATAGAACGGCTCTATGTACCACCATTTCAAGTGTTTCTTACATGTTTCTAATCATTTCTCGGGACTATCATTGTGTCTGTTAACCGTTTTACCAAAAGTAGAGAGTCTTCCTACAAGTATAAACAGGAATCTTCAAGGTTTAAATTGAGTCATTAAAAAACGCCAGTCTAATCAGAATCACCTGTGAATATAAACAGTATTCTCTTCATTTATCAGCTTCATACCCATATTGTCAGCTTTTTAAACGGATATTCTTAATGTTTGAAAGCCCTTTCTTCGGTAATACATCATCTAAAGTAGACAGAATGGTTAACATTATCTCTACTCTTGTCATTACCCAGCATTCTATCTCTAAGCTCCGGGATTGAACATGAACATAAAGATAGAAAGGCTCTATGTATCAGCATTTCAAGTGTTTCTTACAAGTTTCTAATCATTTCTCGGGAATATCATTGCGTATGTTAAGCGTTTTACCAAAAGTAGACAGTTTTCCTAGAAGTATACACACAGGAATCTTCAAGGTTTCAATTGAGTCATTCAGAAAACGCCAGTCTAATCAGAATCACCTGTAAATAGAAACAGTATTCTCTTCATTTATCAGCTTCATACCCATATTGTCAGCTTTTTAAATGGAAATTCTTAATGTTTGAAAGCACTTTCTAGGGTAATACATCATCTAAAATAGCCAGAATGGTAAACATTATCTGTACAATCGTCATTTCCCAGCGTTCTACCTCTAATCTCCGTGATTGAACATGAAAATAAAGATAGAACGGCTCTATGTACCACCATTTCAAGTGTTTCTTACATGTTTCTAATCATTTCTCGGGACTATCATTGTGTCTGTTAACCGTTTTACCAAAAGTAGACAGTCTTCCTATAAGTATACACACAGGAATCTTCAAGGTTTAAATTGAGTCATTAAAAAACGCCAGTCTAATCAGAATCACCTGTGAATATAAACAGTATTCTCTTCATTTATCAGCTTCATACCCATATTGTCAGCTTTTTAAACGGAAATTCTTAATGTTTGAAAGCACTTTCTTCGGTAATACATCATCTAAAGTAGACAGAATGGTAAACATTATCTCTACTCTTGTCATTACCCAGCATTCTATCTCTAAGCTCCGGGATTGAACATGAACATAAAGATAGAAAGGCTCTATGTACCAGCATTTCAAGTGTTTCTTACAAGTTTCTAATCATTTCTCGGGAATATCATTGCGTATGTTAAGCGTTTTACCAAAAGTAGACAGTTTTTCTAGAAGTATACACACTGGAATCTTCAAGGTTTCAATTGAGTCATTCAGAAAACGCCAGTCTAATCAGAATCACTTGTAAATAGAAACAGTATTCTCTTTATTTATCAGCTTCATACGTATTCTGAGCTTTATAAACAGCAATTCTTAATGTTTGAAAGCCCTTTCCTTGGAAAAACAACATCTAGAGTAGCCGCAAATGTAAAGTTCATCCTTACTCTCCTCAGTTGAGAGTTTTTTACCTCTAATCTCAGTGATTGAACTAGGCCATAAAGATAGCATGGCTCTATTATACAGCATTTCAAGTGTTTCTTCCATGTTTCTAGTCAGTTCCCGGGACTATCCTAGTGTATTTTAAGAGTTTTACCAAAATTAGACATTTTTCCAGAAGTAGATACATGAATCTTCAGGATGTAAACTTTGTCATTTAGAAAATGCCAGGCAATTCAGCCTCAATTGTAATTATAAACAGTATTCGCTCCATTGATCAACCTAATACACATATTCTGAGCTTTAAAAACAGCAATTCCTCATGTTGGAAGCACTTTCTTTGGAAAAACACCATCTAGAGTAGCCGGAATTGTAAACATTATCATTACTCTCTTCATTTGAGAGTTTTCTACCTCTAATCTCTCTGATTGAACTAGGCCATCAGGATAGAACGGCTCTATTTACCCGCATTTAAACTGTTTCTTACATGTCTCTAATCATTTCTGGGACTATCATTGTGTATTGTAAGAGGTTTACCAAAAGTAGACAGTTTTCCCAGAAGTATACACATGAATCTTCAAGAGTTAAATTGTGCCATTCAGAAAACGCCACGCAATTCGGCCTCAGTTGTAAATATAAACAGTATTCGCTTCATTTATCAGCTTCATACCCAGATTCTCAGCTTTTTAAACGGAAATTCTTAATGTTTGAAAGCACTTTTTTCGGACATACATCATCTAAAGTAGCCAGAATGGAAAACATTATCTGTTCTCTCGGCATTACGCAGCATTCTATCTCTAATCTCCCTGATTGAACATGAACATAAAGATAGAACGGCTCTATGTACCAGCATTTCAAGTGTTTCTTACATGTTTCTAATCATTTCTCGGGCCTATCATTGTGTCTGTTAAGCGTTTTACCAAAAGTAGACAGTTTTCCTAGAGGTATACACAGGAATCTTCAAGGTTTAATTTGAGTCATTCAGAAAACGCCAGTCTAATCATAATCACCTGTAAATATAAACAGTATTCTCTTCATTTATCAGCTTCACAAATAGTCTGAGCTTTATAAATGGAAATTCTTAATGTTTGAAAGCACTTTATTTGGAAAAACATCATCTAAAATAGGCAGAATGGTAAACATTATCTGTACAATCGTCATTTCCCAGCATTCTGTCTCTAATCTCCGTGATTGAACATGAAAATAAAGATAGAACGGCTCTATGTACCACCATTTCAAGTCTTTCTTACATGTTTCTAATCATTTCCGGGACTATCATTGTGTATATTAAGAATTTTACCAAAAGTAGACAGTTTTCCTCGAAGTATACACAGGAACCTTCAAGATTTAAATTGTGCCATTCAGAAAACGCCAGGCAATTCAGCCTCAGTTGTAAATATAAACAGTATTCTCTTCATTTATCAGGTTCATACCCATATCCTAGCTCTATAAACTGCAATTCTTAATGTATGAAAGCACATTCTTCGGAAATACATCATCTAAAGTAGCCAGAATGGTAAACATTATCTGTACTCTCATCATTACGCAGCATTCTATCCTTAATCTCTGTGATTGAACATGAACATAAAGATAGAACGGCTCTATGTACCAGCATTTCAAGTGTTTCTTACATGTTTCCAATCATTTTTCGGAACTATCATTGTGTATGTGAAGAGTTTTACCAAAGGTAGACAGTTTTCCTACAACTATTTACAGGCATCTTCAAGGTTTAAATTGAGTCATTCAGTAAACGCCAGATAAATCAGAATCACCTGTAAATATAATCAGTATTCTCTTCATTTATCAGCTTCACACATATTCTGAGCTTTATAAATGGAAATTCTTAATGTTTGAAAGCACTTTCTTTGGAAAAACATCATCTAAAGTAGCCAGAATGGTAAACATGATCTGTACTCTCGTTATTTCGCAGCATTGTACCTCTAAACTCCGTGATTGAACATGAACATAAAGATAGAACGGCTCTATGTACCAGCATTTCAAGTGTTTCTTACATGTTTCTAATCATTTCTAGGGACTATCATGGTGTATGTTAAGCGTTTAACCAAAAGTAGACAGTTTTCCTAGAAGTATAAACAGGAATGTTCAAGGTTTAAATTGAGTCATTCAAAAAACGCCAGTCTAATCAGAATCACCTGTGAATATAAACAGTATTCTCTTCATTTATCAGCATCATACCCATATTTTCAGCTTTTTAAACAGAAATTCTTAATGTTTGAAAGCACTTTCTTCGGTAATACATCATCTAAAGTACACAGAATGGAAAACATTATCTGTTCTTTCGGCATTAGGCAGCATTCTGTCTCTATTCTCCCTGATTGAACATGAACATAAAGATAGAACAGCTCTATGTACCAGCATTTCAAGTGTTTCTTACATGTTTCTAATCATTTCTAGGGACTATCATTGTGTCTGTTAAGCGTTTAACCAAAAGTAGACAGTTTTCCTAGAAGTATAAACAGGAATGTTCAAGGTTTCAATTGAGTCATTCAAAAAACTCCAGTCTAATCAGAATCACCTGTAAATAGAAACAGTATTCTCTTTATTTATCAGCTTCCTACATATTCTGAGCTTTATAAACAGCAATTCTTAATGTTTGAAAGCACATTCTTCGGAAATATGTCATCTAAGGTATCCAAAATGGTAACCATTATATGTACTGTCGTCATTACGCAGCATTCTGTCTCTAATCTCTGTGATTGAACATGAAAATAAAGATAGAACGGCTCTATGTACCAGCATTTCAAGTGTTTTTTACATGTTTCTAATCACTTCTCGGGACTATCATTGAGTCTGTTAAGCGTTTTACCAAAAGTAGACAGTTTTCCTAGAGGTATACACAGGAATCTTCAAGGTTTAATTTGAGTCATTCAGAAAACGCCAGTCTAATCATAATCACCTGTAAATATAAACAGTATTCTCTTCATTTATCAGCTTCACAAATAGTCTGAGGTTCATAAATGGAAATTCTTAATGTTTGAAAGCACTTTATTTGGAAAAACATCATCTAAAATAGCCAGAATGGTAAACATTATCTGTACAATCGTCATTTCCCAGCATTCTGTCTCTAATCTCCGTGATTGAACATGAAAATAAAGATAGAACGGCTCTATGTACCAGCATTTCAAGTGTTTCTTACATGTTTCTAATCATTTTTCGGGACTATCAGTGTGTCTGTTAAGCGTTTTACCAAAAGTAGACAGTCTTCCTACAAGTATACACAGGAATCTTCAAGGTTTAAATTGAGTCATTCCCAAAACGCCAGTCTAATCAGAATCACCTGTGAATATAAACAGTATTCTCTTCATTTATCAGCTTCATACCCATATTGTCAGCTTTTTAAACGGAAATTCTTAATGTTTGAAAGCACTTTCTTCAGTAATACATCATCTAAAGTAGACAGAATGGTAAACATTATCTCTACTCTTGTCATTACCCAGCATTCTATCTCTAAGCTCCGGGATTGAACATGAACATAAAGATAGAAAGGCTCCATGTACCAGCATTTCAAGTGTTTCTTACAAGTTTCTAATCATTTCTCGGGAATATCATTGCGTATGTTAAGCGTTTTACTAAAAGTAGACAGTCTTCCTACAAGTATACCCAGGAATCTTCAAGGTTTCAATTGAGTCATTCAAAAAACGCCAGTCTAATCAGAATCACCTGTGAATATAAACAGTATTCTCTTCATTTATCAGCTTCATACCCATATTGTCAGCTTTGTAAACGGAAATTCTTAATGTTTGAAAGCACTTTCTTCAGTAATACATCATCTAAAGTAGACAGAATGGTAAACATTATCTCTACTCTTGTCATTACCCTGCATTCTATCTCTAAGCTCCGGGATTGAACATGAACATAAAGATAGAAAGGCTCCATGTACCAGCATTTCAAGTGTTTCTTACAAGTTTCTAACCATTTCTTGGGAATATCATTGCGTATGTTAAGCGTTTTACCAAAAGTAGACAGTTTTCCTAGAAGTATACACACAGGAATCTTCAAAGTTTCAATTGAGTCATTCAGAAAACGCCAGTCTAATCAGAATCACCTGTGAATATAAACAGTATTCTCTTCATTTATCAGCTTCACAAATAGTCTGAGCTTTATAAATGGAAATTCTTAATGTTTGAAAGCACTTTATTTGGAAAAACATCATCTAAAATAGCCAGAATGGTAAATATTATCTGTACAGTCGTCATTTTCCAGCATTCTGTGTCTAATCTCCGTGATTGAACATGAACATAAAGATAGAACGGCTCTATGTACCAGCATTTCAAGTGTTTCTTACATGTTTCTAATCATTTCTAGGTACTATCACTGTGTCTGTTAAGCGTTTAACCAAAAGTAGAAAATTTTCCTAGAAGTATAAAGAGGAATGTTCAAGGTTTCAATTGAGTCATTCAAAAAACGCCAGTCTAATCAGAATCACCTGTAAATAGAAACAGTATTCTCTTTATTTATCAGCTTCCTACATATTCTGAGCTTTATAAACAGCAATTCTAAATGTTTGAAAGCACATTCTTCGGAAATATGTCATCTAAGGTAGCCAGAATGGTAAACATTATCTGTACTGTCGTCATTACGCAGCATTCTGTCTCTAATCTCCGTGATTGAACAAGAAAATAAAGATAGAACGGCTCTATGTACCACCATTTCAAGTGTTTCTTACATGTTTCTAATCATTTCTCGGGACTATCATTGTGTCTGTTAACCGTTTTACCAAAAGTAGACAGTCTTCCTACAAGTATAAACAGGAATCTTCAAGGTTTAAATTGAGTCATTAAAAAACGCCAGTCTAATCAGAATCACCTGTGAATATAAACAGTATTCTCTTCATTTATCAGCTTCATACCCATATTGTCAGCTTTTTAAACGGATATTCTTAATGTTTGAAAGCCCTTTCTTCGGTAATACATCATCTAAAGTAGACAGAATGGTTAACATTATCTCTACTCTTGTCATTACCCAGCATTCTATCTCTAAGCTCCGGGATTGAACATGAACATAAAGATAGAAAGGCTCTATGTATCAGCATTTCAAGTGTTTCTTACAAGTTTCTAATCATTTCTCGGGAATATCATTGCGTATGTTAAGCGTTTTACCAAAGGTAGACAGTTTTCCTAGAAGTATACACACAGGAATCTTCAAGGTTTCAATTGAGTCATTCAGAAAACGCCAGTCTAATCAGAATCACCTGTAAATAGAAACAGTATTCTCTTCATTTATCAGCTTCATACCCATATTGTCAGCTTTTTAAATGGAAATTCTTAATGTTTGAAAGCACTTTCTAGGGTAATACATCATCTAAAATAGCCAGAATGGTAAACATTATCTGTACAATCGTCATTTCCCAGCGTTCTACCTCTAATCTCCGTGATTGAACATGAAAATAAAGATAGAACGGCTCTATGTACCACCATTTCAAGTGTTTCTTACATGTTTCTAATCATTTCTCGGGACTATCATTGTGTCTGTTAACCGTTTTACCAAAAGTAGACAGTCTTCCTATAAGTATACACACAGGAATCTTCAAGGTTTAAATTGAGTCATTAAAAAACGCCAGTCTAATCAGAATCACCTGTGAATATAAACAGTATTCTCTTCATTTATCAGCTTCATACCCATATTGTCAGCTTTTTAAACGGAAATTCTTAATGTTTGAAAGCACTTTCTTCGGTAATACATCATCTAAAGTAGACAGAATGGTAAACATTATCTCTACTCTTGTCATTACCCAGCATTCTATCTCTAAGCTCCGGGATTGAACATGAACATAAAGATAGAAAGGCTCTATGTACCAGCATTTCAAGTGTTTCTTACAAGTTTCTAATCATTTCTCGGGAATATCATTGCGTATGTTAAGCGTTTTACCAAAAGTAGACAGTTTTTCTAGAAGTATACACACTGGAATCTTCAAGGTTTCAATTGAGTCATTCAGAAAACGCCAGTCTAATCAGAATCACTTGTAAATAGAAACAGTATTCTCTTTATTTATCAGCTTCATACGTATTCTGAGCTTTATAAACAGCAATTCTTAATGTTTGAAAGCCCTTTCCTTGGAAAAACAACATCTAGAGTAGCCGCAAATGTAAAGTTCATCCTTACTCTCCTCAGTTGAGAGTTTTTTACCTCTAATCTCAGTGATTGAACTAGGCCATAAAGATAGCATGGCTCTATTATACAGCATTTCAAGTGTTTCTTCCATGTTTCTAGTCAGTTCCCGGGACTATCCTAGTGTATTTTAAGAGTTTTACCAAAATTAGACATTTTTCCAGAAGTAGATACATGAATCTTCAGGATGTAAACTTTGTCATTTAGAAAATGCCAGGCAATTCAGCCTCAATTGTAATTATAAACAGTATTCGCTCCATTGATCAACCTAATACACATATTCTGAGCTTTAAAAACAGCAATTCCTCATGTTGGAAGCACTTTCTTTGGAAAAACACCATCTAGAGTAGCCGGAATTGTAAACATTATCATTACTCTCTTCATTTGAGAGTTTTCTACCTCTAATCTCTCTGATTGAACTAGGCCATCAGGATAGAACGGCTCTATTTACCCGCATTTAAACTGTTTCTTACATGTCTCTAATCATTTCTGGGACTATCATTGTGTATTGTAAGAGGTTTACCAAAAGTAGACAGTTTTCCCAGAAGTATACACATGAATCTTCAAGAGTTAAATTGTGCCATTCAGAAAACGCCACGCAATTCGGCCTCAGTTGTAAATATAAACAGTATTCGCTTCATTTATCAGCTTCATACCCAGATTCTCAGCTTTTTAAACGGAAATTCTTAATGTTTGAAAGCACTTTTTTCGGACATACATCATCTAAAGTAGCCAGAATGGAAAACATTATCTGTTCTCTCGGCATTACGCAGCATTCTATCTCTAATCTCCCTGATTGAACATGAACATAAAGATAGAACGGCTCTATGTACCAGCATTTCAAGTGTTTCTTACATGTTTCTAATCATTTCTCGGGACTATCATTGTGTCTGTTAAGCGTTTTACCAAAAGTAGACAGTTTTCCTAGAGGTATACACAGGAATCTTCAAGGTTTAATTTGAGTCATTCAGAAAACGCCAGTCTAATCATAATCACCTGTAAATATAAACAGTATTCTCTTCATTTATCAGCTTCACAAATAGTCTGAGCTTTATAAATGGAAATTCTTAATGTTTGAAAGCACTTTATTTGGAAAAACATCATCTAAAATAGGCAGAATGGTAAACATTATCTGTACAATCGTCATTTCCCAGCATTCTGTCTCTAATCTCCGTGATTGAACATGAAAATAAAGATAGAACGGCTCTATGTACCACCATTTCAAGTCTTTCTTACATGTTTCTAATCATTTCCGGGACTATCATTGTGTATATTAAGAATTTTACCAAAAGTAGACAGTTTTCCTCGAAGTATACACAGGAACCTTCAAGATTTAAATTGTGCCATTCAGAAAACGCCAGGCAATTCAGCCTCAGTTGTAAATATAAACAGTATTCTCTTCATTTATCAGGTTCATACCCATATCCTAGCTCTATAAACTGCAATTCTTAATGTATGAAAGCACATTCTTCGGAAATACATCATCTAAAGTAGCCAGAATGGTAAACATTATCTGTACTCTCATCATTACGCAGCATTCTATCCTTAATCTCTGTGATTGAACATGAACATAAAGATAGAACGGCTCTATGTACCAGCATTTCAAGTGTTTCTTACATGTTTCCAATCATTTTTCGGAACTATCATTGTGTATGTGAAGAGTTTTACCAAAGGTAGACAGTTTTCCTACAACTATTTACAGGCATCTTCAAGGTTTAAATTGAGTCATTCAGTAAACGCCAGATAAATCAGAATCACCTGTAAATATAATCAGGATTCTCTTCATTTATCAGCTTCACACATATTCTGAGCTTTATAAATGGAAATTCTTAATGTTTGAAAGCACTTTCTTTGGAAAAACATCATCTAAAGTAGCCAGAATGGTAAACATGATCTGTACTCTCGTTATTTCGCAGCATTGTACCTCTAAACTCCGTGATTGAACATGAACATAAAGATAGAACGGCTCTATGTACCAGCATTTCAAGTGTTTCTTACATGTTTCTAATCATTTCTAGGGACTATCATGGTGTATGTTAAGGGTTTAACCAAAAGTAGACAGTTTTCCTAGAAGTATAAACAGGAATGTTCAAGGTTTAAATTGAGTCATTCAAAAAACGCCAGTCTAATCAGAATCACCTGTGAATATAAACAGTATTCTCTTCATTTATCAGCATCATACCCATATTTTCAGCTTTTTAAACAGAAATTCTTAATGTTTGAAAGCACTTTCTTCGGTAATACATCATCTAAAGTACACCGAATGGAAAACATTATCTGTTCTTTCGGCATTAGGCAGCATTCTGTCTCTATTCTCCCTGATTGAACATGAACATAAAGATAGAACGGCTCTATGTACCAGCATTTCAAGTGTTTCTTACATGTTTCTAATCATTTCTAGGGACTATCATTGTGTCTGTTAAGCGTTTAACCAAAAGTAGACAGTTTTCCTAGAAGTATAAACAGGAATGTTCAAGGTTTCAATTGAGTCATTCAAAAAACGCCAGTCTAATCAGAATCACCTGTAAATAGAAACAGTATTCTCTTTATTTATCAGCTTCCTACATACTCTGAGCTTTATAAACAGCAATTCTTAATATTTGAAAGCACATTCTTCGGAAATATGTCATCTAAGGTATCCAAAATGGTAAACATTATATGTACTGTCGTCATTACGCAGCATTCTGTCTCTAATCTCCGTGATTGAACATGAAAATAAAGATAGAACGGCTCTATGTACCAGTATTTCAAGTGTTTTTTACATGTTTCTAATCACTTCTCGGGACTATCATTGAGTCTGTTAAGCGTTTTACCAAAAGTAGACAGTTTTCCTAGAGGTATACACAGGAATCTTCAAGGTTTAATTTGAGTCATTCAGAAAACGCCAGTCTAATCAGAATCACCTGTGAATATAAACAGTATTCTCTTCATTTATCAGCTTCACAAATAGTCTGAGCTTTATAAATGGAAATTCTTAATGTTTGAAAGCACTTTATTTGGAAAAACATCATCTAAAATAGCCAGAATGGTAAACATTATCTGTACAATCGTCATTTCCCAGCATTCTGTCTCTAATCTCCGTGATTGAACATGAAAATAAAGATAGAACGGCTCTATGTACCAGCATTTCAAGTGTTTCTTACATGTTTCTAATCATTTTTCGGGACTATCAGTGTGTCTGTTAAGCGTTTTACCAAAAGTAGACAGTCTTCCTACAAGTATACACAGGAATCTTCAAGGTTTAAATTGAGTCATTCCAAAAACGCCAGTCTAATCAGAATCACCTGTGAATATAAACAGTATTCTCTTCATTTATCAGCTTCATACCCATATTGTCAGCTTTTTAAACGGAAATTCTTAATGTTTGAAAGCACTTTCTTCAGTAATACATCATCTAAAGTAGACAGAATGGTAAACATTATCTCTACTCTTGTCATTACCCAGCATTCTATCTCTAAGCTCCGGGATTGAACATGAACATAAAGATAGAAAGGCTCCATGTACCAGCATTTCAAGTGTTTCTTACAAGTTTCTAATCATTTCTCGGGAATATCATTGCGTATGTTAAGCGTTTTACTAAAAGTAGACAGTCTTCCTACAAGTATACACAGGAATCTTCAAGGTTTAAATTGAGTCATTCAAAAAACGCCAGTCTAATCAGAATCACCTGTGAATATAAACAGTATTCTCTTCATTTATCAGCTTCATACCCATATTGTCAGCTTTGTAAACGGAAATTCTTAATGTTTGAAAGCACTTTCTTCAGTAATACATCATCTAAAGTAGACAGAATGGTAAACATTATCTCTACTCTTGTCATTACCCTGCATTCTATCTCTAAGCTCCGGGATTGAACATGAACATAAAGATAGAAAGGCTCCATGTACCAGCATTTCAAGTGTTTCTTACAAGTTTCTAATCATTTCTCGGGAATATCATTGCGTATGTTAAGCGTTTTACCAAAAGTAGACAGTTTTCCTAGAAGTATACACACAGGAATCTTCAAAGTTTCAATTGAGTCATTCAGAAAACGCCAGTCTAATCAGAATCACCTGTGAATATAAACAGTATTCTCTTCATTTATCAGCTTCACAAATAGTCTGAGCTTTATAAATGGAAATTCTTAATGTTTGAAAGCACTTTATTTGGAAAAACATCATCTAAAATAGCCAGAATGGTAAATATTATCTGTACAGTCGTCATTTTCCAGCATTCTGTTTCTAATCTCCGTGATTGAACATGAACATAAAGATAGAACGGCTCTATGTACCAGCATTTCAAGTGTTTCTTACATGTTTCTAATCATTTCTAGGTACTATCACTGTGTCTGTTAAGCGTTTAACCAAAAGTAGAAAGTTTTCCTAGAAGTATAAACAGGAATGTTCAAGGTTTCAATTGAGTCATTCAAAAAACGCCAGTCTAATCAGAATCACCTGTAAATAGAAACAGTATTCTCTTTATTTATCAGCTTCCTACATATTCTGAGCTTTATAAACAGCAATTCTAAATGTTTGAAAGCACATTCTTCGGAAATATGTCATCTAAGGTAGCCAGAATGGTAAACATTATCTGTACTGTCGTCATTACGCAGCATTCTGTCTCTAATCTCCGTGATTGAACAAGAAAATAAAGATAGAACGGCTCTATGTACCACCATTTCAAGTGTTTCTTACATGTTTCTAATCATTTCTCGGGACTATCATTGTGTCTGTTAACCGTTTTACCAAAAGTAGACAGTCTTCCTACAAGTATACACAGGAATCTTCAAGGTTTAAATTGAGTCATTAAAAAACGCCAGTCTAATCAGAATCACCTGTGAATATAAACAGTATTCTCTTCATTTATCAGCTTCATACCCATATTGTCAGCTTTTTAAACGGATATTCTTAATGTTTGAAAGCCCTTTCTTCGGTAATACATCATCTAAAGTAGACAGAATGGTTAACATTATCTCTACTCTTGTCATTACCCAGCATTCTATCTCTAAGCTCCGGGATTGAACATGAACATAAAGATAGAAAGGCTCTATGTACCAGCATTTCAAGTGTTTCTTACAAGTTTCTAATCATTTCTCGGGAATATCATTGCGTATGTTAAGCGTTTAACCAAAAGTAGACAGTTTTCCTAGAAGTATACACACAGGAATCTTCAAGGTTTCAATTGAGTCATTCAGAAAACGCCAGTCTAATCAGAATCACCTGTAAATAGAAACAGTATTCTCTTTATTTATCAGCTTCATACGTATTCTGAGCTTTATAAACAGCAATTCTTAATGTTTGAAAGCCCTTTCCTTGGAAAAACAACATCTAGAGTAGCCGCAAATGTAAACTTCATCCTTACTCTCCTCAGTTGAGAGTTTTTTACCTCTAATCTCAGTGATTGAACTAGGCCATAAAGATAGCACGGCTCTGTTATACAGCATTTCAAGTGTTTCTTCCATGTTTCTAGTCACTTCCCGGGACTATCCTAGTGTATTTTAAGAGTTTTACCAAAATTAGAATTTTCCAGAAGTAGATACATGAATCTTCAGGATGTAAACTTTGTCATTTAGAAAATGCCAGGCAATTCAGCCTCAATTGTAATTATAAACAGTATTCGCTCCATTGATCAACCTAATACACATATTCTGAGCTTTAAAAACAGCAATTCCTCATGTTGGAAGCACTTTCTTTGGAAAAACACCATCTAGAGTAGCCGGAATTGTAAACATTATCATGACTCTCTTCATTTGAGAGTTTTCTACCTCTAATCTCTCTGATTGAACTAGGCCATCAGGATAGAACGGCTCTATTTACCCGCATTTAAACTGTTTCTTACATGTCTCTAATTATTTCTGGGACTATCATTGTGTATTGTAAGAGTTTTACGAAAAGTAGACAGTTTTCCCAGAAGTATACACATGAATCTTCAAGAGTTAAATTGTGCCATTCAGAAAACGCCAGGCAATTCGGCCGCAGTTGAAATATAAACAGTATTCTCTTCATTTATCAGCTTCATACCCATATTCTCAGCTTTCTAAACGGAAATTCATAATGTTTGAAAGCACTTTCTTCGGACATACATCATCTAAAGTAGCCAGAATGGAAAACATTATCTGTTCTCTCGGCATTATGCAGCATTCTATCTCTAATCTCCCTGATTGAACATGAACATAAAGATAAAACGGCTCTATGTACCAGCATTTCAAGTGTTTCTTACATGTTTCTAATCATTTTTCGGGACTATCAGTGTGTCTGTTAAGCGTTTTACCAAAAGTAGACAGTCTTCCTACAAGTATACACAGGAATCTTCAAGGTTTAAATTGAGTCATTCCAAAAACGCCTGTCTAATCAGATTCACCTGTGAATATAAACAGTATTCTCTTCATTTATCAGCTTCATACCCATATTGTCAGCTTTTTAAACGGAAATTCTTAATGTTTGAAAGCACTTTCTTCAGTAATACATCATCTAAAGTAGACAGAATGGTAAACATTATCTCTACTCTTGTCATTACCCAGCATTCTATCTCTAAGCTCCGGGATTGAACATGAACATAAAGATAGAAAGGCTCCATGTACCAGCATTTCAAGTGTTTCTTACAAGTTTCTAATCATTTCTCGGGAATATCATTGCGTATGTTAAGCGTTTTACTAAAAGTAGACAGTCTTCCTACAAGTATACCCAGGAATCTTCAAGGTTTAAATTGAGTCATTCAAAAAACGCCAGTCTAATCAGAATCACCTGTGAATATAAACAGTATTCTCTTCATTTATCAGCTTCATACCCATATTGTCAGCTTTGTAAACGGAAATTCTTAATGTTTGAAAGCACTTTCTTCAGTAATACATCATCTAAAGTAGACAGAATGGTAAACATTATCTCTACTCTTGTCATTACCCTGCATTCTATCTCTAAGCTCCGGGATTGAACATGAACATAAAGATAGAAAGGCTCCATGTACCAGCATTTCAAGTGTTTCTTACAAGTTTCTAATCATTTCTCGGGAATATCATTGCGTATGTTAAGCGTTTTACCAAAAGTAGACAGTTTTCCTAGAAGTATACACACAGGAATCTTCAAAGTTTCAATTGAGTCATTCAGAAAACGCCAGTCTAATCAGAATCACCTGTGAATATAAACAGTATTCTCTTCATTTATCAGCTTCACAAATAGTCTGAGCTTTATAAATGGAAATTCTTAATGTTTGAAAGCACTTTATTTGGAAAAACATCATCTAAAATAGCCAGAATGGTAAATATTATCTGTACAGTCGTCATTTTCCAGCATTCTGTGTCTAATCTCCGTGATTGAACATGAACATAAAGATAGAACGGCTCTATGTACCAGCATTTCAAGTGTTTCTTACATGTTTCTAATCATTTCTAGGTACTATCACTGTGTCTGTTAAGCGTTTAACCAAAAGTAGAAAGTTTTCCTAGAAGTATAAAGAGGAATGTTCAAGTTTCAATTGAGTCATTCAAAAAACGCCAGTCTAATCAGAATCACCTGTAAATAGAAACAGTATTCTCTTTATTTATCAGCTTCCTACATATTCTGAGCTTTATAAACAGCAATTCTAAATGTTTGAAAGCACATTCTTCGGAAATATGTCATCTAAGGTAGCCAGAATGGTAAACATTATCTGTACTGTCGTCATTACGCAGCATTCTGTCTCTAATCTCCGTGATTGAACAAGAAAATAAAGATAGAACGGCTCTATGTACCACCATTTCAAGTGTTTCTTACATGTTTCTAATCATTTCTCGGGACTATCATTGTGTCTGTTAACCGTTTTACCAAAAGTAGACAGTCTTCCTACAAGTATAAACAGGAATCTTCAAGGTTTAAATTGAGTCATTAAAAAACGCCAGTCTAATCAGAATCACCTGTGAATATAAACAGTATTCTCTTCATTTATCAGCTTCATACCCATATTGTCAGCTTTTTAAACGGATATTCTTAATGTTTGAAAGCCCTTTCTTCGGTAATACATCATCTAAAGTAGACAGAATGGTTAACATTATCTCTACTCTTGTCATTACCCAGCATTCTATCTCTAAGCTCCGGGATTGAACATGAACATAAAGATAGAAAGGCTCTATGTATCAGCATTTCAAGTGTTTCTTACAAGTTTCTAATCATTTCTCGGGAATATCATTGCGTATGTTAAGCGTTTTACCAAAAGTAGACAGTTTTCCTAGAAGTATACACACAGGAATCTTCAAGGTTTCAATTGAGTCATTCAGAAAACGCCAGTCTAATCAGAATCACCTGTAAATAGAAACAGTATTCTCTTCATTTATCAGCTTCATACCCATATTGTCAGCTTTTTAAATGGAAATTCTTAATGTTTGAAAGCACTTTCTAGGGTAATACATCATCTAAAATAGCCAGAATGGTAAACATTATCTGTACAATCGTCATTTCCCAGCGTTCTACCTCTAATCTCCGTGATTGAACATGAAAATAAAGATAGAACGGCTCTATGTACCACCATTTCAAGTGTTTCTTACATGTTTCTAATCATTTCTCGGGACTATCATTGTGTCTGTTAACCGTTTTACCAAAAGTAGACAGTCTTCCTATAAGTATACACACAGGAATCTTCAAGGTTTAAATTGAGTCATTAAAAAACGCCAGTCTAATCAGAATCACCTGTGAATATAAACAGTATTCTCTTCATTTATCAGCTTCATACCCATATTGTCAGCTTTTTAAACGGAAATTCTTAATGTTTGAAAGCACTTTCTTCGGTAATACATCATCTAAAGTAGACAGAATGGTAAACATTATCTCTACTCTTGTCATTACCCAGCATTCTATCTCTAAGCTCCGGGATTGAACATGAACATAAAGATAGAAAGGCTCTATGTACCAGCATTTCAAGTGTTTCTTACAAGTTTCTAATCATTTCTCGGGAATATCATTGCGTATGTTAAGCGTTTTACCAAAAGTAGACAGTTTTTCTAGAAGTATACACACTGGAATCTTCAAGGTTTCAATTGAGTCATTCAGAAAACGCCAGTCTAATCAGAATCACTTGTAAATAGAAACAGTATTCTCTTTATTTATCAGCTTCATACGTATTCTGAGCTTTATAAACAGCAATTCTTAATGTTTGAAAGCCCTTTCCTTGGAAAAACAACATCTAGAGTAGCCGCAAATGTAAAGTTCATCCTTACTCTCCTCAGTTGAGAGTTTTTTACCTCTAATCTCAGTGATTGAACTAGGCCATAAAGATAGCATGGCTCTATTATACAGCATTTCAAGTGTTTCTTCCATGTTTCTAGTCAGTTCCCGGGACTATCCTAGTGTATTTTAAGAGTTTTACCAAAATTAGACATTTTTCCAGAAGTAGATACATGAATCTTCAGGATGTAAACTTTGTCATTTAGAAAATGCCAGGCAATTCAGCCTCAATTGTAATTATAAACAGTATTCGCTCCATTGATCAACCTAATACACATATTCTGAGCTTTAAAAACAGCAATTCCTCATGTTGGAAGCACTTTCTTTGGAAAAACACCATCTAGAGTAGCCGGAATTGTAAACATTATCATTACTCTCTTCATTTGAGAGTTTTCTACCTCTAATCTCTCTGATTGAACTAGGCCATCAGGATAGAACGGCTCTATTTACCCGCATTTAAACTGTTTCTTACATGTCTCTAATCATTTCTGGGACTATCATTGTGTATTGTAAGAGGTTTACCAAAAGTAGACAGTTTTCCCAGAAGTATACACATGAATCTTCAAGAGTTAAATTGTGCCATTCAGAAAACGCCACGCAATTCGGCCTCAGTTGTAAATATAAACAGTATTCGCTTCATTTATCAGCTTCATACCCAGATTCTCAGCTTTTTAAACGGAAATTCTTAATGTTTGAAAGCACTTTTTTCGGACATACATCATCTAAAGTAGCCAGAATGGAAAACATTATCTGTTCTCTCGGCATTACGCAGCATTCTATCTCTAATCTCCCTGATTGAACATGAACATAAAGATAGAACGGCTCTATGTACCAGCATTTCAAGTGTTTCTTACATGTTTCTAATCATTTCTCGGGACTATCATTGTGTCTGTTAAGCGTTTTACCAAAAGTAGACAGTTTTCCTAGAGGTATACACAGGAATCTTCAAGGTTTAATTTGAGTCATTCAGAAAACGCCAGTCTAATCATAATCACCTGTAAATATAAACAGTATTCTCTTCATTTATCAGCTTCACAAATAGTCTGAGCTTTATAAATGGAAATTCTTAATGTTTGAAAGCACTTTATTTGGAAAAACATCATCTAAAATAGCCAGAATGGTAAACATTATCTGTACAATCGTCATTTCCCAGCATTCTGTCTCTAATCTCCGTGATTGAACATGAAAATAAAGATAGAACGGCTCTATGTACCAGCATTTCAAGTGTTTCTTACATGTTTCTAATCATTTTTCGGGACTATCAGTGTGTCTGTTAAGCGTTTTACCAAAAGTAGACAGTCTTCCTACAAGTATACACAGGAATCTTCAAGGTTTAAATTGAGTCATTCCAAAAACGCCTGTCTAATCAGATTCACCTGTGAATATAAACAGTATTCTCTTCATTTATCAGCTTCATACCCATATTGTCAGCTTTTTAAACGGAAATTCTTAATGTTTGAAAGCACTTTCTTCAGTAATACATCATCTAAAGTAGACAGAATGGTAAACATTATCTCTACTCTTGTCATTACCCAGCATTCTATCTCTAAGCTCCGGGATTGAACATGAACATAAAGATAGAAAGGCTCCATGTACCAGCATTTCAAGTGTTTCTTACAAGTTTCTAATCATTTCTCGGGAATATCATTGCGTATGTTAAGCGTTTTACTAAAAGTAGACAGTCTTCCTACAAGTATACCCAGGAATCTTCAAGGTTTAAATTGAGTCATTCAAAAAACGCCAGTCTAATCAGAATCACCTGTGAATATAAACAGTATTCTCTTCATTTATCAGCTTCATACCCATATTGTCAGCTTTGTAAACGGAAATTCTTAATGTTTGAAAGCACTTTCTTCAGTAATACATCATCTAAAGTAGACAGAATGGTAAACATTATCTCTACTCTTGTCATTACCCTGCATTCTATCTCTAAGCTCCGGGATTGAACATGAACATAAAGATAGAAAGGCTCCATGTACCAGCATTTCAAGTGTTTCTTACAAGTTTCTAATCATTTCTCGGGAATATCATTGCGTATGTTAAGCGTTTTACCAAAAGTAGACAGTTTTCCTAGAAGTATACACACAGGAATCTTCAAAGTTTCAATTGAGTCATTCAGAAAACGCCAGTCTAATCAGAATCACCTGTGAATATAAACAGTATTCTCTTCATTTATCAGCTTCACAAATAGTCTGAGCTTTATAAATGGAAATTCTTAATGTTTGAAAGCACTTTATTTGGAAAAACATCATCTAAAATAGCCAGAATGGTAAATATTATCTGTACAGTCGTCATTTTCCAGCATTCTGTGTCTAATCTCCGTGATTGAACATGAACATAAAGATAGAACGGCTCTATGTACCAGCATTTCAAGTGTTTCTTACATGTTTCTAATCATTTCTAGGTACTATCACTGTGTCTGTTAAGCGTTTAACCAAAAGTAGAAAGTTTTCCTAGAAGTATAAAGAGGAATGTTCAAGTTTCAATTGAGTCATTCAAAAAACGCCAGTCTAATCAGAATCACCTGTAAATAGAAACAGTATTCTCTTTATTTATCAGCTTCCTACATATTCTGAGCTTTATAAACAGCAATTCTAAATGTTTGAAAGCACATTCTTCGGAAATATGTCATCTAAGGTAGCCAGAATGGTAAACATTATCTGTACTGTCGTCATTACGCAGCATTCTGTCTCTAATCTCCGTGATTGAACAAGAAAATAAAGATAGAACGGCTCTATGTACCACCATTTCAAGTGTTTCTTACATGTTTCTAATCATTTCTCGGGACTATCATTGTGTCTGTTAACCGTTTTACCAAAAGTAGACAGTCTTCCTACAAGTATAAACAGGAATCTTCAAGGTTTAAATTGAGTCATTAAAAAACGCCAGTCTAATCAGAATCACCTGTGAATATAAACAGTATTCTCTTCATTTATCAGCTTCATACCCATATTGTCAGCTTTTTAAACGGATATTCTTAATGTTTGAAAGCCCTTTCTTCGGTAATACATCATCTAAAGTAGACAGAATGGTTAACATTATCTCTACTCTTGTCATTACCCAGCATTCTATCTCTAAGCTCCGGGATTGAACATGAACATAAAGATAGAAAGGCTCTATGTATCAGCATTTCAAGTGTTTCTTACAAGTTTCTAATCATTTCTCGGGAATATCATTGCGTATGTTAAGCGTTTTACCAAAAGTAGACAGTTTTCCTAGAAGTATACACACAGGAATCTTCAAGGTTTCAATTGAGTCATTCAGAAAACGCCAGTCTAATCAGAATCACCTGTAAATAGAAACAGTATTCTCTTCATTTATCAGCTTCATACCCATATTGTCAGCTTTTTAAATGGAAATTCTTAATGTTTGAAAGCACTTTCTAGGGTAATACATCATCTAAAATAGCCAGAATGGTAAACATTATCTGTACAATCGTCATTTCCCAGCGTTCTACCTCTAATCTCCGTGATTGAACATGAAAATAAAGATAGAACGGCTCTATGTACCAGCATTTCAAGTGTTTCTTACATGTTTCTAATCATTTCTCGGGACTATCATTGTGTCTGTTAACCGTTTTACCAAAAGTAGACAGTCTTCCTATAAGTATACACACAGGAATCTTCAAGGTTTAAATTGAGTCATTAAAAAACGCCAGTCTAATCAGAATCACCTGTGAATATAAACAGTATTCTCTTCATTTATCAGCTTCATACCCATATTGTCAGCTTTTTAAACGGAAATTCTTAATGTTTGAAAGCACTTTCTTCGGTAATACATCATCTAAAGTAGACAGAATGGTAAACATTATCTCTACTCTTGTCATTACCCAGCATTCTATCTCTAAGCTCCGGGATTGAACATGAACATAAAGATAGAAAGGCTCTATGTACCAGCATTTCAAGTGTTTCTTACAAGTTTCTAATCATTTCTCGGGAATATCATTGCGTATGTTAAGCGTTTTACCAAAAGTAGACAGTTTTCCTAGAAGTATACACACAGGAATCTTCAAAGTTTCAATTGAGTCATTCAGAAAACGCCAGTCTAATCAGAATCACCTGTGAATATAAACAGTATTCTCTTCATTTATCAGCTTCACAAATAGTCTGAGCTTTATAAATGGAAATTCTTAATGTTTGAAAGCACTTTATTTGGAAAAACATCATCTAAAATAGCCAGAATGGTAAATATTATCTGTACAGTCGTCATTTTCCAGCATTCTGTGTCTAATCTCCGTGATTGAACATGAACATAAAGATAGAACGGCTCTATGTACCAGCATTTCAAGTGTTTCTTACATGTTTCTAATCATTTCTAGGTACTATCACTGTGTCTGTTAAGCGTTTAACCAAAAGTAGAAAGTTTTCCTAGAAGTATAAAGAGGAATGTTCAAGTTTCAATTGAGTCATTCAAAAAACGCCAGTCTAATCAGAATCACCTGTAAATAGAAACAGTATTCTCTTTATTTATCAGCTTCCTACATATTCTGAGCTTTATAAACAGCAATTCTAAATGTTTGAAAGCACATTCTTCGGAAATATGTCATCTAAGGTAGCCAGAATGGTAAACATTATCTGTACTGTCGTCATTACGCAGCATTCTGTCTCTAATCTCCGTGATTGAACAAGAAAATAAAGATAGAACGGCTCTATGTACCACCATTTCAAGTGTTTCTTACATGTTTCTAATCATTTCTCGGGACTATCATTGTGTCTGTTAACCGTTTTACCAAAAGTAGACAGTCTTCCTACAAGTATAAACAGGAATCTTCAAGGTTTAAATTGAGTCATTAAAAAACGCCAGTCTAATCAGAATCACCTGTGAATATAAACAGTATTCTCTTCATTTATCAGCTTCATACCCATATTGTCAGCTTTTTAAACGGATATTCTTAATGTTTGAAAGCCCTTTCTTCGGTAATACATCATCTAAAGTAGACAGAATGGTTAACATTATCTCTACTCTTGTCATTACCCAGCATTCTATCTCTAAGCTCCGGGATTGAACATGAACATAAAGATAGAAAGGCTCTATGTATCAGCATTTCAAGTGTTTCTTACAAGTTTCTAATCATTTCTCGGGAATATCATTGCGTATGTTAAGCGTTTTACCAAAAGTAGACAGTTTTCCTAGAAGTATACACACAGGAATCTTCAAGGTTTCAATTGAGTCATTCAGAAAACGCCAGTCTAATCAGAATCACCTGTAAATAGAAACAGTATTCTCTTCATTTATCAGCTTCATACCCATATTGTCAGCTTTTTAAATGGAAATTCTTAATGTTTGAAAGCACTTTCTAGGGTAATACATCATCTAAAATAGCCAGAATGGTAAACATTATCTGTACAATCGTCATTTCCCAGCGTTCTACCTCTAATCTCCGTGATTGAACATGAAAATAAAGATAGAACGGCTCTATGTACCAGCATTTCAAGTGTTTCTTACATGTTTCTAATCATTTCTCGGGACTATCATTGTGTCTGTTAACCGTTTTACCAAAAGTAGACAGTCTTCCTATAAGTATACACACAGGAATCTTCAAGGTTTAAATTGAGTCATTAAAAAACGCCAGTCTAATCAGAATCACCTGTGAATATAAACAGTATTCTCTTCATTTATCAGCTTCATACCCATATTGTCAGCTTTTTAAACGGAAATTCTTAATGTTTGAAAGCACTTTCTTCGGTAATACATCATCTAAAGTAGACAGAATGGTAAACATTATCTCTACTCTTGTCATTACCCAGCATTCTATCTCTAAGCTCCGGGATTGAACATGAACATAAAGATAGAAAGGCTCTATGTACCAGCATTTCAAGTGTTTCTTACAAGTTTCTAATCATTTCTCGGGAATATCATTGCGTATGTTAAGCGTTTTACCAAAAGTAGACAGTTTTTCTAGAAGTATACACACTGGAATCTTCAAGGTTTCAATTGAGTCATTCAGAAAACGCCAGTCTAATCAGAATCACTTGTAAATAGAAACAGTATTCTCTTTATTTATCAGCTTCATACGTATTCTGAGCTTTATAAACAGCAATTCTTAATGTTTGAAAGCCCTTTCCTTGGAAAAACAACATCTAGAGTAGCCGCAAATGTAAAGTTCATCCTTACTCTCCTCAGTTGAGAGTTTTTTACCTCTAATCTCAGTGATTGAACTAGGCCATAAAGATAGCATGGCTCTATTATACAGCATTTCAAGTGTTTCTTCCATGTTTCTAGTCAGTTCCCGGGACTATCCTAGTGTATTTTAAGAGTTTTACCAAAATTAGACATTTTTCCAGAAGTAGATACATGAATCTTCAGGATGTAAACTTTGTCATTTAGAAAATGCCAGGCAATTCAGCCTCAATTGTAATTATAAACAGTATTCGCTCCATTGATCAACCTAATACACATATTCTGAGCTTTAAAAACAGCAATTCCTCATGTTGGAAGCACTTTCTTTGGAAAAACACCATCTAGAGTAGCCGGAATTGTAAACATTATCATTACTCTCTTCATTTGAGAGTTTTCTACCTCTAATCTCTCTGATTGAACTAGGCCATCAGGATAGAACGGCTCTATTTACCCGCATTTAAACTGTTTCTTACATGTCTCTAATCATTTCTGGGACTATCATTGTGTATTGTAAGAGGTTTACCAAAAGTAGACAGTTTTCCCAGAAGTATACACATGAATCTTCAAGAGTTAAATTGTGCCATTCAGAAAACGCCACGCAATTCGGCCTCAGTTGTAAATATAAACAGTATTCGCTTCATTTATCAGCTTCATACCCAGATTCTCAGCTTTTTAAACGGAAATTCTTAATGTTTGAAAGCACTTTTTTCGGACATACATCATCTAAAGTAGCCAGAATGGAAAACATTATCTGTTCTCTCGGCATTACGCAGCATTCTATCTCTAATCTCCCTGATTGAACATGAACATAAAGATAGAACGGCTCTATGTACCAGCATTTCAAGTGTTTCTTACATGTTTCTAATCATTTCTCGGGACTATCATTGTGTCTGTTAAGCGTTTTACCAAAAGTAGACAGTTTTCCTAGAGGTATACACAGGAATCTTCAAGGTTTAATTTGAGTCATTCAGAAAACGCCAGTCTAATCATAATCACCTGTAAATATAAACAGTATTCTCTTCATTTATCAGCTTCACAAATAGTCTGAGCTTTATAAATGGAAATTCTTAATGTTTGAAAGCACTTTATTTGGAAAAACATCATCTAAAATAGGCAGAATGGTAAACATTATCTGTACAATCGTCATTTCCCAGCATTCTGTCTCTAATCTCCGTGATTGAACATGAAAATAAAGATAGAACGGCTCTATGTACCACCATTTCAAGTCTTTCTTACATGTTTCTAATCATTTCCGGGACTATCATTGTGTATATTAAGAATTTTACCAAAAGTAGACAGTTTTCCTCGAAGTATACACAGGAACCTTCAAGATTTAAATTGTGCCATTCAGAAAACGCCAGGCAATTCAGCCTCAGTTGTAAATATAAACAGTATTCTCTTCATTTATCAGGTTCATACCCATATCCTAGCTCTATAAACTGCAATTCTTAATGTATGAAAGCACATTCTTCGGAAATACATCATCTAAAGTAGCCAGAATGGTAAACATTATCTGTACTCTCATCATTACGCAGCATTCTATCCTTAATCTCTGTGATTGAACATGAACATAAAGATAGAACGGCTCTATGTACCAGCATTTCAAGTGTTTCTTACATGTTTCCAATCATTTTTCGGAACTATCATTGTGTATGTGAAGAGTTTTACCAAAGGTAGACAGTTTTCCTACAACTATTTACAGGCATCTTCAAGGTTTAAATTGAGTCATTCAGTAAACGCCAGATAAATCAGAATCACCTGTAAATATAATCAGTATTCTCTTCATTTATCAGCTTCACACATATTCTGAGCTTTATAAATGGAAATTCTTAATGTTTGAAAGCACTTTCTTTGGAAAAACATCATCTAAAGTAGCCAGAATGATAAACATGATCTGTACTCTCGTTATTTCGCAGCATTGTACCTCTAAACTCCGTGATTGAACATGAACATAAAGATAGAACGGCTCTATGTACCAGCATTTCAAGTGTTTCTTACATGTTTCTAATCATTTCTAGGGACTATCATGGTGTATGTTAAGCGTTTAACCAAAAGTAGACAGTTTTCCTAGAAGTATAAACAGGAATGTTCAAGGTTTCAATTGAGTCATTCAAAAAACGCCAGTCTAATCACAATCACCTGTAAATAGAAACAGTATTCTCTTTATTTATCAGCTTCCTACATATTCTGAGCTTTATAAACAGCAATTCTTAATGTTTGAAAGCACATTCTTCGGAAATATGTCATCTAAGGTATCCAAAATGGTAACCATTATATGTACTGTCGTCATTACGCAGCATTCTGTCTCTAATCTCTGTGATTGAACATGAAAATAAAGATAGAACGGCTCTATGTACCAGCATTTCAAGTGTTTTTTACATGTTTCTAATCACTTCTCGGGACTATCATTGAGTCTGTTAAGCGTTTTACCAAAAGTAGACAGTTTTCCTAGAGGTATACACAGGAATCTTCAAGGTTTAATTTGAGTCATTCAGAAAACGCCAGTCTAATCATAATCACCTGTAAATATAAACAGTATTCTCTTCATTTATCAGCTTCACAAATAGTCTGAGGTTTATAAATGGAAATTCTTAATGTTTGAAAGCACTTTATTTGGAAAAACATCATCTAAAATAGCCAGAATGGTAAACATTATCTGTACAATCGTCATTTCCCAGCATTCTGTCTCTAATCTCCGTGATTGAACATGAAAATAAAGATAGAACGGCTCTATGTACCAGCATTTCAAGTGTTTCTTACATGTTTCTAATCATTTTTCGGGACTATCAGTGTGTCTGTTAAGCGTTTTACCAAAAGTAGACAGTCTTCCTACAAGTATACACAGGAATCTTCAAGGTTTAAATTGAGTCATTCCAAAAACGCCAGTCTAATCAGAATCACCTGTGAATATAAACAGTATTCTCTTCATTTATCAGCTTCATACCCATATTGTCAGCTTTTTAAACGGAAATTCTTAATGTTTGAAAGCACTTTCTTCAGTAATACATCATCTAAAGTAGACAGAATGGTAAACATTATCTCTACTCTTGTCATTACCCAGCATTCTATCTCTAAGCTCCGGGATTGAACATGAACATAAAGATAGAAAGGCTCCATGTACCAGCATTTCAAGTGTTTCTTACAAGTTTCTAATCATTTCTCGGGAATATCATTGCGTATGTTAAGCGTTTTACTAAAAGTAGACAGTCTTCCTACAAGTATACCCAGGAATCTTCAAGGTTTAAATTGAGTCATTCAAAAAACGCCAGTCTAATCAGAATCACCTGTGAATATAAACAGTATTCTCTTCATTTATCAGCTTCATACCCATATTGTCAGCTTTGTAAACGGAAATTCTTAATGTTTGAAAGCACTTTCTTCAGTAATACATCATCTAAAGTAGACAGAATGGTAAACATTATCTCTACTCTTGTCATTACCCTGCATTCTATCTCTAAGCTCCGGGATTGAACATGAACATAAAGATAGAAAGGCTCCATGTACCAGCATTTCAAGTGTTTCTTACAAGTTTCTAATCATTTCTCGGGAATATCATTGCGTATGTTAAGCGTTTTACCAAAAGTAGACAGTTTTCCTAGAAGTATACACACAGGAATCTTCAAAGTTTCAATTGAGTCATTCAGAAAACGCCAGTCTAATCAGAATCACCTGTGAATATAAACAGTATTCTCTTCATTTATCAGCTTCACAAATAGTCTGAGCTTTATAAATGGAAATTCTTAATGTTTGAAAGCACTTTATTTGGAAAAACATCATCTAAAATAGCCAGAATGGTAAATATTATCTTTACAGTCGTCATTTTCCAGCATTCTGTGTCTAATCTCCGTGATTGAACATGAACATAAAGATAGAACGGCTCTATGTACCAGCATTTCAAGTGTTTCTTACATGTTTCTAATCATTTCTAGGTACTATCACTGTGTCTGTTAAGCGTTTAACCAAAAGTAGAAAGTTTTCCTAGAAGTATAAAGAGGAATGTTCAAGTTTCAATTGAGTCATTCAAAAAACGCCAGTCTAATCAGAATCACCTGTAAATAGAAACAGTATTCTCTTTATTTATCAGCTTCCTACATATTCTGAGCTTTATAAACAGCAATTCTAAATGTTTGAAAGCACATTCTTCGGAAATATGTCATCTAAGGTAGCCAGAATGGTAAACATTATCTGTACTGTCGTCATTACGCAGCATTCTGTCTCTAATCTCCGTGATTGAACAAGAAAATAAAGATAGAACGGCTCTATGTACCACCATTTCAAGTGTTTCTTACATGTTTCTAATCATTTCTCGGGACTATCATTGTGTCTGTTAACCGTTTTACCAAAAGTAGACAGTCTTCCTACAAGTATAAACAGGAATCTTCAAGGTTTAAATTGAGTCATTAAAAAACGCCAGTCTAATCAGAATCACCTGTGAATATAAACAGTATTCTCTTCATTTATCAGCTTCATACCCATATTGTCAGCTTTTTAAACGGATATTCTTAATGTTTGAAAGCCCTTTCTTCGGTAATACATCATCTAAAGTAGACAGAATGGTTAACATTATCTCTACTCTTGTCATTACCCAGCATTCTATCTCTAAGCTCCGGGATTGAACATGAACATAAAGATAGAAAGGCTCTATGTATCAGCATTTCAAGTGTTTCTTACAAGTTTCTAATCATTTCTCGGGAATATCATTGCGTATGTTAAGCGTTTTTCCAAAAGTAGACAGTTTTCCTAGAAGTATACACACAGGAATCTTCAAGGTTTCAATTGAGTCATTCAGAAAACGCCAGTCTAATCAGAATCACCTGTAAATAGAAACAGTATTCTCTTCATTTATCAGCTTCATACCCATATTGTCAGCTTTTTAAATGGAAATTCTTAATGTTTGAAAGCACTTTCTAGGGTAATACATCATCTAAAATAGCCAGAATGGTAAACATTATCTGTACAATCGTCATTTCCCAGCGTTCTACCTCTAATCTCCGTGATTGAACATGAAAATAAAGATAGAACGGCTCTATGTACCAGCATTTCAAGTGTTTCTTACATGTTTCTAATCATTTCTCGGGACTATCATTGTGTCTGTTAACCGTTTTACCAAAAGTAGACAGTCTTCCTATAAGTATACACACAGGAATCTTCAAGGTTTAAATTGAGTCATTAAAAAACGCCAGTCTAATCAGAATCACCTGTGAATATAAACAGTATTCTCTTCATTTATCAGCTTCATACCCATATTGTCAGCTTTTTAAACGGAAATTCTTAATGTTTGAAAGCACTTTCTTCGGTAATACATCATCTAAAGTAGACAGAATGGTAAACATTATCTCTACTCTTGTCATTACCCAGCATTCTATCTCTAAGCTCCGGGATTGAACATGAACATAAAGATAGAAAGGCTCTATGTACCAGCATTTCAAGTGTTTCTTACAAGTTTCTAATCATTTCTCGGGAATATCATTGCGTATGTTAAGCGTTTTACCAAAAGTAGACAGTTTTTCTAGAAGTATACACACTGGAATCTTCAAGGTTTCAATTGAGTCATTCAGAAAACGCCAGTCTAATCAGAATCACTTGTAAATAGAAACAGTATTCTCTTTATTTATCAGCTTCATACGTATTCTGAGCTTTATAAACAGCAATTCTTAATGTTTGAAAGCCCTTTCCTTGGAAAAACAACATCTAGAGTAGCCGCAAATGTAAAGTTCATCCTTACTCTCCTCAGTTGAGAGTTTTTTACCTCTAATCTCAGTGATTGAACTAGGCCATAAAGATAGCATGGCTCTATTATACAGCATTTCAAGTGTTTCTTCCATGTTTCTAGTCAGTTCCCGGGACTATCCTAGTGTATTTTAAGAGTTTTACCAAAATTAGACATTTTTCCAGAAGTAGATACATGAATCTTCAGGATGTAAACTTTGTCATTTAGAAAATGCCAGGCAATTCAGCCTCAATTGTAATTATAAACAGTATTCGCTCCATTGATCAACCTAATACACATATTCTGAGCTTTAAAAACAGCAATTCCTCATGTTGGAAGCACTTTCTTTGGAAAAACACCATCTAGAGTAGCCGGAATTGTAAACATTATCATTACTCTCTTCATTTGAGAGTTTTCTACCTCTAATCTCTCTGATTGAACTAGGCCATCAGGATAGAACGGCTCTATTTACCCGCATTTAAACTGTTTCTTACATGTCTCTAACCATTCCTGGGACTATCATTGTGTATTGTAAGAGGTTTACCAAAAGTAGACAGTTTTCCCAGAAGTATACACATGAATCTTCAAGAGTTAAATTGTGCCATTCAGAAAACGCCACGCAATTCGGCCTCAGTTGTAAATATAAACAGTATTCGCTTCATTTATCAGCTTCATACCCAGATTCTCAGCTTTTTAAACGGAAATTCTTAATGTTTGAAAGCACTTTTTTCGGACATACATCATCTAAAGTAGCCAGAATGGAAAACATTATCTGTTCTCTCGGCATTACGCAGCATTCTATCTCTAATCTCCCTGATTGAACATGAACATAAAGATAGAACGGCTCTATGTACCAGCATTTCAAGTGTTTCTTACATGTTTCTAATCATTTCTCGGGACTATCATTGTGTCTGTTAAGCGTTTTACCAAAAGTAGACAGTTTTCCTAGAGGTATACACAGGAATCTTCAAGGTTTAATTTGAGTCATTCAGAAAACGCCAGTCTAATCATAATCACCTGTAAATATAAACAGTATTCTCTTCATTTATCAGCTTCACAAATAGTCTGAGCTTTATAAATGGAAATTCTTAATGTTTGAAAGCACTTTATTTGGAAAAACATCATCTAAAATAGGCAGAATGGTAAACATTATCTGTACAATCGTCATTTCCCAGCATTCTGTCTCTAATCTCCGTGATTGAACATGAAAATAAAGATAGAACGGCTCTATGTACCACCATTTCAAGTCTTTCTTACATGTTTCTAATCATTTCCGGGACTATCATTGTGTATATTAAGAATTTTACCAAAAGTAGACAGTTTTCCTCGAAGTATACACAGGAACCTTCAAGATTTAAATTGTGCCATTCAGAAAACGCCAGGCAATTCAGCCTCAGTTGTAAATATAAACAGTATTCTCTTCATTTATCAGGTTCATACCCATATCCTAGCTCTATAAACTGCAATTCTTAATGTATGAAAGCACATTCTTCGGAAATACATCATCTAAAGTAGCCAGAATGGTAAACATTATCTGTACTCTCATCATTACGCAGCATTCTATCCTTAATCTCTGTGATTGAACATGAACATAAAGATAGAACGGCTCTATGTACCAGCATTTCAAGTGTTTCTTACATGTTTCCAATCATTTTTCGGAACTATCATTGTGTATGTGAAGAGTTTTACCAAAGGTAGACAGTTTTCCTACAACTATTTACAGGCATCTTCAAGGTTTAAATTGAGTCATTCAGTAAACGCCAGATAAATCAGAATCACCTGTAAATATAATCAGTATTCTCTTCATTTATCAGCTTCACACATATTCTGAGCTTTATAAATGGAAATTCTTAATGTTTGAAAGCACTTTCTTTGGAAAAACATCATCTAAAGTAGCCAGAATGGTAAACATGATCTGTACTCTCGTTATTTCGCAGCATTGTACCTCTAAACTCCGTGATTGAACATGAACATAAAGATAGAACGGCTCTATGTACCAGCATTTCAAGTGTTTCTTACATGTTTCTAATCATTTCTAGGGACTATCATGGTGTATGTTAAGCGTTTAACCAAAAGTAGACAGTTTTCCTAGAAGTATAAACAGGAATGTTCAAGGTTTCAATTGAGTCATTCAAAAAACGCCAGTCTAATCACAATCACCTGTAAATAGAAACAGTATTCTCTTTATTTATCAGCTTCCTACATATTCTGAGCTTTATAAACAGCAATTCTTAATGTTTGAAAGCACATTCTTCGGAAATATGTCATCTAAGGTATCCAAAATGGTAACCATTATATGTACTGTCGTCATTACGCAGCATTCTGTCTCTAATCTCTGTGATTGAACATGAAAATAAAGATAGAACGGCTCTATGTACCAGCATTTCAAGTGTTTTTTACATGTTTCTAATCACTTCTCGGGACTATCATTGAGTCTGTTAAGCGTTTTACCAAAAGTAGACAGTTTTCCTAGAGGTATACACAGGAATCTTCAAGGTTTAATTTGAGTCATTCAGAAAACGCCAGTCTAATCATAATCACCTGTAAATATAAACAGTATTCTCTTCATTTATCAGCTTCACAAATAGTCTGAGGTTTATAAATGGAAATTCTTAATGTTTGAAAGCACTTTATTTGGAAAAACATCATCTAAAATAGCCAGAATGGTAAACATTATCTGTACAATCGTCATTTCCCAGCATTCTGTCTCTAATCTCCGTGATTGAACATGAAAATAAAGATAGAACGGCTCTATGTACCAGCATTTCAAGTGTTTCTTACATGTTTCTAATCATTTTTCGGGACTATCAGTGTGTCTGTTAAGCGTTTTACCAAAAGTAGACAGTCTTCCTACAAGTATACACAGGAATCTTCAAGGTTTAAATTGAGTCATTCCAAAAACGCCAGTCTAATCAGAATCACCTGTGAATATAAACAGTATTCTCTTCATTTATCAGCTTCATACCCATATTGTCAGCTTTTTAAACGGAAATTCTTAATGTTTGAAAGCACTTTCTTCAGTAATACATCATCTAAAGTAGACAGAATGGTAAACATTATCTCTACTCTTGTCATTACCCAGCATTCTATCTCTAAGCTCCGGGATTGAACATGAACATAAAGATAGAAAGGCTCCATGTACCAGCATTTCAAGTGTTTCTTACAAGTTTCTAATCATTTCTCGGGAATATCATTGCGTATGTTAAGCGTTTTACTAAAAGTAGACAGTCTTCCTACAAGTATACCCAGGAATCTTCAAGGTTTAAATTGAGTCATTCAAAAAACGCCAGTCTAATCAGAATCACCTGTGAATATAAACAGTATTCTCTTCATTTATCAGCTTCATACCCATATTGTCAGCTTTGTAAACGGAAATTCTTAATGTTTGAAAGCACTTTCTTCAGTAATACATCATCTAAAGTAGACAGAATGGTAAACATTATCTCTACTCTTGTCATTACCCTGCATTCTATCTCTAAGCTCCGGGATTGAACATGAACATAAAGATAGAAAGGCTCCATGTACCAGCATTTCAAGTGTTTCTTACAAGTTTCTAATCATTTCTCGGGAATATCATTGCGTATGTTAAGCGTTTTACCAAAAGTAGACAGTTTTCCTAGAAGTATACACACAGGAATCTTCAAAGTTTCAATTGAGTCATTCAGAAAACGCCAGTCTAATCAGAATCACCTGTGAATATAAACAGTATTCTCTTCATTTATCAGCTTCACAAATAGTCTGAGCTTTATAAATGGAAATTCTTAATGTTTGAAAGCACTTTATTTGGAAAAACATCATCTAAAATAGCCAGAATGGTAAATATTATCTTTACAGTCGTCATTTTCCAGCATTCTGTGTCTAATCTCCGTGATTGAACATGAACATAAAGATAGAACGGCTCTATGTACCAGCATTTCAAGTGTTTCTTACATGTTTCTAATCATTTCTAGGTACTATCACTGTGTCTGTTAAGCGTTTAACCAAAAGTAGAAAGTTTTCCTAGAAGTATAAAGAGGAATGTTCAAGTTTCAATTGAGTCATTCAAAAAACGCCAGTCTAATCAGAATCACCTGTAAATAGAAACAGTATTCTCTTTATTTATCAGCTTCCTACATATTCTGAGCTTTATAAACAGCAATTCTAAATGTTTGAAAGCACATTCTTCGGAAATATGTCATCTAAGGTAGCCAGAATGGTAAACATTATCTGTACTGTCGTCATTACGCAGCATTCTGTCTCTAATCTCCGTGATTGAACAAGAAAATAAAGATAGAACGGCTCTATGTACCACCATTTCAAGTGTTTCTTACATGTTTCTAATCATTTCTCGGGACTATCATTGTGTCTGTTAACCGTTTTACCAAAAGTAGACAGTCTTCCTACAAGTATAAACAGGAATCTTCAAGGTTTAAATTGAGTCATTAAAAAACGCCAGTCTAATCAGAATCACCTGTGAATATAAACAGTATTCTCTTCATTTATCAGCTTCATACCCATATTGTCAGCTTTTTAAACGGATATTCTTAATGTTTGAAAGCCCTTTCTTCGGTAATACATCATCTAAAGTAGACAGAATGGTTAACATTATCTCTACTCTTGTCATTACCCAGCATTCTATCTCTAAGCTCCGGGATTGAACATGAACATAAAGATAGAAAGGCTCTATGTATCAGCATTTCAAGTGTTTCTTACAAGTTTCTAATCATTTCTCGGGAATATCATTGCGTATGTTAAGCGTTTTTCCAAAAGTAGACAGTTTTCCTAGAAGTATACACACAGGAATCTTCAAGGTTTCAATTGAGTCATTCAGAAAACGCCAGTCTAATCAGAATCACCTGTAAATAGAAACAGTATTCTCTTCATTTATCAGCTTCATACCCATATTGTCAGCTTTTTAAATGGAAATTCTTAATGTTTGAAAGCACTTTCTAGGGTAATACATCATCTAAAATAGCCAGAATGGTAAACATTATCTGTACAATCGTCATTTCCCAGCGTTCTACCTCTAATCTCCGTGATTGAACATGAAAATAAAGATAGAACGGCTCTATGTACCACCATTTCAAGTGTTTCTTACATGTTTCTAATCATTTCTCGGGACTATCATTGTGTCTGTTAACCGTTTTACCAAAAGTAGACAGTCTTCCTATAAGTATACACACAGGAATCTTCAAGGTTTAAATTGAGTCATTAAAAAACGCCAGTCTAATCAGAATCACCTGTGAATATAAACAGTATTCTCTTCATTTATCAGCTTCATACCCATATTGTCAGCTTTTTAAACGGAAATTCTTAATGTTTGAAAGCACTTTCTTCGGTAATACATCATCTAAAGTAGACAGAATGGTAAACATTATCTCTACTCTTGTCATTACCCAGCATTCTATCTCTAAGCTCCGGGATTGAACATGAACATAAAGATAGAAAGGCTCTATGTACCAGCATTTCAAGTGTTTCTTACAAGTTTCTAATCATTTCTCGGGAATATCATTGCGTATGTTAAGCGTTTTACCAAAAGTAGACAGTTTTTCTAGAAGTATACACACTGGAATCTTCAAGGTTTCAATTGAGTCATTCAGAAAACGCCAGTCTAATCAGAATCACTTGTAAATAGAAACAGTATTCTCTTTATTTATCAGCTTCATACGTATTCTGAGCTTTATAAACAGCAATTCTTAATGTTTGAAAGCCCTTTCCTTGGAAAAACAACATCTAGAGTAGCCGCAAATGTAAAGTTCATCCTTACTCTCCTCAGTTGAGAGTTTTTTACCTCTAATCTCAGTGATTGAACTAGGCCATAAAGATAGCATGGCTCTATTATACAGCATTTCAAGTGTTTCTTCCATGTTTCTAGTCAGTTCCCGGGACTATCCTAGTGTATTTTAAGAGTTTTACCAAAATTAGACATTTTTCCAGAAGTAGATACATGAATCTTCAGGATGTAAACTTTGTCATTTAGAAAATGCCAGGCAATTCAGCCTCAATTGTAATTATAAACAGTATTCGCTCCATTGATCAACCTAATACACATATTCTGAGCTTTAAAAACAGCAATTCCTCATGTTGGAAGCACTTTCTTTGGAAAAACACCATCTAGAGTAGCCGGAATT
The DNA here is from genome assembly GCF_028538775.1 of Myotis yumanensis. NCBI lineage: Eukaryota > Metazoa > Chordata > Mammalia > Chiroptera > Vespertilionidae > Myotis > Myotis yumanensis. The sequence goes on along the minus strand of NW_027223755.1, from coordinate 113,739,224 downwards.
GTAAACATTATCATTACTCTCTTCATTTGAGAGTTTTCTACCTCTAATCTCTCTGATTGAACTAGGCCATCAGGATAGAACGGCTCTATTTACCCGCATTTAAACTGTTTCTTACATGTCTCTAATCATTTCTGGGACTATCATTGTGTATTGTAAGAGGTTTACCAAAAGTAGACAGTTTTCCCAGAAGTATACACATGAATCTTCAAGAGTTAAATTGTGCCATTCAGAAAACGCCACGCAATTCGGCCTCAGTTGTAAATATAAACAGTATTCGCTTCATTTATCAGCTTCATACCCAGATTCTCAGCTTTTTAAACGGAAATTCTTAATGTTTGAAAGCACTTTTTTCGGACATACATCATCTAAAGTAGCCAGAATGGAAAACATTATCTGTTCTCTCGGCATTACGCAGCATTCTATCTCTAATCTCCCTGATTGAACATGAACATAAAGATAGAACGGCTCTATGTACCAGCATTTCAAGTGTTTCTTACATGTTTCTAATCATTTCTCGGGACTATCATTGTGTCTGTTAAGCGTTTTACCAAAAGTAGACAGTTTTCCTAGAGGTATACACAGGAATCTTCAAGGTTTAATTTGAGTCATTCAGAAAACGCCAGTCTAATCATAATCACCTGTAAATATAAACAGTATTCTCTTCATTTATCAGCTTCACAAATAGTCTGAGCTTTATAAATGGAAATTCTTAATGTTTGAAAGCACTTTATTTGGAAAAACATCATCTAAAATAGGCAGAATGGTAAACATTATCTGTACAATCGTCATTTCCCAGCATTCTGTCTCTAATCTCCGTGATTGAACATGAAAATAAAGATAGAACGGCTCTATGTACCAGCATTTCAAGTGTTTCTTACATGTTTCTAATCATTTTTCGGGACTATCAGTGTGTCTGTTAAGCGTTTTACCAAAAGTAGACAGTCTTCCTACAAGTATACACAGGAATCTTCAAGGTTTAAATTGAGTCATTCCAAAAACGCCTGTCTAATCAGATTCACCTGTGAATATAAACAGTATTCTCTTCATTTATCAGCTTCATACCCATATTGTCAGCTTTTTAAACGGAAATTCTTAATGTTTGAAAGCACTTTCTTCAGTAATACATCATCTAAAGTAGACAGAATGGTAAACATTATCTCTACTCTTGTCATTACCCAGCATTCTATCTCTAAGCTCCGGGATTGAACATGAACATAAAGATAGAAAGGCTCCATGTACCAGCATTTCAAGTGTTTCTTACAAGTTTCTAATCATTTCTCGGGAATATCATTGCGTATGTTAAGCGTTTTACTAAAAGTAGACAGTCTTCCTACAAGTATACCCAGGAATCTTCAAGGTTTAAATTGAGTCATTCAAAAAACGCCAGTCTAATCAGAATCACCTGTGAATATAAACAGTATTCTCTTCATTTATCAGCTTCATACCCATATTGTCAGCTTTGTAAACGGAAATTCTTAATGTTTGAAAGCACTTTCTTCAGTAATACATCATCTAAAGTAGACAGAATGGTAAACATTATCTCTACTCTTGTCATTACCCTGCATTCTATCTCTAAGCTCCGGGATTGAACATGAACATAAAGATAGAAAGGCTCCATGTACCAGCATTTCAAGTGTTTCTTACAAGTTTCTAATCATTTCTCGGGAATATCATTGCGTATGTTAAGCGTTTTACCAAAAGTAGACAGTTTTCCTAGAAGTATACACACAGGAATCTTCAAAGTTTCAATTGAGTCATTCAGAAAACGCCAGTCTAATCAGAATCACCTGTGAATATAAACAGTATTCTCTTCATTTATCAGCTTCACAAATAGTCTGAGCTTTATAAATGGAAATTCTTAATGTTTGAAAGCACTTTATTTGGAAAAACATCATCTAAAATAGCCAGAATGGTAAATATTATCTGTACAGTCGTCATTTTCCAGCATTCTGTGTCTAATCTCCGTGATTGAACATGAACATAAAGATAGAACGGCTCTATGTACCAGCATTTCAAGTGTTTCTTACATGTTTCTAATCATTTCTAGGTACTATCACTGTGTCTGTTAAGCGTTTAACCAAAAGTAGAAAGTTTTCCTAGAAGTATAAAGAGGAATGTTCAAGTTTCAATTGAGTCATTCAAAAAACGCCAGTCTAATCAGAATCACCTGTAAATAGAAACAGTATTCTCTTTATTTATCAGCTTCCTACATATTCTGAGCTTTATAAACAGCAATTCTAAATGTTTGAAAGCACATTCTTCGGAAATATGTCATCTAAGGTAGCCAGAATGGTAAACATTATCTGTACTGTCGTCATTACGCAGCATTCTGTCTCTAATCTCCGTGATTGAACAAGAAAATAAAGATAGAACGGCTCTATGTACCACCATTTCAAGTGTTTCTTACATGTTTCTAATCATTTCTCGGGACTATCATTGTGTCTGTTAACCGTTTTACCAAAAGTAGACAGTCTTCCTACAAGTATAAACAGGAATCTTCAAGGTTTAAATTGAGTCATTAAAAAACGCCAGTCTAATCAGAATCACCTGTGAATATAAACAGTATTCTCTTCATTTATCAGCTTCATACCCATATTGTCAGCTTTTTAAACGGATATTCTTAATGTTTGAAAGCCCTTTCTTCGGTAATACATCATCTAAAGTAGACAGAATGGTTAACATTATCTCTACTCTTGTCATTACCCAGCATTCTATCTCTAAGCTCCGGGATTGAACATGAACATAAAGATAGAAAGGCTCTATGTATCAGCATTTCAAGTGTTTCTTACAAGTTTCTAATCATTTCTCGGGAATATCATTGCGTATGTTAAGCGTTTTACCAAAAGTAGACAGTTTTCCTAGAAGTATACACACAGGAATCTTCAAGGTTTCAATTGAGTCATTCAGAAAACGCCAGTCTAATCAGAATCACCTGTAAATAGAAACAGTATTCTCTTCATTTATCAGCTTCATACCCATATTGTCAGCTTTTTAAATGGAAATTCTTAATGTTTGAAAGCACTTTCTAGGGTAATACATCATCTAAAATAGCCAGAATGGTAAACATTATCTGTACAATCGTCATTTCCCAGCGTTCTACCTCTAATCTCCGTGATTGAACATGAAAATAAAGATAGAACGGCTCTATGTACCACCATTTCAAGTGTTTCTTACATGTTTCTAATCATTTCTCGGGACTATCATTGTGTCTGTTAACCGTTTTACCAAAAGTAGACAGTCTTCCTATAAGTATACACACAGGAATCTTCAAGGTTTAAATTGAGTCATTAAAAAACGCCAGTCTAATCAGAATCACCTGTGAATATAAACAGTATTCTCTTCATTTATCAGCTTCATACCCATATTGTCAGCTTTTTAAACGGAAATTCTTAATGTTTGAAAGCACTTTCTTCGGTAATACATCATCTAAAGTAGACAGAATGGTAAACATTATCTCTACTCTTGTCATTACCCAGCATTCTATCTCTAAGCTCCGGGATTGAACATGAACATAAAGATAGAAAGGCTCTATGTACCAGCATTTCAAGTGTTTCTTACAAGTTTCTAATCATTTCTCGGGAATATCATTGCGTATGTTAAGCGTTTTACCAAAAGTAGACAGTTTTTCTAGAAGTATACACACTGGAATCTTCAAGGTTTCAATTGAGTCATTCAGAAAACGCCAGTCTAATCAGAATCACTTGTAAATAGAAACAGTATTCTCTTTATTTATCAGCTTCATACGTATTCTGAGCTTTATAAACAGCAATTCTTAATGTTTGAAAGCCCTTTCCTTGGAAAAACAACATCTAGAGTAGCCGCAAATGTAAAGTTCATCCTTACTCTCCTCAGTTGAGAGTTTTTTACCTCTAATCTCAGTGATTGAACTAGGCCATAAAGATAGCATGGCTCTATTATACAGCATTTCAAGTGTTTCTTCCATGTTTCTAGTCAGTTCCCGGGACTATCCTAGTGTATTTTAAGAGTTTTACCAAAATTAGACATTTTTCCAGAAGTAGATACATGAATCTTCAGGATGTAAACTTTGTCATTTAGAAAATGCCAGGCAATTCAGCCTCAATTGTAATTATAAACAGTATTCGCTCCATTGATCAACCTAATACACATATTCTGAGCTTTAAAAACAGCAATTCCTCATGTTGGAAGCACTTTCTTTGGAAAAACACCATCTAGAGTAGCCGGAATTGTAAACATTATCATTACTCTCTTCATTTGAGAGTTTTCTACCTCTAATCTCTCTGATTGAACTAGGCCATCAGGATAGAACGGCTCTATTTACCCGCATTTAAACTGTTTCTTACATGTCTCTAATCATTTCTGGGACTATCATTGTGTATTGTAAGAGGTTTACCAAAAGTAGACAGTTTTCCCAGAAGTATACACATGAATCTTCAAGAGTTAAATTGTGCCATTCAGAAAACGCCACGCAATTCGGCCTCAGTTGTAAATATAAACAGTATTCGCTTCATTTATCAGCTTCATACCCAGATTCTCAGCTTTTTAAACGGAAATTCTTAATGTTTGAAAGCACTTTTTTCGGACATACATCATCTAAAGTAGCCAGAATGGAAAACATTATCTGTTCTCTCGGCATTACGCAGCATTCTATCTCTAATCTCCCTGATTGAACATGAACATAAAGATAGAACGGCTCTATGTACCAGCATTTCAAGTGTTTCTTACATGTTTCTAATCATTTCTCGGGACTATCATTGTGTCTGTTAAGCGTTTTACCAAAAGTAGACAGTTTTCCTAGAGGTATACACAGGAATCTTCAAGGTTTAATTTGAGTCATTCAGAAAACGCCAGTCTAATCATAATCACCTGTAAATATAAACAGTATTCTCTTCATTTATCAGCTTCACAAATAGTCTGAGCTTTATAAATGGAAATTCTTAATGTTTGAAAGCACTTTATTTGGAAAAACATCATCTAAAATAGGCAGAATGGTAAACATTATCTGTACAATCGTCATTTCCCAGCATTCTGTCTCTAATCTCCGTGATTGAACATGAAAATAAAGATAGAACGGCTCTATGTACCACCATTTCAAGTCTTTCTTACATGTTTCTAATCATTTCCGGGACTATCATTGTGTATATTAAGAATTTTACCAAAAGTAGACAGTTTTCCTCGAAGTATACACAGGAACCTTCAAGATTTAAATTGTGCCATTCAGAAAACGCCAGGCAATTCAGCCTCAGTTGTAAATATAAACAGTATTCTCTTCATTTATCAGGTTCATACCCATATCCTAGCTCTATAAACTGCAATTCTTAATGTATGAAAGCACATTCTTCGGAAATACATCATCTAAAGTAGCCAGAATGGTAAACATTATCTGTACTCTCATCATTACGCAGCATTCTATCCTTAATCTCTGTGATTGAACATGAACATAAAGATAGAACGGCTCTATGTACCAGCATTTCAAGTGTTTCTTACATGTTTCCAATCATTTTTCGGAACTATCATTGTGTATGTGAAGAGTTTTACCAAAGGTAGACAGTTTTCCTACAACTATTTACAGGCATCTTCAAGGTTTAAATTGAGTCATTCAGTAAACGCCAGATAAATCAGAATCACCTGTAAATATAATCAGGATTCTCTTCATTTATCAGCTTCACACATATTCTGAGCTTTATAAATGGAAATTCTTAATGTTTGAAAGCACTTTCTTTGGAAAAACATCATCTAAAGTAGCCAGAATGGTAAACATGATCTGTACTCTCGTTATTTCGCAGCATTGTACCTCTAAACTCCGTGATTGAACATGAACATAAAGATAGAACGGCTCTATGTACCAGCATTTCAAGTGTTTCTTACATGTTTCTAATCATTTCTAGGGACTATCATGGTGTATGTTAAGGGTTTAACCAAAAGTAGACAGTTTTCCTAGAAGTATAAACAGGAATGTTCAAGGTTTAAATTGAGTCATTCAAAAAACGCCAGTCTAATCAGAATCACCTGTGAATATAAACAGTATTCTCTTCATTTATCAGCATCATACCCATATTTTCAGCTTTTTAAACAGAAATTCTTAATGTTTGAAAGCACTTTCTTCGGTAATACATCATCTAAAGTACACCGAATGGAAAACATTATCTGTTCTTTCGGCATTAGGCAGCATTCTGTCTCTATTCTCCCTGATTGAACATGAACATAAAGATAGAACGGCTCTATGTACCAGCATTTCAAGTGTTTCTTACATGTTTCTAATCATTTCTAGGGACTATCATTGTGTCTGTTAAGCGTTTAACCAAAAGTAGACAGTTTTCCTAGAAGTATAAACAGGAATGTTCAAGGTTTCAATTGAGTCATTCAAAAAACGCCAGTCTAATCAGAATCACCTGTAAATAGAAACAGTATTCTCTTTATTTATCAGCTTCCTACATACTCTGAGCTTTATAAACAGCAATTCTTAATATTTGAAAGCACATTCTTCGGAAATATGTCATCTAAGGTATCCAAAATGGTAAACATTATATGTACTGTCGTCATTACGCAGCATTCTGTCTCTAATCTCCGTGATTGAACATGAAAATAAAGATAGAACGGCTCTATGTACCAGTATTTCAAGTGTTTTTTACATGTTTCTAATCACTTCTCGGGACTATCATTGAGTCTGTTAAGCGTTTTACCAAAAGTAGACAGTTTTCCTAGAGGTATACACAGGAATCTTCAAGGTTTAATTTGAGTCATTCAGAAAACGCCAGTCTAATCATAATCACCTGTAAATATAAACAGTATTCTCTTCATTTATCAGCTTCACAAATAGTCTGAGGTTTATAAATGGAAATTCTTAATGTTTGAAAGCACTTTATTTGGAAAAACATCATCTAAAATAGCCAGAATGGTAAACATTATCTGTACAATCGTCATTTCCCAGCATTCTGTCTCTAATCTCCGTGATTGAACATGAAAATAAAGATAGAACGGCTCTATGTACCAGCATTTCAAGTGTTTCTTACATGTTTCTAATCATTTTTCGGGACTATCAGTGTGTCTGTTAAGCGTTTTACCAAAAGTAGACAGTCTTCCTACAAGTATACACAGGAATCTTCAAGGTTTAAATTGAGTCATTCCAAAAACGCCAGTCTAATCAGAATCACCTGTGAATATAAACAGTATTCTCTTCATTTATCAGCTTCATACCCATATTGTCAGCTTTTTAAACGGAAATTCTTAATGTTTGAAAGCACTTTCTTCAGTAATACATCATCTAAAGTAGACAGAATGGTAAACATTATCTCTACTCTTGTCATTACCCAGCATTCTATCTCTAAGCTCCGGGATTGAACATGAACATAAAGATAGAAAGGCTCCATGTACCAGCATTTCAAGTGTTTCTTACAAGTTTCTAATCATTTCTCGGGAATATCATTGCGTATGTTAAGCGTTTTACTAAAAGTAGACAGTCCTCCTACAAGTATACACAGGAATCTTCAAGGTTTAAATTGAGTCATTCAAAAAACGCCAGTCTAATCAGAATCACCTGTGAATATAAACAGTATTCTCTTCATTTATCAGCTTCATACCCATATTGTCAGCTTTGTAAACGGAAATTCTTAATGTTTGAAAGCACTTTCTTCAGTAATACATCATCTAAAGTAGACAGAATGGTAAACATTATCTCTACTCTTGTCATTACCCTGCATTCTATCTCTAAGCTCCGGGATTGAACATGAACATAAAGATAGAAAGGCTCCATGTACCAGCATTTCAAGTGTTTCTTACAAGTTTCTAATCATTTCTCGGGAATATCATTGCGTATGTTAAGCGTTTTACCAAAAGTAGACAGTTTTCCTAGAAGTATACACACAGGAATCTTCAAAGTTTCAATTGAGTCATTCAGAAAACGCCAGTCTAATCAGAATCACCTGTGAATATAAACAGTATTCTCTTCATTTATCAGCTTCACAAATAGTCTGAGCTTTATAAATGGAAATTCTTAATGTTTGAAAGCACTTTATTTGGAAAAACATCATCTAAAATAGCCAGAATGGTAAATATTATCTGTACAGTCGTCATTTTCCAGCATTCTGTTTCTAATCTCCGTGATTGAACATGAACATAAAGATAGAACGGCTCTATGTACCAGCATTTCAAGTGTTTCTTACATGTTTCTAATCATTTCTAGGTACTATCACTGTGTCTGTTAAGCGTTTAACCAAAAGTAGAAAGTTTTCCTAGAAGTATAAACAGGAATGTTCAAGGTTTCAATTGAGTCATTCAAAAAACGCCAGTCTAATCAGAATCACCTGTAAATAGAAACAGTATTCTCTTTATTTATCAGCTTCCTACATATTCTGAGCTTTATAAACAGCAATTCTAAATGTTTGAAAGCACATTCTTCGGAAATATGTCATCTAAGGTAGCCAGAATGGTAAACATTATCTGTACTGTCGTCATTACACAGCATTCTGTCTCTAATCTCCGTGATTGAACAAGAAAATAAAGATAGAACGGCTCTATGTACCACCATTTCAAGTGTTTCTTACATGTTTCTAATCATTTCTCGGGACTATCATTGTGTCTGTTAACCGTTTTACCAAAAGTAGACAGTCTTCCTACAAGTATACACAGGAATCTTCAAGGTTTAAATTGAGTCATTAAAAAACGCCAGTCTAATCAGAATCACCTGTGAATATAAACAGTATTCTCTTCATTTATCAGCTTCATACCCATATTGTCAGCTTTTTAAACGGATATTCTTAATGTTTGAAAGCCCTTTCTTCGGTAATACATCATCTAAAGTAGACAGAATGGTTAACATTATCTCTACTCTTGTCATTACCCAGCATTCTATCTCTAAGCTCCGGGATTGAACATGAACATAAAGATAGAAAGGCTCTATGTACCAGCATTTCAAGTGTTTCTTACAAGTTTCTAATCATTTCTCGGGAATATCATTGCGTATGTTAAGCGTTTAACCAAAAGTAGACAGTTTTCCTAGAAGTATACACACAGGAATCTTCAAGGTTTCAATTGAGTCATTCAGAAAACGCCAGTCTAATCAGAATCACCTGTAAATAGAAACAGTATTCTCTTTATTTATCAGCTTCATACGTATTCTGAGCTTTATAAACAGCAATTCTTAATGTTTGAAAGCCCTTTCCTTGGAAAAACAACATCTAGAGTAGCCGCAAATGTAAACTTCATCCTTACTCTCCTCAGTTGAGAGTTTTTTACCTCTAATCTCAGTGATTGAACTAGGCCATAAAGATAGCACGGCTCTGTTATACAGCATTTCAAGTGTTTCTTCCATGTTTCTAGTCACTTCCCGGGACTATCCTAGTGTATTTTAAGAGTTTTACCAAAATTAGAATTTTCCAGAAGTAGATACATGAATCTTCAGGATGTAAACTTTGTCATTTAGAAAATGCCAGGCAATTCAGCCTCAATTGTAATTATAAACAGTATTCGCTCCATTGATCAACCTAATACACATATTCTGAGCTTTAAAAAGAGCAATTCCTCATGTTGGAAGCACTTTCTTTGGAAAAACACCATCTAGAGTAGCCGGAATTGTAAACATTATCATGACTCTCTTCATTTGAGAGTTTTCTACCTCTAATCTCTCTGATTGAACTAGGCCATCAGGATAGAACGGCTCTATTTACCCGCATTTAAACTGTTTCTTACATGTCTCTAATTATTTCTGGGACTATCATTGTGTATTGTAAGAGTTTTACGAAAAGTAGACAGTTTTCCCAGAAGTATACACATGAATCTTCAAGAGTTAAATTGTGCCATTCAGAAAACGCCAGGCAATTCGGCCGCAGTTGAAATATAAACAGTATTCTCTTCATTTATCAGCTTCATACCCATATTCTCAGCTTTCTAAACGGAAATTCATAATGTTTGAAAGCACTTTCTTCGGACATACATCATCTAAAGTAGCCAGAATGGAAAACATTATCTGTTCTCTCGGCATTATGCAGCATTCTATCTCTAATCTCCCTGATTGAACATGAACATAAAGATAAAACGGCTCTATGTACCAGCATTTCAAGTGTTTCTTACATGTTTCTAATCATTTCTAGGGACTATCATTGTGTCTGTTAAGCGTTTAACCAAAAGTAGACAGTCTTCCTAGAAGTATATACCGGAATGTTCAAGGTTTCAATTGAGTCATTCAAAAAACGCCAGTCTAATCAGAATCACCTGTAAATAGAAACAGTATTCTCTTTATTTATCAGCTTCCTACATATTCTGAGCTTTAAAAACAGCAATTCTTAATGTTTGAAAGCACATTCTTCGGAAATATGTCATCTAAGGTAGCCAGAATGGTAAACATTATCTGTACTGTCGTCATTACGCAGCATTCTGTCTCTAATCTCCGTGATTGAACATGAATATATAGATAGAACGGCTGTATGTACCAGCATTTCAAGTGTTTCTTACATGTTTCTAATCACTTCTCGGGACTATCATTGTGTCTGTTAAGCATTTTACCAAAAGTAGACAGTTTTCCTAGAGGTATACACAGGAATCTTCAAGGTTTAATATGAGTCATTCAGAAAACGCCAGTCTAATCATAATCACTTGTAAATATAAACAGTATTCTCTTCATTTATCAGCTTCACAAATAGTCTGAGGTTTATAAATGGAAATTCTTAATGTTTGAAAGCACTTTATTTGGAAAAACATCATCTAAAATAGCCAGAATGGTAAACATTATCTGTACAATCGTCATTTCTCAGCATTCTGTCTCTAATCTCCGTGATTGAACATGAAAATAAAGATAGAAGGCTCTATGTACCAGCATTTCAAGTGTTTCTTACATGTTTCTAATCATTACTCGGGATTATCATTGTGTCTGTTAAGCGTTTTACCAAAAGTAGACAGTCTTCCTACAAGTATACACAGGAATCTTCAAGGTTTAAATTGAGTCATTCAGAAAACGCCAGTCTAATCAGAATCACCTGTGAATAGAAACAGTATTCTCTTCATTTATCAGCTTCATACCCATATTGTCAGCTTTTTAAACGGAAATTCCTAATGTTTGAAAGCTCTTTCTTCGGTAATACATCATCTAAAGTAGACAGAATGGTAAACATTATCTGTTCTCTCGGCATTACGCAGCATTCTATCTCTATTCTCCCTGATTGAACATGAACATAAAGATAGAACGGATCTATGTACCAGCATTTCAAGTGTTTCTTACATGTTTCTAATCATTTCTCGGGAATATCATTGCGTATGTTAAGCGTTTTACCAAAAGTAGACAGTTTTCCTAGAAGTATACACACAGGAATCTTCAAGGTTTCAATTGAGTCATTCAGAAAACGCCAGTCTAATCAGAATCACCTGTAAATAGAAACAGTATTCTCTTTATTTATCAGCTTCATACGTATTCTAAGCTTTATAAACAGCAATTCTTAATGTTTGAAAGCCGTTTCCTTGGAAAAACAGCATCTAGAGTAGCCGCAAATGTAAACTTCATCCTTACTCTCCTCAGTTGAGAGTTTTTTACCTCTAATCTCAGTGATTGAACTAGGCCATAAAGATAGCATGGCTCTATTATACAGCATTTCAAGTGTTTCTTCCATGTTTCTAGTCACTTCCTGGGACTATCCTAGTGTATTTTAAGAGTTTTACCAAAATTAGACATTTTTCCAGAAGTAGATACATGAATCTTCAGGATGTAAACTTTGTCATTTAGAAAATGCCAGGCAATTCAGCCTCAATTGTAATTATAAACAGTATTCGCTCCATTGATCAACCTAATACACATATTCTGAGCTTTAAAAACAGCAATTCCTCATGTTGGAAGCACTTTCTTTGGAAAAACACCATCTAGAGAAGCCGGAATTGTAAACATTATCATTACTCTCTTCATTTGAGAGTTTTCTACCTCTTATCTCTCTGATTGAACTAGGCCATCAGGATAGAACGGCTCTATTTACCCGCATTTAAACTGTTTCTTACATGTCTCTAATCATTTCTGGGACTATCATTGTGTCTGTTAAGCGTTTTACCAAAAGTAGACAGTCTTCCTACAAGTATACACAGGAATCTTCAAGGTTTAAATTGAGTCATTCAAAAAACGCCAGTCTAATCAGAATCACCTGTGAATATAAACAGTATTCTCTTCATTTATCAGCTTCATACCCATATTCTCAGCTTTTCAAACGGAAATTCTTAATGTTTGAAAGCACTTTCTTTGGTAATACATCATCTAAAGTAGCCAGAATGGAAAACATTATCTGTTCTCTCTGCATTACGCAGCATTCTATCTCTATTCTCCCTGATTGAACATGAACATAAAGATAGAACGGCTCTATGTACCAGCATTTCAAGTGTTTCTTACATGTTTCTAATCATTTCTAGGTACTATCACTGTGTCTGTTAAGCGTTTAACCAAAAGTAGACAGTTTTCCTAGAAGTATAAACAGGAATGTTCAAGGTTTCAATTGAGTAATTCAGAAAACGCCAGTCTAATCATAATCACCTGTAAATAGAAACAGTATTCTCTTTATTTATCAGCTTCCTACATATTCTAAGCTTTATAAACAGCAATTCTTAATGTTTGAAAGCACATTCTTCGGAAATATGTCATCTAAGGTAGCCAGAATGGTAAACATTATCTGTACTGTCATCATTACGCAGCATTCTGTCTCTAATCTCCGTGATTGAACATGAAAATAAAGATAGAACGGCTCTATGTACCACCATTCCAAGTGTTTCTTACATGTTTCTAAACCTTTCTCGGGACTATCATTGTGTATGTTAAGCGTTTTACCAAAAGTAGACAGTCTTCCTACAAGTATACACAGGAATCTTCAAGGTTTAAATTGAGTCATTCAAAAAACGCCAGTCTAATCAGAATCACCTGTGAATATAAACAGTATTCTCTTCATTTATCAGCTTCATACCCATATTTTCAGCTTTTTAAACGGAAATTCTTATTGTTTGAAAGCACTTTCTTCGGACATACATCATCTAAAGTAGACAGAATGGTAAACATTATCTGTTCTCTCGGCATTACGCCGCATTCTATCTCTAAGCTCTGGGATTGAACATGAACATAAAGATAGAAAGGCTCTATGTACCAGCATTTCAAGTGTTTCTTACAAGTTTCTAATCATTTCTCAGGAATATCATTGCATATGTTAAGCGTTTTACCAAAAGTAGACAGTTTTCCTAGAAGTATACACACAGGAATCTTCAAGGTTTCAATTGAGTCATTCAGAAAACGACAGTCTAATCAGAATCACCTGTGAATAGAAACAGTATTCTCTTCATTTATCAGCTTCCTACATATTCTGAGCTTTATAAACAGCAATTCTTAATGTTTGAAAGCAGATTCTTCGGAAATATGTCATCTAAGGTAGCCAGAATGGTGAACATTATCTGTACTGTCGTCATTACGCAGCATTCTGTCTCTAATCTCCGTGATTGAACATGAATATAAAGATAGAACGGCTCTATGTACCAGCATTTCAAGTGTTTCTTACATGTTTCTAATCACTTCTCGGGACTATCATTGTGTCTGTTAAGCGTTTTACCAAAAGTAGACAGTTTTCCTAGAGGTATACACAGGAATCTTCAAGGTTTAATTTGAGTCATTCAGAAAACGCCAGTCTAATCATAATCACCTGTAAATATAAACAGTATTCTCTTCATTTATCAGCTTCACAAATAGTCTGAGCTTTATAAATGGAAATTCTTAATGTTTGAAAGCACTTTATTTGGAAAAACATCATCTAAAATAGGCAGAATGGTAAACATTATCTGTACAATCGTCATTTCCCAGCATTCTGTCTCTAATCTCCGTGATTGAACATGAAAATAAAGATAGAACGGCTCTATGTACCACCATTTCAAGTCTTTCTTACATGTTTCTAATGATTTCCGGGACTATCATTGTGTATATTAAGAATTTTACCAAAAGTAGACAGTTTTCCTCGAAGTATACACAGGAACCTTCAAGATTTAAATTGTGCCATTCAGAAAACGCCAGGCAATTCAGCCTCAGTTGTAAATATAAACAGTATTCTCTTCATTTATCAGGTTCATACCCATATCCTAGCTCTATAAACTGCAATTCTTAATGTATGAAAGCACATTCTTCGGAAATACATCATCTAAAGTAGCCAGAATGGTAAACATTATCTGTACTCTCATCATTACGCAGCATTCTATCCTTAATCTCTGTGATTGAACATGAACATAAAGATAGAACGGCTCTATGTACCAGCATTTCAAGTGTTTCTTACATGTTTCCAATCATTTTTCGGAACTATCATTGTGTATGTGAAGAGTTTTACCAAAGGTAGACAGTTTTCCTACAACTATTTACAGGCATCTTCAAGGTTTAAATTGAGTCATTCAGTAAACGCCAGATAAATCAGAATCACCTGTAAATATAATCAGTATTCTCTTCATTTATCAGCTTCACACATATTCTGAGCTTTATAAATGGAAATTCTTAATGTTTGAAAGCACTTTCTTTGGAAAAACATCATCTAAAGTAGCCAGAATGGTAAACATGATCTGTACTCTCGTTATTTCGCAGCATTGTACCTCTAAACTCCGTGATTGAACATGAACATAAAGATAGAACGGCTCTATGTACCAGCATTTCAAGTGTTTCTTACATGTTTCTAATCATTTCTAGGGACTATCATGGTGTATGTTAAGCGTTTAACCAAAAGTAGACAGTTTTCCTAGAAGTATAAACAGGAATGTTCAAGGTTTAAATTGAGTCATTCAAAAAACGCCAGTCTAATCAGAATCACCTGTGAATATAAACAGTATTCTCTTCATTTATCAGCATCATACCCATATTTTCAGCTTTTTAAACAGAAATTCTTAATGTTTGAAAGCACTTTCTTCGGTAATACATCATCTAAAGTACACAGAATGGAAAACATTATCTGTTCTTTCGGCATTAGGCAGCATTCTGTCTCTATTCTCCCTGATTGAACATGAACATAAAGATAGAACGGCTCTATGTACCAGCATTTCAAGTGTTTCTTACATGTTTCTAATCATTTCTAGGGACTATCATTGTGTCTGTTAAGCGTTTAACCAAAAGTAGACAGTTTTCCTAGAAGTATAAACAGGAATGTTCAAGGTTTCAATTGAGTCATTCAAAAAACGCCAGTCTAATCAGAATCACCTGTAAATAGAAACAGTATTCTCTTTATTTATCAGCTTCCTACATATTCTGAGCTTTATAAACAGCAATTCTTAATGTTTGAAAGCACATTCTTCGGAAATATGTCATCTAAGGTATCCAAAATGGTAAACATTATATGTACTGTCGTCATTACGCAGCATTCTGTCTCTAATCTCCGTGATTGAACATGAAAATAAAGATAGAACGGCTCTATGTACCAGCATTTCAAGTGTTTTTTACATGTTTCTAATCACTTCTCGGGACTATCATTGAGTCTGTTAAGCGTTTTACCAAAAGTAGACAGTTTTCCTAGAGGTATACACAGGAATCTTCAAGGTTTAATTTGAGTCATTCAGAAAACGCCAGTCTAATCATAATCACCTGTAAATATAAACAGTATTCTCTTCATTTATCAGCTTCACAAATAGTCTGAGGTTTATAAATGGAAATTCTTAATGTTTGAAAGCACTTTATTTGGAAAAACATCATCTAAAATAGCCAGAATGGTAAACATTATCTGTACAATCGTCATTTCCCAGCATTCTGTCTCTAATCTCCGTGATTGAACATGAAAATAAAGATAGAACGGCTCTATGTACCAGCATTTCAAGTGTTTCTTACATGTTTCTAATCATTTTTCGGGACTATCAGTGTGTCTGTTAAGCGTTTTACCAAAAGTAGACAGTCTTCCTACAAGTATACACAGGAATCTTCAAGGTTTAAATTGAGTCATTCCAAAAACGCCAGTCTAATCAGAATCACCTGTGAATATAAACAGTATTCTCTTCATTTATCAGCTTCATACCCATATTGTCAGCTTTTTAAACGGAAATTCTTAATGTTTGAAAGCACTTTCTTCAGTAATACATCATCTAAAGTAGACAGAATGGTAAACATTATCTCTACTCTTGTCATTACCCAGCATTCTATCTCTAAGCTCCGGGATTGAACATGAACATAAAGATAGAAAGGCTCCATGTACCAGCATTTCAAGTGTTTCTTACAAGTTTCTAATCATTTCTCGGGAATATCATTGCGTATGTTAAGCGTTTTACTAAAAGTAGACAGTCTTCCTACAAGTATACACAGGAATCTTCAAGGTTTAAATTGAGTCATTCAAAAAACGCCAGTCTAATCAGAATCACCTGTGAATATAAACAGTATTCTCTTCATTTATCAGCTTCATACCCATATTGTCAGCTTTGTAAACGGAAATTCTTAATGTTTGAAAGCACTTTCTTCAGTAATACATCATCTAAAGTAGACAGAATGGTAAACATTATCTCTACTCTTGTCATTACCGTGCATTCTATCTCTAAGCTCCGGGATTGAACATGAACATAAAGATAGAAAGGCTCCATGTACCAGCATTTCAAGTGTTTCTTACAAGTTTCTAATCATTTCTCGGGAATATCATTGCGTATGTTAAGCGTTTTACCAAAAGTAGACAGTTTTCCTAGAAGTATACACACAGGAATCTTCAAAGTTTCAATTGAGTCATTCAGAAAACGCCAGTCTAATCAGAATCACTTGTAAATAGAAACAGTATTCTCTTTATTTATCAGCTTCCTACATATTCTAAGCTTTATAAACAGCAATTCTTAATGTTTGAAAGCACATTCTTCGGAAATATGTCATCTAAGGTAGCCAGAATGGTAAACATTATCTGTACTGTCATCATTACGCAGCATTTTGTCTCTAATCTCCGTGATTGAACATGAAAATAAAGATAGAACGGCTCTATGTACCAGCATTTCAAGTGTTTCTTACAAGTTTCTAATCATTTCTCGGGAATATCATTGCGTATGTTAAGCGTTTTACTAAAAGTAGACAGTTTTTCTAGAAGTATACACACAGGAAACTTCAAGGTTTCAATAGAGTCATTCAGAAAACGCCAGTCTAATCAGAATCACCTGTGAATAGAAACAGTATTCTCTTCATTTATCAGCTTCATACCCATATTGTCAGCTTTTTAAACGGATATTCTTAATGTTTGAAAGCCCTTTCTTCGGTAATACATCATCTAAATTAGACAGAATGGTTAACATTATCTCTACTCTTGTCATTACCCAGCATTCTATCTCTAAGTTCCGGGATTGAACATGAACATAAAGATAGAAAGGCTCTATGTACCAGCATTTCAAGTGTTTCTTACAAGTTTCTAATCATTTCTCGGGAATATCATTGCGTATGTTAAGCGTTTTACCAAAAGTAGACAGTTTTCCTAGAAGTATACAAACAGGAATCTTCAAGGTTTCAATTGAGTCATTCAGAAAACGCCAGTCTAATCAGAATCACCTGTGAATATAAACAGTATTCTCTTCATTTATCAGCTTCACAAATAGTCTGAGCTTTATAAATGGAAATTCTTAATGTTTGAAAGCACTTTATTTGGAAAAACATCATCTAAAATAGCCAGAATGGTAAATATTATCTGTACAGTCGTCATTTTCCAGCATTCTGTGTCTAATCTCCGTGATTGAACATGAACATAAAGATAGAACGGCTCTATGTACCAGCATTTCAAGTGTTTCTTACATGTTTCTAATCATTTCTAGGTACTATCACTGTGTCTGTTAAGCGTTTAACCAAAAGTAGAAAGTTTTCCTAGAAGTATAAAGAGGAATGTTCAAGGTTTCAATTGAGTCATTCAAAAAACGCCAGTCTAATCAGAATCACCTGTAAATAGAAACAGTATTCTCTTTATTTATCAGCTTCCTACATATTCTGAGCTTTATAAACAGCAATTCTAAATGTTTGAAAGCACATTCTTCGGAAATATGTCATCTAAGGTAGCCAGAATGGTAAACATTATCTGTACTGTCGTCATTACGCAGCATTCTGTCTCTAATCTCCGTGATTGAACAAGAAAATAAAGATAGAACGGCTCTATGTACCACCATTTCAAGTGTTTCTTACATGTTTCTAATCATTTCTCGGGACGATCATTGTGTCTGTTAACCGTTTTACCAAAAGTAGACAGTCTTCCTACAAGTATACACAGGAATCTTCAAGGTTTAAATTGAGTCATTAAAAAACGCCAGTCTAATCAGAATCACCTGTGAATATAAACAGTATTCTCTTCATTTATCAGCTTCATACCCATATTGTCAGCTTTTTAAACGGATATTCTTAATGTTTCAAAGCCCTTTCTTCGGTAATACATCATCTAAAGTAGACAGAATGGTTAACATTATCTCTACTCTTGTCATTACTCAGCATTCTATCTCTAAGCTCCGGGATTGAACATGAACATAAAGATAGAAAGGCTCTATGTACCAGCATTTCAAGTGTTTCTTACAAGTTTCTAATCATTTCTCGGGAATATCATTGCGTATGTTAAGCGTTTTACCAAAAGTAGACAGTTTTCCTAGAAGTATACACACAGGAATCTTCAAGGTTTCAATTGAGTCATTCAGAAAACGCCAGTCTAATCAGAATCACCTGTAAATAGAAACAGTATTCTCTTTATTTATCAGCTTCATACGTATTCTGAGCTTTATAAACAGCAATTCTTAATGTTTGAAAGCCCTTTCCTTGGAAAAACAACATCTAGAGTAGCCGCAAATGTAAACTTCATCCTTACTCTCCTCAGTTGAGAGTTTTTTACCTCTAATCTCAGTGATTGAACTAGGCCATAAAGATAGCACGGCTCTGTTATACAGCATTTCAAGTGTTTCTTACATGTTTCTAGTCACTTCCCGGGACTTTCCTAGTGTATTTTAAGAGTTTTACCAAAATTAGAATTTTTCAGAAGTAGATACATGAATCTTCAGGATGTAAACTTTGTCATTTAGAAAATGCCAGGCAATTCAGCCTCAATTGTAATTATAAACAGTATTCGCTCCATTGATCAACCTAATACACATATTCTGAGCTTTAAAAACAGCAATTCCTCATGTTGGAAGCACTTTCTTTGGAAAAACACCATCTAGAGTAGCCGGAATTGTAAACATTATCATGACTCTCTTCATTTGAGAGTTTTCTACCTCTAATCTCTCTGATTGAACTAGGCCATCAGGATAGAACGGCTCTATTTACCCGCATTTAAACTGTTTCTTACATGTCTCTAATTATTTCTGGGACTATCATTGTGTATTGTAAGAGTTTTACGAAAAGTAGACAGTTTTCCCAGAAGTATACACATGAATCTTCAAGAGTTAAATTGTGCCATTCAGAAAACGCCAGGCAATTCGGCCTCAGTTGAAATATAAACAGTATTCTCTTCATTTATCAGCTTCATACCCATATTCTCAGCTTTCTAAACGGAAATTCATAATGTTTGAAAGCACTTTCTTCGGACATACATCATCTAAAGTAGCCAGAATGGAAAACATTATCTGTTCTCTCGGCATTATGCAGCATTCTATCTCTAATCTCCCTGATTGAACATGAACATAAAGATAGAACGGCTCTATGTACCAGCATTTCAAGTGTTTCTTACATGTTTCTAATCATTTCTAGGGACTATCATTGTGTCTGTTAAGCGTTTAACCAAAAGTAGACAGTCTTCCTAGAAGTATATACCGGAATGTTCAAGGTTTCAATTGAGTCATTCAAAAAACGCCAGTCTAATCAGAATCACCTGTAAATAGAAACAGTATTCTCTTTATTTATCAGCTTCCTACATATTCTGAGCTTTAAAAACAGCAATTCTTAATGTTTGAAAGCACATTCTTCGGAAATATGTCATCTAAGGTAGCCAGAATGGTAAACATTATCTGTACTGTCGTCATTACGCAGCATTCTGTCTCTAATCTCCGTGATTGAACATGAATATATAGATAGAACGGCTGTATGTACCAGCATTTCAAGTGTTTCTTACATGTTTCTAATCACTTCTCGGGACTATCATTGTGTCTGTTAAGCATTTTACCAAAAGTAGACAGTTTTCCTAGAGGTATACACAGGAATCTTCAAGGTTTAATTTGAGTCATTCAGAAAACGCCAGTCTAATCATAATCACTTGTAAATATAAACAGTATTCTCTTCATTTATCAGCTTCACAAATAGTCTGAGGTTTATAAATGGAAATTCTTAATGTTTGAAAGCACTTTATTTGGAAAAACATCATCTAAAATAGCCAGAATGGTAAACATTATCTGTACAATCGTCATTTCTCAGCATTCTGTCTCTAATCTCCGTGATTGAACATGAAAATAAAGATAGAAGGCTCTATGTACCAGCATTTCAAGTGTTTCTTACATGTTTCTAATCATTACTCGGGATTATCATTGTGTCTGTTAAGCGTTTTACCAAAAGTAGACAGTCTTCCTACAAGTATACACAGGAATCTTCAAGGTTTAAATTGAGTCATTCCAAAAACGCCAGTCTAATCAGAATCACCTGTGAATATAAACAGTATTCTCTTCATTTATCAGCTTCATACCCATATTGTCAGCTTTTTAAACGGAAATTCTTAATGTTTGAAAGCACTTTCTTCAGTAATACATCATCTAAAGTAGACAGAATGGTAAACATTATCTCTACTCTTGTCATTACCCAGCATTCTATCTCTAAGCTCCGGGATTGAACATGAACATAAAGATAGAAAGGCTCTATGTACCAGCATTTCAAGTGTTTCTTACATGTTTCTAATCATTTCTAGGTACTATCACTGTGTCTGTTAAGTGTTTAACCAAAAGTAGACAGTTTTCCTAGAAGTATACAGAGGAATGTTCAAGGTTTCAATTGAGTCATTCAAAAAACGCCAGTCTAATCAGAATCACCTGTAAATAGAAACAGTATTCTCTTTATTTATCAGCTTCCTACATATTCTGAGCTTTATAAACAGCAATTCTAAATGTTTGAAAGCACATTCTTCGGAAATATGTCATCTAAGGTAGCCAGAATGGTAAACATTATCTGTACTGTCGTCATTACACAGCATTCTGTCTCTAATCTCCGTGATTGAACAAGAAAATAAAGATAGAACGGCTCTATGTACCACCATTTCAAGTGTTTCTTACATGTTTCTAATCATTTCTCGGGACTATCATTGTGTCTGTTAACCGTTTTACCAAAAGTAGACAGTCTTCCTACAAGTATACACAGGAATCTTCAAGGTTTAAATTGAGTCATTAAAAAACGCCAGTCTAATCAGAATCACCTGTGAATATAAACAGTATTCTCTTCATTTATCAGCTTCATACCCATATTGTCAGCTTTTTAAACGGATATTCTTAATGTTTGAAAGCCCTTTCTTCGGTAATACATCATCTAAAGTAGACAGAATGGTTAACATTATCTCTACTCTTGTCATTACCCAGCATTCTATCTCTAAGATCCGGGATTGAACATGAACATAAAGATAGAAAGGCTCTATGTACCAGCATTTCAAGTGTTTCTTACAAGTTTCTAATCATTTCTCGGGAATATCATTGCGTATGTTAAGCGTTTTACCAAAAGTAGACAGTTTTCCTAGAAGTATACACACAGGAATCTTCAAGGTTTCAATTGAGTCATTCAGAAAACGCCAGTCTAATCAGAATCACCTGTAAATAGAAACAGTATTCTCTTTATTTATCAGCTTCATACGTATTCTGAGCTTTATAAACAGCAATTCTTAATGTTTGAAAGCCCTTTCCTTGGAAAAACAACATCTAGAGTAGCCGCAAATGTAAACTTCATCCTTACTCTCCTCAGTTGAGAGTTTTTTACCTCTAATCTCAGTGATTGAACTAGGCCATAAAGATAGCACGGCTCTGTTATACAGCATTTCAAGTGTTTCTTCCATGTTTCTAGTCACTTCCCGGGACTATCCTAGTGTATTTTAAGAGTTTTACCAAAATTAGAATTTTCCAGAAGTAGATACATGAATCTTCAGGATGTAAACTTTGTCATTTAGAAAATGTTAGGCAATTCAGCCTCAATTGTAATTATAAACAGTATTCGCTCCATTGATCAACCTAATACACATATTCTGAGCTTTAAAAACAGCAATTCCTCATGTTGGAAGCACTTTCTTTGGAAAAACACCATCTAGAGTAGCCGGAATTGTAAACATTATCATGACTCTCTTCATTTGAGAGTTTTCTACCTCTAATCTCTCTGATTGAACTAGGCCATCAGGATAGAACGGCTCTATTTACCCGCATTTAAACTGTTTCTTACATGTCTCTAATTATTTCTGGGACTATCATTGTGTATTGTAAGAGTTTTACGAAAAGTAGACAGTTTTCCCAGAAGTATACACATGAATCTTCAAGAGTTAAATTGTGCCATTCAGAAAACGCCAGGCAATTCGGCCTCAGTTGAAATATAAACAGTATTCTCTTCATTTATCAGCTTCATACCCATATTCTCAACTTTCTAAACGGAAATTCATAATGTTTGAAAGCACTTTCTTCGGACATACATCATCTAAAGTAGCCAGAATGGAAAACATTATCTGTTCTCTCGGCATTATGCAGCATTCTATCTCTAATCTCCCTGATTGAACATGAACATAAAGATAGAACGGCTCTATGTACCAGCATTTCAAGTGTTTCTTACATGTTTCTAATCATTTCTAGGGACTATCATTGTGTCTGTTAAGCGTTTAACCAAAAGTAGACAGTCTTCCTAGAAGTATATACCGGAATGTTCAAGGTTTCAATTGAGTCATTCAAAAAACGCCAGTCTAATCAGAATCACCTGTAAATAGAAACAGTATTCTCTTTATTTATCAGCTTCCTACATATTCTGAGCTTTAAAAACAGCAATTCTTAATGTTTGAAAGCACATTCTTCGGAAATATGTCATCTAAGGTAGCCAGAATGGTAAACATTATCTGTACTGTCGTCATTACGCAGCATTCTGTCTCTAATCTCCGTGATTGAACATGAATATATAGATAGAACGGCTGTATGTACCAGCATTTCAAGTGTTTCTTACATGTTTCTAATCACTTCTCGGGACTATCATTGTGTCTGTTAAGCATTTTACCAAAAGTAGACAGTTTTCCTAGAGGTATACACAGGAATCTTCAAGGTTTAATTTGAGTCATTCAGAAAACGCCAGTCTAATCATAATCACTTGTAAATATAAACAGTATTCTCTTCATTTATCAGCTTCACAAATAGTCTGAGGTTTATAAATGGAAATTCTTAATGTTTGAAAGCACTTTATTTGGAAAAACATCATCTAAAATAGCCAGAATGGTAAACATTATCTGTACAATCGTCATTTCTCAGCATTCTGTCTCTAATCTCCGTGATTGAACATGAAAATAAAGATAGAAGGCTCTATGTACCAGCATTTCAAGTGTTTCTTACATGTTTCTAATCATTACTCGGGATTATCATTGTGTCTGTTAAGCGTTTTACCAAAAGTAGACAGTCTTCCTACAAGTATATACAGGAATCTTCAAGGTTTAAATTGAGTCATTCAAAAAACGCCAGTCTAATCAGAATCACCTGTGAATATAAACAGTATTCTCTTCATTTATCAGCTTCATACCCATATTGTCAGCTTTTTAAACGGAAATTCTTAATGTTTGAAAGCACTTTCTTCAGTAATACATCATCTAAAGTAGACAGAATGGTAAACATTATCTCTACTCTTGTCATTACCCAGCATTCTATCTCTAAGCTCCGGGATTGAACATGAACATAAAGATAGAAAGGCTCTATGTACCAGCATTTCAAGTGTTTCTTACATGTTTCTAATCATTTCTAGGTACTATCACTGTGTCTGTTAAATGTTTAACCAAAAGTAGACAGTTTTCCTAGAAGTATACAGAGGAATGTTCAAGGTTTCAATTGAGTCATTCAAAAAACGCCAGTCTAATCAGAATCACCTGTAAATAGAAACAGTATTCTCTTTATTTATCAGCTTCCTACATATTCTGAGCTTTATAAACAGCAATTCTAAATGTTTGAAAGCACATTCTTCGGAAATATGTCATCTAAGGTAGCCAGAATGGTAAACATTATCTGTACTGTCGTCATTACGCAGCATTCTGTCTCTAATCTCCGTGATTGAACAAGAAAATAAAGATAGAACGGCTCTATGTACCACCATTTCAAGTGTTTCTTACATGTTTCTAATCATTTCTCGGGACTATCATTGTGTCTGTTAACCTTTTTACCAAAAGTAGACAGTCTTCCTACAAGTATATACAGGAATCTTCAAGGTTTAAATTGAGTCATTAAAAAACGCCAGTCTAATCAGAATCAACTGTGAATATAAACAGTATTCTCTTCATTTATCAGCTTCATACCCATATTGTCAGCTTTTTAAACGGATATTCTTAATGTTTGAAAGCCCTTTCTTCGTTAATACATCATCTAAAGTAGACAGAATGGTAAACATTATCTCTACTCTTGTCATTACCCAGCATTCTATCTCTAAGCTCCGGGATTGAACATGAACATAAACATAGAAAGGCTCTATGTACCAGCATTTCAAGTGTTTCTTACAAGTTTCTAATCATTTCTCGGGAATATCATTGCGTATGTTAAGCGTTTTTCCAAAAGTAGACAGTTTTCCTAGAAGTATACACACAGGAATCTTCAAGGTTTCAATTGAGTCATTCAGAAAACGCCAGTCTAACCAGAATCACCAGTGAATATAAACAGTATTCTTTTCATTTATCAGGTTCACAAATAGTCTGAGCTTTATAAATGGAAATTCTTAATGTTTGAAAGCACTTTATTTGGAAAAACATCATCTAAAATAGCCAGAATGGTAAACATTATCTGTACAATCGTCATTTCCCAGCATTCTACCTCTAATCTCCGTGATTGAACATGAAAATAAAGATAGTATGGCTCTATGTACCAGCATTTCAAGTGTTTCTTACGAGTTTCTAATAATTTCTCGGGAATATCATTGCGTATGTTAAGCGTTTTACCAAAAGTAGACAGTTTTTCTAGAAGTATACACACAGGAAACTTCAAGGTTTCAATAGAGTCATTCAGAAAACGCCAGTCTAATCAGAATCACCTGTAAATAGAAACAGTATTCTCTTCATTTATCAGCTTCATACCCATATTGTCAGCTTTTTAAACGGAAATTCCTAATGTTTGAAAGCTCTTTCTTCGGTAATACATCATCTAAAGTAGACAGAATGGTAAACATTATCTGTTCTCTCGGCATTACGCAGCATTCTATCTCTATTCTCCCTGATTGAACATGAACATAAAGATAGAACGGATCTATGTACCAGCATTTCAAGTGTTTCTTACATGTTTCTAATCATTTCTCGGGAATATCATTGCGTATGTTAAGCGTTTTACCAAAAGTAGACAGTTTTCCTAGAAGTATACACACAGGAATCTTCAAGGTTTCAATTGAGTCATTCAGAAAACGCCAGTCTAATCAGAATCACCTGTAAATAGAAACAGTATTCTCTTTATTTATCAGCTTCATACGTATTCTAAGCTTTATAAACAGCAATTCTTAATGTTTGAAAGCCGTTTCCTTGGAAAAACAGCATCTAGAGTAGCCGCAAATGTAAACTTCATCCTTACTCTCCTCAGTTGAGAGTTTTTTACCTCTAATCTCAGTGATTGAACTAGGCTATAAAGATAGCATGGCTCTATTATACAGCATTTCAAGTGTTTCTTCCATGTTTCTAGTCACTTCCTGGGACTATCCTAGTGTATTTTAAGAGTTTTACCAAAATTAGACATTTTTCCAGAAGTAGATACATGAATCTTCAGGATGTAAACTTTGTCATTTAGAAAATGCCAGGCAATTCAGCCTCAATTGTAATTATAAACAGTATTCGCTCCATTGATCAACCTAATACACATATTCTGAGCTTTAAAAACAGCAATTCCTCATGTTGGAAGCACTTTCTTTGGAAAAACACCATCTAGAGAAGCCGGAATTGTAAACATTATCATTACTCTCTTCATTTGAGAGTTTTCTACCTCTTATCTCTCTGATTGAACTAGGCCATCAGGATAGAACGGCTCTATTTACCCGCATTAAAACTGTTTCTTACATGTCTCTAATCATTTCTGGGACTATCATTGTGTCTGTTAAGCGTTTTACCAAAAGTAGACAGTCTTCCTACAAGTATACACAGGAGTCTTCAAGGTTTAAATTGAGTCATTCAAAAAACGCCAGTCTAATCAGAATCACCTGTGAATATAAACAGTATTCTCTTCATTTATCAGCTTCATACCCATATTCTCAGCTTTTCAAACGGAAATTCTTAATGTTTGAAAGCACTTTCTTTGGTAATACATCATCTAAAGTAGCCAGAATGGAAAACATTATCTGTTCTCTCTGCATTACGCAGCATTCTATCTCTATTCTCCCTGATTGAACATGAACATAAAGATAGAACGGCTCTATGTACCAGCATTTCAAGTGTTTCTTACATGTTTCTAATCATTTCTAGGTACTATCACTGTGTCTGTTAAGCGTTTAACCAAAAGTAGACAGTTTTCCTAGAAGTATAAACAGGAATGTTCAAGGTTTCAATTGAGTAATTCAGAAAACGCCAGTCTAATCATAATCACCTGTAAATAGAAACAGTATTCTCTTTATTTATCAGCTTCCTACATATTCTAAGCTTTATAAACAGCAATTCTTAATGTTTGAAAGCACATTCTTCGGAAATATGTCATCTAAGGTAGCCAGAATGGTAAACATTATCTGTACTGTCATCATTACGCAGCATTCTGTCTCTAATCTCCGTGATTGAACATGAAAATAAAGATAGAACGGCTCTATGTACCACCATTCCAAGTGTTTCTTACATGTTTCCAAACCTTTCTCGGGACTATCATTGTGTATGTTAAGCGTTTTACCAAAAGTAGACAGTCTTCCTACAAGTATACACAGGAATCTTCAAGGTTTAAATTGAGTCATTCAAAAAACGCCAGTCTAATCAGAATCACCTGTGAATATAAACAGTATTCTCTTCATTTATCAGCTTCATACCCATATTTTCAGCTTTTTAAACGGAAATTCTTATTGTTTGAAAGCACTTTCTTCGGACATACATCATCTAAAGTAGACAGAATGGTAAACATTATCTGTTCTCTCGGCATTACGCCGCATTCTATCTCTAAGCTCTGGGATTGAACATGAACATAAAGATAGAAAGGCTCTATGTACCAGCATTTCAAGTGTTTCTTACAAGTTTCTAATCATTTCTCAGGAATATCATTGCATATGTTAAGCGTTTTACCAAAAGTAGACAGTTTTCCTAGAAGTATACACACAGGAATCTTCAAGGTTTCAATTGAGTCATTCAGAAAACGACAGTCTATTCAGAATCACCTGTGAATAGAAACAGTATTCTCTTCATTTATCAGCTTCCTACATATTCTGAGCTTTATAAACAGCAATTCTTAATGTTTGAAAGCAGATTCTTCGGAAATATGTCATCTAAGGTAGCCAGAATGGTAAACATTATCTGTACTGTCGTCATTACGCAGCATTCTGTCTCTAATCTCCGTGATTGAACATGAATATAAAGATAGAACGGCTCTATGTACCAGCATTTCAAGTGTTTCTTACATGTTTCTAATCACTTCTCGGGACTATCATTGTGTCTGTTAAGCGTTTTACCAAAAGTAGACAGTTTTCCTAGAGGTATACACAGGAATCTTCAAGGTTTAATTTGAGTCATTCAGAAAACGCCAGTCTAATCATAATCACCTGTAAATATAAACAGTATTCTCTTCATTTATCAGCTTCACAAATAGTCTGAGCTTTATAAATGGAAATTCTTAATGTTTGAAAGGACTTTATTTGGAAAAACATCATCTAAAATAGGCAGAATGGTAAACATTATCTGTACAATCGTCATTTCCCAGCATTCTGTCTCTAATCTCCGTGATTGAACATGAAAATAAAGATAGAACGGCTCTATGTACCACCATTTCAAGTCTTTCTTACATGTTTCTAATGATTTCCGGGACTATCATTGTGTATATTAAGAATTTTACCAAAAGTAGACAGTTTTCCCCGAAGTATACACAGGAACCTTCAAGATTTAAATTGTGCCATTCAGAAAACGCCAGGCAATTCAGCCTCAGTTGTAAATATAAACAGTATTCTCTTCATTTATCAGGTTCATACCCATATCCTAGCTCTATAAACTGCAATTCTTAATGTATGAAAGCACATTCTTCGGAAATACATCATCTAAAGTAGCCAGAATGGTAAACATTATCTGTACTCTCATCATTACGCAGCATTCTATCCTTAATCTCTGTGATTGAACATGAACATAAAGATAGAACGGCTCTATGTACCAGCATTTCAAGTGTTTCTTACATGTTTCCAATCATTTTTCGGAACTATCATTGTGTATGTGAAGAGTTTTACCAAAGGTAGACAGTTTTCCTACAACTATTTACAGGCATCTTCAAGGTTTAAATTGAGTCATTCAGTAAACGCCAGATAAATCAGAATCACCTGTAAATATAATCAGTATTCTCTTCATTTATCAGCTTCACACATATTCTGAGCTTTATAAATGGAAATTCTTAATGTTTGAAAGCACTTTCTTTGGAAAAACATCATCTAAAGTAGCCAGAATGGTAAACATGATCTGTACTCTCGTTATTTCGCAGCATTGTACCTCTAAACTCCGTGATTGAACATGAACATAAAGATAGAACGGCTCTATGTACCAGCATTTCAAGTGTTTCTTACATGTTTCTAATCATTTCTAGGGACTATCATGGTGTATGTTAAGCGTTTAACCAAAAGTAGACAGTTTTCCTAGAAGTATAAACAGGAATGTTCAAGGTTTAAATTGAGTCATTCAAAAAACGCCAGTCTAATCAGAATCACCTGTGAATATAAACAGTATTCTCTTCATTTATCAGCATCATACCCATATTTTCAGCTTTTTAAACAGAAATTCTTAATGTTTGAAAGCACTTTCTTCGGTAATACATCATCTAAAGTACACAGAATGGAAAACATTATCTGTTCTTTCGGCATTAGGCAGCATTCTGTCTCTATTCTCCCTGATTGAACATGAACATAAAGATAGAACGGCTCTATGTACCAGCATTTCAAGTGTTTCTTACATGTTTCTAATCATTTCTAGGGACTATCATTGTGTCTGTTAAGCGTTTAACCAAAAGTAGACAGTTTTCCTAGAAGTATAAACAGGAATGTTCAAGGTTTCAATTGAGTCATTCAAAAAACGCCAGTCTAATCAGAATCACCTGTAAATAGAAACAGTATTCTCTTTATTTATCAGCTTCCTACATATTCTGAGCTTTATAAACAGCAATTCTTAATGTTTGAAAGCACATTCTTCGGAAATATGTCATCTAAGGTATCCAAAATGGTAAACATTATATGTACTGTCGTCATTACGCAGCATTCTGTCTCTAATCTCCGTGATTGAACATGAAAATAAAGATAGAACGGCTCTATGTACCAGCATTTCAAGTGTTTTTTACATGTTTCTAATCACTTCTCGGGACTATCATTGAGTCTGTTAAGCGTTTTACCAAAAGTAGACAGTTTTCCTAGAGGTATACACAGGAATCTTCAAGGTTTAATTTGAGTCATTCAGAAAACGCCAGTCTAATCATAATCACCTGTAAATATAAACAGTATTCTCTTCATTTATCAGCTTCACAAATAGTCTGAGGTTTATAAATGGAAATTCTTAATGTTTGAAAGCACTTTATTTGGAAAAACATCATCTAAAATAGCCAGAATGGTAAACATTATCTGTACAATCGTCATTTCCCAGCATTCTGTCTCTAATCTCCGTGATTGAACATGAAAATAAAGATAGAACGGCTCTATGTACCAGCATTTCAAGTGTTTCTTACATGTTTCTAATCATTTTTCGGGACTATCAGTGTGTCTGTTAAGCGTTTTACCAAAAGTAGACAGTCTTCCTACAAGTATACACAGGAATCTTCAAGGTTTAAATTGAGTCATTCCAAAAACGCCAGTCTAATCAGAATCACCTGTGAATATAAACAGTATTCTCTTCATTTATCAGCTTCATACCCATATTGTCAGCTTTTTAAACGGAAATTCTTAATGTTTGAAAGCACTTTCTTCAGTAATACATCATCTAAAGTAGACAGAATGGTAAACATTATCTCTACTCTTGTCATTACCCAGCATTCTATCTCTAAGCTCCGGGATTGAACATGAACATAAAGATAGAAAGGCTCCATGTACCAGCATTTCAAGTGTTTCTTACAAGTTTCTAATCATTTCTCGGGAATATCATTGCGTATGTTAAGCGTTTTACTAAAAGTAGACAGTCTTCCTACAAGTATACACAGGAATCTTCAAGGTTTAAATTGAGTCATTCAAAAAACGCCAGTCTAATCAGAATCACCTGTGAATATAAACAGTATTCTCTTCATTTATCAGCTTCATACCCATATTGTCAGCTTTGTAAACGGAAATTCTTAATGTTTGAAAGCACTTTCTTCAGTAATACATCATCTAAAGTAGACAGAATGGTAAACATTATCTCTACTCTTGTCATTACCGTGCATTCTATCTCTAAGCTCCGGGATTGAACATGAACATAAAGATAGAAAGGCTCCATGTACCAGCATTTCAAGTGTTTCTTACAAGTTTCTAATCATTTCTCGGGAATATCATTGCGTATGTTAAGCGTTTTACCAAAAGTAGACAGTTTTCCTAGAAGTATACACACAGGAATCTTCAAAGTTTCAATTGAGTCATTCAGAAAACGCCAGTCTAATCAGAATCACCTGTGAATATAAACAGTATTCTCTTCATTTATCAGCTTCACAAATAGTCTGAGCTTTATAAATGGAAATTCTTAATGTTTGAAAGCACTTTATTTGGAAAAACATCATCTAAAATAGCCAGAATGGTAAATATTATCTGTACAGTCGTCATTTTCCAGCATTCTGTTTCTAATCTCCGTGATTGAACATGAACATAAAGATAGAACGGCTCTATGTACCAGCATTTCAAGTGTTTCTTACATGTTTCTAATCATTTCTAGGTACTATCACTGTGTCTGTTAAGCGTTTAACCAAAAGTAGAAAGTTTTCCTAGAAGTATAAACAGGAATGTTCAAGGTTTCAATTGAGTCATTCAAAAAACGCCAGTCTAATCAGAATCACCTGTAAATAGAAACAGTATTCTCTTTATTTATCAGCTTCCTACATATTCTGAGCTTTATAAACAGCAATTCTAAATGTTTGAAAGCACATTCTTCGGAAATATGTCATCTAAGGTAGCCAGAATGGTAAACATTATCTGTACTGTCGTCATTACACAGCATTCTGTCTCTAATCTCCGAGATTGAACAAGAAAATAAAGATAGAACGGCTCTATGTACCACCATTTCAAGTGTTTCTTACATGTTTCTAATCATTTCTCGGGACTATCATTGTGTCTGTTAACCGTTTTACCAAAAGTAGACAGTCTTCCTACAAGTAACACAGGAATCTTCAAGGTTTAAATTGAGTCATTAAAAAACGCCAGTCTAATCAGAATCACCTGTGAATATAAACAGTATTCTCTTCATTTATCAGCTTCATACCCATATTGTCAGCTTTTTAAACGGATATTCTTAATGTTTGAAAGCCCTTTCTTCGGTAATACATCATCTAAAGTAGACAGAATGGTTAACATTATCTCTACTCTTGTCATTACCCAGCATTCTATCTCTAAGCTCCGGGATTGAACATGAACATAAAGATAGAAAGGCTCTATGTACCAGCATTTCAAGTGTTTCTTACAAGTTTCTAATCATTTCTCGGGACTATCATTGTGTCTGTTAACCGTTTTACCAAAAGTAGACAGTCTTCCTACAAGTATACACAGGAATCTTCAAGGTTTAAATTGAGTCATTAAAAAACGCCAGTCTAATCAGAATCACCTGTGAATATAAACAGTATTCTCTTCATTTATCAGCTTCATACCCATATTGTCAGCTTTTTAAACGGATATTCTTAATGTTTGAAAGCCCTTTCTTCGGTAATACATCATCTAAAGTAGACAGAATGGTTAACATTATCTCTACTCTTGTCATTACCCAGCATTCTATCTCTAAGCTCCGGGATTGAACATGAACATAAAGATAGAAAGGCTCTATGTACCAGCATTTCAAGTGTTTCTTACAAGTTTCTAATCATTTCTCGGGAATATCATTGCGTATGTTAAGCGTTTTACCAAAAGTAGACAGTTTTCCTAGAAGTATACACACAGGAATCTTCAAGGTTTCAATTGAGTCATTCAGAAAACGCCAGTCTAATCAGAATCACCTGTAAATAGAAACAGTATTCTCTTTATTTATCAGCTTCATACGTATTCTGAGCTTTATAAACAGCAATTCTTAATGTTTGAAATCCCTTTCCTTGGAAAAACAACATCTAGAGTAGCCGCAAATGTAAACTTCATCCTTACTCTCCTCAGTTGAGAGTTTTTTACCTCTAATCTCAGTGATTGAACTAGGCCATAAAGATAGCACGGCTCTGTTATACAGCATTTCAAGTGTTTCTTCCATGTTTCTAGTCACTTCCCGGGACTATCCTAGTGTATTTTAAGAGTTTTACCAAAATTAGAATTTTCCAGAAGTAGATACATGAATCTTCAGGATGTAAACTTTGTCATTTAGAAAATGCCAGGCAATTCAGCCTCAATTGTAATTATAAACAGTATTCGCTCCATTGATCAACCTAATACACATATTCTGAGCTTTAAAAACAGCAATTCCTCATGTTGGAAGCACTTTCTTTGGAAAAACACCATCTAGAGTAGCCGGAATTGTAAACATTATCATGACTCTCTTCATTTGAGAGTTTTCTACCTCTAATCTCTCTGATTGAACTAGGCCATCAGGATAGAACGGCTCTATTTACCCGCATTTAAACTGTTTCTTACATGTCTCTAATTATTTCTGGGACTATCATTGTGTATTGTAAGAGTTTTACGAAAAGTAGACAGTTTTCCCAGAAGTATACACATGAATCTTCAAGAGTTAAATTGTGCCATTCAGAAAACGCCAGGCAATTCGGCCTCAGTTGAAATATAAACAGTATTCTCTTCATTTATCAGCTTCATACCCATATTCTCAGCTTTCTAAACGGAAATTCATAATGTTTGAAAGCACTTTCTTCGGACATACATCATCTAAAGTAGCCAGAATGGAAAACATTATCTGTTCTCTCGGCATTATGCAGCATTCTATCTCTAATCTCCCTGATTGAACATGAACATAAAGATAGAACGGCTCTATGTACCAGCATTTCAAGTGTTTCTTACATGTTTCTAATCATTTCTAGGGACTATCATTGTGTCTGTTAAGCGTTTAACCAAAAGTAGACAGTCTTCCTAGAAGTATATACCGGAATGTTCAAGGTTTCAATTGAGTCATTCAAAAAACGCCAGTCTAATCAGAATCACCTGTAAATAGAAACAGTATTCTCTTTATTTATCAGCTTCCTACATATTCTGAGCTTTAAAAACAGCAATTCTTAATGTTTGAAAGCACATTCTTCGGAAATATGTCATCTAAGGTAGCCAGAATGGTAAACATTATCTGTACTGTCGTCATTACGCAGCATTCTGTCTCTAATCTCCGTGATTGAACATGAATATATAGATAGAACGGCTGTATGTACCAGCATTTCAAGTGTTTCTTACATGTTTCTAATCACTTCTCGGGACTATCATTGTGTCTGTTAAGCATTTTACCAAAAGTAGACAGTTTTCCTAGAGGTATACACAGGAATCTTCAAGGTTTAATTTGAGTCATTCAGAAAACGCCAGTCTAATCATAATCACTTGTAAATATAAACAGTATTCTCTTCATTTATCAGCTTCACAAATAGTCTGAGGTTTATAAATGGAAATTCTTAATGTTTGAAAGCACTTTATTTGGAAAAACATCATCTAAAATAGCCAGAATGGTAAACATTATCTGTACAATCGTCATTTCTCAGCATTCTGTCTCTAATCTCCGTGATTGAACATGAAAATAAAGATAGAAGGCTCTATGTACCAGCATTTCAAGTGTTTCTTACATGTTTCTAATCATTACTCGGGATTATCATTGTGTCTGTTAAGCGTTTTACCAAAAGTAGACAGTCTTCCTACAAGTATACACAGGAATCTTCAAGGTTTAAATTGAGTCATTCAAAAAACGCCAGTCTAATCAGAATCACCTGTGAATATAAACAGTATTCTCTTCATTTATCAGCTTCATACCCATATTGTCAGCTTTTTAAACGGAAATTCTTAATGTTTGAAAGCACTTTCTTCAGTAATACATCATCTAAAGTAGACAGAATGGTAAACATTATCTCTACTCTTGTCATTACCCAGCATTCTATCTCTAAGCTCCGGGATTGAACATGAACATAAAGATAGAAAGGCTCTATGTACCAGCATTTCAAGTGTTTCTTACATGTTTCTAATCATTTCTAGGTACTATCACTGTGTCTGTTAAGTGTTTAAACAAAAGTAGACAGTTTTCCTAGAAGTATACAGAGGAATGTTCAAGGTTTCAATTGAGTCATTCAAAAAACGCCAGTCTAATCAGAATCACCTGTAAATAGAAACAGTATTCTCTTTATTTATCAGCTTCCTACATATTCTGAGCTTTATAAACAGCAATTCTAAATGTTTGAAAGCACATTCTTCGGAAATATGTCATCTAAGGTAGCCAGAATGGTAAACATTATCTGTACTGTCGTCATTACGCAGCATTCTGTCTCTAATCTCCGTGATTGAACAAGAAAATAAAGATAGAACGGCTCTATGTACCACCATTTCAAGTGTTTCTTACATGTTTCTAATCATTTCTCGGGACTATCATTGTGTCTGTTAACCGTTTTACCAAAAGTAGACAGTCTTCCTACAAGTATATACAGGAATCTTCAAGGTTTAAATTGAGTCATTAAAAAACGCCAGTCTAATCAGAATCAACTGTGAATATAAACAGTATTCTCTTCATTTATCAGCTTCATACCCATATTGTCAGCTTTTTAAACGGATATTCTTAATGTTTGAAAGCCCTTTCTTCGTTAATACATCATCTAAAGTAGAC
This sequence comes from Myotis yumanensis, assembly GCF_028538775.1. NCBI lineage: Eukaryota > Metazoa > Chordata > Mammalia > Chiroptera > Vespertilionidae > Myotis > Myotis yumanensis. Next base: position 113,704,101 of record NW_027223755.1, on the reverse strand, counting down.
AGAATGGTAAACATTATCTCTACTCTTGTCATTACCCAGCATTCTATCTCTAAGCTCCGGGATTGAACATGAACATAAATATAGAAAGGCTCTATGTACCAGCATTTCAAGTGTTTCTTACAAGTTTCTAATCATTTCTCGGGAATATCATTGCGTATGTTAAGCGTTTTTCCAAAAGTAGACAGTTTTCCTAGAAGTATACACACAGGAATCTTCAAGGTTTCAATTGAGTCATTCAGAAAACGCCAGTCTAATCAGAATCACCAGTGAATATAAACAGTATTCTCTTCATTTATCAGCTTCACAAATAGTCTGAGCTTTATAAATGGAAATTCTTAATGTTTGAAAGCACTTTATTTGGAAAAACATCATCTAAAATAGCCAGAATGGTAAACATTATCTGTACAATCGTCATTTCCCAGCATTCTACCTCTAATCTCCGTGATTGAACATGAAAATAAAGATAGTATGGCTCTATGTACCAGCATTTCAAGTGTTTCTTACGAGTTTCTAATAATTTCTCGGGAATATCATTGCGTATGTTAAGCGTTTTACCAAAAGTAGACAGTTTTTCTAGAAGTATACACACAGGAAACTTCAAGGTTTCAATAGAGTCATTCAGAAAACGCCAGTCTAATCAGAATCACCTGTAAATAGAAACAGTATTCTCTTCATTTATCAGCTTCATACCCATATTGTCAGCTTTTTAAACGGAAATTCCTAATGTTTGAAAGCTCTTTCTTCGGTAATACATCATCTAAAGTAGACAGAATGGTAAACATTATCTGTTCTCTCGGCATTACGCAGCATTCTATCTCTATTCTCCCTGATTGAACATGAACATAAAGATAGAACGGATCTATGTACCAGCATTTCAAGTGTTTCTTACATGTTTCTAATCATTTCTCGGGAATATCATTGCGTATGTTAAGCGTTTTACCAAAAGTAGACAGTTTTCCTAGAAGTATACACACAGGAATCTTCAAGGTTTCAATTGAGTCATTCAGAAAACGCCAGTCTAATCAGAATCACCTGTAAATAGAAACAGTATTCTCTTTATTTATCAGCTTCATACGTATTCTAAGCTTTATAAACAGCAATTCTTAATGTTTGAAAGCCGTTTCCTTGGAAAAACAGCATCTAGAGTAGCCGCAAATGTAAACTTCATCCTTACTCTCCTCAGTTGAGAGTTTTTTACCTCTAATCTCAGTGATTGAACTAGGCCATAAAGATAGCATGGCTCTATTATACAGCATTTCAAGTGTTTCTTCCATGTTTCTAGTCACTTCCTGGGACTATCCTAGTGTATTTTAAGAGTTTTACCAAAATTAGACATTTTTCCAGAAGTAGATACATGAATCTTCAGGATGTAAACTTTGTCATTTAGAAAATGCCAGGCAATTCAGCCTCAATTGTAATTATAAACAGTATTCGCTCCATTGATCAACCTAATACACATATTCTGAGCTTTAAAAACAGCAATTCCTCATGTTGGAAGCACTTTCTTTGGAAAAACACCATCTAGAGAAGCCGGAATTGTAAACATTATCATTACTCTCTTCATTTGAGAGTTTTCTACCTCTTATCTCTCTGATTGAACTAGGCCATCAGGATAGAACGGCTCTATTTACCCGCATTAAAACTGTTTCTTACATGTCTCTAATCATTTCTGGGACTATCATTGTGTCTGTTAAGCGTTTTACCAAAAGTAGACAGTCTTCCTACAAGTATACACAGGAATCTTCAAGGTTTAAATTGAGTCATTCAAAAAACGCCAGTCTAATCAGAATCACCTGTGAATATAAACAGTATTCTCTTCATTTATCAGCTTCATACCCATATTCTCAGCTTTTCAAACGGAAATTCTTAATGTTTGAAAGCACTTTCTTTGGTAATACATCATCTAAAGTAGCCAGAATGGAAAACATTATCTGTTCTCTCTGCATTACGCAGCATTCTATCTCTATTCTCCCTGATTGAACATGAACATAAAGATAGAACGGCTCTATGTACCAGCATTTCACGTGTTTCTTACATGTTTCTAATCATTTCTAGGTACTATCACTGTGTCTGTTAAGCGTTTAACCAAAAGTAGACAGTTTTTCTAGAAGTATACACACAGGAAACTTCAAGGTTTCAATAGAGTCATTCAGAAAACGCCAGTCTAATCAGAATCACCTGTAAATAGAAACAGTATTCTCTTCATTTATCAGCTTCATACCCATATTGTCAGCTTTTTAAACGGAAATTCCTAATGTTTGAAAGCTCTTTCTTCGGTAATACATCATCTAAAGTAGACAGAATGGTAAACATTATCTGTTCTCTCGGCATTACGCAGCATTCTATCTCTATTCTCCCTGATTGAACATGAACATAAAGATAGAACGGATCTATGTACCAGCATTTCAAGTGTTTCTTACATGTTTCTAATCATTTCTCGGGAATATCATTGCGTATGTTAAGCGTTTTACCAAAAGTAGACAGTTTTCCTAGAAGTATACACACAGGAATCTTCAAGGTTTCAATTGAGTCATTCAGAAAACGCCAGTCTAATCAGAATCACCTGTAAATAGAAACAGTATTCTCTTTATTTATCAGCTTCATACGTATTCTAAGCTTTATAAACAGCAATTCTTAATGTTTGAAAGCCGTTTCCTTGGAAAAACAGCATCTAGAGTAGCCGCAAATGTAAACTTCATCCTTACTCTCCTCAGTTGAGAGTTTTTTACCTCTAATCTCAGTGATTGAACTAGGCCATAAAGATAGCATGGCTCTATTATACAGCATTTCAAGTGTTTCTTCCATGTTTCTAGTCACTTCCTGGGACTATCCTAGTGTATTTTAAGAGTTTTACCAAAATTAGACATTTTTCCAGAAGTAGATACATGAATCTTCAGGATGTAAACTTTGTCATTTAGAAAATGCCAGGCAATTCAGCCTCAATTGTAATTATAAACAGTATTCGCTCCATTGATCAACCTAATACACATATTCTGAGCTTTAAAAACAGCAATTCCTCATGTTGGAAGCACTTTCTTTGGAAAAACACCATCTAGAGAAGCCGGAATTGTAAACATTATCATTACTCTCTTCATTTGAGAGTTTTCTACCTCTTATCTCTCTGATTGAACTAGGCCATCAGGATAGAACGGCTCTATTTACCCGCATTTAAACTGTTTCTTACATGTCTCTAATCATTTCTGGGACTATCATTGTGTCTGTTAAGCGTTTTACCAAAAGTAGACAGTCTTCCTACAAGTATACACAGGAGTCTTCAAGGTTTAAATTGAGTCATTCAAAAAACGCCAGTCTAATCAGAATCACCTGTGAATATAAACAGTATTCTCTTCATTTATCAGCTTCATACCCATATTCTCAGCTTTTCAAACGGAAATTCTTAATGTTTGAAAGCACTTTCTTTGGTAATACATCATCTAAAGTAGCCAGAATGGAAAACATTATCTGTTCTCTCTGCATTACGCAGCATTCTATCTCTATTCTCCCTGATTGAACATGAACATAAAGATAGAACGGCTCTATGTACCAGCATTTCAAGTGTTTCTTACATGTTTCTAATCATTTCTAGGTACTATCACTGTGTCTGTTAAGCGTTTAACCAAAAGTAGACAGTTTTCCTAGAAGTATAAACAGGAATGTTCAAGGTTTCAATTGAGTAATTCAGAAAACGCCAGTCTAATCATAATCACCTGTAAATAGAAACAGTATTCTCTTTATTTATCAGCTTCCTACATATTCTAAGCTTTATAAACAGCAATTCTTAATGTTTGAAAGCACATTCTTCGGTAATATGTCATCTAAGGTAGCCAGAATGGTAAACATTATCTGTACTGTCATCATTACGCAGCATTCTGTCTCTAATCTCCGTGAGTGAACATGAAAATAAAGATAGAACGGCTCTATGTACCACCATTCCAAGTGTTTCTTACATGTTTCTAAACCTTTCTCGGGACTATCATTGTGTATGTTAAGCGTTTTACCAAAAGTAGACAGTCTTCCTACAAGTATACACAGGAATCTTCAAGGTTTAAATTGAGTCATTCAAAAAACGCCAGTCTAATCAGAATCACCTGTGAATATAAACAGTATTCTCTTCATTTATCAGCTTCATACCCATATTTTCAGCTTTTTAAACGGAAATTCTTATTGTTTGAAAGCACTTTCTTCGGACATACATCATCTAAAGTAGACAGAATGGTAAACATTATCTGTTCTCTCGGCATTACGCCGCATTCTATCTCTAAGCTCTGGGATTGAACATGAACATAAAGATAGAAAGGCTCTATGTACCAGCATTTCAAGTGTTTCTTACAAGTTTCTAATCATTTCTCAGGAATATCATTGCATATGTTAAGCGTTTTACCAAAAGTAGACAGTTTTCCTAGAAGTATACACACAGGAATCTTCAAGGTTTCAATTGAGTCATTCAGAAAACGACAGTCTAATCAGAATCACCTGTGAATAGAAACAGTATTCTCTTCATTTATCAGCTTCCTACATATTCTGAGCTTTATAAACAGCAATTCTTAATGTTTGAAAGCAGATTCTTCGGAAATATGTCATCTAAGGTAGCCAGAATGGTGAACATTATCTGTACTGTCGTCATTACGCAGCATTCTGTCTCTAATCTCCGTGATTGAACATGAATATAAAGATAGAACGGCTCTATGTACCAGCATTTCAAGTGTTTCTTACATGTTTCTAATCACTTCTCGGGACTATCATTGTGTCTGTTAAGCGTTTTACCAAAAGTAGACAGTTTTCCTAGAGGTATACACAGGAATCTACAAGGTTTAATTTGAGTCATTCAGAAAACGCCAGTCTAATCATAATCACCTGTAAATATAAACAGTATTCTCTTCATTTATCAGCTTCACAAATAGTCTGAGCTTTATAAATGGAAATTCTTAATGTTTGAAAGCACATTCTTCGGAAATACATCATCTAAAGTAGACAGAATGGTAAACATTATCTGTTCTCTCGGCATTACGCAGCATTCTGTCTCTAATCTCCGTGCTTGAACATGAAAATAAAGATAGAACGGCTCTATGTACCACCATTTCAAGTGTTTCTTACATGTTTCTAATCCTTTCTCGGGACTATCATTGTGTCTGTTAAGCGTTTTACCAAAAGTAGACAGTCTTCCTACAAGTATACACAGGAATCTTCAAGGTTTAATTTGAGTCATTCAAAAAACGCCAGTCTAATCAGAATCACCTGTGAATATAAACAGTATTCTCTTCATTTATCAGCTTCATACCCATATTGTCAGCTTTTTAAATGGAAATTCTTAATGTTTGAAAGCACTTTCTAGGGTAATACATCATCTAAAATAGCCAGAATGGTAAACATTATCTGTACAATCGTCATTTCCCAGCGTTCTACCTCTAATCTCCGTGATTGAACATGAAAATAAAGATAGAACGGCTCTATGTACCACCATTTCAAGTGTTTCTTACATGTTTCTAATCATTTCTCGGGACTATCATTGTGTCTGTTAAGCGTTTTACCAAAAGTAGACAGTCTTCCTATAAGTATACACACAGGAATCTTCAAGGTTTAAATTGAGTCATTAAAAAACGCCAGTCTAATCAGAATCACCTGTGAATATAAACAGTATTCTCTTCATTTATCAGCTTCATACCCATATTGTCAGCTTTTTAAACGGAAATTCTTAATATTTGAAAGCACTTTCTTCGGTAATACATCATCTAAAGTAGACAGAATGGTAAACATTATCTCTACTCTTGTCATTACCCAGCATTCTATCTCTAAGCTCCGGGATTGAACATGAACATAAAGATAGAAAGGCTCTATGTACCAGCATTTCAAGTGTTTCTTACATGTTTCTAATCATTTCTCGGGAATATCATTGCGTATGTTAAGCGTTTTACCAAAAGTAGACAGTTTTCCTAGAAGTATACACACAGGAATCTTCAGGTTTCAATTGAGTCATTCAGAAAACGCCAGTCTAATCAGAATCACTTGTAAATAGAAACAGTATTCTCTTTATTTATCAGCTTCATACGTATTCTGAGCTTTATAAACAGCAATTCTTAATGTTTGAAAGCCCTTTCCTTGGAAAAACAACATCTAGAGTAGCCGCAAATGTAAAGTTCATATTTACTCTCCTCAGTTGAGAGTTTTTTACCTCTAATCTCAGTGATTGAACTAGGCCATAAAGATAGCATGGCTCTATTATACAGCATTTCAAGTGTTTCTTCCATGTTTCTAGTCACTTCCCGGGACTATCCTAGTGTATTTTAAGAGTTTTACCAAAATTAGACATTTTTCCAGAAGTAGATACATGAATCTTCAGGATGTAAACTTTGTCATTTAGAAAATGCCAGGCAATTCAGCCTCAATTGTAATTATAAACAGTATTCGCTGCATTGATCAACCTAATACACATATTCTGAGCTTTAAAAACAGCAATTCCTCATGTTGGAAGCACTTTCTTTGGAAAAACACCATCTAGAGTAGCCGGAATTGTAAACATTATCATTACTCTCTTCATTTGAGAGTTTTCTACCTCTAATCTCTCTGATTGAACTAGGCCATCAGGATAGAACGGCTCTATTTACCCGCATTTAAACTGTTTCTTACATGTCTCTAATCATTTCTGGGACTATCATTGTGTATTGTAAGAGTTTTACCAAAAGTAGACAGTTTTCCCAGAAGTATACACATGAATCTTCAAGAGTTAAATTGTGCCATTCAGAAAACGCCACGCAATTCGGCCTCAGTTTTAAATATAAACAGTATTCGCTTCATTTATCAGCTTCATACCCATATTTTCCGCTTTTTAAACGGAAATTCTTATTGTTTGAAAGCACTTTCTTCGGACATACATCATCTAAAGTAGCCAGAATGGAAAACATTATCTGTTCTCTCGGCATTACGCATCATTCTATCTCTAAGCTCCAGGATTGAACATGAACATAAATATAGAAAGGCTCTATGTACCAGCATTTCAAGTGTTTCTTACAAGTTTCTAATCATTTCTCGGGAATATCATTGCGTATGTTAAGCGTTTTACCAAAAGGAGACAGTTTTCCTAGAAGTATACACACAGGAATCGTCAAGGTTTCAATTGAGTCATTCAGAAAACGCCAGTCTAATCAGAATCACTTGTGAATATAAACAGTATTCTCTTCATTTATCAGCTTCACAAATAGTCTGAGCTTTATAAATGGAAAATCTTAATGTTTGAAAGCACTTTATTTGGAAAAACATCATCTAAAATAGCCAGAATGGTAAACATTATCTGTACAATCGTCATTTCCCAGCATTCTACTTCTAATCTCCGTGATTGAACATGAAAATAAAGATAGAACGGCTCTATGTACCATCATTTCAAGTGTTTCTTACATGTTTCTAATCATTTCTCGGGAATATCATTGTGTCTGTTAAGCGTTTTACCAAAAGTAGGCAGTCTTCCTACAAGTATACACAGGAATCTTCAAGGTTTAAAGTGAGTCATTAAAAAACGCCAGTCTAATCAGAATCACCAGTGATTATAAACAGTATTCTCTTCATTTATCAGCTTCATACCGATATTGTCAGCTTTTTAAACGGAAATTCTTAATGTTTGAAAGCACTTTCTTCGGTAATACATCATCTAAAGTAGACAGAATGGTGAACATTATCTGTACTGTCGTCATTCCGCAGCATTCTGTCTCTAATCTCCGTGATTGAACATGAATATAAAGATAGAACGGCTCTATGTACCAGCATTTCAAGTGTTTCTTACAAGTTTCTAATCATTTCTCAGGAATATCATTGCATATGTTAAGCGTTTTACCAAAAGTAGACAGTTTTCCTAGAAGTATACACACAGGAATCTTCAAGGTTTCAATTGAGTCATTCAGAAAACGCCAGTCTAATCAGAATCACCTGTGAATAGAAACAGTATTCTCTTCATTTATCAGTTTCCTACATATTCTGAGCTTTATAAACAGCAATTCTTAATGTTTGAAAGCACATTCTTCGGAAAAACGTCATCTAAAGTAGACAGAATGGTAAACATTATCTGTTCTCTCGGCATTACGCAGCATTCTGTCTGTAATCTCCGTGCTTGAACATGAATATAAAGATAGAACGGCTCTATGTACCACCATTTCAAGTTTTTCTTACATGTTTCTAATCCTTTCTCGGGACTATCATTGTGTCTGTTAAGCGTTTTACCAAAAGTAGACAGTCTTCCTACAAGTATACACAGGAATCTTCAAGGTTTCAATTGAGTCATTCAGAAAACGCCAGTCTAATCAGAATCACCTGTGAATAGAAACAGTATTCTCTTCATTTATCAGTTTCCTACATATTCTGAGCTTTATAAACAGCAATTCTTAATGTTTGAAAGCAGATTCTTCGGAAATATGTCATCTAAGGTAGCCAGAATGGTGAACATTATCTGTACTGTCGTCATTCCGCAGCATTCTGTCTCTAATCTCCGTGATTGAACATGAATATAAAGATAGAACGGCTCTATGTACCAGCATTTCAAGTGTTTCTTACATGTTTCTAATCACTTCTCGGGACTATCATTGTGTCTGTTAAGCGTTTTACCAAAAGTAGACAGTTTTCCTAGAGGTATACACAGGAATCTACAAGGTTTAAATTGAGTCATTCAAAAAACGCCAGTCTAATCAGAATCACCTGTGAATATAAACAGTATTCTCTTCATTTATCAGCTTCATACCCATATTCTCAGCTTTTCAAACGGAAATTCTTAATGTTTGAAAGCACTTTCTTTGGTAATACATCATCTAAAGTAGCCAGAATGGAAAACATTATCTGTTCTCTCTGCATTACGCAGCATTCTATCTCTATTCTCCCTGATTGAACATGAACATAAAGATAGAACGGCTCTATGTACCAGCATTTCAAGTGTTTCTTACATGTTTCTAATCATTTCTAGGTACTATCACTGTGTCTGTTAAGCGTTTAACCAAAAGTAGACAGTTTTCCTAGAAGTATAAACAGGAATGTTCAAGGTTTCAATTGAGTCATTCAGAAAACGCCAGTCTAATCATAATCAACTGTAAATAGAAACAGTATTCTCTTTATTTATCAGCTTCCTACATATTCTAAGCTTTATAAACAGCAATTCTTAATGTTTGAAAGCACATTCTTCGGAAATATGTCATCTAAGGTAGCCAGAATGGTAAACATTATCTGTACTGTCATCATTACGCAGCATTCTGTCTCTAATCTCCGTGATTGAACATGAAAATAAAGATAGAACGGCTCTATGTACCACCATTCCAAGTGTTTCTTACATGTTTCTAAACCTTTCTCGGGACTATCATTGTGTCTGTTAAGCGTTTTACCAAAAGTAGACAGTCTTCCTACAAGTATACACAGGAATCTTCAAGGTTTAAATTGAGTCATTCAAAAAACGCCAGTCTAATCAGAATCACCTGTGAATATAAACAGTATTCTCTTCATTTATCAGCTTCATACCCATATTTTCAGCTTTTTAAACGGAAATTCTTAATGTTTGAAAGCACTTTCTTCGGACATACATCATCTAAAATAGCCAGAATGGAAAACATTATCTGTTCTCTCGGCATTACGCAGCATTCTATCTCTAAGCTCCGGGATTGAACATGAACATAAATATAGAAAGGCTCTATGTACCAGCATTTCAAGTGTTTCTTACAAGTTTCTAATCATTTCTCGGGAATATCATTGCGTATGTTAAGCGTTTTACCAAAAGTAGACAGTTTTCCTAGAAGTATACACACAGGAATCGTCAAGGTTTCAATTGAGTCATTCAGAAAACGCCAGTCTAATCAGAATCACTTGTGAATATAAACAGTATTCTCTTCATTTATCAGCTTCACAAATAGTCTGAGCTTTATAAATGGAAATTCTTAATGTTTGAAAGCACTTTATTTGGAAAAACATCATCTAAAATAGCCAGAATGGTAAACATTATCTGTACAATCGTCATTTCCCAGCATTCTACTTCTAATCTCCGTGATTGAACATGAAAATAAAGATAGAACGGCTCTATGTACCAGCATTTCAAGTGTTTCTTACATGTTTCTAATCATTTCTCAGGAATATCATTGCATATGTTAAGCGTTTTACCAAAAGTAGACAGTTTTCTTAGAAGTATACACACAGGAATCTTCAAGGTTTCAATTGAGTCATTCAGAAAACGCCAGTCTAATCAGAATCACCTGTGAATAGAAACAGTATTCTCTTCATTTATCAGCTTCCTACATATTCTGAGCTTTATAAACAGCAATTCTTAATGTTTGAAAGCAGATTCTTCGGAAATATGTCATCTAAGGTAGCCAGAATGGTGAACATTATCTGTACTGTCGTCATTACGCAGCATTCTGTCTCTAATCTCCGTGATTGAACATGAATATAAAGATAGAACGGCTCTATGTACCAGCATTTCAAGTGTTTCTTACATGTTTCTAATCACTTCTCGGGACTATCATTGTGTCTGTTAAGCGTTTTACCAAAAGTAGACAGTTTTCCTAGAGGTATACACAGGAATCTACAAGGTTTAATTTGAGTCATTCAGAAAACGCCAGTCTAATCATAATCACCTGTAAATATAAACAGTATTCTCTTCATTTATCAGCTTCACAAATAGTCTGAGCTTTATAAATGGAAATTCTTAATGTTTGAAAGCACATTCTTCGGAAAAACATCATCTAAAGTAGACAGAATGGTAAACATTATCTGTTCTCTCGGCATTACGCAGCATTCTGTCTGTAATCTCCGTGCTTGAACATGAATATAAAGATAGAACGGCTCTATGTACCACCATTTCAAGTGTTTCTTACATGTTTCTAATCCTTTCTCGGGACTATCATTGTGTCTGTTAAGCGTTTTACCAAAAGTAGACAGTCTTCCTACAAGTATACACAGGAATCTTCAAGGTTTAAATTGAGTCATTAAAAAACGCCAGTCTAATCAGAATCACCTGTGAATATAAACAGTATTCTCTTCATTTATCAGCTTCATACCCATATTGTCAGCTTTTTAAACGGAAATTCTTAATGTTTGAAAGCACTTTCTTCGGAAATATGTCATCTAAGGTAGCCAGAATGGTAAACATTATCTGTACTGTCGTCATTACGCAGCATTCTGTCTCTAATCTCCGTGATTGAACATGAAAATAAAGATAGAACGGCTCTATGTACCAGCATTTCAAGTGTTTCTTACAAGTTTCTAATCATTTCTCGGGAATATCATTGCGTATGTTAAGCGTTTTACCAAAAGTAGACAGTTTTCCTAGAGGTATACACAGGAATCTTCAAGGTTTAATTTGAGTCATTCAGAAAACGCCAGTCTAATCAGAATCAACTGTGAATATAAACAGTATTCTCTTCATTTATCAGCTTCATACCCATATTGTCAGCTTTTTAAATGGAAATTCTTAATGTTTGAAAGCACTTTCTAGGGTAATACATCATCTAAAATAGCCAGAATGGTAAACATTATCTGTACAATCGTCATTTCCCAGCGTTCTACCTCTAATCTCCGTGATTGAACATGAAAATAAAGATAGAACGGCTCTATGTACCACCATTTCAAGTGTTTCTTACATGTTTCTAATCATTTCTCGGGACTATCATTGTGTCTGTTAAGCGTTTTACCAAAAGTAGACAGTCTTCCTATAAGTATACACACAGGAATCTTCAAGGTTTAAATTGAGTCATTAAAAAACGCCAGTCTAATCAGAATCACCTGTGAATATAAACAGTATTCTCTTCATTTATCAGCTTCATACCCATATTGTCAGCTTTTTAAACGGAAATTCTTAATGTTTGAAAGCACTTTCTTCGGTAATACATCATCTAAAGTAGACAGAATGGTAAACATTATCTCTACTCTTGTCATTACCCAGCATTCTATCTCTAAGCTCCGGGATTGAACATGAACATAAAGATAGAAAGGCTCTATGTACCAGGATTTCAAGTGTTTCTTAAAAGTTTCTAATCATTTCTCGGGAATATCATTGCGTATGTTAAGCGTTTTACCAAAAGTAGACAGTTTTCCTAGAAGTATACACACAGGAATCTTCAAGGTTTCAATTGAGTCATTCAGAAAACGCCAGTCTAATCAGAATCACTTGTAAATAGAAACAGTATTCTCTTTATTTATCAGCTTCATACGTATTCTGAGCTTTATAAACAGCAATTCTTAATCTTTGAAAGCCCTTTCCTTGGAAAAACAACATCTAGAGTAGCCGCAAATGTAAAGTTCATCCTTACTCTCCTCAGTTGAGAGTTTTTTACCTCTAATCTCAGTGATTGAACTAGGCCATAAAGATAGCATGGCTCTATTATACAGCATTTCAAGTGTTTCTTCCATGTTTCTAGTCAGTTCCCGGGACTATCCTAGTGTATTTTAAGAGTTTTACCAAAATTAGACATTTTTCCAGAAGTAGATACATGAATCTTCAGGATGTAAACTTTGTCATTTAGAAAATGCCAGGCAATTCAGCCTCAATTGTAATTATAAACAGTATTCGCTCCATTGATCAACCTAATACACATATTCTGAGCTTTAAAAACAGCAATTCCTCATGTTGGAAGCACTTTCTTTGGAAAAACACCATCTAGAGTAGCCGGAATTGTAAACATTATCATTACTCTCTTCATTTGAGAGTTTTCTACCTCTAATCTCTCTGATTGAACTAGGCCATCAGGATAGAACGGCTCTATTTACCCGCATTTAAACTGTTTCTTACATGTCTCTAATCATTTCTGGGACTATCATTGTGTATTGTAAGAGTTTTACCAAAAGTAGACAGTTTTCCCAGAAGTATACGCATGAATCTTCAAGTGTTAAATTGTGCCATTCAGAAAACGCCACGCAATTCGGCCTCAGTTGTAAATATAAACAGTATTCGCTTCATTTATCAGCTTCATACCCAGATTCTCAGCTTTTTAAACGGAAATTCTTAATGTTTGAAAGCACTTTTTTCGGACATGCATCATCTAAAGTAGCCAGAATGGAAAACATTATCTGTTCTCTCGGCATTACGCAGCATTCTATCTCTAATCTCCCTGATTGAACATGAACATAAAGATAGAACGGCTCTATGTACCAGCATTTCAAGTGTTTCTTACATGTTTCTAATCATTTCTAGGGACTATCATTGTGTCTGTTAAGCGTTTAACCAAAAGTAGACAGTTTTCCTAGAAGTATAAACAGGAATGTTCAAGGTTTCAATTGAGTCATTCAAAAAACGCCAGTCTAATCAGAATCACCTGTAAATAGAAACAGTATTCTCTTTATTTATCAGCTTCCTACATATTCTGAGCTTTATAAACAGCAATTCTTAATGTTTGAAAGCACATTCTTCGGAAATATGTCATCTAAGGTAGCCAGAATGGTAAACATTATCTGTACTGTCATCATTACGCAGCATTCTGTCTCTAATCTCCGTGATTGAACATGAAAATAAAGATAGAACGGCTCTATGTACCACCATTCCAAGTGTTTCTTACATGTTTCTAAACCTTTCTCGGGACTATCATTGTGTCTGTTAAGCGTTTTACCAAAAGTAGACAGTCTTCCTACAAGTATACACAGGAATCTTCAAGGTTTAAATTGAGTCATTCAAAAAACGCCAGTCTAATCAGAATCACCTGTGAATATAAACAGTATTCTCTTCATTTATCAGCTTCATACCCATATTTTCAGCTTTTTAAACGGAAATTCTTATTGTTTGAAAGCACTTTCTTCGGACATACATCATCTAAAGTAGCCAGAATGGAAAACATTATCTGTTCTCTCGGCATTACGCAGCATTCTATCTCTAAGCTCCGGGATTGAACATGAACATAAATATAGAAAGGCTCTATGTACCAGCATTTCAAGTGTTTCTTACAAGTTTCTAATCATTTCTCGGGAATATCATTGCGTATGTTAAGCGTTTTACCAAAAGTAGGCAGTTTTCCTAGAAGTATACACACAGGAATCGTCAAGGTTTCAATTGAGTCATTCAGAAAACGCCAGTCTAATCAGAATCACTTGTGAATATAAACAGTATTCTCTTCATTTATCAGCTTCACAAATAGTCTGAGCTTTATAAATGGAAATTCTTAATGTTTGAAAGCACTTTATTTGGAAAAACATCATCTAAAATAGCCAGAATGGTAAACATTATCTGTACAATCGTCATTTCCCAGCATTCTACTTCTAATCTCCGTGATTGAACATGAAAATAAAGATAGAACGGCTCTATGTACCAGCATTTCAAGTGTTTCTTACATGTTTCTAATCATTTCTCGGGAATATCATTGTGTCTGTTAAGCGTTTTACCAAAAGTAGGCAGTCTTCCTACAAGTATACACAGGAATCTTCAAGGTTTAAATTGAGTCATTAAAAAACGCCAGTCTAATCAGAATCACCAGTGAATATAAACAGTATTCTCTTCATTTATCAGCTTCATACCCATATTGTCAGCTTTTTAAACGGAAATTCTTAATGTTTGAAAGCACTTTCTTCGGTAATACATCATCTAAAGTAGACAGAATGGTAAACATTATCTGTTCTCTCGGCATTACGCCGCATTCTATCTCTAAGCTCTGGGATTGAACATGAACATAAAGATAGAAAGGCTCTATGTACCAGCATTTCAAGTGTTTCTTACAAGTTTCTAATCATTTCTCAGGAATATCATTGCATATGTTAAGCGTTTTACCAAAAGTAGACAGTTTTCCTAGAAGTATACACACAGGAATCTTCAAGGTTTCAATTGAGTCATTCAGAAAACGCCAGTCTAATCAGAATCACCTGTGAATAGAAACAGTATTCTCTTCATTTATCAGCTTCCTACATATTCTGAGCTTTATAAACAGCAATTCTTAATGTTTGAAAGCAGATTCTTCGGAAATATGTCATCTAAGGTAGCCAGAATGGTGAACATTATCTGTACTGTCGTCATTACGCAGCATTCTGTCTCTAATCTCCGTGATTGAACATGAATATAAAGATAGAACGGCTCTATGTACCAGCATTTCAAGTGTTTCTTACATGTTTCTAATCACTTCTCGGGACTATCATTGTGTCTGTTAAGCGTTTTACCAAAAGTAGACAGTTTTCCTAGAGGTATACACAGGAATCTACAAGGTTTAATTTGAGTCATTCAGAAAACGCCAGTCTAATCATAATCACCTGTAAATATAAACAGTATTCTCTTCATTTATCAGCTTCACAAATAGTCTGAGCTTTATAAATGGAAATTCTTAATGTTTGAAAGCACATTCTTCGGAAAAACATCATCTAAAGTAGACAGAATGGTAAACATTATCTGTTCTCTCGGCATTACGCAGCATTCTGTCTCTAATCTCCGTGCTTGAACATGAAAATAAAGATAGAACGGCTCTATGTACCACCATTTCAAGTGTTTCTTACATGTTTCTAATCCTTTCTCGGGACTATCATTGTGTCTGTTAAGCGTTTTACCAAAAGTAGACAGTCTTCCTACAAGTATACACAGGAATCTTCAAGGTTTAAATTGAGTCATTAAAAAACGCCAGTCTAATCAGAATCACCTGTGAATATAAACAGTATTCTCTTCATTTATCAGCTTCATACCCATATTGTCAGCTTTTTAAACGGAAATTCTTAATGTTTGAAAGCACTGTCTTCGGAAATATGTCATCTAAGGTAGCCAGAATGGTAAACATTATCTGTACTGTCGTCATTACGCAGCATTCTGTCTCTAATCTCCGTGATTGAACATGAAAATAAAGATAGAACGGCTCTATGTACCAGCATTTCAAGTGTTTCTTACAAGTTTCTAATCATTTCTCGGGAATATCATTGCGTATGTTAAGCGTTTTACCAAAAGTAGACAGTTTTCCTAGAGGTATACACAGGAATCTTCAAGGTTTAATTTGAGTCATTCAGAAAACGCCAGTCTAATCAGAATCAACTGTGAATATAACCAGTATTCTCTTCATTTATCAGCTACATACCCATATTGTCAGCTTTTTAAATGGAAATTCTTAATGTTTGAAAGCACTTTCTAGGGTAATACATCATCTAAAATAGCCAGAATGGTAAACATTATCTGTACAATCGTCATTTCCCAGCGTTCTACCTCTAATCTCCGTGATTGAACATGAAAATAAAGATAGAACGGCTCTATGTACCACCATTTCAAGTGTTTCTTACATGTTTCTAATCATTTCTCGGGACTATCATTGTGTCTGTTAAGCGTTTTACCAAAAGTAGACAGTCTTCCTATAAGTATACACACAGGAATCTTCAAGGTTTAAATTGAGTCATTAAAAAACGCCAGTCTAATCAGAATCACCTGTGAATATAAACAGTATTCTCTTCATTTATCAGCTTCATACCCATATTGTCAGCTTTTTTTTTTTTTTTTTTTTTTTTTTTAAATTAAATCTTTATTGTTCAGATTATTACATTTGTTCCTCTTTTTTCCCCCCATAACTCCCCTCCTTCCAGCTCCCACCCCACCCTCCACCCTCACTCCCCACCCCACTGTGTTCATCCATAGGTGCATGATTTTTGTCCAGTCACTTCCCGCATCTCCCACACCCCTTTTTCCCCCAAGAATAGTCAGTCCATTCCCTTTCTATGTCCCTGATTCTATTATAATCACCAGTTCATTCTGTACATCAGGTTATTTATTCACTTGATTCTTAGATTCATTTGTTGATAGATGCATGTTTGTTGTTCATAATTTGTATCTTTACCTTTTTCTTCTTCTTCCTCTTCTTAAAGGATACCTTTCAGCATTTCATATAATACTGGTTTGGCGGTGATGAACTCCTTTAGCTTTTCCTTATCTGTGAAGCTCTTTATCTGACCTTCAATTCTGAATGATAGCTTTGCTGGATAAAGTAATCTTGGTTGTAGGTTCTTGGTATTCAGCACTTTGAAAATTTCTTGCCATTCCCTTCTGGCCTGCAAAGTTTCTGTTGAGAAATCAGCTGACAGTCGTATGGGTATTCCCTTGTAGGTAATTGAGCCTCTTTCTCTTGCTGCTTTTAAGATTTTCTCTTTGTCTTTTGCTCTTGGCATTTTAATGATGATGTGTCTTGGTGTGGTCCTCTTTGGATTCCTTTTGTTTGGGGTTCTCTGCGCTTCTTGGACCTGTAAGTCCATTTCTTTCACCAGGTGGGGGAAGTTTTCTGCCATTATTTCTTGAAATAGGTTTTCAATATCTTGCTGTCTCTCATCTTCTGGCACTCCAATGACTCTGATATTAGACCGCTTAAAGCTGTCCCAGAGGCTCCTTACACTATCTTCACACTTTCGGATTCTTTTTTCATTTTGCTTTTCCAATTGGGTGTTTTTTGTCGAATCTTTGGTTTGATTATTGTACTCCTCTGGTCTGCTATTGGGTATAATATTCTTTATTTCAGTCCGTGTATGCTTACTTTCTAATTTCTTTATCGTAGCATCGAGGGTCTCATTAGTTTTCGTGAGGTTCTGCACAAATTTATGGCAAGCCCTCAAAATTGCGATTCTTAGCTCCATATCCTCCATTTCTGTCATGTTTTTTTGTCTCCGCATCTTTTATGCTTTCTTGGTGCACCCCCTTGTGGTCTCTGTGCGCAGTCTTGTTCTAGCCAAGCCTTAATTGTTGTAGTTAACACTAGGGGGATTTGACCCTCAGGCCGGCTGGCTATAGGAATCAGCTGTGCGGAAAACTCTGTCTTCTGGGGAGGCGCTAATCCAGCCTTTGCCTGAGGCGATCAGCAAATGGCTGTGCGCAGGCTTTGGGCGGGGCGGGATCAACAGGGCGGGCGGAGGGAGCAGTTATGGCCACGCTCAGTCCCGTTCCCAGAGGCTCTGCTTCTCAGAACCCCGGCAGCCGCTGCAAACCTCGGAGAGAAAGCTGCCCTCAGGTTCCAACTGATGCCGGGTAATCCCGCTTCTCCCGTTTGAGTCTGGGTCCCTAGAGACTCGCCCGGATCTGGAGCCCAGAGTCTGAGACTCAGTCCCGACAGAAAACGACAACCGCGCCCTCAGCCACCAGCCCGCTTTCGCGCGCACCTCGGTACCTTTGTATTTTCCACACTGCGCCGCCTCTGAGCCTCGATTTGCTGTTCTCTTTCCTTCTAGTTGTAGAGTCTCTCTTCAGCCAGCCTTCCTGTGGTTCTGGGTGATGTCCGTTCAGTCTTTTAGTTGTATTTTTGAAATGGTTGTTTGCGGCAGCGGTCTCCGGTGTTTACCTACGCCGCCATCTTGGTCGACTCCCCATATTGTCAGCTTTTTAAACGGAAATTCTTAATGTTTGAAAGCACTTTCTTCGGTAATACATCATCTAAAGTAGACAGAATGGTAAACATTATCTCTACTCTTGTCATTACCCAGCATTCTATCTCTAAGCTCCGGGATTGAACATGAACATAAAGATAGAAAGGCTCTATGTACCAGGATTTCAAGTGTTTCTTACAAGTTTCTAATCATTTCTCGGGAATATCATTGCGTATGTTAAGCGTTTTACCAAAAGTAGACAGTTTTCCTAGAAGTATACACACAGGAATCTTCAAGGTTTCAATTGAGTCATTCAGAAAACGCCAGTCTAATCAGAATCACTTGTAAATAGAAACAGTATTCTCTTTATTTATCAGCTTCATACGTATTCTGAGCTTTATAAACAGCAATTCTTAATCTTTGAAAGCCCTTTCCTTGGAAAAACAACATCTAGAGTAGCCGCAAATGTAAAGTTCATCCTTACTCTCCTCAGTTGAGAGTTTTTTACCTCTAATCTCAGTGATTGAACTAGGCCATAAAGATAGCATGGCTCTATTATACAGCATTTCAAGTGTTTCTTCCATGTTTCTAGTCACTTCCCGGGACTATCCTAGTGTATTTTAAGAGTTTTACCAAAATTAGACATTTTTCCAGAAGTAGATACATGAATCTTCAGGATGTAAACTTTGTCATTTAGAAAATGCCAGGCAATTCAGCCTCAATTGTAATTATAAACAGTATTCGCTCCATTGATCAACCTAATACACATATTCTGAGCTTTAAAAACAGCAATTCCTCATGTTGGAAGCACTTTCTTTGGAAAAACACCATCTAGAGTAGCCGGAATTGTAAACATTATCATTACTCTCTTCATTTGAGAGTTTTCTACCTCTAATCTCTCTGATTGAACTAGGCCATCAGGATAGAACGGCTCTATTTACCCGCATTTAAACTGTTTCTTACATGTCTCTAATCATTTCTGGGACTATCATTGTGTCTGTTAAGCGTTTTACCAAAAGTAGACAGTCTTCCTACAAGTATACACAGGAATATTCAAGGTTTAAATTGAGTCATTCAAAAAACGCCAGTCTAATCAGAATCACCTGTGAATATAAACAGTATTCTCTTCATTTATCAGCTTCATACCCATATTTTCAGCTTTTGAAACGGAAATTCTTAATGTTTGAAAGCACTTTCTTCGGTAATACATCATCTAAAGTAGACAGAATGGAAAACATTATCTGTTCTCTCGGCATTACGCAGCATTCTATCTCTAATCTCCGTGATTGAACATGAACATAAAGATAGAACGGCTCTATATACCAGCATTTCAAGTATTTCTTACATGTTTCTAATCATTTCTCAGGACTATCATGGTGTATGTTAAGCGTTTAACCAAAAGTAGACAGTTTTCCTAGAAGTATACACAAGAATCTTCAAGGTTTCAATTGAGTCATTCAGAAAACGCCAGTCTAATCAGAATCACCTGTAAATAGAAACAGTATTCTCTTTATTTATCAGCTTCCTACATATTCTGAGCTTTATAAACAGCAATTCTTAATGTTTGAAAGCACATTCTTCGGAAATATGTCATCTAAGGTAGCCAGAATGGTAAACATTATCTGTACTGTCGTCATTACGCAGCATTCTGTCTCTAATCTCCGTGCTTGAACATGAATATAAAGATAGAACGGCTCTATGTACCAGCATTTCAAGTGGTTCTAACATGTTTCTAATCATTTCTCGGGACTATCATTGTGTCTGTTAAGCGTTTTTCCAAAAGTAAACAGTTTTCCTAGAGGTATACACAGGAATCTTCAAGGTTTAATTTGAGTCATTCAGAAAACGCCAGTCTAATCATAATCACCTGTAAATATAAACAGT
The DNA here is from genome assembly GCF_028538775.1 of Myotis yumanensis. Classification (NCBI taxonomy): domain Eukaryota; kingdom Metazoa; phylum Chordata; class Mammalia; order Chiroptera; family Vespertilionidae; genus Myotis; species Myotis yumanensis. The sequence goes on along the minus strand of NW_027223755.1, from coordinate 113,683,977 downwards.
ATTCTCTTCATTTATCAGCTTCACAAATAGTCTGAGCTTTATAAATGGAAATTCTTAATGTTTGAAAGCACTTTATTTGGAAAAACATCATCTAAAATATCCAGAATGGTAAACATTATCTGTACAATCGTCATTTCCCAGCATTCTACCTCTAATCTCCGTGATTGAACATGAAAATAAAGATAGAACGGCTCTATGTACCAGCATTTCAAGTGTTTCTTACATGTTTCTAATCATTTCTCGGGACTATCATTGTGTCTGTTAAGCGTTTTACCAAAAGTAGACAGTCTTCCTACAAGTATACACAGGAATCTTCAAGGTTTAAATTGAGTCATTAAAAAACGCCAGTCTAATCAGAATCACCTGTGAATATAAACAGTATTCTCTTCATTTATCAGCTTCATACCCATATTGTCAGCTTTTTAAACGGAAATTCTTAATGTTTGAAAGCACTTTCTTCGGTAATACATCATCTAAAGTAGACAGAATGGTAAACATTATCTCTACTCTTGTCATTACCCAGCATTCTATCTCTAAGCTCCGGGATTGAACATGAACATAAAGATAGAAAGGCTCTATGTACCAGCATTTCAAGTGTTTCTTACAAGTTTCTAATCATTTCTCGGGAATATCATTGCGTATGTTAAGCGTTTTACCAAAAGTAGACAGTTTTCCTAGAAGTATACACACAGGAATCTTCAAGGTTTCAATTGAGTCATTCAGAAAATGCCAGTCTAATCAGAATCACCTGTAAATAGAAACAGAATTCTCTATTTATCAGCTTCCTACATATTCTGAGCTTTATAAACAGCAATTCTTAATGTTTGAAAGCAGATTCTTCGGAAATATGTCATCTAAGGTAGCCAGAATGGTAAACATTATCTGTACTGTTGTCATTACGCAGCATTCTGTCTCTAATCTCCGTGATTTAACATGAAAATAAAGATAGAACGGCTCTATGTACCAGCATTTCAAGTGTTTCTTACATGTTTCTAATCACTTCTCGGGACTATCATTGTGTCTGTTAAGCGTTTTTCCAAAAGTAGACAGTTTTCCTAGAGGTATACACAGGAATCTTCAAGGTTTAATTTGAGTCATTCAGAAAACGCCAGTCTAATCATAATCACCTGTAAATATAAACAGTATTCTCTTCATTTATCAGCTTCACAAATAGTCTGAGCTTTATAAATGGAAATTCTTAATGTTTGAAAGCACTTTATTTGGAAAAACATCATCTAAAATAGCCAGAATGGTAAACATTATCTGTACAATCGTCATTTCCCAGCATTCTACCTCTAATCTCCGTGATTGAACATGAAAATAAAGATAGAACGGCTCTATGTACCAGCATTTCAAGTGTTTCTTACATGTTTCTAATCATTTCACGGGACTATCATTGTGTCTGTTAAGCGTTTTACCAAAAGTAGACAGTCTTCCTACAAGTATACACAGGAATCTTCAAGGTTTAAATTGTGTCATTAAAAAACGCCAGTCTAATCAGAATCACCTGTGAATATAAACAGTATTCTCTTGATTTATCAGCTTCATACCCATATTCTCAGCTTTTTAAACGGAAATTCTTAATGTTTGAAAGCACGTTCTTCGGTAATACATCATCTAAAGTAGACAGAATGGTAAACATTATCTCTACTCTTGTCATTACCCAGCATTCTATCTCTACGCTCCGGGATTGAACATGAACATAAAGATAGAAAGGCTCTATGTACCGGCATTTCAAGTGTTTCTTACTAGTTTCTAATCATTTCTGGGGAATATCATTGCGTATGTTAAGCGTTTTACCAAAAGTAGACAGTTTTCCTAGAAGTATACACACAGGAATCTTCAAGGTTTCAATTGAGTCATTCAGAAAACGCCAGTCTAATCAGAATCACCTGTAAATAGAAACAGTATTCTCTTTATTTATCAGCCTCATACATATTCTGAGCTTTAAAAACAGCAATTCTTAATGTTTGAAAGCACTTTCCTTGGAAAAACAACATCTAGAGTAGCCGCAATTGTAAATTTCATCCTTACTCTCCTCAGTTGAGAGTTTGTTACCTCTAATCTCAGTGATTGAACTAGGCCATAAAGATAGCACGGCTCTATTATACAGCATTTCAAATGTTTCTTACATGTTTCTAATCACTTCCCGGGACTATCCTAGTGTGTTTTAAGAGTTTTACCAAAATTAGACATTTTTCCAGAAGTAGATACATGAATCTTCAGGATGTAAACTTTGTCATTAAGAAAATGCCAGGCAATTCAGCCTCAATTGTAAATATAAACAGTATTCTCTTCATTGATCAGCCTCATACACATATTCTGAGCTTTAAAAACAGCAATTCCTCATGTTGGAAGCACTTTCTTTGGAAAAACACCATCTAGAGTAGCCGGAATTTTAAACATTATCATTACTCTCTTCATTTGAGAGTTTTCTACCTCTAATTTCGGTAATGAACTAGGATATCAGGATAGAACGGCTCAATTTACCCGTATTTGAACTGTTTCTTACATGTCTCTAATCATTTCTGGGACTATCATTTTGTATTTTAAGAGTTTTACCAAAAGTTGACCGTTTTCCCAGAAGTATATACATGAATCTTCAAGAGTTAAATTGTGCCATTCAGAAAACGTCAGGCAATTCGGCCTCAGTTGTAAATATAAAAAGTATTCTCTTCATTTATCAGCTTCATACCCATATTCTAGCTTTATAAACTGCAATTCTTAATGTTTGAAAGCACATTCTTTGGAAATACATCATCTAAAGTAGCCGGAATGGTAAACATTATCTGTACTCTCGTCATTACGCAGCATTCTACCTCTAATCTCCGTGATTGAACATGAACATAAAGATAGAACGGCTCTATACACCAGCATTTCAAGTGTTTCTTACATGTTTCTAATCATTTCTCGAGACTATCATTGTGTATGTGACGTGTTTTACCAAAGGTAGACAGTTTTCCTAGAATTATTTACAGGAATCTTCAAGGTTTAAATTTAGTCATTCTGTAAACGCCAGTCTAGTCATAATCACCTGTAAATATGAACAGTATTCTCTTCATTCATCAGCTTCACACATATTCTGAGCTTTATAAATGGCATTCTTAATGTTTGAAAGCACTTTCTTTGGAAAAACATCATCTAAAGTAGCCAGCATGCTAAACATTATCTGTACTCTCATCCCTTGAGAGTTTTCTACCTCTAATCTCGGTGATTGAACTAGGCCATAAGGATAGAACGGCTCTATTTTCCCGGATTTAAAGTGTTTCTTACATGTTTCTAATCATTTCCATGAAAATCATTGTGTATTTTAAGAGTTTTACCAAAAGTAGACTGTTTTCCTAGAAGTATACACAGGAATCTTCAAGGTTTAAATTGAGTCATTCAGAAAAAGCCAGTCTAATCAGAATCACCTGTAAATATAAACAGTATTCTCTTCATTTATCAGCTTCATACATATTCTGAGCTTTATAAACAACAATTCTTAATGTTTGAAAGCACTTTCCTTGGAAAAACACCATCTAGAGTAACCGCAATTGTAAACTTCATCATTACTCTCCTCATTAAGAGTTTTTTATCTCTAGTCTCAGTGATTGAACTAGGCCAAAAAGATAGAACGGCTCTCTTTAACAGCATTTCAAGTGTTTCTTACATGTTTCTAGTCACTTCCCGGGACTATCCTAGTGTATTTTAAGAGTTTTACCAAAATTAGACATTTTTCCAGACTTAGATACCTGAATCTTCAGGATGTAAACTTTGTGATTAAGAAAATGCCAGGCAATTCAGCCTCAATTGTAAATATAAACAGTATTCTCTTCAGTTATCAGCTTGATACCCATATTCTAGCTTTATAAACAGCAATTCTTAATGTTTGAAAGCACATTCTTCGGAAATACATCATCTTAAGTATCCAGAATGGTAAACATTATCTGTATTCTCGTCATTATGCAGCGTTCTATCTCTAATCTCCGTGATTGAACATGAACATAAAGAAAGAACGGCTCTATGTACCAGCATTTCAAGTGTTTCTTACATGTTTCTAATCATTTCTCGGGACTATCATTGTGTATGTGAAGAGTTTTCCCAAAGGTAGACAGTTTTCCTAGAAGTATTTACAAGAATCTTCAAGGTTTAAATTTAGTCATTCTGAAAACCCCAGTCTAATCATAATTACCTGTAAATTTAAACAGTATTCTCTTCATTTATCAGCTTCACACAGCTTTCTACCTCCAATCTTGGTAATTGAACAAGGCCTTAAAGATAGTATGGGTCCATTTACTTATATTTCAAGATTTTCCTACTGGTTCCTAATCATTTCCATGTACAAACATTGTGTATTTCAAGAGTTTTTACAAAATGTGTCAGTTTTCTTAGAAATATATCCATGAATCATCATGGTTTAAACTGTTTCATTCAAAAAACTTCGACCAATTCAGCCTCAATTGTAAATATGAACAGTATTCTCTTCATTTTAAGCTTTATTTACAACTATTGAGCTCTATAAACTGCATTCTTAATGTTTGAAAGAACTTTCTTCAAAAAAACGCCAAGTAAATTAGCCGGATTTGTAAACATTATTACTGTTCCGTCATTTCACAGCTTTCTACCTCTAATCTGGGTGATTGAACACGGCCATGACGATAGTCTGGCTCTATTTACTCGTATTTTAAGTGACTCTTACACACTTCTAATTATTTCGCAGTACTATTACTGTGTATTTAAAAGTTTTACCAAAAATAGACAGTTTTCCTACAGTTATATACATGAATCTTCAGGATTTAAACTCTTTCATTTGTAAAACTCCAGTCAAATCTGACTCAACTGTAAATAGAAACAGTATTCTCTTTATTTAAAAGCTTTGTACACAAAACCTGAGCTGACTAAATAGTAACTTTTAATATTAGAATGAACTTTCTTCGGAAAAAAGCCAAGAACATTAGGCGGAATTGTAAACATTATCAGTATTCTCGTCAATTCACAGCTTTCTACCTCAAATCTTAGTAATTGAACACGGCCATAAAGATGGTATGGGTCTATTTACTTATAATTCAACTGTTTCCTACCGGTTCCTAATCATTTCCATGTACAAACGTTGTGTATTTTAAGAGTTTTTACAAAATGCGACATTTTTCTTAGAAATATATAGAAGAATCATCAGGGTTTAAACTGTTTCATTCCTAAAACTCCAGTCAAATCTGAATCAAATGTAAATAGAAACAGTATTTTCTTTATTTAAAAGCTTATTACACAAAACCTGAGCTCTCTAAATAGTAACTTTTAATATTAGAAAGAACTTTCTTCGGAAAAAAGCCAAGAAAATTAGCCGAAATTGTAAACATTATCGGTATTCTCGTCAATTCACAGCTTTCTACCTCTAATCTCGGTAGTTGAACACGGCCATAAAGATGGTTTGGGTCTATTTACTTATATTTCAAGTGTTTCCTACCGGTTCCTAATCATTTCCATGTACAAACGTTGTGTATTTTAAGAGTTTTTACAAAATGTGACAGTTTTCTTAGAAATGTATACAAGAATCATCAGGGTTTAAACTCTTTCATTCCTAAAAATCCAGTCAAATCTGACTCAACTGTAATTAGAAACTGTACTCTCTTTATTTAAAAACTATTAATACTTGGATTTCGGGAAACGAGTTAAGTCGGCTCGCGTGAATTGCGCGTACTCCGCGGGAGCCGTCTTAACTCGGTTCATATAGATTTGCGGTGGAGTGCGGGAAACGTGTAAACTCGAGCCGATTGTAACTGCGTATTACCAAATATTTGTTTGTTTGCCGTTCACAAAGATACCTACCTGCGTATGCAAACCGTTTCATACCCATTGGGGTAATAGGTATCATAAAAATCCCTTGTAAGTAGAGAACACTTTATGGCGCTGGTCGAGTACAATACCGTTAGGGTACCAATGTATTGTTTTCTCATTTTATAACCGATATCCCTGGATATCTCACCATGCAAAGAGAATAGTTATTGAGAAATACTTCTTGTGACCGGACGTCTTTAGTTTTGAGTTTTGTGAATATTATTACGTGTTTAAATATTTAAATATATTGTGATAAAGACATTCATATAGAATTTTTTAACGAAATAAAATCGTTCTGCAAAGTGTTCGCATAATAATTTTTTTATATCAGATATCTATCAGAGTACCGCTATTTTCAGTTAGTATTATTTTTATTTGCTTTAACCTAGAATGTCGCAGCATTCAGACTATAGTGATGATGAGTTTTGTGCAGACAAGTTGTCCAATTATTCTTGTGATAGCGATCTTGAAAATGCGAGTACAAGTGATGAAGATTCTAGTGATGATGAAGTAATGGTGCGTCCCAGGACATTGAGGCGACGAAGAATTTCGAGCTCCAGCTCTGACTCAGAGTCAGATATAGAAGGCGGGAGAGAAGAATGGTCGCATGTTGATAATCCACGGGTCTTAGAAGATTTTTTAGGGCATCAAGGATTAAACACAGATGCTGTTATAAATAATATAGAAGATGCCGTGAAATTATTTATCGGAGATGATTTTTTTGAATTTCTTGTAGAGGAGTCAAACAGGTATTATAATCAAAATAGGAATAATTTCAAAAAAAAGCCTAAAGTGGAAAGATATAACCCCTCAAGAGATGAAGAAGTTTTTAGGGTTAATTGTTCTCATGGGACAGGTGCGCAAAGATAGAAGAGATGACTATTGGACCACGGAGCCATGGACGGAGACGCCATATTTTGGTAAAACGATGAGGAGAGACAGGTTCCGACAGATACGGAAAGCTTGGCACTTCAATAATAATGCGGATATCGTAAATGAATCAGATAGACTTTGCAAAGTGAGACCAGTACTAGATTATTTTGTGCCTAAATTTATAAATATTTACAAACCTCATCAGCAATTATCACTAGATGAAGGGATCGTACCTTGGAGGGGAAGATTATTCTTTAGGGTATATAATGCTGGCAAGATCGTTAAATATGGAATATTGGTTCGTTTGTTGTGCGAAAGTGATACAGGATATATCTGTAACATGGAAATTTATTGCGGTGAAGGAAAGCGATTATTGGAAACGATACAAACAGTAGTGTCTCCATACACTGATTCGTGGTACCATATATATATAGACAATTATTATAATAGCGTCGCAAATTGTGAAGCACTTATGAAAAACAAATTCAGAATATGTGGAACAATCCGGAAAAATCGAGGTATACCTAAAGATTTTCAAACAATTTCTTTGAAAAAAGGTGAAACAAAATTTATAAGGAAAAATGATATATTGTTACAAGTGTGGCAATCAAAAAAGCCTGTATACCTGATTTCTTCGATTCATTCTGCGGAGATGGAAGAAAGTCAGAATATTGACAGAACATCAAAAAAGAAAATTGTCAAACCGAATGCACTCATTGACTACAATAAACATATGAAAGGTGTTGACCGGGCCGACCAATACCTTTCATATTATTCGATATTGCGGAGGACGGTCAAATGGACAAAAAGGTTGGCAATGTATATGATAAATTGCGCATTATTTAATTCTTATGCAGTTTACAAATCAGTGAGGCAAAGAAAAAATGGGTTTTAAAATGTTTTTGAAACAAACAGCTATCCACTGGTTGACGGATGATATTCCAGAGGACATGGACATTGTTCCAGACCTTCAACCAGTACCGTCTACTTCTGGAATGCGGGCTAAACCACCTACATCTGATCCACCGTGCAGGCTATCGATGGACATGAGAAAGCATACGTTACAGGCAATTGTCGGAAGTGGAAAAAAGAAAAACATTTTGAGAAGGTGTTGCGTCTGTTCCGTTCATAAATTGTGCAGTGAGACACGCTACATGTGCAAATTTTGCAATATACCTCTACATAAAGGGGCGTGTTTTGAAAAATATCATACGCTAAAAAACTATTAATTTCTATTTGTTTTGATTTATTATGAAAATTTTATATTAAACTTTAAAAATATGTGTATATTTTTAGGTAATAAGTATTTTAGGGTTTTTCGTATTTAGTTTATATATATCGAATTATTTATGTACTGAATAGATAAAAAAAATGTCTGTGGTTGAATAAATTTTCATTTTTTACACAAGAAACCGAAAATTTCATTTCAATCGAACCCATACTTCAAAAGATATAGGCATTTTAACACAAAACTTGAGGTGACTAAATAGTAACTTTTATGTTTGAGAGAACTTTCTTCGGATAAAAGCCAAGAAAATTAGCCGAAATTGTAAACATTATCGGAATTCTCGTCAATTCACAGCTTTCTACCTCTAATCTCGGTAATTGAACACGGCCATAAAGATGGTATGGGTCTATTTACTTATATTTCAAGTGTTTCCTACCGGTTCCTAATCATTTCCATGTAGAAACATTGTGTATTTTAAGAGTTTTTACAAAATGTGACAGTTTTCTTAGAAATGTATACAAGAATCATCAGGATTTAAACTGTTTCATTCCTAAAAATCCAGTCAAATCTGACTCAACTGTAATTAGAAACTGTACTCTCTTTATTTAAAAACTATTAACACAAAACTTGAGCTGACTAAATAGTAACTTTTATGTTTGAGAGAACTTTCTTCAGATAAAAGCCAAGAAAATTAGACGGAATGGTAAACATTATCAGTATTCTCATCAATTCACAGCTTTCTACCTCTAAACTCGGTAATTGAACACGGCCATAAAGATAATATGGGTCTATTTACTTATATTTCAAGTGTTTCCTACAGGTTCCTAATCATTTCCATGTACAAACGTTGTGTATTTTAAGAGTTTTTGCAAAATGTGACAGTTTTCTTAGAAATGTATACAAGAATCATCAGGGTTTAAACTGTTTCATTCCTAAAAATCCAGTCAAATCTGACTCAACTGTAATTAGAAACTGTACTCTCTTTATTGAAAAACTATTAACACAAAACTTGAGCTGACTAAATAGTAACTTTTATGTTTGAGAGAACTTTCTTCCGATAAAAGCCAAGAAAATTAGACGGAATTGTAAACATTATCAGTATTCTCGTCAATTCACAGCTTTCTACCTCTAACCTCGGTAATTGAACATGGCCTTAAGGATAGTATGGGTCTATTTAATTCTATTTCAAGATTTTGCTACAGGTTCCTAATCATTTCCATGTAGAAACGTTGTGTATTTTTAGAGTTTTTACAAAATGCGACAGTTTTCTTAGAAATATATACATGAATCATCACGGTTTAAACTGTTTCATTCAAAATACTCCCGCCAATTCAGCCTCAATTGTAAATATGAACAGTATTCTCTTCATTTTAAGCTTTATTTTCAACTACTGAGCTCTATAAACTGCAATTCTTAATGTTTGAAAGAACTTTGTTCAGAAAAACGCCAAGTAAATTAGCCGGAATTGCAAACATTATTACTGTTCCCATCATTTCACAGCCTTCTACCTCTAATCTGGGTGAGTGAACACGGCCATTACGATAGTATGGCTCTATTTCCTAGTATTTCAATTGACTCTTACGCACTTCTAATCATTTCGCAGGCCTATTACTGTGTATTTAAAAGTTTTACCAAAAATATTCAATTTTCCTACAGTTATATACATGAATCTTCAGGACTTAAACACTTTCATTTGTAAAACTCCAGTCAAATCTGACTCGTCTGTAAATAGAAACAGTATTCTCTTTATTTAAAAGCTTTTAACACAAAAACTGAGCAAACTAAATAGTAACTTTTATGTTTGAGAGAACTTTTTGGAAAAAAGCCAAGAAAATTAGACGGAATTGTAAGCATTATCAGTATTCTCATCAATTCACAGCTTCCTACCTCAAATCTTAGTAATTGAACACGGCCATAAAGATGGTATGGGTCTATTTACTTATAATTCAAGTGTTTCCTACAGATTCCTAATCATTTCCATGTACAAACGTTGTGTATTTTAAGAGTTTTTACAAAATGCGACATTTTCTTAGAAATATATAAAAGAATCATCAGGGTTTAAACTGTTTCATTCCTAAAACTCCAGTCAAATCTGAATCAAATGTAAATAGAAACAGTATTTTCTTTATTTAAAAGCTTATTACACAAAACCTGAGCTCTCTAAATAGTAACTTTTAATATTAGAAAGAACTTTCTTCGGAAAAAAGCCAAGAAAATTAGCCGAAATTGTAAACATTATCGGTATTCTCGTCAATTCACAGCTTTCTACCTCTAATCTCGGTAATTGAACACAGCCATAAAGATAATATGGGTCTATTTAATTATATTTCAAGTGTTTCCTACAGGTTCCTAATCATTTCCATGTACAAACGTTGTGTATTTTAAGAGTTTTTACAAAATGTGACAGTTTTCTTAGAAATGTATACAAGAATCATCAGGGCTTAAACTGTTTCATTCGTAAAAATCCAGTCAAATCTGACTCAACTGTAATTAGAAACTGTACTCTCTTTATTGAAAAACTATTAACACAAAACTTGAGCTGACTAAATAGTAACTTTTATGTTTGAGAGAACTTTCTTCGGATAAAAGCCAAGAAAATTAGCCGGAATTGTAAACATTATTACTGTTCCCGTCATTTCACAGCCTTCTACCTCTAATCTGGGTGAGTGAACACGGCCATTACGATAGTATGGCTCTATTTCCTAGTATTTCAATTGACTCTTACGCACTTCTAATCATTTCGCAGGCCTATTACTATGTATTTAAAAGTTTTACCAAAAATAGACAGTTTTCACACAGTTATATACATGAATCTTCAGGATTTAAACTCTTTCATTTGTAAAACTCCAGCAAATCTAACTCGTCTGTAAATAGAAACAGTATTCTCTTTATTTAAAAGCTTTTAACACAAAAAACTGAGCAAACTAAATAGTAACTTTTATGTTTGAGAGAACTTTTTGGAAAAAAACCAAGAAAATTAGTCGGAATTGTAAGCATTATCAGTATTCTCGTCAAATCACAGCTTTCTACCTCAAATCTTAGTAATTGAACACGGCCATAAAGATGGTATGGGTCTATTTACTTATAATTCAAGTGTTTCCTACAGGTTCCTAATCATTTCCATGTACAAACGTTGTGTATTTTAAGAGTTTTTACAAAATGTGACAGTTTTCTTAGAAATGTATACAAGAATCATCAGGGTTTAAACTGTTTTATTCGTAAAAATCCAGTCAAATCTGACTCAACTGTAATTAGAAACTGTACTCTCTTTATTTAAAAACTATTAACACAAAACTTGAGCTGACTAAATAGTAACTTTTATGTTTGAGAGAACTTTCTTTGGATAAAAGCCAAGAAAATTAGCTGGAATTGTAAACATTATTACTGTTCCCGTCATTTCACAGCCTTCTACCTCTAATCTGGGTGAGTGAACACGGCCATTACGATAGTATGGCTCTATTTCCTAGTATTTCAATTGACTCTTACGCACTTCTAATCATTTCGCAGGCCTATTACTGTGTATTTAAAAGTTTTACCAAAAATATTCAATTTTCCTACAGTTATATACATGAATCTTCAGGATTTAAACTCTTTCATTTGTAAAACTCCAGTCAAATCTGACTCGTCTGTAAATAGAAACAGTATTCTCTTTATTTAAAAGCTTTTAACAGAAAAACTGAGCAAACTAAATAGTAACTTTTATGTTTGAGAGAACTTTTTGGAAAAAAGCCAAGAAAATTAGACGGAATTGTAAGCATTATCAGTATTCTCGTCAATTCACAGCTTCCTACCTCAAATCTTAGTAATTGAACATGGCCATAAAGATGGTATGGGTCTATTTACTTATAATTCAAGTGTTTCCTACAGGTTCCTAATCATTTCCATGTACAAACGTTGAGTATTTTAAGAGTTTTTACAAAATGCGACATTTTTCTTAGAAATATATAAAAGAATCATCAGGGTTTAAACTGTTTCATTCCTAAAACTCCAGTCAAATCTGAATCAAATGTAAATAGAAACAGTATTTTCTTAATTTAAAAGCTTATTAAACAAAACCTGAGCTCTCTAAATAGTAACTTTTAATATTAGAAAGAACTTTCTTCGGAAAAAAGCCAAGAAAATTAGCCGAAATTGTAAACATTATCGGTATTCTCGTCAATTCACAGCTTTCTACCTCTAATCTCGGTAATTGAACACAGCCATAAAGATAATATGGGTCTATTTACTTATATTTCAAGTGTTTCCTACAGGTTCCTAATCATTTCCATGTACAAACGTTGTGAATTTTAAGAGTTTTTACAAAATGTGACAGTTTTCTTAGAAATGTATACAAGAATCATCAGGGCTTAAACTGTTTCATTCGTAAAAATCCAGTCAAATCTGACTCAACTGTAATTAGAAACTGTACTCTCTTTATTGAAAAACTATTAACACAAAACTTGAGCTGACTAAATAGTAACTTTTATGTTTGAGAGAACTTTCTTCGGATAAAAGCCAAGAAAATTAGCCGGAATTGTAAACATTATTACTGTTCCCGTCATTTCACAGCCTTCTACCTCTAATCTGGGTGAGTGAACACGGCCATTACGATAGTATGGCTCTATTTCCTAGTATTTCAATTGACTCTTACGCACTTCTAATCATTTCGCAGGCCTATTACTATGTATTTAAAAGTTTTACCAAAAATAGACAGTTTTCACACAGTTATATACATGAATCTTCAGGATTTAAACTCTTTCATTTGTAAAACTCCAGCAAATCTAACTCGTCTGTAAATAGAAACAGTATTCTCTTTATTTAAAAGCTTTTAACACAAAAAACTGAGCAAACTAAATAGTAACTTTTATGTTTGAGAGAACTTTTTGGAAAAAAACCAAGAAAATTAGTCGGAATTGTAAGCATTATCAGTATTCTCGTCAAATCACAGCTTTCTACCTCAAATCTTAGTAATTGAACACGGCCATAAAGATGGTATGGGTCTATTTACTTATAATTCAAGTGTTTCCTACAGGTTCCTAATCATTTCCATGTACAAACGTTGTGTATTTTAAGAGTTTTTACAAAATGTGACAGTTTTCTTAGAAATGTATACAAGAATCATCAGGGTTTAAACTGTTTCATTCGTAAAAATCCAGTCAAATCTGACTCAACTGTAATTAGAAACTGTACTCTCTTTATTTAAAAACTATTAACACAAAACTTGAGCTGACTAAATAGTAACTTTTATGTTTGAGAGAACTTTCTTCGGATAAAAGCCAAGAAAATTAGCCGGAATTGTAAACATTATTACTGTTCCCGTCATTTCACAGCCTTCTACCTCTAATCTGGGTGAGTGAACACGGCCATTACGATAGTATGGCTCTATTTCCTAGTATTTCAATTGACTCTTATGCACTTCTAATCATTTCGCAGGCCTATTACTATGTATTTAAAAGTTTTACCAAAAATAGACAGTTTTCACACAGTTATATACATGAATCTTCAGGATTTAAACTCTTTCATTTGTAAAACTCCAGCAAATCTGACTCGTCTGTAAATAGAAACAGTATTCTCTTTATTTAAAAGCTTTTAACACAAAAACTGAGCAAACTAAATAGTAACTTTTATGTTTGAGAGAACTTTTTGGAAAAAAGCCAAGAAAATTAGACGGAATTGTAAGCATTATCAGTATTCTCGTCAATTCACAGCTTCCTACCTCAAATCGTAGTAATTGAACACGGCCATAAAGATGGTATGGGTCTATTTACTTATAATTCAAGTGTTTCCTACAGGTTCCTAATCATTTCCATGTACAAACGTTGTGTATTTTAAGAGTTTTTACAAAATGCGACATTTTCTTAGAAATATATAAAAGAATCATCAGGGTTTAAACTGTTTCATTCCTAAAACTCCAGTCAAATCTGAATCAAATGTAAATAGAAACAGTATTTTCTTAATTTAAAAGCTTATTAAACAAAACCTGAGCTCTCTAAATAGTAACTTTGAATATTAGAAAGAACTTTCTTCGGAAAAAAGCCAAGAAAATTAGCCGAAATTGTAAACATTATCGGTATTCTCGTCAATTCACAGCTTTCTACCTCTAATCTCGGTAATTGAACACAGCCATAAAGATAATATGGGTCTATTTACTTATATTTCAAGTGTTTCCTACAGGTTCCTAATCATTTCCATGTACAAACGTTGTGTATTTTTAGAGTTTTTACAAAATGTGACAGTTTTCTTAGAAATATATACATGAATCATCACGGTTTAAACTGTTTCATTCAAAATACTCCCGCCAATTCAGCCTCAATTGTAAATATGAACAGTATTCTCTTCATTTTAAGCTTTATTTTCAACTACTGAGCTCTATAAACTGCAATTCTTAATGTTTGAAAGAACTTTGTTCCGAAAAACGCCAAGTAAATTAGCCGGAATTGTAAACATTATTACTGTTCCCGTCATTTCACAGCCTTCTACCTCTAATCTGGGTGAGTGAACACGGCCATTACGATAGTATGGCTCTATTTCCTAGTATTTCAATTGACTCTTACGCACTTCTAATCATTTTGCAGGCCTATTACTGTGTATTTAAAAGTTTTACCAAAAATAGACAGTTTTCCTACAGTTATATACATGAATCTTCAGGATTTAAACTCTTTCATTTGTAAAACTCCAGTCAAATCTGACTCGCCTGTAAATAGAAACAGTATTCTCTTTATTTAAAAGCTTTTAACACAAAAACTGAGCAAACTAAATAGTAACTTTTAATGTTTGAGAGAACTTTCCTAGGAAAAATCCAAGAAAATTAGGCGGAATTGTAAACATTATCAGTATTCTCGTCAATTCACAGCTTTCTACCTCAAATCTTAGTAATTGAACCCGGCAATAAAGATGGTATGGGTCTCTTTACTTATATTTCAAGTGTTTCCTACAGGTTCGTAATCATTTCCTTGTACTGTCATTGTGTATTAAGAATTCTACTAAAAAGAGGCAATTTTCTTAGAAATATATACATGAGTCATCACGGTTTAAACTATTTCATTCAAAGAACTCCCGCCTATTCATCCTCAATTGTAAATATGAACACTATGCCATCATTTTAAAGCTTTATTTAAAAATACTGAGCTCTCTAAACTGCAATTCTTAATGTTTAAAAGAACTTTCTTCAGAAAATCGCCAAGTAAATCAGCGGGCATTGTAAAGATAAACAGTATTCTGGTCATTTCACAGCTTTCTACCTCTAAACTCGATGATTGAACACGGCCATTACGATAGTATGGCTTTATTTACTAGCACTTCAAGTGATTCTTACACACGTCTAATCATTTCACAGGACTATTACTGTGTATTTAAAAGTTTTGCCAAAAATAGACAGTTTTCCTGCAGTTATATACATGAATCTTCAAGATTTAAACTGTTTCATTCTTAAAACTCCAGTTAAATCTGACTCAACTGTAAATAGAAACAGTATTCTCTATATATAAAACCTTTTTACACAAAACCTGAGCTGACTAAATAGTAACTTTTAATATTAGAAAGAACTTTCTTCACCAAAAAGCCAAGAAAATTAGCCATAATTGTAAACATTATCAGTATTCTCGTCAATTCACAGCTTTCTACCTCAAATCTTAGTAATTGAACACGGCCATAAAGATGGTATGGGTCTATTTACTTATAATTCAAGTGTTTCCTACAGGTTCCTAATCATTTCCATGTACAAACGTTGTGTATTTTAAGAGTTTTTACAAAATGCGTCAGTTTTCTTAGAAATATATCCATGAATCATCACGGTTTAAACTGTTTCATTCAAAAAACTTCGGCCAATTCAGCCTCAATTGTAAATATGAACAGTATTCTCTTCATTTTAAGCTTTATTTACAACTATTGAGCTCTATAAACTGCATTCTTAATGTTTGAAAGAACTTTCTTCAGAAAAACGACAAGTAAATTAGCCGGAATTGTAAACATTATTACTGTTCCGTCATTTCACAGCTTTCTACCTCTAATCTGGGTGATTGAACACGGCCATGACGATAGTCTGGCTCTATTTACTCGTATTTTAAGTGACTCTTACACACTTCTAATCATTTCGCAGGACTATTACTGTGTATTTAAAAGTTTTACCAAAAATAGACAGTTTCCTACAGTTATATACATGAATCTTCAGGATTTAAACTGTTTCATTCCTAAAACTCTAGTCAAATCTGACTCAACTGTAAATAGAAACAGTATTCTCTTTATTTAAAAGCTTTGTACACAAAACCTGAGCTGACTAAATAGTAACTTTTAATATTAGAATGAACTTTCTTCGGAAAAAAGCCAAGAACATTAGCCGGAATTGTAAACATTATCAGTATTCTCGTCAATTCACAGCTTTCTACCTCAAATCTTAGTAATTGAACACGGCCATAAAGATGGTATGGGTCTATTTACTTATAATTCAAGTGTTTCCTACAGGTTCCTAATCATTTCCATGTACAAACGTTGTGTATTTTAAGAGTTTTTACAAAATGCGACATTTGTCTTAGAAATATATAGAAGAATCATCAGGGTTTAAACTGTTTCATTCCTAAAACTCCAGTCAAATCTGAATCAAATGTAAATAGAAACAGTATTTTCTTTATTTAAAAGCTTATTACACAAAACCTGAGCTCTCTAAATAGTAACTTTTAATATTAGAAAAAACTTTCTTCGGAAAAAAGCCAAGAAAATTAGCCGAAATTGTAAACATTATCGGAATTCTCGTCAATTCACAGCTTTCTACCTCTAATCTCGGTAATTGTACACGGCCATAAAGATAATATGGGTCCATTTACTTATATTTCAAGTGTTTCCTACCGGTTCCTAATCATTTCCATGTACAAACGTTGTGTATTTTAAGAGTTTTTACAAAATGTGACAGTTTTCTTAGAAATGTATACAAGAATCATCGGGGTTTAAACTGTTTCATTCCTAAAAATCCAGTCAAATCTGACTCAACTGTAATTAGAAACTGTACTCTCTTTATTTAAAAACTATTAACACAAAACTTGAGCTGACTAAATAGTAACTTTTATGTTTGAGAGAACTTTCTTCGGATAAAAGCCAAGAAAATTAGACGGAATTGTAAACATTATCAGTATTCTCGTCAATTCACAGCTTTCTACCTCTAACCTTGGTAATTGAACACGGCCTTAAAGATAGTATGGGTCTATTTAATTCTATTTCAAGATTTTGCTACAGGTTCCTAATCATTTCCATGTAGAAACGTTGTGTATTTTTAGAGTTTTTACAAAATGCGACAGTTTTCTTAGAAATATATACATGAATCATCACGGTTTAAACTGTTTCATTCAAAATACTCCCGCCAATTCAGCCTCAATTGTAAATATGAACAGTATTCTCTTCATTTTAAGCTTTATTTTCAACTACTGAGCTCTATAAACTGCAATTCTTAATGTTTGAAAGAACTTTGTTCAGAAAAACGCCAAGTAAATTAGCCGGAATTGTAAACATTATTACTGTTCCCGTCATTTCACAGCCTTCTACCTCTAATCTGGGTGAGTGAACACGGCCATTATGATAGTATGGCTCTATTTCCTAGTATTTCAATTGACTCTTACGCACTTCTAATCATTTCGCAGGCCTATTACTGTGTATTTTAAAGTTTTACCAAAAATAGACAGTTTTCCTACAGTTACATACATGAATCTTCAGGATTAAAACTGTTTCATTACTGAAACTCCAGACAAATCGGACTCAACTGTAAATAGAAACAGTATTCTCTTCATTTAAAAGCTTTTTACACAAAACCTGAGCTGGATAAATAGTAACTTTTAATGTTTGAAAGAACTTTCTTCGGAAAAAAGCCAAGAAAATTAGCTGGAATTGTAAACATTATCTGTATTCTCGTCAATTCACAGCTTTCTACCTCTAATCTCGGTGATTGATCAGGGCCATAAAGAGAGTATGGGACTATTTACTTATATTTCAATTGTTCTCCCTACAGGTTCCTAATCTTTTCCATGTACAAACATTGTGTATTTTAAGAGTTTTTACAAAATGAGACAGTTTTTTTAGAAACATATACATGAATATTCAGGGTTTAAACTGTTTCATTCAAAAAACTCCCGCCATTTCAGCCTCAATTGTAAATATGAACAGTATTCTCTTCATTTTAAAGCTTTATTTACAACTACTGAGATCTATAAAATGCAATTCTTAATGTTAGAAAGAACGTTCTTCAGAAAAACGCCAAGTTAATTAGCCGGAATTGTAAACATTATCACTGTTCTTGTCATTTCACAGCTTTCTACCTCTAATATAGGTGATTGAACACGACCATACCGATAGTATGGCTCTATTTACTAGTACATCAAGTGTTTCATACACATTTCTAGTCATTTCCCTGGACTATTACTGTGTATTTAAAAGTTTCACCAAAATTAGACAATTTTCCTACAGGTATATACATTAATCTTCAGGATTTAAACTGTATCATTCCTAAAACTCCAGACAAATCTGATTCAACTGAAAATAGAAACAACTTTCTCTTTATTTCAAAGCTTTTTACAGAAAACATGAGCTCTCTAAATACTAACTTTTAATGTTTGAAAGAACTTTCTGCACAAAAACGCCAAGTAAATTAGCCGGCATTGTAAACATTATCAGTATTCTTGTCATTTCACAGCTTTCTACCTATAATCTCTGTGGTTGAACACGGCCATAACAATAGTATGGCTCTAGTTACTAGTACTTAAAGTGTTTTTTACACATTTCTAATCATTTCGCTGGACTATCATTGTGTATTTAAAAGTTTTACCAAAAATAGATAGATTTCCAACACATATAAACATAATTTTCAGGATTTAAACGTTTTCATTCCTAAAACACCAGACAAATCCGATTCAATTGAAAATAGAAACAGTATTCTCTTTATTTCAAAGCTTTTTACACAAAACCTGAGCTCTCTAAATAGTAACTTTTAAAGTTTGAAAGAACTTTCTTCAGAAAAACGCCAAGAGAATTAGCCAGAATTGTCAATATTAACAGTATTCTGGTCATTTCACAGCTTTCTACCTCTAATCTCGGTAATTGAACACGGCCATATAGTATGGGTCTATTTACTTATATTTCAAGTGTTTCCTACAGGTTCCTAATCATTTCCATGTACAAACATTGTGTATTTCAAGAGTTTTTACAAAATGAGACAGTTTTCTTAGAAATATATACATGAATCTTCAGGGTTTATACTATTTCATTCAAAAAACTCCTGCCTATTCAGTCTCAATTGTCAATAGGAACAGTATTCCTTCATTTTAAAGCTTTGTTTACAACTACTGAGCTATATAAACTGCAATTCTTAATGTTTGAAAGAACTTTCTTCAGAAAAACGCCAAGAGAATTAGAAAGAATTGTCAATATTAACAGTATTCTGGTCATTTCACAGCTTTCTACCTCTAATCTCGGTGATTGAACACGACCATATAATAGTATGGCTCTATTTACTAGTACTTCAAGTGTTTCTTACACGTTTGTAATCATTTAGCTGGATTATTATTGTGTATTTAAAAGTTTCACCAAAATTAGACAGTTTTCCTACAGGTATATACATGAATCTTCAGGATTTAAACTGTTTCATTCCTAAAATGGCAGAGAAATCTGACTCAACTGTAAAGGGAAACAGTATTCTCTTCATTTAAAAGCTTTTTACACAAAACCTGAGCTGACTAAATAGTAACTTTTAATATTAGAAAGAACTTTCTTCGCCAAAAAGCCAAGAAAATTAGCCGGAATTGTAAACATTATCAGTATTCTCGTCAATTCACAGGTTTTTACCTCTAATCTCGGTGAGTGAACATGGCCATAAAGATAGTATGGGTCTATGTACTTATATTTCAAATGTTTCGTACAGGTTCCTAATCATTTCCATGTACAAACATTGTGTATTTCAAGAGTTTTTACAAAATGAACAGTTTTCTTAAAGATATATACATGAATCATCATGGTTTAAACTGTTTCATTCAAAAAACTTCCGCCTATTCAGCCTCAATTGTAAATAGGAACAGTATTCTCTTCATTGTACAGCTTTATTTATAAATACTGAGCTCAATAAACAGCAATTCTTAATGTTTGAAAGAACATTCTTCAGAAAACCGCCAAGTAAATTAGCCGGAATTGTAAACATTATAACTGTTCTGGTCAATTCACAGCTTTCTACCTCTAATGTCGGTGATTGAACACGGCCATAACAATAGTATGGCTCTATTTACTAGCACTTCAAGAGATTCTTACACATTTCTAATCATTTCGCAGGACTATTACTGTGTATTTAAAAGTTTTACCAAAAATAGACAGTTTTCCTACAGGTATATACATGAATCTTCAGGATTAAAACTGTTTCATTACTAAAACTCCAGACAAATCGGACTCAACTGTAAATAGAAACAGTATTCTCTTTATTTAAAAGCTTTTTACACAAAAACTGAGCTGACTAAATAGTAACTTTTAATGTTTGAGAGAACTTTCTTAGGAAAAATCCAAGAAAAATAGCCGGAATTGTAAACATTATCAGTATTCTCGGCAATTCACAGCTTTCTACCTCTAATCTTAGTAATTGAACATGGCCATGAAGATAGTATGGGTCTATTTACTTATATTTTAAGTGTTTCGTACAGGTTCCTAATAATTTCCATGTACAAACATTGTGTATTTTAAGAGTTTTTACTAAATGAGACAGCTTTCTTAGTAATATATACATGACTCTTCAGGTTTTAAACTGTTTCATTCAAAAAACTGCCGCCTATTCAGCCTCAATTGTAAATATGAGTACTATTCCTTCATTTTAAAGCTTTATTTACAAATACTGAGCTCTATAAACTGCAATTCTTAATGTTTAAAATAACTTTCTTCAGAAAATTGCCAAGTAAATTAGCCGCAATTGTCAATATTAACAGTATTTTGGGCATTTCACAGCTTTCTACCTCTAATCTTGGTAATTGATCACGGCCATAAAGATAGTATGGGTCTATTTACTTATATTTCAAGTGTTTCCTACAGGTTCCTAATCATTTCCATGTATAAACATTGTGCATTTTAAGAGTTTTTACAAAATGAGACAGTTTTCTTTGAAATATATACATGACTCTTTAGGGTTTAAACTGTTTCATTAAAAAAACTCCCGCCTATTCAGCCTCACTTGTAATTATGAACTGTATTCCTTCATTTTAAAGCTTTATTTAGAAATGGTGAGCTCTATAAACTGCATTCTTAATGTTTGAAAGAACTTTCTTCAGAAAAACCCCAAGTAAATTAGCCGGAATTGTAACATTATTACTGTTCTCGTCATTTCACAGCTTTCTACCTCTAATCTTGGTGATTGAAAAGGGCCATAGAGATAGTATGGGTCTATTTACTCATATTTCAAGTGTTTCTTACAGGTTCCTAATCATTTCCATGTACAAACATTGTGCATTTCAAGAGTTTTTACAAAATGAGACAGTTTTCTGAGATATATATATATGAATCTTCAGGGTTTAAACTGTTTCATTCAAAAAACTCCTGCCAATTCAGCCTCAATTGTAAATATGAACAGTATTCTCTTCATTTTAAAGCTTTATTTACAAATACTCAGCTCTATAAACTGCAATTCTTAATGTTTGAAAGAACTTTCTTCAGAAAAACGCCAAGTAAATTAGCCGGAATTGTAACATTATTACTGTTCTCATCATTTCACAGCTTTCTACCTCTAATCTTGGTGATTGAACATGGCCATAACGATAGTATGGCTCTATTTACTAGTATTTCAAGTGTTTGTTACACATTTCTAATCATGTCGCAGGACTATTAGTGTGTATTTCAAAGGTTAACAAAAATAGACAGTTTTCCTACATGTATACACATAATCTTCAGGATTTAAACTTTTTCACTCCTAAAACTTCAGAGAAATCCGATTCAACTGAAAATAGAAACAGTATTCTCTTTATTTCAAAGCTTTTTACACAAAACCTGAGCTCTCTCAATTGGAACTTTTAATGTTTGAAAGATCTTTCTTCGGAAAAAAAGCTAAGAAAATTAGCCGGGATTGTAAACATTATCAGTATTCTCGTCACTTCACAGCTTTCTACCTCTTATCTCGGTAATAGAACATGGCCATAAAGATGGAATGGGTCTATTTACTTATAATTCAAGTGTTTCCTACACGTTCCTAATCATTTCCATGTACTGTCATTGTGTATTTTAAGAATTTTACCAAAATGAGGCAGTTTTCTTAGAAATATATACGTGAATCATCATGGTTTAAACTGTTTCATTCAAAATACTCCTGCCTCTTCAGACTCAATTGTAAATAGGAACAGTATTCTTTTCATTTAAAGGCTTTATATTCAAATTCTGAGCTCTATAAACTGCAATTCTTAATGTTTGAAAGAACTTTCTTCAGAAAAACGCCAAGTAAATTAGCTGTAATTGTAAACATTATCACTGTTCTAGGCATTTCACAGCTTTCTACCTCTAATCTCGGTGATTGAACATGGCCATAACGATAGTATGGCTCTATTTACTAGTATTTCAAGTGTTTGTTACACATATCTAATGATGTCACTGGACTATTATTGTGTATTAATAGTTTTACCAAAATTCGACAGTTTTCCTACACGTATATACATAATCTTCAGGATTTAAACTGTGTCATTCCAAAAACTCCAGTCAAATGTGACTCAACTGTAAAGAGAAACAGTATTCTCTTCATTTAAGAGCTTTTTACACAAAACCTGAGCTGACTAAATAGTAACTTTTAATATTAGAAAGAAGTTTTTCGGAAAAAAGCCAAGAAAATTAGCCGGAATTGTAAACATTATCAGTATTCTCGTCACTTCACAGCTTTCTACCTCTAATCTCGGTAATTGAACACGGCCATAAAGATAGTATGGGTCTATTTACTTATATTTCAAGTGTTTCCTACAGGTTCCTAATCATTTCCATGTACTGTCATTGTGTATTTTAAGAGTTTTTACAAATGAGACAGTATTCTTAGAAATATATACATGAATCTTCAGGGATTAAACTGTTTCGTTCAAAAAACTCCCGCCAATTCAGCCTCAATTGTAAATATGAACAGTATTCCTTCATTTTAAAGCTTTATTTACAAATACTGAGCTCTATAAACTGCAATTCTTAATGTTTGATAGAACTTTCTTCAGAAAATCACCAAGTAAATTAGCCGGAATTGTAAACATTATTACTGTTCTCGTCATTTCACAGCTTTCTACCTCTAATCTCAGTGATTGAACACGGCCATAACGATAGTATGGCTCTATTTACTAGTATTTCAAGTGATTCTTACACACTTCTAATCATTTCGCAGGACTATTACTATGTATTTAAAAGTTTTACCAAAAATAGACAGTTTTCCTACAGGTATATATATGAATCTTCAGGATTTAAACTGTTTCATTCCTAAAACTCCAGTCAAATCTGACTCAACTGTAAATAGAAACAGTATTCTCTTTATTTAAAAGCTTTTTACAGAGAAACTTAGCTGACTAAATAGTAACTTTTAATGTTTGAGAGAACTTTCTAAGGAAAAAAGCCAAGAAAATTAGCCGAAATTGTAAACATTATCAGTATTCTCGTCAATTCACAGCTTTCTACCTCTAATCTCAGTAATTGAACACGGCCATAAAGATGGTATGGGTCTATTTACTTATAATTCAAGTGTTTCCTAGAGTTTCCTAATTATTTCCCTGTACTGTCATTGTGTATTTTAAGAATTTTTCCAAAATGAGGCACTTTTCTTAGAAATATATACATGAATCCTCACGGTTTAAACTGTTTCATTCAAAAAACTCCTGCCTATTCAGCCTCAATTGTAAATAGTAACAGTATTCTCTTCATTTAAAGACTTTATATACAGTTCCTGAGATCTATATACTGCCATTCTTAATGTTTGAAAGAACTTTCTTCTGAAAAACGCCAAGTAAATTAGCCAGAATTTTAAACATTAACACTATTCTGGTCATTTCACAGCTCAGCTTTCTACCTCTAATCTCAGTGATTGAACACGACCATACCGATAGTATGGCTCTATTTAGTAGTACTTCAAGTGTTTCTTACACATTTCTAATCATTTCGCTGGACTATTATTGTGTATTTAAAAGTTTCACCAAAATTAGACAGTTTTCCTACAATTTTCACTGCTAGAACACGGTCCCTTTACAGTAAGTCTGTATTACATGGAACCCTAGCGTTTCAGATATATTCCCATACAATTCCAGGTTCTATTTTATTGACTTCTTAGAGATTTAATCTAACTAAGATCGTGTTCTGAACTCTACAGGCTTGAATATTAAAGAATTTTATGCTGGTTTTTTAAAAATGCCAAGTTTTTTCCCGGAAATACAAATGTAATCAGTATCCTAGTGACTAAACAGCAGTTTCTGTGATGGCTTTCAGTGTTTGAACTCGGCCCCACAGAGAGTAAGGCTCTATTTACTTGTTTTCCGAGCTTTTCAGATACCTTCCTACACAAAACAAGGTTCTATTATTTTGATTTTAAAGGTTCTGTCCATCACACATAGTGTTCTAAGGTCTATAGATTGAATTTTAAAGGGTTGTAACCTGGTTTCTTTTAAATATCTCACAGATTGAACAGGAATTACAAATGGAAACCGTATATTCTTCATTTCAGAACTGTTTGAAAGTGAGTTTTCACTGTTAGCACACGGCCCCGTTACAGTAAGGCTGTATTTACATGGAACCCTAGCATTGCAGATATATTCCCATAAAATTCCAGGTTCTATTTTATTGACTTCTTAGAGATTTAATCTAACTAACATCGTGTTCTGAACACTACAGGCTGGAATTTTAAAGATTTTTATGCCGGGTTTTTTAAAAACGCCAAGTTTTTTCCCAGAAATACGAATGTAATCAGTATCCTCGTGACTAAACAGCTGTTTCTGTGACGGCTTTCAGTGTTTGAACACGGCCCCACAGAGAGTAAGGCTCTATTTACTTGTTTTCAGAGCTTTTCAGATACCTTCCTACACAAAGCAAGGTTCTATTATTTTGATTTCTTAATCGTTCTGTCCAACTCACGTAGTGTTCTAAGCTCTATAGATTGAATTTAAAAGGGTTGTAACCAGGTTTCTTTTAAAGATCTAACAGATTGAACAGGAGTTATAAATATAAACCATATATTCGTTATTTCAGAACTTTTTGAAAGTCAGTTTTCACTGTTAGAACACTTCCCCGTCGACAGTTAGGATGTATTTATATGGAACCCTAGAGTTCCAGATACTTTCTCATACAATTCCAGGTTCTATTTTTTTGACTTCTTAGAGATTTAATCTAACTAACATCGTGTTCTGAACACTACAGGCTTGAATTTTGAAGATTTTTATGCCAGGTTTTTTAAAAACGCCAAAATTTTTACCGGAAATAAAAATGTAATCAGTATTCTCATGACTAAAACACTGTTTCTATGATGGCTTTCAGTGTTGGAACACGGCCCCACAGAGAGTAAGGCTCTATTTACTTGTTTTCCAAGCTTTTCAGATACCTTCCTATATAAAAGCAGGTCCTATTATTTTGATTTCTTAAAAGTTCTGGCTGAACCGGTTTGGCTCAGTGGATAGAGCTTTGGCCTGCGGACTGAAGGGTCCCAGGTTCAATTCCGGTCAAGGGCATGTACCTTGGTTGCGGACGCATCCCCAGTGGGGGGCGTGCAGGAGGCAGCTAATCGATCTTTCTCATCGATGTTTCTAACTCTATCCCTCTCCCTTCTCTGTAAAAAAAAAATCAATAAAATATTAAAAAAAAAAAAGTTCTGTTCAACTCACATAGTGTTCTATGGTATGTAGATTCCAATTTTAAAGGGTTGTAACCAGGTTTCCTTTAAATATCTAACAGATTGTACAGAAACCATAAGTGGAAACCGAATATTCGTCATTTAAAACTCTTTGAAAGTCATTTTTCACTGTGAGAACACAGCCCCATTACAGTAAGGCTGTATTTAAATGGAACCCTAGCGTTTCAGATATATTCCCATACAATTCCAGGTTCTATTTTTTTTAATTCTTAGAGATTTAATCTAACTAACATCGTGTTCTGAACTCTACAAGCTTGAATTTTGAAGTTTTTTATGCCAGGTTTTTTAAAAACGCCAAGTTTTTTTACCAGAAATACAAATGTAATCAGTATCCTCGTGACTAAACAGCTGTTTCTATGAGAGCTTTCAGTGTTTGAACACGACCCAAAGAGAGTAAGGCTCTATTTACTTGTTTTCTGAGCTTTTCAGATACCTTCCTATACAAGATCAGGTTCTATTATTTTGATTTCTTAAACGTTCTGTCCAACTCACATAGTGTTCTGAGGTCTATAAATTTGAATTTTAAAGGGTTGTAACCAGGTTTCTTTTAAAGATCTAACAGAATGAACAGGAATTATAAATGGATACCGTATATTCGTCATTTTAGAACTGTTTGAAAGTCAGTTTTCACTGTTAAAACACGGCCCCGTCGATGGTAAGTCTGTATTTACATGTAACCCTAGCGTTTCTGAAACATTCCCATACAATTCCAGGTTCTATTTCATTGACTCTTAGAGATTTAATCAAACTAACATCGTGTTCTGAACTCTACAGGCTTGAATTTTGAAGTTTTTTATGCGGGGTTTTATAGAAAAGACTTTTTTTACCGGAAATAGAAATGTAATCAGTATCCTCGTGACTAAACAGCTGTTTCTATGAGAGCTTTCAGTGTTTGAACATGGCTCCACAGAGAGTCAGGCTCTATTTACTTGTTTTCCGAGCTTTTCAGATACCTTCCTATACAAAACCAGGTTCTATTATTTTGATTTCTTAAAGGTTCTGTCCAACTCACATACTGTTCTAAGGTCTATAGATTTGAATTTTAAAGGGTTGTAACCAGGTTCCTTTTATTTTTATTTATTTTTTTATTTTTTTTAAATATATTTTATTGATTTTTTACAGAGAGGAAGGGAGAGAGATAGAGAGTTAGAAACATCGATGAGAGAGAAACATCGATCAGCTGCCTCCTGCACCTCTCCCACGGGGGATGTGCCTGCAACCCAGGTACATGCCCTTGACCGGAATCGAACCTGGGACCTTTCAGTCCGCAGGCCGATGCTCTATCCACTGAGCCAAACCGGTATTGGTAACCAGGTTCCTTTTAGATATCTAACAGATTGAACAGGAATTATAAATGGAAACCATATATTCGTCATTTCAGAACAGTTTGAAAGACAGTTTTCACTGTTAGAACACAGCCCCGTTACAGGAAGTCTGTATTTACATGGAACCCTAGCATTTCAGATATATTCCCATACAATTCCAGGTTCTATTTTATTGACTTCTTAGAGATTTAATCTAACTAATATCGTCTTCTGAACTCTACAGGCTTGAATTTTGAAGTTTATTTATGCCGGGGTTTTTTAAAATCGTTAAGTTTTTTACCGGAAATACAAATGTAATCAGTATCCTCGTGACTAAACAGCTGTTTCTATTACGGCTTTCAGTGTTTGAACATGGCCCCACAGAGAGTAAGGCTCTATTTACTTGTTTTCCGAGCTTTTCAGATACCTTCCTATAAAAAACCAGGTTCTATTATTTTGATTTCTTAAAGGTTCTGTCCAACTCACATAGTGTTCTAAGGTCTATAGATTGAATTTTAAATGGTTGTAACCAGGTTTCTTTTAGATATCTAACAGATTGAACAGGAATTATAAATGGAAACCATATATTCGTCATTTCAGCACTGTTTGAAAGTGAGTTTTCACTGTTAGCACATGGCCCCGTTACAGTAAGGCTATATTTACATGGAACCCTAGCGTTTCAGATATATTCCCATACAATTCCAGGTTCTATTTTATTGACTTCGTAGAGATTTAATCTAACTAACATCCTGTTCTGAACTCTACAGGCTTGAATTTTGAAGATTTTTATGCTGGGTTTTTTATAAACGCCAAGTTTTTTACTGGACATACAAATTGAATTAGTATCCTCATGGCTAAACAGCTGTTTCTATGAGAGCTTTCAGTTTTAGAACACGGCCCCACAGAGAGTAAGGCTCTAATTTTTTTTTCTGAGCTTTTCAGATACCTTCCTATACAAAACCAAGTTCTATTATTTTGATTTCTTAAAGGTTCTGTCCAACTTCTATAGTGTTCTGAGGTCTACAGATATGAATTTTAAAGGGTTGTAACCAGGTTTCTTTAAATATCTAACAGACTGAACAGGAATTATAAATGGAAACCATATATTCGTCATTTCAGAACTGTTTGAAAGTCAGTTTTCACTGTTAAAACACGGCCCCGTTACAGTAAGGCTGTATTTACATGTAACCCCAGCGTTTCAGATACATTCCCATACAATTCCACGTTCTATTTTGTCGACTTCTTAGAGATTGAATCTAACTAACATCGTGTTCTGAACTCTACAGACTTGAATTTTGAACTTTTTTCTGCCGGGATTTTTAAAAACGCCAAGTTTTTGTACTGGAAATACAAATGTAATCAGTATCCTCATGACTAAACAGCTGTTTCTATGAGAGCTTTCAGTGTTTGAACATGGCCCCACAAAGAGTAAGGCTCTATTTACATGTTTTCCTAGCGTTTCAGATACCTTCCTATACAAAACCAGGTTCTATCATTTTGATTTCTTAAAGGTTCAGTCTAACTCACATAGTGTTCTGAGGACTATAGATTTGAATTTTAAAGGGTTGTAACCTGGTTTCTTTTAAATATCTAACAGATTGAACAGGAATTATAAAAGGAAACCATATATTGGTCATTTCACAGCTGTTTGAAAGTCTTTTTTCAGTGTTAGAACATGGCCTGTCGACAATAAGTCTATATTTACATGTAATGCTAGAGTTTCAGATAAATTCCCATTCAATTCCAGGTTCTATTTTTTGACTTCTTAGAGATTTAATCTAACCAACATCATGTTCTGAACTCTATAGACTTGAATTGAAGTTTTTTTGCCGGGTTTTTTAAAAAACGCCAAGTTTTTGGACCGGAAATAGAAATGTAATCAGTATCCTCGTGACTATACAGCTGTTTCTATGAGAGCCTTCAGAGTTTGAACTCGGCCCCACAGAGAGTAAGGCTCTATTTACATGTATTCCTGGCATTTCAAATACCTTCCTGTACAATTCCACGTTCTATCATTTTGATTTCTAAGAGCTTCAGTCTAAGTTACACTGTTATGATGTCTACAGATTTGATTTTTCAAGGGTTTTAAGTAGTTTTCTTTTTAAAAGCTAACTGTTTGAACCAGAATTACAAATGTGTACAGTATATTCCTCATTTCATAGCTGTTTAAAGTCATTTTACACTGTTTGAACATGGCTGCACAGAGAATTAGTCTCTATTTACATGTATTCCAAGTGGTTCATGAACATGCCTTCCTAATTTACTAACTATCCTTGTGAATTCTAATCATCATAACAACTTTCAGACATTTCTCTGAGCTTATAATCATAAATATTACAAGATTTAACCACCTTCTGAAAAATGCCATTTAACTGATTGGGAATTATGAATGTTAACACTATTCTACTTATTTCACAGCTGTTTGTACGTGAATTTTCCGTGATTTTACACTTTCTTACAGATATTATGGCTCTATTTCTATGTATAACTAGTGTTTCATAAACATTCAAACTATTTCACTGGTTTAGTATAGTGAATTTCAAGTTATTTTAACCACACTCTTCCAATAACACCAACTCATTGAGCCAGAATTAGGAATGTAAAACATAATCCTACCCATTACAAAATCGTTTAAAGTCATAATTCTACTGTTTTAACACAAACCTACAGATATCAAGACTCAATTAACATGTATGCTAGGATTTTCAATCACTTTTCTACTCATAACCCTCATCTATGCTTCTCATTTTGGTTGGAAACTTTTGTTTACAGATTTTTGGTATTAAAAACAGACATTTTTGAAATTTGTAAAACACATACTTTCCAAATGCAAACTCATGCAGGTGGGATTACAAATGTAAACACTTTCCAACTCTTTCAAAGCTGTTGGAATGCTAATTCTCATTGACTTAATACTGTTCTACACATATGAAGGCTCTATTTACATGTATTCCAAGTGGTTCATACACATTCGTTACTAATTCACTGGTCTATACTTGTGAATAGTAATCAATTTAACGACTTTCAGACAGTTATCTGAGCATATAATCATAAATTTTAAAAGATTAAACCTCCATTTAAAAAAAAATGCCAGTTAACTCAGTGTGAATTTTGAATGTTAATACTATTCTACTCATTTCACAGCTGTTTAAACGTGAATTCTCAGTGATTTTGCACTTTCCTACAGATATTAACACTCTATATATATGTATATCAAGATTTTCATACACATTCATACTATTTCACTGGTTTATTATAGTGAATTTCATGTTATTTTAACCACACTCTTCAAAAAACATCAACTCATTGAGCAGGGATTAGGAATTTAAAACACTATCCTACCCATTGCACAACCGTTTCAAGGCAAAATCCTAATGTTTTAACACTCCCTTCCAGACATTAAGGCTGTATTTACATTTATGCTAGGTTTTCCATCACTTTTCTAATCATTTGTCTCATCTATCCTTGTGAATTTTGTTGGAAACACTTCATTACACTTTTCTTGGTTTTAAAACAGGAATTTTTGAAATTTATATAACACATTATTCCCAAAATGCTAACTCATTCTGGTGGAATTACGAATGTAAACACTCTCCAACCCATTTCAAAGCTGTTGGAAAGCTAATTCTCATTGATTGAATAATGCCCTGCACATATGAAGGCTCTTTTTACATGTACTCCAAGTGGTTCATACACATTCCTTAGTAATTCACTGGTCTATCATTATGAATTCTAATCTATTTAACAATTTTGGGCAGTTCTCTGAGCTTATAATCATAAATTTTAATAGATTAAACCACCAGCCAAAACCGGTTTGACTCAGTCGTTAGAATGTCGGCCTGCGGACTGAAAGGTTCCTGGTTCGATTCCGCTTAATGGCATATACTTTGGTTGAGGCCACATCCTGAGTAGGAGATGTGCTGGAGGCTGCGGATCGATGTTTCTCTCTCATCGATGTTTCTAACTCTCTATCTTTCACCCTTCCTCTCTGCAAAAGATCAATAAAATATATTTAAAAAAATAAAACTTTAAACTGCCTTTTTTCAAAAATGCCAATTAACTGAGTGGAATTATGAATGGTAACACTATTCTACTTACTTTACAGCTGTTTGAACGTGAATTCTCAGTGATTGTACACTGCCCTACAGATATTAAGGCTCTATTTATATCTATTCCAAGTATTTTATACACATTCATACTATTTCCTCATCTATTATAGTGAATTTCAAGTTATTTTAACCACACTCTTCCAAAAACGCCAACTCATGGAGCCAGAATTAGGAATGTAAAACACTATCTTACCCATTGCACAACCGCTTGAAGGCAAAATCATAATGTTTTAAAATGACCTAAAAGATATTAAGGCTCTATTGACATTTATGCTAGGTTTTTCAATCACCTTTCTATTCATTTCCCTCATCTATCCTTGTGAATTCTGTTGAAAACACTTCTTTACAGTTTTCTTGGTTTTAAAAACAGGAATTTTTGAAATTTGTAAACCACATACTTCCCAAAACGCTAACGCATTCAGTTGGAATTACGAATGTAAACACTCTCCTACCCATTTCAAAGCTGTTGGAATGCTAATTCTCATTGATTTAATACTGCCCTGCACATATGAAGGCATAAATTACATGTATCCCCAATTTTTCATACATATTCCTTACTATTGCACTGGTGTATCATAGAGTATTTCAAATTATTTTCACCGCATTCTTCCAAATATGCCAACTCATTGAGCCAGAATTAGGTATGTAAAACACTATCCTACCCATTGCACAAGCATTTGAAGGCAAAATCCTAATGTTTTAACACTACCTTACAGGTATCAATGCTCTATTTTCATTTATGCTAGGTTTTTCAATCACTTTTCTAATCATGTCCCTCATCTATCTTTGTGAATTCTTTTGGAAACACTTCTTTAATATTTTCGTGGCTTTAAAAACAGGAAATTTTAAATTTTTAAAAAACATTCTTCCCCAAACGTAACTCATTCACATGGAATTACGAATGTAAACACTCTCAAACTCAATTCAAAGATTTGGAAAGCTAATTCTCATTGATTTAATACTGCCCTGCACATATGAAGGCTCTATTTACATGTATTCCAAGTAGTTCATATGCATTCAGTACTAATTCACTGGTCTATCCCTGTGAATTCTAATCGATTTAAAAACTTTAGGGCAGTTCTCTGAGCTTATAATCATAAATTTTAAAAGATTACACCACCTTTCTCAAAAAATGCCAATTCACTGAGCGGGAATTATGAATGTTAACACTATTCTACTCATTTCACAGCTGTTTGACCTGAATTCTCAGTGATTT
The DNA here is from genome assembly GCF_028538775.1 of Myotis yumanensis. Taxonomy (NCBI): domain Eukaryota; kingdom Metazoa; phylum Chordata; class Mammalia; order Chiroptera; family Vespertilionidae; genus Myotis; species Myotis yumanensis. The sequence goes on along the minus strand of NW_027223755.1, from coordinate 113,651,603 downwards.
TACACTTTCCTGCAGATATTAAGGCTCTATTTATATGTATAACAAATGGTTCATACACATTCATACTATTTCACTGGTTTATTATAGTGAACTTAAAGTTATTTTACCCACATTATTCTAAAAATTCCAAATCATTGAGCCGGAATTATGTATGTAAAACACTATCCTACCCATTGCAGCACCATTTGAAGGCAAAATCCTAAATGTTTGAACATGATCTTACAGATATGCAGGCTGTATTGACATTTATGCTATGTTTTTCAATCACTTTTCTAATCATTTCTCTCGTCTATCCTTGTGAATTCTGTTGGAAACAATTCTTTACATTTTTCTTGGTTTTAAAAACAGGAATATTTGAAATTTTTAAAACACATACTTCCCAAAACTCTAACTTATTCATGTGGAATTACGAATGTAAACACTCTGCATCCCATTTCAAAGCTGTTGGAATGCTAATTCTCATTGATTTAATACTGCCCTGCACATATGAAGATTCTATTTACATGTATTCCAAGTGGTTCATACACATTCATTACTAATTCACTGGTCTATCATTGTGAATTCTAATCAATTTAAAGACCTTCGGGCAGTTCTCTGCACTTATAATCATAAATTTTAAAAGATTAAACCACGTTTTTTAAAAAATGCCCATTACTTGTGTGGGAATTATGAATGTTAACATTATTCTACTCATTTCATAGCTGTTTCAACATGAATTCTCAGGTATTGTACACTGCCCTTCAGATATTGAGGCTCTATTTGTATGTATTCCAAGTGGTTCATACACATTCATACTATTTCACTGGTCTGTTATAGTGAATTTCAAGTTATTTTCACCACATTCTTCCAAAAACGCCAACTCATTGAGCCGGAATTATGTATATTGAACACTATCCTACCCATTGCACCACTGTTTGAAGGCAAAATCCTAATGTTTTAACACGACCTTACAGATATTAAGGGTCTATTTACGTTCATGCTAGGTTTTTCAATCACTTTTCTAATCATTTCTCTAATTTATCCTTGTGAATTCTGTTGGAAACACTTCTTTACAGTTTTCTTAGTTTTAAAAACAGGAATATTTGAAATTTATAAAACACATTCTTCCCAAATGCTAACTCCTTCAGTTGGAATTAGGAATGTAAACACTCTCCAACCCATTTCAAAGCTGTGGGAATGCTAATTCTCATTGATTTAATATTGCCCTGCATATATGAATGCTCTATTTACATGTATTCCAAATGGTTCAGACACATTCCTTACTATTTCACTCGTGTACCATAGTGTATTTGAAGTTATTTTCCCCACATTCTTCCAAAATTCTCAACTCATTGATCCGGAATTAGGAACGTAAAATACTATCCCAGCCATTGCACAACCATTTGAAGGCAAAATCCTAATGTTTTAACAGTACTTTACAGATATCAAGGCTCTATTTTCATTTATGCTAGGTTTTTAAATCACTTTTCTTATTATTTCCCTCATCTATCTTTGTGAATTCTGTTGGAAACACTTCTTTAATATATTATTGGTTTTAAACACAGGAAATTTTTAATTTTTAGAACACATTCTTCCCAAAACGCTAACTCATTCAGGTGGAATTATGAATTTAAACACTTACCAACCCATTTCAAAGCTGTTGGAATGCTAATTCTCATTGATTTAATATTGCCCTGCACCTATGAAGGCTCTATTTACATGTATTCCAAGTGTTTCATACACATTCCTTACTATTTCACTGATCTATCATTGTGAATTCTAATTGTTTTAACGACTTTTGGAGAGTTTTCTGAGCTCTATAATCATAAATTCTAAAAGATTATACCACCTTTTTTCAAAAATGCCAGTTAATTGAGTGGGAATTTTGAATGTTAACACTATTCTACTCATTTCACAGCTGTTTGTATGTGAATTCTCAGTGATCTTACACTCCTTACAGATATTATGGCTCTATTTATATGTATCTCACGTGGTTCATGTACATTCCTTACTATTTCACTGGTCTACCATAGTGAATTTCAACTTAGTTAACCACATTCTTTTCATGCTAAAGGGAGCAATTCAACAAGAGTCTCTAACTCTGGTAAACATATATGTATCCAATACAGGAGCACCCAAATACTTAAAACAAGTTTTGGAATATATCAAAGGAGAGTTTGATAGGAATGCAGTCATAGTAGGGGACTTTAATACCCCACTAACACTCCTGGATACATACTCTAAACAAAAAATCAACAAAGAAACAGCAATCCTAAATGACTCACTAGATCAGATGGACTTAATTGACATCTTTAGAACATTTCATCCCAGAACTACAAAATATACATTCTTCTCAAGACCACAACAGGAAATTTTCAAAGATAGACCACATATTTGGACACAGGCAAAATCTCTTTAAATTCAAGAAAATAGAAATCATAACAAGCATCTTCTCAGATCACAGTGCCATATAACTAGAAATTAACTACAATAAAAACAATGAAAAAAAATCAAACACTTGGAGGTTAAATAGCATGCTATTAAACAATGATTGGGTTACCAAAAAGATCAAAGAAGAAATAAAAAGCATCCTGAAACAAATGACAATGAAAACACAATAATCCAAAATCAAAGCAGTCCTGTGAGGGAAGTTCATAGCTCTACAGGCCTACCTCAAAAAAAATGATAATAAATTATCTAACCTTGCAACTTAAAGAGTTAGAAAGAGAGCAACAGGAAAAACCCACAGTAACCAGAGGGAAGGAGATAATAAAGATCAGAGCAGAAATAAATGACACAAACACCAAAACAAACAAACAAACAAACAAAAACAATACAAAAGATTCATGAAACCAAGAGCTGGCTCTTTGAAAGGATAAATAAGATTGATAAACCTCTAGCCAGGCTCACCAAGAAATAAAAAGAGAGGACACAAATAAACAAAAATCAGAAATGAAAGAGGTGAAGTAACAATTAACCGCACAGATATACAAAGGATTGTGAAAAAATACTATGAACAACTCTACTCCAACAAACTGGACAACCTCGATGAAATGGACACATTCCTAGAAAAATACAAGCTTCCAAAACTCAATAAGGAAGAACAAAAAAACCTGAATAGGCCTATAACTACTGATGATATTGAAACAGTAATCAAAAAGCTTCCAGCAAGCAAAAGCCCTGGACCAGATGGCTTCACAGGAAAGTTTTACCATACATTCAAAGAAGAACTAAAACCAATCCTCCTCAGACTATTCCAAAAAATTCAAGAGGAAGGCATACGTCCAAGCTCTTTCTATGAAGCCAGCATTACCCTAATCCCAAACCCAAATAAAGACACCACAAATAAAGAGAATTACAGGCCAATATCCCTAATGAATATAGATGCTAAAATCCTCAACAAAATTCTAGCAAACTGGATCTAGCATTACATTAGAAAGATCATACACCATGACCAAGTGGGATTTATTCCAGGGATGCAAGGATGGTACAATATCCACAAATCAGTAAACGTGATACATCAATTTGTTTATAAATTGAGAGACAAAAAGTCACATAATCATATCAATTGATGCAAAAAAGGCATTTGACAAAGTCCAACATCCTTTTCTGATAAAAATGCTCAGCAAAGTGGGAGTAGAAGGATCATACCTCAACATTATAAAAGCCTTATATGACAAACCTACAGACAACATCACACTCAATGGGCAAAAACTAAAACCATTTTCTCTAAGAACAGGAACAAGACAGGGATGCCCACTTTCACCACTCCTGTTCGACATAGTACTGGAAGTGCTAGCCACAGCGATCAGACAAGAAGAAGTAAATAGCATTCAAATTGGAAAACCAAAAGTAAAATTGTCATTATTTGCAGATGGCATGATACTGTACATAGAAAACCTAAAGACTCCATCAAAAAATTATTAGACTTAATAAATAAATTCTGCAATGTAGTAGGATACAAAATTAATGCCAGGAAATCTATGGCATTTTTGTACACATTTAATTTTATTGTAACAAAGCAACCTGTAAACTTTTAAAAAATATATTTTATTGATTTTTTACAGAGAGAAAGGGAGGGTAGCGAGTTAGACATGTCGATGAGAAAGAAACATCAATCAGCTGCCTCCTGCACACCTCCTACTGGGATGTGCCCACAACCAAGGTACATGCCCTTGATGGGAATTGAACCTGGAAGCTTTCAGTCCACAGACCAATGCTCTTTCCACTGAGCCAAACCAGTTAGGGCCAACTTTTAATGTTTAAAATTGAGCATTCTCTTTCCTTTCCAGTGAAACAAAAAGAAAATTTAAAAATAAACAGGAACAGCCCTGACTGGTTTGGCTCAGTGGATAGAGCGTCGGCCTGTGGACTAAAGGGTCCCGGGTTCGATTCTGGCCAAGGGCACGTATCTTGGTTGCGGGTATGTCCCCAGTGGGGGGTGTGCAGGAGGCAGCTGAATCGATGTTTCTCTCTCATCGATGTTTCTGACTCTCTATCCCTCTCCCTTCTTCTCTGTGGAAAGTCAATAAAATATATTAAAAATAAATAAATAAACAGGAACAAAATTACAATAGAGAAATGTCAATTCCGAATAAGATCCTACAGGTTCTGCTTATTCTCCCATCGAGTGGCAGGGTTCAAGTAATCATTAGAAGAGAATTCTATTTTAAAAGTGTCATCTTAGACTGCAATGATGCCTGTTTGACATCACAATTAAACATGCCAAAGTAGAAGCCATGTTTTCAAAATGCCCACTTAACCCACCCAAACATCTCAAATCCCCCTTTGCTGAACTCCCCCCCCCCCTTTTAAAGCTTTTTCTCTTTTTTTAAACAAGAGAAAGTAGACAGATACATGTTGGTAAATGCTAACTGTCCATATTTACAGAGACACAGTGTAATCTCTGAGTCCAATATACAGAGAAGGGAGGGAAAAAAGCTAGAATTCTATGCAATACTACACAGGGGCCTAGATACCTCCAGCTCCCAGCAGAGCTAAGGGAGCGAAGGTTTTCCTTTTTTCCCACAGAGCACGGTGGTGTTGATTCCATTAAGTTTTTCTTGAGACAGGAAGGGATAAAAATGAATTTGGAACAGAAAGGGGCAAAGATTCTTTTCCCACTGTATTCTGCTCAAGGTAGACCCTCCCCCCAAAGAAGGTGAGAACCATGGTGTAAAGATGGTCTAAAGGAGAGAAAAGAGACCTCAAAAACAGGGCGACTGAGCACAAGGGGCAGGAGAAGGAAAAGAATAAATAGACTGCGACTTGCTCCCAGGGACTGGAAAAAATTTTAAAAGGTTGGGACCCATCAGTGTTCATTAGTCATCTTCTCCTTCATCTTCCTCTCCTTCTTCCCCCTCATCATCATGATCTTCTTCTTCCCCTTCCCCTTCTTCATCATCTATGTCAGGAACCAAGTAGTACTGTAATGGATTTGGCCAAATGTCATCTTTGATGACTTCTCCTAACTCATCTGCACCTGCATCAGAATGGTCAGTAACCAGGTAAAGAAGCTTTCTGGTTCCTCATGCTGTCTCTTCCTGCTGGCTTTATTCTGTGTTTGACTTGAATGTTTCATCAAATCCTTTCCAGATTTCCATTTGATTTCAGTGAACTTTGAAGGTGGATCACCACTCTCACTCAGATGAAACTCTTTGGAGCAAACTTTATTTTCAAAGTAAGGATTTTCATCAAAATAAAAATCTATTCTGTAACCTGATTTAATATCTTCAAATTCTGTCACTTCAACTCTTGTCAAATAATGCAGTGCCTCTTCATCCTCTTCCCCAAGCAGTGCAGACACTTGTGGATAGTTGACAAATGTTGTTATCCCAAAATGTGGGATTTTGACAATCAATTCTGACCTCTTCTGAAAAAATGGTTGGCAGAGTTGTTATATTTCTGTTTTACTTTCAGAAATACCCCACTGGCATTATTCCTCACTGGCTTATTCATTAAGTCTGTCTATTTCATTTTATATTTCATCAATATGTTCAATCACATCTTGCTGTTCTTTTTCTCCCTTTGGCACATCCTAAGGGTCGGCTTCTTCTCTGGCTTGGGGGCTGGAGGCAGTTTTGGTTTCTTCATTTGAGATGGGAGTGAGGGACTGATGTTTGGGGGCTATGCTGTGAGGAAAGTCCGAGGATCTGAATGCTGGGAAGTCACCGGGCTCGAAGGCACGCTGAGCACTATTCTATGGCATTTCTATACACCAATAGTGAACTTACAGAAAGAGAGATTTTTAAAAAAATCCCATTTACTATTTCACACAAAAAAATTAAGATACCTAGGAATAAACTTAACTAAGGAGGTAAAAGAACTCTACTCATAAAACTACAGAATGTTGAAAAAAGAGATAGAGAGATAAAGAAAGACATAAACAGATGGGAGAACATACCATGTTCATGGATTGGTAGAATCAACATCATTAAAATGTCCATACTACCCAAAGCAATCTATAGATTCAATGCACTCCCCATTAAAATACCAACAGTATATTTCAAAGACCTAGAACAAACTCTCCAAAAATTTATCTGGAATTAAAAAAGATCCCAAATAGCTGTGGCAATCCTGAGAAAGAAGAACAAAGTAGAAGAGATCTCAATACCAGATATCAAGCTGTATTACAAAGCCACTGTTCTCAAAACTGCCTGGTATTGGCACAAGAACAGACATATCAATTAATGGAATAGAATAGAGAACCCAGAAATTGACCCAAACCACTATGCTTAATTAATATTTGACAAAGGAGGCAAGAGAAAACAATGAAGTCAAGAAAGTCTCTTCAATAAATGGTGTTGGGAAAATTAGACAGATACATGAGAAAAAAAAGAAACTAGACCACCAACTTACACCATACACAAAAATAAACTGAAAATGGATAAAGGACTTAAATGGGAGACTGGAAACTATAAAAATCTTAGAAGAACCCATAGGTAGCAAAATTTCAGACATGTGCCGAAGCAATATTTTCACCGATACAACTCCTAGGGCAATGGAAACTAAAGAGAAAATAGACAAATGGGACTACATCAAAATAAAAAGCTTCTGCACAGCAAAAGAAACCATCAACAAAACAACAAGAAAGCCCACTGCATGGAAGAACATATTCGCCAATGTTACATCTGATAAGGGACTAATCTCCAACATTTATAGGGAACTCATACAACTTAACAAAAGGAAGATAAACAACCCAATCAAAAAATGGGCACAGGACCTAAATAGATACTTTTTGAAAGAGAACATAAGGAAGGCCAAGGGACATATGAAAACATGCTCAAAGTCACTATTATCTGAGAGATGCAAATCAAAACAACAATGTGGTACCATCTCACACCTGTCAGAATGGCTATCAACAAATCAACAAATGACAAGTGCTGGAGAGGATGCGGAGAAAAAGGAACCCTCGTGCATTGCTGGTGGGAATGCAGACTGGTGCAGCCACTGTAAAGAACAGTATGGAGTTTTCTCAAAAAACTAAATATGGAACTCCCATTTGACCCAGTAATCCCACTTCTAGGAATATATCCCAAGAAACTAGAAACATTAATCAGAAAGGATGTATGCACCCCTATGTTCATAGTAGCACAATTTACAATAGCTAAGAATTGGAAACAGCCTAAATGCCCATCAGCAGATGAGTGGATTAAAAAACTGTGGTACATCTACACAATGGTACATCTACAAGGCTGTAAAAAGTAACTCCTACCATTCGCAACAGCATGGATGGTCCTGAAGAGCATTATGCTAAGCGAAATAAGTCAGTTAGAGAAAGATAAATATCACATGATCTAACTCATTTGTGGAAGATAATGAACAACATAAACTGATGAATAAAAATAGATCCAGAGACTTAAAAGCATTGAACAGACCATCCAACCTCAGAGGGAAGGCAGGGGAGGGTGCGAGGGTGGGGTAAGAGATCAACCAAAGAACTTGTATGTATGCATATAAGCATAACCAATGAACACAGACAGTAGGGAGTGAGGGCATGTGCTTGGTGGTGGGAGCAGCCAGGGAGAGTTCAATGGGGGAAAAAGAAGACATATGTAATACTTTAAACAATAAAGAATTTTTAAAAATTAGAGAAACTCCTGGTAAAGTTCTCTTCCTACACCAGTTTTTTTCCAACTAAATCTTTTAGAAAGGAATTGGAGACAACTGTAGGGTCTTTCTCATTTTTATTTCTTAACGATGAGCTCAAAATCAGTATGTCCAGTGCAAAATTTTGGTACTCTTCATTCCCACCTTTTAAACTTTATATATTTATTTCCTCTTGATACACATGAATTTAGTTTTTGGGTTTTGTCATTAATTGCTAAGGAATTTTAAGATAAAAATGCGAAGTCATTAACATCACGAGATACAAGGGCACTTTGGATTCCAAAATATCTTTATAGTGGGGGAGTAAGAGAAGCCTCACGTGTCACTTGCTTATTTTTTAAACTATTACTCTTTCAGCTCTAATCTTTGAATAATATATTTTTTCTACAATATAAAATGACTTTTTAAATAAAATCAGCACTGTAACATTATCTATTTTACAATAAATCTGAAAGAAAAATTTGGAAAAGAATATTCTTACACCAAATGGAATAGCTTGTTTTTTAACTTAAAATTTTTTTGGTTAATTGCCTAAACACCTAAATCAGTGAATAAGAATTCTCAGCATCCAATCCATGAATATAGAATACAATATAATTTATTCTACTTTTTACTTCAAAGCCACAGAGATGACATCCATATAATTATAAAGCCTACTCTACATTTTCAAGTTCTCAATCCAAACATATGGATTAGAACAGGTGACTTTATTCCTGGCAATATTCATGGAAGGGCCAGATTCCTCATAAAAAGACAAAATAAGTTTGATTGGGAGCCGGCCATTGTCGTACTCACCCATCAACAGAATTATGGAAGTCAAGAGGCAATCTTTTTTTCCTTTTTAAAATAGCAAAGGACCAAAAGAAGATTGGCTGACTGTTGAGTGGGCCCCATGTTAGAGTGCATAGCTCATCAGGATCAGGGCCAGCACCTGTGAGCAGTTATGTCATCTGCACTACAGCTTTTACCCCGGAAGGTATTTGAAAATACTTTACGCTCAAAATATATAGTATCCATTCCTTGTCCGTGAGGTCCCAAGTATAAATCTAAAGTGATAACGGGCTTCTTCAGTCCGAAGGCAGGACTTCTTTGCAGTAGAGTGTCTCCAGAGTTTCACAAAAATAAATAAAAGCAGCAGCTAATGTCTTTTCAGCTTCTTGACCGCTCTGCATTTTGTTGCTTCTTCCTCCTGTCTCATTCCCTCAAAGTCCTTTTGCATACCAGGTCTTAAACTCTTTGCTTCTTCCTTCTGCAGTTCTCTCCAACTACTCTCTATGTAACATAAGGCATAATCACTTTCATCTTTGTATTTTTTTCGGTCATAGCCAAAGAATGTGCTTGGATATTTTTTCCTGAGATTCTCCTTCATCTTCGATAAAATCTTCCATTTCGGAGTCATAGTCCTCATGTTCCTCCTCTTCACATTCTCAGGGTCTTTTGTAACCTCTAGGGAAGGGAAACTTTTCAGGACCTTGGGCAGATCTGTAGCCAGCTAAGGAAGGCTTCATTCCATTCATCTGTCCATTGCTGGGCTGGGTAATGATATTCTTAGAAGATACTGTTTCTGAGACAAAAGTGCATTAGGGCTTATGGGGAGGATCTGAGCTACTAACTCTTCACCCAGGTCCCAAGCTGCTCACTGGTCTTCTAGGGCCTGAACTGCTGATAGGCCATCCAGCTGGAACTGAGCCACTTACTGATCCCCCAGGGCCACTGACTGACCTCCTGGGGGTGGGGGGGCATTGAGCCACTCACTGGTCATCAGTCATGTGGACTGTGCACAGGCCACCCAGGGCCACCAGAACTGACCTCTGACTTCCCAGAACCACCTGAGCCACTGATGGGTCGTCCAGAGGCCCCTGTACTACTGACTGTCCTTCCAGGAGGATTTGAGTCACTGGCTGGCCTCTTGGTCCCACTGGTTGATCGCTCAGGTCCTGAGCTGGGGCTGCCATTCTGGCACCTGGGCATGGAGCCAGAACTAACTGTAGGCTAAACACTCTCTGTGCTGGGCTGCTCAGAAGCTGGGCTGGAGCTGCCTGGCTGCCTGACACCTGGACTCTTAGCCTTATGTGGGGTGACCACGGGTCCAGGTCTGGAATGGCTAGGATGGGGAGGAGATTTTTGGCTTTGTGCTCAGTAACAGATTTCTGAGTCCTTTTAGCAGAAGCCTTTGGAACACTTGGTGAATAGGTGCTCGAGTGGGTCTTTCCAGGCCCATTGAAAACAGGCCTGTCATGGTCCTCCCGAAACGAGGGTTGGGAGCAGTTGCTAGATCCTACTTTGGGCCTCTCTCCTGGCATAGATTTGGATGAAAACAAACCTAAATGTTTCTTATTAGCTGTGCTTGGTCTATAATTCTTCTCAGGGCGAGGAAGGGCAGTGCCCTTGGGAGAAGGATGCTTGTCCCCAGAAACTCTGCTAGGTTTCGTGCCCATACTTTCTGTCTAAGAGGGCACCTTTTTGGTCAGAGGCAGTCCTGCATCTGCCTCAGGTTCCTTTTTCATATGTCTTCCTTCCCTCCCTAAGTTCTTGTGCAGTCATAGGCCACTTTTCTGGTTTTTTTCACTACCTTGATTTCCACTGGTTCGTACTGCTTTTTCTCAGCCAGCCTGAGTAGGTCAGTGAAGTCGTGATGGTGGGGCACTTTTAAGGGGGACCTTTGGTTTATTTTCAACTTTGGGAGGAGGTTCTTGCTCTTCTTCATACTCCTGCTCTGATGCTGCCTGATTGTGTTCTAAGAATTCTTCCTCTTCTTCCATCTCATACTCTTGGTCTGTTCCCTGACTAGTGTGGCTTTCCATTGCCTATCTTTTTTTTTTACTTTTCCTCAACAGGAATCCCATTTAACCATGGAAATTGTCCTTTGTCCTCTTGGCCATAGCTCTTGCTTTCTTGTCGTGTTTTAGCTCAATTCGCTTTTTGAGTAGTTCTTCTTTTCTCCTTTTCCTGTATGGCTTTTCTTCTGAGCTCCTCCTCTTTTCTTTTGAGAAAAGCTTGCACACTGCTGATTGGACACCCTTAACTTTTGGGTCTTTTAGGCAGGACCCACTGCCAAACTATACCTTTTCAGTGTGCTGTTGGTTCCTTGTCCTTTAGAAGCTATCATGAGAATTTCCCTGAAATCCATGTTGACCGAACTGGATAGAATGGGCCGCCTCTCAGAGAGGGATGAGAACGCATCTTACCCGGCGGCCAGCTGCAGCCAAATGAACTGGCTGGCCGCCTCTTTCCTACCTCTACTCAGCACCACCACTTTTGGCGCTGTCCAAGGTGCTCTGCCCACCCCCTTCCTCAAACGGCTTATATCCTTACAGGTCCAACGCTGCGCTCCCACCTTTGAAACTTTAAATAAAAGTTTTACATCCACAGATAAATTAGTAGATTGTTCCACATTCATTGACATAATCATTCAGTTGAGAATAAGTTACTTTAGTTTAATTGTTAAATCTTAGTTCAGCCTGGCTGGTGTGGCTCAGTGGATTGAGTATTCTCTCAGGCACCAAGAGGTCGCTGGTTCGATTCCTGGTCAGGGCACATGCCAGGGTTGTGGGCTCAATCCCCAGAAGGGGGCATGCAGGAGGCTGCCAATTGAAGTGATAGCTCTACCTCATCGATGTTTTAGTCTCTCTCTTCCTTTCCCTTCCTCTCTCTCTGAAAACCAATATTACCATATATTTTTTAAAATCTTAGTTCAGAAAATGGTGATGGACACGTACTCCCAAAATGTCTGAATACTTGCTTATATGGTGAAGAAACAAAAGTTCATATCGATTTTTTTACTAACAATCAATAATCTTACTTATTTAATATCTTTTTTATTTATTTCAGAAAGGAAGGGAGAGATAACATGCATATAAATACATATCCTTTAAAACAGTACATAAAACATATAATCAAAGAAAATGTACAATGGCAACAAAACACATAAGATGCCTAGGAATGATCCACAATCTGTATAAATAAAACTTTAAAATGCTACCCAATAACAGACCTTGAACAACTGGACAGTAACATCATATTCTTGGGAAGAACAATCATAATGAAGTCAATCTCCCAATGTTGATTATAAATTTATTATGATTTGATTAAAATATCAGCAAGATTTTTAAGACCAAAACAAGCTCATTTAAGTTCACATGTTAAAATGAAAAATGTAAAAGAAAATTCTGGCGTAGCCAGCATGGCTCAGTGGTTGACCCATGTATCAGGAGGTTACAGTTCGATTCCTGGTCAGGGCACATGCCCTGGTTGCAGGCTTGATCTCCCCAGTGGGGAGTGTACAAGAGACAGCTCTCTCATCATTGATGTTTCTGTCTCCCTCTCCCTTCCTCTCTGAAATTAATAAACATATCTTTAAATAGAATTCTGAGAAAAACAAATAAATGAATAAAAGCTACCCCAACCAGATAGAACAATGTATTGTGTTATAAACTACAGTAATTTAAAAACTTGGGCAATGTCCTGTAAATAGATAAACTGATGGAACAGAAAACAAAGTCCAGTAATAGACTCAAATACATATGGAAATTTGGTAAAATAAAAATATCTCCTTAGATCAGTGGGGAAATATGCATTATATAATAAAGAATGTTAGAAGAACTGAATGGGGAAAAATACTGAACCAAAATTAACTCATTTTACTCATAACTAATACAAAAACTGAAAGCTACTGAAAACCCAAGGGTACAAAGATATCAAAAGTGAAAGAATGGAAAAAATATATTAAGCAAACAAGCCAAATAAAAAGTATATGATAACACAGAACACTTGAAGGCAAAAAGCATTACTATAAATAAAGAGCACTTCATATCAATAATTTCATTTTACCAGAAATATCCAAATTCACAAGCACTTCATAACATGAAATCAAAGTACATACAAGAGAGCTACAAGGGAAACTAGATACATTTATAATCATAATAAATTTAATACACCTCTCTCCTTCGGAGACAGAGCATACCTCTTTCAGAACCAATAGCCTCACACAAAGACTTCAGTGAGGATGTAAAACACTTCAACAACCTGAGCAGCAAACTGCATTCAACATTCAGATAACCCACTACACCCAACAACCTTTCCTGCTAAAGGCATGAAGATGTTATTCCCAAGCTGCACATGCATACAAATCCTTTGGTTGATCTCTCCCCTGCCCCCACCCTCCCTTGTCTTCCCTCTGAGTTTTGACAGTCTGTTTGATGCTTCTCTGTCTCTGGGTTTATTTTTGTTCATCACTTTATCTTGTTCATTAGATTCCACAAATGAGTGAGATCACGTGATATTTATCTTTCTCTGACTGGCCTATTTAGCTCAGCGTAATGCTCTTCAGGTCCCTCCATGCTATTGTGAATAGTAAGAGTTATTTCTTTTTTACAGCTGCATAGTATTCCATTATGTAAATGTACCATAGTTTTTTAATCCATTCATCTGCTGATGGGCACTTAGCTGTTGCCAAATCTTAGCTATTGTAAATTGTGCTGGGTGCATATAATTTTTCTGCTTGGTGTTTCTGATTTCTTGGGATATAGTCCTAGAAGTGAGATTACTGGGTCAAATGGGAGTTCCATATTTAAGTTTTTGAGGAAACTCCATACTGTTTTCCACAGCGGCTGCATTCCCACCAGCAGTGCACAAGGGTTCCTTTTTCTCCACATCCATGCCAGCACTTGTCGTTTGGTGATGATAGGAAAGTTCGTAGTTTTAAAAGTTCTGAAACACGCTCCCAAATAGCATTTCATTCAGCACTCAGAGATGCTCCACTATAGCCCCCCCTGGTCCTGCTGACCCGCACTGAGGTGCTACTCCCAAGATGCACCTGAGACGGCAGCGGAGGAGCACTTCAATTATTTTTTACGTGAACCTGCTGGACTATGAAGCAGGTTTCAACTAACTTTAAAGAATTGAAATTATATACAATATGTTTCTTGTTGTCATTGTAGTTAATCCAGAAATCAGGAACAGAGGTACCTAGAAACTCCTTATATTTAAAGGTTGTGAAATACACGTCTAACCCAAAAAATACATCACAATTCAAGTTAAAAAATAAGTCGAACTGAATGATAATACCACATACCAAAACTTATGAAAAAATGTGCACTCATAAATGCATATATTAGGAATAAAAGTTGAAAATTTACATTTTTTGCAGCCATATTAAAATCTAAAATAGTAAATTAAATAGAGAGAAAAGAGAAGAAAGAAAATGTGCACATGTAGAGATGTCTGAAGGGGGATATACTTAAAATGATAGCAGTTTTTTTAACTCTTAGGGTAGAATTTTGAATTAACTCTATATTTTATTGCTTAAGTAAACTGCACACACAAAGCTATTTTCATTTTAGGAAAAATGTTCTAGAGGAAAACATGGGATAATCTACACTAATAAAAGAGAAACATGCAAATTGGTGTCACTCTGCTACACCCACCCGCCAATCAGAGCAACTATGCAAATTAACCCAACAAAGATGGCAGTTAATTTGCATACACAGGTGTGGAGCGAAGACTGAAGACTGAAGAGGCTTGGCTTCTCCACTGCAGCCGCGGCAGAGAAGCCAAGCCTATCTGCAGCCGGACCAAAGGCCTGGGTCCTGGGTGCCGGAGGAAAACCGGTGCTGGCAGCCAGGGGGAGGAAGGCCTATTGTGCGAATCTTTGTGCAATGGGCTTCTAGTCCTATAATAAAAGGCTAATATGCAAACTGACCAAATGGCAGAACAACTGGTCGCTATGATATGCACTGACCACCAGGGGATAGACGCTCAATGAAGGAGCTGCCCCCTGGTGGTCAGTGTGCTCCCACAAGGGGCATGCTGCTCAACCAGAAGATGGGCTCACCACTGAGTGCAGCAGTGGTGGCGGGAGCCTCTCCCACCTCCGCAGTAGTGCTAAGGATGTCCAACTGACAGCTTAGGCCCCTCAGTAGGACATCCCTGGAGGGCTCCCGGACTGCAAGAGGGAGCAGGCTGGGCTGAGGGGACACCCCCCCCCCCCCAGTGCACAAATTCCATGCATGGACCTCTAGTTTATAAGTGATAAGCTAGACTGTTGTGATGGCAACACAAGTTTTTCCTTTGCTCACCAAGCCTGGTCTCTTAGTCTAAAGAGAATAAAAATTCTTCCTAATTGTTTAGCCCAAAGTGGCTCCTTTCATAGTCTGCAGCTCTTCATGAGCAATCCCAGCAGCTCTGGGAAAGGGAACCCTAAAGCTTGGAGCCCTGGAATCGACCTGAGCCTGGTTCTAACATTTATAAGCAATGTTCTTCTGAACACAGAACAGATTTCTCAGGGTTTTCATTTTGTAACTTGGAAAAAATCCTTTTTTTTCTTTTTGGTTAGTCCTCACCTGAGAATATTTTCTCCATTAATCTTTTAAAGAGTGGAAGGGAGGAAGGGAGCAGGAAAAAGAGAGAAAAGTCAATGTGAGGGAGACACATCGATTATTTGCCTCCTGTACTCATGGGGGATCAAACCTGCAACTCAGGTATATGCCCTTGACTGGGAATCAAACCTGCGACTCTTCCCATGTGGGCTGACCCTCTAACCACTGAACAATACCAGCCAGGCCAAATTCTCCTGTGTTATAGCTTAGAACATTTATTGCTGACAGACTGAGCCTCAGTGCCTTCCCTCTGCCTCCAGAGAGACTATAAGATGGGACCACGCAGCTCACTAGACTGACAGGGAAGCAGTGCACTCCAGATGCTGGTGGTCAGCTGCAGGGCATGCTCATGAAAAGTGGTCCCACAGGAAATGTTCACCAATGTCCACCTGCCTCTCGAATCAGGAAAAATCCTGCTAGTCGTCCTGTATCTGTGACCTACTGTTTGCCCCATGTCCCAACACCATCTACACTAATAAAAGACAAAGATGCTAATTGACAGTACCTTTGCTAAGCCATAAGCCACGCCCACCAGCCAATCAGAGCGACTATATGCAAATTAACCCAACCAAGATGGCAGCCAGCAGCCACGAAGCTGGAGCAAGCAGGAGGCTTGGTTGCCCGGGCAAAGGAGGAAGCCAAGCTTCCCGCGTGCCCTGAGCTGGCTGTGGCCTCTGCAAAAGGCAACAAAGTTTCAATTATAGAAGCTAAATAAATCCCAGATACCTGCTTCCAGCAAGCCTCCACTGGAAGCTTGGGTGGCTGGGGGCCATGGCCAGCCTGAAAACGGCCCTCAGCCCCTCCCCAGGCTGGCCAGGCACCCCATGGGGGACTCCCAACCTGAAGGGGCTGTGGCCAGCCTGCAGACAATCATCAGCCCCTCACCCAGGCTGGCCAGACCCTCAAGGGGTGAGGGTCCTTGCTGGGGGGCTTGGCCAGGCTGCAAACAGCCATCAGCCCCTCACCCTGGCTGGCTAGGCACCCGAGCAGGGACCCCCACCCTGAAGGGGCTGTGGCCAGCCTGCAAACAGCCATCAGCCCCTCACCCAGGCTGGCCAGGCACTCCTATATAATAAAAGGGTAATATGCAAATTGACCCTAACAGCAGAATGACTGGGAATGACTGGTCACTATGACACACACTGACCACCAGGGGGCAGATGCTCAATGCAGGAGCTGCCCCCTGGTGGTCAGTGCGCTCCCACAGGGGGAACTCTTCTCAGCCACAAGCCAGGCTGACAGCTGCCAGTACAGCAGTGGTGGTGGGAGCCTCTCCCACCTCCTCAACAGCGCTAAGGATGTCCGACTGCAGCTGAGGCCTGCTCCCCACTTGCAAGTGGACATCCCCCGAGGGCTCCCAGGCTTCCAGAGGGATGTCTTACTGCCAGCTTAGGCCCGATCCCCTAAGCCGGCAGGTGGTCATCCCCCGAGGGGTCCCAGACTGCAAGAGGGCACAGGCCAGGCTGAAGGATCCCCCTGGGTGCACAAATTTTTGTGCACCAGGCCTCTAGTTTATTTTATAAGGCACATTTTCACAACTGATCTAAGGAGACATCTTTATCTTACAAAATTTACGGATGGATTTCGGTAACTTACTAAACCTTCTACTCTGTTCAGTTAATTTGCATACAAATGAATGTGAAGAACAATGAGGTAATATTTGGTATATAAAACGCTTTGGGAAATGGTGGAGCAGGGTGATATTTAGGAAAAGCGCAGCACACTTGGCAGGTTATGTTTCTAAGACAACCCCAAAACAACAGGACATGTACAGGTGGGGGTGGTCAACAGGCTCCTGTTTGGAGCCTTAAGGCCTAAAGCTGAGGCAAATAGGCTGATGTTCCCTCCTGGAACCAGGTATCATCATGGAAACCTCTTAGGAAGAAATGGGGGAGAACTACAGGTTCTTTCTTAACTTACCTGACAATTTAAAATCAACATGCACAATGCAAGGCTGTGTCCTCTTTATTCCCACCTTTGGACGTTAAATGAAAGTTTTACATCCAGAAACTAAATTAGTAGATTGTTCCAAATTTCATTGATAAAATCATCCAGTCCCAAAAATGTTTCTTTAGATAACTTGATAAATCTTAGTTCAGGACAGGGTGAAGTAGATGTACTTCCAAAGTTTAGACTCTATGAAATATCAGGTTACTGGCTTAAAGTGGGGGAGAAACAAACTTCCCTCTAAACTCAAGGTTCTTTTCTGGTCTAATAATCAAATAGATATGACACAGATTAGCAACAGAAAATAACCACCTGTAAGACACACGTATGGATAGGCCCTTCACATACATGAGAGAGTCAGAGACCCTGCCTGCAGGAGAGGCTGAATCAAAAAGAAAACGTGGGTACACAAGGCATTCGGAGCTTGGGGCTTTCCAGTCCTTGCAAAATGATATGAGCAGATGCTTTAGGAGATGCTATCCCTAATATGTACACTAGGGGGCAGCAGAGAAGAGCATTTCCTTGGGCAGGAAAGGGGCGGGGCCACAGGTTCTTTCTGAGTCCTGCTCCTCCACAAACAGCTTAAGATCAAGATTCCAAGTATTGGCATCAGGGTGGCAGAATTTTGATCCCTTCATAAGCAATGTGAATTGTTTGTGACACCAGTATTCTTTAGATTGGTAAATGCATGAACAAACTCCTTTCTAGAAATAAACTTTCTCATAGTACAATTTTTTATGTTCCACAGGACATGTTTGCTAATACAGTGGGGCCTTGACTTACGAGTGTCCCGACTAACGAGTTTTTCGAGATACAAGCCGTCTCTCAGCCGATTTTTTGCTTTGAGTTGCGAGCTAAAATTCGGGTTACGAGCCAGCTTCAGATACCCCACCGCTAGTTGGCGCAGCAAATGTCACAGTGAACGCCACAACATCAGCCCAGCATCACGTGTCTCACTCGTTCACAATTGATTTGACATACGAGTAATTTGAGTTATGAGCTCCGTCACAGAACGAATTAAACTCGTAAGTCAAGGCTCCACTGAAGTCCCAATGTCTTTAGTGCCTCTATAAGATGAAGCTGTTATAGTGTACCCCGTGAAGGACACCTCAAGAAGTCGAATTAAAGAGTCATATTTATTGCAAATCCGGGACTACGAGGGGGCATTTCACTCTCCCAAATCTTGCAGTGTCCTCCCAGCTGCAACACCAGATTTATATAGGCAAAAATCACAAAGGTATTGATTACATCCCAGGGTTTGGAATGAGGAACCTGGTTCGCAAAAGAGCAGTTTACAGAAGCAGAATTAAGCATATTAATTATAGCTTTGGGTCTCCAGATCACTGAGTTGACAGGAACACATTATCTAGAGCCCTCGGGTCTTGGGACCACTGAGTTGACAGGGAAACATTATCTGGAACCCTCAGGTCTTGGGATAATTGCGCTGTCCTGGTTCCCAGGTACAGAGGAATTTGCTTTCTAAAACCAGTAAGATCACAATCAATGGGATATTCACATTACAATCAATAAGGCATTCAATCAAATGGGATGATTTATATAATTCAGAAAATCAAAATAACTTTTCTATTGTTAAGCCAAACAGCAGGGTTAGAGTTAAACTACAGTTTCTACCTGCGATGATTGCTACCATACTTCAAAGCAAAGCATGAATAAATCTATGTTCAGTAACCCCACTCCTCACCCAAACTCTCACTATATCACAGCACACAATACACTAACACACACACCGTTTCCCACACCAGCCACCCCCTGCTGGCCCTCTGTAGGTGACACTCTTCCTGCCTCATCTTTCCTCAGGTTTGTGGAGACGCCCCAGGGCCTATGGAGATGCCTCTACATGTCTGCGGAGGCTCAGCAACATGGCGCCACCTGAGGCAGGAGAAGTGTCTCGGGCTCGCTTCCTGGCCCGGCTGAGCTGCAGGACAGTCATTGGACGCCAGCACCACAGGCTGACGGCACAAGCGCCATGTGGGTCAGAGAGGAAACTCAGGTGCTCCCTGCCAAGAACATGACTCCCTGGGAGAAACTGCAGGCACCTGGATATTGTTGCTGTTCTTTTCAAATGCTCACTCTTTAAGGACCGTTCTACACTGTAACTAAGCTTGATTTTTTAGTTTCCAGAATTTGCCATCAAAAGCTTTTCTCTTTGAAATTGTAACATTTGTCATATTGTGACGTTCTCAGATTACCTACAGGGGACACAATTTCATTTACATAAACTTCTGTTTTCTAGAATACCATGCGTCCAGACCCTGACCTCATTTTAAATTCAAAGAAAGTTGTTCCTACTTTATTTAATCATTAAAAAACTCAAAAATAAGAAAGAGAATTTTTCTACCTCCTCACATGATATTTCTTCATGTTTTTTCCCCAAGCTTAAACTGCCTATATATGTGTGTGTCTGCACTTAATCATCACTAATTATAGAGAGAGAGAAAGGGGAGACAGACAGAGAAACATCCATGTGACAGAGAAACATGGGTTGGTTGCTGGGATCCCAGCCTCACCCTTTGATGTGCACAGGAGGACAGTCCAGCTGACCGGCAGCTCTACACAGGTTTCTCCGTAGCTAACACACATCATTGCTTTTGTAAAGCTGGGGAGAGCAAAACAAAAGTAGCTTAGCACAGAAGAAGGAACAGGAGAGAGCCAGGAGGGCACATTGCTCTCTAGACAGGAGCCTAGGGGCGCTGTGTCTCCCGGAGAAACAAAACTCCAAGTGACAAAAGTGAGCAGAGAAAGCTGGCCTCACTGTGGCACCAGCTCTCATCCTGACCACAACCCCATAGCCAGCCCAGCCCCCCCCCCTCCCGCCCCCGCCCCCACCACCCTCAGCTCCTCCCCCTGCTCCCCTCTCCCCTCAGGTCCCAGCCATGCTGCTTCCTTCTCTTCCTTCTTCAGGCAGTTTCTGCACTTTGGGAATGTCAGGGAATTTGGACAGTTTTTCTAAGTTGTGGCGACTAGTATTAGGAAACTATTTATGTCACTTACTTCAAACCTAAATTGGTAACTTGTGTTTTCTCTTTTTCTTTCTGATTAGTCTAGTTAGGGTTGGATAACATTTATTGATTTTTTTTCCAATAAACAATATTTGGTTTCAGTACATTTGTATAGTGTTTGTTTATTTGCTCTTTCACAAGTACTCATGTCTTTGTTTAACTTTTTCAGCTATATACCTTGGGCCTAGTTTGCTCGTTTTTCTAGCTTAAGGTGGCAGTTAGGGCTACTGACTTTATGCTTTTCTTTGCATCTAATATAACCACATTTTTCTTAGTTACCTAATTTCATTCCACAAATTTTAATGGGTTGTGTTTATATTCAGTTCCAAATATAGTCTAATTTTTCTTGTGATTTTTTGTCTTTGACCCTTTTATACTGAGGGCCATTTGGATATTTTTAACATACAAAGTTATAAACTTAAAAATTAGCCTGTTATATTTGGTCACACATTTAATTAACCTCCCCTAATGCCATGGCAGGGGCAGACCCAGTGATTTCTCAGGCCTTAAAAAGGCCAACAGGCCAGACCTTCCCCAACCCTGATGCAGAATATTGTAGTTTTATTCCCAGCTATTTTTGTGACTGAATTCTAATTCTAAACTTTCATATTTTGTATGAAAGAACGTACAATTCTTTTCCACTGAGACATTTTTGTGGCCTAGAATGTAGTCTATGTTGGTGAATATTCCCAATACATTTGGGTGGAAAATGCTCTCTACTGTTGTTGGATAGAGGTTTCTATAAATGACAATAAACTTAAATCAAGTAATAAACCATAACTCTCAGGTTCAGATATTCTATATCCTTGTTGAGTTTTTTCCCTAATTTGTTCTATCAAATTCTAACACTCTTGAGAGGAGAGTGTTAAAATCTCAAGGTTTTCTAGAATTGTCTATTGCTTCTTTCAATTTTGTCAGTTTTGAGTATTTTGAAGTTATATTATTTAATCATACATATTTAGGAGTATCTTCTTGTTGAAATGATCTTTTTCATTATTATGGAATAGCCCTTTTTAACACTGATGATTTTCATTGTTCTAAGATTTCTTTAATGTTAATTCATATAACCACTTCACTTTTCTTATATTAATGTAGTCACCACAGCTTTCTTATAAGAATTTTTAAGTCATTTTAAAGAAATCATTTTACTTGCACACCTCTTGGTCCCTTTATAACTTTACAATTAAAATTTGGGGAGCAGGGTGTGGGGAGCTGATACAGGTTTAAGCCTCGGACTGACCTGTTGGCAAAGTCACAAACAAGTCCCAGCTTAGAGGGCACAGTCCTCTTAGCATAATTAGGCTTGACCTTATGACACTCCCTAGATCTTATCTGGGAAGCTAATGGGCTGAGGGAAGTGCAGGAAGTGTAACTATGGTCAAAACAAGTGAAACTCACAAGAACAGTGTAACTATGATAACCACTGCCTTGTTTACCTCTGACTATAAAATGGTTGGTGCGGCCTGAGCACCAGTGGAAGTCCTTCCTCTTGAGTTGGACTTACCCACCTGGCCCCCCAATATTCCCAAATTATCTCTTCTCTTTTCTCTTTTATTTGTGTCCGGCTCCTCTTCCAGATCCTGAACCCTGAACCACGTGGGACATGGAGGGAAACATTTACAACAGCAGGGGCCAGCTGGCATGGCTCAGTGATTGAACGTTGTTGATCTATGAATCAGGAGGTCCTAGGTTTGATTTCCAGTCGGGGAACATGCCCTGGTTGCGGGCTCGATACCCAGCGTGGGGCGTGCAGGAGGCAGACAATCAATGATTTTCTCTCATCATTGATGTTTCTATTTCTCTCTCCCTCTCCCTTCCTCTCTGAAATCAATAAAAACATATATATATAAAAGTGAGGTGGGGAGAAGGGGGACATCTGTAATACTCGGAACAATAAAGATTAAAGAAAGAAAAAGGGGGCCTATTTATGAAGAATTAATTCACTTAATATATTCAGAACTATCCTTTAAAAAACTAAAATAAAATTAGATGGTTGGTTGCTTTTTTTTGGTACTAAGCATCTCAATAAGTCTTTTAATCCAGTCATACATTGTCTGCCTTTTTTATTTGACAATTTAGTCCACTTCTTATTTCATTTCATTTGTTTTTTTAATATCCTCACCCGAGGATATGTTTACTGATTTTATTTATTTATTTATTTATTTATTTATCTATTTATTAGCAAGAGAGGGAGAAAGAGAGAGACAGAAACAATAGTGTGAGGGAGAGCCGAAACCGGTTTGGCTCAGTGGATAGAGCGTCGGCCTGCGGACTGAAGGGTCCCAGGTTCGATTCCGGTCAAGGGCATGTACCTGGGCTGCGGGCACATCCCCAGTGGGAGATGTGCAGGAGGCAGCTGATCGATGTTTCTCTCTCATCGATGTTTCTGGCTCTCTATCTCTCTCCCTTCCTCTCTGTAAAAAATCAATAAAATATATTTAAAAAAAAAAAAAAATAGTGTGAGGGAGAAATATGAGAATATTGAACCCACAACCTAGGTATATGCCCTGACTTGGAATCAAACCCTCAGCCTTATGGTATATGAGGCAATGCTCCATCCACCTGAGCCACTGGCCAGGGTTAGCCCATTTATTTTTGATGAAATATTTGCCCATCTGAGGTTTAATTCTACCATCATTTTACAATTTGTTTTTATTGGCTCACTCATTTAATTTTTTTCTCTCTCAAACTTTTTCCTTTGGGCTCATGGATTATCTTTGAGCTCCATTTCATGTCCTCTGCTGACCTATCAGCAATGGCTTTATTGGTAGTATTATTGTTTTTATGACTGTTATTGTTTCAGTCATGGTCTAAGATTTATCTATTTGTCTTTAACTTACCAAAGTCTAGCTTCATATCATAGCATACCACTTCCATGCACTATTAAAATCTTACAGTACTGACTTTGTTTTCTCTTGCATGATCCTTTTATTTTTAATTTACTCAGCTGATTTGCATTTAAAAATAATAATTTTTAGTTTCCACATTTTACTATTCTAGTGATTCACAATTTATCATTTCTGCCACTTTTATTTTTAACTTTTTCCAGTTTATCCTTGTTGTGAGAATATCATAGGGAATGTGCACTCCCCATGTGTCATGTCAAGAGGGATCCAGAGAGAGAAGAAACCTGCCGGCACCTCGCCCAGGGCCAGGCTGGAGCCACCACTACCTTGGAGAACATTCCCTGGAATTTCCAGCTGTGGTCCAGCTGAGGAGGTGACATAACCAGGAAGGAAGAAGGCAGCTGGAGACAAGTAGGAAGGGCGAGATCGCAAGAGGGGTTGCTCAGAGCAACACACACACACACACACACACACACACACACACACACACACACACACGCCGCCTGTGGCGTCCGTGGGGCGGGGCGACCCGCATCGTCCATGCAGCAGCAAAAAGGCGGGTGGCTGCTGGCGGCGGTGGAGTCCACACCCGCACAAGGAGACAGTGAGGAGAGAGCCACAGTTTTGATTCCTTCCCCCCCCCACTCCCCCCCCCCCCCCCCCCCCCGGTTTTTCTTTCTTTTATCTCTAAACCCAGAGCACAGGCGTCTTCAATTGCAGGTACACACCCAGGCAGTGGCGCAGGGAGGGAGGCACTGACTGAGGTGCGTGAGGGAGGCAGGGAAGGAAGCAGGGCCGGGAGACCTGGAAAAGCAGGAGCCAAAAGAGGGGCCATCTGCCCACTGTTCTAGGAACCAACTGATAAAAGCTCCAGGGCCCAGCTGACCCCATTGGTCTCCATGCAAGGACCTCTGGCCAACCACGGCCAGAGTCACATTTTGGGCCACTGGCGGCGGAGGAGTAGGTCTGACACAGGAAAAACACCCATCATAGTCCCTGAAATTGAAACAGCACCAACCCCTCCTAAAGCCCAGTCAGAAACAGACTCTGGAGAGATGAAGACTGACAGCTGGCGGACAGGCAAGCCTGCTGGCAGCCAAGGCCTGTGGAGAGGGACACAGCGGTGGAGTGAGGATCGCTGGCAGCTCCAAGCAGGTGCTAAACGCCACAGACAGTGCCTGGCAGTGGCCAGCAGCTACGTCTTCACAGGAAGCACAGCATCCGCAGACAGAACAGAGGGTGAGGTCCTGAACCAGCCCCCGTGGGGCAGTAAAACATGGCTGAAGCGAACGACACTTCATTTATTTATTTTTTATTTTATCCCCATTATATTTTGCAACTTTTTCTTCCTCTCTTCTCTTTTTTCCTCCAATTTTTCTTCTCCTTTCTCCTTTTTGTTTTTTTCTGTTTCCTTTATTTTTCCCCCTTTACAATCGAACTATCTGTTTTATTGATTTGTTATTATTCTGTCTCTGTTGTTTTGTTCATATATTAATTTTTTTCCCTTTGGTTGATCTCTTATCCCCCTCTCCCCCATCCCACTCTCCCTTGCCTTCCCCCTGAGGTTTAACAGTCTGTTCAATGCTTCTAAGTCTATGGGTCTATTTTTGTTCATCAGTTTATGTTGTTCATTATATTCCACAAATGAGTGAGATAATGTGATATTTATCTTTCTCCAATTGGCTTATTTTGCTTAGCATAATGCTATCCAGGTCCATCCATGCTGTTGTGAATGGTAAGAGTTCCTTCTTTTTTACAGCAGTGTGGCATTCCATTGTGTAGATGTATCACAGTTTTTTAATCCACTCATCTGCTGATGGGCACTTAGGCTGTTTCCAAATCTTAGCTATTATAAATTGTGCTGCTATGAACATAGGGGTGCATATATCCTTTCTGATTGGTGTTTCTGATTCCTTAGGATATATTCCTAGAAGTAGGATTACTGGGTCAAACGGGAGTTCCATACACTATTTAAGTTTTCGAGGAAATTCCATGCTGTTTTCCAGTGTCTGCACTAGTCTGCATTCCCACCAGCAGTGCAGAAGGGTTCCTTTTCCTCCACATCCTCACCAGCACTTGTTTGTTGATTTGTTGATGATAGCCATTCTGACAGGTGTGAGATGGTACCACATTGTCATTTAGATTTGCATCTCTCAGATGATTAGTGACTTTGAGCATGTTTTCATGTCCTTTGGCCTTTTGTATGTCCACTTTCAAAAAGTGTCTATTTACTAGTAGGTCCTTTGCCCATTTTTAAATTGGATTGTTTATCTTTCTTTTGTTAAGGTGTATAAATTTTGAAAAGTAGACTCTTATCTGATATAAAATTGGCAAATGTTCTCCCATGCAGTGGGCTTTCTTGTTTGATGTAGTCCCATTTGTTTATTTTCTCCTTAGTTTCCATTGCCCTAGGACAGTGATGGGGAACCTTTTGAGCTCAGCGTGTCAGCATTTTGAAAAACCCTAACTCTGGTGCCATGTCACATATAGAAATTTTTTTATCTTTGCAACCATAGTAAAACAAAGATTTATATTTTTGATATTTATTTTATATATTTAAATGCCATTTAACAAAGAAAAATCAACCAAAAAAATGAGTTCGCATGTCACCTCTGACACTCGTGTCATAGGTTCGCCATCACTGCCTTAGGAGCTGTCTCAGTGAAGATATTGCTACGACAAATGTCTGATATTTTGCTGCCTATGTATTATTCTAAGATTTTTATGGTTCCTGTCTTACATTCAAGTCCCTTATCCATTTTGACTTTATTTTTGTGTGACTTTATTTTTGTGTATGGTGTATGTTGGTGGTCTAGTTTCTTTCTTTTTTTTCTTTTTTTTTTCTTTTTTGCATGTATCTGTCCCATTTTCCCATCACCATTTTTTAAAGATATTTTTATTTATATCAGAGAGGAAGGGAGAGAGAGAGAGAGATAAAAACATCAATGATGGGAGAGAATCATTGATTGGCTGCCTCCTGCACACCGCCCCCCCCCCCAAACTGGGGATTAAGCCTGCAACCCGGGCATGTACCCTTGACCAGAATTGAACCCATGACCCTTCAATCCACAGGCTGACACTCTATCCGCAGAGCCAAGCCCACTAGGGCCCCAACACCATTTATTGAAGAGTCTTGACTCATTGTATGCTCTTGCCTCCCTTGTCAAATATTAATTGAGCATAATGGCTAGTGTTGATTTCTGGGTCCTCTGTTCTGTTCGTTCTTGTGCCAGTACCAAGCAGTTTTGAGAACAGTGGCTTTGAAATACAGTTTGATATCCGGTATTGTGATCCCTCCAACTTTGTTCCTCTTTCTCAGGATTGCTGCAGCTATTCTGGGTCCTTTTTATTCCATATGGATTTTTGGAGACTTTGTTCTAGGTCTATAAAATATGTCGGTATTTTAATGGAGATTGCATTGAATCTATATATTGCTTTGGGTAGTATGGACATTTTAATGATGTTGGGTCTACCAATCCATGAACACAGTATATTCTTCCATTTGTTTACATATTCCTCTATTTCTTTTTTCAATGTCCTGTAATTTTCCAAGTATAGGTCTTTTACCTCCTTAGTTAAGTTTATTTCTAGGAATATTAGTTTTTTTGTTGCAATGGTAAATTGGATTTTTTTTTCTCTTTCTGTGAGTTCATTATTGGTGTATTAAAAAGCCATACATTTCTGGGTGTTAATTTGTATCCTGCTACATTGCCAAATTCATTTATTAAGTCTAGTAGGTTTTTGATGGAGTCTTTAGGGTTTTCTATATACAATATCATGTCATCTGTGAATAATGACAGTTTTACTTCTTTGGCAACTTAGATCCCTTTTATTTTTTCTTCTTGTCTGATCACTATGGATAGCATTTGCACTACCATGTCGAACAGGAGTGGTAAAGTAGTTATCCCTGTCTTATTCCTGTTCTCAGGGGAAATGATATTAGTTTTTGCCCAATGAGTATGCTGTTGGCTGTAGGTTTGACATATGGCCTTTATTATGTTGAGGTATGATCCTTCTATTCCCATTTTGCTGAGAGTTTTTATCAAGAAAGGGTGTTGAATTTTGTTAAATGCTTTTTCTGCATCAATTGATATGACTCTGTGATTTTTGACTTTCAATTTGTTTATGTGATGTATCATGTTGATTGATTTGTGGATATTATACTAGCATTGCATCCCTGGAATAAATCCCACTTGGTCATGGTGTATGATCTTTTGAGTGTAATGCTGGATTGGATTTGTGAGATTTTTTTAAAATAAATCTTTATTGTTCAGATTATTACATTTTTTCCTCTTTTTCCCCCCATAGCTCCCTTCCACCCAGTTCACACCCCACCCTATGCCCCTACCCGCCCCCCACTGTCCTCATCCATAGGTGTACGATTTTTGTCCAGTCTCTTCCCACACCCCCCACACCCCTTTTCCCCCGGAGAATTGTCAGTCCATTCCCTTTCTATGCCCCTGATTCTATTATATTCACCAGTTTACCCTGTTCATCAGATTTTTTATTCACTTGATTTTTAGATTCACTTGTTGATAGATATGTATTTGTTGTTCATAATTTTTATCTTTACCTTTTTCTTCTTCTTCCTCTTCTTAAAGAATACCTTTCAGCATTTCACAGAATACTGGTTTGGTGGTGATGAACTCCTTTACCTTTTTCTTATCTGTGAAGCTCTTTATCTGACCTTCAATTCTGAATGATAGCTTTGCTGGGTAGAGTAATCTTGGTTGCAGGTTCTTGCAATTCATCACTTTGAATATTTCTTGCCACTCCCTTCTGGCCTACATAGTTTCTGTTGAGAAATCAGCTGACAGTCGCATGGGTACTCCCTTGTAGGTAACTAACTGTTTTTCTCTTGCTGCTTTTAAGATTTTCTCTTTGTCTTTTGCCCTTGGCATTTTAATTATGATGTGTCTTGGTGTGGTCCTCTTTGGATTCCTTTTTTGGGGGGTTCTCTGTGCTTCCTGGACTTATAAGTCTATTTCTTTCACCAGGTAGGGGAAGTTTTCTGTCATTATTTCTTCAAATAGATTTTCAATATCTTGCCCTCTCTCTTCTTCTGGCACCCCTATAATTTGGATGTTGGTATGCTTGAAGTTGTCCCAGAGGCACCTTACACTATCTTCATATTTTTGGATTTTTTTTTTCTTTTTGCTTTTCTGGTTGAGTATTTTTTGTTTCTTCGTATTTCAAATCTTTGACTTGATTATTGTGATCCTCTTGTCTGCTGTTGGATCTCTGTATATTATTCTTTATGTCAGTCAGTGTATCCTTAATTTCTGTTGGTCCTTTTTTATATCCTTCAGGGTCTCACTAAATTTATCGGTGGTTTCTAGAAAATTCTTGAAAAACCTTATAACCATGGTTTTGAACTCTATATCCAGTAGTTTGCTTTCCTCCATTTCTGTCATTTGTGACCTGTTTCTTTGTCTCCGCATTTTGGCTGCTTCCCTGTGTTGATAGAGTGGCTTTGTGTGCTAGGTGTCCTATAGGGCCCAGTGGCTCAGCCTCCCAAATTACCTGAGGTTAACACTCTTAGTGCACCCCTTTGTGGGCTGTATGCACAGTCTTGTTGTAGTTAAGCCTTGATTGTAGTTGGTATCACTGGGAGGAATTGACCTCCAGGCCAATTGGCTGTGAGAATCAGCTGTGTCTACGGTGGGAGAACTTCTGTGCTGGAGACACCCTTCTGGGGCAAGACTTGCTTCAGTGGGGCTTTGGTGCTCATTGAGTCTGCCCCTTGAGTGTGTCCCTTATGGATCTGAGGAGTTGAAATCTGGTTGGTCCCTCTCTGACCACTGGGTACACTGGCTCTTGGATCTCTAAGGAGGTGCTAATTTAGCCTCTGCCTGAGGCTACCCAGCAGGAGCTATGGAAAGATCTGCAGATTCCCCTTCCTTGTTTGGGGTTTGGAGGTGCCCAGATGAGGCCCAGCTGTGAAGCAATGCAAGCTGCTGTGGGGCCTTGAGCCTTCTTTTGGATGTTCTGGGTCTTTCTGACCCAGCTGCAGTTTGTTAGGTAATTTTAGATCTCAAAGGGCCAGCCCATTCATAAGCAAAAGCCTCTGCTTGCAGCTTGGGTGGGGTGGGGTCTCAGGGAATCAACAGGGTGGAGCAAGCAGCTATGGCTTCTCCTCAGTCCTACCTTAAGAGGCCCCGTGTCTCAGTGTCCCGGTAATCGCTGCAAGCACCTCTGAGAGAAAGCCACCCTCATGTTCTAACCGATGCCAGACAGTCCAGTTTCTCCCTGTATGAGTCTGGGTCCCCAGAGACTCGCCCAGAACTGGAGTTCAGAGAAGTTGGGAGCTTGTGTCTCCTCCTGATTGAAAAAGACACTGGCGTCCTCCATTGCCAGCCCTGTCTGCGTGAGCCTCGGTACCTCTGCACTTTACTTCTACACCTCCTCTGAGTCTCAGTGTGCTTTTCTCTTTCCTTATAGTTGTAGAATTTCCACTCAGCCAGCCTTCTTGTGGTTCTGGGTGATGTCCGTTTTTTCTTTTCATTGTATTTTTGAAGTTGTTGTGGGAGGCAGCAATTTCCGGTGTTTACCTATGCCGCCATCTTGGTTTCTTCGGATTTGAGAGAATTTTGTTGAGTATATTAGCACCTATGTTCATCAGGATTATTAGCCTGTAATTCTCTTTCTTTGGGGTGTCTTTCTCTGCTTTTGGGATTAGGGTAATGCTGGCTACTTAGAAAAAACTTGAAAATGTTCCTTCCTCTTCAATTTTTTGTAATAGTTTGAGGAGGGTAGGTTTTAGTTCTTTGAATGTTGGTAAAACTCCCCTGTGAAGCTGTCCAGCTCAAGGCTTTTGTTTGCTGGAAGGTTTATTTTTTTTCGGCTTCAATTTCCTCCATAGTTATCGACCTATTCAGATTTTTTAATTCTTCCTGATTGAGTTATGGAAGATTGTATTTTTCTAGGAATATGTACATTTCTTTGAGGTTGACCAGTTTGTTGGAATAGAGTTGTTCATAGTATTTTTTTTTTTATAATCCTTTGGATTTCTGTGGGGTCTGTTGTTATTTCGACTCTTTCTTTTCTGATTTTGTTTATTGTGGTCCTCTCTCTTTGATCCTAGGTGACAGATTCATCAATCTTGTTTATCCTGTCAAAGAACCAGTTCTTGGTTTTGTTAATCTTTTGTATTGTTTTTTGGTCTCTATGTCATTTATTTCCACTCTGATCTTTATTTTCTCCTTCCATCTACTCACACTGGGCTTTCCTTGTTGCTCTCTAATTCTTTAAGATAATTTATTACCTGTTTTTCTTGATTTTTGAGGTAGATCTGTAGTGCTATGAACTTCACTCTCATAACTGCTTTCACTGTGTCCCATTGTTTTTGGATTGTTGTGTTTTCATTGTCATTTGTCTCCAGGATATTTTTTTTTTATTTCTTCTTTGATCTCATTGGTAACCTAATCATTGTTTAATAACATGCTATTTAGTCTCCAAGTGTTTAATTTTTTTATTGTTTTTATTGTAATTGATTTCTAATTTTATGCCATTGTGATCTGAGAAGATGCTTGATATGATTTCAATCTTCGTGAATCTGAGACTTTGCCTGTGTCCCAATATGTGGTCTATCTTTGAAAATGTCCCATGTGCACTTCAGAAGAATGTATATTCCATAGCTTTGGGGTAAAATGTTCTGAAGATATCCATTAAGTTCACCTGATCTAGTGAGTCATTTCAGATTGCTGTTTCTTTGTTGATTTTTTTTGTCTAGAGGATTTATCTAGTGATGTCAGTGGGGTATTACAGTCCCCTATTATGACTGTATTGCTGTTGATCTCTCCCTTGATATCTTCCACAAGTTTTGTATATATTTGGATGCTCCTACATTAGGTACATATATGATTACCAGAGTTATAGCCTCTTGTTGTATCACTCCCTTTACTATTATGAAGTGGCTTTCCTTATCTCCTATTATGGCCTTCACTTTCAGATCTATTATGTCAGATATAAGTATTGCTACCACAGCTTTTTTTTTTCCCCATTTGCCTGAAAATTTTTTTCCATCCCTTCACTTTCAGTCTGTGTGAGTCTCTTGTTCTGAGGTGGGTCTCTTGTAGACAGCAGATATTTGGGTCATGTTTTCTTATCCATTCAGCCACTGGATATCTTTAGATTGGAGCATTTAATCCATTTAACATTTAATGTTCTTATTGATAGGTACTGATTTGTTGCCATTTTTAATCTTTATGCCTGTTATTTTCTCTTTTTGCAACAGTCCCTTTAGCATTTCTTACACTGCTGGCTTGGTGGTAATAAACTCCTTTAGCCTTTTTTTGTCTGTGAAGCTCCTGATTTCACCTTCAATTTTGAATGATAGCCTTGCTGGATAGAGTATCCTTGGATTCATTCCCTTGCTTTGCATCACTTTGTATACTTCATTCCATTCCCTTGTGGCCTGATGTGTTTCTGCTGAGAAATAAGTTGATAGTCTAGTACGGGGGTGGGCAAACTTTTTGACTCGAGGGCCACAATGGGTTCTTAAACTGGACCGGAGGGCTGGAACAAAAGCATGGATGAAGTGTTTGTGTGAACTAATATAAATTCAAAGTAAACATCATTACATAAAAGGGTACGGTCTTTTTTTTTTTTTTTTTTTTTTAGTTTTATTCATTTCAGTCTGTGGATCTGGCCCGTGGGCCGTAGTTTGCCCACGGCTGGTCTAGTAGGAGATCCCCTGTAGGTAACTCTCTGTCTCTCTCTCTTGCAGCCTTAAGATTCTCTCTTTGTCCTTAAGGATTGTATTGTAATTACGACGTGTCTTGGTGTGGGCTTTTTTGGATCCATCTTATTTTGGACTCTCTGTGCTTATGTGACTTTTTTTCTACCCCAAATCAGGAAAGTTTTCTGTCATTATTTGTTCAAATAGGTTTTCTTATCTTTGCTCCTCTTCTTGCCCTTCTGGCACCCCTATTATACAGATGTTATTTCATTTCATTTTGTCCCAAAACTCCCTTAGGGGCTCCTGCTTTCTAATATTTTTCTCCAATTGCTATTCAGATTGGGAGTGTTTTCCAACTTGTCTCCCAACTCGCTAATTGGGTCTTCTACTTCTTCTAGTATACAGTTGAAACCTTCCATTGTGTTTTTTTGTAGCTATATCATTCTTGATTTCCTCTTGATTCTTACATAAGTTGTTGATTTCTCATCCAGCTGGTTTAGGAACTATATGACCCTTATTCTGAAATCTTTTTCTGACATGTCGCATGCCTCATTTTTATTTAGTTCCTTTTCTGCCACATCTTCCATTTCTTTCTTTTGGGGGTTGTTTGTCTCCCCATTTTTGCTCTCATCTTAGGGTCCAGGTGTTAAGTTGCACAGGGCCTGTGGCTAAAGCAGTGGACTTGGTGGGAGGGTTGAACACCCTGAGTCTTGCCAGAGGGCCCAGGCACTGGGTCATGCAGGGCCTGCAGTTGAAGAGTCAAGCTTGGTCAGAGAGTTGGGCACTCCAGGACTCACAGGAGCCTGCAGCTGAGCAGGCTGGAGTCCCGGAGTCTGTGGATCTGCAGATAAGGTAGCATGTCTTTGGCCAGAGTGGCTTTAGGGTCTGGTATGGTGTCTGAGGCCAGTCTGGGTGGTGGTGAGGCTAGGCTCGTAGTCACAGCAGCTCTACCCTTCAAGATGGTGTGGTTTCTGTGCCTGAGCCAGCTGCCCTGAGAGTGGTTGCATTGGTAACAAGGGCTCCCCATCTAGCAGAGCCCGATCTGTCTGCCCCCAAGACTCCTGTAGGATCTAACTGTCCCTCACTCACACGCACACACACACACACACACACACCACACACTCCACTTTCGCTCCCTCACTCACACTCTCTTCCTCACTGCCATCCTACCGGCCACCATCTTTACTCCCCTGTTCATATATTAATTTTGTCTTCTGTGCTCCTAATCAATTTCCCTTTCTCTTTTTTTTCACTACTCAATTTTTTAAATTCTTTTCTCTCTTCTCTTTCGCTTTTCTTTTCCTAATTTCTTGACTTCTTTCACTTCCTAAAT
Source organism: Myotis yumanensis (assembly GCF_028538775.1). Taxonomy (NCBI): domain Eukaryota; kingdom Metazoa; phylum Chordata; class Mammalia; order Chiroptera; family Vespertilionidae; genus Myotis; species Myotis yumanensis. Next base: position 113,618,313 of record NW_027223755.1, on the reverse strand, counting down.
TTAGGACTATCTGCTCTCTCCTTTACTCTTCTTTCAATTATTTTTCTTTCTTGTCTTCTGATTTCTTCTCTTCCTCCTTTATTTTAAACCATGGTTCTTCCCCTATCCTCTAATTCTTTAACATTATTTTCTTTACTTAAGCTCTGCATCTACAAATTCAGACCCCCATTTTTTTTCTGGGTGTTTTTTGTTTGTGCTTTGTGGTTTATTTGTTTGTTTTATTGATTTTTCTTCCCATATTTTTCTTTTATTTTTTCTTTCACCATTCTTGCTCTCTTTTCTCTTCTCTCATTCTCTTTTCTCTGGTGGTCACTGTTGTTGGGGCTATAGGCATCTTGTGTATATTCATGTTCTGTTCCTTCTGTGTTGTACCTTATCATGTTGAATTTTGTGTTTTTTGCTCAGTATCTCCAAAACGGCTATCACAGTGTGGCAGGGAGTGAGCCACATAATTAGACACCCTGAGAGGAGACTCCATCCATAAATGGGACAATAACATTCAAGGACCAACTACATGAGGAGAACCCAAATATCTCAAGTAGGGGGCCACCTTAGAACAACCAGCCCAGGAACCTCAGAGACTGCATCATTGGGTCCCACAAAACATCTAGTACATAAGATCAATTCAAAAAATCTGGGTGGCATAGCAATTTGATCCAATACATAGAAACAATGACAGCTGCGTCAGCCGGGGAGGAGGCAGAGGCCTGAGCGGTGGGGCGAGGCCGGGCGAGGCCGAGCGGGGCCGGGCCAACGTGAGCGAGCGGGGTGGAAAAGCTCCTAAGGACTCGCTCTCATCACCCTCCGGTGGGAAGGCCACACAGCCTCAGCTGGGGCGGTGGCTGCTTCCTCTGCCTGGACCGCAACCTGTGGCCCCAGCCCCGCCCCGCCTCCCCAGTCGCCCCGCTGGGGTTTTCCTCCTCCTTCCACAGGGAAAGGAGTGAGGATGGGCGACCTTCCTCTTGCTGCCGAAACCCGAGTCCACCCATGGGCCGTTCGCTAGTCGTGACCGGCTCCCGAGCCAGGCCCGACGTGCTGCCTCCCTTGGAGGCTTGAGGCCAGGGGAGCCGGGGCCCTGACAGCATTTGGTTTCCTGGGTCCAATTCGGGAAATGCTCGGGAAGCTCACCGACTGCCCTCCCAGGGGCAGACTGAGCAGCTTTCTCCAGCTCCACTGCCACCTGCTCACAGGAAATAACAAGGAGGGAGACATGGGAGCCGTTGCCAGCCCCTCTGCACCCCAGAATGGCCTCTGGTTAAGGAACACGATTTGGACGCCCTGGAGCACACATTTCCTGGACCTCACTTGGTTGGTTCTTTCTCCTTCAATTCGATCCTCCTTCTGCTTCGTTGGCCATAGTCATATCTTTAGTCTTGAATTGGTGTGACCCACTCAGCTATGGATTCTTCCTGGACATTCCTTCCCAGCCCACACACCTGTACTTCATGTCACCCTCAGACCAGGACCTCTTTTTGTATCTCTAACCTTGCAGAGGTGTAACTCAAATCGCTCCTAAATCTTGGATTGGCTTATTTATTTATAAATTTTTTAAAAAAGAAACAATGACAAAGGAACAGCAATAGTGGTGCAACAAAGAAACAACCCTCAAATGAAGTAAAAAGAGGAATCACCAGAAAAGGAACTAAATGAAATGGAGGCAAGTAATTTGTCAGAGAAAAATTCATAGTCATGGCTATAAGGATGCTCAAACATCTGGATGAGAAATACATGCAAATCAATGAGAACTACAAGGAGCTGAATAAGAAATGCACCAACATGAGTAAATGAAGAATGGCATAGCTGCAATGAAGAACACAATGGAAGGTTTCAACAGTAGACTAGAAGAAGTGGAGAACCGAATTAGTGAGTTGAAAACCAAGGTATTAAAAAACAAAAAACAAAAAACACCCAAACAGAATAGCAACTGGAAAAAAATTAAAAATCAGGAGATTCAAAGGGAGTTTTGGGACAAAATATAAAACAAGGCAACATCCATATAATAGGGGTGCCATAAGGAGAGGAAGCTGAGCAAGGAATAGAAACCATATTTGAAGAAATAATGACAGAAAACTTCCCTGACTTAGGGAAGAAAAAACTCACACAATTCCAAGAAAGACAGAGAATCCCAATCAAGATGAATCCAAAAAGACCTACACCAAGAAACATCATAATTAAATTGACAACCAAAAGACAAAGAAAGAATCTTAAAGGCTGCAAGAGAGAGATAGAGAGTTACCTATAAGGGATCTCTCATTATACTATCAACTGATTTCCCAACAGAAACACATCAGGCCACAAAGGAATGGAATGAAGTATATTAAGTGATGCAAAGCAAGGGAATGAATCCATGAATACTCTATCCAGTGAGGCTGTCATTCAAAATTGAAGGGGAAATCAGGAGCTTTGCAGACAAGAAAAGGCTAAGGGAGTTTATTACCACCAAAATAGCAATGCAAGAAATGCTAAAGGGACTGTTGTAAAAAGAAGAAACAGAAAGGAAAGAAGGAACCCAGGAATAATGAATAAAAATGGCAACAAACTGGTACCTATCAATAAGAACCTTACATGTAAATGAATTAAATGGTCCAATCAAAAGATAGGGTAGCTGAGTGGATAAGAAAACATGGCCCATAAATATATGCTGTCTACAAGAGACCCACCTCAGAATAAGACTCACAGACTGAAAGTGAAGGGATGTAAAAAAAATTTTCAGGCACATGGAAATAAAAAAAATGTTGGGGTAGCAATACTTATATGACAAAATAGACATCAAAGTGAAGGCCATAAGAAGAGGTATGGGAGGCCATTTCATAAAACTAAAGGGATCAATACAATAAGAGAATATAACTCTGGTAAACATATATGGACCCAATGCAGGAGCATCCAAATATATTTTTAAAATTCTGGAGGATATCAAGGGAGAAATAAACAGCAATACAATCATAGTAGGGGACTTTAATACCCCAACGACTAACTGAATAAATCTTCTAGACAAAAAATCAATAAGGAAACAGCAATCCTAAATGACACCCTAGAACCAATGGAACTAATTGACATCTTCAGAACATTTCACCCTACAGCTATGGAATATACATTCTTCTCAAATTCACATGTGTCATTTTTAAAGATATACCAGAAGTGAAGTCTCTACAAAGTCAAGAAGACTGAAATCATATCAAGCATCTTCTCAGACCACAATGGAAATTAGAAATCAGCTACAATAAAAACACTTAAACACATGGAGGCTAAATAGCATGCTATTAAACAATGAATGGGTTACCAAAGAGATAAAAGGAGATATAAAAAACATCCTGGAGACAAATGAGAATGAATACACAACAACTGAAAATCTATGGGAGAGAGGGAAAACCAAGATGGCGGCATAGGTAAACACCGGAAATTGCTGCCTCCCACAACAACTTCAAAAATACAATGAAAAGACAAAACAGACATCATCCAGACCTACAGGAAGGCTGGTTGAGTGGAAATTCTACAACTATAAGGAAAGAGAAAAGCACACTGAGACTCAGAGGAGCTGCAGAAGTAAAGTGCAGAGGTACGGAGGCGCACGCGTCAAGGGGCTGGCACCTGAGGACGTGGCTGTCTTTTTGAATCCGGAGGGAGTCACAAGCTCCCGACTGCTCTGAACTCCACTTCTGGGAAGTCTCTGGGGACCCAGGACTCATACGGGGAGAAACTGGACTGTCTGGCAGCAGGCAGAACTCGAACTTGAGGGTGGCTTTCCCTCAGAGGTGCTTGCAGCAATTACCGGGACACTGAGATGCAGGGCCCCTTAGGGCAGGGATGAGGATCAGCCATAGCTACTTGCTCCACCCTGTTGATTCCCTGAGACCCCGCCCCACCCAGGCTGTGGCAGAGGCTTTTGCATATGAATGCCCTGGCCCTTTGCAATCTGAAAATTACCTAAAAAATTGCAGCTGGGCCAGACAGACCCAGAACATCCAAAAGAAGGCCCAAGGCCCCACAGCAGCTTGCATTGCTTCACAGCTGGGCCTCATCTGGGCACCTCCAAACCCCAAAAAAGGAAGGGGAATCTGCAGATCTCTTCATAGCTCCTGCTGGGTAGCCTCAGGCAGAGGCTAAATTAGCACCTCCTTATATCCAAGAGCCAGTGTACCCAGTGGTCAGAGTGGGACCATCCAGATTACAATTCCTCCAATCCATAAGGTACACACTCAGGGGGCAGACTCAGTGAGCACCAAAGCCCCACTGATGCAAGTCTTGCCCCAGAAGGGTGTCTTCAGCACAAAAGTTCTCCTAGCTGATTCTCACAGCCAATTGGCCTGGAGGTCAATTCCTCCCAGTGGTAACTACAACAATCAAGGCTTAACTACAACAAGACTACAACAAGACTGTGCACAAAGCCCACAAAGGGGTGCACCAAGAGTGACCACCACAGGTAATTGGGAAGGCTGAGCCACTGGGCCCTATAGGACACCTAGCACACAAAGCCACTCTACCAACACAGGGAAGCATAAAAAATGCAGAGACAAAGAAACAGGTCACAAATGACAGGAATGAAGGAAAGCAAATGACTGGATATAGAGTTCAAAACCATGGTTATAAGATTTTTCAAGAATTTTCTGGAAACCGCCAATAAATTTAGTGAGACCCTGGAGGATATGAAAGAGGACCAACTAGAAATTAAGCATACACTGACTGAAATAAAGAATAGTATACAGAGATCCAACAGCAGACAAGAGGATCACAATAATCAAGTCAAAAATCTGAAACATGAAGAAACAAAAAATACCCAACTGGAAAAGCAAAAAGAAAAAAGAATCCAAAAATATGAAGATAGTGTAAGGAGCCTCTGGGACAACTTCAAGCATACCAACATCCAAATTATAGGGGTGCCAGAAGAAGAGAGAGGGCAAGATATTGAAAACCTATTTGAAGAAATAATGACAGAAAACTTCCCCTACCTGGTGAAAGAAATAGACTTACAAGTCCAGGAAGCACAGAGAACCCCCCAAAAAAAGGAATCCAAAGAGGACCACACCAAGACACATCATAATTAAAATGCCAAGGGCAAAAGACAAAGAGAAAATCTTAAAAGCAGCAAGAGAAAAATAGTTAGTTACCTACAAGGGAGTACCCATGCGACTGTCAGCTGATTTCTCAACAGAAACTATGTAGGCCAGAAGGGAGTGGCAAGAAATATTCAAAGTGATGAATTGCAAGAACCTGCAACCAAGATTACTCTACCCAGCAAAGCTATCATTCAGAATTGAAGGTCAGATAAAGAGCTTCACAGATAAGAAAAAGGTAAAGGAGTTCATCACCACCAAACCAGCATTATGTGAAATGCTGAAGGTATTCTTTAAGAAGAGGAAGAAGAAAAAGGTAAAGATAGAAATTATGAACAACAAATACATATCTATCAATAAGTGAATCTAAAAATCAAGTGAATAAAAAATCTGATGAACAGAGTAAACTGGTGAATATAATAGAACCAGGGGCATAGAAAGGGAGTGGACTGACAATTCTTGTGGGGAAAGGAGTATGGGGGTGCCAGAAGAGACTGGACAAAAATCGTACACCTATGGATGAGGACAGTGGGAAGAGAGCTATGGGGGGGGGGGGGGGGGGGGAAGAGGAACAAATGTAATAATCTGAATAATAAAGATTTCATTTTAAAAAAAAGAAAATCTATGGGAAACAGTGAATGCAGTCCTGAGGGAAGTTCATAGCATTACAGGCCTACCTCAAAAAAATAAGAAAAACTTTTAGTATGCTCTCTAACCCTACAATTTAAAGAATTAGGAAAATAACAACACAAAAATGCCAGAGTAAGTAGAAGGTAGTAATTAATAAAGATCAGAGTGAAAATAAATTACATAGCAACTAAAAAGTACAAAAGTCAATGAAACCAAGAGCTGGTTCTTGAAAGAATAAAAAATATTGATGAACCTCTAGCCAGACTCATCAAGAAGCAAAGAGAGAGGACCCAAATAAATAAAATCAGGAATGAAAGAGGTGAAGTAACAACTGACCCCACAGAAATACAAAGGATAGTAAAAAAATAAAAAATAATAATAATAATAATAAAAAAATATATATATATATATACTATCAATGACTTTATTCTAACAAATGAGACAACTTGGACAAAATACACATATTTCTAGGAAAATGCAACTTTCCAAAACTCAATCAGGAAGAATCAAAAAACCTGAATAGGCCAATAACTATGGAAGAAATTGAAGCCATAATAAAAAAACTTCCAGCAAACAAAAGCTCTAGACCAGATGGCTTCACAGGGAAGTTTTACCATACATTCAAAGAAGAACTAAAACCTATTCTCCTCAAACTATTCCAAAAAATTCAAGAGGAAGGAATACTTCCAAGCTCTTTCTATAAAGCCAGCATTACCCTAATCCCAAAATCAGATAAAGACATGACAAAGAAAGAGAACATCAGGCCAATATCCCTGATGAACACAGACACTAAAATCCTCCACAAAATTTTAGCAAATCGGATCTAGCAATATATTTAAAAAGATCATACACCATGACCAAGTGAGATATATTCTCAGGATACAAGGCTGGTACAATATTCCCAAATCAATAAATGTGACACATCACATAAACAGATTGCAAAACAAAATCACATGATTATATCAATTGATGCACAAAAAGCATTTGACAAAATCCAATACCCTTTCTTGATAAAAACTCTCAGCAAAGTGGGAATAGAGGGATCATACCTCAACATAATAAAGACCATATATGAAAAACCTACAGTCAACATCATACTCAATCGTCAAAAACTAAAACAACTTCTCCTAAGAACAGAAACAAGACAGGGATGTCCTCTTTCACCACTCTTATTCAACATAGTACTGGAAGTCCTGGCCATAGGTCTCAGACAAGAAGAAGAAATAAAAGGCATCTAGGTTAGAAAGTATGAAATAAAACATTCATTATTCACAGATGACATGATACTGTACATATAAAAACCAAAATACTCCATAAAAAAAACTACTAGATTTAATAAATGAATTTGGAAACATATCAGTGTATAAAATTAACACCCAGAAATCCATCACATTTTTATACACCAATAGTGAATGCTCAGAAAGATAAACTAAAACAACAATTCCATTTACTATTATAACAAAAATTAAGATACTGAGGAATAAACTTAATCAGAGAGGTAAAAAAGCTGTACTCTGAAAACTACAGGACATTTTTTAAAAAGTGATAAGAGAAAGATATAAACAAATGGAAGAATATCCGTGTTCATGGATTGGTCGGATCAACATCATTACAATGTCCATGTGATCCAAAACAATCTATAGATTCAATGCAATCCCCATTAAAATGTCAACATGTTTCAAAATTCTAGAACACTCCAAAAATTTACAAGGAACCAAAAAAAAAAAAAAAAAAAGACCCTGAATAGCTGCAGCAATCTTGAGAAAGAACAAATTTGGAGGAATCACAATACCAGATATCAAGTTACATTACAAAGCCACTGTAATCCCAGAAATCAACCCAGGCCACTCTGCTCAATTAATATTTGACAAAGGAGGCAAGAGCATACATTGGAGCAGAGACAATCTCTTCAATAAATGGTGTTGGGAAAATTGGACAGTTACATACAAAAAATGAAACTATACCACCAACATACACCATACACAAGAATAAACTCAAAATGGATAAAAAAAAACTTAAATGTAAGACATGAAACCATAAAAGTCCTAGAAGAAGCCATAGGCACCAAAATCTCAGACATCTCTCATAGCAATATGTTTACCGATACATCTTCTAGGACAATGGAAACTAAGGAGAAAATAAATCAATGGGACTTAATCAAAACAAAAAGCTTCTGCACAGCAAAAGAAATCATCAGCAAAATAACAAGAAACCCCATTACATGGGAGAACATATTTGCTAATGTTACATACAATAAGGGGTTAATCTCCAAAATTATAGGGAACTCATACAACTTAACAAAAGGAAGACAAACAATCCAATTAAAAAATTGGCAAAGGACCTAAATAGACACTGCTCCAAAGGGGACATACAAAAGGCCAAGGGACATATGAAAAAATGCTCAGTCATTAATCATCTGAGAGATGCAGATCAAAACAACAATGAGGTTTCACCTCACACCTGTCAGAATGGCTACCATCAACAAATCAAGAAATGACAAGTGCTGGCGAGGATGCGGAGCAGAGAATCCATCCTAGTGCACTGCTAGTGGGGATGCAGACTGGCGCAGTCACTATGGGAAACAGTATGGAGTTTCCTAAAAAAAAAAAAAAAAATGGAACTCCCATTTGACCTAGTGATCCAACTTCTAGGAATATATTCTAAGAAACCTGAAACACTCATCAGAAAAAATATATGCACCCCTACATTCATAGCAGCGTCATTTACAATAGCTAAGTTCTGGAAACAGCCCAAGTGCCCATCAGCAGATTAATGGATAAAAAAATTTTGGTACATACCATTTGCAACAGCATGGAGGGACCTGGAGAGTATAATGCTGAGCGAAATAAGCCAGTCAGAGAAAGAGATGTATCACATGATCTCACTCATATGTGGAATGTATTGAACCAAATAAACTCATGAACAAAAACAGACCCAGAGACATAGTAGCATGAACAGACCGTTGAGCCTCAGAGGGAAGGCAGGGTGGGAAGAGATCTACCAATGAACTTGTACGCATATATGCATCACCCTTGGACACAGACAATGCGGTGGTGAGGGCCTGGGGTGGGGCAGAGGGAGGGGAGCGGCTGAAAGAGGTTAATGGGGGCAAAGGAGGACCTGTGTAATACTTTCAACAATAAAGATTTTTTTAAAAGTGGGATACAGAGTTTGATAACTTGATAAGGTGGCTCCCATTAGATTTATACATTATACACATACATACACACACGCAAATACTTTGAATTTGTTAATATTCTGTTCCCCAATTAATTTGCACTCAATGCTATAGACCCAATGATAATTCTTGCCTGAATAAATTATGATATCAATGATTTTAAAAAGTGATTTTATAATATTATCATTAATTACACATTTTTTCACCCAACAGTCTTCTGAAAAAGAAGTTTTACCTTTTCCCTCTCCTCTCTTTTTTTGTGTGGGTTGGTTCTCTTTTTGTTGTTCAATGCGCTAAAATCCATTGTAAGCAGGTTGTTTTGGGGTTTAGATTCCTCGAGGTTGGACAGTAGTTTCCCTCCATGCCTCCACCAGTCTCTATGCACTTCCTTGCTTTCTGGTACATTAACTCACCTGTACCTTCTCTCACCCAAAGCTGTATCAGTTCTTTCTCCAAAGAGGCCAGTTCCTTTTACTGCGAAATGAATTAGGAACAGAGAATTGTCTAATTCTCTAGCATACCAGAGAAATCACTCTGCTTCCATGTATTCTCCATCTGTATATTGCCATCCTCCTTTCTGATGTTTTGTGGTATCTAAGAAAAGGCCTTTCTGAAAATCGTGTTTGTAATGAGGCTGTTATACGATTTGGGTAGGCCATTAGCTCAAGAATATCATGAGAGAAGGTTTGGGAACAGTGGGTTATAGCTTTTTAAATTTTTGTCTATCTTTTGCCCTGGCCGGTGTGGATACGTGGCTAGCCTGTTGGCCCGAGCACCAGAGTCACAGGTTCAATTCCCAGTCAAGGGCATGTACCTGGGTTGCGGGTTCACTCCCTGACCCCAGAAGGGGTGAAGAGGTGAGTGGGGGAGGCAGCCAGTCCATGTTTCTGTCTCACATACCTCTCTCCCTCTCTCTCTCTCTCCTCCCTCCCTTCCACTCTCTGAAAAGCAATGGGAAAAAAATATCCTCTGGTGAGGATTAACAACAAAAAATGTTTATGTTAAGTTTACTCCACACCCACCCTATTTCAAAAAGCATTGAGGTGCCTTAAAATGTACAAACAAGAGATTGTAACACGTTCTTACACATGCAAAGCACACTGCAGGCCGAGGAGTGACATGGAAGCCGGACAGGTTGCTCCCTGGTGTCCACGCCCAGAGCCCTCATCCCCCTGCAGGTCAGTGCGTCATCCCAACTGGCTCAGAACCGTTCGGACAGGGAGGCCGGGGTCCTCAGCCCATGTCACAGGCAGGACACTCACAGGAGCTTAAAGACCTTCCCCGGCACAGAGAGGCGGCGGGTCTAAGTGTCCACCTTCCACCGGGCACCAGTTTCCGATGCTGGGACTCAGCGGGGCGACCCAGGAAGCAGGTGCGGCTCAGGAACTCTGCTCTGACCTGAGGGCCAGCCCCGGTGCTGTTGGGGCTCCCGGCGCCCCTGCCGCGCCGAGGCCACCCTCCCCCCTCCCCGCACGGTCTCCCTGAGCGGCTTCCCCCGAGCAGTCACTGGGGCCTTTGTCAGGACAGAAGCGCAGCGGGTTCCAGGTCTCGGGCGGCTAATGCTGGGCCTGCGGGCGCGGAGTGGGCGCTGGGATCCTGTGTTGTTACCCAAGTGCCAGGCCAGACCTCGGGGCTTGTTCTCGGATCCAGACAGAGAAGGAACTGGGGAGTCAGGCGGCGAGAGAGGGCAGTGGGACCCCCGCTCACCAGAGGAGGGGGCAGTGGGACCCCCGCGCGCCAGGGGAGGGGGCACTGGGGCCCCCGCGTGCCAGGGGAGGGGGCAGTGGGACCCCCGCGCGCCAGGGGAGGGGGCAGTGGGACCCCGCGTGCCAGGGGAGGGGGTAGTAGGGTCCCGCCCGCTCACCTGCCCGGGTGGCGCCCTGTGACGCTCCCTCTGCACCTGGTGCCAGTCCCGCCAGCCTCCCGGCTTCAGGGGGCAGGTGCGGGGAGGGGGCCGCTGCGCAGGCTTTCCCAGCGCAGGTGTCATAGGAAACAGAGCAACTGGCTTGCAGGGAGTGGTCGGGAGCTGCGGGGTCCGAATGGCAGCCAGCCTTTCCTGGCTGAGGGGCACCCGGCTCCTGGCTCCCGAGTCCCTGTCCCTCTAGTTACTAGAGTCTAGTACCTCCCTCTGCCTAGCAGGAGGGGCTGAGCCTGAGGAGGGGCGTGTCCCATTCACCGAGCGATTGTGTATGTGTGTGTATGTGTGTGCGTGTGTGCATGTGTGCGTGTATATATGTGTGCGCGCACGTGTGTGCGTGCATGTGCGTGTGTGTGTGTGCGCGCACATGCGTGTGTGTGTGTGCGCGCACATGCGCGCACGTGTGTGTGTTAAGACAAATCATGAACCAAAGGCCATAATTATAAGGAATGATGCTTTGGTCTCAATAAAATAAAAACCCTGCTAATAACAGGGGTGTCTATGCCCTGAGTGGATTGGACGCGTGGGGGGAGCACGGGGGAGGGGGTCCTCCCACCCCCGCAACAGCCCTCAGACAGCCCGGTGCCCATGGTGCCTCCTGCCAGGGGCGCCGCGGGCTCCTCAGCTCCACTGGCTGGTAGATGCTCGGCTGCTCCCAGAGCAGCCTCCAGATGAGGTAGGCTCCTTGCGGTGCCGGCCCAGGAGTGGGCGCCTGTCGCCATCGGGGTGGCCAGTGGCGATGGTGGCGCCTGTGACGGTGCCGCCTGGTCTGGGCGCGGCCTGTGGGCACAGCGGCTGCCTCTGGCGGGTGTGCCCGGCCGGAAGCCGCTCTGGACTTTTAGTTCCCTTTCCCTCCAGCCTGAATGAGCATCAGCAGGGCAGCCCCCTGGGAACATGGTCTCCTGCCCCTTCCCCTCTGCTCCTCCCGGGCTTGGGCGGTAAATGCTTCCGCCTTTGGGGAGATGCTGTCTCATAGATCGCTTTTGGGAGGAGGGGCAGCCTGTTTGGTCTCATCTGTGCTGTGTGTAGACAGTTGCTATTTCCATGTCTCCCAGTCCACAAGTCTCTTGTTTCCACAACACGCAACTTACTGCTGAGCCCATCAACAGGCATAAGGTTTTGGATTTTATATTTTTTACACACATATTCTTCCATTTCTTTTATTTTTGTTTATTTTTATGTTTGTTATAAACACCTGAATATACGTTTAAAATGCTGGGGTGGTTTATCGTCAACTCTTTAATTTCTGTGTCGGTTTCTACTATTTTCTCTTGATGATCAGTCACACGTTTGCTTCTTCGGGTCTTGTATTTTGCTTGGGTGCTGGACATCCTGAGGTAGCCATATGCTGATAGGGTTCAGTAGATATAGTGCTTCGTTTGGCAACAACTTATTAAATTTCAGACAGACTTGGTCCGTCCGAGGCTTGCTTTTAAAATAAGTCCAGGTGCGATGAGAGCAGCCATGACCGATTCTGAGTTCTCTACGGGGTGACCCGTCTTCAGTGAGTCTCTGTGCCCTGGTGGCCAGCAAGGAGGGCTTCCCTCGCGCCCGTGCAAGCTGCAGCCTCACAGGAGAGGCTCGGTCCTCAGTCGTGTCCGTCCAGGCCTCTTGGGATCCCATCCAGGTACGTGTAGCTGGTGATCAACCAGAGAATCAAGAAGAATCTTCATGACATTTCGGAGACTCTTTTTCTGCTTAAAACCCTCCTCTCTGGTACTCACCCCTGCAAACTCCAGCCATCTCGCCATTACCACTCCTACTCCCTGCCTCCAGTATTGTTTTGTTTTTTTTTTAAACTGATTTTAGAGAGTGAGGGAGAAAGAGAGAGAAACACCAATGCACTGCCTCCCACACTCCCACGCCTGAAACCCGCACGTGCCCTGACCAGGAGTGGGACTGGGGCCTCCTGATACGCAGGTCAATGCCAGCCCCTGAGCCACGTGGGCCAGGCTCCTCCAGGGTTGGAAAGCTGTGCTCCTGGCCACAGCAGGTCTGCTTCTGCCCATGCCCCTTCCTGAGGCCTCGCCTGACAAGAGCTTCCTGGCAGCTCCAAGTGGAGCCCAGGCCCTTGCAGGGCAGGGCCTGAGCCCAACAGTGCAGAGCCGGCTTCTGGCCCCACCACCTCCCGGCTGTGCGACTTCAGGCAGAGAATGGAGACTCAGTGTTCCCTGTCAGATGAGGACGACACTCCCTCTGGGTGGCTGGGAGGACTCAGTGAGGTGGTGCCTTTGGCTGCTGCCCAGCGTGGATCAGCACGCTCCCCCCTTCCTTCTTAGTCCCGTCCTTCCTTCGAGGCCAATAGATCCAGAGATTAGCAAATAGTCTCCTTTCAGCAGAATCTGCTCTCCTATTGGGGTTCGAATGGCCAGTCCCCTAGGTTCCAGCTCCCACACCCCTGGTGGCTCCATCCTCAGGACAGTGCTGACCGCGCCTCTCTGGTCCTCACACCCTGCTTCTCTGCCAACCTCAACCCTGCCTCAGCTCGGCCAGCACCATGCTCACCAGCCAGCCCACTGCTCGGCTTCCTGTCCCCTCTCATCCAGTCCCACCTCCATGCTGTGACCAGCCGACCTTTCTAAGTTAGGACTGGATCCTGTCACTTGGCGTGTGTAAGAGCTGCCCACATGCCTCCCCATGCAGTCCCTGCGGTCTGCACAGCATGGACCCTGGCAGCGCATTTCTCCCCCCTCCTGTGTCCTAGCACAGCACCCAACCAGCTGGAAGACTGGAGAGTAATTAAAAGAGGTGTCAGGACTGAGACTGAGCCATAACTGGTTTGGCTCAGTGGATAGAGCGTCGGCCTGCGGACACAAGGGTCCCAGATTCGATTCCGGTCAAGGGCATGTACCTTAGTTGCGGGCACATCCCCAGAAGGGGGTGTGCAGGAAGCAACTGATCAATGTTACTCTCTCATCAATGTTTCTAACTCTCTATCCTTCTTCCTTCCTCTCTGTAAAAAAGTCAATAAAATATATTTAAAAAAAAAAAAAAAAGGACTGAGACTGAGCCTGGACTAAGGGAGCCTAAATAAAATGTAGACTTAAGTTGACAGTAATGTCTCAATATTTGTTCATAACTGTAACGATTCTGTAGAAAACCAGAAAGAGGAGAAATTAAAAGTAAAATAAGAGAAACCTATTGCATCAACCTGGAAACCTGGAGGACTTGGGTGATTTCCTAGTAAAAATACCCGTTAATAAAACAGAACATAAAATGAAGACATTACAAACAGACCAATTAGCTACCTGGACAAAGCTGTATCCTCTCCCCCTTCCTCTGCTCTCACCCCCTCAGGCCTACAGGACACAGAGCACCAGGGAGCCCTCTGTTCTTCCAGGGGGTGGGGGGGCGGGTATAAGCTGACCAGCCTCTGGGGTCCACCTAACACAAGCCTGTGGCAGCGATGGAGGTGCGGCTGCAACTGGGCGGTACAGCCTGCTCACCAGCCCTTGAGGAACAGAGAAAACAGGCTCTACCCACAAACACACTGCACTTACACTCTCACTCCATTTCTATTCCTTTATAAAACGTATTTTCTGAGAGGCTTTTATACCAAAGTTGTGGGGAGCCGATATAGGGTTAAGCCTCGGACTGACCTGTTGGCAAAGTCACAAACAGGTCTTCTGAGTCTTAAACAACCCAATCCGAGAGGTGCCCGCTAATTTACACGTGCTATCATTTAAAAAATAAAAAAGGGGGAATTTGCCGGAAGCTGGTCCATCCTTGCTGCTTGACACAGTTGCTGCAGGGAAGAAACATCTGCACAGCATGTTTCAAGGGACCTGGGGTATATGGCATACTGTTCTTAATATGTTTGCTCCCCTACTTAGCACTATGTGTTTTAACCAATGTCACCTCTCCGAGAAAGGTTGTTTTCCCAGGTGGGGAGTTTTCCCTGGAGTTAGGGATTAACAGGACTAAGAAAGGGAATAAATCAGTAAAACCCCTTAACTAAGTGCCAAGCAGGTAGTTAATCACTTTAACTACGAACAATCATATTTAAGCTACATAATCTTTACTTAGGATAATCTCCTTCAGTTGCTTCCTTGTAGTTTAACAGAATAATGGAGTAGTGACCTTGGAATGGAGATAACAAACACCCTAACCTTTGGAATAGAATGGATAGGATTAAAATCAAATGGTATAAATACAGATGTAACAGGAGAATAAAGAGAGAACCTCGCTATGCTGATCGACTGAACGTCGCCACCATGTTCTTCATTCTTTGCTGACTCCATCCACACCTTTGGGAACCCCTGGACCTGTTGGGGTTGGACCCCAACACAAAGTGTCTTCTGCAACACAGAAGTTCAGGAGTGAGATTTCTCCAAGTTTACTTTATGTACATGGGTATGTCCTTAAAGAGAGGTCAGTGTGTGAAATGCGATGTGTGGTTGGCCATTTCTGTGAAGTCAGAGGCACAGAGGGCAGAGCAAGCCTGCATTAGTGCTACTGTTACAGTTCCTGGAGTTTTCCCACCTTTATCTCTAGACTCAGGGGCAGGAAACAAAGGCAACACGGACTTCGCACCCACAATGACCGCAGGAATCTGCAAAACCAAGTTCTTATAGGAGCTAAAGGTCAGGGACATGGGCAACCAGAAGGGAGGCTGGCAGCTCACCAGGAGCAGGTGCCCGTGTCTGGGGCAGCCCCCTTCTCCACCTGCCAAGAACCAGCACCACCACAGCCTGCCCCCCAGTCCTGCTGTTTTAAGCCACGGGTTTGGTGTGGGTTGTTACTCAGTAGCAGGTAACTGGAACTGTAGCTTCAGTAGTTAAGGAAGCAATAAGAAATATTTCACTGGCTGACACATTACCTGATTATATTGTGCATATTAGCTCAGCTGAAGAGAGATGGCAAGATATCATAATCATGAATGCCTTCGATTGATGAGTATCATTTACCATATGTTGAGTAACCATAAATTATGATATTATCTTTAAACTAGAACAAAGTGATACTTATCTAATAAACCTTTTGAAATTTTTGTAAAACTCAACATTGCTACAAATATCTCAGTAGACACACTACCTTTTATAGTATAAGAGTAATTGCCCTCAGCTGTAATACCCTCAAATGAGGTCTGAAACAGATAGAGAAGCCATAAAAAGAAGTAAAGCAAGAAAAAAAATGTATACTGATAATTTTACATAGACAATAAAGGATCTTTAGTTGTAAAAATATCTATACTGCCCTGGCTGGTTTGGCTCACTGGATAGAGCATTGGCCTGGGGACTGAAGGGTCCCAGGTTCGATTCCAGTCAAGGGCATGTACCTTGGTTGCAGGCACATCCCCAGTAGGGGGTGTGCAGGAGGCAGCTGATCGATGCTTCTCTCTCATCGATGTTTCTAACTCTCTATCCCTCTCCCTTCCTCTCTGTAAAAAATCAATAAAATTTTTTTTAAAAAAAAATCTATACTAGACAGAGACCACAAGGGGGTGCACCAAGAAAGCATAAAAGATGCGGAGACAAAAAAACATGACAGAAATGGAGGATATGGAGCTAAGAATCGCAATTTTGAGGGCTTGCCATAAATTTGTGCAGAGCCTCACGAAAACTAATGAGACCCTCGATGCTACGATAAAGAAATTAGAAAGTAAGCATACACGGACTGAAATAAAGAATATTATACCCAATAGCAGACCAGAGGAGTACAATAATCAAACCAAAGATTCGACAAAAAACACCCAATTGGAAAAGCAAAATGAAAAAAGAATCCGAAAGTGTGAAGATAGTGTAAGGAGCCTCTGGGACAGCTTTAAGCGGTCTAATATCAGAATTATTGGAGTGCCAGAAGATGAGAGACAGCAAGATATTGAAAACCTATTTCAAGAAATAATGGCAGAAAACTTCCCCCATCTGGAGAAAGAAATGGACTTACAGGTCCAAGAAGCGCAGAGAACCCCAAACAAAAGGAATCCAAAGAGGACCACACCAAGACACATCATCATTAAAATGCCAAGAGCAAAAGACAAAGAGAAAATCTTAAAAGCAGCAAGAGAAAGAGGCTCAATTACCTACAAGGGAATACCCATACGACTGTCAGCTGATTTCTCAACAGAAACTTTGCAGGCCAGAAGGGAATGGCAAGAAATATTCAAAGTGCTGAATACCAAGAACCTACAACCAAGATTACTTTATCCAGCAAAGCTATCATTCAGAATTGAAGGTCAGATAAAGAGCTTCACAGATAAGGAAAAGCTAAAGGAGTTCATCACCGCCAAACCAGTATTATATGAAATGCTGAAAGGTATCCTTTAAGAAGAGGAAGAAGAAGAAAAAGGTAAAGATACAAATTATGAACAACAAACATGCATCTATCAACAAATGAATCTAAGAATCAAGTGAATAAATAACCTGATGTACAGAAAAAAAAAATCTATACTAATGAAAGGGTAATATGCTAATTAGACCAGGTGGACTGGACATCTTCCAGTTGTCCTGCCTTCCTTCCTGACAAAGCCACAGGTGGCGGGGGCTGAGGCAGAGGTGATTAGGGGTGATTAGGCCAACAGGGGAGGGCAGTTGGGGGCAATCAGGCCAGCAGGGGAGGGCAGTTGGGGGCAATCAGGCTGGCAGGGGAGGGCAGTTGGGGGCAATCAGGCCAGCAGGGGAGGGCAGTTATGGGTGATCAGTCAGGCAGGCAGGTGAGCGGTTAGGAGCCAGGGGTCCTGGATTGCAAGAGGGATGTTCAAGGCAGGGATTGAGCCTAAACCAGCAATTGGACATTCCCCAAGGGGTCCCGGATTGGAGAGGGTGCAGACTGGGCTGAGGGGCCCCCTACCCCCGTGCACAAATTTTGTGCACTGGGCCTCTAGTGAAATAATAAAACCATTGGTCAGTCACAATGTCAAAACTATCATCTTCACCCAAAAGTCAATAAATGCTCCTAACTTTTCTTTCTTTTTTTTTCCTCTTAACTTGGGCAATTCTTATAGTGGGATTCTACAACTGTGTGGGATTTGTTCATATACTCTTTTGCATATTGATTTGGCAAATAGTTGTTAATCATGTATTATTGTGCAAGACATTGTGTTAGATGCTGGTGAATAGGATGTGGTTTTGTCCACACAGTTAAGATTGGTGGGTAATTGAAATGTGGACACACTGTTACCAAAGAATGTGACTGATGACAGGACAGGACACTATAGTAATGTGATTTTGTTGATTCTTCTTAAATGTTTCTTTAGCTCAATAGATTCCAGGCTGTGACTGTTAAAACATTGCTGTTTATTTTCTAAATCAAGCATATCAAAGTCGCGGCCCACAACGAGTATTTTTGCAGCCCAGCCAATATAACGGTATGTAAGAAACATTTTAATAAAAATTTCATCATGTAATTTTTACAATATCCTGTTATACATGATTAATAACGAGCTACAATGTTCGCTAATGAGTGATTATTAGAATCGTGTTGCATTCATATCCCTTATGTGCCTTACACGCATGCGCACCATTTCTCTCCACTAATACTAGCAGTGAATATTTTAGCAGCCGATAGCCACATCATTAGTCTTGGACTGGCTTATTTGGTGTGCGGAACAGAAAATATTTTGCTTTTGGAGAACAAGTAGGTTTGTGTGACGCTTATTAATTTGTGCAGTTATTCAGCGTGTGGTAAGTTAATGTTCAAGACAAAATATTAATTTTTATTAAAATGTTCTGTTATTTTATGTTAACGAGGACTCATTTATTTCAGCCCTTTGTATTCAGCATGTCTCTATCAGAATAAACCTATGTTTCTATGGAAATTGAAGCTTTTGTTTGTTTGTGGCCACATAAACTTACACCTTGTTTATTTGGCCCGTGTTAGTCTTTGAGTGTGACATGCTTCGTCTAAATAGTTCACTTTTGCTGGGCCTGCTCGGCCTTGACCCCTCACTCCCTGTGCCATTGGCCTTGCAGCACATCAGAGGAGGACCCTTACGCTACACTGTGTCCTGATGCTGCTGACCCACAAAAGAGGACACATGAGAAACACGATGCATTGCCTTTCCTTTAGGGCTTTAAGCTGATGCCTATGTGCACTCTTCAAAAGGAAGAGTATCTTCAGAGAGCATCATGAAGACCTTCTTCTTTTTAAAAAAAAAATATATATTTATTGATTTCAGAGAGGAAGGAAGAGGGAGAGTGATAGGAGAGTGAGAGAGAATCATTGATCGGCTGCCTCCTACATGTCCCCTACTGGGGACCAAACCCACAACCTGGGCATGTGCCCTTGACTGGAATCGAACCTAGGACCCTTCAGTCCTCAGGCCGAGGCTTTATCCACTGAACCAAACCAGCTAGGGCTGAAGATGCTTCTTAACAACACAGAAGTAATTTCAATTGTCTACAATCTGCTTTTCCGCACGAGGCTTTAGATCTATGGCTGGGACTTCGACCAGCCTTACTCACCTTTGTAGACCCTGTGAGCACATAATACATGTTTGCTGAATGATTCGCTGAAGAAAAATGACCATTCAAGATCATTACTATGTTCCAGTTGTGTGTGTGTGTGTGTGTGTGTGTGTGTGTGTATGTGTTTAAATCTGGGCATGTTCAATCAAAACTTTGATTTTTTTCAAAATATATTTTTATTTAGAGAGTGGAAGGAAGAGGGAGAGAGAGATAGAAACACCAATGATGAGAGAGTCCCCTGACTATAGAATCGAACTGTGACCCCCTGGTTCACGAGTTGATGCTCAAACACTGAGGAACACTGGCCTGGCCAAATCTTTCATTTTTAAATCACTTTAGCAAACTACCAAAAAAGAAAAACAAAGAAAATAAAAAAATAAAGACTGAAAGCAGGTCAAGCATGGTGCCCAGCTGTTTTTGTTTTTTTACTCTTTTACATGTGAAAGATATTTTGAAGCATTATCTCAAGAAAATAGTTTTTCATTTCTTATTCATTAACTTCATTATAGTCTATGTGTCAGGCACAATTTAGTACAAAAACAAACTAAATTATTATTAACCTATTTTGTGAAATGAAACCTAAACCAATCTGCATTGTTTCAATAAGCCCGTGTTACTAGAGTGCCAAACAGATATTAAACAATTAACAAAACATTATCAAAAATGTATTTACTTTTAGATGACAGATAATCATTGCAATGACTGGAAAGTGATTTTCTAGCAAAGAAGCCGCCGGAGAAGAAAGCTGATCGCCGGAGGAATTAGCTGGGGAAGTGCCAGCAAGGACCCCTCCCGGGCGGGCTGAGCTGACCCTGAGCCCCGGCCTCCTGGTCCAGCCGGAGGCTCCTCCCGACCCCAGGTCGCTCTACACGAGCCACAACTTGGGGAGGAGGGAAGCAGCCCCTCCCCGGCTCACCCCTCCCGGTCGGTCACCCCTCCCGCCTCCCTCCCTCTCTCCCAGCGCCGGGTCCGGGTCCGCCTCCCGCACAGCTGCCCCGCCAGCACCTCCTCGGGCGGGCACCTCCTCGGGAGCCTGCAGATGGGGCGGAGGAGCGCTCGCCTCTGCTGTCCGCCCCGCACTCGGGACACGTCACCCCTACCGCCCCGCCGCGCTTACCGGAAAGCAGCCCGCGAGGGAAGAGACCGCAGTGCCCTTCCCACCCGCGGGCCCAGCGGGGAGGGAGGCTGTCCGGGGTGGGGTGGGCGGGTAGAGAGGGGCGCTGTCCCGGGTGGGGGCGGGGGGAGAGGGACGCTGTCCTGGGAGGAGAGGGTGGGGGGAGGGGGCGCCCACTGCCTGCGCTGCGGGCTTGGTGCGTGGAGTGCGCGCGCCACCCCTCTGACCTGGGTGCGGGGGCCCGACGGGCCTTGGGGAGCCGCCTCGCGGAGTCAGCGCGGACGGGAGCCGAGGGGAGGCGCCTCGCGGAGTCAGCGCGGACGGGGGCCGAGGGGAGGCGGCCGCTCTGGTCCGTCACAAGCCCTTTCAGCTGCGCAGGAGCCTGGGCGCGGCTCACCTGGGCGTCGGTCCTTGAAAAGCTTAGTGAGAAAAACGTGCGTCTCCTGGGCTCACCCACCCACACTCGTCAGTCCAGGAATCGCCTTAATGAGAGGAACAGGTTCATCCTTTTTCCTGTGGGGCCCGGAGTGCCCGCCCCCCTTGTTACTGCGGCTGGTGAACGAGGAGGGAGGGCAGGGAAGACGGGGTGTTTTTGGTGTATATGTAGGTGAGATTGAAATTAATTTAAATAAGTAACCCAAGTTAATACTGTGTCTATTTCTATCCATTTTTCTTCTCTAGACGGAATCCAAAAAGATTGATAGCTTTCTGGGAACTGGAGAAAGAAGGGAGGATCTATTTACCAAATTATTAAATTTATTCAAAGATCTTCGTTGTCAGCCTTTCAGTTGACTTGTGTGGGTGAAATAAGGTGGGGTCAGGAGTATCAAAAACGGAAGGCAATGCTTTAAAAAACCACTTAAGAGTGGTGAGCTTGGTCAAAAATGGCTCTTGCAAATGTAGCTTAAGTGCATCTATCTTTTCCAGATGAATGTGAGAAGTTTAAAAACCCTGGGAGGTGCACGTCAACGTTTTTGACAATCTGGGCAGATGGTGTTTCTTGTGCACACTTTTTCCAAGTCCCGGCTGGAATTGGAGCGGCTGTGGAGCAGGTTAAACTCGTGTAGTGTTTAAACGTTTTTACTTAACACGTGATAGCTTGAAAAGCAACTACTGAGATCTTAATCCACACTTAGCAAGAAGCAGGAAAGTGAAAAGATGTTTAGCTGTGAATATTTCAACATGATCCATGAGTTGAGAAATAAGGTACAAATTGGAACAGAAACTCACCTGAGAAAGCACACAAGTCCTGCAACTACTTATCAATGAATGCTTCAACTTTATCAAGCTTCAACTTTTTAAAAGGGTGTTTTAACACAAACTATTTGACAGTTTGTTAAGAGGAGGAGTTTGGGTTTAACTAACTTTCCTATAATAGATTTCATGTCCTCTATGTCGCATCTATGTTTTTTATCAAATACTGGCTAGATTATTCCACCAAATGGTCAAGCCCATAAATCTGCTTGTAGACTTCATCATTGTCATATATTTGTTTAATCTGATAAGACTCCTCAAACTGCAAAATAAGGTACAAGTTTCAGTTCAGCCACTGAGAAAAAGAAGTTTCATTCCAGAAAACTTTTAAGAACCAAAGAAATTCAAGTGTTAAAAAACAGAATTGGGCCAAAACCGGTTTGGCTCAGTGGATGGAGCGTCGGCCTGCGGACTGGGGGGTCCCAGGTTCGATTCCGGTCAAGGGCATGTACCTGGGTTGTGGGCACATTCCCAGTGGGAGATATGCAGGATGCAGCTGATCGATGTCTCTCTCTCTCTCATCGATGTTTCTAACTCTCTATCTCTCTCCCTTCCTCTCTGTAAAAAATCAATAAAATATATTTTAAAAAAACAGAATTGGACTGAGTACATTTTAAAGATATTGGCTTCATTCATTGATTCATGGCTCTGGCAGCATCCCATCCAGTCCATAGAAGGGAGCTCCGAAGGCTGTGCCAATGAGAGCCTGCTCTGGGCAGAAGGAGGCGGGAACAAGGAAGTCCTCTAGCAGAGCTTGGACTGCTGTGCTCAGGACACTTTCCTCGGGGATGACAGATGCCCTCACAGTGCTGGCCTCACAGTGCTCCTCACTGACTGGCTTACCCTCCCATTTCCGGGAGAGGCTACAGGTGTGATTGTCCCCTTTTGGTGACATGGGGCTTCCCATAAGTTGCTCCATGTGGGGCCTGTTGTCTTATTTTTAACAACTGGTTTAGCAAGAAGTTCTTTCTGCCTTGTAGCAGAATCACTTTTCTTCTTAACTGGAAAGGGAGACAGGTTACATCATTAGAAACTACTTTCTAAGGGGGGGAGCGGTTAAGGGTGCTTCAGAGTTTGTGTTGCTTTGGCACTTTTCTAGATTTTTTCCCTTTCCCTGGCTGCTGTTATAAAGTTAATCTCTTTTTCTTTGTAAAAATAAAAATATATATGTGAAAACTAAATGTAAAGCATAGCTCCTTTCTCTGGCTTTGGGTAAGTTTGTTGAACTCTGCATGACTGCACCCCTCATTATGGTCTCAGGGACAACCTGCCTCAGGCGCGGTTTGGCTGGGGGACCCACCCTCCTGCCAGTGCCCAGCTGCTGACCTTAGGCTTGTACCTGCACCTCCTTGGGATCGGCTCGCCACCTGAACGGGGTGGTGTGTTGTGTTCCCTGTTGCTCTCCCAGCCTGTGACACCGTGTTCTTGGTACAGAACCTGGATACACTAGGACAGTGGTCGCCAAACTCATTAGTCAACAGAGCCAAATATCAACAGTACAATGATTGAGATTTCTTTTGAGAGCCAAATTTTTTAAACTTAAACTATATAGGTAGGTACATTGTTATTAACTTAATTAGGGGACTCCTAAGGCTTAGGAAGAGCCACACTCAAGGGGCCAAAGAGCCACATGTGGCTCTCGAGCCTCAGTTTGCCGACCATGGCACTAGGAGATAGATCTACCACTCAGAAATGTAGATGCAGCCCTCCGTGGCACCCCAACGGAACCCTTGGCTTTAAACAAGCAGATGTTGTGGGGACCCCTTTTCCCCCACTGGTGCTCGGGGCTGGGGAACCCAGTGTGCAGTAGTTCACCTTGCACCAAAGAGGGAACTTCTCAGGCAAAATATTCTGCCCAATTCTCAACTGTCCGAGTTCTGCGCCTCCGACCAGCATGGGTGCAGCCTCCCCCTGAGCCTAGGAGTCTGCCCGCTGGCTCCGAGGGCCTGGTGCTGGCTGCTCTGTCGGAGCGGAGCACCCGCCATGGGTGTGTGTGTGTGGGGGGGGGGGGGTTCTGCCCTCAGGAAGCTCCCCTTGGCACCTGCCCCCCGGAGCTGTGCCTTTGTGTTAAGAACCAGAGCTCCTCGAGCCCCTCCAGGCCTCACGCTCCCAGGGGCCCTGATGTGTCTCCCGCACAGTGGCTGGTGCAGTGCTGGAAGCTGGTCCACCCTTGCTGCTTGACACAGTCGCTGCAGGGAAGAAACAGCTGCACAGCTTATGTTTCAAGGGACCTGGCGTGTATGGCATATGTTTGCTCCCCCTCTTAGCGCTATGTGTTTTAAACAGGACCACCTCCCTGAGAAAGGTTGTTTCCCCAGATGAGGATTTTTCAATAAATTTTGGACTTGTTGGGCCCACATCCCCAGGGGTCTGCCCACCAGGGAAAGCACCAAAGCCTATACCCCTGGAGACTCACTGACACAGGGCAGTCCCAGGGAAGGAAAGCAGCAAGGCTGGGAGGACATAACCTTTACTGGGTAGGATAATCTCCTTCAGTCACTTCCTTGTAGCTTATCAGTAGAGCAGTGACCTTGGAATAGCCCTTATAATGGAACACAGAGATCCTAGACAGGATTAAATTCAACAGAACTAGATTAACAAATGCCCTAACCTTTGGAATAGAATGGACAGGATTAAAATCAACTGGTATAAATACAGATGTAACAAGACAATAAAGACAGAGAACCTGGCTAGAGAACCTCACTATGCTGATCAACTGAACACTGTCTCCGTGTCATTCCTTCTTCGCCGACTCTGTCCACACCTTTGGGAACCCCTGGACCTGCTGGGGCTGGACCCCAACAGTGCAGAACAGATGCTATGACGACCATGTGCTGCCTGCTCCTGGGGCGCCTGCAAGTGCCCCCCGCAGGTGCCTGCCCTGAGGTGCCCCCCCCCCGCAGGTGCCTGCCCTGAGGTGCCCGCCCTGAGGTGCCCGCCCTGAGGTGCCCCCTGTAGGTGCCCACCCTGAGGTGCCCCCGTAGGTGCCCGCCTGCAGGTGCCCGCCTCCAGGCGCCCGCCTGCAGGTGCCCACTGGCTGCTGCGTGTCACCTGAGCAGAACTGAAGAGCTCTGGGCCGTCTGGACTCTCTCTGGCTTCAGAGCTCACGAGTCTCCTACCCACTCCTGCCATTAGAAAGCGGGGGTTGCCCTGGGGCAGCTGCCACACTCAGCACACAGGCGAGAGGACAAAGGGACAGGTCTGGCCACTCGTGTGTCTGTGAGACCCTCGGTGGTGGTGGTGGTGGCGCCGGCCCCTGCAGTCCTCCCGCGAGTGGCATTGCTGTTGGTCGTTTCCAGGGGCCTCTGCGGAAACCTACCCACCTCCCTGTGCGTCAGAGAGCAATGTGGGCATTTGGCCGGTTGCCAAGAATGTCTGTCCGATCGTCTATTCAGGCCCCGGGGAAGTGACTCCAGCGCGGGCCCTCGGGTCCCTGGGCCACAGGAGTGGGTGCTGGGCCAGCCATCGCCTGTCCCCTGGACCGCGGGCCTCTGGGCCCCCGTGGAAGTTGGAGTCGGGAATTAGCACATGTGAGAGCCAGTTTCTATGAACCCTGAGGTGGAGGCATCGTGCTGCCCGTCGCTCTGCACGGACCGTCTCTGGGGGAGGCGTGGCAGGGACCACAGGCACCGGCGGTGGTGCTGGCTCCTCGCCAAGGGCACAGCCACCAGCCCCGCAGGAAACGCCCTGGGGCTGAGCTGCTGTTAGAAACTGGCTACTCGAGTCAGTTTCCTGGTTACAAGACCTGGTCTTTTTTAATTGCCTGTAACAAGCGACGCCCTTTCAAGCCTAGACTCACAGTTCGCTGCTGCCACGGTCCTGGTGGGTCCGAGTGTTGTACTGTGGACCGTCTCCCACAATCCACGCCACCCCCCCACCCCCACCCCCCGCCACCTCCCTCGGCGTCTCCGCGCTGCTGGAAGCCTCCGCCGCAGGTGCCCGCTCTCTCGGAAGCTGAGGCTGAGGCGGCGGGAGCCTCGCGCGGGGCTCACGTAGTCGTTCACGCAGGGGTGCGGCCTCTGAGCCTTTGGCTGCTGCTTCTGCCTCCTGCTCGGGGAGCTCGGGCATCTCAGCGCAATAAACGTGAGGCCGAGCCGCCGCCTCCGCGGACACCGCTCAGCCACTTCCCGCTCCAGGACACACCGCGTGCAGCCCGTCTGCCCGCCCGGGCCTGGCGTTGGGCTCGGCCCAGCGTGCGGTCCTCCCCCACCCTCTCCCGGGCCGCAGGGATCTGACCGTAGATTTTATCCAAACTTTGCTTCATCCCGAGTCACTGTCCGGACCTGCTGGGCAGTTTGAAATCAGGTCCCCGTTATGGGTGCGGAGGGCCCGGGGTTGAAGGACGGGTCTCGGGAGAAGGCGCCCTGGGCAGCTCAGCGCCCGCGAGGCAGGCGGGTGCCCGGAGGGAAGGTGTCTCCTCACACGCCAGAGGATGGACTTTCTCTGCTCAGAAGCGAGGCTCAGAGTGACGAGGTCAGCGCTCTCTGCTCTGGTCGGTACATTATAATTTCGCCATCTGCACAATGAGGTTCGTGTCTGTTTC
The DNA here is from genome assembly GCF_028538775.1 of Myotis yumanensis. Taxonomy (NCBI): domain Eukaryota; kingdom Metazoa; phylum Chordata; class Mammalia; order Chiroptera; family Vespertilionidae; genus Myotis; species Myotis yumanensis. The sequence goes on along the minus strand of NW_027223755.1, from coordinate 113,592,220 downwards.
CAGCAAGATAAGGCCCGTGAGGGTGAGAAGTAGCTGGTGGTTTAGGCTGTGATAGCCGTTCCCTGGTGGTCTGACTAGGACCTGAGTGGAGACCTTCTCATTTTCTTTCTGTAAAGGCCCCAGTGGGTGGTGAGAGCCGCCCAGGCCGCAGTCCGCGGAGTGGCTGCTCCTGCTGTGGGGCCGGCAGCCGGTTCCCACGCGGAGGAAGTTTTGCTTTGCCATCGGTCACCACACCGAGCCCTCCACCCCACCCCCACCCCAGGGTCCCTTCCTGGTGTGAGTTTACATAAGTAAAGACCTGAAGGTAGAAACCACACAGTAAAATATAATAGAAATCATTGTTAATTAGGTAGAAAGTTATTGTTTAGTGTTATGCCCAGATTTCAAGATCCCCACAAACCAACAGGGAGCCATGTTCGATGCAAAAGCAAAGGATCCTTTATTAGTAGTAGTACAGACCCGGGTCTGGCTCCCAGCCCCCTCTGACCCAACGGCCAGAAGGGGGGAGTGCCCGCTGTGAGAATTCTTATGGCACGCACATCCCTCAACTGTCATTGGTTAGTTTAAAGAAATCCCAGGAGTGGCCAGCAGAGGCCTGGGCTTCCAGGAAGAAGGGGTCTGAGCACATGGCTCCTACCCCAACATGGTGGATATAGGGCAAGATGGAGGGCATAGCCCTCACCCTTTCACTTAGGTAACTAAACGGTAAAAATATTACTCAAAGTCAATGATTTCCAACCAGTGTGCCGCGGAAATTTTAAAACTATTTAGTCAGGGCACTGACCTCTTTTTCCTTAGATGTCAAATAAAAAATGGCAACAGCCAACGCAATAGCCATCTGTGGGAATGAATAAAAATATACCTGTGTTTTGGTCAGATTGGCAAAAAATACCTGTTTTGCTGCCACAGGATTTTAGTCATTAGTGTTCTCTGCGCCATGCAATGGGTCCAAAAGCAAGAACCAGCTGCCCCCAAGGGTGGGCAGAACAGGGCAGGGCTGGGATTATTAAGTATCATTTAGAGGAGGGTGTTCGGCACTGAAGCAGGGGCTCCCAGACGCGCCAGCCACCCCCGCGGCTCCCTTCACCCTCCTGGTTTCAGGTGGGTGGTGCAGCCCCAGGCAGAGCCACGGGGTTGGCAGAGCCCCAGCCACAGCAGGATGAAGAGGAGGAGTGGGGCTTGGACCCGAGCTCAGCAACCTCATCACTAACACATTTCCCTCCACGCTGGCTTCATCCGGTTGGTCCTTTGGAGCGTGTTCTAGCTCTGGAGGAACCCAAGAGTCCCTGGAATAATTTTGTTTCTTTGATGCAGGCAGGAGAGAACAAAAGGTGGGCTCCCCTTTCTCTGTCACTCTCTCCTAGCTGTCCTCCCCACAAACAGCCCGGGGAGGAGAGAGAGCAGGACTCTTCCCACAGGCTGTTCCTGCATCCTCCCCTGGACCATCCTGTAACCATTGCAGCCCCAAACTCCTCTCATTTTATCTCATGTCATTTTTCAGTTTTAACATAGGCTAGATATATAGATTATTTATACAACGGACTAGAGGCCCAGTGCACAAAATTTGTGCATGGAGGAGCGGTTCCCTCAGCCCAGCCTACACCCACTACAATTGGGGACCCCTCAGGGGATGTCTGATCACAGGTCGGACACCCCTCTCACAATCTGGGATTGCTGGCTCCTAACCACTCACCTGCCTGCCTGCCTGATTGACCCTAACCCCTCTGCCTGCCTGATGCCCCTAACTGCCCTCCCCTGCCGCCTGATCGAGCCCCCAACTGCCTCTGCCTGCTTGATCGCCCCTAACTGCTCTCCCTTGCTGGCCAATTTGGTTCTGATTGGTCAGTTTCTATGCCAGTCAGTCTCTCTGGGCCTATCAATGGGATTTTATCCAAACTTTGCTTCATCCCGAGTCACTGTCCAGACCTGCTGGCAATTTGAAATCAGGTCCCAGTTACAGGTGTGGAGGGTATGGGGGTTGAAGGACGGGTCGGCACCCTGGGCAGGTCAGCACCGGGCAAGGCAGGCGGGTGCCCGGAGGGAAGGTGCCTCCTCAGACGCCAGAGGACGGACTCTCTGCTCACAAGCGAGGTTCAGAGAGACGAGGTCAGCGCTCTCTGCTCTGGTCAGTACATTATAATCTTGCCATCTGCACAATGAGGTTTGTGTCTGTTTCCAGCAAGATAAGCCCTGTGAGGGTGAGAAGTAGGTGGTGGTTTTAGGCTGTGATAGCCGTTCCCTGGTGGTCTGACTAGGACCTGAGCAGAGACCTTCTCATTTTCTTTCTGTAAAGGCCCCAGTGGACAGTGAGAGCCACCCAGGCCGCAGTCCACGGAGTGGCTGATCAGATAGGCGGGGCTGATCAGCAGCCCCAGTGGAGGCCTGGAGAGAAATGGAGGCACAGCTGTTGGCCAGGCTGGGAGAGAAAGAGAGGCAAGTTCTGATCAATGGTTGCCACAGTGGCTATGGATCAGACCCTGCCTCTCTCTCTGCAGGCCTCTCTCCAGGCCTGATCCACAGCCCCCTAGGCAGTCAGTGCTGTGTCAGGGCACCCACAGCACCCCAGTCAATGCTGGGTTGCCATGGTAACCCAGCACTGACTTCTGATCTGGTGGAGCCTTTGGTGGTAATGACCCTGGATCTTTATTTTATAGATACTTCTTGGCCATAAAAAAAGGAGGAAATCTTACCTTTTGAGACAGCATGGATGGATGGACCTTGAGAGTATTATGCTAAGTGAAATAAGCCAATCAGGGAAAGACAAATACCATATGATTTCACTTACATGTTTATGTTATGCCCAGAGTTCGGGGTCCCCAATAATCCACCACCAGGGAGCCTTTTCCGATGCAAGAGCAAAGGGTCTTTTATTCAAGCCCAGGACTTGGACCTCCCCCTCCCCCCCCCCCCCCCGCCTCCATTACTGGATGCAAGAGAGAGCCCTGAATTCCAAGAGAACAAAGAATTTATAGGGCTTGGGGTTGGCGGGGGGCACACTCTGATCACTGATTTGGTCGATTCCGGTTGGTTGAGTGAGGGCTGGGGGCTAGTGACGCAAGGGCAGCATGCAGCTAGGGTCTGGTTACACAAAGACAGGGGGGTGGCTAGCATACTCTTGGCCTTGGGCTAGTTTTCCCCACTTTCCCATTGGCCGAGATAAGGGCAGGCTGAGTAACTGATACATTCTGCGGCTTTTTCTTGGAAGAGGGGTTAAGGACATAGCTATCAGTCCTGTTCTGTCCTTTCATATAATCTAGTGAACAAAATATAAACAGACTCATAGATATGAAACAGACTGACAGCTGTCAGATGGGAGGGGTGTTGTGTGGGGCTGGATGAAAAAGGTGAAGGGATTCACCAAAAAGAAAAAAAAAACGCATCAACACAGAGAACAGTACAGTGATTACAAGAGGGAAAGGGGTGGGGGAGGTAGGAGAGGGTGGAAGGGAAGGAGACTTGACTTTGGATACATACACAGATGATATGTTATAGAAATGTACATATGAAATCCAATAAATTCAATATAATTTTTAAAAAGTGTGTAATAGTGAATAAGTGAATTAACTGGAGAACATTTCCATTGAAGACACTTGTGGAGGGATGACTGAGATGATGCCATTCAGAGTGTCACACAGACAACGTAAGCCTTTCCAATGCTGGGACACAGCCCGACAGTGTGAAGTGCGGATCGACACACAGGATGGGTCTGTAGGACACAGGGGCTGTTTGCCATCAAATAGATAAGTGAGCTTGATGTTTGTGATGGGAAAATGTAATTTGACCACTTGTGGATTTACAGGATTATAATGGTCCTTGCAGTGTTTTGAAGGAACATTACATATACCTTGTGATCCATGTTCTTCCATCCTGCTTTCTCACAAGTCTCAGATTTTCTGTAAAGATTTTTATTATTATGAACAGATTATATTTTCATACTCTCTTCTAGTTTTTCTTTTTCCTGCTTCTCTTTTTCTTCTCCTAATCCCCTTGAACTCAAATCTGATCCTTATCTAAGTGTTCTAACAGAACCCTCACTGCTCCTGATGTCTCTTTCCTGTAGTAAATAATTATTCCTGAAGAGAGGAAGCTGTGACTGCGGAGAGGCCTCTGGGAGAGCAGTCAGCTCTTGGCTTTGCTGAAATGCTTGTAACACTACTCAACATCAGAACCTCTGGGCCTAATATAAATAAACTAGACTATATATTTCCTAAGATGCTTGAATTTCTAACATTATACAATTCTAAAAATTTGAGAGAGTTCTTCAGGATGGAGGACTGCTCACATGTAGGAAAAATGCTCTTCATATAGGCAAAACCCATAACGAAAATGACTATTGTTTAAGTAACAAGACTTTCAAAATGCATAATTTGTGTGACTCTTAATACCTACTTATCCCTGGTTCTAAGATTACAGTAGACTTTTTATACAGGGCATAGATTTAAATTAGGTACGATGGTGATCTGCTGACCATTTGAATGTGAAAGGAGATCAAATGAACAATCTGAGTTGCTAATGATTGTAGGTTTACTAACTGTAGAATATGCTTCTGGAATTACAGGGCCTTTATAAGAGAATATAGAGTTACTAGAGGCCCGGTGCATGAATTCGCACACTGGTGGGGGTCCATCGGCCTGGCCTGCACCCTCTTACAATCCGGGACCCCTTGGGGCAGTGGTTCTCAACCTTCCTAATGCCGTGACCCTTTAATACAGTTCTTCATGTTGTGGTGACCCCCAACCATAAAATTATTTTTGTTGCTACTTCATAACTGTAATTTTGCTACTGTTATGAATCATAATGTAAATATCTGATATGCAGGATGTATTTTCATTGTTACAAATTGAACATAATTAAAGCATAGTGATTAATCACAAAAACAATATGTAATTATATATTCAATATGTGTTTTCCGTTGGTCTAGGTGACCCCTGTGAAAGGGTCATTCGACCCCCAAAGGGTTGTGACCCACAGATTGAGAACTGCTGCCTTGGGGGATGTCGGAGAGCCGGTTTCGGCCCAATATCTATGGGCCAGGCCGAGGGACCCCACTGGTGCATGGGCACCTGGCCTCTAGTATGCATAAAAGATCTTTGGTAAATCTCTTCCTGCTTTCCCCCGCTCCTCCCTTACCTCTGAGATTCATCAGTCTGTTCCATGTTTCCATGCCTGTGGTTTCTGCTCCTGCATTGAGCATCTGCCCCCTGGTGATCAGTGTGCGTCATAGCTATTAGCTGGTTGTCCAGTTGTAATGGTCATTTAGGCTTTTATATATATAAGCTAGAGGCCCGGTGCATGAAATTCATGCATGGGGGGGCGGTCCTCTCAACCCAGCCTTCACCTTCTCTAATTCCGGGACATCCATCTCACAATCTGGGACTGCTGGCTCCTAATTGCTCACCTGCCTGCCTTCCTGATTGCCCCTAACTGGCCCCCCTGCCAGCCTGGTCGCCCCCAACTGCCGCCCCCCACCCTGCCAACCTGGTCACACCCAACAGCTCCCTCTGCCGGTCTGGTCACCCCTCACTGTCCCCCCTGCTGGCCTGGTCTCCCCCAACTGCCCCCCCTGCTGGCCTGGTCGCCCCACGCAGCCTGCTGTTCAGTTGCTCCCAGAAATCAGGATTTTTAAAAGATTCCCAGGTTGATTCTAATGTGCAGCCAAGGTTGAGAACCACTGTGGTAGATCAACATGATCCTGAAACTGGGCCTCCATCCTATACCGACTCAGTCAGCCTTAGGACTATTAAAAACAGTGTGTGGATCTCGTATTCTGAGAATTTTCACACACACACAAAAGCAGTAAAAACAAAATGACCTATCTCATTATATTTGTCAATTATTAAAAGTTTGCTACTCTTGTCTCATCTAATTCTTTTTTTTCTTGGAGTATTTAAACTAGATCCCAGCCATACGTTTTACCCATACTTCAGTGAAATTCTAAAATTTTTAATGTTAAATAAAAATTTGAGACAAAAATTTAAGTTTATTTTTGTTTTGCTTTGTTCCGTGTTGATACATTTATTTTTCCTAGATTCATTTGACACCGAAACTCGATTTTGCTTGTCATAGCCAGCAGTTATTATATTGGTTCTGTATAAACTCAGAATAACAGCTGCACAACGTAGATGTATGTTTATAAGCGATGTAAAAACTTTGCTTTCATTGACTATTTCTATTTCTTGGTATTCAGATCGTTAATGTAAGGTTTTTACTTTAGGCATAAATCATCACTTTCTAAGACAAGCCCTATGGGTTTGCACATAGGAAGGCAGTTGATATTTGGGGTATAGTTTTGTAAACAGGACCTGGGTCATTGGGGTAGACCTGGCAAGATGAGTTGGATTTTATCAGTCCCATGTGTATTTCTGCTCTGAAATGATGACTAGTTTTATGCATGTTACTAAAAGAAAAGGGGACCTTTTGACAGTTTCCTGTGCTCAAACCCAACATGCTCTCTGTACAAGTCCATGATGGAACCAGAGGGAATGGGGACTGAAATAAGCACAGGCCAGGCTGGTGCTCAGAAACTCTAGCCTCACTGTAAGTGGCTTCTGCCAGCACAGGAACAAAGCCTGGGAGCGCGCGAAGACCCTGGCCAGTGGGCAATGGATCACCTGCTGGGCTTTGGACTGTGGTGTGGGGCCCTGGCCTCCAGCCGAGCCTGCCACCAGGTGTGGCTACCCTCAGAGGGAGACCTCTGCCTCCTGAGACTGAGACACCCAGCCTGTCCCCAAGCCAAAGCTGCAGGGAATTGACGGACCAGTAAGATGTCTACTCACAAAGGACTGGTGGTGGCACAGTGCAATGGGGCTCCTGTCAGTATCAGGGAAACTGACGTGGTGGAGCTGATTAAACTGTAGCCCCTGATAGAGGAGAACTGCAAATGGGGAATCACCAACCCACATAAAGCTAAGGAAGAGCAAGCATGCCTAGGAAGAGGAAGTGCGGTCCTCACCTTCTGCTGCACACACCCTATGCTCTGGAGAAGATGGAGTTCATGTGTAAGGTCTGGGAGGGACGCTGGTGGGTCATCCAGTACCATGTGCTCCCTAACTGGTGAAGGACTGCGATTCACTGCCTCAGAGCCACACACCACCTATCCCTCTTCCAGGCTTGCTCCAGGAGCATCTCCTGCATCGATACAGAAAGCAGCTGTAACTAGGCCCATCTGCTTGGTTTTGTGCTGTTTTCTTTCTGGGACTTGACCATGCTCACACCAAACACATACTCCGTGGCCCCTGAAGGAGAAGGTGGTTTTGGAATGTTTTGGGGGCAGTGCTCCGCCTCAGCTCTGCTTGGCTCTCTCCCACCATCTACTGCCATTCAGAGAGAGTCCCTCAGACAGTCTCCATCCTGGATTATGGGGAGCTGTGTCCCCTGACTCTGTTACTCCTTCTACTGCTCCCACAGCCACAGCTCACCTCCTTTCCAATGTCTATGTCCTGGGCATTCTACCATCATCGTGGCACAGGGGGACTGGTCAGTCCAAACCACTGGCAGACAAGTGCAGAAGTGTTCCTGGGCCTTGGCTTGAGTGGCCTTGTGCCCAGCATGCACTTTACTATCACCAGGGGGGTTGTCAAGGCCATCACGTGGCCAGATGGCCTGTTCTTCTTCATGGCTGGGATGTGCATCACCAGAGCTGGCCTCTATGCTGCTTGAATTTGTGAGTGCTTCTCCCCTGAGAAGTTTGACACATGGTTCCATTCGCATCAGATTTTTCATGTCCTGTGTGGGCAGCAGCCTTTGCCCACTTCTATAGAGTCTACAACCTTCAGGAATTCTGCTATGGCCTCTCAGGGGCTGTACTGATGGCTCCTTTCTCTGAGCCTCTCACAAAGTGTGGAAGGGAAACTTCGCAAGTGCTTTCATAAACAACTTCTCTGCTGAAATGAGAGGAAGCATCTGAGTGGTCTGTTTCTAGAAGAACCTCTTAGAGAATCCAGTGCTCGCCAGGCTTCAGCCCACCTTCCCATCTGAGCACCTGTGAATAAACTGTCTGTGTTCCTCACTCAGGAAGAGGGTGGGGCCCTTGGCCATGCCCCTCCTCAGAGCCCCGTGTCATCAGGGCCACTCTGTCTTCTTGGCACAGAGCATTATGCAGATCATGTTGAGATTTTACACCTTCAAAAACTATTTAGGGACAAAATGATGGACCTGAACTCTGAAAATTACGTTTCTGGAAGAAAATGTCTCTCCCTGTTGACAGAAGGAATGTCCTGGCCACACTTATTGATTTTGCATGAAGTCAATGACTAACCAGAGAGGGACTGCTGCAGCATGACAGACCATCTCTGGACATCTGTGAAGGACAGTGGGTAACAAAGCTTTCACAATGGCCAGAGGATGGGGCGATTCACCTCCTCACTCACTTTGTTTGGATGACAAGTGACCAGATATGCAAAGATTTATTGACTCATGGCTCTGGCCATAGTCTTGCAATAATAGTCAGGGACAGAAAAGAAACATCAGTGGGTAACCCTTCACGGTAACATGTGGGCAGAATGTTCTTGGACAGTTCTCACTCAGTGGGCAGAAATATTCCAAGATATTTGTATCTCAGATGCTGTTGAGGATTTCATTTTTCGAAAGGATAAAGTGGCACACTCTACATTTTCCCTCATGAATGGAATGCAAGACCATAAACAAAAGAAACAAACACAAACAAAACCTCCTTCATTCCGTTGAAATAATGGTGGTTACAAGAAGGGAAAAACCAAGAGGGAGTACAAGGCAGGTAAAGGGGGTCAAATACAAGAGGACAGATGACACTAGACATTGGCTGGTGACATAATAGAATATGCAACGTCGTACTACAAAGTCATATAAGGGAAATTTATATAATGTTATTAACCATGTTACCAAAATTAAACAATGAAATAATTTTTAAAAGAAACTGTTAGTCCCACTCTTGTTCAAGAAAAGAAGGGACATTTTTCTGTTTTTGAATAATATAAACATTTTTTTGTTTCCTACCATTTGTTCAACAAGGACATGATGAATCATCTATGGAGACTGGGAAGTAGAAAGTGTGCTATATTGCCCTAGCCAGTTTGGCTCAGTGGATAGAGCACCAGCCTGTGAACTGAAAGGTCCCGGGTTCAATTCCGGTCAAGGGCACATACCTGTGTTGTGGGCTCAATCCCCAGTAGGGGGCGTGCAGGAGGCAGCCAATCAATGATTCTCTCTCATCATTGATGTTTCTATCTATCTCTCCCTCTCCCTTCCTCTCTGAAATCAATAAAAATATATTTTTAAAAAGTGTGCTGTATTGCAATGGCTATCAGATAGTTAGTGAGAAATATTGTCTAGGAAAAGAAAAATAAATCAATGTTTAAGAGTTACAAATCCAAGTTTTTGCCCCATACTCCCACCCAAGAAGGGCAATTTCTAAATACTAGGCTGCTGCATTAGTAGATGGAGGAATGAGGACTGTTGTGGGAACCCAGTGGGTTTCCTGGGTCTAATTTCCATGTCTGTGGTGATGACAGAGACAATCTGGAAAATTTGAGTGGTCCCAAGCACCACACATAGATATGCTGTTTATCATCACTTGAGATAGCCTACTTAATTCATATCCAAGATGCCAGATTAAACTTGAATCATTTAATTTTTCTCAATGGTTCCAAACCAGTTGTGAAACAAATTATAAATGTTCAAGGTGGAGTTGTGACCGATATTGAAGGAACTAGAATACTTAAGGATTTGTCATGGACTGGAAAAGTGTGCAGGAGGAAACTCATCTATACTTATAATAGGGTAATATGCAAATTGGATGTTGTCATGTAGTGACTGATCGGGAAGCAGGCACAGGTGGGCAGGGACTTGCAGCATTGGGGAAGGGGGCAGGTACTTGTGCCAGCCCGGGACATGAGGCTGTCTCCCAGCCCAGTGTCTGGCCAGGGACGTGAGGCTTCCTCATTGGCTCCTTATGTGAAAGGTGAGCTCAGATCCTGATTCTTATTTAGTGTAGTGGAGCGTGGGAATTGGTTTATAGGATCTAGTCCAACTTGGGGAAATGTTACTACAATCTGAGAGTAGATGTAAAATAGGGATCATATTTATTTGCTCACAGGCTTGCTGCAGAACAAACAGAGTCACCATCCTCACAGAATTCAGGATGCCCCATGTGCAAACCTAGAATGAAAAGTCATCAACACCCCACATGGCCAAGAACTAGAAACTGCCCTTTGAAAGGAGCATATGCAACAGAACTGTGAGTCTTGGGAGGGCAGAAAGTAAAGCTGTCTTGCAGTTATTTTAAGAGTTTAAGGTGCAAAACTGGCATCAGAAAGTAGTGACATAACACCAAGGCCATGCAGTCATGTGGCAACACTGAGACCATGGGACCCTTGGGACAAGCGGTTTCTGACGCTGTGGGAACCTCCTGCCCCCACTCCAGACTCTGGGTGCTAGTTACAGACGACCATGTGCACAGGGATGAGGGCTCTGGGCCTACAGTGGTGGGGTTAGAGGACAGAGGACCTCCTCCCATAAAGTCTCCCACAGCCCGCGCAGCATCAGGCTGTGTGCTGCGTGCCCACTGATGGCGTCACCAGGTGATGTCACCTAGAGGGGCCGCTCAGGCAGTTTCCCTGAAGAGAGGTGCACACCCAGCTCAGAGGTGAGGAGGTACAGGCTTGGAGGCCACACAACTCCCCACAGCCCCTGCAGTGTGGCCGGAGCTGAAGCTGCAGGTCCGTCTGGCTGTTGTGGGGCCTGGACAGTGTGGTGGTCCCAGTGCTGGCAGTGAGTGCTGGGCGCCTGAATCCAGGGAGCTGCCCATGGCCCTTGCCAGCTAGACAGCTCCCCTCCTGCATCCCTCACCAAATCCAGGTCTGACCCTCATCCTCCTCACCAGACCCCAGGGGCCCAACCTTCCAAATGGTGAAATTTGATTGTGTGCCCTCACCCTAACATTTCAGTTTCACAGAACCTAACACCTCCCTTAACCCCCTCTCCTCCTATCTAACCTTTAACAGGAGCCACTGCCAACCACATATGGTCTAGAACCACTCTCTCCCCTCTATCCCCCCACCTTCCTCCATGGAAGCTGCTATTGCTTCCTGTGAACTCAAATGAAATAGGATTAATCAAAGAAGAATATGTCTGAGCAAAGACCTTGAATTAAGAAGAAATAAAGTAACTAATATACATGAGAGAAGTTAACTTCAAAGGTAATCAAGTAATTGCAAAGGAAAGATACCTGGAACATTTAAAAAATCACAGTATTCAGTAATGGAGAGGGTGTGATGAAACGGACACCTGATAGCACTGCTCTGGAGAATAGGGGACAGCATTTCTGGAGACAGTTTGACAGGATGTAGCAAATATTCAGGCTCCTGGGCTGGATGATTACATTTCCAGGAATTTATCATACATAATAATCAAAAAGTTGGGCCAGATATCATCATCATAATAAAAGGCTAATATGCAAATGGTCATCACGCTGTGACACCATAATGACCAAACAGCAGGAGGCTGTGTGTGAGGCAGGCATGGGTGGGCAGGGATTTGCAGCATGAATGGGCAGGGACTTCTGCCAGCCAGGGACGTGAGGCTGCCTCCCTGCCCAGTGCCAGGCCAGGGGACATGAATAGCAATATTAAAATAATTTCTCTAACTAATTCCCTTTTAATTTGCACAAATTTTGTGCACTGGGCCACTAGTAAGAGTAATAACAGCACTTACCTATATTGTGGCTGCTGCCAACTTGATTGCACTCAAATCCCAGGTGGACCCTAAAGGTGTCAGTGTGTGACCCATGAGGAAGTATGTTACTTTTCTGAAGAACAATAAAAGTTCTGTATTTTATTTTAGTTATACTTAATTTTTATTTTAAAAAATCTTTAATGTTGAAAGTAGCACATAAGTCCTATAAGAAATAAGGCAAGCCCCCAATTCAGGGGTCTTAGTAGAAGACGAAGCACACTCGGGAGCCAGGCAGCAGGCAAACATCTTTACTTCTATGTAGAAGGGTGCACACATGGTCTGAGGACATGCACACACTGAGCAGGCAGTCTGCTCAGCTTTCTAATCCTGATGCATGTGACCTATCCCTCACTTTTGAATGGAGCTAAGGCACACAGTCTTGCATGATTGGCTAATTCAAAGGGAGGGGTTGGCCTTTGCCATTTCAAGATGGCGGCCCTCAGGGAGCTGCAAGTCCTGCAGCCAATGTGGTGGCTGCCAGGTCACCCAGTCCAAAATGGCGGCTGTCTAAACTGTTCTTTGACAGAAAAGATGACTTGTTTATTCTCACAAGCCCCTATTTCCCCCATTGATCTCTTCCAGACTGTCCCTGTCCTCCACCCCAGGTCTTCACCACTCCATTATCTGTGTCCATGGGTTATGCACATATGGATACAAGTTCATTGGTTGATCTCATCCCACCCACCCTCCCCTGCCTTCTCTCTGTTCTATGCTTCTATGTCTCTGGGTCTATTTTTGTTCATCAGTTTATTTTGTTCACTAGAGGCCCTGTGCACAAAATCCATGCATAGGTAGGGTCCCTAGGCCTGGCTGGTGATCAGGGCCAATCTGTGGGGCAACTGGCAGGATGATTGGGGGCCCCCCACTGGCACCTGCCTTGGCTGGCCTGATGCCGCCCACTCGCCAGCCCTACCCCCCGCAACCACCGCCAATCTCCTCCCTCTGTGGGAGGTGACCAGCAGGGCAAAGGGGAACCCCTGCTGGCATCCGCCTTGGCTGTCCTGGGGCCTGCAGGCTGGGGGTAGCTCCTGCTTTGAGCATCTGCCCCCTGGTGGTCAGTGTGCGTTAATCCTGACTGGTCGTTCCAACGTTCAGTCAATTTGCATATTAGGGTTTCATAATATAGGATTAGATTCCTTATTTGTTTATTTTGATTTTTAGATTCAATTATTGATAGATAAGTACTTATTGTCACTTTATTTTTCATCTTCTTCTTCTTCATCTTCATCTTCATCTTTTTCTTCTCCCTCTTTTTAAAGAATACCTTTCATTTCATGTAATACTGATTTTAGTGGTGATGAACTCCTTTAGCTTTTTCTTGTCTGTGAAGCTCTTTATTTGACCTACAATTCTAAATGATAGCTTTGCTGGATAGAGTAATCTTGGTTAAAGGTCCTTGCTATTTATTACTTTGAATATTTCTTGCCATTCCCTTCTGGCCTGCAAAATTCCACTGAAGCAAGTTCTGGTCAATAGGGGTGTCTCCTGCACAGAAGCTCTTCATTGTAGTTGCAGCTGGTCCTCACAGCCAATTGGCCTGGAGGTCAACTCCTCCCAGTGACACCAACAGCAACCAAAGCTCAACTACAACAAGACTATGCACAAAGCCCACACAGGGGCACACGTAAAGTGCCCAGCTCAGGTGAATGGGGAGGCTGAACCACTGGGGCCTGCAGAACACCTACTACACAAAGCCACTCTGCCAATTCCAGAAGACATAGCAGCTCTACCTAATACATACATTCATATCTTAAAAAAAAAAAAAACAAGATAATTTCAAAGAGGATTTTCGATTTTAAGAAAAAAAAGGCAAAATTGAAAATCACATCCAGTGTTTACTTTGCAGGACCCATTATAGAGGCAATGAAAGTGCCAGGAGCAAGAATGGCCCCTTCAAGCTTTTTCCTGAAAGAGCAGACTCAGCATCTCAGCTTCAGGTCACACTAGTTTTGAATGTGTCTATTAGCATCTGTACTTTATCTCCATGGCTGCTGTGTATCTGTGAGCATGGTGTGAATAAGGTTGTTGATTTTTGCTTTACAACATCTTGGCTCAGGGGAAGTTTTCTGGGAATGTTCTGTTTCAGTCAGTGGCAGCAGCTGTGTACATACATGAGGAGAGAAAGACTTATGAAATCGATAATTATATTCTTAGAAATATAGTTTCTTAAATCGGAAATTGTCTTAATGCTCTTAGTTGTAATTCATCCAATCTAAACCACATTTTACATTTTGTCCATGAACTTTGGTGGCACAGAAATGGCGGGAATGTGTGTTGATAGTACTTGAAATTGATAATAGGACCGCAGTTTTTCTCAATGTGTCTGCTTTGTTTTTGCAACTTGAAATGTTCACCATTGACTGTGTTGTGGGGACAGGTCATTTTAAAAATCAACCATGTAGTCAAAGACTGAGAATAATGAAACCCTCTTTACTGGATGTTTGTATTTATTTGGTTTATCTATTGGTTCTGTGGTGTTTTCTGTCTCTCTCTCTCTCTCTCTCTCTCTCTCTCTATGTATGTATATATATGTATATATATATGTGTGTATATATATATATATATATTCCCCTTTTTCTTTTCTCTCCTATCTTTTCTTCTCTCTCTCTCTCTCTCTCTCTCTCTCTCTCTCTCATATCATTTGTACTCTCTTTTCTCTTCCCTAATTCTCTTTTCTCAGGTGGTCACTTATATTGGGGTTATCAGTGTCGTGAGTACATTCATGCTTCGTTCCCCTTGAGTCATGTCTTGTTAAGGTGAATTTTATCCTGTCTGGCTAAAGTGCTAGAGAGCAAGCCACATAACCAGACACCTGGAGAGGAGGATCAGCGACGCATGCAGCTCACTCCTGTCCAAAGAGCAGGAGCCGTGCAAGCAGCCCACACACATCCAAGGAGCAGCAGACTTGCAATCAACCTGTCCAAGTCCAAGGAGCAGTAGCCCCACAAGCAGCCCACCACATCAGAGGAACAACAGCAACATGCAGCCAGCCCCCATTCAAGGAACAACAGCCACATGAGCAGTCTGCCCCAGTTCAAGGAGTAGCAGCTGCGTGTGTAGCCAACCCCCATCCAAGGAACAGCCTCGTGATCAGCACACCCTCTGTCTGAGGAACAGCAGCTGTGTGAGAAGCCTCCCCACAGCAGCCAGAGGAGCCACCACGGCCGTGAACAGCACCCACCAGAGAAGCTACTGCCAACTGAGGAGCAACTGCTACCACAACTGCCCAAGGAGCAACTGCAGCCCGAGGAGAGACAGCCACCCAAGGAGCAGCCCCTGAATGACTCAACAACTAGATCTGTTGGTGAGATAAAACATGGGTAGACAAAGAAACCCCCAAAGGAAAGAAGAGGAGGACTCGCCAGATAAGCAGATAAGTGAAACAGAGGCATGCAACATGTCAGAAAAAGAATTCAGATTAAGGGTCCTAGAGTGCATAAACAGGATGGAGGAAAAAATCAACAACTTATGCAAGAATCAAGAAGAAACTGATGAAAAAATCAACAACTTATCTAAGAATCAAAAAGAAATGGATGAAAAAATCAATAATTTATGTAAGAACCAAGAAGAAATGAAGAGTGATATAGATGCAATAAAAAACACCATTGAAAGTTTCAACAATAGACTATGAGAAGCAAAGACTGAATTAGCGAATTAGAAGACAGGGAAACAAAACACACCCAAACTGAACTGCAATTGGAGAAAAAAATTAAATACAGGAGGAGAGCCTAAGGGAGCTATGGGACAACATGAAACAAAACAACATATGATTAATAGGGTTGCCAGGACAACAGAAAGAGGAACAAGGGTTAGAAAACCAATTTGAAAAAATAATATCAGAAAACTTCCCTGAGGTGGGGAAGAAAAAAGTCACACAAGCACAGAGAGTCCCAAACAAGATGGACCCAAAAAGAACCATGCCAAGACACATCATAATTACCATGGCAAATGTTCAGGACAAAGAGAGAATCTTACAAGCTGCAAGAGAGAGATGGAGAGTTACGTACAAGGGATTTCCCATTAGATTATCAAATGATTTCTCAACAGAAACACATCAGGCCAAAAAAGAATGGACGGAAATTTACAAGGTGATGCAAAGCAAAGGACTGAATCCAAGAATACTCTTTCCAGCAAGGCTATCATTCAAAATTGAAGGGAAATAAGAAACTTCACAGACAAAAAAAGGTTAAGGGAGTTTATCACCACCAAGCCAGCAATGCAAGAAATGCTAAAGGGACTGGTGTAAAAAAGAAGAAATAAAAAGCTAAGAAAGAAAACAGGCACAAAATATAGAAATAGCTACAAACAAGTACCTTTCAATAGTAACTTTAAACGTAAATGGACTAAATGCTCCAATCAAAATACATCAAGTGGCTGAACGGATATAACAATATGACCCATATATTTGATGTCTACAAGAGACCCACCTCAGAATAAGGGACTCACACAGACTGAAAGTGAAGGGATAGAAAAATATCTTTCAGGCAAATGGAAATGAAAAAAAAGCTGGGGTAGCGATACTTATATCAGACAAAATAGACCTCAAAGTGAAGGGCGCAACAAGAGATAAGGAAGGCCACTTCATAATACTAAAGGGGTCGATACAACAATAAGATATAACCCTGATAAATATATATGCACCCAATGCAGGAGCACCCAAATACATAAAAAAAACTCCTGGAAGATATCAAGGGAGAGATCGACAACAATACAATCATGGTAGGAGACTTTAATACACCACTGACATCACTGGATAAATCCTCTAGACAAACAATCAGCAAAGAAATAGCAATCCTAAATGACTCACTAGATCAGATGGACTTAATTGACATCTTCAGAACATTTCAACCCAAAGCTGCAGAATATACGTTCTTCTCAAGTGCACATGGGACCTTTTAAAAAATGTACCACATATTGGGTCACAAGCAAAGTCTCCCTAATTTCAAGAAGATTGAAATCATACCAAGCATCTTCTCAGATCACAATGGCATAATATTAGAAATAAACTACAGCTGAGGCCGGTTTGGCTCAGTGGATAGAGCGTCAGCCTGCGGACTGAAGGATCCCAGGTTCAATTTCGGCCGGGGGCATGTACCTGGGTTGCGGGCACATCCCCAGTGGGACATGTGCAGGAAGCAGCTGATCGATGTTTCTCTCTCATCGATGTTTCTAACTCTCTATCTCTTTCCCTTCCTGTCTGTAAAAAATCAATAAAATATATTTTTTAAAAAAAGAAATAAACTACAATAAAAAACAACCCAAAATACTCAAACACTTGGAAGCTGAATAGCATGTTATGAAATATTGATTGGGTTACCAATGAGATCAAAGAAGAAATTAAAAACATCCTGGAAACTAATGACAATGAAAACACAACAATCCAAAACCTATGGGACACAATGAAAGCAGTCCTGAGAGGGAAGTTTACAGGCCTACCTCAAAAAACAAGAAAAAATGGTAGTAAATCGTCTAACTCTACAACTCAAAGAATTAGAAAGAGAGCAACAAGAAAAGCCCAGAGTGAGCAGAAGGAAGGAGATAATAAAGATCAGAGCAAAAAAAATAAATAAATAAAGATCAGAGCAGAAATAAATGACATAGAGACCAAAAAAACAGTACATAAAATCAACGAAACCAAGAGCTGGTTCTTTGAAAGGATAAACAAGATTGATGAACCTCTAGCCAGGCTCACCAAGAAGCAAAGAGAGAGGACCCAAATTAACAAAATCAGAAATGATAGAGGTGAAATAACAACAGACCCCACAGAAATACAAATGATTGTTAAAAAATACTATGGACAACTCTACTCCAACAAACTAGACAACCTGGAGGAAATGGACAAATTCCTAGAAAAATACAACATTACAAAACTCAATCAGGAAGAATCTAAAAATCTCAATAGGCCAATAACTATGGAAGAAATTGAAGCAGTCATCAAAAAGCTTCCAGCAAACAAAAGCCCAGGGCTAGACAGCTTCACAGGGGAGTTTTACCAAACATTCAAGAAAGAACTAAAACCTACCCTCCTCAGACCACTACAAAAAAATCCAAGAGGAAGGAACACTTCCAAGCTCATTCTATGAAGCCAGCATCACCATAATACCAAAACCAGGGAAAGACAACACAATGAAAGAGAATTACAGGCCAATATTCCTCATGAACATAGATGCCAAAATTCTCAACAAAATCTTAGCAAATTGGATCCAGCAGTACACCAAAAAGATCATACACCATGACCAAGTAGGATTTATCCCAAGGATGCAAGGATGGTACAATATTCGAAAATCAATAAACGTGATACATCACATAAACAAATTGAAAGAAAAAAAACACATGGTCATATCAATTGATGCAGAAAAAGCATTTGACAAATTCCAACACCCATTTCTGATAAAAACTCTCAGCAAGGTGGGTATAGAAGGATCATACCTCAACATAGTAAAAGCCATATATGACAAACCCATAGCCAACATCATACTCAATGGACAAAAACTATACCCACTTCCCCTAAGATCAGGAACAAGACAGGGATGCCCACTCTCACCACTCCTGTTTGACATAGTACTGGAAGTATTAGCCATTGCTAAATGAATTTGGCAATGTAACAGGATACAAAATTAATGCCAAGAAATCTATGGCATTTCTATACACCAATAGTGAACTTACAGAAAGAGAGACTAAAAAAGCAATCCCATTTACCATTGCACCAAAAAAATTAAGCTACCTGGGAATAAACTTAACTAAAGAGGTAAAAGACCTCTACTCAGAAAACTACAGGGAATTGAAAAAAGAGATATAGGAAGACATAAACAGATGGAAGGACATAGCATGTTCTTGGATTGGTAGAATCAACATCATTAAAATGTCCATACTACTGAAAGCAATCTATAAATTCAATGCACTTCCCATTAAAATACCAATGGCATATTTTACAGGCCTAGAACGAACTCTCCAAAAATTCATCTGGAATAAAAAAAGACCCCGAATAGCTTCAGCAATCCTGAGAAAGAACAAAGTAGGTGGGATCTCAATACCAGATATCAAGCTGTTTTACAAAGCCACTGTTCTCAAAACTGCCTGGTACTGGCACAAGAACAGACATATAGATCAATGGAATAGAATAGAGAGCCCAGAAATCGACCCGAACCAATATGCCCAATTAATATTCGACAAAGGAGGCAAGAACATACAATGGAGTCAAGACAGTCTCTTCAATAAATGGTGTTGGGGAAATTGGACAGATACATACAAAAAAATGAAACTAGACTACCAACTTACACCATACACAAAAACAAACTCAAAATGGATAAAGGACTTAAATGTCAGACAGGAAACCATTAAAATACTAGAGGAATCCAAAGGCAACAAAATCTCAGACATATGCCGAAGCAATTTCTTCACTGATACAGCTTCTAGGGCATTGGAAACTAAAGAGAAAATAAACAAATCAGACTACATCAAAATAAAAAGCTTCTGCACCGCAAAAGAAACCATTAAGAAAACAAGAAAGCCCACTGCATGGGAGAACATATTTGCCAATGTTATCACCAATAAGGGTTTAATCTCCAACATTTATAGGGAACTCATACAACTTAACAAAAGGAAGATAAACAATCCAATAAAATAATGGGCAAAGGGGAGAACCAAGATGGTGGCATAAGGTACAGACCTGTGCGTGCTGCCTCCCACAACAACGTTGAAAATACCAACTATAAGACAAAACAGCGATCATTAAGAACCATGGGAAAGCTGGCCCAGTGGAAGTTCTACAACTGGAAGGAAAAAAAGAAGAGCATTGAGACTGTGTAGTATATGCAGAGGCACCAAGAACAGAGGTACAGGGTTGCGTGCCAGGTGGGATGCAACTGGATGTGCGTTTTTGTGTTTTTTTTCAATCGAAAGGGGTTACAAAGTCTCGAATTCACTGAGCTTGTTTGGGGCGGTATTCTGAGGTCCCAGACCCCTATGGCGAGAGGCAGGACAGTCTTGCAGTGGGTCGGAAATCGAGGGCAGCTTTCTCACGGAGCTGCTCGCCGGCACTCGTTGACGCAAAGACATGGAGTCGTGGAGACGCCATTGCTATTTTCTCTGCCCTGGTGACTCCCTGAGACCCCACCCTAGTCAATTTAAATCACTGCCCAAGATGTGCCAGTGGCACAAAAGGAACTACATGTGCTTTTGCAGCCCAACAAACTGCAGATTTCAACTCCTTGCACCCATAAGGGACACACTCAAGAAGCAGAGTCAGGTTTGGAGGAAGCTGGAACCGGACCCAGCTGGGCCGGTAACATGGAACCGCTGTACCAGCAAATGCACAAACAGGTCCACCAGATCCAGTCTCACATGGGATGCCGGGAGACGGCAGACAAGCAGTCTGTGCACTTAGTAGAAAAGGAAATCCAAGCAAGCATACCAGATATTCCGCCAGCAAGAACGCCTGGAGATTTTGTCCAGCAAGGAGCCGCCCAACAAAAGACAGAATACCAAACTTCGTGTTGACCAGTTAAAGTATGATGTCCAGCACCTGCAGACTGCTCTCAGAAACTTCCAACACCGGTGATACCCAAGGGAGCAGCATGAGAGACAGTGAAAGGAGCTTCTGTCTCGCACCTTCACCCCCAACGTGGGATGCGGCGCCCCCTGCAAGGCTGAGACAGCCCCTGTTAGGCTGAGACAGTCCCTGTGAGGCTGAGACGGTCCCTGTGAGGTTGTGATGGCCCCTGTAAGGCTGAGACGGTCCCTGTGACACTGCGGCACCCCCTGTGAGGCTGAGACAGTCTTCGTGTGGCCGAATACAGGGACACGTTGCAGATGGAAATAGCTACATTTTCCATGTGTATGACCTGGCAACAGAGAGCGTAAAGATGGAAGAGGATGGGACAGGGTAAGGGCAGAGGGTGGGGTGGGAACTGGGTAGAGGGGAGCTATGGGGGGAAAAAGGGGGAACAACTATAATAATCTGAATAATAAAGATTTATTTTAAAAAATGGGCAAAGGACCTAAATAGACACTTTTCAAAAGAGGACATTCAGAAAGCCAAGAGACATATGAAAACATGCTCAAAATCACTAATCATCCAAGAGATGCAAATCAAAACAACAATGAGGTACCATCTCACACCTGTCAGAATGGCTATCATCAACAAATTAACAAACGACAAGTGCTGGAGAGGATGTGGAGAAAAAGGAACACTTGTGCACTGCTGGTGGGAATGCAGGCTGGTGCAGTCACTATGGAAGACAGTATGGAGTTTCTTCAAAAAGTTAAAAATGGAACTCCCATTTGACTCAGTGTTCCCATTTCTAGGAATATATCCCAAGAAATCAGAAACACCAATCAGAAAGGATCTATGCACCCCTATGTTCATAGCAGCACAATTCACCATAGCTAACTAAGATCTGGAAACAGCCTAAGTGCCCATCAGTAGATGAATGGATTAGAAAACTGTGGTACATCTACACGATGGAATACTATGCTGCTGTAAAAAAGGACCTCTTACCATTTGCAACGGCTTGGATGGAACTGGAGAGCATTATGCTAAGTGAAATAAGCCAGTCAATGAAAGAAAAATACCACATGATCTCACTCATTCATGGATAATTAAGACCATTATAAACTGATGAGCAAAAATAGATAGAGGCAGAGCAACATCGAACAGACTGTCAAACTACAGCGGGAAGCCTGGGGAGGGTTGGGGGGGCGCGAGTAAGAGATCAACCAAAGGACTTGTATGCATGCATATAAGCATAACCAATGGACACAAGACACTAGGTGGCATGGGAGGCTAGGGGAGGGTCAAGGGGAGAAAAAAAAAAGAGACATATATAATACTCTTTGTAATACTTTAAGCAATAAAACAATTTTAAAAAGGAAAATAATGATGTTAGGATCTGAGATTCTGGATTTGAAACTGTTAGGTCAGAGGGAGCCCAGGATCAGATGCATGCAAATGTGTGATGAGATAATGGAACCTCCCTGGAATTTATAACAGATCAGCCTGCCAGACACAGATACTGCCTCCTCCCTGGTATCCACGACGACCCCCACACAGATACTGACTCCTTCCTGAATACCCTGCTGACCCCCTGTGGCGGGAACTTCCTCAGTTAATGCCCCTGCCCCTCATCTAACCACAGTATAAAACTAAGTGCCCCCCTCCCTGTTGGCGCAAATTCACTGGCTCTGCTTTTGGGCTTGTGAGTTTCTCCCGGGGACGCAGAATAAAACTTTCTCCTTTCCTATAATCTGACCGGCTTGGTTCTCCTTATAGTCTGTGCCACCTCCTGAGCCACATAACATTTGGTGCCGAAACCCAGGAGGCGTGTGCACCCCATTTGGTGGTGCCTCCACGGCTCAGGGTGCCCGCCTCTCCCTCCTCATGGCTCTGGACCCCTCAGGACCGCATTTCTTCAGCTCAGCAGCCTTTTCTGGTTTGGCAGCATTAGCGGTGAGTCCCGCCCCACCCCCTTCCGGTCCCTGTGGCCGCCTGCCTGCCGGCGTCTCTGTCCTTAAAACTCGGCTGCATCAGAGATTGCCTTTCCAGACCCTTCCAGGAAGGGCTCCTCCAGACCTCGGAAGGTAGCAGAGACATCTCTACCTTCCCCGGTCCCTCCGTCCGTCTGTAGCCTGGGTCAAACCGCTGGGATGCTGGCCTTTGGCCCATGCTACAGGCCACAGGTATTGAGCATGGGGAATCCAAATTCCAAACCTGATAGGAGCACACCTCTAGGGTGTCTGCCCGCCAGCCTGGCTAAACACTAGGCCTGCCCCGGACTTGCATCTGCAACGTAGCATGGCCTCAGTATGAAAATGGGACCTTGACTTTACCATTCGTAAGGATCTCAGTAATTTCTGCCAGCAACCCGGGAAATGTGCCTAAGTCTCTCTCTCTCTCTCTCTCTCTCTCTCTCTCTCTCTCTCTCTCTCTCTCCCCCTCTCTCTGCATCCCCGTCCCTTCCCCCAAAGCCCCTTTCACCTCCTCTCCTCGCCCCGTCCTTTCTCCTCCAGCCAGGCTGTGGCCATGCCGTGCGCCGCTGAGCCCGCAGTGTGTGTGTGTGGGTGGGTTCCTGTGCCGTGTGTGTGGGGGGGCAGGGGGGGGCCTTCGGATGCCCCGCGCCCCTCCGTGGCGCCGCAACGTGCGCTGCACCCTCGTCCTCGGGTAGTCCATCTGCCCGCTTCGCTGCCGTTGGGAAGTGGTCCGCCAGGCTGGGGTTGGTGCTGTGCCGCCCCCTCTCCTCCTCCCTCTGCTACCCCCGTCAGGTGATGCTTTCGGTGATGCTTTCTCCTCTAACTGCTGACCCTCCCCCCTCTTCCACCGCGGGCTGCCGCCGCCACTGCCACTGCAGGAGCCAGAAACTCAAGCCGCTGGGCGACCCCACCCTCCCCCACCCCCACCTGCTTCCCCAGTCAGTAAGCACAGGCACTTGCAGGCTTCGGAGCCTGTTCCCTCCTTCCCTCTGCCCCGCCCCAGGGAGGTTGCAGCGTCTGAGTACAATTGAGAAGTGAGAAGCGACTGGGGTCCTTCTCCGCCAACCCCACCCAGGATCATTCATCTCCGTTTCTCCCGCTCTTCCCCCCCCCCCACACACACCTCTGCCATGGAAACCTATACCTCACGCCTTGCCCTCTGAGAGTTCTCTGAGAGTTCTAACTGCCCATCTCCCCCTGAGCATTCGTGTTCATTCTAACTGCCCGCCTCGCCCTGTGTGCTCTCCACTGAATCTCCAGCAATTGAATTCATAGTCGGCTGGCCAGTTCTCTTTGCGATAGGTTGCAGCTGGGAAGGATATATCCGGGTAGCCATTCTCTCTCACTTTCTGTTCTTCCTCAAATTGGAAAACTCCTCGGCTCTTTCTCTTCAGACCCTCTTAACCAGCAGCCACCTTCTCCCTATCCTTAAGAGCCAAAATCCTGAGAACGTGAGCTCCCAAACAGTCTTTCCTATCTAACACTCATTCTCAGGCCACCCAAAGACTCCCTTCCTCAACAGCCTCTTCTTTTTCTGTGCCCATTCTACCTCTGAGGGAGGCAGCAGGAACTGAGGGCATAGTCTGAGTCTATGCCTCATTGTCTACGTCCAGCCTCACAGATTGAGAGGCATCTCAGGTTTTTTTCCCCCCTGACCTTGAGGATGGCCCTCAGACCCCGGTCTGAGATCTAGTGCACATGGCCTTTAAGATTTTAATGCCCGTGAAGAGAAAGCAGAGTCAGATCGGGAGGCCCGCATTTGACAGCCGGTAGACCTGCAAACTCAAGCCTTGGTTGCAGCCCTGTGGCTGACGGCAGCCGTCATGGCCCCAAGGGGGCCGTGCGCGGTGGGGGTGCACGCTATCCGGAGAATGCTTGAAATGCGGAAATGAAGGCCACTGGGCAAAGCAGTGCCCCCGGTCCCGGGTCCAACCAAGCCCTGCCTGGCGTGTGGTCGAAGTGGCCACTGGAAAAGTGATTGCCCCTGGAAAAGTGGTGGGCCCTCTGCGCCCCAGCGTGGAGGGGCCGCCCTTCCAGGTCATGACCCGCCGCTGGCCATACTGGGACTGGCCGAAGACTGAAGGTGCCCTGATACAATGACCCCCCACCACCCTCGCCGAGCCCAGGGCTATGCTGAAGGTAGTGGGTCTCCTTCTTGATCGATAAGGGGCTGCCTTCTCTGTCCTGCCCTCCTTTTCAGGGCTCCTTTTTTCTTCCACGATCTCAGTCATGGGTATTGATGGCAAATACACCTGCCTGCTGACCACCGGACCCCTTCCCTGCCTCCTTGATGATAGCCCTATAACCCACTCATTCTTAGTCATGCCTTCGTGCCCCGTGCCCCTGTTTAGGACGAGATATTCTCACCAAACTAGGGGCCACTCTGCAGCTTGGAGCCCTTCAGCCTCCCTGCTCCTTCCACTCCTGGCCTCCTCCCTTCATGGGGACGCTGATCCCCCACTGCCATGTGTCCCCTTATGGGGCCCAGTTGTCCCAGATCGCAGTCGCTTACCTCAGTCTCGCTGTGAATGCCTTATCTCCTTATCTCCTCCATGACTGTCCCCTCCTCTGAACAAGGAATGTTTTCCTTCCTCAGGCTCACTGGGTACTCTCGCCTCCAGGTTCACAACTGTAGTCTTCTTGCAAACCTCCTCTATGACATGACATGGCGAAGGGACCCCCTCACTGAGCCCACAGATCCCCAGGCCAACATCCTCACCCCTTTAATGCTTTGAAAAGTCCTCTTACCTCAGCGCCTTCTCGCCCCATCCCCCTCCACCCTTCCCAAAGGAAACCTCCTTGAATGCACAGGTTTATTCAATAGTCTGGCTATTATCAGAAACTGAGATCATTATCTCTGGGAAAAAAAATGCAACTTTAGAATCCAAACGGCTAGAAGCCTGGGAGCAGGCAGCCTGCTCCCTCCCCCCGCCCCCCTCCCACCTTTTCTCCAGCCTCATATCCAGGTCCCTGGCTTCCACTGCTCCTTCCCTTTCTCTTTTCCCTTGGGTAACAGCGCATTCTAACATTCCCTCCCACTTTCACTGCAACACCTACCTCTCTCAGGCTCACCAAATGCCTCCCACCATCCCCGAAGAAGATTCGGTGACACCATCCAGGACCTGATGACCCATCAATCCTAACAGGTTCTTACCTGGCCAGGGACCCTCCAATTTTTATTCCGGAAGAAACTCAGGTTTTTAATATTTTCAGGTGAAACGGACATGGAATGATGAGGGAGTCATCAATTCTACTGTCTGGGATGGGAAATCCTCTAGTGCAGGGGTGGGCAAACTTTTTGACTCGAGGGCCACAATGGGTTCTTAAACTGGACCGGAGGGTCGGAACAAAAGCATGGATGGAGTGTTTGTGTGAACTAATATAAATTCAAAGTAAACATCATTACATAAAAGGGTGCGGTCTTTTTGTTTTTTTTAGTTTTATTCATTTCAAACGGGGCCGGATCCGGCCCGCGGGCCGTAGTTTGCCCACGGCTGCTCTAGTGTCACTCTCTATTTACGAACCCTGAACCTACTCTTATGCCCACCTTCATCAACACAACTTTCCATCTACTCTCTAACATCAATCCCTCCTCCTCTACATCCTGCTGGATTTGTCTGTCACTGACTTGAACCCTCATCATAGCCACTCAATTCCAACCTATTGGACCATCTAACTAAACTCTCTCTAGAAATTCGCAGCTCCTGGCTGAACCTCCTGCCCATGGCCCCGACCAAAATCCGGGCTACACCAGGAGCCCCACCTTCTTAAGCCCTTTTGAACTCCTATATGGGAGACCCTTCTTGCTCAGCCACCGTCTCCCTACTGATCCTCCTCCCCTGGGTACTTATCTTCCATATCTCTCCTTACTCAGGCAATTGCTCCCAGAACACATGGACAGATTTCTGTTCAAGCCAGAGCCGACCAACCAGGACTCCCAAGGACCAGCCCTTCACCCTGGTGACTCGGTCCTTCTTAAGAATCTACATCCAAAAGCCTTGGAGCCTAGGTGGACGGGACCTCACACTGTAATCCTTACAACCCTCACCACGGCCAAACTACTTGGCGACCCGTAGTGGCACCACCTCTCCAGACTCAAGAGGACCCTGGACTTCTATAAATGTGAGGTGTTGGGCCCCACTAGGGTCTGCCTTGGTTGCCCTCCCCCCCCCCTCCTCCTCCCGGCCCTGAGCAACCTACTCCCACCCCCACCCGCTTATGTGTGGAGGTTCGAGGTCCGTGAAATCTACTACCAGACAGCAAACAAGTCACCCAGCAGGTAGGATCTCAGGACTGCCCTCTGGTCGGATGCCAGACAAAGATCCTGATGGCTGTCAACATCTGGTCAGTGGCCAATGGTGGCCAACCCTATGTCTGTTTTGCTTATGACCAGCGGAACCCAGACAGGTGTAATCAAGATGTCAACACCTATGGGGGTTGCCACTGGAGGGACTGTGTCATCCATGATGACTATAATGGGGTCAGGGGTAGCCCCCCTTTTTTCTCTTTAGGAACTCAAAACTCCAGAGCCCACCCTGCCCCCACGGATGTGCTACCAGATCAGTAATCCAGTAACTGGGGGCGAGCCACTTGGAACTGTACTCAAAACCACACCGCAGCCAGTACACCAAGGCCAGCCTGGGTACCTTCTTTTGGTGCAACAGCACCTTAAGCAACTGTATAAACTCCTCTGACCCTGGGCCTTGCTTTATGGTCACAGTAGTTCCCCAACTGACCTTGTATGGAGAGTCGGAGCTCGCCTGGCTGCTCCTTCCATCCTACCCCCGGTCCTGCCTTCCTCCCTGTCATGTTAGGGGTGAGTATCACTGCCTCGGTAGGCCTCACTGTGGGGCCCTCAGGAATAGTCTAGTCACTGCTCAGTACTTTAATGACAAGCTCCAGTTAGCCCTGGAGTCTACTACCGCCTCTTTTAGCCTCCCTACAGCAGCAAGTGACATCAATAGCCCCGGTAGCCCTACAGAACAAGCACGCCTTAGACCAGGGGTCCTCAAACTTTTTAAACAGGGGGCCAGTTCACTGTCCCTCAGACCATTGGAGGGCCGGACTATAGTTTTAAAAAAAACTATGAACAAATTCCTATGCACACTGCACATATCTTATTTTGAAGTAAACAAACAAAATGGGAACAAATACAATATTTGTTTTTGCATGTGGCCCACGGGCCGTAGTTTGAGGACCCCTGCCTTAGACCTTCTGACTGCAGAAAGAGGAGGAACCTGCATATTCCTTCAGGAAGAATGCTGCCACTACGTCAACGAGTCCAGAGTAGTGGAGCAAAATGTGCAGATCCTGACTAAGCTGAGTGAAGAACTACATACAAGATACTCCCGGAACAGCTCTCTTTTCAACTTGTCCAAAGCCCCTTAGCTACCTGGGTCCTACCCATGATAGGGCCCCTGATTCTCATCTGTGTCTTTTTTCTCCTAGCCCCCTGCCTCCTCAAGTTCATCCGCTCCTGGATAGCGGAGATGTCACAGGTGACTGTGAATCAGTTCCTGCTCCATCCCTACACTCAGCTGCCCTCCAACTGCCTCTGCCTGACCCTGGCCTTTAAAACCCCCTTTTGTCATCCCTGGTCAGCTGGAAGAGGTCAGAATGAATCTGCGTCCCCTATCACTAAAAGGTGGGGATGTTAGGTCGGAGGGAGCCCAGGATCAGATGCATGCAGATGTGTGATGAGATAATGGACCCTCCCTGGAATTTCTAACAGATCAGCCTGCCAGACACAGATACCAGCTCCTCCCTGGTATCCACGACGACCCCCACACAGATACTGACTCCTTCCTGAATACCCTGCTGACCCCCTGTGGCGTGAACTTCCTCAGTTAATGCCCCTGTCCCTCACCCAACCGCAGTATAAAACAAAGCGCCCCCCCTCCCTGTTGGTGAGAATTCACTGGCCCTGCCTTTGGGCTTGTGAGTTTCTCTCGGGGACTCAGAATAAAACTCTCCTTTCCTATTCTCTGACCGGCTTGGTTCTCCTTATACTCTGTGCCACCTCCTGAGCCACCTAACAGAAACATTCACTCTGATATGCAGCATCTGTGCCCTCGGGGTGCACTGTGAAGTCTGGCTGGAATTTCTGGGGTGCTCTGTCACACTGGTGCTGGTGTGACATGTGTCTCATCCCTGGTCCTAGCTGCCAGTCTCTGTGCTGAGTGTGTAGCAGAAGTGTGACAAATCCTGGGATGGGGAGCCTTTCCACTTGTTGTAGAGGTCCATTCCTATGGGCCCATTGAACGCTCTCCCTTCTAATGGCTCTATTTCCACAGAGGGGCCTCCTCCATAGAGGGAAGGGGAGCTTCCTTTCATAGAGAAGCCTACCTCCCTAGAGAAGGGCTCCCCCTAGAGAGGGGAGTGGAGGGAGCTCCCAGCTAGGGGAGCTCAGGGGTCCCTAGTAAATGGGGCCACTCCACCTCTTGATATAGGGAGCTTCTTTCTAGGGAGGAGGCTCCTTGCCACTCTCTAGGGCAAGCATGTCAGACTCACAGCCCACGGGCCGCACGGCCCGAAACGAATATTTTTGCAGCCCAGTCAATATGTAAGAAACGTTTAAATAAACATTTTACATACAGCCCAGCCAGTATGTAAGAAACGTTTTAATAAAAATTTTGTCACTTAATTTTTATAATATCCTGTTATACGTAATTATTAATAACAAACTACAACGTTCACTAATGACTGATTACTATCATCGTGTTACATTCGTTTCCCTTACACACCTTACACATAGGTGCACCATTTCTCTCCACTAATATTAACAGCGAATATTTTAGCAGCTGATGGCCACATCATTAGTCTTGGACTGACCTGTTTGGTGTGCGAACAGGAAATATTTCTCTTTCAGAGCACAAGAAAAATAAGTTTATTGGTGTTATTAATTTGTGCAGTTATTCAGTGTCTGGGAAGTTAATGTTCAAGAAAAAATATTTAGTTTTTATTAAAATGTTCTATTATTTTATGTTAACGATGACTCATTTATTTCAGCCCTTTGTATTCAGCATGTCTCTATCGAAATAAACCTATGTTTCTATGATAATTGAAGCTTCTGTTTTTTTGTGGCCACATACTTAAACCTTGCTTATTTCGCCCGTGTTAGCCTTGGAGTCTGACATGCTTGCTGTAGGGAGAAACCCACTCTCTCTCTCTTTTTAAAAATATATATATTTTATTGATTTTTTTTTTTTTTTATAGAGAGGAGGGGGGGGGGGATAAAGAGTTAGAAACGGGCCGAAACCGGTTTGGCTCAGTGGATAGAGCGTCGGCCTGCGGACTGAAAGGTCCCAGGTTCGATTCCGGTCAAGGGCATGTACCTTGGTTGCGGGCACATCCCCAGTAGGAGATGTGCAGGAGGCGGCTGATCGATGTTTCTAACTCTCTATCCCTCTCCCTTCCTCTCTGTAAAAAATCAATAAAATATATTTTTTTTAAAAAAAGAGTTAGAAACGGAAGGGAGAGGGATAAAGAGTTAGAAAGAAACATGGATGAGAGAGAAACATCGATCAGCCGCCTCCTGCACACCAAGGGGATGTGCCCGCAACCAAGGTACATGCCCTTGACTGGAATGGAACCTGGGACCTTTCAGTCGCAGGCTGACGCTCTATCCACTGAGCCAAACCGACCAGGGCACAAACCCACTCTTTAGAGAGGAGGACTCCCTCCGCCCTCCCGGGGAGTGAGCCTCAGTCTAAGGGCGTCTTTTCTCTAGGGAGCGGGCTCCCTTTTTCCTCTAGTGGGGAGCACTTCTCTAGAAGGCCAGCGCCTCTCTAGGGAGGGAGCCCCTCACTCGGGAGTTACCCGCGCTCTGGGGAGGGAGCCTGTCTAGGTCTAGGGAGAGGCTGGACCTCCTGACCTAGGGACTGGCCCCTCTAGAGGGAGGGAGCCTGCCCCTCCCAATCCTGGAGCCGGGGAACCGGCGCTGGCGCTTCACAGCTTCACTCTGGGCGCCAGAGATCAGCGCCCCGGCGAGCGAGGCGGGAGGCTCTCCCTCCCCAGCGAGACTCAACCCGGGCCCTACTCGTCTGGCGCTCGGAGGTCGCGGCCAGAGAGGCAGAGCGAGGCCAAGTGCGTAATCCCGACCGGGGCGCGACGCTGGGGACAGTGAGTGACGCAAGGGGCGTGACGCGCTGGGGGCGGGGCACAGGGGGTGGGGCGTGGTCTGCACGTATCTTGGCGGGGGCGGGACTGGGGCGTGGCGCAAGCGGTGGGTGGGGCCTGGCAGGGAGCACAGGGCCTGCCGCCCCGGAAGAGGCGGTCATGTGACTGGAAAGATGGCCGCCTTTCCCTGGTAAGCGCTTTCCCGCCGCTGGGCTGCGGGGTGGGTTGCGATGGTGGTCCAGGTCCCGCCTCGGTGCGGGTCCCAGCGGGCGCGCTGTGTGCGAGCTGCTCCTCTGTCGGAGCCGCCCACCCGCCCCGGCCGTCGTGACCCAGGAGCTCCGTGCAGCCGGGCGGGATGGATCTGGGTTCTCGCCGCGCCAAGTTACCCCGACCCCTGAGAAAACTCAGTTCCTTGCGTCCGCTTTCCAGAGGAGTTGGTGTGGGTTCTAGGGGCGCTGGACGCAAAGAACGATGGACTCAGCTCTGAGGCTGGCCCGCCCGGGAGCCCTGTTTGCTCCCTGAGTTCCTCAGTTGATCTCGCGGAGTCTTGGTTTTCCCATCCGTAAAACGGCGCCGTTCGGCCTACTCTGCGGACCCTGCGCCGGGCACTGGGAGGCAGAGCTCTTAGACTGCTCTGCCCGCAGGGAGCTGACAGCCCCCCGAGAACGATTGCCAGAATAGAAGGATGTCCAAAGAAGGCATTTGGATGCCCCCCGGGGGCTCAGGGGAGGTTCCCGAGAGGCAGAGTCTAAAACTGGGTTTTGCAGCATGTAGAGGAGCTCATTAGTAGGAGGGAGTGGCGTCTGCGAAGGCTCCAGGCTTAGCGGGGCTTTCGTGGCTGGAGTGATGGGAGCCACTCAGGCCCCAGTGGGTGCTCTGAGTGCGTGAGAACGCGAGCTAGTTGTGATGGTGATAGTGAAAATGTTTGGGGATTGAGCTCTCCCGAATGTTTCAAAAAGGGCAATCGATACTTTTCTGATTGTTCTTTCCAAATGATGTGAAGTGGTTTTACATTGAGTGAGCAAATGAAAGAATATACACTATACAGCCCTAGACCTTAGAAGTAATCAGGTACAGGCAGACCTAGGAGATTTTGGTGGTTGGGTTCCAGACCACTGTGGTAAGGGGAGTATCTTGCCTTCAGTTTGTAAAAGAGAAAGCACCATCTGTGAAGCGCAGTAACAGGTCTGCCTGTGCAACCTTCTGGTTCCTGCTTGTTTCACGCTGTCTCCCTATTCCTTTCACCAGCTGTGTCTTCCTCCCCAAGCTTGGGCACACTAAATAAAGCAGGATGAGGTGGCTGAGCTTCTTGCCCCGAGTTTTCCTTGACCTGGTCATGCCAAGCAGCTTTATTAAGGGAATTATTAAGGCTTAAGCACAGAAACAGGAGAAACACCTGGCCTCAGTTATTTGGAATGTTGTCATTAGAAAATTTAGGAAGCTGCTGTTTTCATTTCTACCTCTCAGTATGATTTTATCTTTACTGTTTTCATTTTAAAATTACAGAGAGGAGCCATTAGCCTTTTAGCATCTGGGGTCTATCATTGTTTTTGACATACATCAAGCCTTTATTTTGTGCCTGACACTATGCTAAGTGCTGAACTTGCAGCACCTCATTCAACTCTCAGAACATCCTCAATTTTCAGATGAGGAAATTAAAGCAGAAGGATGAGGCTGTTCACTTAGTCATAGAGCCTCACTCAGCAGGAGTGCTGAGGTTTTCAGCTCAGAGCCTGGGACCTTACTCATTGTTGAAGTTTCTGGGTTGTGGGCTCCCAAGTCCAGCTGTGTTGTCATGGGTCTCCTAACAGTCCCTCTTTTCACAAACTTTTAAAAAACTATGCACATCACATTTCCTGTTTACTCCCTTGTAACAGGACCCTCAAAATCGCCACCCATCGGAATCCGAATTTCTACATCATTTAAAAATTTTACTGGTGGCGAAGGGAGGTTGGGATTGTGGAAGAACAAAACTATGTGGCCAGATTGTCAATAGTTAATTAAAAAGTCACTCAATAATTAAAATAGCTGACAAAAGTATTTAATGGATTTTGGCATCTTCAGTATAAAGAGATAAACTTGGTAACTGGTAGCGGATTTTCTACATATCTTATTCTCAGATGTAAATAATTCAAAAATAGGGAGTTGTCTACCTTTAATGCATGTAAGTCACCTGGGGATATTGTTAAAATGCAGTTCCTGATTCTGTAGGTCTGGAGTAGTTCAGTGCTCCCCAGGTGATGCCCTTCCTAGGGATCTAGGGACCACACTTGGAGTAGCCTTGGGCTAGACCCAGCCAGGAGTGTAGATGTGAGATGTTGGCTTTTTTTCTGTGGCAACTGACAAGGAACCAGAGGAGCCTTTTGCATCTCTGAGGCCTGGGATTATGGGTGGGTGTCTGCTGCACAGCTCTGTTAGCAGGAAAAAGGAAAGGCTTTTTGTGCAAATACCCACTTAGAGGTCGCTGTTCGCCTTAGCAAAGACCCAGGCATTGAAGAAAATGCTGTAATGTCTCAGACTGCAGGAAACACTGAGGAGCAGAAAGTAAATTTGAGGAAATAATGGAAGAAGTGATAGAAAAAATAAAAATAAGCAGTTTGACATTAAAAAGGGTAAACGTTTCCTTTTTTTAAGGTTTCCCAGAAGTCGTAATTTATATTCCAAAGACTTCTCTCCCCTCGAACTTAAAATATATATGTATATACATACATTTATATCAAAGCTCAGTCCTTTAAAATAAAGGTAGACAGTTGCTTAATTTTTCAGGTTCTGAAGACAACTAATAGGTGATCTATCGAATTTTTGAATTTCAAGAGTTGGACTGCCTTGGTTTGCATTTCTCTCTCACTTGCTGCTGTCACCTGACGAGTTACCAACACTGTCAAGTCTCAGCATCTCTGGAAAATGGGCATCATCATAGCACTGTCGACATACGAAACACTCAAACCCGTGGAGAATTTTTATGAGATTATTTGAACCAACCTTACAACAATTGCTGGGAAGCAAAATCTCAACAGCCTGAGAAAATGCTTCAGAGAATGGCACAGCGTATTTTGCACATTAGAATCAAAGGAGGAGATGTAAGGAGGGTTACATGAAATTCATTGGTGGTAGATTAATGGGGCAGAGGACAGCAGAATAAAATGGAGAGATGCATACTGCTTTTACTTGGTGGGTACAGGATAGTTAATTAACATTTACAGCAAATAGAGATAGTATGCAGGGAACAAGATAACAATGAGGGGTTCTTTGGTCTCTTGCTCTGGTGGGGAGGTTGTGCCCCGAGGGGTCTGGAAAAAACAACAACAAAGGTCACTATTCTGATATTCCAAAGGCATGTTATTTTAGTTGTGAAAGGACAGGTAAAGATTGACCTTTGTCAGGAAGCTGCAGGCTTAGCATGTGAATACCTGCCATGACTGGCTTTTAGTTAGGATTTTGTTGTTGTTTAGACCATCCTATGCTGTTACTTCTGTTTCTGAGTTTTTAAGGCCACCATGTAGTTTCCCTTGAGCTTGTCAAGTTTAGTATGTGGCCTCTTTTTCTTCCACAGCACCTACCTCCTAGGGTTGATTACATGAGGAAATGGAGGTAAAGAGCTTGGCCTGGTTCCTGATATGCAGTAATCACCTTGTACACGAGAACTATTATTATACTGTTGCATATCAGGTCATAGTGCTTTTGAGGTAGTGCTTTTCTCAGCTGTTGATTGACTTGTTAATTATTATAGGGATGAAAACATTTGCAGCTGAATTTCAGGTCAGATGACATTTCTGCTCATTCTGTTGATAAAGCTCAGGGTGATCTGAAAGGAGAACAAGTGTAATCCATGATGGCTATTATTCCAACTTATTTATTCTTGTTTTTTTTAAAATTTTTTTATTCAATTTACTTGGGGTGACATTGGTTAATATTATATAGATTTCAAGTGTATAATATATTACCTGTATATTTATCAGCCAAAAGTCAAATCTCTTCTATTGCCATGTATTTGACCCCCTTTACCCTTTACCGCCCCCCAGTAGAGGGGTCTGGTAACATCATACTGTTGTCAGTGTCTGTGAGTTTTTGTTTGTCTTATTTGTGTATTTGTTGTTTTCAGTTTTACATCCCACATATGAGAGGTTAACATGGTGGTGCATGAGGGCAAGCTAAACAGCCATCTCAAATGGTGGGTGAAGAAAAATGGAATTTATTTAAGGAAAGGGGCTGGAGGATGGGATACCCATAGGGAAGGGCTGATTATGGCAGCCCCTAGGAGCTCGAGTTCCATCCTTCCATGCAGTTACTGGCGGGAAGCTCTTGTCTGCAGTGGGTCTGGTGGCGGAGCTGGTGGGCTTCGAATGCAGATGGACTGCAGGTGTGCGGTCCATTGTCTTTAGGGCAGTTTCCATTCCTTATATGGTCTGACTCCTGGTGTCCAGCAAGTTTTGTGTATTTTTAAAAAATATTTTTATTGACTTCAGAGAGGAAGAGGGAGGGAGAGAGAGATAGAAACATCAATGATGAGAGAGAATTAGTGATCGTCTGCCTCCTGCATGCCCCCTACTGGGGATCAAGCCTGCAACCCAGCCATGTGCCCTTGACTGGAATTGAACCCGAGACACTTCAATCCACAGGCTGATGCTCTATGCACTGAGCCAAACCGGCGAGGGTGCAAGTTTTTTTTCTGGTCTTTGTTCTCCTGTGGCAGGAAGCTTACAAATGGCCATTAAGGATTATATTGCCCCACCAGAGGCCTGGTGCATGAAATTTGTGCATGGGTAGGGTCCCTAGGCCTGGCTGATGATCAGGACCGATTGGGGCCTTCCAGCTGCTGGTGGGGGCCTCCCTTCCCTGGCTGCCAGCCGGGGACTCCCTTCATTCCATGCTGCCCCCTGGTGCTCAGTGCATGTCATTGTGAGTGATTGAACTCCTGGTCTCCCTGTCAAACTCCCGCGGGGACACTTTGCATATTAGCCTTTTATATAAAGAGATATAGATAGGCCTAACATATATAGAGGGCCTCTTTCTATGTGTTAGTAATTATTCTTATGGGATAGGGGCGAAGCTCTCTATCTTCTGTCAGTCATCCCAAGGAACAAACCCCCTGGTGCTGTAGGCAGGGATATGTGAGTAAATAGTTACCCCACATATCAGAAACCAACCAGCTGGCAGCTTAGTATGTCCATTACTATAAGGGAGAGTAAAATTATTAGAATAGTTTATATTGTAGTAATTAGATACTGATAGACAATAACTAGAACACCTGGTAAAAGTGAGACATTCGCCTCAGGGGACTGTTGCACCAACCTTTAGAGAAGACATCCCTGCATCCTTTCCCCAGACAGTGGATCCCAATGCATAAAGGACCCCGTATGTGACTTTCTTCCCAAAATGAATAGAATGAGTATAATTCTGTATATTAGCAACAGGTCTCCCAACTCCTACTAGGCAAGATGGAAAGGTCTGTTCTCCACAGGTTCCTCCTGAAAGGTAAGAGAGATATTAACATTTTTGCTAAATCTACCCAAATATTTTCATCTCTTCTGGACAGAATTAGTTCTCCTTCAGCCAGACCAGCAGTGGTCCAGAGTACAATGATAGTGAATGCTGCCCTGGAAAGGCGACCTTGAGGTGTTTCTTGGGTTCAGTCACCCATTTCTCCCCTTCACTCTGGTGTGATGGACCCAGGGCTTCACCCTGCCAGCTTCAGAGCAGTTGGAGTGCTGAGAAGCACGTTCCAGGGTCCCTCTCATTCATGTTGATTGTTTGGCGATCCAGTTTTCCATCTTTTGAGTAGAACTCTGTCTCCTGCTAAGCAGGGATGTAGCGGAACTGTGACAGAAAAATCCCTAGCACGTGCCAAAGCATTCATTACAGTCAGTGTATATTTTTTAAATGTGACTCAGAGGGACTGGCCAATATATTGTGGTTGGGGTTTTTCCTTAAAAAGCTAGAAAGG
Organism: Myotis yumanensis; assembly: GCF_028538775.1. NCBI lineage: Eukaryota > Metazoa > Chordata > Mammalia > Chiroptera > Vespertilionidae > Myotis > Myotis yumanensis. The sequence goes on along the minus strand of NW_027223755.1, from coordinate 113,555,982 downwards.
AGAGGCTGGTTCATGTTGTTGGAAATGAAATGAGATGGGAGCTCAGTTCTTTTGTGCTGGTTGGGTGTCTGGGTTTATGAGGGCATTGAATAAAGCTGATTGATGATACAGTTAGACTTAGGTGCTTGCATTTCTTACAGATATTAATAAGGTCATGAAACTTACAGATATTAATGGGGTCATGAAGCTGTTATTGGGGTGGGGTGGGGGAGTTTGTATGGGGCGGGGGGGGGGGGGGGGTGAAGTCAAGGGATTTGGAGGCCAAGGAACAAAGTGGCCAGGATCCTGTGCTCTTTAGTTTTTTGTTTGTTTGTTTGTTTTTTCCTAAAGGAGGGGTGGTGATGGGTAGGAATTGTCCTGTGTGCCCAGAATAGTTGTTTTTCTGGTAGGTGATATTTTACATATGGGAAGTGCCTTGTCTTTTGTTGAAGAAAAGATATTATTCATGAGACCTGGGGTGGCTGAGGATTGAGGTGCGGGAATCCAAGGAGGGGATCCCCCTGATGGGAGGTGGCAGCAGTGTCCTGCAGGCCAGGCACTCTGAGCCTGTGATGGGAGGGCCAGCCTGCACCAGCACGTTTCTTGTTTCTGTCAATACGGAGAGGCTGAGAATTTTCTGAATTTTTAAGTCTGGTTCCCCTTTGGGTAGCCATTCTGTTTTTAAGTCATTTCTCACATTTCACTGTGAGCATTGAAGAGAAGCAAAGCTGCTTCTGTAACACTTTATATATTCAATTTTGTCATAGGTTCTAACTTCCACAAAACACTAGAACATGAATACAGTTCTGCCAAGCTCTTTGCCACTTTATTACAAGGATTGCCTTTCATCCCTTGCTTCTGTCTGAGGCCTGCTAGAAGGACTTTTACCTCCATCTTTCTGCTGGCATTCTGTTCATGACTAGATAGGTTTGCTCTAAGCAGGCTGAGGTTTTCTCTGCATCTCTTTTTCTGAGCCCTCACAATGTCCTTAACAGTATATTCATGGTAATGGCTTTTCCTAGCATGTTCTTCAAAACTCTCCTAGTCTCTTGTCTGTGATTCAGTTCCAAAGCCACATTTTTTGGTGTTTGTTATGGCAGCAACCCATTCCTGGTACCATTTTTGGGGGGTCTTAGTCTATTCAGACTGCTATAACAAAATACCAAGACTGGGTAACTTATAAACAACAGAAATTTATTTCCCATGGTTCTGGAAGATGGCAGTCCAAGATCATGGCACTAGCAGATTTGGTGTCTGACGAGAGCCCCCTTCCTAGTTCATAGCTGGTGCCTTCTCACTGGGTCAACACAGGGTAGAAGGGACACGGGAGCTCTCTGGGGTTTGTTTATGTAAGGGCACTAATCTCATTCATGGGGCTCCTCATGACCTAATCACCTCCCAAAGGCCTCACCTCCTAATGCCTTCACCTTTGGGGCTTAGGATTTCAACCTGTGAATTTGTGGGGCATAACCGTTTTGATTATATAGCAGCACTTCTCCTGTCTTTTATGGTTTTACTAGTGGCCCAGTGCATGAAATTCGTGCACATTAAAAGGGAATTAATTAGAGGAAATATTTTAATATTGCTATTTGACCTTTCTCTATAATAGAAGTGTGAGAGATGAAAGGAAGTTAGTAAAATGTCTATGAAAATAATTTATAAATTTATTAATAAATAAACAGTAACAAAAGAATATAACAACAACAGAGGCATGATATAAAAACAACAAAAACATGATATGAAAACAACAAAAACATGATATAAAAACAACAGTGATGCAAACAATGACTGATAAAGTGATTAAACTTATTCTAATATCTCCCTGTACACCACATTAAGAGTGAAAACACTTTCAGCATGCTTGACTAATTTCCCTTGTGATGAAGTATTTAGAACAGTGGTTCCCAAACTTATTTGGCCTACCGCCCCCTTTCCAGAAAAAATATTACTCAGCCCCTGGAAATTAATTTTTTAAAAAATTTTAATGGCAGTTACTCATCGCCCCCAAATGCACCTGTGGCCATCACCGCCCCCCTGGATCGCTGCAGCGCCCACCGGGGGGTGGTAGTGCCCACTTTGGGAATCACTGATTTAGAACTTTAATGTCACATGCTCTTTGAACTCGAGAGAAAGCAACATATAACTGACCATGTGCGAAAACGGGTTCAGGTAGGAATATTCCTACTCTGCCTAGAGTTTGTCCTTGTGATTTATTAATAGTCATTGCAAATGCTGGCATCATGGGAAACCGTCGTTGAATCAATTTAAATGGGAGGCCAGTGTCAGATGGGGACAAATTAATTCTTGGAATCAGAATAGCCTCTCCCTCTGCAGATCCTGTTAATACTTCAGCTTTGGTAATGTTAGGTCGTAATCTTGATAATAAATCTGGTACCATTACAAAGACCCCATTTACTATTGAGATTTCTCAATAGCATGATGATTGCACCCACTTTCAATTTTAATTTATGACACGGCATTCCCGAAGGAGTAATACTATTAAGAAATTTGATGGGAAAATTTTCTTTTTCAGCATCATTTGTTGAATCAATGGAATCATCACTCAAATATGTGTGAAAATCTCCATCAAGTATATCCAAAATTTCTTCATTTAATTTTTGAACGTGCTCATTTTTTGGGCAAAGAATTGCACATTTAGATACATTTTTAATATTATCTATAGATATAGTATTTCTAAAGGTAGCTTCAATAATAGATCCATTACAAATCATTTCACAGGGGATTTCAATAATATCCATTCCTAAATAAAACTGCTATCAAGTTTGCCATCTCCAAGTTTTACTAACCATTCACTATAAGCAGAATCCTCTGATCTCATATTTGTTGTAAGAGACAACTTTCTGAAACATCCCCAAACATTACAGTACTTTAAACTTGTTTGTACTATGGCCAATCGCATAGCATGCGGTACTATACTGAGACATTGTCGAAAATTCCCTCCAAGAAGGAGAACTTTCCTACCAAATACAACATTCACATTCATAATTTCTCTCAGTAATCTGCCAATGGCATTTATAGCATGACTGGATGCCTTGGTGCATTCATCAATAATGAGAAGTTGGGCCTTTTTTATAGTTTTAGCAACTTCCCTGTTTATATTGAGTCTAGAAATTGAAGTTTCATTTAATGGAATTGGTAATTTATATTGGGAATGAAAGGTGCTTCCACCAAGAAGTAAATTTGCAGCAATTCCTGTAGACGCTGTGGGTAAAACAGTACCACCACGACCTCTAATATAATGTATTAAAACTTTATCAAGATATGCCTCCACGCTCCGAGGGCCGGTTCCTGCTTCAAGCCTCACCCTCCCAGGAAACAGCTTGGGAGGGCACAGCTGTTGCTAAGAGGACTCAGGGCTCAGTGTGTTCAGACTGTGAGGGCCGGTTCCTGCCTCAAACCTCGCCCTTACTGGAAACAGTTCAGGGAGAGCGCAGCTGTTGCTAAGAGGACCCAGGACTCAGTGCGTCCACGCTCCGAGGGCGGGTTCCTGCCTGAAACCTCGCACTCACGGGAAACAGCTTGGGGAGGGTGCAGCCGTTTCCAAGATGACTCCTGCAGGATTGACTTCCTTCCGGTTGGCTGAGCTTCGGTCGTGACACGTTACACCCAGGGTTTTTATATAAATAGATTATGTGTTTTCTATATATTTTTAACACTGTAAGTTATTTTTTGTGATCAGTGTTCATTTAGTTTGTGTATGTATATGTATATGCACACATACATAGAGACAATTAAATATTTTATATTATTTTTATTGTTTTAAAGTGTGATTCTGCTGCTGACACTGTCCTTGGTTTTCCTTTGACTAGAAACTTTTCTTTTGCCCTTATGTTTGAAGGATAGTTTCATTGGGTATTGAATTCTTGGTTGGCAATACTTTCTTTTAATACTTTAAAGGTATCAGTGTATTTGTTGTCTGGCTCCCATCTATGTGCTGATATAATAATACTAAGGGCTTTGTGCACGAATTCGTGCACCTTGAAAGGAACTGTGGGCCGCACGGCTGTGGTAGGCACAGGGGCGGGTCACGGCCTGGTCCCCTGTCTGTTGGCAGCCCTGCTCCCACCACTGCCACTCTCACACGCTGATGGTGCTGGCCCTGCTCGCACCTGCTGACAGCGCAGAGCAATTGGGGCTGGCACCAGCCGCAGGTGCGAGCGAGGCCTGCACCATGAGCGGCAGCTGCTGCCCTGATTGCCCCTCAGGAGCAGGGGGAGGTGGAGAAGCCCTTGGGTGATCAGGGTCAGCAGCTGCCACTTGTACCTGCTGGTGGCGCCGAGTGATTGGGACCAGCGCTGGTCACCGGCAGCGGATGCAAGTGGTGGCTCCGGTGCCGGCTGTGGGTGCGAGCACCGGGCAGAACCGCAGTGCGCGGGAGCAAAGAATTTTCAGTAACCACCAGAGGCTTGCCCTGATGACAGTGACTAGTGCCTGCCTTGGTCTGGCACCCCCGCTTATCTGCTCCACCATCCGACCGTGGCCAAAGCCCGCCATGTTCTGCACACGCCCCCTGGTGGTCAGCGCACATCATAGTGACTGGTTGTTTGGTTGTTTGGTTCTAGTTGTTCCGCCATTTGGTCTTTTTGCACTTTTTGCATATTAGCCTTTTATTATATAGGATAGGATTGTCCTTCGAAAAGAATGTATTTTTGTTTCTTTTAAGAAATCCTTTCTCTTACTATGAAGACCTTCAAGTATGGTTGTTTTTTTGTTTTGTTTTTGAGGCTCACTTGTGGACCAGGTATTTCTTGAATCTGTAGTTTAATGTCTTTCTTTAGTTTGAGAAAAATGTCAGCCTCGTCTCTTTTAAAAACTGCTTCTGCCCATTCTCTCTTTCTCTTTGGGTTCCAATTGTATTTGTGTTAGACCTTTTCCTCATGTCTCTATGTCTTCTACACTCTTATATGTGCTTCCTGCCTTTGTTCTCTTCCTACTTCAGTGTAGATACTCTCTCCCCTTATATTGTTATCTCAACTTGTTAAGCCCTCCCAAAACTGATGAAAACTCTGCTTTCATCTACTTTCTGCTTGGCTTCTCTTTTTTGCTCTACTTAACTTAACTGGCAAATACTTTGTGAGGAAACCAGGATTTCTCTATTCTCTGGACTTCCTTCTTTTCAGAAGCTCTTCCTTCAAGCCCTGGCTCTCTCCATAGCCCCAAATCCTAGATGATCTCTCTGCCTGGTTCCAGCCTCTCATCCATATCAAGAATAAACAAGTGCCCTGCAGAAGCTGGCTTCCCCTCGGTGAACTTCCCTTGGTGTCTGGCCTGGCAAGTCTTATATGCCTTGGTAGCTCCTTTACCTTCAAACTGATTAAAAAATATTTTCATTTAGCATTTCTGCTTGATCTTCTATAAACTACCTCATCATTGAGAAAGGCTCAACAACAAATTTTTGTAATGTTAGGTATTTCCATCACCTAATTGGCTTCTGGGTTTTGATGTTTACCAGGCACTCCAGGAATAGGAACTATAAGGCTGAATTTGCAACATGCCGGCTAGAGACTGTGCCATTGGAGTTTGGAGACTATCACCCACTGAAACCTATAACTGTAAGTTTTGTAAAATGCCTCCCTAAATGTTATCCCTGTTCCATAAAATTACAGGCAGTATTCCTGGGTCTTTTCTGTCTTCACAGCAGTAGCTTCTTTTGCATGTTTATATCAATCAGTTTGTTCCCTGCCCATCTTTTTTGTGGTGACCTCACCCACCATCATTTTTTTAAAAAATTAAGTCTTTATTGTTGAAATTATTAAATATGTCCCCTTCCCCCTGCCCTCTTCCCCCTTGACTCCTTCTAGCCCACTCCCACTGCCTTCCCTAGGCCTTCACCACACTATTGTCTGTGTCCATGGGTTATGCATTTATACATACAAGTTCTTTGATCTCATTTCACCTCCACCTTCCCTCTGAGATTCACCAGTCTTTCCATGCTTCTGTGTCTCTGGATCTATTTTGTTCATTAGTTTATTTTGTTCATTAGAGTCCACATATGAGTGAGATCATGTGATACTTGTCTTTCTCTGACTGACTTATTTCTGGAGTCTCTGTTTTGTTACATTATCTATATGCCTATTCTTTTTTTTTTTTTTTTAATATTTTATTGATTTTTTACAGAGAGAAAGAGAGAGAGATAGAGAGTTAGAAACATCGATCAGCTGCCTCCTGCACATCTCCTACTGGGGATGTGCCCGCAACCCAGGTACATGCCCTTGGCCGGAATCGAACCTGGGACTTTTCAGTCCGCAGGCCGACGCTCTATCCACTGAGCCAAACCGGTTTCGGCTATATGCCTATTCTTGTGCCAGTAGCAGCTGTTTTGATTATGGTGGCTTTGTAGTATAACTTGATATCTGGTATTGTGATTCCTCCAACTTTCTTCTTCTTTCTCAACATTGTTGATGCTATTCAGGGTCTTTTTTAATTCCATATAAATTTTTGGAGTGTTTGTTTTGTGAAATATGCCATTGGGATTACATTGAATCTATAGATTGCCTTCGGTAGTATAGACTTTTTAATGACATTGATTCTACCAATCTATGAACATGGTATATTCTTACACTTTTTCATAACTTCCTCTACCTTTTTTTTCAATGTCCTGTAGTTTTCCAAGTGCAAGTCTTTTACCTTCTTGGTTAAGTTTATTCCTAAGTATCTTAATTTTTTGTTGCGATGGTAAATGGGGTTGCCAGAAGGAGAAGAATCTAAGCAAGGAATAGAGAACCTGTTTGGAGAAATAATGGCAGAAAATTTTCCCTAACTTGGCAAAGGAAAAAGTCACTCAAGTCCAGGAAACACAGAGAGTCTCAGCCAAGATGAACCCAAAAGACCCACAACTAGGCACACATTAATTAAAATGGCAGACATTAAAGACAAAGAAAGAATCTTAAGGGCTGCAAGAGAGAGACAGAAAGTTACCTACAAGGGAGCTCCCATTAGCCTGTCAGTTGAATTCTCAATAGGAACACTTCAGGCCTGAAGGGAATGTAATGAAGTATATAACAAAATGAAAACCAAGGGACTGACCCCAAGACAACTCCATTCAGCAAGGCTGTCATTCAAAATCAAAGGTGATACCTAGCCAGTTTGGCTCAGTGGGAAGAGTGTCAGCCTGCGGATTCAAGGGTTCCGGTTCGATTCCAGTCAAGGGTACATGCCTCAATTGTGGGCTCAATCCCTAGTGGGGGGAGGGGTGCAGGAGGCAGCCAGTCAATGATTATTCCTTATTGATGTTTCTATCTCTCTCCCCTTTTCCCTTCCTCTCTGAAATCAATAAAAATATATTTAAAAAAATCAAGGTGAAATAAAGAGTGTCACAAAAAAAAAGAGGAGGCTAAAAGAGTATTTAGTACTACCAAGCCAGCAATGCAAGAAATGCTAAAGGGACTGCTGTAAAAAGAAGAGATAGAAAGGGAAGAACATAGGCATAAAGAATAAGAATGGCAACCCTAGTTGGTTTGGTTCAGTGGAAAGAGCATCAGCCTGCAGACTGTAGGGTCCTGGGTTCAAGTCTGCTCAAGGGCACATGCCCGGGTTTTGGGCTCCATTCCCAGTTGTGGGCATGCAGGAGGTTGCTGATCATGATTCTCTCTCATCATTGATGTTTCTATCTTTCTCTCCCTCTCTGAAATCAATAAAAATATATTTAAAATAAAGAATAAAAATGGCAGTAAATAAGTACCTATCAATAATAACCTTAAATGTAAATGGCTTAAGTTCTCCTATCAAAAGATATAGGGTAGCTGAATGGATAAGAAAACATGACCCATATATATCCTGTCTACAAGAGACCCACCTTAGAAAAAAGGAGTCACACAGACTGAAAGTGAAGGGATGGAGAAAAATTTTTCAGGCAAATGGAAATGAAAAAAAAAAAGCTGGGGTAGTAGCAATACTCATATCTGACAAAATAGACTTCAAAGTGAAGGCCATAACAAGCGCCACTTCATAATACTAAATGGATTGATACAACAAGAGGCTATAACTCTGGTAAAGATATATGTACCAATACAGGGGTATCCAAATATATACAAAAACTTCTGGAGGATATCAAGGGAGAGATTGACAGTGATACAATTATAATAGGGGACTTTAACACCTCACTGACATCAGTGGAAAGATAATCTAGACAAAAAAATCAACAAGGAAACAGTGATTCTAAACAACACACTAGATCAGTTGGAATTGACATTTTCAGAACACCTCACCCCAAAGATACAGAGTATATATTCTTCTCAAGTGCACATGGGACATTTTCAAAGATAGACCACATGTTAGGACTCAAGCTAAGTTTCTACAAGTTCAAGGAGATTGAAATCCTATCAAGCATCTATCATCGATAAAGGCATAAAACTAGAAATCAACTACAATAAAACCAAACATATGGAGGTTAAATAGCATGTTATTAAACAATGAATGGGTTACCAAAGTGATCAAAGAAGAAATAAAAACATCCTGAAAACAAATGAAAATGAACACACAACAATCCAAAATCTATGGGACACAATAAAAACAGTCCTCAAAAGGGAACTTCATAGCACTACAGACCTACCTAAAAGAAAAAACAAAAACAAAAACTTGTAGTAAGTTGTCTATCACTAAAACTTAAAGAATTAGAAAGAGAACAATAAGAAAAACCAAGAGTAAGTAGAAGGAAAGAATAAAGATCAGAGTGGAAATAAATGACATAGAGACCAAAGAAACAATACAAAAGATCAATAAAACCAAGAACTGGTTCTTTGAAAAGATAAACAAGATTGATAAACCTTTAGCCAGACTGATCAAAAAACAAAGAGAGGACCAAAATAAAATCAGAAATGAAAGAGGAAAAGTAACAACTGACAACACAGAAATACAAAGGATTGTAAGAAAATACTTTGAATGACTATATTCCAACAAACTGGATAATCTGGATGAAATGGATGTCCGGAAAAATATAATCTTCCCAAACTCAGGAAGAATCAGAAAACCTGAATAGGATGATAACTACTGATGAAATTGAAGCAGTAATGAAAAAACTTCCAGGAAACAAGAGCCCTGGTCCAGTTGGTTAGTTAGAAGAACTAACACTGATCCTCCTCAAACTATTAAAAAAATTAAGAGGGACACTTCCAAGCTCTTTCTGTGAGGCCAGCATTACCATAATTCAAAAACCAGATAAAGACACTATAAAGAAAGAATTACAGGCCAATATCCCTGATGAACATAGATGCTAAAATCCTCAACAAAATATCAAATCAGATCCCGCAATACATTAAAAGATCATACACCATGACCAAGTGGGATTTATTCCACTTGGGGATGTAAGGCTGGTACAATATTCTCAAATCAATAAATGTACATCACATAAAGAGATTGCAATACAAAAATCACATGATCATATTGATGGATGCAGAAAATGCATTCGACAAAATTCGACACCCTTTTAAAAAAAATATATTTATTGATTGATTTCAGAGAGGAAGGGAGAAGAGAGATAAAAACATCAATGATGAGAGGAAATCATTGATTGGCTGCCTCCTGCACGCCCCCTACTGGGGATCAAGCCCGCAACCCAGGCATGTGCCCTTGGCCGGAATCAAACGTGGGACCCTTCAGTCCGCAGGTTGATGCTCTATCCACAGCCAAGCTGGTTAGGGCTCAACACCCTTTCTTGATAAAAACTCTCAGCAAAGTGGGCGTAGAGGGATCATACCTCAACATAATAAAAGCCATCTGTGACAAACTACAGCCTACATCAGTGGTGAACCTATGACACGCGTGTCAGAGGTGACATGTGAACTCATTTTTTTGGTTGATTTTCCTTTGTTAAATGGCATTTAAATATATAAAATAAATATCAAAAACATAAATCTTGGTTTTACTATGGTTGTAAATATCAAAAAATTTCTATATGTGACACGGCACCAGAGTTAAGTTAGGGTTTTTCAAAATGCTGACACGCCGAGCTCAAAAGGTTCGCCATCACTGGCCTACATCATACTCAGTGGGCAACAACTAAAAGCATTTCCCCTGAGAACAGGAATAAAACATGGATGCTCACTTTCACCACTCTTATTCAGCATAGTACTAGAAGTCCTAGCTACAGTGATCAGACAAGAAGAAAAAGTAAAAGCCATCCAATTTGAAAAGAGGAAGTAAAACTCTCATTATTAGCAGATGACATGGCATTGTACATAGAACGCCCTAAAGACTCCACCATAAAAACTGTAGATTTAATAAATGAATTTGGCAATGTAGCAGTATAGAACATTAACACCCAGAAATCTATGGCATTTTTATACACCAATAATGAACTCACAGAAAGAGAAACTTAAAAAAACAATCCCATTTACCATTGCAACAAAAAAATTAAGATGCTTAGGAATAAACTTAACTAAGGAGGTAAAAAATTTGTACTTGGAAAACTACAAGACATTGAAAAAAGAGAGAGGGAGATATAAACAAATGGAAGAATATACTGTGTTTATCGATTGACGGGGACGGGGTGGGGCCACAACCTCCCTATCCGCCCTGCTCTGTTCGTGACAGGGGAAGGCGCCCCAATCCCCTGATCGGCCCTGCTCTGTGCCTGATAGGGGGGAGCTCCCCAAACCCCTGATCAGCCCTGCTCTGTGTGTGACAGGGTGTGATGCCCCAACTGCCCCATGGGCCCTGCTCTGTGTGTGACGGGGTGGAGCCGCAACCTCCCCATCGGCCCTGCCCTGAGTGTGACAGGGGGAGTGCCCCAACCCCCTGATCGGCCGTGCTCTGTGGGTGACAGGGGGCGGCGCCCCAGACCCCTGATGGGCCCTGCTCTGTGTGTGACGGGGCGGTGCCCCAACTCCCCTATCGGCCCTACTCTATGCGTGACGGCGGGGGGAGCTCCCCAACCCCCTGATCAGCCCTGCTCTGTGGGTGACAGGGGGCGGCGCCCCAACCCCCTGATCGGCCCTGCTCTGTGTGTGACAGGGTACGGAGCCCCAACCCCCCTGATGGGCCCTGCTCTGTGCATGACGGGGCAACGCCCCAACCCCCTGATCGGCCCATGCTCTGTGCGTGACAGGGGGTGGCGTGGCAACCTCCCCATCGACCCTGCCTTGAGTGTGACAGGGGGTGGCGCCCCAACCCCCCAATCAGCCCTGCTCAGAGCCCGACCAGGGGCTGCACCTAGGGATTGGGCCTGCCCTCTGCCACCTGGGTGCGGGCCTAAGCCAGCACGTCGTTATCTCCCGAGGGGTCCCAGACTGTGAGCGGGCACAAGTGGGGCAGAGGGACACCCGCCCTCCCCCCCCCCCCCCCCCCCAGCCAGTGCACAAATTTTTGTGCACCGGGCCTCTAGTCTGAGATAGGCAAATCAAAATGACACTGAGGTATCACACCAGTCAGAATGACTGTCATTAACAAATAAACAACTGTTGGTGACGATGTGGAGAAAAGGGACCCCAGTACTAGTACACTGCTGGTAGGAATGCTGTCTGGTACAGCCAGTGTCGAAACCAGTGTGGAGTTTCCTCAAGAAATTAAAAATGAAACTGCCATTTGACCCAGTGATCCCACTTCTGGGAATATATCTCAAGAAACCAGAAACTCCATTCAGAAAGAATGTATGCACCCCTGTGTTTATAGTGGCACAATTTACAATAGCTAAGATATGGAAATAGCCCAAATGCCCATCACTAGATGAGTGGATAAAAAGCTGTGCACATTTACACCATTTACACTGTGCAGCAGTAAAAAGGAGGGATCTCTTACCCTTTGAGACAGCATGGAGGGACCTGGAGAGTATTATGCTAAGTTAAATCTGTCAGCCAGAGAAAGACAAGTATCACATGATCTCACTCATATGGAATCTAATGAACAAAATAGATCCAGAGACATAGCAGCATTGAATAGATTGGGGAACCTCAGAGGGCAGGTGGGGGAGGGTGGATTGGTGGGAAGAGGTCAACCAAAGAACTTGTATGCATCTATGTGTAACCCATGGATACAGACAGTAGGGTAGTGAAGGGCTAGGGCAGGGACCGGGGTGGGTAGAAGAGGTCAATGGGGGAAAAAACAGGACATACATAATACTTTCAGTAAAGATTTAAAAAATAAAATGGAGTGTAGCCTAACTAGCCCTCCTGGATGTTGCTCTCTCTTTTTAGCAGAGTCTCTAATTGGATCCTTTTGGCTCAGAGGTTTCCCTGGGCCAGTCATCTGCAGCTGGGAGGGACGGGGGCCTGTGGAACACAAATATGGCTCTGTATTGAAAACCAGGCCTGGCATTGGGAGAAGTTCTCCAGAAAGGAAGGCGTTGGCAGTCACTACTTTGCAATGATGGGATAGCGGTCCTGAGCCATGGACAATGTCCCCAGAGTGCAATGACTCTGGGAGCTTGCATGCCCTGGTCATCATCCTGCCTCGACCTTTGCTGTAACTTGCAAATTTTCATGCAGTAGGTTTAGACGGGCTTGAGATCCTGCCTCTTCTATAAGCTTCCAGGTGATGTGGCTGTTGCTTGTTCAAGGACTGCACTCTGACTTGAAGGCTCTACAAGAATGTTACATCACCACCTTCTAACCACAAGGGTCCTGCCTCTTCCTTCCTGACCTTGAGGTCCCCCTTTCCTTCCGTGACTGGGATTCTGAATCATTTCAATGTATCACAAAATAAGAGATCCTGAGGCAAAGAAATTGTCAACTGTGGGAAGGAGGGAAATCCCTTTCAAGTGTTTCAGGGGAAGAGTTGGAGGAGATTCCATCTCAACACCATGATTGTTCCCACAGGTCACAGAGTCCAAGACTAAGAAGGTGAGCCGGAAGGGAAGCACCTCTTCCACGTCCTCATCCTCCAGCTCCGTGGTGGACCCGCTAAGCAGTGTGCTGGATGGAACCGATCCCCTCTCTGTGTTTGCAGCCAGTGCTGACCCCGCGGCCACGGCAGCTGTCAAGGTACCATATCCTGCTGGCAGTCGTCTTTCTGGTGGTTGGGCCTGTGAGTACAGGGATGAGGTTTTCATGGTTTTCTTTTTAAACCGCATGGGTGCTTTCTGGTTGTAACAATTCACAGAATTCATATATGCACAGATTACAGCTTGTATAGCAGGTGGCCCTGATAGTGAGAAGCTGGCACAGATCCTGAAGATTTTCTTTTCTTTTTTAAAGCATTTTAAAATGCTTTCTTCATTTTCATTTTACTCTTTTTATAATCCTTTTTGGAAAATTTATCCTTGTGTAATTATGTAGTTAATTCAATTAGTTTTTCATATAAAAAGTCAAACACTACAAATGAAATCCTGTTAACCAATTCCCCTCATTCTGTTCATCTCCTCGGAGGTCATCAGTGTTATCTGTGTAAGGTATATTCTCCTGTAACTTCCTTTGTAGTTTCATAGATATTTATGACAGTAATGTCTGAGCATTTACATACATCATACTTATATATAAACTAGTGGTCTGGTGCAAGAAATTCATGCACATTAAAAGGGAATTAATTAGAGAAAATATTTTAATATTGCTATTTGTCCTTTCTCTATAATAGAAGTGTCAGAGATGAAAGAAAATTAGTAAAATGTATATGAAAATTTTTCTCCTGTCAGAGTCTGGGGTGCACCGTGGGATCCAGAGTCAAGTCCCTGCCCACCCGCGTGCGGCTGACCCCACCCCCATTGGGGAAGAACCGGACCTGGCTGGCCCTACCCCTGTCAAGCCCCATCGGGTGGGGAGCATAGCCTCAGGTCCCCTGGCCTGGGGTGGGGGCATGGCCTGAGGTCCCCCGTCAAGCCCCGCCGGGCGGAGGGCGCAGCCTGAGGTCCCCCGCCCAGGCCCGGCACCACACAGCCTCAGGTCCCTGCTGATCACTTGTTACGGCTTGTTATGGGAACCTCTGCTGTGGGCGCAGCCATTTGTGTTACGGGAACCCTGCCTCCACTGTGGGCACAGCCATCTTGTGATGGCATGACAGAATGAGGGTCAATTTGCATATTGCCACTTTATTATATAGGATAGCAATAATAACAGTATCACCTTCCTATATGGCAGGCCTTTCTAAGTGCATTCTAAGTTTAGTTCTCATATCACCTCAAGAGGGAGGTCTTATAATTCCTACTTACAGAGGCCCACAGAGGAATAGAGATTCTACGTCACATCTGAGCTGGAATTCCAACTGGACAGTCTGATTGCAGAGTCCACACTCTTAGCCTTCATTCTATGCTGGCATTCATACATTTATTTTCTTTTTTTAAAATGTAGTTTGTACTACATTTATACATTATTTTTAACATGACATGATGTCTTGGAGAACTTTCTATGTTAGTACATCTAGAACATCCTTCTTATTTTGAATGGTTATATTATATTCTAAAGAATGGGTATAACACAGTTTATTTCTTCATTCCCCCTCTGACATACACAGACGGTTTCTGGTGTTTACTGGTACAGATGGTGGTGCCTTGGTCCTTGAACATGTATACGCTTTGTGCCTACATGCAGGAATGCAGGGGTTGTGCAGGATAGCTTCCTAGAAGTTCATTACTGACTTAGGCAATGTGTAGTTACGGTTTGATGGCTATTGCCAAATTGTTCCCCAGAAGGGCTTCACCAGTGTGTACTCCTACCAGCAGTATTTCAGAGTGTCTGTCTCTTTGTACCCTTGCCAACCTGAATATTAGTCATGTTAACTCTGCCATTCTGATAGTTGAAAAATTATCTTGTTCAGTTTGCCTTTTCTTGATTCTTTTATTTTTTGGTAATCCTCACCTGAGGATATGTTTTCCATTACTTTTCAGAGACAATGGAAGGGAGGGTGGGAGGAAGAGGGAGAGAGAGAGAGGAAAAAAAAGAGAGACAAACATCCACCAGTTGCCTCCCGCACAAGCCATGCCCAAGCCCTGACCAGGTCAAGGACTGGAATGGAACCAAAGACTCTTTGGTGCTTAGGCCAAAGCTCTAACCACTGAGCACTCCTGCCAAGGCCTTTTTTTGATTTTTAATGAGTTTTAGCATCTTTTGATATGTTTATTGGTCATTTTTGGTGAATTGCCCTAAATTTTTTTTTTCTTTTTATCATAGCAAACCTTTTGGTATTTTATTTTACAGTGAGGTACTGGCTGCCTTTTAAATTTTTTTCCATTGATATTTAGAGAGAGTGGAGGGGGGGAGAAAGAGAGAGAGAGAGAGAGAGAGGAACATCCATGAGAGAGGGACACATTGATTGGTGGCCTTCTGCACATGCCCTGACTGGGGCTAGGGATTGAACCTGCCACTCAGGTATATGCCCTTGCCTTCGGTGGATGGGCTGACATTCTAACCACTGAGCTCCACTGAACTCCTTATACTTTTTAAAAAACAATAAGGTATAATTGACAAAATTATAAGTTATTGAAAGTATACCATGTGATGACTGATATGCATATACACTGTGAAAGGATCCCCCATCAGGTTATTTAACACATCCAGCACCTCACTATTTACCCTTTTTTGTGACAATATTTAAGTTCTCTTAACAAATTTCAGTTATACAACACCATGCTTAGTCAGTGTGTTTGCTTATACTTTTTAATTTTTAGAATAAAATTATGTTGGCATTGAAGAGGCTGTCTTGTCTTTCTTAGGACAGCTCCAGGAAGAAAGGTGATAGAGACCGAAACTCCGTTGTAGGATTGGATTTTGAGCCTTGGACCAGCAAGCGAGGAGAAATCCTTGCCCGGTATACGACCACGGAGAAGCTCTCCATCGTGAGTGCCGTGACTGGCCCCAGGGTCTCCCTCAGATGGAGTAGTCATTTTTTGTTGTTGTGGGTCTCCACCCAACTTCAGTGTGTGGGTTTCTCCCCCCACCAAGCAATTCTACGCCACCAGCTGGGGATCCTACAGTTCTTCTCAATCTGACACCATCTACCCAGACATGGATCCGATCCCACAGGTTATGGGCTCAGTGTCACCTCTTGTTCAAGTTGTAAGAAGGAGGAAAGGGGAAAGTAGGATGTACCCTCTCGCATTTAGAGACTTCCCAGAGTCCCTCTCAACACATCCAGTTAATTTGTCTGGAAGGTAGCCACAGGCTGTGTGCAGATACAAGGGAAGCTGGGAAATGTGACATTGTGCCCACCAAAACTCCAGCTGTGAGCAGGAAGGAAAGCGAGACCTTGGTAGGCAACTAGGATGGCGCTGTCCTCTTCCTTCTCTGACACAGCACGTGTTCTTGTTGAGCAGAATGGCAGGGAGAACTGTTGGACTGTTAAATTTTTTTTTATTTTCTATGTGCATTCATTTAACGTAGAGCATTGATTCATGTTTGGGAGGAATATTAACCCCCTGGGGACGTGCTGCATTGTCTGGAGACTTTGTTGTCACAACTGTGAGGGTGCAACTGGCATCGAGTAGGTGGAGACCAGGGGTGCTGCTGAACATTCCACAGTGCACGGGGCGCCCACAACAAAATTTTTCAGCCCCTGATGTCATCAATGCCGAGGTTGTAGACCCTGATGTCAAGTAGGCTAAGTGCTGTCACGTGACTCCAATACCCTCAAAAGTTTGCTATTTGTTCCTCACTTCGAGAGAGAGACCTGAATTGAATAGAAATGACAATCGCCAGTAGTTTTTACTTAGGTATATTTTCATTCTCTTAGTAATTATTTCTAATTTTCATTTGAACAAATAAATGGATTTGTTGGAAAATGATGGGTCTTATTGTCTTAGTGTTACTTGAGTACTAATTTAAGTAGCTTACAGGTGTGGTTTTTTTTGGTCATACAACCCAGTACGATTTAAAAATTATTAACAATTTTTTTTTTTTTTTTGCCTCTGCAGAATCTGTTTATGGGCTCTGAAAAAGGTGAGTTTTTGTTGTTATTATTCTGATGGGAATTCTCTCATTAACTTGAATATAATTTCACAAAAGAAAAAAAAAGTTTGTTATCCAATTCAACTGAAGCTATTATTTCCTAGATTACACATAGACTTAGTAGAATTGAAATACATATTTAGATGATGAATGGAAGAAAAGAACAAAGAGTTACATGGAGTAAGACATGGGCCCACTGCTTGCTTTCAGGGTTACAGAGCAGTAGTCTCTCCCGTGTGAAATGCAGAGTCTCTGGTTAGGGGAGCCCGCACTCAGACACACTGGCCACTGGTCCCTGACACAGCACGTCTCAGTTTCCTTTGCTGAGACATGTGGTCGGAAGCTCCAGCCCAGGCTTCTCAAACCAGCTGTGCAGCAGGGTCATCCGAGGCTTCATACAACACAGACCGCTGGCCCCACTGTGCTGTTGACCTAATCCTGAGGAACGGGTCCAGGATTTCTTTTTTGTAGCTCCCGGCGATTCTGAAGCGATTGACAGATGGTGTTCCTCTGGGTTGTGGGTGCTCTTGGCCTTGTGTTACGTGTAAATTGCCAGTGTGGCAGCTGCAGCTCTCCCCCATTCTCTGCAGGTTGAGACAGCACGTTGGGAATCAGGATAGTAAAACACCTTTGCTATCGACATAACTTTGACCCCAAACCATAAAGAAGTAAATCATAGCATTGCATATCCAACAATTTGGAAAAACAAAAAAGATTGCTGATATCTCCTGTGGTGAGAATGTGAGCCACAGGGACTCTGACGTTATCCACTGTGTAAAGTACTTTTGTATTACCTATTAAAATGGGAGGCGGGCCAACTCCTTGACCCAGAATTTCTACTACTAGAATGTACCCTATATCAGAAATCAGAGCACGTCTTGCAGGCCAAATCTGGCCCAGTGTTTGGTTTTGTAAATGAAGTTTTATGGAAACACAGCTATGCCAATTGGTTTACAGATTGTGATTGCTTTTATGTTATAATGGCAGAGTTGAGTAGTGTACAGAGACTGTATAACTCACAAAACCTAGAATTGTATGTCTGGCTCTTCACAGAGCGCTTTTCTAACTCTGCCCACATCTGCAATTTTGAAGTGTGGTCCTCGGACCACAGGTGACTGGGAGCCCATCAGAAATGCAGTCATAGCCCTGCCAGATCTCCTGGAAATAGAATCTGAATGCTAACCCATCCTGAGTGATTCCTGCCTGGAGGAAGTGCATGCACACATGAACAGGAGACAGCACAGCAATAGTCCTGGCAGCATAGTTCAGAGTGGCCCCTACAGGAAACAAGCACCATGCACAGTAGAGTAGGGAAAATTGTGTTGTCCTCACAGAGTGGAGCAGTGAAAAGGAGTGAACTCAGTGGTGGTTACAAATGTTTAATAATATCTATTAAAATGTACATGTGTGCACAGTTCTGTATAAAGTATATTTCAGAATGAAGGAAATAGTAGAAAAGGGTTTAAAAAAAAGCAAATTATTTAGAAACTTCTGACTTTAGTAGTTGTTAGTAATGAACTAATAGTACCATGCTCTCAGTGATCCCAGACAAATCGGAGCGAGCACCAGAGCTCAGAAGCCAGTGCCTCAGAAGAATAACCTCTAGCTCCTGAAGGGAGTCTGGTAGCAGAAGCAAAGGGCCCTCGATCTAGAACAGATGCCCCGTGAGAATGAGAAAGGCTCTGAAATAGGAGGCGCTGGAGAGCAATAGCCAGCTGGACAGGCCGCTGAGCCCCGCAGCTGGCCCGTGGCCTGAAGTCTTTCCTTAATCTGTCCACCTGTCCCTGCCGATGGAAAGGATTTCACTGACTGATGATGGACGGAGGCACAACTCGTCCTGTTTGCTCAAGAGGGCTTTGGAGCCCCAGCATTTCCATTTCCTGGCAGATAGTGAGGTGGTTGTTTAGTTAGTGTAAGGGCACAAGAGTCCACACGAGTGAAGCCTGAGAGGCCTTGTTCTTGGAGAACAGTTCATTGGTGGATGTTGGACATCTTTATCTGGACCGCCTTTCTTTAGGAATAAGTGATGGAACATAGTAGGTCCTTTTTGATGCTGGTCCTCTATTCCCAGGGGTAGTTTTTAGGCAGAAATGTTTCTGATGGACCGTGATTAGGGAAGAATTTTGCCGCTGAAGTGTAAAGTCAAAGATACCTCCGGTGGGGGTGTTGGTGACAGGAAATCCCCCATGTGACAGAGTCCATGTCATTTAGGCAGAGCCGGGCCTGCTGCGTTCGCAGTGTCGGAGAAGGTTCGGACCAGGCTGGAAGAGCTGGATGACTTTGAGGAGGTGAGCAGGTCATTGCTGAGCACAGGGCCATGTGGTCTTCTCTTTCTTCTGCTCAGGGAGCTCTCTCTGGTGGTTGCTCTAATTCTCGAGCTGTGCATTGTGCCTCCTTCTCGGGCACCACTGATCTGGGAAAGAGGCCCAGGAGCTGCTCAGGCTCAGGCTGGCCTTCTAAATCGTCTGTTCTCACTGCGATGCCTGAGCAAGCCCAGGTCGTCTAGAACAGGTCTCACTGTGCACCCACGGAGCCATCTCTGAGAAAATGCAGGACCAAGGTCCTGCCTTGCTGTGGAGACTGCGTGGCCCTCTGCCGGGCTTGCATGTGCTCAGAAAACATGACTCACCCAGTGCATTGCCAGACACCATCTCCTGGTGCTGCCATCGCAACAGAGAGCTTCCAGCCAAGCTGAATTGAGGGTCCCTTTTTACTGCCTCAGCCCAAAAGGGACACATGCCCCTCTGCTTACAGCCCATTTGCCCAAACTAGTCACATGGCTCCTCCTACTGCAAAAGGGCAAGGGAGGGCCCTATCTCAGTCAAATGACCAGTGGGATTAGTCCCAGTTTCCTGAACCTTCTGTGTGTATTTCTTTAACAGTGTTCACTGGTTTCCAGGGGACATTCATATAAAAAATATGTGGTTCCTGATCTCCTCCTGTGGGCTAGAGTGACCCTGACCCCTGTGAGCTTAGAACTTTTCAACTATAGACAAGGATGACTGAGCACACACTACCAGGGGCTGTGCTAGTTTCCACACCGTTCATGCATCCACATGGTGGCCTTGCTCTGCACAGATGCTTGCTGTGGTCTGTTCTGTCCTGGTGCCCTCTCTGCTCTAACACCCGCCCCACCCCCCGCTGCGGTCCCCCCTACACCACTGAGAGCTCTCTCTGCTGTAACACCCCCCTCACCCTCCCCCCCTGCCGCCCCCTGCCTGCTCAGTACATGTATACCTTTCTGCTCTAACACCCATCCCTCACCCCCCATCCCCCCCGTCCCCCCTCCCCCCGGCCTGCTCAGTACATGTACACCACTGAGAGCCCTCTCTGCTCTAACACCCCCCCCCTCCTGCCTGCTTAGTACTGAACTTTTCTCAAGCATTGCTTCCTCCAGGAAACCGTCTGTAACCAACCGTCTGGAGTGCATTCCTGTTACCACACATCTTCCATTCTGAGATGAACCTTTTCTTTGAATGCCCCTGAAATTAGACCGTGTCTCAATTCGTACATGTCGGTGACCTGCAGTCTTTTCCTTAGTGGCACAGGGAACAGTCGTACTTCTTATAGTGGGCACCGCAGGTTCAGTGAGCTGTCATTTCCTCCCAAGCATTTATTTCAGTTTGTATTAATGTCCATCTTGTCCTCTACCTTAAACTCCATTAGTGCAGAAATAATGTCTTTCTGCTTACATTTGCATCTTGAACATCTGGCACACCATGCCTGGCACACCGTGGGTGCTGAGAACTGTGTTATCTGGCCGCAGAGGAGGCTCTGGGAGGAGAGCAGCTCAGCCAGAGTCATGTGCTGAGCTGGGAGTTAGCCTGGCCTCCAAGGCTAGTCTCTCAGTCACTGCACTCTGCCCGTCTTTGCAGAAAATGTAAAGAACCTGTTTATTCATAAGACAAAACTATCAATGCACGGGGGCTTATGAGGAAAATTAGAGAGCGACGCTCAGTCAGTGCTGTTCACAGGGTTGGAAGTTGGACACTGTTTTCCTTTTGTGCTTACACTTTCCTGCTTGCTTCCCACAGGGATCCCAAAAGGAACTGTTGAATTTGACTCAGCAGGATTATGTGAATCGCATAGAGGAGCTTAACCAGTCGCTGAAGGATGCCTGGGCCTCGGACCAGAAAGTGAAGGCTCTAAAAATAGTCATCCAGGTCAGGTCTAGTGATTTTTTTTTTTTTTTTCATTTTCTTCAGAATTTCCTATGTAAAATTTCTCTGTGGATAATTAGGGTTTTCCAAGGCCTGCCTTCAGGGTCTGCCTTTTTCTTCTTTTCCATTTTCACGTATTTACTCTGAATCTGTGTTTTTCGAGTTGGCTAATTTCAGAGCCACCTGTGCAGCTCCCCAGGTTGTGCATTGCACAGTTCGGAGTCACCGAGATCAGTACTAACAACGCCCTCTGAGGTGCGCCATTCACTAGCCCTGTACGGCCCCTGGCACAT
Source organism: Myotis yumanensis (assembly GCF_028538775.1). Lineage (NCBI taxonomy): Eukaryota > Metazoa > Chordata > Mammalia > Chiroptera > Vespertilionidae > Myotis > Myotis yumanensis. The sequence continues at coordinate 113,534,724 of NW_027223755.1, read as the reverse complement.
TGATGATTTGTATAAACTAAAGATTGACCAGCTGTATTTTTGGGTTTCCTTGACCAGATTTTCTTTGTGTCTTTGGGACTAATGATTGTACGTCTCTGATATGTACATTTTTGAGTCATAGTCTGCATAATTATGTGACAATGAAAACATGTTTCTGCTGTTAGGAGAGTTACATTTGTTGATGAATTTGTTGATCTGTGACAACTCTTGGATCACAAGAGCAAGTTCTATCCTGGACCCTTAAGATCATCCTGTCTTGGCAGACCATGCTCAGAAATACATTGTAAAAGAATGTATTGCATTAAGATTTTCAGAGCAAAGTTAAAGAATTTCTGAACAGCCATTTTAGTTCAGAAGGACAGATCCTATTTTTGTTAAATGTCACAGCAATGTGCCATTTGTTTTCTCACCTGTTGCCCTGGAGAGAGGGTTAGGAAGCTTTGCACTGGTGCTTGAAGTCTATGAAGGTGGCACTTTCTATGGCAGGTGCTATTTTTTTGGGGGGCGGGGGAGTTTCACGACCGAGGCCAACTCTCAGTCCTGGTAGAACCGACTTCCCTTCAGTCACTGTTGTTAGTTTTCAGAGTAAATACCTGTGAAGAAGGATCCTTTCATCTGGACACATGTGACGGGGTTGTTTACTGAGGGGCTCAAGTGAGAAATAGCTAAACTAGCAAGTCCTTCAAAATATCTTCATTGGCAGCATCTCTGCATATTGTGGTATAGAACTGTGACTTCTTCACATGTGGAGATTCGATTGATGTCTTTGCAAAGAAAATAACTGAACATGTTTAATTACCTCCACATCTGATTAATTGTAACTGTTTTACTTTCAGTACTTTAAAGCAGCGGTTCTCAACCTGTGGGTCTCGACCCTTTTGGCGGTCGAACGACTCTTTCACAGGGGTCGCCTAACACCATCCTGCATATCAGACATTTACATTACGATTCATAACAGTAGCAACATTACAGTTATGAAGTAGCAACAAAAATAATTTTATGGTTAGGTCACATGAGGAACTGTATTTAAAGGGCCAGAAGGTTGAGAACCACTGCTTTAAAGACTGCTTTCTTTATTTAATACAGACACTGAAGCTGCAGAGTGTGGAGAAATGAGACTAGTTCACCTTATTTGCTCTGCAATAGGGTTTTTGTTTTTTGTAGCTTTATTTAGATACTAGAGGCCCAGTGCATGAAAATTCATGCACTGCAGGGGGGTCCCTCAGCCTGGCCTGCCCCCTCTCACAGTCTGGGAGCCCTCAGGGGTGGGAGGCGACCCGGTGATCAGGGGAAGATGACACCCCATCACAATTGACACTCAGACATGCCTCCCATAATTGCTGCTGCTGCTGCTGTTGCTCTGTGGCATCTCTCTGTACTGTGGCTCATACTCACCATGCTGGGGTTGCGCCCTGGGTTCATGATGTTCAAGGCCTGGCCCTGGGGGTTCAGGCCTCCCATTGCTTGCTGCTGCGGAGGGACAGCGGGTTGTGGCCCTCTGGCTTGCATGGCGTTCAGATTCAGCAGGCTGGGCTAGAGCTGAAGGCTGGGCTGGCTGGCCACTTAGTTGGCCCTGTGCTATTTGATGAGAGCTGCCATCAGCTGAGGGTTTGACTTGAGGATGTTGAGCATGTGCTGCTGCTGCGGGAGCCGGGAGACTTCAGGGTCCACAGCAGGTCCTGCAGGGTACCTGGAGAGATGTTCTGAGGTGGCTGCACCTTGGGTCTGCATAGACATCATGGGTCTGGGCGTGCCTCACATTGACTGTTGCTGGGGGATGGGTGCCATCTGCCACTGCCAGGGCTCAGGGGACAGAATAACAGGTCCACTGACCTGGTTGGGTCCCATTCAGGCACATGGGGGCCATCTGGCTCTCAGGGGTCACTGAGCCTCAGGGGCATACTGTTGTTGGTGCTCACCCAGTACAGATGCTGCTGCTGCTGTGCCTCGCGTGCAATCTGCTGGGCGCCTCCACTGTTGCAGGTGAGCCAGGCAGGGTGTGGTGGGTCTGACACCTGGTTAGTGGGCTTCCCAGTGCAAACTGTGGTAGGGGGCTGTGTTCTAGTCACACTGGAGAAGCTGGCTAGTGACATGCTCACAGGCAAGGTCTGGGGCAGAGTCGGGGGCTGTGGTGTCCAGGGTGTGCTGGGATGCCGTGTGGGGGGCCAGGGTGGTGCTGAAGGAGGGGAAGGCAGACACGGCTGAGGCACGGTGTGGCTGTTGATGGTGGCATCCGCTGGCGCATGAGCTACGCGTGCTGCCGGCGGTGCTGTATCTACTAGCGGAGCTTCTGCTTCATGTTGAGGTAATAGGGAATGGGGCATGTGTTTTCTTGGCAGTGTTTGGCATGGTAGAAGCAAAAAGCCATGAACTGCTTGCACACTCCGCAACCTCCATTGGTCTTGTGCTGGCAGCCCTTGGTGTGCTGCACAACCCATCTTATCTTCTGGCAGGACTGCTGCGGGCAGTTGGCATTGTGATTCTGGCGGGCATGCCTCAGGGACTGGATGCAGCACTGGATGGCCTGGTGCTGCCACTCCCGGAGGCTCCTGAACTGCGGCTCACCAGCCACCCCTGCGGGAGCAGAGGCAGCCCTGCCTCCTCCACTCCAGCTTCCGTGGCAGCCCGCCTCCTCCGCTCTGGCTCCCCTGCTTCCTCCGCTCCGGCTCTCCCGCCTCCTCCGCTCCTGCTTCCCCACCTCCTATGCTCCTGTTTCCCTGCCTCCTCCACTCCGGCTCCACATTGGCGGTTACCGCCTCCTCCCCAGTGGCTCCCTTGGCGGCATCAGCACTGTTTCCTGAGCAGCCAACAGAAGAGCTTTCAGGACCCCCTCCTGCCTGGACTCGCTAAGAAACAGGCTGTTTTGGAGCCAATTTTTATTGTACTTGCCGCGGTGAGGAAGCAAGCATTCCACCAGGCCACTCGCGCTGCCCGCTCTCAGCGGCCACCCACCGGGACTGGAGAACTCCGGTGGGGCTGAGAGGACTGGACGCTGCTATCTTTGTGATGTAGTTACAGTTAATTTGCATATTACCCTTTTATTAGATAGGACTAGAAGCCCGATGCATGAAATTCAAGCAAGAGTAGGACTTCCTTCCCCCAGCTGCTGGCACTGGCTTCCCTCTGGCACCTGGGACCTAGGCTTCCCTCGAAGCCTCGGCTTCTTCTGGAAGGAAATCTGATCTAATTAGTATATTATGCTTTTATTATTTACACTAATAAAAGATAAACATGCAGATTGGCCATACCTTAGCTATGCCTTAAGCTACGCCCACCAGCCAATCAGAGTGACTATATACAAATTAACCCAACCAAGATGGCGGCCGGCAGCCACGGAGCTGGAGCAAGCAGGAGGCTTGGTTGCCCCAGCGATGGAGGAAGCCAAGCTTCCCTGCCTGCCGTGGTTGGCTCTGAGCTCCACTCAAAGCAACAAAGTTTCAATTATAGAAGATAAATAAACCTCAGATACCTGCTTTCAGCTGGCCGTGGCCACGGAGCTGGAGCGAGCAGGAAGCTTGGCTTCCTCCTGGTCTGGCTGGCTCTGAGCTCCTCTCAAGGATACAAAGTTTCAATTATAGAAGGTAAATAAATCCCAGAATAAAAAAATAAAAAAATAAGGAGAGGCTGGGAGCTTCTGTTGCCGGGGGGGGGGGGGGCTTGGCCAGCCTGGAAATGGCCCTCAGCCCTTCACCCAGACTGGCCAGGCACCCCAGTGGGGACCCCCGCACCCTAAAGGGGGTGTGGCCAGCCTGAAAACAGCCATCAGCCCCTCACCCAGGCTGTCCAAACCTCCAGGGGGTGAGGGTCCCCACTTGGGGGGGAGGGCCTTAACCAGCCTGCAAACAGCCATCAGCCCCTCACCCAGGCTGGTCAGGCACCCAGAGGGGACCCCCACCCTGAAGGGGGTGTGACCAGCTCAAACAACCATAAGCCCCTCACCCAGGCTGGCCAGGCACCCCAGTGGGGACCCCCACCCTGAAGGGGGTGTGACCAGCCTGCAAACACCCATCAGCCCCTCACCCAGGCTGGCCAGGCACCCCAGTGGGACCCCCACCCTGATCTGGGACACCCTTCAGAGGCAAGCCAGCTGGCCCCCACCTGTGCACCAGGCCTTTATCCTATATAATAAAAGGGTAATATGCAAATGGACCCTAACAGCAGAACAATTGGGAATGACCGGTCACTATGACACACACTGACCACCAGGGGCCAGACGCTCAATTTAGGAGCTGCCCCCTGGTGATCAGTGCACTCCCACAGGGGGAGCTCTGCTCAGCCACAAGCCAGGCTGACGGCTGCCAGTACAGTGGTGGTGGTGGGAGCCTCTCCCTCCTCCTCAGCAGCACTAAGGATGTCCAACTCCAGCTTAGGCCTGCTCCTCGCTGGCAAGTGGACATCCCCCGAGGGCTCTCAGGCTGCCAGAGGGATGTCTGACTGCCAGCTTGGGCCCAATCCCCCGGGGAGCGGGCCTAAGCCAGCAGGTGGTCATCCCCCGAGGGGTCCCAGACTGTGAGAGGGCACAGGCCGGGCTGAGGGACCCCCCCCCCCCCCACCCCGAGTGCACAAATTTTTGTGCACCAGGCCTCTAGTTATAGATATTTTACATATCCTAAAATCCACCATTTTAAGTGTGCAATTCAGTGATTTTTTTTTTGTGTGTGTGAGTTTACAGCTGTGCAACTATTACCCAATGTTAGAAAATTTCATTATCCTCCCTTTCAGATTCCGTCAAGCATGTTTGCAATTAAATCCCGCTGCCACTTCCAGCCCCAGGAAACCACTGATCTTCTTTTGACTCTGTAAACTTGCATTTCCTGAACATTTCATGCAGATGGGATCATTCACTGTGTAATCATTTGCATCTGCCTCTTTCCTTAGCATAAGGTTTTTGAGGTTCTTCTATGTTTCTCTGCCAGTACTTTGTATCTTTTTACTGCTGTCTGGTATTCTATTGTACGAATGACTCTATTTTACTTATTCATTAATAAGTTAATGGACAGCCCTAGCCGATTTGGCTCAGTGTATAGAGCGTCAGCCTGCGGACTCAAGGGTCCTGGGTTCTATTTCAGTCAAGGACACATTCCCAGGTTGTGGGCTCGGTACCCAGTAGGGGGCATGCAGGAGGCACCCAATCAGTGATTCCCTCTCATCATTGATGTTTCTATCTCTTCCTCTCCCTTCCTCTCTGAAATCAATAAAAATATATTTGGGAAAAAAAATAAGTTAATGGATATTTAGATCGTTTCCACTCTTGCTCTTATGAGTAATGCTGCTCTGAATATTGGCATACAAGTTTTTGTGTGGGCATGTTTTCATTTCTCTTGGATAGATTCCCTAGGAGTGGAATTGCTGAGTTATATACTAAGATTATCTTTAAATTTTTGAGAAATGGCTGACCTGCTTTGCAAAATGGCTGCACTATCTGCATTCCCACCAGCAGTACATGAGTGTTCCAGTTCCTGTGCATCTTTTCCAATAGTTGTCTGTCTTTATTTTAGCTATCCTAGTAGGTGGCATCTCATTGTGGTTTTAATTTGCATTTCCATACTAACTAATGGTGTTGAATATCTTTTCATGGGCTTATGGCTTTCTTTTTTAAATCCTCACCCAAGGATATTTTTTTCCATTGATTTTTAGAGAGAGAGGGGAAGGGAGAGAGAAGGAGAGAGAGAGAGAGAGAGAGAGAGAGAGAGAGAGAGAGAGATGAGAGAGACACATTGACTGATTGTCTCCCGCACATGCCCTGACCAGGAATGGGGATTGAACCTGCAACCGAGGTACGTTCCCTTGATAGGGAATTGAACCTGGGACCCTTCTGTCCACAGGCTGACGCTCTAACCACTGAGATAAACTGGCCAGAACTGCTTATTGGCCCTGCTATATTGCTGAATTCATTTATTCTAGTAGTTTTTTTGGTGGAGTCTTTAGGGTTTTCTATGTATAATATCATGTCATCTATGAATAATGAGAGTTTTACTTCCTCCTTTTCAATTTGGATGCCTTTTATGTTTTCTTCTTGCCTGATCTCTGTGGCTAGGGTTTCCAGTACTATGTTAAATAAGAGTGGTAAAAATGGGCATCCCTGTCTTTTTCATATTCTTAGGGGATATGATTTTAGGTTTTTTTTTTTTTAAATATATTTTTATTGATATTTTACAGAGAGGAAGGGAGAGAGATAGAGAGTTAGAAACATCGATGAGAGAGAAACATCGATCAGCTGCCTCCTGCACATCTCCTACTGGGGATGTGCCCGCAACCCAGGTACATGTCTTTGACTGGAATCGAACCTGGGACCTTTCAGTCCGCAGGCCGACGCTCTATCCACTGAGCCAAACCGGTTTTGGATGTGATTTTAGTTTTTGCCCCTTGAGTATGATGTTAACTCTAGGTTTGTCATATATGGCCTTTAATATGTTGAGATATGATATCTCTATTTCCACTTTGCTGAGAATTTTTATCAAAAAAGGGTGATAGATTTTGTCGAATGCTTTTCTACATCAATTGATATGATCATGTGATTTTTGTCCTTCAGTTTGTTTTTGTGATGTATCACATTAATTGATTTGTGAATATTGTACCAACCTTGCATCCCTGGAATAAATCCCACATGGTCATGGTGTTTGGTCATAGTGTATGGTCTTTTTTTAAGATATTGCTGGATCCAATTTGCTAATATTTTGTTGAGGGTTTTAGCATCTATGTTCATCAGGGATATTGGCTTGTCAGTTTCTTTCTTTGTAGTATCTTTATCTGGTTTAGGATTAGGGTAATGCTGGTCTCATAGAAAGAGCTTGGAAGTGTCCCTTCCTCTTTAATTTTTTGGAATAGTTTGAGGAGGATAGATATTAGTTCTTCTGAACCAGGGCTTTTGTTTGCTGAGAGTTTTTTGATTACTGCTTCAATTTCTTCATTTGTTATTGGCCTCTTCAGGTTTTCTGATTCTTCCTGATTCAGCTTTGGAAGATTGTATTTTCTAGGAACTTGTCTACTTCACTCAGGATGTCTATCTAGCTTGTTGGCATATAGTTGTTCATAGTATTTTCTTGTAATTTTGTATTTCTGTGGTATCAGTTGTTACTTTACCATTTTTATTTCTGATTTTATTTATTTGGGTCCTCTCTTTGTTTCTTGATGAGTCTTGCTAAAGGCTTATCAATAATGTTGTAGGATTAAATGGTTTATTGTTCATTTTTCTTGTTTTTTGATGTAGGTGTGTAATGCTATTTACTTCCCTCTCAGGACTGCTTTCACTATCTCCCATAGATTTTGGGTTCTTGTGTGTTCATTTTCATTTATTTCCAGCAACTTTTTTTTTAAAATTTCTTTCTCAATCTCATTGTTAACTCATTCATTGTTTAATAGCCTCCATGTCTTTGAAGAGTTTTGAGTATTTTTACTGTAGATGATTGCTAATTTCATTCCATTGTTATTTGAGAAGATGCTTGGTATGATTTTAATCTTCTTGAATTTGTAGAGACTTGTTTTGTGTCCTAACATGTGGTCTATTTTTTGAGAATGACCCATGTGCACTTAAGAAGAATGTATATTCTGCAGCTTTGGGTGAAATATTATATAAATATATATTAAGCCCATCTGATCCATTGTGTCGGTTTTTAGAGACAGTGTTTCCTTGTTAATTTGTCACCTGGAAGATATATCCAGTGAAGTCAGCAGAGTTTTAATGTCCCCAACTGTAACTGTATTGCTATCAATCTCTCCCTTAAAATCCCCCAGAATTTTTAAAAATATATTTAAGTTCTCCTATATTGGGTGCATATGTTTACTAGGATTATATCCTCTTGTTGGATCGATCCCTTTAATATTATGTAGTGACCTTTGTTGTTTCTTGTAATAGCCTTCATTTTGAAGTCTATTTTGTCAGATATTAGTATTGCTGCCCCAGCTTTTCATTTTGTTTCCATTTTCGTGGAGCATTTTTTTACATCCCTTCACTCTCATCCTGTGTGAGTCTTTTGTTCTGAGGTGCTTCTTTTACAGACAGCATATATTTGGGTCATGTTTTCATACTCGTTTAGCTACCCTATGGCTTTTTTGGGAGCATTTAATCCAGTGGTTCTCAACCTTCTGGCCCTTTAAATACAGTTCCTTATGTTGTGACCCAACCATAAAATTATTTTCGTTGCTACTTCATAACTGTAATGTTGCTACTGTTACGAATTGTAATGTAAATATCTGATATGCAGGATGGTCTTAGGCGACCCCTGTGAAAGGGTCATTCGACTGCCAAAGGGGTCGAGACCCACAGGTTGAGAACCACTGATTTAATTCATTTACATTTGAGGTAATTATTGATAGGTATTTATTGCCATTTTAATTCTTTAAACCTATATTTCTCTCTATCTACACTAATAAAAGAGAAACATGCAAATTAACCATCCCTTCATGATGCCCACAAGCCACGCCCACCAGCCAATCAGGAGTGATATGCAAATTAACCCAACAAAGATTGCGGAGGCCGGAGCCGGGATACTTGTGTTGCAGCCACGGCTACCATGCAAGCATCCCGGCTCTGCTGCTCCAGGCCTGTTGGAGACGCAGAAGTCAGGGGAGACAGAGAAGTCCGGCTCCAGCGCCTGAGGCTGGCTTCGGCCGAGGCGATAAAGAAGCCGCCTACCCCGTGATCCCAGGCTGCAGCCAGCCGGAGAAGCCGCCCACATTGATCCCAGGGGAGACAGAGAACCCGGGCCCAGCGCCTGAGGCTGGCTGCATCCTGGGAGACAAAGAAGCTGCCTGCCCCATGATCTCAGGCCACAGCCAGCTGGAGAAGCCGCCTGCTCCACATCCGCCCGCCCCGTGTTCTCGGGGAGACTGAGAAGCCGGGCCCCAGTGCCTGAGGCCGGATGCGGCCTACGAGATGAAGAAGCTGCCTGCCCTGTGATCCCAGGCCACCGCCAGCCAGAGAAGCCGCCTGCCCGTGATCCCAGGCTGCAGCCAGCCAGAGAAGCTGCCAGTCCTGTGGTCCAGGGCGCCAGCGGCTGTGGCCCAGGAAATAGGTTCCCTCTTCTCCCATTGCAGTCATTACTTCAATATTTCCCTTCTGAATTTCTCTCCTCTGCCACAACCTAACTCCACTTTTCATCTGAAGGATATGGAACAGAGAGAGCAGTGTTAAAAGCTTACATTTTTAAGTCGGTAAGGTTGGTACTTAAACATATAAATGGAAAACTAGAGTCCTTAAGGTAACAAAGGCTACAAAAGGATGGGACAGGGACAGGACATGACATATTATATCCAGCAACCCATATGGGGACTGAAAACTTTGCAATGATGACAATTAGTGAAGATATGAATCAACTAAAATAGTTGACAGGGACAATTCTTCCATCTTAGAAAATATCTAAATCAAGTCTGTTTAAATAGTTTCATTTGCATAATCTAACACATTCTGACAAGACCACCACCACCAATGTGGTTAGTGTTGTGCTGATAAATGTTTAATAACTGGCTCTCAATCAAAGAAAACAAAACTCTGATTTATACTATCGGCCAATATCTGTGGCATAAATTCTCCATCCATGGCTGATTTCAGCTGCTAATGTGATGCCACTACTATCGGCCAATTTCTGTGGCATAAATTCTCCATCCATGGCTGATTTCAGCTGCTAATGTGATGCCACTAAATGCAGAGCTGAGGAGAAACATGCAGTAATACACTATTATATTCTACCAGAAAGACCCAAAAGATATAAATAATGTCAAGAGTCAGAACAGTAAAGTGTAGTAAATAATTGAGGAGTGATGAATTTAGAGCATGGGTCCTCAAACTATGCCCCGCGGGCCACATGTAAATACAAATATTGTATTTGTTCCCATTTTGTTTTTTTACTTCAAAATAAGATATGTGCAGTGTGCATAGGAATCTGTTCATAGTTTTTTTTTAGACAATAGTCTGGCCCTCCAATGGTCTGAGGGACAGTGAACTGGCCCCCTGTTTAAAAAGTTTGAGGACCTCTGATTTAGAGTATGTATTACCTTTGGTTGTAATGTAATTTATTCACTTTTAAGATTATATAATTTAATTTTTAATAATGAACATGTTTAACAACCAGCTTACAAAATTCCTGAAAATTTGTGAGCCAGTAAGAGCAGGCTCTAGCACAATACTGAGTGGAGTGTAATGGTTAAATGGCATGGCTCATGGATTTGAAATGAGACTCAGCCACTTTCGGGTTTTACTGGTCAAGTTACCTGATCTCTCTGTATCTCAGTGTTCTCATCTGTGTCATTATAGTACCTACTGTATAGAGTTGTTGCAAAGATAAAATGAAATCTGTGTATGACACAGCACAGTACCTGAAACAATAATTCACTCAATTTGTCATAAACTGTTACTGCCTCAAAATGTTGTTGACAAAATTACTTATGCTGAAAGAATGAAATTTTATTGATGAGAAAAATGCCTTATTTTGCGATCTACATGGAGACAATTTTACTTCCTAGGCAGTAGATGGTAATCTACTACCAGAAACTGCAAGGGGAGAAATGACCGCAATCAATATGATTGAGGCAATGTATTATTAGCTGGATTATAAAGCAGAGAGGATGCCATACATTCTGGGATACATCTGCAGTAAGAGGCTTCACCTCAGGTATTAATTCTGATGAACTAAGCATCAGACTTAAGATGAATGGTGAGAAGGATTCTGAGGCTGCTTTTAGACTTAGCAGGAATAGAACTTTAATACATAAGCAACAGTTACTATGGTTAATGATGGCAAGAAAAAACATACCATGATCTATTCTAATAAAAGGGTAATATACTAATTATACTGCACGTCTTCCGGACAACCATCCGCATATCCTTCCTGACAAAGCTGGGCCCAGGCGAAGCCGCCTGCCGCAGTACCGGGCACCAGTGCCTGCGGCTGCCTGCAGCCTGGGAGATGGAGAAGCCTCCCACCCTGCAGTCCCGGGCACCAGCACCTGTGTCTGGCTGTGGCCTGGGAGACAGAGAAGCTGCCCACGCTGTGGTCCTGGGCGCCAGTACCCGTGGCTGCAGCCCGGGCGAAGCTACCTGCCCACCATCCCCTGTGGCTGCAGCTGGCCTGGGCAAAGCTGGCCTGGGTCCTGTGTGCCTGTGGCTGACCGGAGGGAGGGAAGCCCAGGTCCCAGGTGCCTGTGGTCAACTGGAGGAGGGAATCCTGGGTCCCAGGTGCGGGGCTGAGGCAGAGTTGGTTAGGGGCAATCAAGCCAACAGGAGAGCAGTTAAGGATGATCAGGCTGGCAGGCAGAAGCAGGTAGGGACAATCAGGCAGGCAGGCAAGCAATTAGGAGCCAGCGGTTCTGGATTGTGAGAAGGATGTCCGAGTGCCTGTTATCCCCTCAGGGGTCCCAAATTGGAGAGGGTGCAGGCTGGGCTGAGGGACACCCCTCCCCCCTCTGTGCACGAATTTTGTGCACCAGGCCCCTAGTGTGTGTGTGTGTGTGTGTGTGTGTGTGTGTGTTTTCTCATTACAGCAGTCCATTTAGCATTTCTTCTGGTGTTGGTTTGGTGGTGATAAATTCCTTTAGCCTTTTTTGTGTCCGAGAAGCTCTTTATTTCGCCATCTATCTACACTAATAAAAGAGAAACATGGTAATTGGCGTACGACCGCTACCCTTCCCATTGGCTAATCAGCGTATCCTTATGCAAATTAACTGTCAGCCAAGATGGCGGCCAGCAGCCATGCACTGAAGCCAACAGGGAGGCTTGCTTCCTCCAGGAACTGCAGACTCCAACGTTCCCCGCCTCACTTGCCGGACTCTCAACTGCAACTCTAAGCAACTATTACTATGTTGCAAATAAGAAGCTAAACAAAACCAGCTTTCAGTCAGCCCTGGACCGCAACATTGTATCCATGTTTTCAGCAGCGAGGCCTCAGAGCTAAAGCTGGCCCAGAATAAAAAAAAAAAGAAAGAAAAGAAAACAAGGAGCAGTTGGGAGCTTTTAGTCAACTGCCAGCGGGAAAACAGTCCTCAACCCTCAGCCAGCCTGGCCAGGCACCCCAGAGGGGACCCCCACCCTGATCCAGGACACCCTTCAGGGCAAACCAGCCGGCCCCCACCCATGCACCAGGTCTCTATCCTATATAGTAAAAGGGTAATATGCCTCCTAGCACTGGGATCAGCGTGACAGGGGGCAGCGCCCAAACCCCCTGATCAGCCCTGCTCTGTGCCTGATAGGGGGGGAGCTCCCCAATCCCCCGATTGCCCTGCGGCTCTGTGTGTGACAAGGTGCAGCGCACCAACCCCCTGATCGGCCCTGCTCTGTGGGTGATAGAGGGTGGCGCCCCAACCCCCCTCCACGGGCCTTGCTCTGTGTGCGACAGGGTAGAGCCATAACCTCCCCATTGGCCCTGCCCTGAGTGTGACAGGGTGCAGCGCCCCAACCCCCTGATCCTCCCTGCTATGTGTGTGACAGGGGGCGGTGCCCCAACTCCCCTATCGTCCCTACTCTGTGAGTGTCAGGGGGGAGCTCCTCAACCCCCTGATGGGCCCTGCTCTGTGAGTGACGGGGCAGTGCCCCAACCCCCCTGATGGACCCTGCTCTGTTAGTGACAGGGGGCAGCGCCCCAACCCCCTGATCAGCCCTGCTCTGTGAGTGACAGGGGGCAGCGCCCCAACCCCCTGATCGGCCCTGCTCTGTGCGTGAAGGGGTGGCACCGCAACCTCCTCATCGACCCTGCCTTGAGTGTAACAGGGGGCGGTGCCCCAACCCCCCAATCAGTCTACCCTGAGCGTGACTGAGGGTGGCATTGCAACCTCCCGATCTGCCCTGCTCTGTGCATGATGGGGCGGTGCCCCAACTACCCAATCGGCCCTGCTCTGAGCCTGACCAGGGGCTGCACTTAGGGATTGGGCCTGCCCTCTGCCACCCGGGAGCAGGCCTAAGCCAGCAGGTCGTTATCTCCCAAGGGGTCCCAGACTGTGAGAGGGCACAGGCCGGGCTGGGCACCCCCTCCCCCCCAGTGCACAAATTTTTGTGCACCGGGCCTCTAGTTTTGAATAATAGCCTTGCTGTATATAGTAATCTTGGTTTCACATCCTTGCTTTCCATTACTTTGAGTACTTCATGCCATTCTCTTCTGGCCTGTAGATTTTCTGATGAAAAATAAGCTTATGGGAGCTCCTTTGTAGGTAACAAATTGCTTTCCTCTTGCTGCCTTTAAAATTCTGTTTTTTTCTTTTTTTTTTTTAATTGCTTAAAGTATTACACAGAGTATTACATATGTCTCCTTTTTTTTCCCGGCCTTGACAATCCCCCAGCCTCCCCTACCCCCCAGTGTCATATGTCCATTGGTTATGCTTATATGCATGCATACAAGTCCTTTGGTTGATCTCTTACCCCCGCCCTCCTGTCCCCCAACCCTCCCCGGCCTTCCCGCTGTAGTTCGACAGTCTGTTCCAGGCAGTTCTGCCTCTGTATCTATTTTTTTCAAAAGTTTATTATGGTCTTTATTATCCATAAATGGGTGAGATCATGTGGTATTTTTCCTTCATTGACTGGCTTATTTCACTTAGCATAATGCTCTCCAGTTCCATCCATGCTGTTGCGAATGGTAAGAGGTCCTTCTTTTTTACAGCAGCATAGTATTCCATTCTGTAGATGTACCACAGTTTTCTAATCCATTCATCTACTGATGGGCACTTAGGCTGTTTCCAGATCTTAGCTATGGTGAATTGTGTTGCTATGAACATATGGGTGCATAGATCCATTCTGATTGGTGTTTCTGGTTTCTTGGGATATATTCCTAGAAGTGAGATCACAGGGTCAAATGGGAGTTCCATTTTTAGTTTTTTGAGGAAACTCCATACTCTCTTCCATAGTGGCTGCACCAGTCTGCATTCCCACCAGCAGTGCACAAGTGTTCCTTTATCTCCACATCGTCTCCAGCACTTGTCGTTTGTTGATTTGTTGATGATAGCCATTCTGACAGGTGTGAGATGGTACCTCATTGTTGTTTTGATTTGCATCTCTCGGATGATTAGTGACTTTGAGCAAGTTTTCATATGTCTCTTGGCTTTCTGAATGTCCTCTTTTGAAAGGTGTCTATTTAGGTCCTTTGCCCATTTTTTGAATGGATTGTTTATCTTCCTTTTGTTGAGTTGTATGAGTTCCCTATAAATGTTGGAGATTAAACCCTTATCAGTGATAACATTGGTAAATATGTTCTCCCATGTAGTGGGCTTTCTTGTTGTTTTGTTGATGGTTTCTTTTGCTGTGCAGAAGCTTTTTATTTTGATGTAGTCCCATTTGTTTATTTTCTCTTTAGTTTCCAATGCCCTAGGATCTGTATCAGTGAAGAAATTGTTTCAGCATATGTCTGAGATTTTGTTGCCTTTGGATTCTTCTAGTATTTTTATGATTTCCCGTCGTATATTTAAGTCCTTTATCCATTTTGAGTTTATTTTTGTGTATGGTGTAAGTTGGTGGTCTAGTTTCATTTTCTTGCCTATATCTGTCCAATTTTCCCAACACCATTTATTGAAGAGACTGTCTTCACTCCATTGTATGTTCTTGCCTCCTTTGTCAAATATTAATTGAGCATATTGGTTTGGGCCGATTTCTGGGGTCTCTATTCTATTCCATTGATTGATATATCTGTTCTTGTGCCAGTACCAGGCAGTTTTGAGAACAGTGGCTTTGTAATACAGCTTGATATCTGGTATTGAGATCCCACCTACTTTGTTCTTTCTCAGGATCGCTGCAGCTATTCCGGGTCTTTTTTTTATTCCAGATGAATTTTTGGAGAGTTCGTTCTAGGTCTGTGAAATATGCTGTTGGTATTTTAATGGGAAGTGCGTTGAATTTATAGATTGCTTTGGGTAGTATGGACATTTTAATGATGTTGGTTCTACCAATCCAAGAACATGGTATGTTCTTCCATCTGTTTATGTCTTCCTCTATCTCTTTTTTCAACGTCCTGTAGTTTTCTGAGTAGAGGTCTTTTACCTCTTCAGTTAAGTTTATTCCCAGGTAGCTTAATTTTTTTGGTGCGATGGTAAATAGGATTGTTTTTTTAGTCTCTCTTTCTGCAAGTTCACTGTTGGTGTATAGAAATGCCATAGATTTCTTGGGGTTAATTTTGTATCCTGCTACATTGCCGAATTCTTTTATTATGTCTAATAGTTTTTTGATGGAGTCTTTAGGGGTTTTTATGTATAATATCATGTCATCTGCAAATAAGGACAGTTTTACTTCTTCTTTTCCAATTTGGATGCCTTTTATTTCTTCTTCTTGTCTAATTGCAATGGCTAATACTTCCAGTACTATGTTGAACAGGAGTGGTGAGAGTGGGCATCCCTGTCTTGTTCCTGTTCTTAGGGGAAATGGTGTTAGTTTTTGTCCATTGAGTATGACGTTGGCTTTGGGTTTGTCATATATTGCTTTTATTATGTTGAGGTATGATCCTTCTATTCCCACCTTGCTGAGAGTTTTTATAAAAAATGGGTGTTGGATTTTGTCAAACGGTTTTTCTGGGTCAATTGATATGATTATGTGGTTTTTTTCTTTAAAGTTGTTTATGTGGTGTATCACGTGTATTGATTTTCGGATATTGTACCATCCTTGCATCCCTGGAATAAATCCTACTTGGTCATGGTGTATGATCTTTCTGATGTACTGCTGGATCCGATTTGCTAAGATGTTGTTGAGAATTTTGGCATCTATGTTCATCAGGGATATTGGCCTGTAATTCTCTTTCATTGTGTTGTCTTTACCTGGTTTGGGTATGAGGGTGATGCTGGCTTCATAGAATGAGCTTGGAAGTGTTCCTTCCTCTTGAATTTTTTGTAGTAGTCTGAGGAGGATAGGTTTTAGTTCTTCCTTGAATGTTTGGTAAAACTCCCCTGTGAAGCCGTCTGGTCCTGGGCTTTTGTTTGCTGGAAGCTTTTTGATGACTGCTTCAATTTCTTCCATAGTTATTGGCCTATTGAGATTTTAGATTCTTCCTGATTGAGGTTTGTAATGTTGTATTTTTCTAGGAATTTGTCCATTTCCTCCAGGTTGTCTAGTTTGTTGCAGTAGAGCTGTCCATAGTATTTTTTAACAATCATTTGTATTTCTGTGGGGTCTGTTGTTATTTCACCTCTATCATTTCTGATTTTGTTAATTTGGGTCCTCTCTCTTTGCTTTTTGGTGAGCCTGGCTAGAGGTTTGTCAATCTTGTTTATCCTTTCAAAGAACCAGCTCTTGGTTTCATTGATTTTCTGTATTGTTTTTTTGGTCTCTATGCCATTTACTTCTGCTCTAATCTTTATTATCTCCTTCCTTCTGCTCACTCTGGGGTTTTCTTGTTGCTCTCTTTCTAATTCTTTGAGTTGTAGAGTTAGATGACTTACTACCATTTTTTCTTGTTTTTTGAGATTGGCCTGTAGAGCTATAAACTTCCCTCTCAGGACTGCTTTCATTGTGTCCCATAGGTTTTGGATTGTTGTGTTTTCATTGTCGTTAGTTTCCAGGATGTTTTTAATTTCTTCTTTGATCTCATTGGTAACCCAATCAATGTTTAATAACATGCTATTCAGCTTCCAAGTGTTTGAGTATTTTGGGTTGTTTTTATGGTAGTTTATTTCTAATATTATGCCATCATGGTCTGAGAAGATGCTTGGTATGATTTCAATCTTCTTGAATTTGGGGAGACTTTGTTTGTGACCCAATATGTGGCCTATTTTTCAATCTGTCCTATAAGCACTTGGGTGAAATGTATATTCCGTGGCTTTGGGGTGAAGTGTTCTGAAGATGTCAATTAAGTCCATCTGATCTAGTGAGTCATTTAGGATTGCTGTTTCTTTGCTGATTGTTTGTCTAGAGGATTTATCCAGTGATGTCAGTGGTGTATTAAAGTCCCCTACTATGATTGTATTGTTGTCAATCTCTCCTTTGATATCTTCCAGGAGTTTTTTTTATGTATTTGGGTGCTCCTGCATTGGGTGCATATATGTTTATCAGGGTTATATCTTCTTGTTGTATTGATCCCTTTAGTATTATGAAGTGGCCTTCCTTATCTCTTGTTCTGGCCTTCACTTTGATGTCTATTTTGTCTGATATAATTATTGCTACCCCAGCTTTCTTTTTCTTTCCATTTGCCTGAAAGATATTTTTCTATCCTTTCACTTTCAGTCTGTGTGAGTCCCTTCTAATAAGGTGGGTCTCTTGTAGACAGCAAATGTATGGGTCATGGTTTTTTATCCATTCAGCCACTCGATGTCTTTTGGTGGGAGCATTTAGTCCGTTTACATTTAAAGTTATTATTGAAAGGTACTTGTTTGTAGCCATTTCATTTTTGGGTGGCTGTTTTCTTTCTGAGCTTTTTATTTCTTCTTTTTACACCAGCCCCTTTAGCATTTCTTGCATTGCTGGCTTGGTGGTGATAAACTCCCTTAGCCCTTTTTTGTCTGTGAAGCTTCTTATTTCCCCTTCAATTTTTAATGATAGCCTTGCTGGATAGAATATTCTTGGATTCATTCCTTTGCTTTGCATCACTTTGTAAATTTCTGTCCATTCTTTTCTGGCCTGATGTGTTTCTGTTGAGAAATCATTTGATAATCTGATGGGGGATCCTTTGTAGGTAACTCTCTGTTTCTCTCTTGCTGCCTTTAAGATTCTTTCTTTGTCTTGTACATTTGCCATCGTTATTATGACGTGTCTTGGTGTGTGTCTTTTGGGGTTCATCTAGCTTGGGACTCTCTGTACTTGTGTAACTTTTTTCTTCCCCATATCTGGGCAGTTTTCTGTCATTATTTCTTCAAATAGATTTTCTAATCCTTGCTGCTCTTCTTGTCCTTCTTACAGCCCTATTATGCGTATGTTACTTTGTTTCATGTTGTCACAAAGCTCCCTTTGGCTCTCCTCCTGCTTTTTAATTTTTTTCTCCAGTTGCTGTTCAGATTGAGCTTGTTTCTCTGCCTTATCTTCTAACTCACTAATTCGGTCCTCTGCTTCTTTTAGCCTGCTGTTGAAACTTTCCATGGTGTTTTTGATTGTAGCTATATCACTTTTCATTTCTTCCTGACTCTTTTATAGGTTGTTGATTTTCTCATCCATCCGGTGAATGAATTGTATAACCATTATTCTGAATTCTTTTTCTGTCATGTTGCATGCTTCAACTTCATTAATTTCCTTTCTTGGCGACTCCTCATTGTCTTTCCTCTGGGTGTTGTGTCGTCTCTTCATTCTGGTTATCTCCCGATGATTCAAACGTCGAGTTGCGTGGGCCTGGGCCGTGTGCAGTGGGAGCCTCCCACCACCCTAGTGTCACTGAAGAGCTCTGACACTAAGATGTGTGGTTGTTGTGGGTTGGTTTGAACCAGGCTCACTCAGAGTCAGTGTTGCCAGCGCTCAATGTTGCCTCGTGCGCGCCCTTAGAATCAAGGACCCTGCCTGCACCGTGCTGAAACAGAGACCGCCCTGGGGCGTGTTGAAAATCAGCTCCCACTAGCGTGCGCCAGGAGTCAGAGTTCCCCAGGAATCCAGTATCAGAGTCTCTGTTGCTTTGCGCGACCTCGCCTTGAGAATGAGGGTCTCTGTGTGCCCTTGCACCAGGAATTGGAGTCACTGGCTGTTAGTATGAATGCACAAGGAATCAGGATCTCAGGTGCAGGTGATAAGAAACACAGTCAAGTCACTGGTGCTTGGTGCTGCCTCCTGTCCAGAGAATCGGGGTCCCTGGGCCTGTGCTCTGTGGGACAAATTCCCGGTATTCACACAATTGCTCCCAGCCCAGGGCTCCGAAGCCGGCAGTGCACGTAGGATCAGTTCCCGGTGTTTCGCGCACGCGTTTGCTCCCAGCCCAGGACTCCTGAACCCAGCTATAAGCGGGATCAGTTCAAAGGTGCTCACGCACTTCCAGGCTAAAGTTCCTGTGGCAGTGCTGAGGCCCTGGCAAGGGGTGGGTCTATCAGTTACTATGGCGCTGCCTGCGAGCCTGCGGGAAGAGGGGATGGGCTCTGTTACTCACGGATCTGCTGCAGGGATTTCTGAACTTTTGGTGTCTGCAGGTCTGAAGCTGTGGTCACAGGTCTCTGTCCCCAGTGGCTGCAGGGTCCTGGTATGCATCTGAGATCAGACTGGGTGGTGCTGAGGCCAGGATCCTAGTCTCAGGCAGCTCTGTTTCCCAAGATGGCATGGTCGCTGTGCCTGTGCTGGCTGCCCAGGAGTGTTCGCGCAGGGAGAGGGGCTCCGCCGTCTAAGACTGCCCGGTTTAGCAGCCCCTTTGAAGACCTGCAGAATCTAACTGTTCCTAGCTCATACACACACACACCACACACGTCCACACACTCCTCTATCACTTCCTTGCGCTCTCACACTCTCTCCCTCCCTACCTTCCTGCTGGTCGCCATTTTCCCAAAGCCGCTCTTTTTTTGTCTTTAATTTTTGTCATTTTAATTATTATGTGTCTGGGCATGGACCTTTTTGGGTTCTTCTCAATTCTATGTCTCCTGAAATTGTGTAACATTTTCCTTCACCAAGTTATGGAAGTTTTCTGCCATTATTTCTTCAAACATGTTCTCTATCCCTTGCTCACTTTATTCATCTTCTGACACTCCTATGATATGAATATTGTTACGTTTCACGTTGCCCCACAGCTCCCTTAAGCTGTCTCCTGTTTTTTAATTGGTTTTTCATTTTGGTTCTCTGATAGAGTAATTTTTCTTTCTACCCTGTCTACTAGTAATTCACTGATACTCTGCTTCCCCTAATCTGCTTTGTATTCCTTCCGTGGTGTTTTTTATTAGTGCAATGTCATGCTTCATTTCCAACTTGTCTTTTTTCATAGTGACTACCTTTTCTCATGCTGTTGAGCATCCTTGTCATCATTATTCTGAATTCTATATCTGGTAAATTTCTTATCTCCATTTCATTTATCTCTTCTTCTGGAGAATCCTCTTATTCTCTTATTTGGGTCTTGTTTTTTTTTTCTGTATCCCTAGTTTGGCAGCCTGTTTGGGTTTGCGTCTTTATATTAGGTAGATCTGCTAAAACTCCCAATCTCTAGTGCAGGACAATGTCAGACATTGTTTGTTACTGGCCCTGAGTAACCTCTTTGGAGTTATCAGCAACCCACAGCTTGTGGCTCTCTCAGCTGGGGCTGGGTGCCTTTGGAAAGGACCAGGATGTGCACCAAGATCTGCTTTTTTTTTTTTTATCTGTGAGCATAGAATTAGATCAGGAAAGACTCAAAAGTCTCCAGAGACCCACTTCTGCCTGTAGTGTGATTATTATTCAGTCTTGATTAACCTCAGGCTATCGATCACAGGACTGGAAGAGAGGTTTTCCAACAGAGTGGGGTAATTGCTTCTGCCTGCAGGCTGATTGTTATTTGCAGTCTCTTAATGGGCTTCAGAAACTCCACAGGGTGGGGTGAGGCATTTTCTAATAGGGTGGGGCAGTTGCTTCTCCTTAAGCATAAGCTGCTTGGAAGGTGAAGGTCTGCTGAATAAAGGTATCCTCTGTAGTGTGAGGGAATGACTCATCCCAGGAAACTGAGGTGTGTGCCTCTGAGCTCTAACCCCAGAGTTCCCAACCCTGGGTTCTGCTCACACAGCTCCAGTCCACTCTGCCCTCCTCTTTTAGAGCCCCAGGTGAGTGACTGCACATCAAATTTTGTGTGTTGGCCCTTTAGGAGATGCCTGCATTTCCAGCTGTCTTTCCTTGGCAGACAGCAACCCTACTGCTTTTCACAGCCAGATGTTATGTGGGCACCTTTCTCAGTTCTGGTGGTCTGGGTTGGGGGACTCAGCTTGGGAATTACACCCCAGCGTTCTCAGTGGCAACCCCCCACAGCTGAGATAACTCTCCCGATATTCAGCTGCCGTCTGTGGGAGCCTGAGCCCTGCCAGCCCTTTTGTGCCTCTGTCCTTCCTACCAGTATTTGTATGGTCTCTAATTTATGTCCTTGGTTATCAGGATTATCCCCAGCAAGTCGTCTGTTGGTTATTCAGGATGCTTATTCTGTATTTTAATTGTAATTCCAGTTTGTTCGTGGGAGCATGTTGGTGTAGCTTCTACTTACTCTGCCACCATTTCCCCAAGATGCACTTCTTTTGAAATTCTTGGATCCCTTTATACAGTTTGTTCTGACACCATTATTTGTAAAAGCTCCGCATTGTTCCTGTCCCCAGTGCCCCCTTTCCTCTCCGGTACCTAGGCTGTGTGCTCTTTGTGCTGCTCAGCTGGCAGTCGTGGGTCCTTGCTCTGCTCTGTGCTGGGCACAGAGCTGCTTATTGTGAATATGGCCGCACTCTGAGGCAGTAAGGTCTGGGACCACAGCCAGGTGAATGAGCTGCAGCAGGGCTGTGGGCCCCGGGGCCTGGCCTTGCTCAGCAGGTTTCCATGCAACCAGTTTAGGCATCAGGTGATGCAGAATGAAGAGATCCTGAATTCCCTCAAGTATGTCACCTTCCTGGTGGCAGGTTCGAGCCCAACTGCATGCTCTTTCAAGAACTGTTAGGTGAACCACACCACTCCTCACCTTCCTGCGGGAGGCCCTGCCCACTCCCAGTGATGCATGACACTGCTGTGCTCATGGCCAGCCCCAGGTTCACCACCTGGTCCCCGGTGTGCTGCAGTGACATCGGCTGGAACTTCCACAACTTCCTGGTGGGTCTGCGCACACATACAGCCCCATCTTCCAACCAGTGACATCGAGGCCCTACTGTCCCCTGGGCCCAGCAGTGCCAAGGCCCCTCCTCGCCCTGATACCTGGCAGCATAGCACTGCACTCAGGGGATTCATTTCCACTGCATTTCCTCTAAACCTGGGTGGAGGAATGTCTAATGTCCAGGAAAATGCCCCCAGACATCCTAGCCTCCCACTCCGACATGATAGCTTCTCACAATACTATCCAGTGTCAGCAAAACATTGAAAAATAGGTAAAAGCTCCCAGATGGTTTAGAACACTGGCTGGAGGAATGCTCAGTCCACTCTGAGTGCTGCAGGCGTGGGTGTCCTGACCCAGCTCATCTACATGAAGCAGCACCTAGAGCCCTTGTGCTAGCTTCCTGCTGCCTCCCAGGAGGCTTTGAAAAGTAGGTTTGGAATGGAGTTGAGAGTCTGTATGTTTAACACATGATTCTGAACCTGCACCAAAGCTTTAAAACCAGTGGAGTCTTCAAAATTGTGATTTAAAAGGTAACTTCAATTCATAACATTGTTATGACTTTAACTTTGGATTAAAGAAAACTCTGCTTGCTCTAGCTGGTTTGGCTCAGTGGATAGAGCATCAGCCTGTGGACTGAAGGGTCCTGGGTTCAATTCCGATCAAGACCAAGTGCCTGGGTTGTGGGCTTGATCTGCAGTGTGGGGGGGGGTGTAGGCCAGACAGTGATTCTCTCTCATCATTGATGTTTTTCCCCTCCTCTCTTCCTCTCTGAAATCAATAAAAATATATTTAAAAACAAAACAAACAAAACCCTCTGCTTTCTGTTATCCTTTACAAAATATACTAGAGGCCTGATGCATGAAGATTTGTGCAAAAATAGGCCTTTCTTTCCCAGGCTGCTGGCACTGGCTTCCCTCCGTCACCTGGGACCCAGGCCTTCGCTCTGACCGCCACCTTCAGCCTTCACTCTGTCTGGAGCTGCTTTTGCTCCAGCCCTGCCGCTCTCCTGTAGCTCCCTCCACCCCCTGCCCTCCCTGGCTTATAGCAGGTGTCCAGTCCCACCCCGGCCGCTCTGCACTTGCATGTGTGCTGCCCAGAGGCCCAGAGTGGCTGGGGCAGGACGGAAGTGTCCCAGCCCGGCCGCTGCCATCTTTGTTGTATCAATTTGCATATTCCATCATTACTGGCTATGGGTGCTGCCATCTTTGTCGTGGAGTGATGGTTAATTTGCATATTCCATCTTAATTAGATAGAATATTCTGTGACACCAGATTAGGAGAAAAATCAATGCACAGATGTTGGGAAGCTCTGGCTGTGTTTAACTTGAAATCTTCTGTTGAACTCTTTCTCACATCTCCAGTGGGCAGCAGTTCATCTGCGAGAGGCTGTGGGGAGGAGCTTGGGAGATGAGACACCCCTGGGAACCCAGAGCTGTGTAATGTGAAAAGTCTCTAGAGCAGTGGTTCTCAACCTTCCTAATGCTGCGACCCTTTAATACAGTACCTCATGTTGTGTTGATGCCCAATTTCATTGTTACAAATTGAACATAATTAAAGCATAGTGATTAATCACAAAACAATATTTAATTATATATGTTTTCCGATGGTCTTAGGCAACCCCTGTGAAAGGGTTGTTCGACCCCCAAAGGGGTCGTGACCCACAGGTTGAGAACCACTGCTCTAGAGTCAGAGTTGCTTGCTTGTCCCAAGCCCGGGAGTCCCACGGGTGGTGGGAGTGCCCCTCAAAGGCATGTGAAAAACACACAACAAGGCCCCAGGAACAGCGAGTCCTGTGTCCACCCAGATGCCAGGCTTGGAGTGGAGCCCAGCCTGCACCATCATTTAACAGCCCACGTTTCCCTCTCTCCGCTCTCCCCAATAACATTGGCTGTAAGAGGATTGTAACATGGGACACGTTTATTTTAGGCATGTATTGCTAAGGAGAAACCTGGTGAGTCTAACAGTTTAGATATTGGGTAACAAAGTGAGAACAGATGACAACCTACTTCTTGATAGGATGAACTTATAACTATTCTCTGCAGGTTGGAAATGCATATTAAATGCCCAGATATTTTTAAGTGAAAATTTTCTATCTGAGGATCATCTATTGGAATAATAAAATAGGGCAAAGTTTTTTAGTTCCTTACGGGGCATTAAATTTAGTTCTTCAAAGTAGAAATTGATTTTTTGTTTCTGATTATAAGTTGATGACTTAATTTGAGTATTTAAGGTCAAATTGTGTGGCTCCTGGGCTTGAGTGGTAGTGTGGCACCGAGAAGTCCCTGCAGATCCCAGACGCTGCAGGTGGTCAGGGTCCTGCTTCCAGAGAAGCAGGGATGTTCTGCAGCTTCTCACGCTTCCTCTCAAGGGCAGCGGGAGTGAGTGTGAATGGTAGATGCTGGTTTTAAGAAACCCTGGAGCTTACTTAGGGGGTTATGTTACAGAAAATAATGTGTAAAGATCGAGACCCTCCTGAAATAAACCAGAGGTGGCCATGCTGAAAGGCAGTTGGTACAAGGATGGGAGTCATGTGCAAGGACCTTGGCGGGAGAGTGTCCCTGGCTCCCCTTGGTGACCTTGAGTGCTGACCTGGTTTATGTCTGAGCAGATGCCCTCTGGATGAGAGTCCCAGTCCTGTTTTTCCTCAAGGCAGCTGTAGTGTCCTTGCTGGGAGGTTCTGCTGTGAGCAGTCTCACTCCATGTTGGAAGCTCAGTGATGTTGCTTATCATTATACTAGAGGCCCAGTGCACCAGATTCATGCATGGGGCGGGGGGTGTCCCTCAGCCTGGCCTGCACTCTCTCCAATCTGGGACATCCCTCTCACAAACTGGGACTGCTGGCTTCTAACCGCTTGCCTGATTGCCTGCCTGATTGCCCCTAACCGCTCTGCCTGCCAGCCTGATCATCCCTAACTGCTCCCCTGCTGGCCTGATTGAAGCCTAACTGCTCCCCTGCCGGCCTGGTTGCCCCCAGCTGCCCTCCTCTGCTGGCCTGGTTGCCCCCAACTGCCCTCCCCTTCAGGCCTGGTCTCCCCCCAACTGCCCTCTCCTGCTGGCCGATTGCCCACAACTGCCCTCCCCTGCTGGCTATCTTGTACTGGCCATCTTGTGATGACGTGAGGGCGGCCATCTTGTGGCGATGTTGCGTGTGACACCACCTGGGCTTTTATTATATAGGACCAGGGGCCCAGTGCACAAAATTTGTGCACGGGTGGGGGGGGGGGTCCCTCAGCCCAGCCTGCCCCCTCTCACATACTGGCATACTGGGAGCCCTCAGGGGGTGTCCTACTGATGGCTTAGGCCCACCCCCTGCTCCTCTTGGGGAGTGGGCCTAAGCCTCAGTCTGGCCTCCCTTTGTGGGAGATGACCGGGCTGATCAGGGGAAGGCACCAGCCCCATCACCCCGCTGCTGCAGCCACTGCCAGTCACTGTAGCCACCAAGGTTTTTTCATCAACACGGATTCCAGTCCCTTCACCATGAAAAAATGACAACTTTCTTTAGGCATTTTCAAGATGTGTCTTTCATAGGATATGGCATTTCTTTATTATTTTTTTTATCCTTACCTGAGGATATGTTTCCATTGATTTTTAGAGAATGTGGAAGAGAAAGGGAAAAACAGAGAGAAACATCAAAGTGAGAGGAACACTTTGATTGGTTGCCTCCTGCATGAGCCCTGATCTGGGCCCAGGCCAGGGAGGAGCCTGCAACCTAGGTACATGCCCTTGGTCAGAATTGAACCCAGACCCTGTGGTCAGCAGGCCAAGGCATTATCCACTGAGCCAAACCAGCTAGGGCAGGATATGACATTTCTTAGCCCTCCAGCAGCGGACCTTCATTTTTTTCCCCAGGAGTGTGGTGAACAACCCTAGATCACCTTTTTGGATTCTTATTACCCAAGTTACTAAGAATATTACCAGTGGCTTATAGGGAGCTTAGCCAATGAGCGGTCAGAAAAGGTGTTTCCTCTGTAGTTCACACTGATGGCCGCCTCGGCAAAAGGCGTGACCCCCATCACCCTCCAATCACCAGATCAGCCCCTCGCTCAGGCCTGACACCTCAGGCCGAGGCGTCAGGCCTGGGCAGGGGACCCCCATCTCCCTCCAATCGCCATCTCCACCTCCCACCCAGGCCTGATGCCTCAGCCAGAGGCATCAGGCCTGAGCAGGGGGCCCCCATCTCCCTCCGATTGCCGCCTTTGCCCCCCGCCCAGGCCTGATGCCTCTGGCCCAGGCTTCAGACCTGGGCAGAGGACCCCCATCTCCCCCCAATCGCTGGCTCCGCCATCCACCCAGGCCTGACGCCTCTGGCCGAAGCTTTAGGCTTGGACAGGGGCTCCCCGGCAGCTCTGATGGCCGGCTCTGCCCTTGCCCAGGAGCCCCCTGGCTCAGGCCCTTCCTACACTGCTCAGAGCCCACTGAGTGACCTGGGTGCCAATGATGTTCCCGGGACCCAGGCCGCTGTGTGCCTATGTATGCAAATTAACCGCCATCTTTGTTGGGTTAATTTGCATACTCATCTGATTGGCTGGTGAGCGTAGTGGAGTGACGCCAATTTGCATGTTTCTCTTTTATTAGTGTAAATTCCCAGCATCTGGTGAGGTCTGGGCACAGGTGAGCACCTGTTTGTAGAAATCGTTAACTTTCCAGGCTGAGTGTTCCAACCCCATCAGACATGACAGTGAATTTTCTCTCTTCTCTTTTCCTAGTGCTCAAAGCTTCTCTCGGATACAAGTGTCATTCAGTTCTACCCAAGCAAGTTTGTTCTCATCACGGACATACTTGATACCTTTGGTAAGTACTAGTCATATTCATCTTAGATCTAGGAAATATGTTTTTTTTTTTGGTTTGTTTTTGCCAAAAGTTTGATAGTGGAGTTGCTTCAAATTAGGTTCTGCCGTGGTTTAAGTAATGAGGCAAATCACGAGGGAGACTGTAATGGGGCGACCCGCGGAGATGACCACCAGGGACTCAGATCAAGATTTAGGAGCCTTTCTTAAGCTGGCCAGCGACTACAGTTACAGCACCCTGCTGAAGCAAAGGCTGAACTGTTGTGCCGACTACAGGAGTACAGCGTTTTTATTTGCAAAAACCACAAAGTTAGTTACAAAGCCTTGTTTACACAATTTGTTCCCGACACAGTACAGCATCAGTACAGTGACCACCTTCCTATCTACGTGCCCTAGGAACAGAGAGCACAGCGTGCCCCGCCTGGCCGAAGCGCCAGCACATTCCTATCTATGTGTTCTAGGAACAGAGAGCACAGCGTGCCCCTCCTGGCCGAAGCACCAGATATGCAGCCCAGCACAGTCCCCACTGGTCTTACGTACATGAGTCAAATCATTGACTCTTTTGGGTCATTGTTGTGGAGGGAGTTATACTGACCCCTAGGGCTATAAGCTTGATAGAATTTTTTGCCGAATAAAGTCAGTGGGCCGGTTTATAAGATAAGGGCCTGGAATGAGGGCCAGGAGTAATCTCTAGAGGGTGCAAAGAGTCCTGGACTCTCTATTTTGCCTGGCTGTCTTAAGCCGGGTGTGATGAAGCCACATCAGGATCCTGTCGACCTTGACTGCTGTGGGAGTGGTCCTTTCCAGGTAGGAGCCAGTCCTTGGATGGCACATTTCTTTACCCAAACAGAGTTACCAGGTTGGAAGGGATGAACCGGATACAGGCAGAGCATCTAGGATGTGCTTCTGGTCTGCTTTCTAGGTAGACTGTAAAGCCTGAAAGAACTTGAGTAAAGATTGGTTATGGATTTCAGCTTTTCTAGATTGGGTTTCCATGTAAGCTGGTGAGATGGGTAGTTCAGGGTCTGGAAGAGTCACTAGACTCTGTAAAGGTCCCACTGGTTTTAGGGCAGCCTCCTACACTGCTTTGTCTGCAGCCTAGTTCCCTCTTGCTTTCTGGGGAGTCCCCTTGTCTTGCATACATAGAGGTGGAAAGACTTAGTTACATCGGGCAGCGCCAATTGGCCCATCATTCTTGCTCTGCTCATGTCTGTCTAACTGCCTAATATATTACCTCAAGGATCCTGGCTCTGAATTCTGAAGGGGATGTCGGGTTTCTTCTGTAGCTGCTTCGTGCTGAGGCGGGTCAGAAGTTTCTCTCAGAGCCAAGAGATCCTTGCTGTCTGTCAGAGGGACGATGAGGCCTGGGCATAGAAGGAGGTGGGCTTGTGACCTGGCTGAGACAAACTGTAACAAATGGTCTGGTGGGAGTGAAAGAAAAGATTTCAGTTTTAATAACCTCTACTGAAACAGAGTTTTTCTCCTTAAAATTATCCTTCTGTTTATTAAAATACTAATTTATTTACTGTATTCAATTTGGCCAGATTGTTTGCATAAACACAACAAGAATGGTAACTGACTACCTTTGCTGGAATTTCATGATTGAATCTTATTGTGCCCCATAGGGCCAGGAAGCCAAGCCATCTAGCCGCCATCAGGCCTGCCTGCATTATCTGCTGAGATAGGTGAATTCCTCACCTGCAGTGGCTCTGCCCGGGCCCATGTCCTAGGCTTCAAGGCCCATCTCAGTAGCCCTCCTACTCATCGTGGCCCACAGTGCATGGGGGTTCCATGGGGATGCAGAGGTGCCCTTATTGCTCCCCTTCTACTCTGACCAACCGCCAGTGATGGTAGGGCATGGACCTGACGCTCCAGCGCAAGCAATTTTTGGGCTACCAAGCAGGATACCAGGCTTTCTCCGTGGCACTCTTATTGGCTTCAAGTCTTCAGAGCTCAGACAGGGCTCTTTAAAACATGATACTCCAGTCAGTTTTTGGTCAATAAAACCACTATTGGAAACCGGTCTTATTGAATTTATGCAAAGAAATGTATTGCCATGATTTATTTATTAAGTATTGCCAAATTTCGGAGGAATTACATAAGGAAAAAAAGCTACTGACCTGCCTTAAGATCTTCTGATTTTCCTTGCAAGTCCTTTTTATGGACTCTCCAGAGTTATAACAAAACAGTAACTGTTGGATTTCTTTTATCAGTCCCCCCTAAGTACTTTGGCATAACTATTTTCCCTCTGTTTAGGGAGGCAGAATGTAAATTATTTGGCTTACTGGCCTGTATCATTTAATTAATTTCTTTTTAACATTTCTCTTCTCGTTCTTATTACATACACAACCTTTATAAATTTTACACTTTCAAATTAGCCTTTAAACCAACTTTCTATATCCTTTAAAAAATGCATAACCATGCCTCAGACCTTCTACTTAGTAATTCCTTATTCTTAGAAACCTTAATCCTTTAATGATTACTATAAAGTAAACAGCCAGTATTTCTTAGATTACTAAGAGCGGGTTAGAACTGTTTCCTTATGTAATTTCAAGTATTGGAAGGGTTAAAGAAAACAAACGGGACAGAGAAAAACTTACTGTGCTTAGTAGCCGCTTGCGGCCTTGAGTCCAGCATAGTTAAGATAAGTAAAAATCAACAAAACCTCTCTCTCCCTGCTCTCCCTGCCGACACCCCCCCCCCTTTTTCTGCATTAACCATTTACTCTGTCCTTAGCTGCTCTTCCTCCTAGATTTTTCCTTCTTTACTCTAAGCCTCAGAGGCTCAAATCCTTCTCCTCTTTTACCACTTTTGATCCCTCTGACCATGCCCCTGTCCCCCAGCCTAAGCCTCCTCCATCTCAGCAGGCTGAGAGCCTACTACCCTATTTGCGAATCCTCCTGCCACTACCCCATCTCACACCCGCTTCGGAGCAGTTTTCGGCTCTCTTCCTCCCCCAGTCAGAGCGGATGCTGTCCTCAACAGAGACCAAATGTAAATCTATCAGGAAGGGCAGGCAGGTCGCAGGTCTCGGGACCACATGATAAAAATCCAGTAGTCCCTCTTCTTCACCCTACACAGACCATGAGAAAATGCATTAATCTTAACCTAACAAGCCTTTGTTTAAAATTCTCTGGGTTGTGACCTTCACAAATTTTATACCTTTAAATTAACCCTATAATTCCAAAATTTTAACCTAACACAGCAAAATTATACATCAGAGAAAACAATTAAAAGTTCTCTACTGTCTTCCCCCTATAGCAGGGTTTGCCCTATCTTCAAACAAATTAAACAACAGGACAAATACTCTCATGTGTACAGCCAGACAGCACAAAGTAGCAACGAAGACGACTGACCCTGACCCATTTTGACAAAGACAAAGACAAAAAGAACAAAGACAAAACAAAGCAGACAAATGCAACCTAAGGTTGCCCAGACCAGGACCCCCAGACGCCGTCGCGTCCAGGCGGTCGGACTCCGAGGTTCCGCTGTGTCCAGCCCTCTTTTGAGTCCTAAAGGGAACGTTCCACAGACAGATACCAGATTCTTACCTCCCCATTGGAGGTCCAGGTGGCTCGTCGTTTTCGGATTGCAGTTTTGGGAGGAAAATACTCTGCCTCCCTGGGACCCGGGACGGAGACTGGAGTGTCCTCGCCTGGGGCGTCCGGGGTGTCCACCGGCAACTCGGCCAGAGTGGATCTCGCTGGGGCCTCCAAATGTAATGGGGCGACCCGCGGAGATGACCACCAGGGACTCAGATCAAGATTTAGGAGCCTTTCTTAAGCTGGCCAGCGACTACAGTTACAGCACCCTGCTGAAGCAAAGGCTGAACTGTTGTGCCGACTACAGGAGTACAGCGTTTTTATTTGCAAAAACCACAAAGTTAGTTACAAAGCCTTGTTTACACAATTTGTTCCCGACACAGTACAGCATCAGTACAGTGACCACCTTCCTATCTACATGCCCTAGGAACAGAGAGCACAGCGTGCCCCGCCTGGCCGAAGTGCCAGCACATTCCTATCTATGTGCCCTAGGAACAGAGAGCACAGCATGCCCCACCTGGCCAAAGCACCAGATATGCAGCCCAGCACAGAGACCTCCTCCCACCCTTGCTCATTAACCAGGTGCCATTTTTGAAAGACTCTTAGACTGTGTGTTTCCTAAGCTTTTAAGAGGCACATACAGTGAGGGGAGCAGCCCATGGGCCGTCTACCCCAGCTCCACCCATCACCATATGAGGCATCTGGAGTGGCCCTCCGTCAGAATTGCACTCGCATCTCTTCCAGCCCTTCCTTACCTCAGGCTGCTTCTACCTGGGGCAGTGGCAGCACCACGTAGCTTGTTGCCTGAGCTGGAAACCTGAGCATCTTCTCCACTGTGCCCCACCTCCAGGTCTAAGTTCTTCACTTCAGCTTCCTTGATCTCCCCAGTGTGTCCCAGAGAATCCTTAGTTCTGGCCATATCCTCCCCCAGAAATGCTGCAGCTCTTATGAGGTTTCCTGTTTCCTTGTGGTGCTCCTTGTCCTACAGGCCACCCCCTCAGGCAGAGTGATCTGTAGGAACCCAGCAGAGAGGCCTGGACTAAGGATGACCCAAACCCCCTCGGAGAAACAGGGGCCTCTGTGCTGCAGGCAGTGGTTAGTGGTAGAGCATCATGCTGTTAGCAGTTTGCCTAAACTATGCAGCCGTTCAGTCTGTGCAAGATGTGGGGCAGTGCAGTGCCCACCAGAACTAGCAAGCAGAGTGGCCTGAGAGCTGAGCACAGGCAGTCAGAGCAGAGACACCACTTGGAAGGATTGGGCCCATTGAGAGATCGAATGTGGCAGAAAACAAATCTCAGCCAGACCCATGTAGCTCTGCACAGGAGACCAGGGACCTGAACATATTAGCCTGGACAGGTGATCGAAAACCTGGCTCAAACTGGTCTTGGCAATAGGGCGTATTTATTGTCTAGTTCAGTGGTCGGCAAACTGAGGCTCACGAGCCACATGCGGCTCTTTGGCCCCTTGCGTGTGGCTCTTACACAAAATACCGACTTCTGCGCATGGGCCACGAAGTTTCAATCGCACTGTACGTGGGCGCCCGCACGTGGTATTTTGTGGAAGAGCCACACTCAAGGGGCCAAAGAGCCACATGTGGCTTGCGAGCCACAGTTTGCCAACCATTGGTCTAGTTTGAACAATCCAGAGGGAGTTTCTGGCTTCAGGTACAGCTGGACTTAGACAGTCAAATATTTCTTCAGGACCATGCTTTTTCTAGTACTTTTCCTGGAGTCGACTTCATTCTCCAACTCTACCAGGTGGCCTCAGTGTCTGATAACTGCTCGCAGTCCCAGGACAAAGAAGGAACTTTTTCTGAGCATTCCAACCAAAGTCCCAGAATTCTCTCATTGGCCTGGCTTGGGTCACATGGCAGTCCCTGAGCCATGCTTGATATCTGGAGATTGACATGTGCAGATTCCAGGCTGGTGTCGTCTTGTGTACCGTAGATCATGGGTTCAATTCCCACTCAGGGCATATACCTAGATTCGATCCCTAGGTGGGGTGCATACAGGAGGCAACCAATCAATGTTACTTTCACATCGATGTTTCTCTCTCTCTTTGCCTCTCCTTTTCCCCTCTCTCTAAAATCAATGAACATATCCTCAGGTGAGGATAAGAAACCTTTAAAAGAAGTTATGCCCCAACTGAAAGACAGACTTTGTCAGGTGCAGATGACCCAGAGAGCCGTCGTCAGGCTCCACTAGGCACTGAGGCTGCATCAGCAAATAAGGGACAAAAGTTCCTGCCTCCTGGGCTTCTGTGCCAGGGAAAGAGGGTTTGCAGAACAAGTAAGTCAGCCTATTGTGTGGTAGATGGTAGTCAGTTCTGTGCAGGAAGAAAGTGAGAGCCAGGTGAGGGGGATGAAGGGAATGGGCAAGGGGCAGGGCGGCTACACTTTTTAATAGTGTGGGCAGAGCGGCCTCGCTAAGAATTGATATGTGGGTTTGTAGCTGAAGGAGGAGAGAGAGGAACCACATGTTCTGTGGGCTGGAGGTGCAGGCCAAGGAACAGCTGGTGCTAAGACCCTGGGTGGGAGCATGGCTGGGAGGGAGGCCAGGGATCTGAGGTGGGGTGAGCAGCAGGGAGAGGCAGGAGCTCACAGGGCCCTACATCCTGGCGGGTCTTGGAGGCCATTGGAGAACTTGGGCTTTGAACCTGAGGACATGAGGAGCCATAGGAGTGAGTGTTAGGCAGGGCTGGGATGCAGCCCGATTTGGGTTCTAATGAGCTCCCTGTGACTGCTGTGCTGAGCCTAGACCAGTGATGGCGAACCTTTTGAGCTCGGCGTGTCAGCATTTTGAAAAACCCTAACTTAACTCTGGTGCTGTGTCACAAATAGAAATTTTTTGGTATTTGCAACCATATAAAACAAAGACTTATATTTTTGATATTTATTTTATATATTTAAATGCCATTTAACAAAGAAAAATCAACAAAAAAATGAGTTCGCGTGTCACCTCTGACACGCGTGTCATGGTAAGCCATCACTGGCCTAGACTGTAGAGCAAGGGTGGGTAGGGAGCCCAGCTAGGAAGCCATTGTAGCACTTCAGGTGGAAAATGGGGGTCGTGTGGCCCAGGAAGAGGTGGAGATGGGGAGAATGACCCAGAATGGATAGTTGCATTGGGTTTTCACAATAGATACCAACTCCTATACTCCTTGGGCTTCCACTTGTCTTGGAAACAGCTTGTCCCAGGGAGTGAGGGCACCAGTCAGGCAGACAGGTTGATAGCTTCCGGGTGCTCCTGAGAGTTCTGTTTCTCGTGGTGAATGAGCACTTTGGCTTCCAGGTTCCCTTCACTGGCCTCCTGCAAGTTCCTTTTGCATGAGTCAGCATCCCTGATGAGGTAGACTTCAGCCTGCCATCTGGGCCAGATCCAGGCATTAACCTCGTGAGAATCTTAGCTGCCATCCTGTCAGCGTGCTGCCATCCCCCACTCCCAGCTCAGCAAGGCGGGGGCAGAGCCAGTGCCTGCTGTCCTGGTTGGGCCGGGAGCTGACAATGATGATGGTGATAAACCCTTAACAATGTCCTTGGGCCTGACTAGGTGCTTTAGAAATACTGAGTCACAGTGTCTTCATGCAGCCCTGTGAGATAGGGTCTGGAACAGCCGTGGGCAAACTATGGCCCGCTGGCCGGATCTGGCCTGTTTGAAATGAATAAAACTAAAAAAAGACCGTACCCTTTTATGTAAAGATGTTTACTTTGAATTTATATTAGTTCACACAAACACTCCATCCGTACTTTTGTTCCGGCCCTCCGGTCCATTTTAAGAACCCATTGTGGCCCTCGAGTCAAAAAGTTTGCCCACCCCTGGTCTGGAATTATCCCATCTCACAGGTGAGGAACCTGAGTCACAGAGAAGTAAAGTAGCCACAGGGTAGTGAGTTCTCTCTGCTGTCAGAGCACCTGTTTTATTTTCATGTACTTGGCATATGAGGGAATTTGCTCCCTGTGAAAATTTCAAAAGTGTATGCCTTTGACCCGGTGATTTCACCTCTGGGAGTTCATCCTGTGGCAGCAGCAGGAGATTGGAACAACCCAGGAGGCCATCCCCAGGAGATGTCTGTTCCCTGAGACGCAGGAGACCCTTAGGGCAAGGGTCTACCCTGCACTGAGGTGGAAGGGTCTCCAGGCCGTATCACCGTGGGGGAAAGTCAGGATGCAGAACAGCTATAGAGCCAGTTCTGTTTTTTGCACATAATCATTTGTATTTGCTTGGAGAAATATCAGAAGGTCACCCAAGAAATGAATAAAGGTGGGACCCGCTGAGGGTAGTGGGAGTAGTGAGGTGACTGGGACAGGATGAGAGAGGAGCTGTGAGCAACACTCCCGCTGCCTTTGGGAACTTTGAGCTGCGGGAATGTGCTCCCATTCAGACGAGCACCTCCTTCCCTAACACCACCACTCCCCGCCCCCCCCCCCCCCCCCCCCGACATTTCTAAGGCAGGTGCTCAGGAGACTTAGGCTTTGGGGCTGCTGAGCTGCTCCTTAAAGCAGGACTCATCTTGTTGGGTGGAACTCGGAATGCTGCGGGCCATCTCGCACATCTGCTCCACAGGAGGCTCCTGACCAGGCCAGGGCAGTGTTCTGTGGTGGTGACCCGGCCTGCCTGAAGCTGGAGCACCATGCTGGGCAGGGGCAGGGGCAGGGATATGGGTCACCCGTGCATCTGAGCATGAAGGCATAGGCTGGCTCTCAAAGAGGTCCGAGCTCAGAGCTGGGCTCAAGTCCGCACACATTCCTTGTCTCACTGCTACAGAACTTGACTTGGTTTCTTCGCCTGTAAAATGGGCATGATAGACCTGCCCCTGGGGGTTTCTGGAGGGAATTAGATGAGAGAAGGCCTAGAAAGCATATGCACTTTTTCCTCTTGTAATTGCTTTCTGGCAGGATCATTGTAAACCAAGCATGTCAGACTCCAAGGCTAACATGGGCCGAATAAACAAGGTTTAAGTTTACGTGGGCCGCAAAGAAACAAAAACTTCACTTTTCATAGAAACGTAGGTTTATTTTGATAGAGACATGCTGAATACAAAGGGCTGAAATAAATGAGTAATTGTTAGCATAAAATAATAGAACATTTTAATAAAAATTAATATTTTCTCTTGAACATAAGCTTACCAGGCACTGAATAACTACACGAATTAATAAATGTAACGCAAATAAACCTATTTTTCTTGTTCTCCAAAAGCGAAATATTTCCTGTTACGCACACCAAACAGGTCAGTCCAAGACTAATGATGTGGCCATTGGCTGCTAAAATATTCGCTGCTGGTATTAGTGGAGAGAAATGGTGCGCCTGTGTGTAAGGCACGTAAGGAAAACGAATGCAACACGATTATACAATCAGTCATTAGTGAATGTTGTAGTTCATTATTAGTAATTATGTATAATAGGATACTGTAAAAATTAAGTTACGTACTTTTTATTAAAATGTTTCTTACATACCTTTATATTGGTTAGGCCATAAAAATAATCATTGTGGGCCACATGCAGCCGTTTGACATGCTTGGTGTAAAGTATTGGAATAGTCCCTGGCACAGTCAGTGCTCAGAAAGCATCAGCTACTGTCGTTGACACTGTGTAGGTATTTTAGTGCCCTTTATCTTTAGAAAGTGGATCAGGAAAGGAAATATACCTAGGATGGGGTATTACTTCTAAAAAGTAGTTAGTTGTCCACTGACTTACTAAAGAAAAAAATTCACCAAACATGTTTGGCCAAAAGGATTTTGCTGTTGAAGGCCCCTTAGAATGCGGAGGTGAATTATAAACCTGATTGTGGTTTCAGAGAGGTGGCGAGCTTCGCAGAGGGAGTGAAGGCATTTCATGCTCTCCAGGCTGATCTGTGTGCCGTAGGAGGTGAGAAATTGGCAGCAGCCCAGCGTGGCTCAATGACGACCCCAAGTAAACTGTGTACAGGCCTGTTTCTGGCTCTGGGGCTGTCACAGAGGCAGCCACTCACTGCACCGGGTGAGGCTGCACAGAGCCCAGTGGCCACAGGCAGCCAGACACTTCTGTCAGGAGGACTAAGGCGGGTGGCTCTGAGCGGTGGGCGTGCTTGTAGGCTTGCTTTCTGAACTGAAGCAAGGGTTTGGAGCCGAGCTCAAACCCTCATCCTGGCTGCACACCTGGGAGCCTCAGGCTGCACCCCGACCATTATCTCGGGTCCTCTGAGTGCCCTCGGTGCTCTGATGCTCAGCCCTGGGTGAGAACCCCTGGTTCAGAGAGCAGAGGAAGGCTTGCTGCTGCTGCAGAGGTTGCCATACCCAGGCAAGTTTGAAAGAAAGATGGTTCCTGCCTGCATCAGTGGCTCTCAGTGAGCATGTATAAAAATTCCCTAGCAAGGTTATCAAAATTCATACTCCTAGTCCTCACTTGCCAAAATACTCTTTTCCACATGCTCAGTGGGTGTCTGTAGGGTTGTGGTGTAAGTAGTCCCTGCTGCAGAGGCTTCTCTCCCGTCACCCAGCATTTTGTCCTTGCTTAATGATGTCATTTGATCTCATGTTGTTTGACCATAAATGGTCCTAAAAAATTTCCTGACTCTTTTTCTATGGATGGACAGGGATGTGGCTCTTTATTGCCCTGAATGATGACGCTATGGAGTGAAAAAGAAACATGTGAGCACAGGGAAATATTTTTGACATAAAAGGTGATTTGGGAGGGTTGGGAAATGAATAGAACTGTAAATTTTATCCCTTGAATATTGATAGCATTTTCTAAAAGCCAATGGAATAAGCAAAGCTTTCTGTGCTAGATTAGGGTTTGGCCTGTAGCCCAAGTGCCTTATTTACTTGTTTTGTAAATAAAGTTTTTAAAAAATATATATTTTTATTGATTTTAGAGAGGAAGGAAGAGGGATAGAGAGATAGAAACATCAATGATGAGAATCATTGATTGGCTGCCTCCTGCGCGCCCCCCACTGGGGATTGAGCCTGCAACCCAGGCATGTGCCCTTGGCTGGAATCGAACCTGGGACCCTTCAGTCCCCAGGCTGACTATCCACTGAGCCAAACCAGCTAGGGCTATAAATAAAGTTTTATTGGAGCACAAGCACATCCATTTGTTTACATACTGTCTATGGCTGCTTTTGAGCTGCAATAGCAGAGTCAAGTATTTGTGACTGTGCGAGGCACCAGACTGGGTACTAGGAATATATTTGGGTGAAACAGACACAAACCTCTTCCCTTGGAGAACTTACAGTTGAATCTCAGATTCTGATTCTCTGGGCCCCAGGCAGATAACATAAATGATGCAGCAGCTGCGATGTGAGACGGAGCGGAGACAGCACACTCTGGGTAGTCTGCATGCCATTGCAGGGCAGCGGCTCACCTGTCCTAGCGGACTTTTATCCTAAAGGGGTATGTTGTATGCGAAGAAGCAGGCAATCTGGGTTTTTGTGTGAATTCTCCTAATTATTACATGTTGGCAACTATTTCAAAAAATGTTAAAACACCTTGCGGGCCATCGTGTGGTGGGCCGAGCAAAATGGGTCAGTGCTGGGTTCTGCCTACAGGCTGCCCATTGCAGCCTTTTGTCTAGAGTATGACAAGACCATTCTCTGGAGTGATTGGAGGTAACTGAGGCTGCTAGGACCCTATGTTCCAGTTAAGACTCGAAGAGGAGCGTGATCACTCATCCGCCTGTCACAGAAAGTAAAAGCCCTTCTTACATTAAAAACAAAAACAAAGAAATGTGGCTTAACGTTCGTCCCCTAGGTGGCAGCATATTATCACAAGTTCAAGTTTGTCTGCAGCCATCCCTGTCCCCATGAGCCAAGGCTGATTCACATTTACTCTGAAGAGTGTGACGATGTCTTTTCTCCCCAGGAAACCTCGTGTATGAGCGTATCTTCTCCATGTGTGTGGGCGACCGCAGCGTGCTTCCAGGTAACGTCGTAGCTGCTGCCTGGGTTCTGTTCTGCCCTGGAGTCAGGAGTAGGCGTATATGAGGTTGGGACTTATTTTCGGTGTGTTAGAAGCACAAGACCATCTTTACAGCGTTCTCATCTGTCTTCTAATGACATCAGAAGGGTTTCAAACAGCCTGGCTGGGAATTTGGGCGAGTATTTGAATGCTCAAGAATGAAAAGGTGTTTGCATTTAGGTTATCTGAACTTTCACATCAACTTAAATTCCTCTGCTGCTTGACATTTTAATACTTTTTCTACATATCTTTCCTAAGAAGCAAACTGCTTTAAAAACCCAACTTTGTATTAAAGAACAGTGTCAAGTAAATCAGTGGCAGATGCTTTGCCTCTACAGTCTTTGCCCAAGTGATAATGTGCCTTAACTGTATTGCTAATCAATTTCAGATTCTCAGGAGGTTGTAATGGGAGTAGATTATAAATGTCTTTTATTATATAAGTGGTGACGATGAACTCATACTAGCAACTCCTTGACCTCTTGTCCCTCTCTTCAGGTGTCTGGCACTGCTGTAAGTAACACTCTTGTCCACACGCTGCCAGGTGTGCTCTCCCCTCACTTTACCTCCTTCTGCTCCGACCAGATGATGGCATCAGCAACAGTGACCCATTATCTGACCTCTTCATTCATTTATTCTTTCTTTATTTCTCTCATTCATCTGTGTATCTACTTATATTTGAAAAACTATTTAGTATAGTTATGTTTCATAAAGAGACAGAACCCTACAGACCTTTAGGGCCAGAGGAGCTCTTAGGAATCCTTTGGTCTCATTTCAGATGGGCAGGCCCAGTGCAAAGTAGTCAGGGATTTGCCCACAGCCGCTGCCAACTTGCTGAGGTGCTAGACCTGCACTGTCCATTGTGGCTATTGCCGTCACGTGCGGTTCCTGAGCACTTGAGATCTGGCCAGTCCAACTGAGCTGGGCTATGAATGTTAAAAATACAGTGAATTTCAGAAACTTCATACGGTTAACAGACCAGAAGCTACCTCATTAATAATTATTTAAATATGGATTATATGTCGAAATGGTATTTGGATGAATTGGGTTAATCAAGTATAAATTTTGCTTTTTTGATTTACCTTTTTGCTTTATCCTTTGGCTCACATGGATTTCGATTGGACTCCATCGAACTGGACTGCTCTAGATCTTCCCAACTGTGTGATGTTTCTAACAGCCCCTCCATGTGCTAGTTTTCTCCAGATTGGGAGGCTGGGGGTCCCCAACTGGAGAGGCCTCTGCCAGCTTCAGGAGTGGGAAATGCAGGTGCTTTATTTATGCTTCCAGCTTGCCCGCCGTGCGCTGTGCTAGCAGGCAGAAGTAACCCATTGGTGTTTCCTTGGCTGCAACAGTAGTAGTTTGTTTAATGTTCTTTGATACATGTTCTACTACTACCTAATGTTGTCTCCCTAGCTGCTTAAAAATATATTATCTGCCTGGCCCCCAGGAGCATTCGAGTTTGCATGTACTGTAATAATTTTTTTCTTCCAGTTTTTATTAACTATACAAACAACATTTTAGAGCCAAGTAAGAAAAAATTACTAGTAACTCCCTACGTAAACTATAAAAGTTCAAGATAAAAGGGGATTTTCATATTCACTTCCAGTCCTTGTCTAAAGTTATTAATTAGCACTTTTATCACTAAAATTCTTCCTTCCCCGAAATACCTTTTGATATTTTTTTACTTTGAGTGGTGCAATTCAGGCTTTTGTTTTCTTGAAAATCGTTTCTTCTTTTTTTCCCCCTCTTAGTTAAAATCTTCATCTGCATGTGTTCTCTGGTTCCAAGAACTTGAAAGGGAAGGAGATAAACCTTTCTCAGAAATGTTAGTAATCTCTGGGATATGATTCTTTACAATAATTATGAAGGAAACTTTTGAAACCTACTGTGCAGAACTCTGCCTGAAGAAAGGAAGTGTAGAGAGAAGGCTGGTGGCACGTGTGCTCGTTTTCCCGTTTGAATCAAGTTCTGTCTGGTGGGTTTCGTTTCTGAGCCTTTACCTTCAGGAGCTCTTTTGAATTTAGAAAGACAGCGTCGTTTGGGCCATGGAAAGGATAGCTACTCTGCTAGATGTAAAGGCATTCATTTTTTCTCACTGCTTCTAATCCAGCATATATGTGAAGAGGCCATCTGCTCTGATAAAATGTTATTTTCATCTTGGGAGAAATAATTGGGTTTATTGTGGTTCTTGTCATTAGTCGTGAGCATTCATTCCCATCTTCAGTTTTCCCCATGGTTGACGTGGGCCACAGTTGGATAAGCAGAGCCTTGAACTCACCTGGCCTGCCTGGTGCCTGGTGAGATGACGGTGCATAGAGACTTCACTGCTACTGCAGAGACTTGGCAAGTGACAGACTTGTTTGTTTCCTCCCTCCTCCTAAAGTAGCCAAAAAAGTCAGGTTAGAAAAAGCAGCACTGTGAGAAAAACAAGTGGGAACTCAAAGGAAAAACCTCTGCTGTTTGTCACATCGAAGTCTGTTCTGAATGAAATGCCAAATTCTGCATTCATTTTCCATGTGGCAGCCAAGTGCTAAAGTCATGTCATCCCTCCACTTAGAACTCTTCTGGGAGCTTTCGTAGCACTTAGAGAAACGTTCAAACTCCTGTCCGAGGTTGCCACCTGTGTAGCCTGGCTTGTGGTGCCTGCCTCTCTCCTTGCCACGTTGGCTGACTTCCTGTTCTTTGACCATGTCAGAGGTCATTGCTACTTCAGGGCCTGTGTACTTGCTGTTTCTTCTTCCTGCAAATGCATTTTCTCCACATCTAGGCATGCTGGCTCCCTGTCATCAGGGCTCAGCTCAGATGGCCCCTCTGCAGGAGCCTTCTCTGGCCCCCATCTAATGCCCCCTCCCCCCAAGTTACTCTGGTCCAGTATCTAGTTTCCTCCCATTCATAGTGTTGACTGCTATGGATATTACTTGTTTGCTCGGTTATTCTATTCCCTGTTTGTTATGTGTCCTCCATCCGTGGGAGGTAAGTTTCATGAGGACAGGGCCTGTCTCATGTACTCTGTCTTGGCTCCAGAGCCGAGAGCCCTACCTTCAGTTGGTTCTTAAAACATTTGCCTTAAATAAAGTAAAGCAATAAAGTAAAGGAACATAACATTTAATTTACTGTAATGTTATGAAGTCTTACATAACATAAAACTTCTAAATCTTTTCTTGAGCTGGAAAGCAGATTATTATAGAGCTGCAGTCAATATGTGGACCCGGGGCTGAACCTCAGTTCCCACCACCGGGACGTGCAGGCTTGTATTACAAGGCCTCAGAGACTGACTTTTGCTTTGGGGTTTCAAGTCACATTGTTCAGCCGTATGAAGGAAAAGAACCCCTCTCCATTTCCACAAGGCAGCATTGACAAAGGAATTTCAGAATGATTCTTAAGTTTTCTTGTCTGGATCTCTTGAAACTTGAAAAATTGTTAAGTGCACAAATTCAAGCCAGGTAAGGGAAAATGGTAACTTCCCTTCCCATTGGAAATGGAACAATAACTCAGGAATGAATGAAGCATGTGAGGGTATCCTAAATAGGTTAACACTTGAGATTGCAGTTCAAAATATCGGCAGTTGTGTGGTGACTAATGTGCCCAGAGGTTGATCTTCTTGCTGATGCCACAGGAATTTGATTCCCTGAATTGCAGCAGAAAGCAGAACCAGGGGCAAAATTGACTCACGGCACAAGATGAGAGCCAGACAGCCAATGTTCCTTTGCTATATTCTGAAGTAATTAACTTCTCCCTTTTTGCTAGAATCCTGAACATATAATACATCCAGGGGTGTGGCCAGGCTCCCACCTATACAGAAACTACTTAGGAGAAGTCATTGCATGCAGAGGTAGTGGGTGGCATTGGCATTGCTGAGGTGTTCTGTTGTCTATTTATTTTTCATATTTCTGTACTTCCGTTCTTTATTAAGATGTATGCCAGCATTAGTCTTGGGTGTCATTATGCTGGGCAGCTCAAAATAACATCAAAAAGGCCAGGGCTAGGGGGCAGCTAGACCTGGGGCCAGGGATCCTGACTTCTCTCTGGTTGCACTCATGGTTATGGAGGTTCCAGCCATTGCACCTGCATTCCAGTCAGCAGGAGAGATGAAGGAGTGAAGAAGGTCAAGCCCCTTTTTATACAGCTGTTTCCTAGAGGTTGTACTTCTGTTGATGCCCTGGGACAAGAACTTGGGCACATGACCACACCTAGCTGCAAGGATGGCTATTTGCCCAGCAGAAAGGTGGGAGTTCTACCACTAAGGAGGAAGAGAAGAGATAACAGGAGAAACTGGCAGTTTTGCCACAATGACTCAAGTCTGAGGGCAGTGCTGAGCTGGAGGCTAAGTGGCTGCTTTCTCACCTGATTAAGGTGCTCAGAGGATCCACCCTCAGGTCTGGCCTATGTGCTTTTTGGAGCACGGGTTTCAGTCACATTTCATGTTACAGTTGCAGGTTCCTAAAGCTTCTGGAATTCTTACATTATCGTCATGTTACTGGTGGGTATACCAAGAACAGTATTAGAGCACGTCGGCTGTGGAGCCGACTGCCCGAGTTGAATTCCAGCGCTTACCTCTGCTTGCTCTGTGCCTTGGATGGGTTTCTGGATTCCTCTGCGCCCCGGAAGGCTGATGGTAAAGGCCCATCCTTCGGAGGCTGCTGGGGGATTAGTGAACTGAGCGCTCAAAGTAGCACCTGGCCCTTAGGACAGCTCCCATTGTCACTAGTTGTTTTCCTAATACATACTATGTGGATGGAAAGGCTAGAAGAACTAGGCAGCCACCCCTTTCTGCTCCAC
Organism: Myotis yumanensis; assembly: GCF_028538775.1. NCBI lineage: Eukaryota > Metazoa > Chordata > Mammalia > Chiroptera > Vespertilionidae > Myotis > Myotis yumanensis. The sequence goes on along the minus strand of NW_027223755.1, from coordinate 113,492,089 downwards.
TGAAGTGTTTTCCCATCCCAGAACTCCCAGCAGGGGTCACAGATCCTAGGGTTAGGAAGGCTAACGGGTATTACTTTTGTATTACAGATAACTTCTCTCCAGAGAATGTAAACGACACGGCCAGAGAAACATGCTTAAACTGGTTTTTCAAGATCGCTTCCATCAGGGAGCTCATTCCAAGATTGTATCCTTCTTTGATGATTTTAAAGAGGTGGAAAGCGTTGCACCATGAATAGAGGCCCTGACATCGTGGTGAGAAGTCGACCCCGTGTGGTGGCCGCCTGAGCGCAGGCCAGCCACACATTCTAGAGAAGCCTTGGGACCCTGGCTTTCCTCTAGCAGTTTTCTGGTTTTTCCTTTGAATATGGTGCAGTGCACCGGGCTTTTCTTCCTAGGAGGGACACCACCACATCAGTTCTTTCAATTTAAATGGTTTGTTTTCAAGTGTTTTCTCCTGTTCCAAGAATTTGAAAGGGTCAAGCATCTCCGCACAAATGCCAGTATTGAGAACAGAGAATTGGGCTGATACACAGACTGAATCTTAGTTATCTGACATTCAAGTTTTCTCTGTAAATCTTGATTGGAAATGCTCAAAACCTGTTTGAATTTCAGCATGCAACCATGAATCAGCATGTAACATTTTCCAAATTTTGTTTTAAATAGATATGAAACCTTGAAAACCAAATACAGAAGCCACAAGCCACTAGCTCACTTAATTCTCTGATTGTTGAGAGCCACTGTGGCTCCCTCTACTGAAGACACACCTAGTTCTGCTCATAAATAGTTATTTCTCCCCGCGGGGAGCATGCTGTCTGTAAATGTCTTTCTTAACCAAATGCTTTTGTAGTTATGTGGAAGCATCCATCCTGAAGTGTAACAAGTTCCTCTCCAAAATGTAAGGCTCTTCCTAAATGTCCAGAATCACAACATTTCCAAAGAATCAGCTCCCCTCTCCCCATGGCAATGTAATAGTCGCTGTTCTTATTTGGTTACTTAGTGGCAAATCTTCCTTGCATTTTCTTATTTTATCCAAAGGAAAACTGGATGGAATAGAGATACCATTTAATCCTTGTTTTACTGATAAATGAGCTCAAGCTGGCAGAGGTGGTTGAGTAGCTCACTTGCCCTCAGCTCAGCGGGAGATGAGTCCTGGTTGGCCATTGCGGTCAATGTGGCTCTGAGCACATTGTGTGGCGTCTGCCCTCAGCTCCCTCCTCTGTGAGCAGGGTCTGGGCAGCGGTACAAGCTGCGTGCACCACAGAGCAGCATGGCAGGTGGTGCCTCCACGCCCTGCTATCTAGGCGGGCAGTGAAGACCACGTCAGAAGCCAGAGCCTTTGCCCTTGAGCTCCAGGGCAGTCACAGAGCCGCTGGGAAACCTGGAGTCCTGTTGGGTAGCATGTAGGTAGTAAACTCCCCGATGCCGTGGCCGACTCGGGGCTCCACAGAGGTGGGCTTAGAATCTAGTTTACCAGCCGTGCTTGACGGGATATAGGGTTGTCTGGGGACAACACTGGTGTGGAAGGAGCAGTCATTTTGCTTCACCAGTTGGTGCAAGGTAGTGTCCTAGGCAGGGGGAGTCAGTCCCCTGTTGCAGGAGAAGTAAATACTGCACAGTTCCCATGCTGGGGGCTGCTGATGCCAGCCGGGGCACGGGGGTCAGGTGCTGGGAGAGAGCAGGGTCCCAGACAGACAGTCAGTGCCAGAGGAATATACAGGAGTGGATGAAAGGAGAGTTATAGTTGTGAGTATGCAAAATGAGATTATTGTTTTATTATTACTTCTTCATTATTGTATTATTTATTTGTATTACAATTGTAAACCTCATTTTGCCCATCCCTGTAGATAATGGTGAGAATATGGAGATCAGGGGGTACCCATCCACAGAAAATAATTGGAGGACAAAAGCTAATAAAATAGTAAAATAAATGTGACCTCCGCAGGAAAAAAGTGAAGGTTAGACTCCTGAACTTGGAGATGGTAAAGATGAAGGAAACCATTCAATGAATGAATGAATCATGAGTGAGAGGAAGACTATTGGTGCAGAGCCTTAGAAAACTCTGACAACTTGACCTTGGTTTGTTTCTAAAACCTGACTTCCTCCTCCTGAATTTGGGGAGTTTGGCTTTGTCTGTCTGTTAAAAGTGAAAGCCCAGGGAGCTCTCTTGTGGGGTATAATGCTGCCTTCTTTTGCTCTGACAGGGGTATCTCAGAATGTCTGCCCCGCCTGACCTGCATGATTCGAGGGATCGGAGATCCGCTGGTGTCGGTGTACGCCAGGGCCTATCTGTGCCGGGTAGGCCCTCATGGCTGCGCTCCCAAAGGTGGCAGCCTCCCGTCTCCTTCATTGTTGGCATGGGCTTCTATTTTCTTTTTTTTCCAGTCATCATTTATCCCCCCTCTACCCTCTTCCACCTCCATCCACCCTCTCACCCCCACAGTCACAACAATTGACTTGTTCCTGTCCATGAGTTCCTTCACTGTTTTTCTTTTTTTTTTTTTGCTCAGTCCCTCCCTGCACCCTCCACCAAGACCCCTCCCCGCTCCCCACCAGGGCTGTCTGCCTGCTCTATCCTCTATGAGCCTGTCTCTATTTTGCTTGTTAGTTCAGTTTGTTCATTAGATTCCACAAATGAGTGAGGTCATGTGGTACTTGTCTTTCGCTCTTACTTATTTCACTTAGCATAGTGCTCTCCAGGTGCATCCATGCTGTTGCAGAGGGTAAGATTTCCTTCTTTTATACAGCCGAGGAGTATTCCATGATGTAAATGTCTCACAGCTTTTTTTATCCTCTCCTTGATGGGCACTTGGGCTGTGTCTGAATCTTGGCTGCTGTCTGCTGTAAATTATGCTGCAGTGACCACAGGGTGCATACTAGTATTCTTTTGAACTAGTGTTTTGGGTTCTTCAGATGAATTCCCAGAAGTGGAATTGCTGGGTCATAAGGCAGTTCCATTTTTAATGTTTTGAGGAAACTCCATACTGCTTTCCACAGTGGCTGCATCAGTCTGCATTTCCACCACAGTGCACGAGGGCTCCCTTTTCTCTACGTCCTGGCCAACACTTGTTTGTTGCTTTGTTGATGGAAGCCATTCTGACAGATGTGAGGTGATGTCTCATTGTGGTTTTAATTTGCATCTCTCTGATGATAGTGACATGGAGCACCTTTTCATATATCCATTGGCCATCTGTATGTCCTCTTCGGAGAAGTGTCTATTCATGTCCTTGACCCATTTTTTAATTGGATTGTTTTTTCTTTTTGCTGTTGGGTTTTATAAGTTCTTTATAAATTTTGGATACTTTTTTTTTCTTTTAATTTGGAAATATTGGGGGGCCAGGTGGGTAAGTCCAACTCAAGGGGAAGGACTTCCACTGGTGCTCAGGCCTCACCAAGCTTTTATTGATCTGGGATACAACCATAGCATAGTCCTTAGGCAGGCAATTTCCAGTAACACACAGACTAGCCCAGCCGTGGGCATACTACGATCTGGCCCGTTTGAAATGAATAAAACTTAACTTAAAAAAAAGAGACTGTACCCTTTTATGTAATGATGTTTACTTTGAATTTATATTAGTTCACACAAACACTCTATCCATGCTTTTGTTCCGGCCCTCCGGTCCAGTTTAAGAACCCATTGTGGCCCTCCAGTCAAAAAGTTTGCCCACCCCTGGACTAGCCTATCAGCAGGCAATTTCCAGTAATAGGCAGATTATCTTATCAATAAGGATTTACATGACTATCTGGTGGGGGAGTTGCTTCAGCTACCATTGTCTGGACTAACTGGGTGCACAGCTCTGACCATTGCTAGGGCTTCAAGGGTCACCAGCCATCCGGGTTCTCTGTCTATACTTCTCTGCCAGTGAAGACAATAGGCGGTTTCCCACACTGACTACCTGCTATAAACTGCTTTTAAAAAGATTTTCATTTCAGACCATCCTTTCTGGTTACTTTAGGTCTCTGACTGAAAGGCTGACATGCAGGCCTTCAATGAGCTTGTTAAGTTAGCATGTGTCCCCTTTTCATGCACACATTCCCTTTGAGACATAAATCAACCCAAAGGAAGTATTGAGGAGCCAACTTTTTGTAGGATAATGAGGTGCCCTGGTACTGGGAAGGCTCAGGCTTAGTGTTTTTCTTCATAAATAATGGAACATTGGGGTTGGAGAAAGACTGTAATCTTAGATGACCGTTAAGGCCAGTTTTTTTTTCTTTCTAAAGTGGAAGTAACGTAAATGGAAGGCAGTCAAGTTTTATGGGTCTCTATTAAGTATAACAAGCAATTTCAAAGAGGAAAGGAGAGGGAAACAGTGCAACATGAATGATGATCTAGAATCCTGGGTCAGCTGTCTACTGCATGCCCCTGCCTGAGGATGGAGACCGCAACCCTGGCATGTGCACCAGCCTGGAATGGAACCCTGACCTCCCAGTTCCTAGGACTATGCTCAATAACTGAGCCACACTGGCCCGGCACAATAGATTAGTTTTAATTTATAAGTTATTATGCTTCGCGTTTTGTTTTATTATATCCTGTGTTTAGCATTATATTTGGTTATACTTTGGTGGTTCTCAACCTTCCTAATGTCACGACCCTTTAATACAGTTCCTTATGTTGTGGTGACCCCCAACCATAAAATTATTTTTGTTGCTACTTCATAACTGTAATTTTGCTACTGTTATGAATCGTAATGTAAATATATGATATAAAGGATGTATTTTCATTGTTACAAATTGAACATAGTTAAAGCATAGTGATTAATCACAAAAACAATATGTAATTATATATGTGCTTTCCGATGGTCTTAGGCGTCCCCCGTGAAAGGGTCATTCAACCCCAAAAGGGGTCTCAACCCACTGGTTGAGATCCGCTGTTATAGATTAAGGGTAAAAATACACCTTCAGTAATATTAATAGCTGTGATACAAATATGTAGGCTTAAAAGAAGCCTATTATTATTAATTACTACTACTATTAGCAGTAACATTCATTTGAAAGGCCACACCAGTGTCTTTGGATGGCTGTCTATTTATGATGTTTGGGCTGTTCATTTTTGAAAATTCTGATTTCTATTGTAGAGGAGGGAAGTGTCAGAGACAGGCACAGATGTCCATTCATGGTTAGGCACCTGATGATATCAGGTACCTTCCAACACTGTGGGAGAAAAATTTTAATTAATCTATTTTTCAACAGATAAATATATTGATAGTAAGTTGTTATCTTTGAAGTCTTTGTGTTCTGGGCATACATTGTCAAATGAATGTTATTAATTTAGTAGTCCCTATAATTTCATAAATGGGCCATTGATCATAATGTAGAATGTCTCCTTTTACTTTTCCTTCCAAAACAAATTTCTGGGGAATGTAAAACTCTTTACGTGCTGACCTCACTAAAAGGCAGCGCTTCCACATGGGTCAGCTAACTCTGAGCAGTTATCCTCATTCCTATTATATGTACACAGTCCAGGATTAGAGCTTTCACTAGAGCAAAATTATCTGCAGAGTAGTTTCTTTGGGGCCCAAAGGTAGACATGAAATAACTTTTTTTCTATCCCTTTACTTTCATGTGGTGTCTTTTGAGATATGAAATGGGTCTCATTTACACAGCATAAGTATGGGTATAGATCTCATATCCATTCAGCTACCCTGTGTTTTCTGGTTGATGCAGTTAACCCACTTATAACTGATTATTGATAGGTATGTAGTTATTAGCATTTTAAAATTCATTAATACAGTCCTAGCTGGGGCAGGCCTGCTCTGACCTGCTCCAGTTGCTTCCACAACTCTGGACATTGAAAACTATGTATGTGCGGACTTCACTAAAAGTCAGCACCTCCAAATGGGTCAGGCTAACTCTGAGCACCGTTGTTCTCATGCCTATTAAATGTACACAGGGCACGATTAGAGCTCTCACTAGAGCAACATTCTCTGCAGAGTAGTTTCTTTGTGGCCCAAAGGTAGAGATAAAATAACTTTTTTCCAACCCTTTACTTTCATGATGTGTCTTTTGATCTGAAGTTGGGCTCATATAGACAGCATATGTTAAGTGTCTTGTTCTCTTATCCATTCAGCTACCCTGTGTCTTCTGGTTGAAGCAGTTAACCCATTTATATTGTGAGTGAATATTCATAGGTATATAGTTATTGGCATTTTGTTTCTTTTTAAAAAAATTTTTTTTTCTTTTTTGTGGGAAGGGACCCAGGCTTGGTGCTGAGCTCCGCTCCCCTTCTCTCCTCCCGTGCCCCCCCCAGCCCCGCCCGGGTCTAGTTATTGGCATTTTCAAGTTAATTAGTACAATCATTGTAGGGAACTTTAACTTCCCATTCACATCAATGGATAGATAGCCCAGAAAAATCAATAAGGAAAATGTGGTCTTAAATGACACAGTAGAAAAGATGAATTTCATATGTAAAGCTGTGATTATCAACCAGAGTGTCACACAGGCAAACTTGTGTGCTGCAAGATTTTTTTAAAAAAGCAACACTTGGCTATTTAGTCAATAGCACAGACTATATAACCTGTAGGTTGTTGAATAAAATAAGTGATAACAGCCAACACAGTAATAGACGTTTGGTGTGCATGAATCAAAACCATGCTTTTTTGTAATATTGGCAAAATATATATTTTGTGGACCACTGAATTTCAGTAATTAGTTCATGTGTGCCATGAGATTAAAAAAGAGGAAATCTCTGATTTAGAGCTTTTCACCCCAAAGTAGAATATAAATTCTGGACAAACTGAAGACAGAATTCCCTCTAACCCAAGGGACAATGTCTGCTTCATCTATTTTCCTAATGGTCATGGGAAAACAAGAAGATCTTATGTGTATTTTGTATCAATACACCTCCTGAACATTCCTCACTACAGTAACAGAATATGGAACTATTGCCTAGATGGGACTGAATTCTTTGAATGATCTGGATCCCATAGTATGTCCTGTAACAGAACAAATTCATAAAGCCCCCGGTCAAGATGAGTCCCAATCACAAAATATCAGGAGATACATATACAAATGAATGTGCGATGGGCATGTCACAAAGTAGAAGAGTATTAAACATCTTGTTTCTGTAAAGATTTTGTTAGTCCTTTTGGTGGTACATGCATAGGAACAAGTTAGACAACCTGGAGGAAATGGACATATTCCTAGAAAAATACAACACCCCAAAACTCAATCAGGAAGAATCTAAAAATCTCAATAGGCCAATAACTATGGAAGAAATTGAAGCAGTCATCAAAAAGCTTCCAGCAAACAAAAGCCCAGACGGCTTCACAGGGGAGTTTTACCAAACATTCAAGGAAGAACTAAAACCTATCCTCCTCAGACTACTACAAAAAAATCCAAGAGGAAGGAACACTTCCAAGCTCATTCTATGAAGCCAGCATCACCCTCATACCAAAACCAGGTAAAGACAACACAATGAAAGAGGATTACAGGCCAATATCCCTCATGAACATAGATGCCAAAATCCTCAACAACATCTTAGCAAATCGGATCCAGCAGTACATCAGAAAGATCATACACCATGACCAAGTAGGATTTATCCCAGGGATGCAAGGATGGTACAATATTCGAAAATCAGTAAACATGATACATCACATAAACAACTTTAAAGAAAAAAACCACATAGTCATATCAGTTGATGCAGAAAAAGCATTTGACAAAATCCAACACCCATTTTTGATAAAACCTCTCAGCAAGGTGGGAATAGAAGGATCATACCTCAACATAATAAAAGCCATATATGACACACCCACAACCAACATCATACTCAATGGACAAACAACATCATTTCCCCTAAGAACAGGAACAAGACAGGGATGCCCCCTCTCACCACTCCTGTTCGATATAATACTGGAAGTATTAGCCATTGCGATTAGACAAGAAGAAGAAATAAAAGGCATCCAAATTGGAAAAGAGGAAGTAAAACTGTCCTTATTTGCAGATGATATGATATTATACATACAAAACCCTAAAGACTCCAATCAAAAAACTATTAGACTTAATAAATGAATTCGGCAATGTAGCAGGATACAAAATTAACCCCAAGAAATCTGAGGCATTTCTATACACCAATAGTGAACTTACAGAAAGAGAGACTAAAAAAACAATCCCATTTACCATTGCACCAAAAAAATTAAGCTACCTAGGAATAAACTTAACTGAAGAGGTAAAAGACCTCTACTCAGAAAACTACAGGACGTTGAAAAAAGAGATAGAGGAAGACATAAACAGATGGAAGAACATACCATGTTCATGGATTGGTAGAACCAACATCATTAAAATGTCCATACTACCCGAAGCAATCTATAAATTCAACACACTTCCCATTAAAATACCAATGGCATATTTTACAGGCCTAGAACGAACTCTCCAAAAATTCATCTGGAATAAAAAAAAAAGACCCCGAATAGCTTCAGCTATCCTGAGAAAGAACAAAGTAGGTGGGATCTCAATACCAGATATCAAGCTGTATTACAAAGCCACTGTTCTCCAAACTGCCTGATATTGGCACAAGAACAAACATATAGATCAATGGAATAGAATAGAGAGCCCAGAAATCGCCCCAAACCAATATGCTCAATTAATATTTGACAAAGGAGGCAAGAGCATACAATGGAGTCAAGATAGTCTCTTCAATAAATGGTGTTGGGAAAATTGGACAGATACATGCAAGAAAATAAAACTAGACCACCAACTTACACCATACACAAAAATAAACTTAAAATGGATAAAGGACTTAAATGTACGATGGGAAACCATAAAAATACTAGAAGAATCCAAAGGCAACAAAATCTCAGACATATGCTGAAACAATTTCTTCACTGATACAGATCCTAGGGCATTGGAAACTAAAGAGAAAATAAACAAATGGGACTACATCAAAATAAAAAGCTTCTGCACAGCAAAAAAAAAAAAACAAAAACAAAAACACACACAACAAAACAATAAGAAAGCCCACTACGTGGGAAAACATATTTGCCAATGTCATATCTGATAAGGGCCTAATCTCCAAAATTTATAGGGAACTCATACAACTCAACAAAAGGAAGATAAACAATCCAATCAAAAAATCGGCAAAGGACCTAAATAGACACTTTTCAAAAGAGGACATTCAGAAAGCCAAGAGACATGAAAACATGCTCAAAGTCACTAATCATCCGAGAGATGCAAATCAAAACAACAATGAGGTACCATCTCACACCTGTCAGAATGGCTATCATCAACAATTCCACAAACGACAAGTGCTGGCGAGGGTGTGGAGAAAAAGGAACACTTGTGCACTGCTGATGGGAATGCAGACTGGTGCAGCCACTGTGGAAGGCAGTATGGAGTTTCCTCAAAAAACTAAAAATGGAACTCCCATTTGACCCTGTGATCTCACTTCTAGGAATATATCCCAAGAAACCAGAAACACCAATCAGAAAGAATATATGCACCCATATGTTCATAGCAGCACAATTCACCATAGCTAAGATCTGGAAACAGCCTAAGTGCCCATCAGTAGATGAATGGATTAGAAAACTGGTACATCTACACGATGGAATACTATGCTGCTGTAAAAAAGAAGGACCTCTTACCATTTGCAACAGCATGGATGGAACTGGAGAGCATTATGCTAAGTTAAATAAGCCAGTCAATAAAGGAAAAACACCACATGACCTTACTCACTCATGGATAATAAAGACCATTATAAACTTAGCAAAAATAGATACAGAGGCAGAGCTGCCTCGAACAGACTGTCAAACTACAACGGGAAAGCCGGGGAGGGGGTTTGGGTAAGAGATCAACCGAAGGACTTGTATGCATGCATATAAGCATAACCAATGGACATAAGACACTGGGGGGTAGGGGAGGCTGGGGGATTGTTTAGGGCGGAAGAAAAGGAGACATATGTAATACTCTTTGTAATACTTTAAGCAATAAAACAATTTTAAAAAAAGAATTCTTTCAGTTTGCAGGTGGCAAAAACCCAGTTCATACTTTAAGCAAAAAGAGAGATTGGTCTGAAGAGCCTCGGGATAGTGTAGGCGTGACTAGGTCCAGGGCCTTAGAGCATTGCCAAGATTCATGCTCTCAGTCTCCCTCTCCCTCTGCTCTGCTTTTGTCTGGACTGACTATTCTGAGGCTGCTCTTTCCACACGGTGACCCATAACAGCTTCAGGCTTTCATCGTTCAACCTAGGAACCCCTATAGAATGGAGTCCCTTTTCCCGCTAGTTCTAGTGAGTCTCCTGGCTGATTCGCAGTGAATCACCTTGGGTCACTTGTCCATTTGTGGACCAGTCACTGGCCATAGATGGAAGATGCCCACAGCCTAGCCCAGGTCCAGTGCTCCTCCCTGGAACTCAGGGTGCCTGGGTCCTGCTCTGCCCCAAACTCCTGATCTGAAAATGTGATTTCCCACAGACAACAACATTGAGCAAGAGTGCCAGGCAGACAGGGCAGCAGGTGGAAATCATGAGCAACTGCCTGTATTCCTCCAGGTCGAAATCTTTCAGGCCCATTTGGCTGATGGGAAGGGAAAACAAAACGGCAAAGCAAAGAGTGGGCCGGGCAGGAGGGAAGCTCAGTCCTTTATTTAAGGAAAGTATGATTAACACCTCTTCTAAGTCAAGGCCCTTTCAGCCCATGCCACTGCTTGTTCACTGGCCCTGTTTGCTGTCGCGGGACAGATAATTATTTTCTAAGATATATTTAAGTGAAAGGAAAGACAGTAGAATCAAAATATAGTAGAACTGCCCATAGAGCTGCCCTTGGAATTTAACACCCAGTGAGTTGCATAATCCTCCTCGGGAATTCCTCACAGCCATCTAGAAATCCTCACTACTGGGGATTGAGGAGGAGAATAGCAAAAATCTGTCCCTGTTGGAAAAAACCAGGCCCCAGAAAAGCAACTTTCCTTGCGAAGTTGATTTTGTGCTAAAGCCAGCGAGTATCTGAGGTCTGTTTGAGCAGCATAAAGGGATATTGCGATGCTTCACTTTGTATTAATCACATGAGCTCCAGCCATAGCTCAGATTATACACTTCCACTCAACCCCAGGCCTCTGGCCACCTTCTCTCTGATAGCAAATTCTTTCAGCTGGAAATGCTAGAATTCTTTTAACAATGAACATAGGAACCAATGGATGATAGCAAAGAATGAATTCATATATTTTAAGAATACAACAGTGAAGTCCCAGCTGACTCTCTTGCACACCATAATCCATGTGTGTTTATCACCTTTCAGAGAGGAAGAGAAAATTGTACCCACAACCTTGAAGTACACTCCTCCTTAGTGCTGTATTGATTTGTTCTCCTACTTATCTGTTCAGAAATACATTCATTACATCTGGGAAACTGCAAAGATGATTACTGCAAATATTGTCCCTTATTTATTAAAAAGAGCTCTGTGAGCCCTAGCTGGTTTGGCTCAATGGATAGAGCATCAGCCTGTGGACTGAGGGGTCCCAGGTTTGATTCCAGTCAAGGGTACATGCCTGGGTACATACGGGCTTGATCCCCAGTAGGGGGTGTGCCGGAGGCAGCCAATCAGTGATTCCCTCTCATAATTGATGTTTCTTTCTCCCTCTCCCTTCCTCTCTGAAATCAATAAAAATATATTTTAAAAAAATAAAAGAGCTTCTGTGGCTTTTTAATGAAAACGGTATATGTTTATTTGAATAAGAAAACAGGTAAAAAAGAATAAAAATGAACTTTTTGGGCTTCTCTCTGCCTATATATAATAATATCTGTGTGTATATTTTTTATTTACAAAAATGACATCATACTGTGGATATTATTTGCGGCCTATTTTACCACAGTCAGGGTCCTTTCATTTTGTTTGCTTGCAGGTGGGAATGGAAGTAGCCCCACATCTGAAAGAAAGTCTAAATAAGAACTTTTTTGACTTCCTCCTCACATTCAAACAGGTAGGAGAACACCGTCAGAACAGCTAATTGATGTAGCAATTGCTCTGTCAAGCTGAGGTTGCTTAACACTCTTTAGATGTGTAAACCCTGGAAATCACACTGGCCTCCAGCACAGGCCATTGGAACGTGTTGGTGGCACTGACCAGGCAGAGAGAACTGATGCGCATTGTTGACAGGAGGCATCTCCAGTGGATCAGATTCTCTCTCTAATGCCTGTGGCTCCTGCTTTGTGCAGCGCACATTTCCAGAGCAGCTCAGCTTAGCGACATGGAAAGCTTTGCTTGTTTTTCTAGTTTTTTTTAAAAAGCCCTGGAAAACCAGGCCATTTCTGTCAGGGTCACCCACATACACACAGGTGTGCACAGTCGTGAGTTACATGCTCTCTGTTTCTAATGCTACTTTCCCTCCTGTCTGTGTGTTTTGTCTCCTGTAGATTCATGGGGATACAGTACAGAACCATCTGGCAGTCCAAGGGGTGGAGCTCTCATCCTACCTCCCCTTGTACTCACCTGCCATGGACTGGATCTTCCAGTGCATTTCCTACCGTGCCCCCGAGGTAAGTGCCATGCGCGTCGGTGTGAAGGTCACGTCGAGGAGCAGTGCGGGGCTCCTCTCTCCTCTGTTCTGTGGAATGACCTCTGCATCCGTTTACCCCGTAGGGTAAATAGGGCTCTTTCATTGCAGAGGGCTCACCACTGTGGCTGGTCAGTACTCAGCACTTTTCCTAATTGTCTTGTTATAACTCAGATGGGTGTGTGGAAGCTCAGAGAGGCCAGTACTTACAGATGGTCACACAGCTGAAAAGTGGTGTGACTGCACATAAATCCATGGAAAAAGTTTATTCTGTGGTGGGAAAGGAAAAAGGGGCCTTTTCTACAGAACAAGGATACATAGTACAAATCAAAACTCAAGTATACCTGCCTTTTCCCAGAAACTGCAAACCACATTGGCAGCCCTAAAGAAAAAGGATGTAACTTTTGACTAAGTAATCCCACTCTAAAGAATATCTCATAGAAATGATTAGACAAGTACACAATCCACACACGGGCATGCATATGTGTATGTTTGGTCATGCTAGTTCAACATTGAAGACAAGTACCAGAGGGAACTGGTTAACACATGGTTGACACATAGTATATATGTTATCAGAGAAAACGTGTCTTGCCTCCCCTGGTTATTGCTGGGGGTAGAGTCCTTGCAATATCCCAAGAAAAGGAATTTTCTGAGACTCGTACAGGAGGATGCGATATAGTAGAAAGCTTTATTTTTATGGAAGTACACCCCTGTCGCTAGTCCAGTCCTAGAAGAAGTGTCGCTGGGATTTTAGAGCTAAATCAGAGCCAGCGTCCCGGGTTTCCTCTCCATGTTGGAGCCGGGTGCAGTTCGGCACCAGGCTAGTTGTAGTCCATCAGTCCTTTGTGTGTGAAGGTCTGCATGGCCGTGGGCCACGTGGGAGAATACCAGGAAGCTAAGCAGGACCATGAGCCAAGCGTGCCAACAGGAGCCAAGAGAGTGAAGTTCTTTGTTCAGGGATTAGTGTCCTAGATCTTCCCGTGCTTGCATGGCCTTTCCCATCTGGCCAGTGGCTTCTGCTCCAGGTGTGACTGACAGGCAAGTACCGTCCCTATGTCATCCACTTTTTTGGGCATGCGTCTGTCTGCTCTTTGTTGGATCCCTGCCCATGTTTTATAGGGAACATGCCTAGAATGTGTGGTCTTTCCTTTGCTGCTTTTGTTATTAATTACTAGCTAATTACAAGGGTATCATTTCCCCCTTAGAGAGAATGAACCTCTTTGTAATCTTACAAAGGATAAGTAGACAAAGATCTTTTATCTTTTTGTGGCTGTTCCCTGTTTTTAAGGGGCGTAGTCCTGCCAATCCCAAGGCTCAGAGGCTCTCCCCATCTGACAGAGGAGGGACAGCAAAAGGGGAAGGAGCTGCCTGCAGGGAAGAGGGGTTTTGCAAAGACCAGGTCCCTGGGAGGTGACATGGGCGGTGTCCCAGAGAATGCTGCGTTGACAAGTTGGCATCCTTGTATTCAATAAATGACAAGATTGACCTGAAGGTTAAACGGCATCATTCAAAAGTGAGGAGACTTAAGCAACTACAGGTCATGTGAGAGGTAAAAACCCATGTGATAAAGGGAAAGGCTAACTTTCAGTGTCTCCCATTAGGTTAGGAAGGCAGGTGGGTCCCACCTGTCTGAGGCCCTCTTGTCCACCATACTTAAATTAAACGAAGGGAAATAGTCTAAGGTTTCCCCGTGAGAAATGGGGCCTTTCTGTCAATCATGTGGGCAGAAAAGGGAAAGGAATTTCAAGTGAAATACATACTTTATTGACCATCTATACTTTATTGACTCAACTATTGAGTCTTATATTTCAGGAGACAGTGATACCGATGGCTTCTATAGTGAGGCCTGTATTGTGTGAGCAAGTACTTAGGTAGACAAGGGCAGAAGCATACATTCTATGAAAAAGAAGGAAACAGAATACTAATGTACAGAGCAGGTCATAAGCCAGTGGAGAAGACTTTCAGATGCAAGGCCCCTGATGGAATGAAAGAACACAGTGACGATGAATCCAGTGGGATGCTATGGACCCTTTAAAATGGTGGCGACTCACGCGGAAGATCGGTCTTTCTTGGCTTAAGGGTATTCACAGTACAGTGCTGAATGAATACAGGAGACTGTATACACTGCTGTGCGTGTCCTGAGTGCAGCGTGGCCTAGTGTCCAGATGTGGGCTCTGGAGCTTGGGTGCCGGGCCTGAATCTCAGCTGTTTACAACCATCCAGGTAAAGCAGAGGCCAAGCCACCTGTCTCTAACCACCCTGAGCCTTTCTCTCCATCTGGAACAAGGGAGCAGAAGAATTCCGCTTCTAATCTGGTGCATGGGTGAAACCAGCCAGCCCATTTGAGTGCTTAGGGGAGCACCCATGTGTAGGGTTTGAATGGTTGTCCTGTTGTCGAGACTGGAACATGGTTTCTGTATTCCCCGGAGTGAGCTGGGAAGGAGAGATGTCAGATATCACTGGAAGGTGAGATTTTACATCATTTTTCTTGGCCTGTGTTTTCTAACTTTTCAGCAAGTATAATGCATTTTTTATATTTTTATTTTTCCAAATTCAAAAGTATGAGGAGAAATAGGGACATCTTGTATTTCAGGTGGGTTTATTACTATAAAATAAGTTGGTTTTTAATCAAGCCATTATAAACAGAGGTTATTTGAAAGTTGCAGGCCATTCTCTGTAGTCAAGCATAGTGTCAGTAACCACATGCTGGCCAGGCTTCTGGGCAGAGGTGCCATGAACTTGAATGTGGACAGGCCCACCTACCTTTCAGCTAAATGCCTGAAACCCATGGACAGACTGACATGTTTGGAAGTGAGGACACTTATTCTCCCCCCTTATTTTAATGAAAGGCAAAATCAAATTTAAAATAGGTCTGAGAAACAGCAGCTGTGTGTGAAGCCTCCCCCCACGAGCCAGAGGAGCCACCACAGCGGTGAACAGCACCCACCATAGGAGCTGCTGCCAACTGAGGAGCAGCTGCTACCACAACCGCCCGAGGAGCAACCACTGCCACCCGGGGAGCAGCCACTGAACATCTGAACATCTAGATATGTCAGTGAGATCAAACATGGGTAGACAAAGAAACCCCCAAAGGAAAGAAAAGGAGGACTCGCCAGAAAAGCAGCTAAATGAAACCAAGGCATGCAGCATGACAGAAAAAGAATTCAGATTAAGGGTCCTAGAATGCATAAACTGGATGGAGGAGAAAATCAACAACTTATGCAAGAAGCAAGAAGAAACAGATGAAAAAATCAATAAATTATGTAAGAACCAAGAATAAATGAAGAGTGATATAGATGCAATAAAAAACACCATTGAAAGTTTCAACAGTAGACTAGGAGAAGCAGAGGACCAAATTAGCGAATTAGAAGAGAGGGGAACAAAGCACACCCAAACTGAACAGCAATTGGAGAAAAAAATTACAAGACAGGAGGAGAGACTAAGGGAGCTATGGGACAACATGAAACGAAACAACATACGACTAATAGGGGTGCCAGAACAACAGAAAGAGGAACAAGACTTGGAAAACCTATATGAAGAAATAATATCAGAAAACTTCCCTGAGGTGGGGAAGAAAAAATTCACACAAGCAGAGAGTCCCAAACAAGGTGAACCCGAAAAGACCCACAGCAAGACACATCATAATTACCATGGTAAATGTTCAGGACAAAGAGAGAATCTTAAAGGCTGCAAGAGAGACAGAAAGTTACATTCAAGGGATCTCCCATTAGATTATGAAATGATTTCTCAACAGAAACACATCAGGCCAGAAAAGAATGGGCGGAAATTTACAAAGTGATGCAAAGCAAAGGACTGAATCCAAGAATATTCTATCCAGCAAGGCTATCATTCAAAATTGAAGGGGAAATAAGAAGCTTCACAGACAAAAAAAGGCTAAGGGAGTTTATCACCACCAAGCCAGCAATGCAAGAAATGCTAAAGGGACTGGTGTAAAAAGAAGAAAAAAAGCTCAGAAAGAAAACAGCCACACACAAAAAGAAATGGCTACAAACAAGTACCTTTCAGTAATAACTTTAAATGTAAACGGACTAAATGCTCCCACCAAAAGACATCGAGTGGCTGAATGGATAAAAAAACATGACCCATACATCTGCTGTCTACAAGAGACCCACCTTATTAGAAGGGACTCACACAGACTGAAAGTGAAGGGATGGAAAAATATCTTTCAGGCAAATGGAAAGGAAAAGAAAGCGGGGGTAGCAATACTTATATCAGACAAAATAGACCTCAAAGTGAAGGCCATAACGAGATAAGGAAGGCCACTTCATAATACTAAAGGAATCAATACAACAAGAAGATATAACCCTGATAAACATATATGCACCCAATGCAGGAGCACCCAAATACATAAAAAAAACTCCTGGAAGATATCAAAGGAGAGATCGACAACAATACAATCATAGTAGTGGACTTTAATACACCACTGACATCACTGGATAAATCCTCTAGACAAACAATCAGCAAAGAAACAGCAATCCTAAATGACTCACTAGATCAGATGGACTTAATTGACATCTTCAGAACACTTCACCCCAAAGCCACGGAATATACATTCCACTCAAGTGCTCATAGGACAGATTGAAAAATAGACCACATATTGGGTCACAAACAAAGTCTCCCCAAATTCAAGAAGATTGAAATCATACCAAGCATCTTCTCAGACCATGATGGCATAATATTAGAAATAAACTACCATAAAAACAACCCAAAATACTCAAAACACTTGGAAGCTGAATAGCATGTTATAAAATATTGATTGGGTTACCAATGAGATCAAAGAAGAAATTAAAAACATCCTGGAAACTAATGACAATGAAAACACAACAATCCAAAACCTATGGGACACAATGAAAGCAGTCCTGAGAGGGAAGTTTATAGCTCTACAGGCCTATCTCAAAAAACAAGTAAAAATGGTAGTAAGTCATCTATCTCTACATCTCAAAGAATTAGAAAGAGAGCAACAAGAAAACCTCAGAGTGAGCAGAGGGAAGGAGATTATAAAGATTAGAGCAGAAATAAATGACATAGAGACCAAAAAAAACCCAAAAAAACAATACAGAGATTCGACGAAATCAAGAGCTGGTTCTTTGAAAGGATAAACAAGATTAACAAACCTCTAGCCAGGCTCATCAAGAAGCAAAGAGAGAGGACCCAAATAACAAAATCAGAAATGATAGAGGTGAAATAACAACAGACCCCACAGAAATACAAATGATTGTTAAAAAATACTATGGACAACTCTACTCCAACAAACTAGACAACCTGGAGGAAATGGACATATTCCTAGAAAAATACAACACCCCAAAACTCAATCAGGAAGAATCTAAAAATCTCAATAGGCCAATAACTATGGAAGAAATTGAAGCAGTCATCAAAAAGCTTCCAGCAAACAAAAGCCCAGGACCAGACGGCTTCACAGGGGAGTTTTACCAAACATTCAAGGAAGAACTAAAACCTATCCTCCTCAGACTACTACAAAAAAATCCAAGAGGAAGGAACACTTCCAAGCTCATTCTATGAAGCCAGCATCACCCTCATACCAAAACCAGGTAAAGACAACACAATGAAAGAGGATTACAGGCCAATATCCCTCATGAACATAGATGCCAAAATCCTCAACAACATCTTAGCAAATCGGATCCAGCAGTACATCAGAAAGATCATACACCATGACCAAGTAGGATTTATCCCAGGGAGGCAAGGATGGTACAATATCTGTAAATCAATAAACGTGATACATCACATAAATAACTTTAAAGAAAAAAACCACATAGTCATATCAGTTGATGCAGAAAAAGCATTTGACAAAATCCAACACCCATTTTTTATAAAAACTCTCAGCAAGGTGGGAATAGAAGGATCATACCTCAACATAATATAAGGCATATATGACAAGCCCACAGCCAACGTCATACTCAATGGACAAAAACTAACACCATTTCCCCTAAGAACAGGAACAAGACAGGGATGCCCACTCTCACCACTCCTGTTCAACATAGTACTGGAAGTATTAGCCATTGCAATTAGACAAGAAGAAGAAATAAAAGGCATCCAAATTGGAAAAGAGGAAGTAAAAATGTCCTTATTTGCAGATGACATGACATTATACATACAAAACCCTAAAGACTCCAATCAAAAAACTACTAGACTTAATACATGAATTTGGCAATGTAGCAGAATACAAAATTAACGCCAAGAAATCTATGGCATTTCTATACACCAATAGTGAACTTACAGAAAGAGAGACTAAAAAAACAATCCTATTTACCATCGCACCAAAAAAATTAAGCTACCTAGGAATAAACTTAACTGAAGAGGTAAAAGACCTCTACTCAGAAAACTACAGGACGTTGAAAAAAGAGATAGAGGAAGACATAAACAGATGGAAGAACATACCATGTTCATGGATTGGTAGAATCAACATCATTAAAATGTCCATACTACCCAAAGCAATCTATAAATTCAACGCACTTCCCATTAAAATACCAACAGCATATTTTACAGGCCTAGAACGAACTCTCCAAAAATTCATCTGGAATAAAAAAAGACCCCGGGGGAGAAACCAAGATGGCGGCATAGGTTAACGCTGGAGTTTGCTGCCTTGAACAACCACTTAAAAAATACAACTAAAAGACGGAACGGACATCATCCAGAACCACAGGAAGACTGGCTGAGTGGAAGTTCTACAACTAGGAGGAACCGAGAATCAGAGGAGGCGCAGTGCTGAAATAAAATACTAAGGTGCGGAGTGCGCGCAGCGCGGGCTGGTGGCCGAGGGCGCGGTTGTCTGTTTCAATCGGAGGGAGCCTCATACTCTGAGCTCCAGATCCGTGCGAGTCTCTAGGGACCCAGACTCAAACGGGAGAAGCGGGACTGTTTGGCTTCGGTCCCTCCAAGGTTTGCAGCGGTTGGTGGGACAGAGAGGCAGAGCCCCTGGAGAAGGACTGAGAGCAGCCATAACTGCTCCCTCCTCCGCCCTGTTGATCCCATGGGACCCGCCCTGCCCAAGCCCTGCACAGAGCCATTTGCCAGATAGCCTCAGGCAAAGGCTAGATTAGCACCTTCCTAGAGGACAGAAGTTCTCCCACTGCAAACACAACTGATTCTCACAGCCAGTTGGCCTGGAGGTCAAGTAGTAATTACCTACAACAATCAAGGCTTGACCACAACAAGACTGCTCACAGAGACCACAAGGGGGTGCACCAAGAGTGTCTACCTCAGGTAATTGGGACACTTAACATGGAAAGCCACTCTATTGACACAGCGAAGCATAAAAAATGCCAAGACAAAGAAACAGGCCACAAAGGACAGAACCGGAGGAAAGCAGGCTACTGGATATAGAATTCAAAACCACACTTTTGAGGTCTCTCAAGAGGCTTCTAGAGTCTGTCGATAAACTTGATGAGATGTACAGGAAATCTAATGAGACCCTCGATGGTGTGATAAAGGACCAACTAGAAAGTAAGCATGCACTGACTGAAATAACGAATATTATACAGACTCCCAACAGCAGACCAGAGGAGTGCAAGAATCAAGTCAAAGATTTGAAATGCAAGGAAGCAAAAAACACCCAACCGGAAAAGCAAAATGAAAATAGAATCCGAAAGTGTGAAGATAGTGTAAGGAGCCTCTGGGACAGCTACAAGCGTACCAATATCAGAATTATAGGGGTGCCAGAAGAAGAGAGAGAGCAAGATCTTGAAAACCGCCGAAACCGGTTTGGCTCAGTGGATAGAGCGTCGGCCTGCAGACTGAAGGGTCCCGGGTTCGATTCTGGTCAGGGGCATGTGCCTGGGTTGCGGGCACATCTCCGGTGGGAGATGTGCAGGAGGCGGCTGGTCGATGTTTCTCTCTCATCGATGTTTCTGACTCTCTATCTCTCTCCCTTCCTCTCTGTGAAAAATCAATAAAATATATTAAAAAAAAAAGATATTGAAAACCTATTTGAAGAAATAATGGCAGAAAACTTTCCCTACTTGGTGAAAGAAATAGATTTACAAGTCCAGGAAGCGCAGAGAACCCCAAACAAAAGGAATCCAAAGAGGACCACACCAAGACACATCATAGTTAAAATGCCAAGAGCAAAAGACAGAGAGAGAATCTTAAAAGCAGCAAGAGAAAGAAAGTCAATTACCTACAAGGGAATACCCATACAACTGTCAGCTGATTTCTCAACAGAAACTTTGCAGGCCAGAAGGGAGTGGCAAGAAATATTCAAAGTGATGAATACCAAGAACCTACAACCAAGATTACTTTATCCAGCAAAGCTATCATTCAGAATTGAAGGTCAGATAAAGAGCTTCACAGATAAGGAAAAGCTAAAGGAGTTCATCACCACCAAACCAGTATTATATGAAATGCTGAAAGGTATCCTTTAAGAAGAGGAAGAAGAAGAAAAAGATAAATATACAAATTATGAACAACAAATACGCATCTATCAACAAGTGAATCTAAGAATCAAGTGAATAAATAATCTGATGAACAGAATGAACTGTTGATTATAATAGAATCAGGGACATAGAAAGGGAATGGACTGACTATGCTCGGGGGGAAAAGGGGTGTGGGAGATGCGGTAAGAGACTGGACAAAAATGCACCTATGGATGAGGACAGTGGGTGGGGAGTGAGGGCGGAGGGTGGGGTGGGAACTGGGAGGAGGGGCGTTATGGGGGGAAAAAAGAGGAACAAATGTAATAATCTGAACAAAAAAGATTTAATTTTTTAAAAAAAACCAAAAGACCCTGAATAGCTTCAGCGATCCTGAGAAAGAACAAAGTAGGTGGGATCTCACTACCAGATATCAAGCTGTATTACAAAGCCACTGTTCTCCAAACTGCCTGGTATTGGCACAAGAATAGACATATAGTTCAATGGAATAGAATAGCCCAGAAATCAGCTGAAACTGACATGCTCAATTAATATTTGACAAAGGAGGCAAGAACATACAGTGGAGTCAAGATAGTCTCTTCAATAAATGGTGTAGGGAAAGTTGGACAGATACATGCAAGAAAATGAAACTAGACCACCAACTTACACCATACACAAAAATAAACTTAAAATGGATAAAGCACTTAAATGTACGACAGGAAACCATAAAAATTCTAGAAGAATCCAAGGGCAACAAAATCTCAGACATATGCCGAAGCAATTTCTTCACTGATACAGCTCCTATGGCACTTGAAACTAAAGAGAAAATGAACAAACGGGACTACATCAAAATAAAAAGCTTCTGCACAGCAAAAGAAAACATCAACAAAACAACAAGAAAGCCCACTTCGTGGGAAAACATATTTGCCAATGTCATATCTGATAAGGGCCTAATCTCCAAAATTTATAGGGAACTCATACAACTTAACAAAAGGAAGATAAACAATCCAATCAAAAAATGGGCAAAGGATCTAAATAGACACCTTTCAAAAGAGGACATTCAGAAAGTTAAGAGACATATGAAAACATGCTCAAAGTCACTAATCATCCGAGAGATGCAAATCAAAACAACAATGAGGTACCATCTCACACCTGTCAGAATGGCTATCATCAACAATTCCACAAACGACAAGTGCTGGCGAGGGTGTGGAGAAAAAGGAACACTTGTGCACTGCTGATGGGAATGCAGACTGGTGCAGCCACTGTGGAAGGCAGTATGGAGTTTCCTCAAAAAACTAAAAATGGAACTCCCATTTGACCCTGTGATCTCACTTCTAGGAATATATCCCAAGAAACCAGAAACACCAATCAGAAAGAATATATGCACCCATATGTTCATAGCAGCACAATTCACCATAGCTAAGATCTGGAAACAGCCTAAGTGCCCATCAGTAGATGAATGGATTAGAAAACTGGTACATCTACACGATGGAATACTATGCTGCTGTAAAAAAGAAGGACCTCTTACCATTTGCAACAGCATGGATGGAACTGGAGAGCATTATGCTAAGTGAAATAAGCCAGTCAATGAAGGAAAAATCCCACATGATCTCACTCATTCATGGATAATAAAGACCATTATAAACTTATGAACAATAATAGATACAGAGGCAGAGCTGCCTCAAACAGATTGTCAAACTGCAGCGGGAAGGTGGGGGAGAGTAGGGGAGCGGAAGTGGGGGGTAAGAGATCAACCGAAGGACTTATACGCATGCATATAAGCATAACCAGTGGACATAAGACACTGCGGGGTAGGGAAGCCCAGGAGATTGTCAAGGGCGGGGGGAAAAAAGGAGACATATGTAATACTCTTTGTAATACTTTAAGCAATAAAACAATTAAAAAAATAAAAATTAAATGCTCATGTCATAGGGTGTTCTTTTATTTTATATTGATAAACTTTGATTCTTGAGGCAGTTAAATTAGGAATGTGAGGTGTCTTATAAAAAAAATTAATCATTTCAAAATGCAGAAGAACGGATGTCAGTGTAGAGGGCGGTATGGAAAATGTGTGTGGCGGTATGATGCCTAGAAACTTGGTGACATTGGCTGGGGTGTGTCCACAGAGAAGTTAGAGCTGTGTGTGTCTTAACAGGTCCCGCCTCCAATGTAGGGGGTGGTCAAGTTTGGCTGCAGTATTTGGTTATATACAAGACAGACCAGGGAAACCCAGCAGAAAGGAGAGCCATGTAGACAAGAGGAAGGAGCGATGCCTTCAGTTACGATATCTAACATCCACAATTTCACATTGAAATTGAAATACAAAATACCTTCCCCCCAAACATCAGAGTGATTTAAAAAGGCTTTCTTGTTTGAGGACAGACTTCTCATCCTCTTACAATTAAAATTATAGTAAGTTAAATAGAATTATGCTTCCCATTTAAGGCACATTCTACACATGTTGAATAAAAGTAGTGAAAGTGGGCATCCTTGTCCTGTTCTTGATCTTAAGAAAAGCGTTTTTAGCTTTGATCCTTGAGTCAGATGTGGATTGTGGTTTGTTATAGTACCCTTTGTTATGTTGAGGCATGTTGCTTCTGTTCCTACTGTGCTGAGAGTTTTTATTACAAATGGGTGCTGGATTTTGTCAAATGTTTTTTCTGCATCTATTGTCCTTCATTTTATTTATGTGATGTATCACATTCATTGATTTGTGAATATTATACCGCCTTGCATCTCTGCGGTAAGCCCCACTTGGTCATGGCATATGATCTTTTTAATGTATTTTATGGATTTGACTTGCTAATATTTTGTTGAGGGTTTCTGCATCTATGTTCATCAGGAACATTGGCCAATAATTTTCTTTTTTTGTAATGTCTTTAGCTGGTTTGTTATCAGGGTAATGCTGGCCTTGTAAAGTATGTTTGGGAGTCTTCCTTTCTCTTTAAATTTTTGAAATAGTTAGAGACCAATAGGTATGAATTCTTTGAATGTTTTTGTTAAATTCACCTATGAAGCCATCAGGTCCAGGACTTCTTTGTTGGGAGGTTTTTTTTTATTACTGCTTCAATTTTGTTTGTTGTTACCAGTCTGTTCAGGTATTCTATTTCTTCTTGATTCAGTCTTAGAAGATTGCATGTTTCTAATAATTTATCTATTCCAGGTTGTCTGATTGGTTGACATATATTCATAGTATTTCCTGATATTCCTTTGATATTCATTTGTCACCTCTCTTTCATTTCTGATTTTATTTATTTGGGTCCTCTTCTTTTTTTCTGGATGATTCTGGCTAAAGGTTTATCAGTCTTGTTTATTTTTTCAGAGAACCAGCTCTTGGTTTCATTGATCTTTTCTGTTATTTTCTTTAGACTCCAGATCATTGATTTTCACTCTGATCTTGATATTTTCCCTTCTACTCACTTTGGACTTTGTTTGTTTTTCCTTTTCTGGTTCCTTTACTTGTAAGGTTAGAGAGTTTATTTGGGATTTTTCTTGTTTCTTGAAGTAGGCCTGTATCACTATGAATTTCTCGCCTAGAATTGCTTTGTCTGTGTCTCATAGATTTGGGGCTGTTGTGTTTTCATTTACATGTGACTCAGGGTATCTTTTGATATCCTCTGTGATCTCCTTGTTAAACCCATTCATTGTTTAGTAACATCTTATTTAGCCTCCATGTGTTTGTGTGTTTTCCAATTTTCTTTTTGTAATTGATTTCTAGTTTCATACTATTGAGATCAAAGAAGATGCTTGAAATGATTTCCAGTTTTATTAAATTAACTGATACTTGTTTTGTGGCCTGACATGTAGTCTGTCTTTGAAAATGTTTCTGTAGACTTGAATGTATATACTTAGGGATGAAATGTTCTGTCAGTATCAATTAAGTTCATCCGCTCTAAAGTGTCATTTAAGGCCACTCTTTCCTTGTTGATTTTCTATCTGTATGATCTATCCATTGATGTCAAAGGAATGCTAAAGTCCTCTCTATGACTGTATTACTGTGGATGTCTCCCTTTATATAACAGGTGCTCCTACGGTGGATATGTAGATGTTTACAAGAATTATATCCTCTTCTGGGATTGATCCCTTTATCATTGTGAAATACCCTTCTTTGTCTCCTGTTACAGCCTTTGTTTTAAGTCTAGTTTGTCAGATAGAAGTATTGCTACCCCACCTTTTTCAAGATTTTTATTTCACTGAAATATCTTTTCCATCCCTTTACTTTCATTCTGTCTATTGATATGAAGTGAGTCTCATGTAGGCAGTATATGGCATAGGTCTTGTTTTTTTAAAATATATTTTACTGATTTTTTACAGAGAGGAAGGGAGAGGGATAGACAGTTTGAAACTCAATGAAAGAGAAACATCGATCAGCTGCCTCCTGCACACCCCCTACTGGGGATGTGCCCGCAATCAAGGTACATGCCCTTGACTGGAATCAGACCTGGGACCCTTTAGTCCGCAGGCCGACGTTCTACCCACTGAGCCAAACCAGTTAGGGCTGGGTCTTGGTTTTTTTATCCATTGAGCCACCCTTTATCTTTTTCAAAAATTAATCTTTATTGTTGAAAATAACACAGATGCCTCCCCATTTTTTCCCCATTGACCCCTTCTGCCCCCCAGCACTACCCGCCCCCCTCCCCCCCAGGCCTTCACAACACTATTTTTTGTGTCTGTTGATTGGAGCATTTAACCTATTTACATTTGAAGTAATTATTGGTAGGTATTTTATTAATTATTTTATTTTATTTTTATAGTTCTCTGTTTCTTTCCTGTTCTGTTGTGTGTTGATGACTCTTTGTAGTGCTGTGTTTGAATTATTTTCTTTATCTCTTTATCTCTTGTAAATTTGTCATTTGTGGTTTTCATGTGCTTCAAATATGCTAAGCTATTTCCATGCCAGTCTACTTTAAGTTGATGGTCCCTTAAGTTTGAACACATTTTAAAGTCACTAATATTTTTACTCACCTTCTCCATGTTTATGTTTTAATAATTTTTTTTTTACATTTTTAGTGTGTGTGTCCCTTAATTTATTGTGATTACACATGACCTTTCTACTTTTGTCTTTTAGCCTTGTACTATATTTATGGTTGATTGATCCACTGCTTTTACTGTGTCTTTGTCAGTGAGAATTTTTTCATATATATAAATTTTTTTTCACAAAACATATATGTTAAATATAAAATATATTTTAAAATATGTTTTTATTGATTTCAGAGAGCGGAAGGGAGATGGAGAGAGAGATAAAAACATCAATGAGAGAGAAACATCGATTGGCTGCCACCTTCACCCTCCTTACTGGGGATTGAGCCTGCAACCCAGGCATGTGCCCTGACTGGGAATCGAACCAACAACCTCCTGGTGCATGGTCATCATTCTCAACAAACTGAACCACACCAGCTGGGCTTATATATTTTTACTCATATTTTTTATCTATTCTTTTCTACTTAAAGAAATGCTTTTAACATATCTTACAATTCTGGATTAGTGGTGAACTCTATTAGCTTTTTCTTGTCCTTCAATTCTAAATGATAGCTTTGCCAGGTAGAGTAGTCTTGATTATAGGTCTATGCTTTTCATTACTTTGAGTATTTCTTGCCATTCTCTTCTGGCCTGCAAGGTTTCTGTTGACAATCTCATGGTAGCTGCCTTGTAGGTAACTAACTGCTTTTCTCTTGCTGCTTTTAAGATTCTCTCTTTGTCTTTTACTTTTGGCATTTTAATTATGCTGTATTTTGTTCTGGGCCTCTTTGGATTCATCTTTGGGACTCTGTGCTTCCTAGATATATATGTTTATTTCTTTTCCCAGGTTTAGAGGAGTTTTTAGTCATTATTTCTTCAAATAAGTTTTCAATTTCTTGCTCATTCTTCTCCTTTGTGTACTCTTCTCCTCTTCTCATATGGATGTTGGTATTTTTGATGTTGTCTAAGAAGTCCCTTAAACTGTTCTTGTTTGTGTTTTTTTTATTTTAATTTTTTGCTGTTCCAATTGGGTGTTTTCCACTGTCGTATCTTTCAGGTCACTGATTTGATCCTTTGCTTCATTTAATTTGTTATTGATTCCCTCTAGTGCATTCTTCATTTCAGTTATTGTCATCTTCATTTTTGACTGGTTCTTTTTCATGGTTTCTATTTTCTTTTGTATGATTTCTATCTCTGAAATTCTCACTGAGTTCATCTGTTCTTCCCAAAAGTTCATTAGCATCTTTATAACCAGGGTTTGAACTCTGTGTGTGGTAGATTGTTTATCTCTATTTTGTTCTTTTTCTAGATTTTTGTCCTGTTCTTTCATTTGAGATGTATTTCTTTGTCTCCTCATTTTGGCTGCCTCCCTGTGTTAGATAGGGTTTTTATGTCTCCAGGTCTTGGTAGAGTGGCCTTATGTAGGTGTCCTGTGGGGCCCAGTGGCACAGCCCCCCCAGGTTATCTGAGCTACCCCTACTCTTAACCATCTCCCTGGGCTGTGGGTTCTGCCTTTCCCACGGCTCCACCCTTCCTCCTAATCTCTCTGTGGCTTCTTCTGTGTATCCTTAGTCATAGGAGTTCTGTCCAGCTGGTCTTCAGATGCTTCTCAGTGATGGTTGTTGTATAATTTAGTTGGAATTTTGTGTGGTTGTGCGAGGAGCTGGGCATAGAGCTTCCTACTTAGCCATCCTGACTGAATGTCCCACAAGTGTGTTCTTTTCATTCTTTCAAATTAGGAAAAAAATCTCCAGAGAAAGAGAATAACATGAAAAATTAAAAATTTCTCCTTTTAATGCCTAGGGTATATAATTTCATTTTATTCACATTAAAGTAATTTATTTTTTTGAGACCTGAGCTATATTAACTCTGAATTGGGGTAATGGGCATTAGCTGTTAAGATTAGTTCTTGATTTCCCCCCATTACATTTCTGCTTCAGTTAGAAAAATAAAAACAAAAAGATAATGTGCATATTTGTTAATTCTCTTTTACATGAAGCAGTATTTATAAACATGGGGTTTGGAAGTTTATTTAGCAAAAGCAGAGCACACATTTGTGAGCAGTCTGGACTGCTTATGTGTTAGTTTTGATATATAAAGTAGAAGTGCAGTGCTGCCCTGACTACTTCTCTTACCTCTGCTTTTGAAGTGGGTATATAACTCTCATCTGCAGACAATCTTTAAAAATACTTAAAATCTGCAATATAATGGTGATTCTACAAATCCATGTGAATGAAATGTCACAAAGACAACGCCTTCCTCCCAAGATAATGAGTGCATGCAAACCCTGGTGAAACAGTCTAATTAACTTATTACAGCAGTGTCAGTGTCCTGGCTTAAATAGTATACTATATTCACGGGAGATGTAGCCTATGGGGAAAGCTGGATAATGAGTACCCAGGACCTCTCTGCTATTTTTGCAATTTCTTATGAGTCTGTAAATGGTCCAGAATAAAAAACTTAAAAAAATCCATCCATTAGGGGCAACTTGAATAGCAGTGTTATATTTATGTTATGGCTTCCTCAGGCATCTATACTAATAATAGCCTAGGTGGCATCACGCCCCCACATCGTCACAAGATGGCTGCCTCACGCGGAGGAGGCAGGTTGCGGCAGGGGAGGGCAGTTGTGGGCAATCAGGCCTGCAGGGGAGCAGTTAGGGGGTGATCAGGCCGGCAGGCAGAAGCGTTTAAGGGCAATCAGGCAGGCAGGCAAGCGGTTAGGAGCCATTGGTCCTGGATTGTGAGAGGGATGTCTGATTGCAGGTTTAGGCCCCATCCTAAACCAGCATTCAGACGTCCCCAGAGGGGTCCCAGATTGAAGAGGGTGCAGGCTGGGCTGAGGGACAGCCCCTCCCCGCCCCCCCGCTCTGCATGAATTTCATGCACCTGGCCTCTAGTCTACACTAATAAAAGAGAAACATGGTAATTAGTGTACGACCGCTACCCTTTTCATTGGCTAATCAGTGAGTATATGCAAATTAACTGTCAGTCAAGATGGCGGCCGGCAGCCAGGCACTGAAGCGAGCATGAGGCTTGCTTGCTGCAAACTCCAATGTTCCCCTCCTCACTTGCCGGCCTCTCAGCTGCAACTCTAAGCAACTATGTACTATGTTGCAAATAAGAAGCTAAACAAAACCCCAGAGGACCGAAACATTGTATCAATGTTTTCAGCAGCGAGGCCTCAGAGCTAAAGCTGGCGCAGAATAAAAAGAAAAAAGAAAAGAAAACAAGGAGCGGTTGGAAGCTTTAGTCACTCGCCAGCCGGAAAACAGCCCCTCACCCAGACTGGCCAGGCACCCCAGTGGGGACCCCCACCCTGATCCAGGACACCCTTCAGGGCAAACCAGCCGGCCCCTACCCATGCACCAGGCCTCTATTCTATATAGTAAAAGGGTAATATGCCTCCCAGCACCGGGATCAGTGGAGCAGCGAGGCTCCCGGCACCAGGATCAGCGTGACAGGGGGCAGCGCCCAAACCCCCTGATCGCCCTGAGGCTCTGTGTGTGACAGGGGGCGGGGCCACAACCTCCCTATCCGCTCTGCTCTGTTCGTGACGGGGAAGGCACCCCAACCCCCTGATCAGCCCTGCTCTGTGCATGATAGGGGGGAGCTCCCCAACCCCCTGATCGGCCCTGCTCTGTGTGTGACAGGGTGTGGCGCCCCAACCCCCTCCCCCCCACGGGCCCTGCTCTGTGCCTGATGGGGGGAGCTCCCCAACCCCCTGATTGCCCTGCGGCTCTGTTTGACAGGGTGCAGCACACCAACCCCCTGATCGGCCCTGCTCTGTGTGTGACAGGGTGCGGCGCCCCAACCCTCCCTCCCCCCGACGGGCCCTGCTCTATGTGTGACTGGGTAGAGCCATAACCTCTCCATCGGCCCTGCCCCAAGTGTGACAGTGGTGGCGCCCCAAACCCCTGATCTGCCCTGCTCTGTGGGTGATAGAGGGTGGCGCCCCAACCCCCCTCCACGGGCCTTGCTCTGTGTGTGACAGGGTAGAGCCATAACCTCCCCATTTGCCCTGCCCTGAGTGTGACAGGGTGCAGTGCCCCAACCCCCTGATCCACCCTGCTCTGTGTGTGACAGGGGGCGGTGCCCCAACTCCCCTATCGGCCCTACTCTGTGAGTGATGGGGGAGCTCCCCAACCCCCTGATTGACCCTGCTCTGTGAGTGACAGGGGGCAGCGCCCCAACCCCCTGATTGGCCCTGCTCTGTTAGTGACAGGGGGCAGCGCCCCAACCCCCTGATCGGCCCTGCTCTGTGCGTGACGGGGTGGTGCCGCAACCTCCCCATCGACCCTGCCTTGAGTGTGACAGGGGGTGGTGCCCCAACCCCCCAATCGGCCCTACCCTGAGCGTGACTGAGGGTGGCATGGCAACCCCCCGATCCGCCCTGCTCTGTGCATGATGGGGCAGCGCCCCAACTCCCCAATCGGCCCTGCTCTGAGCCTGACCAGGGGCTGCACCTAGGGATTGGGCCTGCCCTCTGCTACCCGGGAGCAGACCTAAGCCAGCAGGTCGTTATGTCCCGAGGGGTCCCAAACTGCGAGAGGGCACAGGCCGGGCAGGGCCCCTGCCCCCCCCCCCCCCGAGTGCACAAATTTTTGTGCACCGGGCCTCTAGTTAAATATAATGAGATAGATTTGTGTATACTAATGTGGGAGGAGCAAGGCCCATGCTAGATTCTTGAGTAAAAAAGGCAAGTTGCAGCCCAATGTGTGTAAGACGATTCACATTTGTAAAACAGCAACAACTATGTCAAACCTCGTGGTTTTACAACAAAAGTGACATATTCCCAGGGCACAAAGGTTTAGAAAGGTGAACACCACAGTGTCAACACTGGGGAGTCTTGGGAAGTAGGAATTGGGAGGCGGGCATTTTCTTTGTACCTGTTGCACGGCAGGACTGTTTGAACTTTTGACCATAAGCATTCCTTATTTTTATAATTTTTATAAATTAAACATGTAAATAAAGAAAATGTAGGAGCCTAATGAATCTTCTGGCTCTGCTGTGTGTCTGCAGACTAGGGTGCTGATTTGCAAGTTTTTCAATGGTTTTATTCAGCCAACAAGCTTATTTTGATCTGTCTGGTTTGAACTTTTGTACGTCTTATTCTTGCCAAAGATAATCAATCCTGTTACTTTCAGATACCAAAAAATTAACCTCTGTCAGACCTGCCTGAGCTCCATAACAGCTGGCTCCCTGGACACTTATGAATATTCCTCTATGACAACAGAGCCTTTGTTTCTTTAAAGTTATATTCTTGGATGCATTTTTAATTTGTCCATGTCTTATAAAAAGAGAACACTTTAAGCATTTGTTTTGTCTTGATGGCCAGATATTTTATCCATATGCTGCGCACACGCCACGTGCACATGTGTTTGAGAGAATATGCCACACAGACCAAGGGTTTCTGTCTGACTGACTTCCTCACTGCCCTGTCCCCAGTGCCTAGGATAGTGGCTGGCCCATTGATGTTGCTCAGTGTGTGGTTGTCTGTGTGGGCTGGGGATATCACTGATAATTACACACTGTCTCCTCTGCCTTGCACAAAACCACTTTGATACTGAGCTTCCAGAATGACTTTTCAAATGTAAATGTTCTGCGAGTGGGATAGGGAGGCCATTTGTGGTATCACCTATTTTACTCTCTGCTGAAGTGCTTCTTGCTGCAAGGAACAGACAGACACCCACCTGGCCCTACAAAAAACAACAACCCATGTGTTCTCTTGAATAGCAGGTGCAGGCTTTGGGCCAGCCAGATCTGTCCATCTCTCAGCTCTGCTGTCTCCAGATAGCAGAGTAGCCGTATCATGTCCAGACATGGCTGCATCCAGAGGCAGAGAAATGGGAGTCTCCGGTTTCTTGGTTTTCTGTTTAAGACCAAGGAAATCTTTCCTTGGAACCTATCACTGGTGGGGAATGAGACCACCGTGACTGGTTTGGCTTGTATCAGTTTGCCTAGTCTGTTCAGGCTGCAGTCACAAAGTAGCACAGGTTGAGTGGGCTATAAACAACACATGTCATTTTCTCAGTTCTGGAGGCTGGGAAATCCATGGTCGAGAGGCTGAAAGTGTCTGAGGAGGGTCCACATCCTGGTTGTCCCTGCATCCCACCTGGCAGAGGGGACCAAGGAGCTTCCTTGGGTCACGTTTATAAGGGCACTAATCCTACTCAGGAGGGCTCCAGCCTCATGGCCTGATCACAGCACAAAGCCTCCACCTCCCAGTGCCAGCACCTTGGGGTTAGGTGGCCATTCTGGCCACAGTGGGCTGCTGTACAGACTGGGAGGCTTCAACAACAGAAACTTATTTTCTCACAGTTCTGAAGGTTAAAAGTTCAGTAGCGAGGGACCAGCAGGGTTGGTTTCTGGTGAGGCTTTTCTCCTTGGCTTACAGCCCTCTGCCTTCTCACCGAATACTCACAGGGTCTTCTCTGTTCATGTGCCTTCCTGGTCCCTTCCTCTTCTTCTATTGGATTAGGACCCCACCTTTATACCTTCTGATATTAGTTACCTCCTTAAAAACTTGATCTCCACACACCGTCACATTTGGAGCTAGGGCTTCAACATATAAATGGGGTATCATAATTTATTCCCTAATTGGACCCAGCCTGATTTTTGTTTGGAGAGACAGAAATATGAATAAAATCAGGGTTTTGGGGGTGGTGATATCAACAGTTCCTCCACAGTCAGCTGTTACCTTAATTATTCTGGCAACCTAGAGGGACACATGGAAAGGGTGGCATTGCACTGAAGAAGACTTGTTTCATTTTTGGACTTTGGGGCCAGACTTAAATACAAGTCTCATTTCCACCACCAACTAGAGAGTTGCTTGACCGTTCTGAGCTCTGGCTTGCTAGCTGTGAAGGTGGGGGTAGTTCACATGGGCCTCCCAAGGCTGCTGTGAAGAGGAAATGGGAAAGGTATGTGAGGTGCTTAGCCCAGCACCTGTGCATGGTGAGTGCCCCTGTCAGTAGGGCTCTTGTCCTTGGGGTGACCTTGTCTGGAAATCTCTTGGCGATAAGTGTTGCTTTAGGTTCTCCAACGTGATGATTTTTAAAACCTTCCCAAATCACTACCTGACGAATAATTCTTCCAGGATTTTTTTAAAAAACAGGAGCTCTTTTAAAGATATGTAATTGTCATAACACATTTCGTACCGCTCAGGAGTTTTCTTGTGTTTCGCGCGCCATCTGTTAAGGACCGCTCACGAGTGTTCTCGTTTTTCACGCCCATGGAAAAAGGAGCAAATCTAGATATTTATGTAAATTTTGTTTGGTCCCTCTTCATAGAGGAAAATGTTTTATGCAGTACTATACATTAAAAAAGTACTAGGAACTTTAATTGTTTAATTGTTTTTGTAAATAAAAATGTTATAATTATTGAAAAACAACACCTAAAGTGCATTGTGATGATTTAAATAACGTGCAGTTTGCCCAAAAACATGCGGTCCCTGGCGTATGTCTTAGAGATTTCTATGCGGTACGCGATGTGTTAAGATAGCTCTAGAGCAGTGGTTCTCAACCTTGGCTGCACATTAGAATCACCTGGGAATCTTTTTAAAATCCTGATTTCTGGGCCTCATCCTCCGGAAATTCTGTTTCTTTGTTACTAATGTTTTGGCCCCACCCCATAACAAAGAAACAGAATTTCCGGAGGATGAGGCCCAGAAATCAGGATTTTAAAAAGATTCCCAGGTGATTCTAATGTGCAGCCAAGGTTGAGAACCACTGCTCTAGAGCTATTGACAGTACACCAATGAGTAAAGCATTAATTTTCATTTGGGGCAAAAAATATGCTTCAAAATTCGTGGAGAGGAAATGTGGTGAAGAGCATGGCCTTTGATGAAGGATGGCTGAGTCACCTCCAGCCTGCGCAGCTAGCTGTGTCCCCTGGACCAGCACTCGCTTTCTCATCTGTGAAATGGGAAAATAGGATTTTGCCTCCGAGTGGTCACAAGTGGTGAGAGCACAGGTGCTAATGCCCCTAGCTGTGACAGGTGGGCACCCAGCACTGGCTGTGTTTGTTGTTTTACTGAGAATCCACTGGCACTGCGTGAGTGGGGAGGACAGTGGGGAGTCATAGTCCTGTATGCCCCTCAATACCTCCCTCACCTCCTGCAGTAGCACCTGTATTGTCTGCCTGAGGAAGCCCAGGCCTAATGAAGTCAGCTGACTGACCCAAGGTCTAACTGTTGGTAATTGGAAAGACTGTATTTGCACCCACGGGAAATGCCACAGGGCGTACTTTCTCTCCCGCTCCTCATCCCTGCTGGGCAGGGAGCATTGGGGAATGGACAGGAGGCTCACGTAGAGTACTACTTTGGAAATCTCTTGTGAGAAGTGTTGCTTTAGGTTCTCCTACGTGATGATTTTTATTGTTTTAAATTTTTTTTTTAGAATCTGCTCACCGAGATGATGGAGCGATGCAAGAAACTAGGAAATAAGTAAGTATTTTAAAATTCATAAGGCATGAGTTGGAAATGGAGTTGGTTGCTTTTTTTGAGCTTGGCATGTTTATGTGGGCAAGAGAGCCACAGGAGGGTAGGACAGCGTGGAGGTCAGGCTTCAGATGCCGGACTCCACTCTCTCCTAGCTTTGTGAGCTTGGGTTACTTACTTGACCTCTCTGTGACAGTGTCTCCTTATCTGTAAAATCGGTTTAATAATAGTCCTTTCCTCCCGGGGCTGTGATAATTGGTAGGCTCAGGATGAACTCATATTCCTGTCCCTCCTTTTGGTGGTAGATGTCTCTAAGTCACTGTGTCCCTAGGTCCCAGACAGGGATTTTTATAAGAGATGTGAAAGGATATATATTTACAACATGGATCAATATTGTTAATGTTTTGTTTTATTAGTGCACCAGTCTGTTGAAGCCTCAGTGTACTTCTGTTTCAGTGGATTTGATTGCTTGCTTATTTACCTGTCCTTCCAGCCACCCACTCACCCACCCACCCATCCATCCATCCAGTCAGTTTAATGTTGATCAAATTCCCAGCATGCACAAACACTGTGGTAGTCTCATAAGCATGTCAAACTCGAGGCATGTGGCCCACTGGCCGCGAGTTTGACATGCTTGCTGGAGGTTGCCTTCTAACTCTAATGCGGTTGTCTTCAAACCTTAAAGAAAGGGCTGTCAGTCATCCGTCTGGCAACATATGCCCTAAAATTAAAGTGGCTTTCTTCCGGGGGCTCTGTGATTGGGCATGCATGTCTTGCAGTGCCTTGCTGTTGAATTCTGTGATGTCTGCTTTCCGGGCCGAGTTCATCGCCACCAGGTCCCTCGATTTCATCGGCATGATCAAGGAGTGCAGTGAGGCCGGCTTCCCCAAGGTACGGCCTGGCTTCTGCGCAGCTGGAGGACGGGCAGCAGGGTTGCCCCAGTACCTCTGAGGGGGAAGTCTGGGGTCAGGGCAGCTTGGCCAACAGGAAATGAAGGGAGGCTCTGTCTGAAGAACATGCTGGATGATGAGTGGAGATCAGGATTGTTAGACGTGTAATTGCTGAGCATCCGGTCTCCCTGAGAGTCCTAGATCTGTGGCATTAGCTCACTGTGAAGCTTTTAGAAAATACTTTGGTCTTATGTCTCTAAAAATATATCTTTACTCATTATTTATGAAAAGCCTCATCCAGCAGGACATCAGGCCCACAATTAGACTGTACAAGCCTGGCTCCTTACTTGCCCTTCTCCATCTACCTTGTGAGGTCTGTAGTAGGATTCAGAAAGGGTCATGGGATATATGATGAGCTCAGTGTGACAGCCTGAAATTGTTCTGATTTAAAGTCTCCAGTAACATAATGATTGTGTGTTTTTCTTAGCATCTTCTTTTTCGCTCACTGGGGTTAAA
The DNA here is from genome assembly GCF_028538775.1 of Myotis yumanensis. Taxonomy (NCBI): domain Eukaryota; kingdom Metazoa; phylum Chordata; class Mammalia; order Chiroptera; family Vespertilionidae; genus Myotis; species Myotis yumanensis. The sequence continues at coordinate 113,456,421 of NW_027223755.1, read as the reverse complement.
CTTGGCCTTGGCTGATCCTCTTGAGGGTGATCGACTTCAGATTCTCAATGAAGCTTGGAAAGTTATTACTAAATTGAAGAATCCACAGGTGGGTGACCATTCTGACCTTAGATCAGCTGCTTTTTGTCCAAGTTATGCAGTATACTTTTTTTTAAATTATCTTTTAGGTAATTGTACCTCATTTGTTTAAGAAATCTACTTCTTGCCCTAGCTGGTTTGGCTCAGTGGATAGAGCATTGGCCTGTGGACCAAAGGATCCAGGTTTAATTCTGGTCAAGGGCACATATCTTGGTTGCAGGCTTCTCCCCGGCCCAGGCCCTGGTCAGGCAGGGCTTGTGCAGGAGGCAACCAGTTGATGTGTTTCTTTCACATTAATGTTTCTCTCTGTCTTCCCCTCTCTCTTCCACTCTCCGTAAAAATCAGTGGAAAAATATCCTCAGATGAGGATTAACAAAGAAAGGAAGGAAGGAAGGAAGGAAGGAAGGAAGGAAGACTTCTTTTAATTGTATTGTTAACCTACAATGGAGAACTTATAGCTTTAAAGATGTATTTCTCTGGTATTTTTACCCCAATTATGTCTTATTCTTGAATCCTCAAGATGCACTAAAAGAGCAAATCCTATCTAATAAAAGAGAAACATGGTAATTAGCCGTACATCCGCTACCCTTCCCATTGGCTAATCAGGGCGATATGCAAATTAACTGCCAGCCAAGATGGTGGCTGGCAGCCAAGCACTGAAGCAAACAGGGAGGCTTGCTTGCTCCAGTGACTGTGGACTCCAACGTTCCCGCCTGACTTGCCGGCCTCTCAGCTGCAACTCTGAGCAACTATGTTGCAAATATAGAAGCTAAACAAAACCCCAGAAACGGGCTTTAGTCAGCTGGGCTTCAGCCAGCCGGACTGCAACATTGTATCAAATACAGAAGGTAAACAAGGGCAGAAACCTGCTTTCAGCAGCTGAGGCCTCAGAGCTAAAGCTGGCCCAGAATAAAAAATAAAAAAAAGAAAAAAAGGAGCGGTTGGGAGCTTCAGTCACCCGCCAGCCTGAAAACGGCCCTCAGCCCCTCAGCCAGACTGGCCAGGCACCCCAGTGGGGACCCCCACCCTGATCCAGGGCACCCTTCAGGGCAAACAGCCAGCCCCCACCCGTGCACCAGGCCTCTATTCTATATAGTAAAAGGGTAATATGCCTCCCAGCACCAGAATCAGCAGAGCAGCGAGGCCTCCCGGCACCGGGATCAGCATGACAGGGGGCAGTGCCCAAACCCCCTGATCGCCCTGAGGCTCTGTGTGTGACAGGGTGCAGCGCCCTAACCCCCCGATCGGCCCTGCTCTGTGGGTGATAGAGGGCGGCGCCCCAACCCCCCCCCCCCCCCACATCGGCCCTGCCCTGAGTGTGACAGTGGCGGCGCCCCAACCCCCTGATCGGCCCTGCTCTGTGTGTGATGGGGCAGTGCCCCAACTCCCCTATTGGCCCTGCTCTGTGTGTGACGGGGCGGCACCCCAACCGCCTGATCCGCCCTGCTCTGTGTGTGACGGGGTGGTGCCCCAACTCCCCTATCAGCCCTGCTCTGTGTGTGACGGGGGAGCTCCTCAACCCCCTGATCGGCTCTGCTCTTTGAGTGACAGGGTATGGAGCCCCAACCCCCCTGATGGGCCCTGTTCTGTGCATGACAGGGGGCAACGCCCAAACCCCCTGATCGGCCCTGCTCTGTGCGTGACAGGGGGTGGTGCCGCAACCTCCCCATCGACCCTGCCTTGAGTGTGACAGGGGGCGGTGCCCCAACCCCCCAATCGGCCCTACCCTGAGCATGACTGAGGGTGGCATCGCAACCTCCCGATCTGCCCTGCTCTGTGCATGACGGGGCAGCGCCCCAACTCCCCAATCGGCCCTGCTCTGAGCCCGACCAGGGGCTGCACCTAGGGATTGGGCCTGCCCTCTGCCACCCGGGAGCAGCCCTAAGCCAGCAGGTCATTATCTCCTGAGGGGTCCCAGACTGCGAGAGGGCACAGGATGGGCTGAGGGAACCCCTCTCCCCCCCGAGTGCACAAATTTTTGTGCACCTGGCCTCTAGTCCTATATAATAAAAGCCTAGGTGGCGTTGCGCGACGTCGTCACAAGATGGCTGCCAAAAGATGTTCACCACAAGATGGCCAGCAGGGGAGGGCAGTTGTCGGTGATCAGGCCAGCAGGGGAGGGCAGTTATGGGCGATCAGGCCAGCAGGGGTGGGCAGTTGTGGGTGATCAGGCCAGCAGGGGAGGACAGTTAGGGGTGACCAGGTCAGTAGGGGAGGGCAGTTGGGGGCGGTTGGTCCAGCAGGGGAGCAGTTAGGCATCAATCAGGCCAGCAGGGGAGCAGTTAGGGGGCGATCAGGCTGGCAGGCAGAAGCGGTTAGGGGCAATTAGGCAGGCAGGCAGGCAGGCAGGCGAGCATTTACGATCCAGCAGTCCCAGTTTGTGAGAGGGATGCCCGACTGCCGGTTTAGGCCCGATCATCGGCAGTTAGACATCCCCAAGGGGTCCCAGATTGGAGAGGGTGCAGGCCGGGTTGAGGGACACACACCCTGCCCATCCACGAATTTCATGCACCGGGTCTCTAGTTTATAAATATTTGAAACTTTTAAAGACCTGTGACTTTGAAAACAGCAGCCAAAATGCAGCAAGCAGTCTGTAGTTTGGGTTTGAATATACCAACCTAGTAGGATATTATTTCCTTGTTGATTTTTTTGTCTGGAAGATGTATCCAGTGATGTGGGTGTAGTGTTAAAGTCCCCTACTGTGACTATATTGTTGTCGCTCTCTCCATTAAAATCCACAAAGAGTTTTTTAAAATATATTTTGGTGCTCTTATATTGGGTGCATATGTTTATAAGGGTTATATTTTCTTGTTGGATGGATCCCTTTAGTATTATGTAGCGACCTTCTTTGTCTTTTGATATGGCCTTTGTTTATTGCACAGCTTGCATGGCTCAGTGGTTGAGTGTTGACGTATGAACCAGGAGGTCACGGTTCAATTGCCAGTCAGAGTGCTTGCCCAGGTTTCAGGCTCGATCCCCAATGGGGGGCGTGCAGGAGACAGCTGATCACTGATTCTTTCTCATCATTAATCTTTCTATCTCTCTCTCCCTCTCCCTTCTCTGAAATGAAATATATCCTATCTAATAAAAGAAACATGCAAATTGACCATAACCCCGACACCCTTCCCATTGGCTAACCAGCATATCCTTATGCAAATTAACTGCCAACCAAGATGGCGGCCGGCAGCCAGGCACTGAAGTGAACAGGAGGCTTGCTTGCTCCAGTGATGGAGGAAGCCAAGGTTCCCTGCCTGCTGCTGCCGGCCTCTGAGCTTTCACTCTAAGAAACAATGTTGCAAGTATAGAAGCTAAACAAACTCCAGAAACCTGCTTTCAGCCAGCAGGGCTTCAACCAGCAGGACCGCAACAGTGTTTCAATTATAGAACCCAAACAAACCCAGTACCTACTTTCAGCAGCCGAGGTCTCAGAGCTGCAGCCGAGGTCTCAGAGCTACAGCCGAGCCTCAGAGCTAAAGCTGGCTCTCAGCTCTAGTGACAGCCATAGAAGGTAAATAAATCCCAGAATAAAAGAAAAAAGAAAAAAAGGAGAGGTTGGGAGCTTCAGTCGCCCGCCAGCCTGAAAACAGCCCTCAGCCCCTCACCCAGACTGGCCAGACACCCCAGTGGGGACCCCCGCCCTGAAGGGGGTGTGACCAGCTGCAAACAGCCATCATCGCCTCATCCAGACTGGCCAGGCACCCCAGTGGGGACCCCCACCCTGAAGGGGGTGTGACCAGCTGCAAACAGCCATCATCCCCTCACCCAGACTGGCCAGGCATCCCAGTGGGTACCCCCACCCTGAAGCAACAAGATGGTGGCTAATTTGCATACTGAAGGTGGGCGGCAGTGGGCAAGGCTGGCCGCGGTCCCGGGACCCGGATCTGTGACCCTTCCCGGTGGGGTGGCAGCTCGCACAGGGGCGAATCGGCCGGGGTTGGGCAGGACAGAATGCCTGGCTTCCGCCCAGCCCCAGTCAATCTGGGCAGGTGAGCAGCGCAGAGAGCCTCTGGACAGGGGAGGCAGGCTGGTGGAGGGCAGCCTGTACTCCCCACATGGTGGTGGTAACAGCTGTGAGCGCGCCGAGCGGAGCCTGAAGGCTGAGCTGAAGTAGCGCCTGCAGGCCATCAGCGCCCAGGAGTGGCTGCGTAAAGATCCGCCTCCTGGCCCAGAAGGTGCAGGATCGCAGCGACAGCCACCGTGGCGGGCCAGACTGACATCCTCCTGGCCACACCACGGGGGTTTGCGGATCTTCAAAGCCAGAGGCCTCCGGTGTGCACATTCCCCCCTGGCATGCAAACATCCCCCAGCACACTGTCACCCTCCCACGCCTGCAACAGTTGCAAACCAAGGTGTACACAAGTTCCCCCCGCCTCTCCACCACACTTCCATCAACCCGGCATGCCTAACACCCCCACAGGATGTGCACACATCCCCTCTGATGCACTCACGTCCATTGGAGAGTGTCTGGGTGTTCTGGGCGCTGAGGGTGGGCGCCTGTGAGATGACAGTGAGAGGGTGGAGTGGTGATGCCCTGTTCCCACAGAGGCCAGTGCAGCTACAAGATCACCTCTGGGGGGTTAATGCAGGTGCTGAGGCAGGAGCAGGTGCAGACAGACACACCTGGTGGGCACGGGCGGCACTCGCTGAGGTGCCTTCGGTCAGCATTCAAGATCAAGAACCCAGAGGCGGAGAGGAATTCCATCCTCTCAGTGAAACAGTGGGATAGTCGGGGCGACTGTAGAGGAGGAATGTGCACTTTGGGTGCCAGCACCCATGAGTGAAGGCTGCCCTGACTGAGCCTTTCTTGCTTGGGGCCTAGCTCACTCCTGCCGGGCAGCGGGTGACAGGACCTGCTTTTCCGAATTAATGAGAGAAAACATTGATTCTCCTGCTGCCCACGAAGGTGGAAAGTGAAGTGGGAAGACATGTGGGGAGTGTGCGAGGTTCCCTGTCTGGGGGTTCCAAATCTGCTGTTGGTTTATTTCACCACTGACTAGAGATATACAGGGTATCCCCCAAAATGTATACACACTTTGAATACCTACTAATTTCAATGTTTTAAGCATAAGAAAGAAACAACAATGGAGCTGTTATCTGTTAAAAGTGTGGGCACAAACAGGTAGTTGGACATTCCCTGAGGGGTCTCAGATTGGAGAGGGTGAAGGCCAGACTGAGGGCCCCACCCCCCACCCCCACCCCAGTGCACGAATTTCATGCACCGGGCTACTAGTATATATATTTTTTTATATGTATATAAAATATGTATATATTTTTTCAAAAGTAATTTATTGATATTTAGAAAAAGAGCAAGGGAGATAGAGGGAGAGAGTTAGAGAAACATCCATGTTAGAGCAAAACATCAGTCAGCTGCCTCCTACACACGTCCTCACGGGATCAAGCCTGCAACTCCGGCATGTGCCCTTGACTGGGAATTGAACTGGCAATGTCCTGTTGCATGGGGTGATGCTTAGCCAACTGCGCCACACCTCTCAGGCTAAGGGCTTTGTTTTGAAGTCTATTTGATCAAATATGAATATTGCTACCCCAACTTTTTTTTCCTTTTCATTTGCATGGAATATTTTTCTCCATCCCTTCACTCAGTCTGTGTGAGTCTGTTGTTCTGTGGTGGGTCTCTTGTAGACAGTATATATATATATATATATATATATATATATATATATATATATAGATAGATCATGTTTTCTTATCCATTCAGCTACCCTTTGTCTTTCCATTGGAGCATTTAACCCATTTACATTTAAGGTTATATTGATAGGTACTTATTTATTGTCATTTTTTTTCTTTATGCCTATGTTCCTCTCTCTGAATTTCTTCTTCTTATAGCAGTCCCTGTAACATTTCTTGTAATGCTTTTTCGGTGACAGTGTACTCTTTTAGTCTTTTTCTGTCGGGGAGGTCTTTATTTCGCCTTTAATTTTGAATGGTAGCCTTGCTGGAGAGAATAGTCGTGGATTCAGGACCTTGCTTGCATTACTTTGAATACTTCATTCCAATTCCCTTAGGCCTGAAGTGTTTCTATTGAGAAATCAGGTGATGGTCTAATGTAGCAACTCCCTTGTAGGCAACGTTCTGAGTCTCTTGCTGCCTTTAAGATTCTTTCTCTGTATTTAATGTTTTTCATTTTAATTCTGTGTCTTGGATCTCTTTGGTCTAATCTTTATTGGGACTCCGTGTGCTCCCCGAACTTGTGTAATTTTCCCCTTCACCAGGTTAGGTAAGTTTTCTCTCATTTCTTTAAACAGGTTCTCTGTTCCTTGCTCACATTCTTCTCATTCTGGGTTTCCTATGATGTGGAAGTTGTTATGCTTCATGTTGTCCCAAAGTTCCTTTAAAGTACCTTCCTCCTTTTTAATTCTTTTACCTTTTTGCACTCTAATTGGGTGTTTTTATCTAACTTTGTCTTCAAATCACTGATTTGATACTTTGCTTTATTCTATTTACTTTTAATTCCTTCTAAAAACATCATATATGGTGTTCTTCATTTCTGACTCTTTCTTGGTCATGGTTTCTATTGTTTTTAAGTTCCCACTAAGTTCCTTATAATTCTCACCAAGTTCCTTGAGCATCCCTATAACTATTAGTTTTCATGGGGTGGCCTTATGTAGTAGGTGTCCCAGTGGTGCAGTGTCAGATCTCCTCAGCTGGGTGCTCTAGGGTTGTCCATTGTGTGGATTATGTGGGCTCTTCTGTTGTAATTGGATCTATTTATTTATTTATTTTAAAATATATTTTTATTGATTTTAGAGCGGAAGGGAGAATAGAAACATCAATGGTGAGAGAGAATCATTGATTGGCTGCCTCCTGCATGCCCTCTACTGGGGATTGAGGCTGCAACCCAGGCATGTGCCCTTTAAAAAAAAAAAAATCTTTATTGTTCAGATTATTACAGTTGTTCCTCTCCCCCCCCCCCCCCAATAGCTCTCCTCCACCCAGTTCCCACCCCACCCTTTGCTCTTACCTCTCCTACTGTCCTCATCCATAGGTGTACGATTTTTGTCCAGTCTCTTCCCCTACCCCCCACACCCCTTTCCCCCTAAGAATTGTCAGTCCACTCCCTTTCCATGCCCCTAGTTCTATTATATTCACCAGTTTACTCTGTTCATCAGATTTTTTATTCACTTGATTTTTAGATTCACTTGTTGATAGATATGTATTTGTTGTTCATAATTTTTATCTTTACCTTTTTCTTCTTCCTCTTCTTAAAGAATACCTTTCAGCATTTCATATAATACTGGTTTGGTGGTGATGAACTCCTTTAGCTTTTTCTTATCTGTGAAGCTCTTTATCTGACCTTCACTTCTGAATGATAGCTTTTCTGGGTAAAGTAATCTTGGTTGTAGGTTCTTGGTATTCATCACTTTGAATATTTCTTGCCACTCCCTTCTGGCCAACATAGTTTCTGTTGAGAAATCAGCTGACAGTCATATGGGTACTCCCTTGTAGGTAACTGACTGTTTTTCTCTTGCTGCTTTTAAGATTCTCTCTTTGTCTCTTGCCCTTGGCATTTTAATTATGATGTGTCTTGGTGTGGTCCTCTTTGGATTCCTTTTGTTTGGGGTTCTCTGTGCATCCTGGGCTTGTAAGTCTATTTCTTTCACCAGGTAGGGGAAGTTTTCTGTCATTATTTCTCCAAATAGGTTTTCAATATCTTGCTCTCTCTCTTCTTCTGGCACCCCTATAATTCACATGTTAGTATGCTTGAAGTTGTCCCAGAAGCTCCTTATACTATCTTCATATTTTTGGATTCTTTTTTCTTTTTCGGTTGGGTATTTTTTGCTTCTTCCTATTTCAAATCTTTGACTTGATTCTTGGGATCCTCTTGTCTGCTGTTGGATCTCTGTATATTATTCTTTATTTCAGTCAGTGTATGCTTAATTTCTAGTTGGTCTTTTTTCATATCCTCCAGGGTCTCACTAAATTTATCGGCGGTTTCTAGCAAATTCTTGAAAAACCTTATAACTGTGGTTTTGAATTCTATATCCAGTAGTTAGCTTTCCTCCATTTCTGTCATTTGTGACCTGTTTCTTTGTCTCCACATTTTTTATGCTTCCCTGAGTGGCTTTGTGCACTAGGTGTCCTATAGGACCCAGTGGCTCAGCCTCTCCAATTACCTGAGGTGGACACTCTTGGTGCACCCTTTTGTGGGCTTTGTGCACAGTCTTGTGTAGTTAAACCTTGATTGTTGTAGGTATCACTGGGAGGAATTGACTTCCAGGCCAATTGGCTGTGAGAATCAGCTGTGTCTACAGTGGGAGAACTTCTGTGCTGAAGACACTCTTATGGGGCAAGACTTGCTTTAGTGGGGCTTTGGTGCTCACTGAGTCTGCCCCCTGAGTGTGTCCCTTATGGATCTGAGGAGTTGTAATCTGTATGGTCCCACTCTGATCACTGGGTACACTGGTTTTTGGATCTAAGGAGGTGCTAATTTAGCCTCTTCCTGAGGCTACCCAGCAGGAGCTATGAAGAGATCTGCAGATTCCCCTTCCTTGTTTGGGGTTTGGAGGTGCCCAGATGAGGCCCAGCTGTGAAGCAGTGCAAGCTGCTGTGGGGCCTTGGGCCTTTTCTTAGAAGTTCTGGGTCTCTCTGGCCCAGCTGCAGTTTGTTAGGTAATTTTCAGATTGCAAAGAGCCAGGGCATTCATATGCAAAAGCCTCTGCCACAGCTTGGGTGGGGCGGGGTCTCAGAGAATCAACAGGGCGGAGCAAACAGCTATGGCTGATCCTCAGTCTCAGTGTCCCGGTAATCGCTGCAGGCACCTCTGAGAGAAAGCTGCCCTTGAGTTCGAGTTCTGCCTGCTGCCAGACAGTCCAGTTTTTCCCCGTATGAGTCTGGGTCCCCAGAGACTTCCCGGAACTGGAGTTAAGAGCAGTCGGGGGCTTGTGACTCCCTCCCAATTCAAAAAGACAGCCGTGTCCTCAGTTGCCAGCCCTTGCCGCGTGCACCTCCGTAACTCTGCACTCCACCTCCGCAGCTCCTCTGAATCTCCGAGTGCTTTTCTCTTTCCTTCTAGTTGTAGAATTTCCACTCAGCCAGCCTTCCTGTAGTTCTGGATGATGTTTGTTTTGTCTTTTGGTTGTATTTTTTCAGGTATGTGCCCTTGACCAAAGTTGAACCTGGGACCCTTCAGTCCCCAGGCCGACACTCTATCCACTGAGCTATACTACCTAGGGCAGCGCTTGATTGTTGTTGCCTTTTTTGGGGGGAGGATCTCCCCTCAGGCTGGCTGTCCCCAATCACATCGTGTGAGCTGTTGTGCAGCTGCTGACAGAACCAAACAAAAGAAACAAAACAAAAATATACAAAAGACCCAACAACAACAACAAAAATGACCCCAAAGCAAAACAGAATTAGGAAAGAGAATAGAGAGCAAGAATTAATAAATGAAAAGATAAAATACTAGAAAGAAAAAGAGGAAGAGAAGAGAATGTGAAAGAATAGGAAGGGAAAAAATACAAATAAAAAATATGGTAAGAAACCGTAGCCAGTTTGGCTCAGTGGACAGAGTATGGCCTGTGGACTGAAAGGTCCCCGATTTGGTTCCAGACAAGGGCATATACCTCAGTTGCAGGGTCAGTTCCTGTCCTTAGGAGTGTGTGCAGAAAGCAACCAGTGCATGTGTCTCTCTCACATAGATGTTTCTCTCTTTGTGTCTCTTCCCCTCCCACTCTAAAATTCAGTGGAAAAATATCCTCGGGTGAGGATTAACAGCAACAAAAAAATAAAAGCACTGTTTCCAAATCTGCTTTGGAAAAAAAAAATAGGGAAAGGAAAACAGTATAAAATAGGAAGGGAAAAATTATGAAAAGGAAAAAGGAAGTGAAGGAAGGAGTTAGAGCAAAAATATAGGGAAATAAAAGGAAAGAGAGCCCTCTCCAGGGTGGCTCAGTTGGTTGGGCATCGTCACATGCACCAAAATGTTGCCGGTTCAATTTCTGGTCAGGGCACATGCCCAGGTCATGGGCTCAATGCCTGGTAAGAGGTGTGCAGGAGGCAGCTGATTGGTGTTTTTCTCTCTCCCTCTCCTTTCCCTCTCTCTAAAAAGTAATACAAATATTTTTAGGAAAAAGGAAAATAAGAAATATGAAAGAAAGACAAAAATAATAACAATGTAATTAAAAAATAAAGAAAGAAAAGAATGCCGAAAAAAGTGAAGTGCACTTTGTCTTGGCAGGGTTTAGTGCCTGCTGGTTTCCTTTGGATCCTGCTCTTATGTAGAATGAGGCTGTTTTGTATTCTGCATGAGTCCCCTGGGAGGTACTTTGGTGCTAGCCCCTGCCTGAAGCTGTCCATGTTTGGCTCTCAGCAACTGTTCAATGCTTCCAGTGATTCACAGCTTGTGTCTGCCAGTTCAGGGCTCGGCTGCACTTCGAGGGGCCAAGCTGCACTCTGGGGCCAGCTTGTTAGCAGTAAGGGGCCCAGGGGCAGTCAGCAAACATCCTAAGGCCCCTTGGGGTTCTCCTCCCTCCTCTGCCTGCCAGCCAGTTGCCACTGTAAAGGCTGCTTCTGGAGGGGCTTTTGATGGAATTGGGAGACTGAGGCCACTGGGTGTTGTTCAGATAGATGGTGGGTGTGTTCCCCTCCCCCAGAGCCACACATCTGAGTCTCTCCTGGAATATTTCTCTGATGGCAGGGCAGTGCCTCTGAGTGCAGACCTGTGGGGTCTGCTGCGGCAACCTTTTGCAGTGGGGGTTCAGGATCTGAAGAAGGGGCCAGTGCACAAATGAAAACACTAGATAAGAAATATGAAAATAGAAGGCATTGGGGGCCGGGTAGAAACCTCTCTCTAGAAGAGCCACTGAAACCTGGCCTTGTCCGCTTTTATTCAATTTTAGACACACATCTTGCTGTCAGTAAAGCACAGCAAACAGGTAGCAGACAGAGCATCTCAAAGGTCAGTAAGGTCCAGTAAACATTTACTTTGAGGCTATTAGGTCAGGAAATTGCTTCGAGCCACCGAGATCTCAACAGAACAATGGTGCTTGGTGTTAGCCCTACTAATCATCCCAGGTCCAGGGGCCTTCGTTCCTTGGTGCACTCTATGACAGTATTGGGAAAGCCGTGGCTTCCAGTAGTCTGCTGGAAGCCAGCAGTTCCTATTAGCTCTCTTGTGAGTTCAGTTCCCAGCACTGTGGGGAGAATGGCTGCACCCCAAAGTCAGTCACAGATTCCCCCCGAGACTGCCCAGAGGTAGGCTTGGCCTCAGCTGCAGGCTCCTCAGCAGAGGTCGAGATGTAGGGTGGGGCTAGCAGGCTTCCTGCGGGTGAGGGGAGCTATATCTCCAAGGTGGGGTTTGCCTTTCCCCAAGCTGCTGCTGTTTAAAGGGCTTGGGCATCTCAGAAGTGGCTGCTGGGATATGGGTGGATGGGCGGGGATGATCAAGCTCAGTCTCCCAGCCTCCATTCCTGTGTCTGCCCATCCCCAACCCCAGCCTCTCCTCAGGGAGCTCCAGGCGCACTGCCCTCCCGCCCTAGCACCTCATGTGAGTGGCTGAAGGGAAACCCTGTGCTCTGGTGTTCTGTTCTGCTTTTCAAGTGGCTTTACCTCCAACCATCTGCCTCTCTCCCTGATGGATAGGAGCCATCACCTTTCCCGGCTGCATGTTATGAGGCCGCGTCTCGGCTCTAGTGCTCTGGCCTGGGGAGCCCAGCCTGGGTCCAGGCCTCACTCCTCTCAGGGATCCCCCCCACCGCAGCCTGTACCTGTTAGAGCAGCAGCCCCTCTGACAACTGCTGTTCACCTAGTCTTCAGTTGTTAGTTCCAGGTGAATGTGCCCCCATTTAGTTCTATTTCTAACTAGGGGTCCAGTGCACGAATTAGTGCACCTTGAAAGGAACGGTGGGCTGCGAGGCTGCAGTAGGCATAGGGTTGGGTCTTGGCCCATCCGCTGTGCCCACACCTGGCCCTTCCTGCCACGGCCCCCGGTCCCCTGTCTGCTGGCAGCCCTGCTTCCGCCGCCACCGCTCCCACGTGCTAATGTCGCGGAGCGATTGAGGCCAGCACCAGCAGTGAGTGTGAGCGGGGCTGGGCTGGTGCTGTTAGTGGGTGCAAGCAGCAGTTGCTGTCCCGATCGCCGCTCAGGAGCAGGGGGAGGTGGAGAAGCCCTTAGGGGCAATCAGGCCTGTCAGCCACCGCTAGCACCCACTGATGGCGCCGAGTGATTGGGACTGGCGCCAGGCACTGGCAGTGGGTACAAGTGGCAGCTCCGGCGCCGGCAGCAGGTGCAAGCGGGACCGGCACCAGCAGCAGGTACGAGCACCCAGCGGGACCACAGCACATGGGAGCAAAGAATTTTCAGTAACCACCAGAGGCTTGCCCCAATGACAGTGACCAGTGCCCCGCCTTGGTCTGGCGCCTCTGTTCACCTGCTCCACCATCCCGCTGCGTCCAACGCAAGCCATGTTCTGCACATGCCTCCTGGTGGTCAGTGCACATCATAGCGACCGGTTGTTTGGTTGTTCCACCCATTTGGTTTATTTGCATATTAGCCTTTTATATATAGGATTTGGTTCTGGGAGGAGTTGCAAGAAGGATCTACCTACTCGGCTGCCACCTTGAAAATTGTTATTTAGGCTTGCTTAACTTTTACATCAGGTACACACCAGGTATGACCTATAGTTTGTTTTATAAAGGCAGGAAGCCTGATTTTGAAAAATCACATTTTAGGCAAATCTGAAACCTTCAACCAAATCTGTCCTCCGTTCCTTCACCGAGTGTGGTGGACTCCCCACTGTTGTCTCCCCCTGCCCCTTGATTTTTCCCATTCTTCAATCCTGGTAGAGCTTCCTGGTTTTCTGTCTTGGTCTGGGTAGTTTTGTCAATCAAATGTTGGTGCCTTCAATTTGACACCAGTAGGAATCCCCAGTTTGGAGTGCGGTGAAGAAGGAAACTTCAGCACCAACAGCTCAATTGTGACAGCATGGCTGTGGTAACAACCACTGGCCTGTTTGGTGGCCCTGGGCCAGGCCCCTCTCTGGCTAGACAGCTCTGCTCCCTGCTGTCTGCAGCCTGCCCTGCACTGTCTGCTCCACTCTGTTCCTCTGAGATGTCCTCAGTGTCTCACCTTTGGTGTTTCAGCTCCGATTAGGAAATGTAGTGTCAGTCTTTGTAAAAAAGGGCAAGTGTACTCCTAGAGTAGAGGGAATTGACTTATATAGACAGAGGTCCCTGCACCAGGTCCCTGATTGGTTCATCCTCATGCAAATGAGGACTCCAAATCCTTGCAGTTTGTTCCAAAAGGCACTATCCTGATTGGTCAGAATTGAACTGCTCTGATTGGTCAGTGCAGAAGCCAATAAGCATAGAGCTGCATAGCTCTGATTGGATGGAGAAAGCCTCAGTCCTATTGGTTGAAATAGGATTCAAGCAACTCCTTTATTTTTTTTAAATCCTTACCTGAGGATATTTTTCCATTGATTTTTAGAGAGAGTGGATGAGAGAGGGAAAGAGAGAGAAACATTGATACGAAAGAAATACATCAATTGGTTGCCTCCTGCATGTGCCCCGAGTAGGGCCTGGGCCAGGGAGGACCCTGAAACTGAGGTACGTGCCCTTGACCAGAATCAAACCTGGGACCCTTAGGTCTGCAGGCTGACACTCTGTCCACTGAACCAAACTGGCTAGGGCTCAAGCAACTCCTTTATAAAGGGTTGGCTTGCATCCCGGACTCAGTACAGCAGGCAGCTCAGTGCAGAGGCAGGCAAATGGGTGCAGGCTGCTCCCTGAAGTGCAGCTTGCTGGAGAGGCCCGCGGGGATGCGGCTGCTGGGCTCTGCTTTGGAAATTTGAGCCCAGTTAGCCACCAAGAGCCCTTCTTAGTAGGTGTCTTCTTTCTCAGCATCCACAGTTTCAAGCAACTTAGGTTTTTCTATAATTCTCATCTCAGGGTAAAATATATCGGTGGGCAGAGTTTTCTGTGGATGAAACTCGAAATTCCTACCAGTTGTCAGCTCTTTCCATTGTCATAGCCCGAGAAGGGCTTCCGCCATCGGTCTGCACGGGGTTCTCACTGTGGACGTCTTTGCTTTTTCCTGCAGGACTACATTGATTGCGCCGAGGTGTGGGCAGAGTACACCTGCCGGCATTTCACGGTATGTATGGCTGTGTTTTTGAAATAATTATATATTTTTTCATGTTTATTATAGTGAATCAGTCTAGCTTAGGCATTTTACAGTGATAATTATTCTTAACTTATAAAAAGTCCATCCTTTGTTGTATAGTGTGACAGAGCATTAATATGTGCACTACAGCGAGAGGGTTCCCATGTGAATTTGGGAAAAGCTGCATTGTGCAAAGCTAATCAGTTTTTCACTATCAGATACATTAGATGTGTATATGCTGAAGTCATGGTGACTTTCCATGGGGTCTAGCAAGCAGCAGTTCCCAAACACATTTGACTGCAATGTAATTACTGTCTAAGCACACAAACACACTTCTTCCCCGAGGCCCTGCCTGGGACCTCAGTTTGGGAAATACTGGGCTTATCAAAGAGCAGAGGCTTTTTTTTTTTTTTTTAAATATATTTTATTGATTTTTTACAGAGAGGAAGGGAGAGAGATAGAGAGCCAGAAACATCGATGAGAGAGAAACATCGATCAGCTGCCTCCTGCACATCCCCGACTGGGGATGTGCCCACAACCCAGGTACATGCCCTTGACCGGAATCGAACCTGGGACCCTTCAGTCCGCAGGCCGACGCTCTATCCACTGAGCCAAACCGGTTTTGGCAGAGCAGAGGCTTTAAAACAGGTAGAACTGGGTTTGAATCCTATTGCCAGACTTGTTTACTTTAAGCAGCAACAGTGAAGTGAGCATTGGGTTACCTGGCTTGTGGGGGCAGGTCTGTGCTCTTACACAATGTCAGTGCGCTTTGCAGCGCCGGAGAGGGACCTGGCGGGGCAGCAAGTGGCACAGTCAATTTTCCCAGCACGTAGGGAAGCAGGGGCCTGGGAATGCCCAGAGCCTGTGGGAACTATGCTTCCGTCCTGACGTGGTGCGGACAGAGTCACCGTAAAGCTGTGATATGGGAGGGATTTTCCCCTTATAATATTTTCAGCAGAATATTTGAAACTATTTCTGGAGGATGTGTACTATATTCTGAACACATTAGTCCTTTTCTCCAGAAAAATGGTCAGTGACTACCCTTCAGTGTCTAATGGGGGTTTCGTTCACTTCCCATTAGAAAAGAGAGGTGAACACCGTGTTGGCTGACATCATCAAGCACATGACTCCAGATCGTGCCTTTGAAGACTCCTACCCTCAGGTACAGCTGTGCATTTCCCTTCCACACTGCTGGAGGTTTTATGCGGTTGAATTAAATTGGCATGTTGCATGAGTCACACCAGAAGGTCAGATGATCCTAGCTCTGTCATACCCTGACCGTGTACCTTTTACTCAGTTACTTAATCTTGTGCCTCAGTTTTCTCCTCTGCAAAAGGGGGGTACTAATAGTACCACCCCTAGTGGTTGTGAGGAATAAGTGAGGTGTGGATGGGAAGCCCAGGAACTCAAGTAAGGTGCCTGTATTTTTCAGTTAAACTAACTTTTTATTTGGAAATAAATTAAAGTGTGTTGAAAAGTTGAAAGAATAGCTTGGAAAAATCCCATTATTCCTTACCCAGATCCTCCAGCTAAGAACATATTCCTTATTTGCTTTATCATTATCCTTGTGTGCACACACATTCATATGCATGCAGATCTTTTCTGAATCATTTGAAGATAAGTTACAAACATCTCACCACTTTGCCTCTAAAACATTCAGTGAGTATTTAATTCCTAAGGACAAGGACATGCTCTGTGTAACCCAGTGTAGCGGTCAGCTTCAGGATGCTAACATTGAGACATCACAGTGCCTACCGCAGGGTCCCTGCTCCCGTTGTCACTGGACTCATTCGTGCCCTGAGAGCGGGTTTTTCAGTCCAGCTCAGGATCACATATGTAAGGTAACTTTTGATCAAATTAAGATTTTTTTAATTTTTTACTTAGTAACATGATGTTCAGGCATTTACTGCCTATGATCGATTTCTACCTTCACTTAGTATAAGAAAATTCGTTACACATTCTTGTAAGAATTTTAGAATTCTTACATTTTGCTAAGTTAAGACTCTCACAATTTGCTAATTAAAATGGTTCATCATTACAATTTATTGAGCAGCCACTATGTGACATTTTTCTAGGTAGGACATAAACACTATGTCGTGCACACAGGTCTTGGTGAGGGTTGTGGAGTGAATGGGTATGCAGGTGGAGCCTGGGGCCGACCCTGTGGGTGTGGGTGTCGGTCTCAGCACGGATGAAGAGTGGTGTGTGTGCATTAGAATTGTTGAGGAAATTTCGGTAAGACCTTGAGTACTAGGGCCCCAATTAATTGAAAACTTGAAGTAACAATGATTTTAATGCGGCCCATTCCTGAGAGAGACTGGAATTAGACTGGACTGTGACTGTCCTGTCTAACAGCATCTTATAGCAGGGGCCCTGGGTGCAGCTTGCATTCCTGACATCCGCCCGTATTGGTCGTGAGCCCGTGGCCTGAAGTGGCCTTTTCTTACTCCAGGCCAGGGGTAGGGAACATGCCTGGTAAGCCTGGAGTATTTCTTGTGCCAGAAAGTAAGGACGCACTAAAAATACTGACGGGGCACAGGGAACTGAAAAGGACCCGGAAGGGGCCTTGTGAACTCCCAATTTGAACATCAAAAACATAAGGAGAGTGGTGGGTTATAACCCACTGACTAAAATAGGGATCCAGCGGACTTTCTAATGATGAATAGAAATAAATAGATGAAGGGAAAGAGGGGTGGATGTGCCAATTGAGAAATATGGAAGAAATGGTAGAATTAAAAAAAAATCACCATTTGCAGCTAACACAGTGAGCAGATAGGGATAGGGATATGGATGATAGATTAAAGTATTATAGTTACATCACTGTTCACTTTCCTGCATTTGATAGCAGCACAGTGGCGGCGGGGGAGAATGCATGTGTAACTGCACTTAATTTAAAACATTCCTGAGCTAAAGGGATTTGTTGCTGTGGATATGGTTTCAGAAACTGTTTTAACCGGACAGTATTGCAGTATCTTCATCTTTTGCTTGACTGACCTAAAAAATTACTTAATTATGAAATGGGATTGTACTTCTTAAATATTCTATTTCTAGAACATGAGCAATTTCCTTTGTAAAGGATTTGTAAACAGGAGTGTTTTTAGTAGAAACAAAGTATCTGTCAGTGAATTTCTCTTAACAGTAAAGGGGCAGGCAAGGTTTGTGTTTAATTTAGAGGCGGTTCCTAGGCCTCTCCTTCCTGGCGAGGCCGGTCAGCAGCTCTGTGTGCACTCAAGTGCGGCAGGTTCGGATGGTGGACCCAGTCCCAGGGCCTGAGACCCACGCCCCGCCCTCCTGGAGATGTGACCTTTGGCTTCTGGCAAAGTCAGGGAATAGTCAG
Source organism: Myotis yumanensis (assembly GCF_028538775.1). Lineage (NCBI taxonomy): Eukaryota > Metazoa > Chordata > Mammalia > Chiroptera > Vespertilionidae > Myotis > Myotis yumanensis. The sequence continues at coordinate 113,438,890 of NW_027223755.1, read as the reverse complement.
GTTGGGCTGTTTTGTGAATGAAGTTCTATGGGACCCAGCCACATCCACGGTTTACCTGATGTCTCTGGCTGCCTTCTAGCTACAGTAGTAAGGCTGTGTCTGGCGATGTCTGTGTGGCTCCAGAAACTTCTACTCCTCCTGGATAGCCACAGCTGACTATCAGAGGACTGAAGGGCAGGTACCCATACCTGAACCATCCCCTTTAGTCCTCACAAGGAGCTAACTGCCGCCTTGCTCTGCCTGTTCCAGATCAAGACACTGTTTCCCAAGTCCTTCCCAGTCCTTGGGAAGTCCAGGCTTCCCTTCTTGGAATTGGGGTTGCAAATGATGCAAGGGTGGCCTTTTAAACATACCCAATTTTATTAAATAAGATGTGTTTTTTGTTTCATTTGCAGCTTCAGTCGATAATTAAGAAAGTGATTGCCCATTTCCATGATTTCTCAGTGCTCTTCTCAGTGGTAAGTAGCACTCCTTATTTGTGGAAATTTGTATCTGAGTCAGAGGTTCTCTTAGTGTCTCAGTCATTTTTCAAGGTGCCCTGGGCCAAAAGAAATGCTTAACGGTTTTCTTCATAAAGTAAGCTACGTCTAAACAGCTTAAGTATCGCTGTCATCACAGCTCAACCAGCAGTTGAAAAATATGATGCACCTAGACTGAAAGAAAATATGACCTTCAGTTCATCATTCCTTACTACTAGAATGTGTGCTCCAGTGGACACCGTGGCTTCTCAACCGTGGAGTCAAACTGGACTTCCTCTTCCTCAGTGACTTTCACATGGTACTTGCTTTCATCACACTACTTAATGTTGAAACTGAAATAGCAGTTGTCTCAGTGCCTGAGAGCTGAGATTTATTATGTTTCCCTCAAAAAGTTAAAAGCTTCTGAGACGTCCTGTCAAGTCTGTTGCAGTGCACTGGGCAAGGGCGACCTGGGCGCCTGAGCACCGTGGCACCGAGGGGAGGAGTCCCCATTCACGAACACTCACAAGGCGGCAAGGTTTTGGTCTTTTCTTTATTTAAAAATAGAGGCAAGATGCCATAGTCACTCTCTGAACAACTCTGAGTCCTTTCTTTGCTTGCCAATGCCACTGTAAAAATGCTGAAGCTTACTTTTCATTTTAGCACATAGAAAGCTTATGGTCACCTAAATGTTGCCCAGCCCTTTTGGGTGGGCTCAGTGGTTACAGCGTAGGCCCCTGCACCGAAAGGTTGCTGGTTCTGTCCCCGCCCCCATGGGGGCATGTGCTGGGGGCAACCAATTGATGTGTTTCTCACATCGATCTTTCTCTCTCTCTCTCTTTCTCTCACCCTTTCCCCCTCCCTTCCTCCCTTTCACTCTGTAAAAATCAATGGAAAAAATATCCTTGGTTGAGGATTAACAAAATAATAAAAAATAAATGTTGCTCAGATGGTACACCAAAATGTTAACTGGTCTCAGCTCAATCCCTGGGCACAAGGAAATTGCTTTATTTTTTTAAAAAAATATATTTTATTGATTTTTTACAGGGAGGAAGGGAGAGGGATTGAGAGTTAGAAACATCGATGAGAGAGAAACATCAATCAGCTGCCTCCTGCACACCCCACTACTGGGGATCAAGCCTGCAGCAACCAAGGCAGCAACCAAGGTACATGCCCTTGCCTGGAATCGAACCTGGGATCCTTCAGTACTGAGGCCGACGCTCTATCCACTGAGCCAAACCGGTTAGGGCAGAAAGTTGTTTTAATAGCAGTCGTTTCTAAACCTCTGAGTCATCTCCTGCTCTCAGGGGAGTCCTCGCTGGCCTGCCTCAGAGATGAGCAGCTCTTTTGACCTTCAAAGAAGAAAATGACCCACGGGTTCCTTTTAATAATGTATATAAATAGCATGGAGAGTGCTTTTTTCTTTTTGAATTTTGTTTTAGGAAAAATTTCTGCCATTTCTGGACATGTTCCAAAAAGAGAGTGTGCGAGTGGAGGTTTGCAAATGCATCATGGAAGTTTTTATCAAGTAAGTGTAAGTTTGTAATTGGAAGCTTCAATTCCTAATGCCTTTTTGAAACCTGTTGATAAGAAATCAGTGTTTGCACTCTGGGGCCCAGGCCTGTGCATGCATTTCATACCTGAGACAACAGTGAGAGGGAAACCACCTGAGGAGCAGTCGTGCTGAAGGCTGTACTCTGTGCTGAAGAAGACAATGTCCTGAGCATTCACAGGAGCGTGGTCATCACCTGCATTCACTCAGATGTGCTACTGGAAGGAGCAATCTATTGATGAACTACTTAGAGAGTAATATTTTAAAAGATAAAGTCATATTTATCAAGGTACCAGAACTAGAAAGGTTTGCATGGTCAGTGGGTAGATTTGTGATCCATTTTCAAGTTTAGTTCCTTTCATGTTATTAAATACCTTTCCCAGAACTGCATACTGCTGGTGGTACATGAAATAACTGTAGGTGGTCCATGGAGGAGAGGTTTTCATTTTCATTTGTAAAGTTGTATATATTTATTTTAACGTATGTTAGATCATATATAACTAGTGTAGTCAGTGATTTCATGTATACTATTTTTTAAATATTAAGTATGTAGAGTTTAGAAAATTGAGATAGATGTTGCTTGGATATATATTTTAAGCTTTCCTTGTGTTGTCTTCCTAAAAGATTAATTCCATACGCTTGGAATAAATACACCAACTTTACTTGCATAAGGGTTTGTTTGATGAGCTCGTCCTTTTATATTATTTGAAAAACCCAATTAATAAGTGCTCCCTGCACCTAAGACAGTTGAAGATAGGTCACGAGCCACTTCAGAGAGTTCAAGAAACATGATAAAAAACAACAACAGATTTGCCCTTTGCTTGTATTAGGAAGTGTAGCAGCTTGACCAGGATTCTGCAGTTACTAGAAATTACAGTATGTGGAGAAGAGCAAACTTGTCATTGAAAGAAGAATTAAGAGAAAACTAGAACATAGCCCATCAGTGGTGAACTGGGCCATAGTTTGTTCAATCAGATCGTTTGCTGCTTCTCAAATATGTATAGCTGATAAGAACCAAACCCATGCTTTCACTGTCCTCAGGGGCACAGCTTTCACGACTGCCTTTAACTGTTTCCCAGGCATCAGCACGAGCCCACCAAGGATCCGGTCATTCTGAACGCCCTCCTGCACGTGTGCAAGACCATGCATGACTCTGTGAAGTAAGCTGCCACGTCACATGGGCTGGGTCTCAATGCCACATGGCAGTACATGAGGGGGATTGCTGCTGGAAGCTGCCACTGGGAGTTATATTTTTATGGGGCTATTAAGGTTCTTGCCAATGAGGACTTTCTACTCTAGGAGAGGAGGGAGGCTGAGGGTACCTTCCAGAGAAAATGAGATGGCATGTTTTTATAAAGGAAGTTCAGGTGGGAGAACAGGCTGGTTTCATCCAAGTGGACTCAAACTCCTGTCTCCAAGAGATTTCTGAGAGCAGCAGTTAATATAATAGTGAGTTCCCTCATTCAGTAACATAGCCTTCACATGTTTCCTCATTAGTCACCAGTTCTTTAAAGGCACTTGCAATTGTTCATCCTTCTTACATGAAGGACGTTATTTGTTCAGTATATTTGAGGCTGAGACCTACCCACTGACCTTACCTTTGGGTCAAAGGCCAAATGATCACTCCTTTGCTTTCTAGCCTGCCCCCAACCCCACATTTCTATTTGACTACACTTAAGGCAATTCCTGCTTATCACTGAAATTTTACTTCCCAAAGAATTTTTAAACAAGCAGCTTGATTCACTGGAAAATGTTACAAGCACTGAGAAAATTGTTTTAGAACTCAACCATCAATAAGAGGAATTGTACTTCTTTTTTTTCCCTCTGAAGATTTTCAGAATTTTTATTTTCATGACTTTGTGCTTTCAACTTCATGGGTAGTTATAAAAATCAAAATATTAACACATTTTTTTTCTTTTTAAAAAAATATATTTCTTTATTGATTTCAGAGAGGAAGGGAGAAGGGAGAGAGAGAAACATCAATGATGAGAGAAAATCATTGATCAGTTGCTTCCTGCACGCCCCCTACTGGGGATCGAGCCCTCAACCCAAGCATGTGCCCTTGGCTGGACTCGAACCTGGGACCCTTCAGTCCGCAGGCTGACGCTCTATCCACTGAGCCAAGTCGGCTAGGGCAAAATATCAACACTTTTAATAATAAATGGCACCATTAGATTTTAACTGGGCAAAAATAAAAATAAAGGCACAGAAAACATCCAGAAAGGCACTTGTGTTAGTAGGATATTGGCTTTTGGCTTAAATAAAATAGGTTGATTTCTCTCTTGATAAAAGTATGAAGCCAGCAGGTGGAGGTATGATAGCTCTGCTTTAGAACATCATCCAGGAACCCAGGCTCCTTCTGTCTTGGTGCTCTGCCATCGCTCTGGGTGTTGTCCTTGTTTCCTGGTGGAAGCTGGCTTACCTTGACTATGTCCATGCTGCTTCTGCAGGCTGTAGGCAGCAGCTTTCTTTTAGGGCAAAACTTGGAAGGCTCTTCAAGGGACACAGACACTGGGGTGGTGGGGGCTTGCCCAGGGTGGGAATGGCTGGGGCGGGGGGTGGGGGCGTCAATTGGGGAAAAAGGAGACATATAAAACTTTAAACAATAAAAACAAAACAAAAAACTTGGAAGGCTCTTAATTGCTTGCATTCACATCCCATTGGCTAGAACTGTCACATGGCCATATTTAGCTGCAGAGGAGACTGGGAAATGTAGTCTAGGAGAAGGGAGGAGACTTGGCTTATTGGAAGGTGTTTTGCAGTCTCTGCCAATAGTTATCTTTCCTAGAGCAAATCAACAAACAAAACTCTTGGTTCCTGTTTTCTCCGGGCTCTTTTTCAGAATAAAGCAGGGCCCTATTTATAAGCTTTACAAGTACAGTCTAAACCAGTGATAGTGAACCTTTTGAGCTCGGCGTGTCAGCATTTTGAAAAACCCTAACTTAACTCTGGTGCCGTGTCACATATAGAAATTTTTTGATCTTTGCAACCATAGTAAAACAAAGATATTTTTGATATTTATTTTATATATTTAAATGCCATTTAACAAAGAAAAATCAACCAAAAAAATGAGTGTCATAGGTTCGCCATCGCTGGTCTAAACTATGAAGCCTTGACATTTTCTTACACATATATATTTGTATTTAATTTGTTAATAGAAGTAACTGAGTTCTGTGATTTACTTTAAGATCCATCCCCAAAATAAGACATACTGACAGATGGAGAGGGAAATAGATGGTTATGTGATAAAATAAATATTATAAAATGATAATGGTAAGGTCTTGATGGGTGGATATATGGGTATTCACTGTAAAATTCTTTTCAACTTTGCTGCCTAGTTTAAAATTTTTTATTATGTTGAACAAAAGTTCTCTGAATTACATTTGAAGTGGAACCTTTCTGCCCAAATTCCAAAGAAGAAAAAGTTACCACTAATAAATGAATTTTAAGAACAGCAACTTTGAGATGTGAAACATTTGTAAATCTAGAAAATGCAAAATGTTGTTACCTGTTACATTGCTTAGTTCTTATATATTTTTCTTTGGAAGCTCGTTTATCACCTAGTGTTAATTCTGTACCTTGTTGATTTCAGTGCACTCACTCTGGAGGATGAGAAGAGAACGCTGGCCTGTCTAATTAGTGGGTTTGTGAAGATGGTAGGTATTAAGGACAGACTCAGCGGTCTTAGAAAGGGATATAATTGTTTCTCTGTACTCAGGTGGACGAGTTAGCATTATGTTCCCTGGTGCTTCTCATTCTTACTGAGAGAAGATGAGGCGAGAAAAGAGATTCCATTAGCCAGGCTCCTGGGGCAGAGTGTGCCAGGACAAACTGGCCTCAGGGAAAGTCCGGGGGAGGGAGGGCGGCTTCCTGGCTCATGTGACAAAGGTTCTGGAATGGAGCCCTCAGAGGAGCTGCTTGAGGTGGGACCTCCACGTCATGGCTCTGCTCCCGGGTGCCCTCCTAGGCAGGTTCGCTCCCCACGAGAGCCCAGAAGGAAGGGTCCCAGCAGCTTTGTAGGACTGAGTCCTTTGGATGGATGTGGGCCCATCCCAAACAAGTGGTTGCTGTGGGGGAGAGCAAACACAACCACCAGGCCAGGGAGACTCGCACAGCCGGGCAGCCCACTCGCATGGCCGGGAGGCTCCCTGACACTCCTGCTGTCTGCCATGGAACAGCGAAACACAGCTATGCCAATGCGCGCCCTCTCCCTTTGCCTGTTTCCCGCAGTGTGGACAGCTCACCTCAGGCCTCAGTGTTTCATTAATCCCACAGTTCTGTCGTAGGCTGGGCCACTGGGCTGCTCTGGGGGCAGGGTGGGGCCTCAGTGCTGGCTGAGGTGGCTCTCCTCCGTGTGACCGCTTTCTTCCCCTTCTCCCATCATCCAGCTGCCACAGCTCTTACCTGGGAGGGCGGACTTGGAGCCACAGGGCCTTTAGGCGCAGGTTCAGGAAGGGCAGTGACTCCGTGTCCAGGAGGAAAAGTCCCCAGGGACCCTGAAATGCCCAGCAGAGTGGGGGTTACTGCAGCTTTCTGTGGGAGCACCTATGCCATCCTCACCAGAACAGCCCTGCCTTTGTTCTCGGTATGCAGAGCTAACTCCCAGCTGCCACCAGTGTCCTGGTTTAACAGGCACTCGAGACAGAGGCTGAGATGGGAATAACTAGGTCACCTTGAATTAACTGAGGAAATGTGACTCATCCAGCAGCAGGGTCAACTGAGCTGTCCGCCAAACACTGTGGCTAAAATAGCAATTTTGATTAAGTTCAGGCCACGTTAGGAAATGTATCTATGGTTTTGACCAGGTGCCTCTCCTGTCCCCTGATTTATATGCCGGTCATGTGGTCTTTATCTTTTTATGGCTTTGTCTGAAAGCCGCTGAGTTATAATGGAAAAGAATATGAGGAAATAAGATGTGAAACCTGGTAGCGACAGTGGGAATAGCAAAGTTAAACTCCTGGACCAGAATTATTGCTGTAGCAGTCAGTTTGTCCTGCTAACCAGCTAGTCATCAGTTTTGGAGAAATGGGAGAGGGGATTTGTAATGGGGAAGAAGCCTCCATCTGTGGCTCTGGAAACAGCGGCTACTGAGGTTGGGAACCCCATCAGGGAGCAGGAATCCTGGCCAACGGCCCAGTCTCCCTTTGTGCTCTGAAAGGCGCAGCTGACAGGGCTCCAGGGCTTCCTTCCAGTTTTCCTTCTATATGGGGATGTTCTGTTTGTATTTTGAGATTCTGTGTTTTGTTTGTTTTTGTTAATCCTCAGCTGAGGATATTTTTTCCATTGCTTTTTAGAGAGAGTGAAAAGGAAGGATAGAGGGAGGGGGAGAGAGAGAGAAAGAGCCATCAATGTGAGGGAGACACATCGACTGGTTGCCTCCTGGACTCACCCAGACCAGGGATGGGTAATGAACCTGCAGCCCAGGTACATGCCTTTGGGAATCGAACCTGCGACCCTTCAGTGTGTAGGCCAATGCTCTGACCACTGAACAACACTGGCCAAGGAGATCTGTTTCATACCCTTCAGCCTTTCTGTGTTCTACTCCAGTGCCCATGTCATGATGATGAGGTGGCAGTAGTAACATGTCAGCGACATCCTGAGTGGGGCATTGTAGTCTGGTCAGAGGATATCCCAATGCGTGTGTGCGCGCACACGTGCATGTGTGCTTGCATGCCCTTCCCACCTAGTCATATGGGGGGTCATTGGTGGCTCGTCATCTCAGCACCCCCCCTTTCCCCCAAGTTCAGGCAAAGCCTGTTCAGCTGTGTGCATTGTCAGCCCCTCTCTCTTTGATTCTAGGTGTCCTTTGGTCGTGATTTTGAGCAGCAGCTAAGTTTCTATGTCGAGGCCAGGTCGATGTTTTGCAATCTGGAACCTGTTCTTGTGCAGTTGATTCACGTAAGGCTTTTCATTCATTCATTCTCTCAGCAAATGTTTATTGAGCATCTACCTGCCAGACCTATTTAACCCGGGACTCCCCTTCCTCATGTTGCTCCTGGTCCCGAGGTGTGGCAGGCTTTTCTCAAAGGTTGATGCAATCTAGAACTTACTGAAATCTTTGAGTGGTTTTATTGATCCTTTTTTCTCTGAAATGTGTTTATTCTCGTTCCTGTGTGCCAGCAGCAGAGGCGTGAGGACTGGCTGTGGTTGAGGAATACTAACCCAGGCCTTGCTGCCTCACCAGGGTGCCCACTTTTGGGACACGGCCTTTCAGTGACTTTTCATGGTGCCCAGGTTGAAAAAAATCAGTGACATCTCTGTTTATTCAACACTTAGGCTCAGACAACTTAAGTATTTATGCCCCAACAACTTGATAGCCCTTTAAAACAATAATATATGTAAATGTAAAAAATAGAAATTTTTTATGTCATTCTTAATTGACCATAATTCCTTTCTGATGAAGTGTGCTGGGCACCAGTTGGGCACTGCACAGCCTTTCAAACCCCGGAGTTGGGGAGACACCACTACCTTTATTTTCACTTCCACGTTGCCTTTTCCACATTGAGTTTTGCACAGCATTTGCATTTATCACACCCCAGCTGTGCAAAGACGCAGCCTCACAGTAAGGAATTGACCCTGGGCTGCCTTGCTCTGGGGCTTTGTCCAGTGCTCAATAATTGCTGTTTTCCTTAAAAAATAAAAAAATAAGAGGTTTCCCTGTGAGTTTTTACAGTTTGGGAACCTAGGTCCAAACTTTTCACATCTGTGGAAAAATTCCCTAAGGCTCTTTAGTCGACCCACATGAATTCAAGAGGAGCAGCTGTATTATATGTTTGCTGGTTGCCAGGCTGTGGAGCATTACTAAGCTTAACAACTACATGTGGAGACTTTGTCTATGACACAGGGAGGTAACCACCTACCTTGCAGGCTGAGAGGGTTAGATGAGGTAATGAGTGGACAGCTCTTCGGGCAGCACCTGGCTGTGGTACGCGATGCTGTGGCTGCTGTCATTACCTCTCTTATGGGTGTTGCTAGTATGGCATAGCTGAATTGCATGGTTACTCTCAGATTTGGAAATTTCTCTTAAGATCTTTAAGATCTTAAGCTTTTAGTGTATGGGATTTCCAGAAATGGAGTAGTGAACCCTAGCTGTTCATTAAGCCAGAAAATGGTCATTTATAATGCAGAGGATAGGCAGGCTAACTCAGTGAGAGCCTTCGTTCTACGCCAAGCATGTCAGACTCCAAGGCTACCATGGGCCAAATAAATAAGGTGTAAGTGTATGTGGAGCAAAAAAGCAAAGGCTTCAGTTTTCATAGAAACGTAGGTTTATTTCGATAGAGACATGCTGAATACAAAGGGCTGAAATAAATGAGTCATTAACATAAAGTAATAGAACATTTTAATAAAAATGAATATTTTTTCTTGAACATTAACTTACCAGACACTGAATAACTGCACAAATAAATAAGCGTAAAGCAAATAAACCTATTTTTCTGGTTCTCCAAAAGCGAAATGTTTCCTGTTGCGCACACCAAACAAGTCAGTCCAAGACTAATGACATGGCCATCGGCTGCTAAAATAATCGCTGTTAGTATTAGTGGAGAGAAATGGTGCGCCTGCGCATAAGCATGTCAGGGAAATGAATGCAACATGATTGTAGTAATCAGTCATTAGCGAACGTTGTAGTTTGTTAATAATTATGTATAACAGAATATTGTAAAAATTAAGTTATGAAACTTTTATTAAAATGTTTCTTATATATTGTTATATTGGCTGGGTTGCAAAAATATTCATTGTGGGCTGCATGTGGCCTGCAGGCCGCGAGTTTGACATGCTTGGTCTACCCCCTGGAGATGTTTGAGCAAGCCCAGATAGAGTCTACCTGATGACCCATTTGGCACTTCAGGGTTCAGGGCTAATCAGTCTTTGTCCCACATGGCTGGTTCTCAACGAACTGGCTGCAGTTCATGTTCAGATGTCTGTGGAAGATCTGAGTCAGCCATCATTCATTCCCATTTCTGTTTTACTCATGAACAAACCCAGAGTGTGAGCCGGTTGGCAATGGAAACAAGAAAAGTGATGAAGGGGAATCATTCCAGAAAAACTGCTGCCTTTGTCCGGGTATGTTCTAAAGATAAGACCCACAGACTGAACTTGGTGGGCTGTGGGTTTCCCAAATTAATTTTCCTTACGTGTCTATGGGCCGGCCAGTCTGAATGTTTCTGAAAGCAATGGTCAGTGGAGCCTGAGTTTGCACATGTGCTAAGGTGGCCGAGGGTGGGCTTGGGGCTGTGTGTCAGTTCTCTGTAATTATGCTGTCTCTGGAAGGTCTAATATCTTTTCCCCTATTGGTCAGTTCCCAAATTTGAAATAAAATTTAAGCTTCTTGAGTGTACTGCTTGAATTTTTACCTAAGTAACACAACCATGTCTTTAAAAATGAAATCCTAGGCAAAACAATGACATCCAAGCATCCCAGCCCTGCCCCTTCTCTTTTCATCCTCTCTCTTCAGTCAACCACTTCAAACTCTTTTTAGCAACTTCTTCTAATTACCTCCACTTTTAAATTTTTTAAATATATTTTCATTATTTTCAGAAAGGAAGGGAGAGAGAGAATCATGAATTGACTGCCTCCTATCTCCACTTTTAAAAGTTACTGGTGTAAACAGCTGCTTTTAACTTACTGCTGTTAGGTGTTATCTCTGCCCTCCCTTCAGTGCTGGGTGGGTTCATTTTTCATGCCTGTCCCAAAGAGACAGGCACCGCAGAGGCAAGAGGGGAAGTTGGGGCTCAGAATCAGAAATTACTTTAAGTGTTTTTGCCTGAAAATATGGACAGATGAGAACAGGTGTTCTGATCTACTGTGAGGGCATTGCCAGCTGACCTGCTATGTCTCCTCTCTCCAGGCCTGTGTTGCCTACTGCTTCATTACCATCCCATCCCTGGTGGGCATCTTCACACGCCTCAACCTCTACCTGCTTGCTGGCCAGGTGGCCTTGGCCAATCAGTGCCTCTCCCAAGGTAAGCCCCTCCCCTCCTCTCAGGCCCCCCTGCCGCTAGGAAAGCCACCCACAGGGCATGTGGGCATGTGCATGAGAGTAGGTGGGGTGAAGAGAAGGAAGATTCCTTAAGGAGGAAAGGGAAAGTAATCAAGGACGAATTTTAAATATTTCCTTAGTAGGATGCACATCAGACATGCCCACATTTAGAGTCAGACAGATTACAAAATGTGGCTGTTTTCCTGTAAGGACCATCTTAAATTGCAGACCTGCAGGCTGCCTGTGCCTAAGGAATCTTAGACATAAGGCTGAATCCTCCCCGCAGATCATATCTGTCATTGTTGATGTTGGTGTGAAGCCCCAGAAAGACATGGGAGGAATCTAGAAAGGACAGAGTGAACACTGTCTGCAGCTCGCTGTTGGGGATGAAGACTCCGCTCAAGACGCATCTCCGTGCTTACTGTGCATGGTTTATTTGGGAGGGATCCCCCTAGTGTCTGGAGGGTGATGGGGAAGACGAGGGGGAGGGAAGGAAGCCAACCAAGGGGACCCTCGTGGGAAGGTCCTGCTGGGAGCAGCCGCAGTCCACTCCGCCTGGGACCTCCGGGAGGGAGTGCTAATGGCCCCGGCGTTACCCGACCCTTTCCTCCGTCTGTCACTGACCCCGGCTGCTGCTGGGGCACCAGCTTACCCGCACTCAGGCCTGTGCCTCACGTGAGCCAAGAGAACGTCCTCAGCAAGGATCACAGTGTTTCTGCTGGAGGTTCTTTTCGCCTGCAGTGTGGCCCGTAGCAGGGCCTGCCCAGCAGGCTGTAGCATAGCCTGAAAGAATCCTGCACCATTTACAGAGTGTTTGTTACATGGTGAGCCTTTGCACATATCTCCTCTCCTCCTCCTGATAGCTACACAAGGCCAGTCCTGTTGTTGGGACCCCATTTTCTAGGTGAGAAAACTGAGGCGGAATGGCTAGGGAGCCAGCACTCAGCCCCTGCTCTGGCCAAGGCTGTGTCCTTTCCCATGGATAGAAGCATGTACAGTGCAAGCCTCGGAAGGCTCAGGAGTTTCTCTAGCGCTGCCTGAGGTGGACTGACGCTTTCAGGGCTGTCTCCCCCGCCGCCATCTCCCACCTGACATCAGTGTGCACCAGAGGGAGCTGCCAGCCCTGGCTTGGTGTGGAGGGCACGCTGGGCTGGTCAGATCATGGTCCTTCCTTATCTTTAGCCTCGGCCTGGCAGTCTGGCACCTGGATCTGTGTCTTGATTCATCTGGGGCAGCTCTGGGCATCCGAATCTTCATACGAGACTGCTGGCCCAGGCCAGGAGCTCAGCTGGTTAGGGCATTGTCCCAATATGCCAAGGTTGTGGGTTCCATCTCCAGTCAGCATATACAAGAAGGAACCCGTGAGTGCGTGACTAAGTGGGACAACACATCCATGTTTCTCTCCCTCTCTCTCTCAAATCAATAATAAATAAATAAAGAACATGATTGTTATCCAAGAACCTTTTCAAAACCTGCTTGGTCTTGGTTTCGACTCCTGGGAACTCTCGTGTCTCCCCAGTGCATTTGGAGTTAAACTCAACTCTTTGCTGGTCCGTCCCCACATGGCTTGGTCCTGCGGCCTCTGTCCTCTCACACTGCTCTTCAGCCTCGCAGGCTTTCTTCTGTTCTGTGAGCAGGTGAAGCTGCCTCCTGACTCAGTGCCTTTGCACTTTCGACGCCCTCTCTGTGTAGTGGTCTCCCGCAGATATTCGCATTAACAAGCAGGCAGGCAATGGGAACCACGGTCGGTGCGGCCACCCACGGCCATGGCGGGATGGTTTTTGACTCTGTGTGTGTTTCCTCATCGTCGGGGCCCCACCCACCAGGACTATGCATCACCAGAGTAGCCTTCTGCCCTCACTATCTGCTGGTACACGTGGGCTTTCTTCTAGGGCCACCTTGGCAAGGAGGACAGTTAGCATGACGCAAGGCAAACAAAAACTATCAGCTGCCACCCAACCTGCTGTGCAGCATGAAGATCAGGTTAGTTCGTCCCATTGGTTTGAATGTCAGAGGTTTTAACACTTACAAATTGGTTCTCTCTTTTTTTTATTTTTAATATGTTTTTATTGATTTCAGAGAGGAAGGGAGAGGGAAAGAGAGAAACATCAATGATGACAGAGAATCATGGATCGGCTGTCTCCTGAACGCCCCACACTGGGGATCAACCCCACAACCCTGGCATGTGCCCTGACCGGAATTGAACCTGGGACCCTTCAGTCCACAGGCCGATGCTCTATCCACTGAGCCAAACCAGCCAGGGCTGAATTGGTTCCCTCTTTAAAGTCGAGGTGGCTGGCCCCTGTGGGAGCTCCTGCGTTCAGGAGCGCTCACATATGGGAGTGCCCACGTGTGGAGCGCCCACGTCGGGGAGTGCCCACCTGTGGAAGCACCCGCAAGTGGTGTCACACTGTTGGATGGGGCTCTGGTTTAATTGAGCGTGTTTTCCACCAGCACCTTGTTCTCTGGATGTGGCTGGGAGGTGTTTCCAACTGGAGGTGTATTTGGACCAAACACATTTGGTCTTGTCAGGCAGTTTAGAATTTCACTTGTTGGGTCAGTGTTTTGACCTTGGCACTTTTTCTATAAAGAACACTCCATCTTCTAACCCTCACTTCCATCCTCCAGTCTCTCCCTGTCTCTATCCCTTGTGCTCCCTTCTCGTATCTGCTCCACTTCCTACCTCTCCTTTCTCTTTCTTCCCCCTTGCTTCTTTCCACATCTTCATTTCTTGGATGATTCTGTGGAACTATTACCTAGTCAGTAGTCTCGAAAGCGCACGCACCCCTGTGTGTGTGTGTGTGTGTAGTACATGTGTGTGCACGCGTGTGGATATGTATGCACGTGTGTATGCATGTATGTGGAGTGCATATCTGTGTATGCATGTTTTGTGTATGTGTGTATGTGTGGAGTGCGTGTGTGTGGAGTACATGTTTGTATGTGTGCATGTGTGTGGAGTGTGCGTGCGTGTGTATGCATGTGTGTGTGCATGTGTGCATGCATTCCTTCAGACATTAGATTGTTATTTCTCTAACAAAGTGGGTATGCACTTGAATAGGTACAGACAGGCCGGAGCCTCCGCACACACACCCTCCTGCACCTTATTCCCAAATGAAGTGGCCCGAGAACCACACTCTCCCGTGGTCAGTGGGCGGGTTCAATGGGACAATCCAGGTTGAACCCTTGGCCCAGGCAACTGTGAATTCTAGGCTTTCTGTGAACATGTGCCACTTCTTTTTTCACTTAATAATCTAAAGCCATTTTGGCTAAAGGTTCTCTGACTGATGGTCAAAGAAGAAGGGAGGATGGAAGGCAGCAGCAGCACCTCCACTGGGAGTGCCCACCCTCAGTCAGTTCTCGGGAACCTTTCTCGGGCCTGCCTGCCATCCCAGCTGTGCAGACAACTCCCTGGGACTCTCAGGACGGGCCTCAGGTCTGTGGAGAAGAAAGCAGAGCCTGTGTTTTTTCAGTTTCCCTGATGGACTTTCTTGTGTTGCAGCTGATGCCTTTTTCAAAGCCGCCATCAGCCTCATCCCAGAAGTCCCCAAGACGATCAATATCGATGGAAAGATGCGGCCGTCAGAACCCTTCCTCTTGGAGTTCCTCTGCAATTTCTTCTCGACTTTGTTAATAGTTCCGGTGCGTCCCCCATGAGAGCTGAAGGTGGTGTCTGTCTCTGACTTGCTGATGTGGGCGTCCTCCGCCCTAAGCATGAGGGGTGTTCTGTCTGTGCTGGTTTGTAGTCAGATGCTTGAATGTCTCAGTGTATTTCCCACTCATTTTGTGTCCTGAATGTATTAGTTGAGACTTTCCCTATGGCCAGGGGGGTCACTTAGTGATTTAGGGGTGCAGGCTCCCACACATTTTGTGTCCTGAATGTATTAGTTGAGACTCTTCATATGGCCAGGGGGTTCACTTAGTGATTTAGGGGTGCAGGCTCCAGGAACACAATGCCTAGGATGGACTCCCAGGCCCCCTCCGCACTTTGCAGTCTTGGGTAATAGATGATATTACTGGGCTGCAGTTTCTTTGTCTATAAAATAGGAATAGTAATAATGATAATAGTAGTATCTACATCTAAGTATTGATGAGGATTAAATGAGTGAATATGCATATGTGGTTGGGACAGTGACTTTGCCCATAGGAAGCGCTGAAAACGGGGATGGCAAGTATTAGAAACCAAACCATGACAGCCAATACCAAAGGGGTGTTGTTGGCAGGATCCTGGCATTTCGTGTGGAAGGTAGGTGAGCAGTTAGGCTTGGGCGGGAATCCCCCGCCCCCAGGACATGCACAGGAGGGGCTCTGAGTCGAGGCTCCAGCCATGCCTGCGGGTCAGCAAGGCGGCCATGAATTTAGATGCTAGAAAGCATGCCGTCTTTGTTCTTACAAACCTCATGAGATGTAGCCTCTCCCTCCGCTCCAAATTATAGGCACTGAGCCAGTGTTTGTCGTTAGTATCTGGGACTTTGTCACCAATAGATTAATCAGCAGTGTGCTCTCGCCAGGTGGTTTGTTTGGAGCATCTCCCCAGGCATCAAAGGGTCTCGGGTTCGATTCCCAGTCAGGTTGCAGGTTCCACCCCCAGTTGGGGCATGTGCATGAGGCAACTGATTGATGTTTCTCTCTCCCTTCTTGCCTCTTCCTCTAGAAACAATGAAAGTCATATCCTTGGGCGAGGATTAGAGAGATAGATAGATGATAGATAAATAATTTAGATAGATGATAGATAAATAGAGAGATAGATAGATGATAGATAATTTAGATAGATAGATAGATAGATAGATAGATAGATAGATAGATGATAGATAATTTAGATAGATAGATAGATAGATAGATAGATAGATGATAGGTAGAGAGAGAGAGAGAGAAATCACCGAGAGAGAGAGAGAGAGAGAGAGAGAGAGAGAGAGAATCACCAATATGCTCATATTACAATCCAGGTGTGAAAGATATTTCAGAACATTGATTATGTGCTTTTTTCCCTAAAAAGCACAGAAGTTATTGGTCTTATTGTTATGTCTGTTATCTAAAGGCATTCACCAAGGAGTCATAGATTACACATGACACCTATCCTGAAGAAACATTGGTGACTGTTTCAGTGCAGTTAGCTTCTTAGTAGTCTCAGGATTGCTGCAGCTATAGGGGGTCTTCTTTGAGCCCGTATCAATTTTTGGAATATTTGGTCTAGATCTGTTAAACATGCCATTGGTATTTTAATAGGAATTGAATTTAATCTGTAGATTACTTTGGGTAGTTTGGACATTTTAATGATGTTAATTCTTCCAAATCATGAACACTTACTTGAATCTTCCTCAATTTCTTTCTTCAATGTCCTGTAGTTTTCCAAGTAACCTCCTTGGTTAAATTTATTCCTAGGTACCTTATTTATTTATTTTTTTTGGTTGCAATTGTAAATCAAATTGTTATCACAAGTTTCTCTTTGTGATAGTTCATTATTATACTACTGATTTCTGAATATTAATTTTGTAACCTGCTACTTTGCCAAAATAATTTATTGAATCTTGTAGTTTTTTGGTGGAGTCTTCAGGGTTTTCTATGTACAACATTATGTCATCTGTAAGAAATGAGTTTTACTTCCTTATTTTTCAATTTGGATGCCTTTTATTCTTATTGTCCGATCGCTGTGGCTAAGACTTCCAGTACAATGTTGAACAAGAGTGGTGAAAGAGGGCAGCCCTGTCTCATTCCTGATCTTAAGGAAAACGCCTTTAATTTTTGCCCACTGAGTATGACGTTGGCTGTAGGTTTTTCATACATAGTCTTTATCATGTTGAGGTATGTTCCCTTTATTCCTAGTTTGCTGAGTGTTTTTATTGTAAATGGTGGATTTTATCTAATGCTTTTTCTGCTTCTATGTATATGATCATGTCATTTTTATCTTTCATTTTGTTTATGTGATGTATCACATTTATTGATATTTGAATATTGTACTAACGTTGCATCCTAGGAATAAAACCCACTTGATCATGGTGTGTGATCTCTTTAATGTATTGATGGATCCAATTTGCTAATATTTTGTTGAGGATTTTAGCATCTATGTTCATCAGTTTCTTCCTTTGTAGTGTCTTTATCTGGTTTGGGGATTAGGATGATGCTAGCCTCGTAATAAAGGTTAGAAGTCTTCCCTGCTCTTGGATGTTCTGGAGCAGTTTGAGAAGGGATAGGTGTTAGTTCTTTGAATGTTTGGTGAAATCTCCTGTAAATCCATCCGGTCCAGGATTTTTGGTCACTGGGACTTTCTTGATGACTGCTTCAATGTCATTAGTTATTATTGGTCTATTCAGGTTTTCTGATTCTTCCTGATTTAGTTTTGGAATAATGTATGTTTCTAGGAATTTATTTGTTTTTCCCAAGTTGTCCAATTTATTGGCATATAGCTGTTCATAGTATATTCTTACAATCCTTTGTATTTCTGGGATGTCAGTTGTTACTTCTTTTATTTCTGATTTTATTCATTTGTGTCCTCTCTGTTTGTTTCTTGATAACACTTGTTAAATTATCATCAATCTTTTCAAAGAACCAGGTCTTTGTTTCATTGATCTTTTGTATTGTTTTTTAGTGTCTATGTTATTTATTCCCACTCTAATTTTTATCATTTCTTTCCTCTGGGCTTTGCTTGTTGCTTTTTCTCTAGTTCTTTTAGGTAGGCTAAAAGATTGTATGGTTAGATCCATGGTCAGCAAACCGCAGCTCGCAAGCCACATGCAGCTCTTTGGCCCCTTGAGTGTGGCTCTTCCACAAAATACCACATGCGGGCACGCACATACAGTGCGATTGAAACTTCGTGGCCCATGCGCAGAAGTCGGTATTTTGTGGAAGAGCCACACTCAAGGGGCCAAAGAGCCGCATGTGGCTCGCGAGCCGCGGTTTGCCGAGCCGCAGTTTGCCAACCACTGGGTTAGATTGTATATTTGAGGTTTTCCTTGCTTCTTGAGGTAGGCCTGTAATGCAATGAACTTACCTTTTAGGACTGGTTTTGCTGTGTCCCATAGATTTTGGGTTGTTGTGTGCTCATTTTCATTTGTTTCCTCGAAGTTTCTGATTTCTTCCTTGATCTCATTGATAATCCCTTTATTGTTTAATAACATGCTGTTTAGCCTCCATGTGTTTGAATATTTTTGAGCTTTATTTATTGTGGTTGATTTCTAGTTTCATACTATTGTGATCCAGGAAGATGCTTGATATGATTTCAGTCTTCTTGAATTTGTTGACTTACTTTGTGTCCTAACATGTGGTCTATCTTTGAGAAAGTTCCATGTGTATTTGAGAAGAATGTATATTCTGCTGCTTTGAGGTGAAATTTTCTATAAATATCAATTAAATCCATCTTGTTGATTTTTTGGTCTGGAAATCTATCTATTGATGATAGTGAGGTTTTAAAAAGTTCCCTACTGTGACTGTATTGCTGTCAATCTCTCCTGGTAAGTCCACCAAGATTTTCTTTATATATATAGGTGTTCCTCTATTGGATGCACATATGTTTGCAAGGGTTATGTCCTCTTTTTCCCTTTTTTTTTTTTAACCCTCACCCCACGATATGTCTTTATTGAATTTAGAGAGAGGAAAGAAGTGGGAGAAAAACATTGATATGAGAGAAACATCAATCAGTTGTCTCCCGTGTGCATCCTGATCGGGGATCAAACGTGCCCTGAATGAGACTCAAAGCTGCAACCTTTTGGTGCACAGGATGACATTCCAACCAAGCCACCCTATGTTGGATCAACTTTTTTAATATCGTGTAATGGCCTTCTTTGTCTCTTGTTATGGCCTTTGTTTTGAAGTCTTTTTTGTCAGATATAAGTATTGCTTCCCCAGCTTTTTTTAGTTTGTTTCCATTTGCATGGAATTTTTTTTTTCCATCCCCTCATTTTCAGCCTATGTGAATCTTTTGTTCTGAGGTGAGTCTCTTGTAGACAGTATATATATGGGTCATGTTTTCTTATCCATTCAGCTACCCTATGTCTTTTGATTGGAGCATTCAGTCCGTTTACATTTAAGGTTATATTGATAAGTACTTATTTATTGTCATTATTCCTTTATACCTATGTTTTTTTTCTATATATGTATTTTTCTTCCTGAAGCAATTCTTTTAACATTTCTTGCGATACTGGCGTGGTGACAAAGAAGAACTCTTTTAGCCTTTTTTTTTTTTTTTTTTTTTTTGGTCTGGCAAGCTCTTTATTTTGCCTTCAGTTTTGAATGATAGCCTTGTGGTAGGTAGTCTTGGTTTCAGATACTTGCTTTTCATTACTTTGAGTATTTCATGACATTCTCTTCTAACGTGTAGTGGTTCTGTTGAGAAATCAGCTAATAGCCTTATGGAAGCTGCTTGTAGGTAACTGACGGTTTCTCTCTTGTTTCCTTTAAGAGTCTCTCTTTGTAACATTTGCCATTTTAATTATGCTGTGTCTTGATTGGGACTGCCTGTGTTTCTTGAACTTGTGTGACTTTTTCCTTCACCAGGTCAGGGAAGTTTTCTGTGATTATTTTTTCAAACAGCTTCTCTATTCCCTTGCTTATTTTCTTCTCCTCTGCACCCCTACGACATGGATGTTGTTATAATCATGTTATACCAAAGTTCTCTTAAACTCTCCTCCTGCCTTTTTTTTTTTTTTTTTTCCATTTGTCTGCTTCCTCTGCTTAATTATTTTATTTGGTAATTTACTTGTTTTGGAGTGACATTGCATAGTGGTTAATGGTGTGTCCTCTAAAACCATATTGGCTGTATTTGAATCCCAGATCTTTATCTCAGCATTTTTATACTTCAGTTTCCTCATCTGTAAAATAAGGATGATCAAAATGTACTTCATAAGGTTATGTGTGAGAATTAAAGTAACATGTATATTTGCTCTTAGAAGAGTGCCTGGCTTATAGTAAGTGCCATGTAATGTTACTGTTGCTGGGGTCCAACTCCAGCAGGTCCAGGGGTCCCCAAAGGTGTGGACGGAGTCGGCGAAGAAGGAATGGCACGGGGTCAGCGTTCAGTTGATCAGCATAGTGAGGTTCTCCCTCCAGGATCTCAAGCCAGGAACTCCAGCTGAGTTCTGGTCAGGATCTCCAGCGAAGTTCTGGTCTCCAGCGAAATTCTGGTTAGTATCCAGCCAAGTTCTGGTCAGGATCTCCAGCCAGGTTCTGTAGCCATGTTCTCTTGCTAGGTTCTCCATCCAGCTTCTCCAGCCAGGTTCTCCAGCCAGGTTCGGTCGCCATGTTCTGTCTAGGTTCTCCAGCCAAGATCTGTAGTCAGGTTCTGTCCAGGATCTTTTGCCATGTTCTCTCGCTAGGTTCTGTCTCTAGGTTCTGTCTAGGATCTCCAGCCAAGTCCTGTCTCTTCGTTCTCTCTCTAGGTTCTCTCTCCTCCTGCTTTTTAATAATTCTTTAGCTGCTCTGATTGGGTGTTTGGTTTTTTTTCTATTTTGTCTTCCAAATCACTGATTAGATCCTCTGCTTTCATCTAACCTACTTTTTTATCACTTTCAGTGTATTCTTGATGTCAGATATGGTATTCTTCATTTTCAACTGGTTCTTTTTATGGTTTCTATGTCCCCTCATGCTGTTGTAGTTCTCACTAAGTTCTGTGAGCATTCTCATAGCCATTACGTTGAACTCTATGTCTGATAAATTGCTTGCCTCCATTTTATTCAGCTCTTTTTCTTTTTTTTTTTTTTTTTTTAATATTTTATTGATTTTTTACAGAGAGGAAGGGAGAGAGATAGAGAGTTAGAAACATCGATGAGAGAGAAACATCGATCAGCTGCCTCCTGCACATCTCCCACTGGGGATGTGCCCGCAACCCAGGTACATGCCCTTGACCGGAATCGAACCTGGGACCCTTCAGTCCGCAAGCCGACGCTCTATCCACTGAGCCAAACCGGTTTCGGCCAGCTCTTTTTCTTGAGATGCCTCCTGTTTTTTCATTTGGGGCCTGCACTTTATCTCTCCATTTGGGCTGTCTCTTTGTGTTTGTTTCTGTGTATTAGGTAGAACTTCTGTGAGTCCCAGTCTTTGGGTGGTCACATTATGCAGTAGGTGTCCTGTGGGGCCCAGTGGTGCAGTCTCCTTGATCTCCTGAGCTGGGTGCTCTAAGAAAGGCCCCTGGTGGGGGTTATGTGGGCGCTCCTATTGTACCTGACTCCTGATTGTGTTGGCCCATCGTGGCTGACTGTGAGGCTCACTCCAACCATGGTGTGCGAGCCGCGGTGCACATGCAGTCTCGGGAGCCTTGGGGCTCAGTGGCACAGTCCTCCACATCACCTGAGCTCTGTGCTCCAGGGATGTTTCTGTGGGCTCTGTGCAGGCATCTTCATTGTAGTTGTGTCTTGAATGCTGTTAGCCCTTTCATGTGTGGTTACTCTTCCTGCTGGGTGGCTGTAAGGATAAACCTCGGTCACTTTATAGGAGGTGCTGTGCAGGGGCTACCCACTTGGGCGTGGTTGCTCCCACAGGGTTCAGTGCCACTTGTGTAGCTAGTTAGGTCACTCGCTGTGTGGTGTGAAGCCCACTGGTTGTGTTGGTGCTGGGCCCACTGGGTGGGGTCAGGTACAGATTGTGTGTAACTGGCCACACAAGACGTGGTGTGGACATCATGCTATCCTATATAATAAAACCCTAGGTGGTGTCACGCCCTCACGTGATGCCCTCACCTCATCACAAGATGGCTGGCAGGGGAGGGCCGTTGGGGGCGACCAGGCCAACAGGGGAGGGCCGTTGGGGGCAACCAGGCTGGCAGGGGAGGGCCGTTGGGGGTGACCAGGCCAGCAGGGGAGGGCTGTTGGGGGTGACTGGGCCTGCAGGGGAGGGCAGTTGGGGGCGACCGGGCCGGCAGGGGAGGGCCGTTTGGGGCAATCGGGAGGGCAGTTGGGGGCGATGGGGCCAGCAGGGGAGCAGTTAGGGGGTGATCAGGTTGGCAGGCAGAAGCGGTTAAGGGCAATCAGGCAGGCAGGCAAGTGGTTAGGAGCCAGCAGTCCCAGATTGTGAGAGAGATGTTCAACTGCTGGTGCGGGATCAGGCCTAAACTGGTAGTCAGACATTCCCCAAGGGGTCCCAGATTGGAGAGGGTGCAGGCTGGGCTGAGGGACATCCCCCCCCACCAGTGCACGAATTTTATGCACCAAGCCTCTAGTTTTATATAATAAAAGCCTAATATGCTAAGTGTCTGGTGGACTGGTTGGCTGTTCAACCAATCAAAGTATAATATGCTAATGATATACTAAGGCCACTCAACCACACGCTATGACATGCACTGACCACCAGGGGTCAGACAGTCGACTGGTTGACCAGTTGCTATGACGTGCACTGATCACCAGGGGGCACACGCTCCAACCAGTAGGTTAGCTTGCTGGTGGGGTCCGGCTAATCGAGACTTTGTCAGAAAGACTGGACATGCCCTAGAGCCCTCCCGTAGTCCCTCCCCAGCTGACCAACCTCCCACATCCCTCCCTGGCCCCCACTGTGCACTGGTGGGGTCCCTCGGCCTGGCCTGTGCCCTCTCGCAATCCAGGACCCCTTGGGGATGTCGAAGAGCCAGTTTTGGTCCAACCCCACAGGCCAGGCCGAGGGACCTCACTGGTGCACAAATTTGTGCATTGGGCCTCCAGTGCAATAATAAGGATCTTTATTATTTATTCAGCCAACATTTATATGCCTCTTACAATGGGCCAGTAGCCACCACAGTGTTCACGCTGTGTCTGCATCTACTAGACCTGTGTGTGCATGGGAGGGGCTGGTCTGTGGAAGGGCAGCTTATGCAGTTTAGGGCTGGGGCAGGTCTGTCAAAGGCCCGAGGCTCCCTTCGTCCGCCTCCCCACTTAGGCACTTTGCCTACCGTGGGGTGGCCTGTCTTCCTCCAGGTGTCCACACCGTCTCAGCCGCCCCTCACTCCCACCCAGGGGAAATGGGGTTCAGACATGCTGGCTGTGCTGGCCGACGCCCACCCTCCTGCCACAGCCCCTCTGTCCTCTAGCCCCTGTCAGACTGGTCAGCACCCAGGAGCCAGCTCCACGAGTCGCCAGGTCTCCTCTGTGCCGAGGCGGTGTGAGTGCCTCCGGGAGGAGTGTGGTGGTGTGGAGCGGGGCTGCCAGTGCATATCCTGGGTCTCTGGGCCACTTAACCCTCTCAGCGGCCGTATTCCCACCTGAAACGGGGGTGTGGAGGGAGAGTGTCATCATATCATGACAGCATCTTCCCGGAACATAGAAAAGCTACCATAAAAGTCAGCTACTATTCTGTTTTTATAGCCACCTCAGTGCTTTGAGCACAGAGAAGGTGCTCAAAAGTACAATCCATGCAACACTACTTACCGAGTGCCTTCTGTGCCCACCACCCTCCCAGGAACCGGGGGGCACCGCTCACACTGGAGGTGCGCTCTTGGCAAACACGATGGGTAGTCTGTCCTGGAGGCTGCAGGCGGGAATGAGAGAGAAACAGACAGACCAGGAGGTGCTGTGGGGGTCACTGAAGGAGTAAAGACGATCACTTAAGGCGGTGGGGCCCGCCCTGGAGGAGACAGCGGGATGACTTGGGGAAAAGAAGGATGAGGGGAGCCTGGTCGGAGCGCATAGGGGAGGCAACCGATTGATGTTTCTCTCTCCCCGCCTTCTCCTCTCTCTAAAATTAAAAAAAATCAATAGACATATCCTCCGGTGAGGATTAAAGTAGCAAAGAGGAGGACGATGGGGAGCCTTGAGGAGCTAAGGTATGAGGTGAGATGTAGGCCAGTGGTCACCAACCTTTTGGACCTCGCGGCCACTGGTTGCCGACCACTGGTCCAGGCTGTCTTGGAGCCGGCGCGGCCTTGACAAAGTCTCGCAGGTAAAGAGTCCAGCGGAGGGAGCAGGAGGGCCCGAGGCAGAGCTCCTTGGCACGATGCCTCAGCACCCCCATCCTAGCTGTCTGGGAGCCTGGCCTCTGGGGCTGCCTTGCCTGGGCTTCCAGCTCCCGGCTCAGCCAGCTGGCGCCAGAGGCATGGGGTCAGAGGTGGGGCAGCAAGTGGGGGATGTGGTTTCTTAAAGGCTACCCCCAGGGCCTTGCGGGCACCTCTCCTGCTGCAGAGCCTGACCATCCAGTGATGTTGCTTTCAGCCCAAGGGTGGGGACGCTTCCTGCTGTGGCTAGGCCCTGGGTGCCTCCCCAGTTCCCTTCGTCTTATAATTAATCCTTTACCAGACAGTGCCACTAAACCTTCGATGTGCCCTGTGTCCTGCAGGATCCGAGTGGCCCAGCTTGTCCCAGGAGTCCTATAGGGGCAGCTAGCATGGGCGAGGACAAGGTGCCAGCCTCACCAGAGGCCCTGAGGACAAGCGCTGACCATGGACTTGGTGGGTGGGGTCTCTAAAGGGTGTGAGCAGGGGAGCCACACAGTCCAATAGTCCTTTTTGGAACGGAATCAAAGCAGCAGACTTTTCTGCATCCCAACACTCCTTTTCGATCCAGCTCAGCATCTGAGAAATACTCATACCGGCTCTGCGACTGTCTTGGATTTTCCTTCTCCCGAGAGGGTCCTCAGTTTAGCTGTAGCGATGCAGAGTGCCCTCCCGAGCGAGGCTGCTTTTACATCAGGGCCTCGTGCTAACTGCGTCCTTTGGGAGCTTCACGTGGAGTAGGCAGGACTGTGCGTCTGCCGAGGCCTGCGCCTGGTGTCTGTAGCTGGAGGATGGGTGTTCACTGCTCCGTGTGTGAGAGCAGGATTGTAGCTTTGTAAGCAGGCCATTAGCTAACAGGTAACTGCTTTCCCGTACCTGGGGCCACACAGGGAGGCTCTCAGAGCTGCCTGCCCAGCCTGCAGTGTGCTGCCGAGTGGGGTGGGTGGCATCTTAGCATTTCACTTTGGTTTGACCACAGCTCTCCCAGGCCTATTCATAGCCAGTCTCAGGCACTTCATCTCCACAGCTGACAGGGGAGGGCCCTGAGTTTCCGTCTGGGTTTTTCTCTTGATCAGACCTGGGAACATGTGCCTTTATGGTTCTCCGCTAGGATCATCCTGAGCATGGGGTCCTGTTCCTTGTTCGAGAGCTTCTCAACGTGATCCAGGACTACACCTGGGAGGACACCAGTGATGACAGGATCCGAATCTACACCTACGTGCTGCACCTGCTGTCCGCCATGAGCCAGGAAACCTACCTCTACCACGTGGACAAAGGTAGCCAGGCCTGCCACCAAGTGCATGGGGCTGAAGTTTCATGAGAGTCTAGTAAAATTGTCTTCTTTTTTTTTCCTTTAATCTGCCTTGTGCTTACCTACCACGGACTTCCACTTCCAGTCCAGCGTCTCGCTAAATTTGCCCAGTGTAAGAATTACCTGGTTCCTGAGCCCGTCTGCCCTTCTAAATTAGAGTCCCAGGAAGAGACCTGAGATCTGTGCCTTCTAACAAACATTCAGGGGCCCAGATTTGACACTGAGATGAATCCAGAAAATTCCTCTTTGGGTCGCTGCTGCCTGTGGGGTCCTACAGAACAGCCTCGGCTGGTGGCAGGCACCGGCCTGCTCAGACCCCAGCCTCAGGCGGCCCTGGTCTGGGTATTTGCCTATGACTCCCAGTGGTGCCGAGCTCAGCCAGCCCGGCAGATGCTGGGAGGAAGGATGGCGTGGTGGCTGGTGTTGCTGGCCTGAACTTGCTGCTGCAGCTTTGGGAGCAGCACCTCACATCCTGTGTGTGGCAGAGACGTCCCAGTTCCAGCCCACTGCTCTCTGAGCCTCAGTTCTAATTTTTGATTTCCAAAAAAATGGCCCTGTTGTTAAAAATGCTTTGGCCAGTAATTGTATACTTTGGGGTTTAAGCAATGGTCTCTCCGTGTGAAAGGTTCGGGGCACAAGTCTGAGTGGGGAGTCCCAGCCCTAGCTCTCAGGGCTCTGTGGCCGGGATTGGAAGCTGGTGGGAGAGCTGTTCTCAGGGAGGCTGGCCCTGTAGGGGAGGGGAGCTTCCACTGCAGGCAGTTGCCACCCCGACTCCAGGGGCCTCTTTCTCCTTGAACCCTCCCAGCACCGTGATGAGGACAGGCGTCCGCATCCACCAGCAGAGACTCGGAAAGACCAGGTGGTTTAGCAGCCACAGAGATCAGGGGCCAGGCCCTCGTGAGGGGAGTGGAATTCACATGCAGGACTGTGGGGCACATATTATGCTACCTCCTTGATTACAAAGCAAAAACGTCTTAATTAAGTATAACAGGACGTACATACCACAGACTACACAGCTCAGTGAGCTGTCACACAGTGAGTGCACCCGGGTAGTCACCTATAGCAGGAAGCTGGGTACTGCTGGTCCCCAGGCCCACGCCTGCTCCAGTGGCACCAGTGCCCTCCTCTCCAGATGGCAATAGCCTGCCCGCTGGCACTCCCGGTTCGTTGCCATTTTGACTTTATGTAAATGAGCTCATTCAGGAAGCATTCTTTGGTGTCTGGCCTCTTTATTCCATGTTGAGTCTGTGAGATTCCTCTGAGCTGGAACTGCAGTCCTACTCACACTGCCCTGTCTGCCCACGGGGTGGTGCACCAGGGCTCACTCCCTGTATGACAGGCGTCTGTGTTTGCAGCCTGGCTGTCTGAGTGCATGTGGCTCTTGTGCACACTGTGCTGGGTGTGCCCTCAGCTGCTTGAAATGGTGACGCTCGGCTCTGCTGGTTCTGGGCAGTTTCTCAAAGGTTGCACCAGTGACACTTGTCATGAAGGGTTCCAGTCGTCCCGGTGTGGCCGGTTGTTGTGATTGGGACCTTCTGATGCGTGTCATTTGCATTTCTCTGAGGGCTAATGAGGTTGAACACAGTCCCTGTATCTGTGGGCAGTTTATCTCCTCTTTGTGTTGGGCAAGTGGAGGGGTCTGTACAGAGGCCCCTTCCGAGGAGGGCTCTCCTCTCCAGGTGACCTCCCCACACAGGGAGACCGCAGGGCGGAGCTACAAGGGGCGTGGCTAGAGTTACAGGCTGAGGCTCCTTCCTGGCTTTGAGAGAGGAAAGCAAGCGAAAGGATGGGTTTTCTTTGCCTTCCTCTTGGCCCAGCTGTTTACTTCGAATGCACTGGTGACTTGACCTGTCAGTAGGAAGCAGTCTGGGGCTGCAAGTTCCCTTCCCCACCCCCTCCTCATTCTAGGCAGCCTTTTATTTTCCTTTTTCTGTTAATCCTCACCCGAGGATATTTTTTCATTAGTTTTTAGAGAGTGTGGAAAGGAGAGGGAGACACAGAGAGAAACATCGACCTGAGAGAGACACATCAATTGGTTGCCTCCTGCATGTACCCCAACCAGGGCCAGGGAACCTGTAATTGAGCTACAGGTCCTCAGGCCGATACTCTATCTGCTGAGCCAAACCAGCGAGGGTCAGGGCTTCTGAAAAGCTGGGCCAGATACTTTTTGCATTTATGAAGGACGGCTTGGCTGCTTTCTTTCCAGATTAATGAAGAGAAAGTTTTGACGTTATCTAGATCAAGAACTCCAGTGCTTCATGCATGAGAGTGGGCGTGCAGTGTGGACGGGGAGAGCACTTGGGGACGGAGGGGGAGGGGGTTGGGAGGGGGGGATTGAGCATCACGGCCCTCTCCTTTCAGGCTGTGCTTGTGCACCGCTGGGAGGGGGGCAGGTGAGGGTGGGCCCAAGAGCAGCAGGAGGGCTGATTCTAGGTGGGAGGGCTCCATGGACTGTTTCTCAACTTCCCTGTGGCCTGGACAATTAAGAGCACAGCAAGTTATATTCCTGCAGATGCGCTGAATTGAACTCATTTTATTAAATACCTTAAACCACAAAGTTTATTAGTGCAATTACCAGCATGGCCTCTGGTTTATCAGATGTCACCACACCTGGGACAATGCTTGACCACATCCAGGCCGCGAGGAATCAGGGAGTGAGCGCACATGGGCACTGCCGGGAGGGAAAGAGCGGGCTCTGCGGGCAGGGCTGTGGCATCGTTATGGGCCCTAAATGTCACAGCAGCCCTGCCCCTCCCCTCCCCCACCCCGGACAGAGGAAAGAAATAAAACTACTGAAGCCTCACACAGGGACTTTAAATGCATTCCGGTCCAAAATACACCAGGCACTGCTCGACTGTTACAGAGCGAGCAGTGGGTTGTATGTGCCGACTCGGAGACTGCTCCAAGGGTAACACGTGGAAGCCAGCCTGCCTCGCCTCCCTCCCCAAGGGTCAGCTCTGGGTTCGTTCAGCCCACAGGAAGGAGGGGGAAGGCCCAGCTGACTAGACACAGAGGGGGGACTTTTGGGCAAGAGATTTTCAAAGGATTCAAGTTCGCAGGAGACATACAGAGCTTTAGAGTCAGCCTGCGGGAGCTTGGTGGGGGGCATTTCTCTGAGGGCTAATGAGGTTGAGCACAGTCCCACTGTGGGGGACTAGGCAGGCAGCTGGCTGAGTGGAAATAGATGAGGCCCCAGAGCAGGACTTCCTGGCTTTGGATACCAGCTGGGACCACCTCTGAGCCTGTTTCCCATCGGTCCAGAGGAGATGTCACATCCAGGGGAGATGTCAGTATCTTCTGGCTGTGAGGACTCGCGGTCCATGCTGAAAGCATCCCACCCAGTGCCTGGCACCAGGAGGCACGTGGTGCTGGCCCTGCCTGGTGGTCGCCAGGGTTCTGATGGCACTCCACACCCTGGCCTCTGGCTCCAGCATCCAGAAGGCTCCAAGCCTGGTGGGAAGTTTGGCCGTTCCATCTGCCCTGCTGTGGTTCCCGCTCCTGCTGACCCGCCCGCTGGCGCCCACCAGCGCAGCCACAATGTCTCCACTCTGCTTTGTCTCCTTAGTGGACTCCAACGACAGCCTCTACGGGGGAGATTCCAAGTTTCTGGCTGAGAACAACAAGCTGTGTGAGACGGTGATGGTCCAGATACTGGAGCACCTGAGGGCCCTGGCCAAGGACGAGGTGGGTGCCCTGCTAGCCCAACCCTGCTGCTCGCTCGCTTGCTCTAAAGGCACGATTTTCCGGGTGGTTGGATGTGGGTTCATTCTGGAAACGTTCATGGGAGTGATGTGTTCACATGTGACCATGGAGCCTCGCTCAGCTCTTGGTGGGCCTGCTGCCTCCCGGGGACCCTTACTGCCCAGGGACATCACAGTGTAGTGCCCCTAGGTCCATCTATGTGTCACAAGTGGTCAGAGTTCATTCTTTTTGATGGCCAACTAATACTCCACTGTATACATGCACCACCTCTTCGTTATCCACGGGTCTGCTGATGGGCACTGGGGTTACTTCCTTATTTGGCTGTTGTAAATAAGGCTGCAGTGAACATAGGGGTGAATATATATTTTCAAATTAGTGTTTTGTATTTCCTTTGATAAATACCCAGCAGTGCAATTGCTGCATCATACGTAGTTCTATTTTTAATTTTCTGAGAAAACTCCATACTGTTTTCCATGGTACCCGCACCCATAATCCCACCAAGAGTGCACAAGGGTTCCCTGTTCTCCACATCCTCACCAACACTTGAATGTTGACTTATTGATGATAGATATCCACTGTGACAGGTGTGAGGTAATACCTCATTGTGGTTTTAATTTGTGTTTTTCTGATGAGTTGAGCTTCTTTGTATATTGGCCTTCTCAGTGTCATCTAGAAAAATGTCTATTCAGGTCCTCTGCCCATTTTTTAATGGATTTTTGGTGTTAAGTTATATGAGTTGTTTATAAATTTTGGATATTAATTCTGTATTGGATGTATCATTGGAGAATATTTTCTCCCATTCAGTGGGTTGTCTTTTTGTTTTGTTGATGGTTTCCTTTGCTGTGCAAAAACTTTTTAAATTTGATGTAGTCCCATTTGTTTATTTTTTCTCGTTTCCCTTGCCTAAGAAGGCATATCTATAAAAAAAAAATAACTAAGATAAATGTCAAAGAATTTACTGCCTATGGTTCCTTCTAATAAGTTTATGGTTCTAGGTCTTACATATAGGGTGTCCCCCAAAAGAAGATGTACACACACTTTGAATAATTATAAAGGCAGTGCTTATTAAAACACATTTCAGCCCTAACTGGTTTGGCTCAGTGGATAGAGCATCAGCCTGCGGACTCAAGGGTCCCAGGTTCGATTCCGGTCCAGGGCATGTACCTTGGTTGCAGGCACATCCCCAGTGGGGAGTGTGCAGAAGGCAGCTGATCGATGTTTCTCTCTCATCGATGTTTCTAACTCTCTATCCCTCTCCCTTCCTCTCTGTAAAAAATCAATAAAATATATTTTTAAAAAAATAAAATAAAACACATTTCATTTTCAAAATTGAGCTGTCAATTGAATAAAGACCCCGAATTGCCTCAACAATCTTGAGAAAGAAGAATAAAGTTGGAGGGATCACAATACCAGATTTCAAACTATATTACAAAGCCACTGTAATGAAAACAGCCTGGTACTGGCACAAGAATAGGCATATAGATCAATGGAACAGAACAGAGACCCCAGAAATCGACCCAAGCCATTACACTCAATTAATATTTGACAAAGGAGGCAAGAGCATACAATGGAGTTAAGACAGCCTCTTCAATAAATGGTATTGGGAAATTTGGACAGATAAATGCAAACAAAATGAAACT
Organism: Myotis yumanensis; assembly: GCF_028538775.1. Taxonomy (NCBI): domain Eukaryota; kingdom Metazoa; phylum Chordata; class Mammalia; order Chiroptera; family Vespertilionidae; genus Myotis; species Myotis yumanensis. The sequence goes on along the minus strand of NW_027223755.1, from coordinate 113,408,366 downwards.
AGACCACCAACTTACACAATACACAAGAATAAACTCAAAATGGATAAAGGACTTAAATGTAAGTCAGGAAACCATAAAAATCCTAGAAGAAAATGTAGGCAGCAAAATATCAGACATCACATGGAGCAGAATTTTCACTGGTGACAACACCTCGGGCAAGAGAAACAAAGGAGAAAATAAACACATGGGACCACATCAAACAAAAAAGCTTCTGCTCAGGAAGGAAACCACCAACAAGGTGAAAAGGGAGCCCACTGTAGGGAGAACATACTTGGCAATTATACATCTGATAAGGGTTAGTTTCCAAAATACATTAAAACATCTACAACTCAGCCCAGGAAGACAGACAATACAATTAAAAACTGGGCAAAGGACCTGAATAGACACTTTGGCTATCAATAAATCAACAAGCAATAAGTACTGGTGAGAATGAAGAGAAAAGGGAATCCTCGTACACTGCTGGTGGGACTGCAGACTGGTGCAGCCATTAGGAAAACAGTGTGGAGTTTCCTCAAAAAATTAAAAATGGGTCTGCCATTTAACTCAGTGATCCCACTTCCAGGAATATATCCTTAGAAACCTGAAACACTCATCAGAAAGAATATATGCACCCCTGTGTTCATAGCAGCATTATTTACAATAGCTAAGATCTGGAAACAGCCCAAGTGTCCATCAGTAGATGAGTGGATAAGAAAGCTGTGGTACAGTTACACCCAGGAAACTATGCAGCAGTAAAAAAGAAGGATCTCTTACCCTGTGAGACAGCATGGAGGGACCTGGAGAGTATCATGGTAAGTGAAATAAGCAAATCAGAGAAAGACAAATATCACATGATCTCACTCATATGTAGAATCTAATGAACAAAATAAACTGACAAACAAAATACATCCAGAGACATGGAAACATGAAACAGACTAATAATTCTCAGAGGGAAGGGGATGGGGAGACAGGAAGAGATTAAACAAAGAACTTATATGCATACTAGAGGCCTGGTGTACGAAATTTGTGCTCTCGGGGGGCAGGGGACAGATCCCTCAGCCCAACCTGCGCCCTCTTGCAGTCCTGGAGCCTTTAGGGGATCTTGAGTGGGCCTAAGCCGGCAGGTGGACATCCTTAGTGCTGCCACAGAGCGGAAGAGGCTGCCGTCACTGCCACTGCGCTCACCAGCTCTGAGCCCGGCGTCTGGCTGAGCGGAGCTCCCCCTGTGGGAGAGTACTGACCACCAGGGGGCAGCTTATGCCTTGAGCGTCTTCCCCCTGGTGGCCAATGCGTGTCATAGAGAACGGTTCTTCCACCATCGGGCTGAAACTGGCTCTCCGATATCCCCAAGGGGTCCTGGATTGCAAGAGGGCACAGGCCAGGCTGAGGGACCCAACTGGTGCACAATTGGGGCCAGGGAGGGACCGTAGGAGGGCTCCAGGGCATGTCCAACCTGTCTCGCTTAGTCCCGATTGGCCGGACCCCAGCAGCAAGTTAACCTGGTTGCAGCGTCTGCCCCCTGGTGGTCAGTGCACATTATAGCAACTGGTCGACTGTCTGCCCCCCTGGTGGTCAGTGCACGTCATAGCAAGTGGTTGAGCGGCCTTAGCATATCGTTAGCATATTATGCTTTGATTGGTTGAATGGCCAACTGGATACTTAGCATATTAGGCTTTTATTATATAGGACTAGAGGCCCAGTGCACAAAAATTTGTGCACTCGGGGGGGAAGGGGAGGTCCCTCAGCCTGGCCTGTGCCCTCTCACAGTCTGGGACCCCTCAGGAGATAACGACCTGCTGGCTTAGGCCTGCTCCTGGGTGGCAGAGGGCAGGCCCAATCCCTAGGTGCAGCCCCTGGTCGGGCTCAGAGCAGGGCCAATCAGGGGGTTGGGGTGCTGCCCCCTGTCATGCACAGAGCAGGGCGGATTGGGAGGCTGAGATGCCACCCTCAGTCACGCTCAGGGTAGGGCTGATTGGGGGGTTGGGGCACTGCTCCCTGTCACACTCAAGGCAGGGTCAATGGGGAGGTTGCGGCACCACCCCGTCACGCACAGAGCAGGGCCCATCAGGGGGTTGGGGAGCTCCCCCCTGTCACGCACAGAGTAGGGCCAATAGGGGAGTTAGGGCACTGCCCCCTGTCACACACAGAGCCACAGGGTGATCAGGGGGTTGGGGAGCTCCCCCCTGTCACGCACAGAGCAGGGCCGATAGGGGAGTTAGGGCACCGCCCCCTGTCACACACACAGCAGGGCAGATCAGGGGGTTGGGGCGCCGCCCTCTATCACCCACAGAGCACGGCCAATCAGGGGGTTGGGGCGCAGCCACTGTCACACTCAGGGCAGGGCCGATGGGGAGGTTATGGCTCTACCCTGTCACACACAGAGGCAGGGCCTGTGGGGCGGGGGGGGGGAGGGTTGGGGCGCTGCACCCTGTCACACACAGAGCCACAGGGCAATCAGGGGATTGGGTCGCCTTCCCCTGTCATGAACAGAGCAGGGCGGATAGGGAGGTTGTGGCCCCGCACCCTGTCACACTCAGAGCCGCAGGGCGATCAGGGGGTTTGGGCGTGCCCCCTGTCACACTGATCTGGTGCCAGGAGGCCTCGCTGCTCCGCTGATCCCGGTGCTGGGAGGCATATTACCCTTTTACTATATAGGATAGAGGCCTGGTGCATGGGTAGGGGCTGGCTGGTTTGCCCTGAAGGGTGTCCTGGATCAGGGTGGGGGTCCCCACTGGGGTGCCTGGCCAGTCTGGGTGAGGGGCTGAGGGCTGCTTTCAGGCTGGCGGTTGTTGATTGAAGCTCCCAACCACTCTTTTTTTTTCTCTTTTTTAAATTTTATTCTGGGCCAGCTTTAGCTCTGGCTCTAGCTCTGAGGCTTCCGCTGGTTTGTTTGCGTTCTATAATTGAAACAATGTATAACTCCAGCTCTCAGATCCCGGCCTTTTGTTTAGCTTCTATATTTGTTAGAATGTTTCAAACTGCCAGCTAAGAGGCCGGCAAGGCAGGCGGGGAACGTTGGAGTCCTCCTTCACTGAAGCAAGCAAGCCTCATGTTCGCTTCCAGCTGCCTGGCTGCCGGCCGCCATCTTGGCTGACAGTTAATTTGCATATACTCACTGATTAGCCAATGAAAAGGGTAGTGGTCTTACGCTAATTACCATGTTTCTCTTTTATTAGTGTAGATATGCATAGCCCATGGACACAGATAATAGTGTGATGTAGGCCTGGGGAGTGGGGCAGGAGTGGAGAGGAGGGGGTCAAGGAGCTTATTCTTGTACATGATATAAGAAAGTGGTTTTTTCATATATCTGTCCATTTATTGAAGAGACAGTCTTTACCTCATTGCATGTTCTTACCTCCTTTTTCATATATTAATTGGCCATAAAGGTGTGGGTTTATTTCTGGGCTCTATTTTGTTCTATTGATCTGTATATCTATTTTATGCCAGTACTATGCTGTTTTGGTTCCTATGGCCTTGTAGTGTAGTTTGATATCAGGTAATGTGATTCCTCCAATTTTGTTCTTCTTTCTCAAGATTGTTATGACTATTTGGGGTCTTTTGGGATCCCATATAAATTTTAGGATTATTTGTGCTAGTTTTGTGAAAAATGCCATTGGTATTTTGATAGGAACTGCTTTGAATGTATAGATTGCTTTGGGTAGTATGACATTTTAATGGTACTTCTTCCTATTCATGAGCAGTTATGCTTCCATTTATTTGTGTCATCAATTTCTTCATTGTCTTAACAATGTTTTCCAAGTACATGGCTTTCACCTCTGTGGTAAAATTTATTTTTTATTTTTATTTTTATTTTTTAAAATATATTTTATTGATTTTTTTACAGAGAGGAAGGGAGAGGGAGAGTTAGAAACATCGATGAGAGAGACACATCAATCAGCTGCTTTCTGCACACCTCCTACTGGGGATATGCCCGCAACCCAGGTACATGCCCTTGACCGGTATCGAACCTGGGACCCTTCAGTCTGCAGGCCGACGCTCTCTCCACTGAGCCAAACCGGTTAGGGTGTAAAATTTATTTTTTGATGCAAATGTTGTGTCCTGCTTCTTTACTGAATTTATTGTCAGCTCTAACCGTGTCTCAGTGGGGTCTTTAGGGCTCGCTTTCTATAGCTGTGTCATCTGCGAATGATCGTTTCACTTCTTTTCCAAAGCAGCAGGGCTTTACGTACCTCATCTCACTCATCCCTTCCCCTGGCTGTGACATTGTGCCTCCAGCACAGAAGCTGGACTCGGGAGGGAAGTCAGCTTGCCCTCCAGGAGGCCCGTGGCAGAGCTGGCATTTGACCCAGGCCAGCATCACCACTGTCTGGCCCCAGCCCTGGCCAGTGCCAGACAGTAACCTCCCTTTTCTGTTTCAGGCCCTGAAGCGCCAAAGCCTGTTGGGTCTTTCCTTCTTTAACAGCATCTTGGCCCATGGGGATCTGCGCAACAACAGGCTCAACCAGCTGTCTGTCAACCTGTGGCACCTGGTCCAGAGGCATGGCTATGCGGACACCAGGACCATGGTGAGACTCAAGGGGGCCCCCACCCCCCTGGGGTCCGGGGGGTGTGGTGAGCTACCTGAGCCTCCTGGCCAGAGCATGGCTGGTGCAGCACAGCATCGGGGCCAGGAGCCCTGCTTCCCCTCCTAGAGGTGCTAGGCCCCAGATCTCTGCAGGGTCCTTTTCTTGCTCTACAAAATATAACAACATTGAAAGTTTATTCCCTCTGAATAAAAACTACACATATTAAAAGATCAGTCATTCATGTTCAAATCCAAATGGATTTGAGGGCAGTTGGTAACCCAGGAGGTTTTATGTAAAGACTAGAGGCCTGGTGCACGAAATTTGTGCATGGGGGGTCAGGATGGGAGGTAGTCCCTCAGCCCGCCTGCACCCTCTCGCAATCCAGGACCACTGGCTCCTAACTGCTCGCCTGCCTGCTTGATTGCCCCTAACCACTTGCCTACCTGATCGCTTCTAACCACTCACCTGCCTGCCTGGTTGTCCCTAACCACCTCTGCCTGCCTGTCTGATCACCCCTAGCCACTCGCCTGCCTGCCTGATCATCCCTAACTGCCTCTGCCTGCCTGCCTGATTGCCCCTAACCACTCCCTGGGGGGTGGGGCCAGCCTGGGCAAGGGGCCGTGGTGTTCTGGTCTCTGGTCGTTCCACTGTTTTGGTTGCTGGGCTTTTATTATATAGGATATTGCTGGTTTCTTTTCCTCCTTTGTCCTCCAAAGACTTGATCTGTCCTCTGCTAAGAAAAAATTAGAAGGTCCCAGCATGGCTGGTTTGTTGCAGCCTTGGCTCCGAGGATAGGGAATTATGAACAGAAAGATGAGTCCTTCCTTTTCCTCCCAGGTGAAAACTCTGGAGTACATCAAGAAGCAAGGGGAACAACCAGACATGACTCATCTGACTGAGCTGGCCCTTAGGCTTCCTTTGCAAACAAGGACCTGATTTTGCCCCAGGGGCTCTGGTGCCAAATCCAGAAAACACCTGCTTTTTACTTTCTTTTTACATAGACAGTTGGCTTAAGCTTTGGCCTCTACCCAGGTTATTCTGAAGAAGTGGCATTGTAAGAGCATTAAATCCCATCTTGTTCACTGAGTGGCAGGATACAAGTAACATCTTTCTTTTCGGGGGGTGGGGTGTCTTTTTTTTTTAAATTGGAAAAAGAACCTTAAAAGAGGCACTGTTTGCTCTCCCTAATTTGAGTTTGTAATTAAACGTTGCCTACAGAACCCTGGAGGATTTATAAAAGGCAGGCTCAAAAAAGATTTTTCTATCAAAAAGCAGCTCTTGATTGGATTTTGAACATGTTCTGTAATAATGGAATAAACCTCCTGAAGGGATATTTATGTTCATGGCTGTTCATTTCATTACTTCTGATTCTCTTCATCCAGAAGGAGAATGTTTCTGAACATATTGCCTAGTTTGCTGTGCAGCCATAATTCTAAATAGCATGTGATTGAATCAATAAGAGTATTAATATTGATTGGCTGTTGAAGAGAATGCATCAAAGTTGTAGATTAAAAGCACCCAAATTATTGTGCTGGACATTTGTCTCCACCCTGTGAAATGCATGATTACAATTCACACAGCCAATCTCAGTAAAAGTGACTAAGATAATTTTAAAAATAAATTTATATAAACTAATGTTTTAACAGTTCACTACAAGAACATACTGTAGATTTTTTGGCTAATAGTTGCATCTCCACCCACAAGGACTTCTGATGAGAAATGGCGTCCACTAAACAGCAGGTACCAAAGAATGCCCTTCATGGAACAAAATACACAGAAATTCAGAGCATGTTGCATCGCCCAAACACCCCCAAGTGGCCTTTATTTCGCAAAATTATTTCCAATACCACTTTTACTACGATACTATTTAAATGAAAAAATTCACAAAATCACAAATTATGTGCCTAAAAAAGTTACTTCTACGTTGAGGCTGTACACTTCAAACAGAATTAATTACAAAACCTGAGTAGGTGGATCATACATACACCAGAGCTACTGTCATGTGGCCTGGCCCAGCAAAGCTGATTTCTACACCCAAGAATATATTTTCCATTGATTTTTTTTTTTTAGAGCATGGAATGGACAGAGAGGGAGGGGAGGGGAGTGGGGGAGAGACATAGATTGGTTGCCTTCTGCATGCTCCCCAACCGGGCCAGGGATGGAACCTAAAATCCAAGTACCTGGCCTTGACCTGACATCAAACCCGTGACCTTTCGATGCACAGGCCGATGCTCTAACCACTTAGCAGCACTGGCCAGGGCAGAGTTGTAGGGCTCCTGACCTGGCCAATGCTTGCTCGCCAGAGCCCTAGCAGGCCTGCCTTACCTCTGCCCCTACTCCTCCCACCAGCATCCGTCCTCACTGCTCTTGGCTGGCTGGCCTAAGGAGAACCTTCCTCTGTGTCAGGGGCCACAGGGTTTCCATCTTCCTCTGGAATGTTCTAGTTTCTTGATGAGCTGCCTGGAATTGCTATGGCCATCCCTCCACCGATCTGAGGAGCCACTGATGGAGCAGGGAGGAAAGAACGGTTCTCTGGTGAGATGCTGGGTCAACCCCTCTATCAGGACTTCCTGCCATCGGAGACGGACTCTCCTGGCCATGTAGGCCTGCCTGAATGGTGTGTGCAGGAGGCATGCAGCCAAATGATGTGAAAATGTCCCGATCAGGACCTGTATTTTAGAAAGCAAAATTCTAGCTGAATGGGGAGAAGGTGGTCACATCACTTGGGTCTCTGTACCTAGGGTTCTGAGACTGGCTGTGGAGTTCAGGCTGGGACATGGTCCCCACAGTGCGTGGGGCAGCCACACCTGCTTGGTGGCAATTCAGATACTTACTTGCCTGCAGCTACTCTGAGACAGGAAAGGAAAGTGAGCTTGTTATTCTGTTTATCACTAACCACTTCCTGTCTGAGATTTAGACATGTAATAGACTTCTGTTCCTTCGATCAGGTCTTTTTATCCCCAGTGAGTATTCTGGGAGAAATTCCCAGAGGGGGACATCCAGAGCAGTGAATGTAGGGCTTGAGGTACAAAAGTACACTTGGCACTTAGTGGCTGGGTGACCCTGGACAATGTTATTACTTCATCCCTGAACCTCAGTTTCCTCATCTATTAAGATGGGGATAAAAACAGCACCTATTGCATAGTTAAAATTAAATACCTCAATGCAAGTAAGACATATTAGTATGTGTCTGGCACATCTAAGTCTTCAACAAACAGCTATTATTTATACACAGTGGTGTCTTCAATCAGGGACGGAAGGCTTAGTACAGAAAATAGTGGATTTTGGCCACTCGCATGTTTTCTCAGCTCCTGAACCATGTACTGCCCCCACCCAGGCCGTCCAGCAAATCCAGTCTTCCTTAACCTTCGCAGGAGCTGGTCAGAGGCTCTCATCTGCGTAACTGAGTAACAAAAGCAATTTTGACTCAGGAGACAAGACAGTAGAGTTTAATCTTCAAACTTGATGGACTTGGAAGCGTTCCTGTCGATATAGAAGACTTTGTTTGGGGCGGTGAAGCCAAGGCCCGTGCGCCTGCCATGCTTCCAGCTCAGGGCCCGCGTGTAGTCCTGCTGCAGGCTCTGCTGCAGGCTGCTGGCCGCCGTCCTGTCCAGCGCCATGTTAGGCCTCCTGGTCGTGTCAGGGGTGCGGCCAAAGGAAGGGGACAGATTTTTAAAGCCGCCCATAAGTTTGAGAAATTTCAGCTTCTGTTCCTTGTTTTCAAAACCAGCAGTATCCCACTGGCCAAACTGAGTGCCCTGTGTTAAGAGAAAAAAGGTGCTATTTTCCTCATTTCCAAAGCCCTTTCCCTTCCTGAACCATCTCCCCAGGGAGGACCCAGCTGACTGAGTGCTTGTTCTGTACCAGACACTTGCTCCATCTGCACTCAGGAATACTGCTGCTTCTCCCACTTCCCTGATACGTTTGCAGCTTAAGTAGGACACAAGCCTAATCAGTGACCCCACTAGAATCCCATCTCACGTCTGGCCAGCACCAGAGAGCACCTTTCACGCGCCAAGCTGCCTGCCCACTTTACTCCTCCCCTAATTCATGGCCAATAGCCTGGCACACATCACCTCCAGCACACCTCACCTCACCACCTGGCCACCCATCCATCCACCAGCCCAAGGTTATTGTCAGTTAGAGGAGGAGGAGGAGGAGGAGTAGGGCAAGTGGCAATGTGAAATGCATTTCTATTCGCAGAAGCACCCAATTTGTAGCAGAAAGGGAGTGGAGGCTCGGAGAAGTAAAGGGTCACACAGCCAAGTCAGAGGCTAAGCCAGACCCTGAACTTAGGGCTCACGATTCCTGTCCAGAGCACCCCACCACCCATGCACAAATCACTCACTTTCACCCTTCAGAGCAGTGACCTAAGAAAAGAAGCCCTTCCTTTCTGAGTCTGTGGAGAGGCAAGAACTCAGCTCCCCAAGAAAAGGACTCTGAAGCCATGTGTCCCAGAGTCAGGAAGGAAATGAACCCAGGACAGTTCTGAGGCAGGGGGTTGGGGTCTCCTCACTCAGTTCCTCACGCTGCCAGGAGGGGAGGGCTCAGGACACTGACGGACTACCTCAAAGAGCGCTGGCATCACACTTACTGTCCACGTCTGGGTTCCAGAGGCTTCCGTTTTGCCTGACTCACGATCAATTTCTTCCTGCAAGGCTTTTCGCCTCACCTGAGCAAGGGGGAGGAAAGATAAAAAGAAATGAGACACAGAAGTTATCCTTTGAGCTTAAAACCCAGAACAAAGGTGGGGCAGAGGGACTGGAGGGTGACAGGAGAGCACAGCTTTACTCAGCTGCAACTTGGAGAAGGCATTTGTCTGAAGGAGCTCTGAGCATCTTAAGGATTGTGATCCCTGAGCCTGAAAGCAGGCAGGCCTCACTTCTCCTTGCTGAGCCTTTCCTTAAAAATGAATTTCTAAGAGGCAGATCCAAGAAGGTGGCATAGGAGGACACTGAGCTGCCCTCTCAAGGTCACATGGGATGTCCAGTACACTAGAGCAATTCCTCCTGAGGGCCAACTGCGCAGCTTCTGCACCGCAATCAAGAGAGACTGCAGAGAATGCTGGGAACCGAGCGCGCTCTTGGGAGCTGGGGAGCTCTCCAGGACCGGAGGAACGGTGAGAGTCACTGTTTACATTTCCCCTTCACATGATGGTGGGAGCTCTTTCCAGGGTCTTGGGTTTACCTGCAGGGCAACAGTAGTGCAAACCCAGCCACCCCACCTGGACTAGCGCCACCACCTGGAGATTAATCCAGCAGGCACATCAGGGTGCTGCATGCTCCCACTGGGTGTGTGCCGAGCTTGCCGCCTGGAGAGAGTACAGAGCTAGTAGGGCTGTCATGTGCATACCCAAGCAACCCTGCTGAGACCCAGCTTGTGCAACAGACAACAAAAGCAACAGGAAGCACCTTATGGACACCTGGATACCAAGCAGGCCACCCAGGTAACCAGGGCAAAGAGGCAGGCAAACACCAGGATGCCTCCCTCACCAGAAATCCACACCTGGCCAGGCAGCACACCAGGCCCTGAGCACACCCAACCAGATGACCAGCAGCCTGCCAAACAGCCCAGCACACAGTCTACCCAGAGGCCACTTTAAAAAAATATATATGGTTTTACTGATTTTCAGAGAGAGAGGGAGAGAGAGAAACATCAATGTGAGAAACATCAATCAGTTGTCTCCTACATGCCCCCTACTGGGGATCAAGCCAGCAACCCAGGCATGTGCCCTGACCAGTAATCAAACTCGTGACACTTCGGTGCATGGGACCATGTCCAACCAACTGAACCACACTGGCCAGGGCCAGAGGCCACTTTTTCAAGATTGGGAGAAATAGCTATTTCATCTAATTCATAGGAATAAACACAGAAAGTCAGGTAAAATGGGGAGATATAGTAGGTCCGCGCAACGTAGCGCAGTCCCACCTACATAAGCACCTATGTCACTTACATGGAGCACATACACAGCAGTAATTAAAACAGTAAAAACATTTTAAAAGAAAGATAACAATTCCTGACATTTACTTGTGGTAAACAAATAATAAAAAACATAAAGCACATACGTACATACGTCAAAATGACGGAACTTTTTTTTTAGTAAATAAACTAGAGGCCCGGTTCACAAAAATTTGTGCACTGGGGGGGGGGGGGGGGGGGGTCGTCGTCCCTCAGCCCGGCCTGTGCCCTCACAGTCTGGGACCACCTGCTGGCTAAGGCCCACTCCCCAGGGGATTAGGCCTAAGCTGGCAATCAGACATCCCTCTGGCAGCCCGGGACCCCTCGGGGGATGACCACCTGCTGGCTTGGGCCTGCTCCCCGGGGGATCGGGCCTAAGCTGGCAATCAGACATCCCTCTTGCAGCCCGGGAGCCCTTGGGGGATGTCCACTTGCCAGCGGGGAGCAGGCCTAAGCTGCAGTCGGACATCCTTAGTGCTGCTGAGGAGGTGGTAGAGGATCCCACCATCACTGCTGTGCTGACAGCTGTCAGCCTGGCTTGTGGCTGAGCAGAGCTCACCCTGTGGGAGAGCACTGACCATCAGGGGGAAGCTCCTGCATTGAGCATCTGCCCCCTGGTGGTTAGTGTGTGTCATAGTGACCAGTCATTCCCAGTCGTTCTGCTGTTAAGGTCAATTTGCATATTGCCCTTTTATTATATAGGATAGAGGCCTGGTGCACGGGTGGGGACCAGCTGGTTTGCCCTGAAGGGTGTCCCGGATCAAGGTGGGGGTCCTGCTGGGGTGCCTGGCCAGCCTGGGTAAGGGGCTGAGGGCCGTTTTCAGACTGGCCACACCCCCTTCAGGGAGGGGGGTCCTGCTGGGGTGCCTGGCCAGCCTGGTTGAGGGGCTGATGGCTGTTTGCAGGTTGGCCACACCCTCTTCAGGGTGGGGGTCCCCGCTGGGGTGCCTGGCCAGCCTGGGTGAGGGGCTGATGGCTGTTTGCAGGTTGGCCACACCCTCTTCAGGGTGGGGGTCCCCGCTGGTGTAACTGGCCACCCTGGGTGAGGGGCTGAGGGCCGTTTTCAGGTTGGCCACACCTCCTTCAGGGTGGGGGGTCCTGCTGGGGTGCCTGGCCAGCCTGGGTGAGGGGCTGATGGTTGTTTGCAGGCTGGCCAAGCCCCCCAGTGGGGACCCTCACCCCATGAGGGTGTGGCCATCCTGGGTGAGAGGCTGATGGCTGTTTGCAGGCTCCCAGTGGAGGCTGGCTGGAAGCAGGTAGCTGGGACTTATTTATCTTCTATAATTGAAACTTTGTTGCCTTGAGCGGAGGCCACAGCCGGCCAGGGCAGGCGGGAAGCTTGGCTTCCTCCATCGCTGGGGCAACCAAGCCTCCTGCTTGCTCCATCTTGGTTGGGTTAATTTGCATATAGTTGCTGATTGGCTGGTGGGCATGACTTGGGGCATAACGGTGGTGCGGTCAATTTGCATGTTTCTCTTTTATTAGATTAGATGGGAGATGGTGATGTAACCCGAGGTCTGCCTGTATAAGAATATGCCCCAAATGAAAGAATGAGAAAGATGCTAATAAAATGGAGATAAGTAATTTGCCTGATAAAGAATTCAAAAACCTTTGGCTGGTGTGGCTCAGTAGTGTGTTGACCCACGCACTGAATGGTCAGGGGTTCAATTCCCAGTCAAGGGCATGTACCTGGTTTGCACATTCATCCCTGGCCCCAGTCGGGGTACATTCAGGAGGCAACTGATTGATGTATCTCTTACATTTATATTTGTATTTATATAATATCTATCTCATGGTAACCACAAACCAAAAACCTAAAAAAAATACTGGAAAAAAAAATGAAGAGAAAGGAACCCAAATAAAACACTGAATTAAACCAGCAAATCAAAGGCAATCAAGAGAGAAACTAGAGAACAAAAACAACCAAAAAAACGGCAATAAGCACACACCTATCAATAATTATGCTAAGTGCAAGTGGACTAAAAGCTCCAACGAAAAGACAGGAGGCAGCAGAAGGGATACGAAAACAAGATACATCTACTGAGTATATACCCACTGCAAGGGACTCCCTTTAGACTGAAAGACACAGACTGAAAGTGAAGGCATGGAAAAGGATATTCCGTGAGAGTAGGAAAAGAAAGCTGGGATAGCAATACTCATATCAAACAAAATAGACTTCACAACAAATAATGTAAAAAAGACAAGCCCCTGGCCTGACCAGGTGGCTCAATTGCTTGGAACATCTGGTATTGTGATTCCGCCAACTTTGTTCTTTCCAAAGATTGAAGCGGCTATTCCTGGTCTTTTTTGGTTCCACATGTATTTTTGGAGTGTTTGTTCTCAATCTGTGAAGTATGCCAATGGTATTTTAATAGGGATTGCATTGAATTTATGGATTGCTTTGGGTAGTATGGAGATTTTAATAATGTTGATTCTACCAATCCATGAACATGGTATATTGCTCCATTTGTTGATATCTTCCTCTATCTCTTTTCAGTGTCATGTAGTTTTCTAAGTACAGTATTTTAACTCCTTGGTTAAGTTTTCTCCTAAGTATCTTAATATTTTTATTGCAACAGTAAATGGGATTTGTTTTTAAGTTTCTCTTTCTGAGAGTTCATTATTGGTGTATAAAAATGCCATAGATTTCTGGGTGTTAATTTTGTATCCTGCTACATTGCCTAATTCATTTATTAAATCTAGTTTTTTGTTTTTTTCCTTGTTAAAAACTTTACTGTTTAAAGTATTACATATAGTATTACATGTCTCCCTTTTCCCCCATTGACCTCTCCCCGGCCTCCCCCACCGCTCCCCGACATGCCCTCACACCCTAGTGTCTGTGTCCATTGGTTATGCTTATATACATGCATACAAAGTCCTTTGGTTGAGCTCTTACCCCCCGCCCCCACCCCTCCACCACCACCTCCCCTGCCTTCTCTTTGAAGTTTGACAGTTGTTTGATGCTTCTCTGTCTCTGGATCTATTTTTGTTCATCAGTTTATGTTGTTCATTATATTGCACAAATGAGTAAGATCATGTAATACTTATTTTTCTCCATCTGGGTTATTTCACTTAGCATAATGCTCTCTGTCCATGCTGTAGCAAACGGTAAGAATTCCTTCTTTTTTTATAGCAGTGTATTATTCCATTGTGTAGATGTACAACAGTTTTTTAATCCATTCATCTGCTGATGGGCACTTAGACTGTTTCCAAATCTTAGCTATGGTGAATTGTGCTGCTATGAACATAGGGGTACATATGTCCTTTCTGATGGGTATTTCTGGTTTCTTGGGATATATTCCTAGAAGTGGAATCACTGGGTCAAATGGGAGTTCCATTTTCAGTTTTTTGAGGAAACTCCAATTCATAATTAAATGTCCAAAAAAAAAAAATGTCCTGGTAAAGAAGGCTTCACAGGTGAATTCTACCAACCATTTAAGAAAGAATTAATACCTATCCTTCTCAAACTATTCTAAAAAACTGAAGAGGAGAGAAAGCTCCCAAACTCATATTATAAGACCAGCATTACCCTGATACCAAAACCAAAGATACTAAAACAAAAAGGAATTACAAGGCCAATATCTGGATGAACATAGATGCAAAAACCCTCAACATGTTATTAACCAATGTCCCCCATTTTAATTAAATAAATTCAATTTAAAAAGATGAATGAGCCTAGAAAAAGAAGTCACTTTATTTTTAATAACATCTTCATTCTTTTATCTAAAAAAAATCCTCAACAAAATATTAGCAAACTAAATTCAGCAATACATTAATAACATCATATACAACGATCAAATGGGATTCATTCTAAGCATACAAGGGTGGTACAATTACTGTGATATGCCAGATATACAATGAAAAATAAATGTCATGATCATATCGATAGATAAGTAAAAACATTTGGCAAAATTCAATACCCATTTATGATAAAAACTCTCATCAAAATAGGGAGGGAGGGAGTAGATCTCAGCAAAATAAAGGTGACATATGAGAACCCACAGGGAATGTCACACTTAAAGGGGAAAACCAGAAATCTTTTTCTTTCAGATCAGGAAGAAGACAGGAACACCCAGGTTCCTCACTTTTAGTCAATATAGTATATGAAGTCCTAGCATGGCAATCAGACAGAAGAAAGAAATAAAAGACTTCTAAGTAAAAAAGAAGTAAAACTGTCGCTATTTTCAGATAACAAGATGTTATATAGAGAGATCCCTAAAGATTCCATTAAAAAATTACTAGAACTGCACTGGCCGGGTGGCCTCAGTTACCTGGAACATCATCCTGTACACCAAAAGGTAGCAGGTTTGATTCCCAGTCAGGGTACATACCTAGGTTGTGGGTTTGATCCCCAGTTAGGGCGAGTATGGGAGGTAACTGATGTTTCTCTCTCACAATGGTGTTCTTTCTCTCCCCTGCCCTCACTCTCCCTCTCTCTCTAAATCAAGAAACATATCTTCAGATGAAGATAGAAAAAAAACAACTATTAGAATTAATAAATGAATTCAGTACAGTTGCAGGAAGCAAAATCAGTATTCAGAAAGCTGTGCATTTTTATAACACTAATAATGAAATATCAGAAAATTAAGAAAAGAATCCCATCTAAATTGCATAAAAATAATTACCTAAGAATAAATTTAAACAAGGGGGTAAAAGCTATGTACTTTGAAAACTTTAAGGCATTGATAAAAGAAATTGAAGACACATAGGAAAGAATATACTATGCTCATGAACGAGAACACTTCATATTGTTTAAATGTGCATATCACACAAAACAATCTATAAAGTCAAAGCAATTCCTATCAAAATAGTCCAGAAATAAACCCATGCCTTTATGGCCAATTATTATTTAACAAAGGAGGCTGGGATAGAGATAATCTAGTCAATAAATGGTGCTGGGAAAAATTAGACAGATATGTGCAAAAAACTGGAAACTAGACTACCTTCTTACACTATACCCAAGAATAAAATTAATAAAGAATTAGACTTAAATGCCAGACTTGAAATCATAAAAATACCAGGAAAAACACAAGCAGCAAAATTTCAGATATTTCTCAGAGAAATATTTTTCTTCTATCACCTCAGGCAAGAGAAACAAAAGAAAAGAAAAAAATAAACAAATGGGACTA
This sequence comes from Myotis yumanensis, assembly GCF_028538775.1. Classification (NCBI taxonomy): domain Eukaryota; kingdom Metazoa; phylum Chordata; class Mammalia; order Chiroptera; family Vespertilionidae; genus Myotis; species Myotis yumanensis. The sequence goes on along the minus strand of NW_027223755.1, from coordinate 113,392,774 downwards.
TATTAAACAAAAAAGCTTTTGCACAGCAAAGGAAACAATTAACAAAATGAATAGACAACCCACTGAATGGGAGGACATATTCGCCAATGATACACCTGATAAGGAGTTAATATCCAAAATTTATAAAAACTTATACAACTAAACACCAGAAAAACAAACAATGCAATTAAAAAATGGGCAAAGGATCTGAAGACACTTCTCCAAAGAGGACATACAGATGGTCAAGAGACACATGAAAAGATGCTAAATGTCATTTATTAGAGAAATGAAAACTAAAACTACAACGAGAATGGCTACTATCAATAAATCAACAAACAACAAGTGTTGGCCAGGATGTGGAGAAAAGGAAACCCTAGTGCACTGTTGGTGAAAAGGCAGATTGGTGCAGCCACTGTGGAAAACAGTATGGAGTTACCTCAAAAAAGTTAAAAACTACCTTATAACCCAGCTATTCCACTTCTGGAAATGTATCTGAAGAAACCTGAAACACTAATTCAAAATAATATATGCACCCCTATGTTCATTGCAGTGTTATTTACAACTAGAGGCCCGGTGCACAAAAATTCGTGCACTTGGGGAGGCGGGGTGTCCCTCAGCCCAGCCAGTGCCCACTGGCAGCCCAGGACCCCTAGGGGGGTGTCTAATGGCTTAGGCCCTAAGCCATTAGTCAGACATCCTTAGTGCTGCCACAGAGGCAGGAGAGGCTCCCGCCACCCCTGCTGTGCTGGCCAGCCATGAGCCTGCTTCTGGCTGAGCGGCACTCCCCCTGTGGAAGCACACTGACCACCAGGGGGACAGCTCCTGTGTTAAGCGTCTGCCCCCTGGTGGTCAGTGCGTGACATAGCCACCAGTCATTCCTGGTCGTTCTGTCTTTAGGGTCAATTTGCATATTACCCTTTTATTATATAGGACAGCCAAGATTTAGAAGCAGCCCAAGTGCCCATCAGTAAATGAGTGGATAAAAATGTTGTGAAATATTTACACAATGGATACTACTTGACCATAAAAAAGAAGGAAATTTTACCCTTTGTGAATGAGTGGGTGGACCTGGAGAGCATTATGCTGACAGAAATAAGCCAGTCAGAGAAAGACAAGTACCATACGATCTCACTCATATGTGGAATCTAATGAACAAAATAAACTGATGAACAAAATAGAAACACTCATTTTGAGAGAGGTTACTGGGCCGGGTGAAAAATGGGAAGGGATTAATAAAAATAACAACACAAAAAACAACTCATGGACACACACAACAATATGGTGATTACCAGAGGGAAGGGGGATCAGGGAAGGTAGAAGAGGGTATAGTGGGAATAAATGGTGACACAAAGAGACTTGACTTCGAGTATTGAATACACAACACAATATACAGATGATGTATTATGGAACTGTACACCTAAAACCTGTGTAATTTTATTAACCAATGTCACCCTAATCAATTTATTAAAAAATAATGGGCAGAAGACCTGAATAGACACTTCTCCAAAGAGGACATATGGACATAGTGATATTGCAAATTAAATGCAATCATTAGGGAAATGCAAATTAAAACCACAATGGGCCGAACCGGTTTGGCTTAGTGGATAGAGTGTCAGCCTGCGGACTCAAGGGTGCCAGGTTCGATTCCGGTCAAGGGCGTGTACCTTGGTTGTGGGCACATCCTCAGTGGGGGGAGTGCAGGAGGCAGCTGATCGATGTTTCTAACTCTCTATCCCTCTCCCTTCTTCTCTGTAAAAGATCAATAAAATATATTAAAAAAAACAAAAAAAAAAAACAACCACAATGAGCTATTGCCTCACAAGTGCCAGAATGGCTACCATCAATAAATTAACAAACAGTTGTTGGTGAAAAATTAAAAATAGAACTATCTCGCCCTACCCAGTATGGCTCAGTGGATAGAGCATTGGCCCACGGATTGAAGGGTCTCAGGTTCAATCCCAAAGGCAGGTACCTCAGTTGCAGACTCGATTCCTGGCCCCGTAGGGGGTGTGTGGAGGGGGGAAATGTGCATGTGGGAGGCAACTAATTGATGTGTCTCTCTTATCCTGATGTTCCTCTCTCTCCATCTCTCCCCCTCCCTTCCACTCTCTCTAAAACAAATCAATGGAAAAATATCCTTGGGGGAGGATTAACAAAAAAAATAAATAAAAAATAAACAAAACTACCTTTGACCAACATTTCCACCTCTGGGTATAGGAAGAAATCCAAAACATTAATTTGAAAAGATATATGCACCCCTATATTCAATAGAGCATTATTTACAATAGCCAATATATGGAAGCCATGCAAATGCCCATCAACAGATGAGTGAAAAAAAAAAAAAAAAAAAAAAAAAAAGCTGGGTACAGTGTGGCCGGTGTGGCTCCATAGTTGAGTGTTGACCCATGAACCAGGAAGTCATAGTTCAATTCCAGGCTAGGGCACATGCCTGGGTTGCAGGCTCAATCCCCAGTGGGGGGTATGCAGGAGGCAGCCAATAGATGATTATCTCTCATATCATTGATGTTTCTTTCTCCCACTCCCTCTCTAAAGTCAATAAAAACATAAAAAATCCTATATAATAAAAGTGTAGTATGCAAATTGACTGCAACAGTGGACAGACTGGTTGGCGGGTGGGGGGTGGGGGGACAGGCGAGCAGGCGGCACCAGGCCAGCGGGCAGAGGGAGGGGACGGTGATGGAGCGCGGGCCTAAGCCATCAGTCGGACATCCCGAGGCCTCCCGGACTGCAAGAGGGCGCAGGCCGGGCTGAGGGACCACCCCCCCCACCCCTACCCCCACCTCCCAATTGCACGAATTTTCGTGCGCTAGGCCTCTAGTAAATAAATAAAAAGCTGGTCGGTGTGGCTCAGTTGGCTGAGTGTAGTTCCATGTACCAAAAGGTCATGCACTGAAAGGTCGCTGGTTAAATTCCTGGTCAGGGCCCATATCCAGGTTGAAGGTTTAATGCCCAGTTGAGGTGCATATGGAAGGTAACCGATCAATGTTTCTCTCACATTGATGTTTTCTCTCTCTTTCTCTCCCCCTCTCCCTTCCTCTCTAAAGTCAATAAAAATATATTTAATAATAAAAAAAAAGCTGGGTGCACCAGCCCACATGATGCACCTCCTGGCTTCAGTTTGGGAGCATTGAGAGAAGTGGTTCTGGTGTGGGCCAGCATCCATTCCTGTCTAGCCCCAATCTCCTGATAAGTAAGTGGGAGCTAGACTTTCTGGAATTGGGGTATTTCACAACCCTGGCAGTACAGCAAAGTACCACATAGACTTGGCCTTAGCTAGCGGTTCTCAACCTGTGGGTCGCGACCCCTGAAAATACATCCTGCATATCAGATATTTACATTATGATTCATAACAGTAGCAACATTACAGTTATGAAGTAGCAATGAAAACAATTTTATGGTTGGGGGTCACCACAACATGAGGAACTGTATTAAAGGGTCGCATTAGGAAGGTTGAGAACCACCCATTACTAACAAGGTGACTTAGGGCAGTCACTAACCTCACTGACCCTCATATAGGCGAAGACCAAAGGATGCTTCTCAAGGATGCTAGTCCTTTTCCCAGCCCTGGTTTTAGGTTCTCCCCATGCAGTGAGCACAGGGAGGAGAGCCTCACCCTGAGGCTCCGAATCACCAGCTGGCCCGCAGCCAGGCTGGCAGTGAGGGACTCCCACCACGACATGGAGAAGGCAGAGTTCCACGAATGGAAGGTGGGCCATGGAAGCTGGCCTGGCAGCCTTTGGAGTCGTGGGCGCTTCCGAGACCAGGACCTTGTGGCCTGATAGGAGGGGCGTGGCAAGACACATGGGAGAGGGATGAGGATGGGGCCATACCTGGTCTATGTGTGCCTCGTCCATGTTGCCTTTCTTCTCCAGCACCACCTCTAAGTCTGTGTCAGGCTCCTGCACAGGAGAGCAAAGGGAGTAAGAGTCAAGCATCTGCTGGCCTCTGCCCCAGTAGCCCTGCAGGGTGAGATCATGACAGAGTCCAGAAAAGACCCAAGATCCCAGCACCACCCCAAACCCCATCACCTACAGAATATCTGACACCTTTCTCTTCCATGATTCTCCCTTCAAAACCATGGCACTGACCTATTTGACAGATGAAGAAACTAAGGTTCTGAGAGGTGGAGTGACTATCATGAGGTCACCCCCACAGATCAGGGGCAGGGCTGACACTAACCTAGGACTCTCAACTCAGGCTAGGTGCATGACCTTTCCTGCCACAAGTCACCTGACCTCCCAGGGTGACACCAAACCAGTGAGAGGCCAAGGGCCCCATCTATGGTGTGTGTGTGTGTGGGAGGGGAGAGGGGGCACATAGCAAGGGCCAGGAAATGCAGAGGTGCGCTCAGGGTCCTGATGGGTGTGGGAAGTGGGGCTGCCAGCAAACACAAGCCTACTAAATTCTCCTGTATACCGCCCACCCCCACCCACAGATCCTGGCTGCTGCCTTCTCACCTGCCTAGAAAACCATGAGTGTCTAACTCCTGCTTCCCCACCCCCAACCTTGGTCCATCCCATAAGCAACTCAGGTGAGCTTTAAAAATTAAATCAGAATACGCTGTACACCTTAAACATACACAACTTTATGTCAACTATATCTTCTTTAAAAAAACCTCAGTCAGAATATGTCACCACTCCCCAAGACTCCTAGGGCTCCCAACTTACCTGCACAAAATCCAGAAGCCCTCACAGGTCTGTTCCCAGGGGACATCCTCGCTGGCTGCCTCTTTGACATGGCTGTGCTCACTGGCCTCAGCCTCTGAGGGACTCTGACGGTGAGACCTCAGGCCGGCCCCTTTCCCCTGGTCCTTTGTAATGACAACAGCCCTTCCCAATTGCACCTGGTAGAGCTGAGCACAGGCCCTACAGACACCTTCCTGCTGACCCAGCTCCCGGGGTTCGTCCTTCAGTCAGTATTAACGGAGCCCCTCCTCTTGGGCCAGACTCACTTCTCAGGAAGTCAGTTGCACATGTCAATAAATCCCTCTTCTGGCTTAAGTCAGTTTAAACAAGGTTCTGTCACTAAAAAGTTGAGTGCACGTGCGCATGCATATACACACACACACACACACACACACACACTCCCAACTTCCAGCCTGAAGGACAACCTACCTCCTTCCAAAGTTCTGCTACTTTGCTCTCCTTCCTCCTCTTCTTTTTCTTCCTCTTCAGAGCTGGCTCCTCAGTGCCTGGCTCCTCAGCCCTTTTAGTGGGCTTCATTTTCTTCTTCGCAGGGGCCTTGAGGCTGTCTCCTACTGGGATGTACTCTGAAGCCTCACCTTTGACTGGCTTCTTTGCACATCTTTTCCTAGGGCTGCTCTCCATGGACCTGGAGGGCTTGGGGTGGCCAAGGGAGGTGTCTTCCTCCTGGTGGGTTTCCGTTTTCTTCTTCTTGTTCACGTTGTGTTCCCTGGGGCCTCCCTGCTTCCTCTTCTGCCCCAAGGCTGCCCGTTGCTGGTCATCCTTTCCCACTGAGCATGCGTGCAGGGTGTCCCTGGCCGAGAAGGCTGCAACCTCCTGGGCCTTTCTCTCCTTCTTGTGTTTTTTGAGCTTTCTGCCAACTCTGGTCACTTCCTCGACCTGTCTGGGGTCCAGGGAGGTCTTCACCCTCACACCAGGAGACAGAGCCAAAGGCCATGAGGATTTCCTCTTCTTTTTCTTCTCCCCATTGAGGAACTTGGGTGGAGCGAGAGCCTGTGTCCTGGGGCTGGGAGACTTCTCTGTCTGCCTGGCACGGAATGTGGTCTCAGGTTCTAGGTGCTCCTCACAGACGGTGCTGTGCTCCTTCTTTTTCTTCTTCTTCTTCTTTTTCTTCACTAGAGAGATCTCAGGTGCCTGCCCCTGGATCACACTCTTCGTGGGTGATATGGCTGTGGTGGGACAGACCTCAGTGTTATAACTGCTACTGTTCAAAACCAAGTACTGAGCCTCTGGTTCTTTAACCACCACCTTCTTCTTCTTGTTTTTCTCTGGAAGTCGAAGGCCCAGGTCTCCTATGTGGGTCTTGGTGATCATTCCTGAAGAAGAAAGAAACGGTACAAGTTATCCCTACACCACGCCACCCTGTGTACAATTCACCTAGGTCTTGCCAAAAGTCATGTTTCTTTGCATGGATAGTCTGAAATGGTAGGGAATGGGAAAATGGGCATGATTCCCATAGAGCCTGGGCAAATATGACCAAAGAAATAGAATGGAGCCAAAATTCACTCAGCCTCAGGCTCAAATCCAAACCAATTACTTTAAGTCATTCGCCTATTCTCCCTGAGCTTTAATTCCCCATCTGGAAAATGGGGGGAATACCACTTCTCAAAGAGCTGTAGCAAAGAATAAAGAAAATAACCCAAGGAAAGTGCTTGCTACATTGTTGCTCTTTTTTCCTAACCCCCTTCTCCTCAAGTCTTTAAGCCTGGTCATTCAACAGAAATTTACCAACTGCTCTACCCTGTGCCTGCCAGAGGGTAGAACTGCAATCAAACCAGAAAAATCAGGCACTGCCTCCAAGGGCTCCCCTTTTATGGGTGAAGGGTATGGTAAAAAACCCTGAGGCCAGTCCTTGCCCATTCCCACCGCAGTGACTGTGAAAAAATTAACCCGTTAACTTGGTTCATCTAAACAGCTCTTCCGCTTTGTGTCTGGAAACAAATTCCCCCAACCTGCACTCCATTGACTTATTATCCCTATTACTTCCCTGTAACTAGTAATAAGAGCAGCAGCAAAGTATGGTGAGAAGAACTCCAGTTAGAGTTCAAGTGGTGACTCTGGTACTCTTGCCTCATAGCCAGTGGCTTCTTCAGGCCTGTTTCCCCATCCATAAAAGAGGGGTTGAACTAAATCGCGGTGGAGTGGGGGAGAATGAGGACATCCAGCCTGCAAGCTTGTTAATTTTCAAATAAATTTCTCACATTTAGTGACTGAAGGTGACACACAGCAACCTAGAGTTCCCAGCATTTGGGGGGGGGGGGGGGTGTAATGTCAAGGAGGTGCCTGTGAGAAGGGGCTGGAGCCCTCAACACATTTCAGCTTCTAGCTGGGCTATTTCTCTCTAATCAGCACCCAGTTCCTGCTGTTCCCTGGATAACCCAGAAGCCAGAAACAATGTGCCCTCACGGGGGGTTTGGACAGTGGGAGGGCAAGGCCAGGAGCTTCTCAGCTTGCGGCTCTCCGGCATCAGAGCCCAGGGCCTCGCACTGGACCTGCGCCCTGGTGCAGAGCTCAGGTGCATTTATAACGGCACCCTGAGCACCCAAGAGACGGGGCACACCCACTCATTCACTCCTGTCTTGTTTGCTGCTGCGCAGGCAGGCCTTTGCAGGTTCGGTTCCAGACCACTGTAATGAAGGGAGCAGCACCATAAAGCAAGCAGCAACCTTTTTGCTGGTGGAGGGTGTTGCCTTCAATTTGTAAAAAGACAACACCTGTGAAGTGCAATAAAGCAAAGCACAATAAAGCTAGGTCTGTCTCTACTCCCAGAGCCCAACTCTGTACCTGGCACATAACAGGTGCTCATGTGTACTCACTGAATGAGGGATGCACCCTGAAGATACAAAGGTGAACAAGATGAAACACCTGCCATCAACAAGCAAGTAGGTGTGGGAGGAAAAGGGGTGTAATCCTATATAATAAAAGGCTAATATGCAAATTGACCAAATGGCAGAATGACCGGTCGCAATGATGCGCACTGACCACAAGGGGGCAGATGTTCAACGCAGGAGCTGCCCCCTGGTGGTCAGTGTGCTCCCACAGGGGGAGAGCCGCTCAGCCAGATGCCCAGAGCCATGCTCAAGGCTGGCCGGAGCCTTTCCCCCCTCTAGCAGTTGGACATCCCCGCCCAGGGCTCCTGGACTGCCACAGGGCGCAGGCCAGCTGAGGGACCCCCCAACCCCTGAGTGCACGAATGTCCTGCACCAGGCCTCTAGGAACAGGTAATAGGGTAATGGAAGTTTTCTAACCTGGACTGGCAATTGTCAGGAAACTTTCTGAAGAAGTTTTCCAGCTTGGTAACTGCAGGGTGTTGGCACTAATCCCCGAGACAAAGGAACTGAAGGGGGTGATGCAGATGGAGGCATGCTGGTTTGAACAGATGCTCTGAGATACCCAATTGGAGAGGTTGGGTGGGCAGGTGGATATATGGGGCTGAGGGCTGATGAGGCCGGCACCAGCGACATAAGTTTTGGAATACATGGATGATAATTAAGCGCCGAACAGAGAGTCTGAGACAGAACCTTAGGGAATAACGACATTTAAGGGGGGGAGGGGGGGGCGCAGAGGAAGAGGGGCTGGCAAAGGGAAGGGAGAAGGTGCAAACCTGCCCAGGTGGCATCAAGGGAGCCCAGAGCGCCTGGGAGGGAGGAGCGACCCAGACGCCTAATGAACACAAAGGGCCGCGGGGAGAGTCCACTGCACCCTCCTCTCCGCCGACAGAACGCGTGGCACCCACCTCCCTAGCACCGAGGATCCCCAAGGACCAGCAAAGGGCCTGAAGCGTGCCTCCTGCAAACGCAAACACTTCCTGCAAAAGCTTTTAACTTCTCGGGTAGCTCAGGCCGGCAAAGCGAGGCTTGGATTCACTTGCCCTGGGTCCCAACGCCGGCAGCTGGCGAAAAAGCGCGAGCGGGAAGCAGGCGCGCAGGGGGCCAGGCTGGGCGCCCCACGGCTCCGCCTCGCCACGGCTTCCGCGCAGACACCAGGGGAGGGTCCAGCGGGGGCCGGCTCCCAGGAGGGAGGACTTCCTGGAGGCGGCAGCCTCAGGCCGGGCGGGCGCCCCGAGGGCTGGGAGGCGTGGACTTGGGGTGCCGGCCGCCCGCTGTGCCCTCTGATCGCCGCGCGAGTCCCTCCACCCCCGCCCCTCAGGTCCTCCGCCGCCCCAGTCGTCGCCCTCACCTGCAGGCCAACCCGCTCGGCCGCCACAGAGCACCCTCCACCGTGACCCGGAAATTGATCCTGAGACGCCGGCCCGTCGCCCGCGCGTTCCAGTTCTTCCGGGTCGTGGCCGGGCTGGGAGCGCGGTTGCCGTGGAAACCGCGACCATGGCGGCGCCCGGGAGGGTGGGCAGCCGCGCCGCGCAGCACGAGGAGCGGGCCGGCTCCTTGGAGTCCGTTCCCACCGCGTGCCCCGCGGCCCTCGAGCGGCCGGCGGAGCCGCCGGGGAGGACCCTGTGGGAGCGGATCTGCGAGGGTAGGCGGTGCCGCGGGGCCAGGACGGGGCGGGGCAGGGACCGGCCGCGGGGGTGATTGACGCGCGAGGCCCCCTGGCGGCCGCGCCGCTGACCGCGGAGCCCCCGTTTATACCCGGGAAACAGGCCTGGAGGGCCTGCTTATGATTATGCGGCGCGGCCGCCGGCCTCCATCCGCAGTTGGTGGCAAGTGCGGGGCCGAGTGGGGGAAGCAGTGCAGTGGCCAGGCGGTGTGGACCAGGGTGCTCGAACCTATTCCGTGAACAGGAGAGAATCGCTGGGCGGAGGTGGGACCTTCATTCACACCTGGGTTCCCAGGACCCGCCCACAGAGTTCCTAACGGGGTTCAGGGAACCTGCCTTGGCGTGCGCACCGGGGGAATTTTGATGTGGATAATCTGTGGCCCACATGTTGGAGGAGCATGGGCCAGTCAGACTTGGGGTTAATCCCTCTGCACTTCTAACCTTCCCCTAAGATCCCCAAATGGGTCCTCGCCTTCTTTGCGGCCCTGCATACATCCCCCTGATCGTGAGGCGCTGTACAAAATACCCCGTGTACGTTGGGCAAGTTATTTAACTTGTTACTCTCTCGCTAAAGTGAGCGTAATGATGGTACCTAGTTTATGGTGTTAGGAGGATGCACCTGGATGGTCACAGAAAGTAGAAAACTGACAGCAAGAGCTCAATAATGTTAGCCCTGAAGAAGTAATGTATCTTTTTTTTAATGGAACTCCCATCTGACCCAGTGATCCCACTTCTGGGAATATATCCCAAGAAACCAGAAACACCAATCAGAAAGGACATATGCACCCCTATGTACATAGCAGCACAATTCACCATAGCTAAGATTTGGAAACAGCCTAAGTGCCCATCAGCAGATGAATGGATTAGAAACTGTGGTACATCTACACAATGGAATACTATGCTGCGGTAAAAAAGAAGGAATTCTTACCATTTGGAACAGCATGGATGGAACTGGAGAGCATTGTGCTAAGTGAAATAAGCCAGTCAGAAAAAGATAAATATCACATGATCTCACTCATTTGTGGAATCTAATGAACAACATAAACTGATGAACAAAAACAGATCCAGAGACAGAGAAGCATCAATAAGACTGTCAAACCTCAGAGGGAAGGTAGGGGAAAGTGGAGGTAAGGGGAAGAGATCAACCAAAGGACTTGTAAGCATGCATATAAGCCTAACCAATGGACACAGACAACAGCGGGGTGAGGGCATGAGTGGGGGGATGGGGGGATAAGGATACATATGTAATACCTTAATAAAGAGAGAAAAAAATTTATAGATATTTTTCTACTAAAAATAGTATATTTTCCCCATTTCTCTGTCTAGTTGCTTATTACTAGGCCAATAAAACAAATAAATATTATATTTCTATCTTATATTCATACAGAATTCTGTTACTGTGGTCCCTAGTTTTGTAGATAAATGAAATAAACATCAGCAAATGAAAACCAAAAAAAAAAAAAAAAAAAAGTAATGTAAGCTCCTCAGTTCCAGGCTGTAAGCTCCTCAAGGTCAAGAACTCAGCTTTTTCATTCTTGTGGCTCCATCACTACCTCAGCTATCTGACAGCACTGTCCAGTAGAACTTTCCAGTGTGGTAGCCACTAGCCACATGCAGTTATTGAGCACTTGAAATGTGGTTAGTACAGTTTTGGAACTGAATTTTTTACTTTACTTAATTTTAATAAATTTAGATAGCCACCTGTGGCTAGTGGCTACCATACGGGTCAGCAAATGCTTGTTGAGTGGAAAAAAGAATGAATGCATAGTATATGGGTCCAGGTCGGAGAGAATGATGAATTGAGAGAAGTGGGAAATACAGAGGAGGAAGAGAACAGTGGGCTCAAGAGTGGTAAATGCCCTCAAAGGCTATCCATTCTAACCCATCCAGTGCTCGTGTTCCTTCTCTGTGCATACGTTGCATTATATTCAGAAAATCTTGTACCCATTGGTCCTTAGCTCCTTGGTGCTAATCACTCTATACCCTAAAGAATCCAGTCAGATGTTTGAACGTTGTTATTGTGGCTGTCTTTTCCCCAGAGCTTTCCATTTTCAGAGCCAAATAGCTCTTCATAATACAGTTTGCTAGTGGTGTTTTGTTAGAGAAGCTGCTCAGCTTCCCCTATGAGAGAGGAGTCATCCTTGTACCCACTGTTATGGGTTGGCTCAACGAGATAGACCACCGACTCAGAATTTAAATTTGAAAGCCGTTTATTAAGCTGGCCAGCTGACCACAGCCCGTACCTTCCCCCTCTGGGAAGCCTCGCGGCATGTGGCAAAGAGCAAGTGTGCATTATGATTTTTATAACAAAACAGTGTTACCTTAGAAGCTCACAGAAAGTTCATAAGCACAAAGGGGGGGGTAAACAGAGTCACACCTGACTAGTCTAAGACAATCTAGCAATTTTTCTTCCATGGTTCCTAACCCTGCAACTCCCCTCCATACGTCAGTCCCTCCTCCCAGCACATACACAATCCTCATATCCTGGCAACACAATCCTTCATATGTCAGTCCCCCCTCCCAGCACATTCTGTAACCCTTCCATGGTGCAGTCCCTCACCCTAGCACATTCCCTACTGGTCTTATGCCCGAATCAAATCTTTGATTCAGCGCCCTCCTCTACGTTATGAAATTGAGGAGGCATTTGGCAATGTAGGGGTCAAGCCGCCGGGGAAGAGTCTGGCATTTGATGGTGAAGAATTGGCCAGGGTCTCGGCCACTGACATAGAGTCTTAGTTTCTATGTCTTTCTCCTTCCCATTGGTCAGTTCACCAGGTGAGAGGCATGAGGAGGACGGGGTTACAATTTCTAGTGCCTCTTTCCTGCGACTTTGATGGTGGTTGGAGTGCTCAGCACCACCTGGTAGGGTCCAGCCCATCTAGGTTCCAGGCTGCCAGGGTCGTGCCGTTTCACCCAGACGAGGTCACCCAGAGAGAAGGCAGGCTGTGTTGGACTGGATCTCAGCACGTCCTCCTCCCTAATGGCTCTCACCACCCGTCATGCTGACGTGGCGCTGCTCTGCAAAGCCTGTAAGGACTTAAGCAAACTTTGGGTAGACGGCTGGGCAATTTCTTCCTCCCTTAGGCAGGGAAGAAGAGGTGGCGGCCTACCAAACATAATTTCAAAAGGGGTGAGTCCTTTTATATACGGGGTGCACCTAGCTCTGAGGAGGGCAAAAGGAAGGAGACTTACCCAGTTTTCGCCAGTCTCTAATTTTAACTTAGTTAATGTTTTCTTTAAGATCCAATTTATTCTCTCTACCTGTATGCAATTTAACTCTTAGGGACTTAACTATGGATTGTAACATTGACGATAAACGCCAGGCCATCGTCGGACCCCATGTATAGTGGCAGGCTAAACCAGGGGACAATTTTAGTGAGGAGTTTTCTAATTATTACCTGTGCTGTCTCTGCCTTGGTTGGGTATGCCTCAGGCCAGCCAGAGAAGGTATCAATGAAAACCAGCAAGTATTTACACCCTCCTTGTCCTCCTGGTATCTCGGTGAAGTTCACTTCCCAGTGTTCTCCGGGTTTCTGACCTCGGATTCGCTGTCCCGGAGCGGCCACAACAGGGGCCCTTGGTTCACCTGGGCACACACTTGGCATCTTCTAGCCAACTCTCGAGATATTTTCTGGAGCCCTGGGATGTAAAAATTCTCTTCCCAGTAGTTCTGATAGCTTCATTCCCCTCAGGTGGGTGCTCTGGTGGGTCTGGAAAGCGATGGTCTGCCCCAGGGCTTCTGGCATTATAGGCCTCCCATCTGGCAGAATTAGCCATCCAGCCTCTCCTTCCCGGGCCCTTAGTTTCTCAGCTAGCCTCTGCTCCTCTGGCAGATGAGTAGGCTTCTCTGGGAGCCTCCGTGCTGGCAGGGCTACGAGAACTTCTAGGGGCCCTACTGGTCTTTTAGTCAATTCCCTGGCCCCTATATGGCTGCCAGGTGGTTAAGTATCTCAGGAGCTTTTTCCTTTCCTCCTGAGGTCAGGAGACTTCTTTAAGGTGGCTCCCGTGTCCTCCTGTAAGGGCAGTGTGAGGAGATATATCCCTGTAGTCCCTGGGTAGGACTGGCAGGGCCAGTGCCGGGGCGCTTACCAGGGCTTCTTAGATCTCTCCTGGCTCCTCCTCATGTGCCCCCCGCTACCGGGTACCTTCCTCTATGAAGCTGCTCCGGTAGTCCGTGTAGAGGGTCTCATCCGGATCCTGCAGGGCTGGTCCACGAGGTCCTCACGGAGGGAAGTGAGGGTAGTCAGTGTCTCCTCGCAGTCAGGCAAAGGGGCCTCTGCCTTCTCGTCAGGGAGGAGTGTGGCAGGGTTCAAGGCAGCTCTTTTCAGGAAGCTGAAATGTTTACTCTTTTTCCCTTTCCCTACCAGAGGGCCTGAGTGAGTGCTATGAGTTCCACAAGGAAGTCCACCTTTTGGCCCCCCGCTGTCAGGGTTATTCTGGGCTCCTGGGGGCCAGCTGAGCCCCAACAACCCCAATCCACCTCCTCCACCAGCATGGGAGGGAGTCGGTTCCCCCGCACGTTCAGGGCCCTCCCTTTTCCAATGTCCTTCCTTTCTGCAAAATGCACATTGATTTTTCCCAAGCCTGGGTTGGACTCCTTTTCTTCCGCGAGGCTTTTCTTTGCCCTTGTTGTCTCTCCGGCCCCTTGGGCCTTCCTCCTCGCTCAGGGACAGGAGGACCTTGGCCATCCGGGTGTTTAAATCTGCTGTCGGGTCCTCCTGATTATTGAAAACCTTCTGGGCCACCTCAACCAACTCAGAGATTGATTTCCCCTCAAAGCCTTTTAACTTTTGTCATTTTTTCCTAATATTTGGGGCTGACTGGGAAACAAATGCAACATTGACAGCCCTCCGACTTTCCAGGGCATCAGGGTTAGGCCCCTGGACTGTCTCTGTCACCTTAGAGAGGTTTGTGGGTCTCCAAGCAGCAGCTCGGATGCCCCCTAATAGAGTCTGGCGATACCGATCGAGAGCCTCCTTTCCCTTGTCACTATAGGGGTTCCAGTTTGGTTGCCTGGAGGGAAACACAGCTTTCAATCTGTCTTTTATTTGTTCTTTCAGAATGGACTAAAGGAGCTTTATTTCCCTACAGGGTCTTATATGTCACAGGACCTCACAGGGTCTGTAATTCCTGTAACAGAGGGCTAGTATTCACCACTTTATTAACCCCTCTGTTCTAGACGGGCCTTCCCCAGTTTCCTACAGTTGAGGTTTTGTGCCACCCCTGACATGGGCATGGTCACACAGGCCTGTAAGACAGTATACAGGTTGCTAACTGTCAACTGTCTCTCAATAGAGACCAAAATTTAATGGGTATTCTTCTTTGCCCACCTGGGCAACTGCCCTCTTGGCAGCTAGACACCCTATACTTTTTGGGTTCATTCCACATAGCCTTTTTCCAGGACAGTTTACACATAGGCCAGTTCTTTCTAGCCACAAATACAGCTTGTCCAATTTCCTTAAAATGTATTCTGGCACAGGAGAAAGTTGTTTTGCTGTACATAGGTAGCTTAATCCCTATACAACTGGGCTTGGACCTCTGCCTAGCAAATTGCAGTCTATAAGTTCAATGTGCAGCCTCCGGTCCTCCTAACCCAACGATTTTTCGGCCAGTCTCTGAGTCAGACTTCTCCTCTCTTGGAGAATTTCAAAGTCCCGATGGCTCCCAGGTCTAGGGAGAGTGCCCTTCTCTGTTTATTAGTTACAGGGCCCTGCTTTCCTTGTCTTCCCACCAGTCCCCTTTATGGCAGAACAGTGACCAGGCCTCTTTGAAGGGAATGTACTGGAAGGGGATATCAGCCCCTCCTCTTCCAGCAGCAACAGGTACTAAACCCTTTCAGTACATTTGCAAGCAGGGAACTTTTACTAACTCTATCTGCAGCTTTCATAGATCTCAGGCTTGCTGCTCTATTCCTGGGGCTGTAGGAAGGCTAGTACCAGTCACTGGCTTACGGCTTAACTGCTGTAGCCTGCAAGCCAAAAGCCCAAGTACTTTCTCGCTGCTACTGCTGCTGCTTCTTCTTTTTTTTTCTTTTTTAGGGCCACTGCAGGCAGCTCAGGCATCCAGCCTCCCTTCTTTGTTCATTTACTCCCCAATCTGGTCTGGAGCTGGGAATAGCGCCTTGGTCTGCCTTGCTTCCCCAGAGGGCTGCCTGTCTAGCCCCAGATCTAGAGGGCCGGCCTGCCGTAGGAACTGCAGGACTGGCAGATGTCGCAAGGTCCTGGAGGTTCTCCCCCTCTCTCCCTGAAGGACCGGGGGAGCTTTTCCCTTCTGGGGCCCGGCCAAAAGAATTGTCTGTCTCTGTCCCAATTTTTCCTCGGGAGGCAAGCCCTCATTTACCGGGGTTTCTTGGACAATATGTCAACCTAAACTTGAATATAAGGAATTTGATTAGGATGCCCTGGGCGGCCGTGTATGACGTAATGGACCCGGTAGGCAGTGGTCAGATCAAAAGACCCTGCATCCGGCCACCCTTCCTGGAAAGTGGGCCACTCCCATTCACAGAATCGCTGTAAATCAAAAGCATTAATATTATAACCTTTAAATTTACCCTAGAACTTCAGTTTAATACAGTAAATTACAACCTAGGTGAGAGCAGCTGATAGACAGAAATCTTTATTAACTAAGTGAGCTGATTCTCCTTAACAGTGAGCAAAAGACTCTGAGAAAAATAATTCTCGCAGCTGCCGAGAGACTTTGCAGACTGCCAAGGGGCCAGCCCAAACGTTCAGCCAAGCGTATCAACAGAAAGCAGAATAAATCAAAGTAGCTCTTACTTTACACAGACCAGTAATGATTTACACTTTCTTAATAGACCAGCCCAGGCTGGAGCTGTATCCAGTCTCCCTTCTCTGTAGTAATTTGGCCAGTCCCACACAAACAAACTTTGCCCCGACCCCATGATGACCGGTGGCGAGAGACAGACAAGGGAAGGGGTGACCTGTTTTCACAGATCCTCACGCAGGTGCCCGCCTGGCCGCGTCCCTTGGGAGCTTAGATTCGTCGTAGCTAAGGTGCACCCGTATAAACCCCGGGCCTGGTCACCTCCACATGGGGGTGAGTCACCGTTATGCCATATGACGAATCGCGGAACCGCAGGTTGGGGCCCACTCGGACTCCGTAACCGAAGTCGTGGAGCCACATAAAGGAGAGGAGAGGGCAGGCCCCCTCCCTCCACACTCACACACTTTCACCAGACATTCACTCAGAGTTTAAACAATCCACCCAATTCCTAACCATTTCCTGATTCCTGAGGGAGCTCTATAGCTTCCCGGGAGGTGATCAAGCTCCCCTTCCACTCACCCGGAGTGGGCCTGACTGATAGGGGGTCGACAAAGATGACTGACCCTATCCCATTTGACAAAGACAAAGACAACAAATAACAAAGACAAAATAAATCAGCCAAATGCAACCTAAGGTTGCCCGGAACCTGCAGCTTGCTCCTTGGAGTCCTGAAAATTTTCAAAACACATTGCAGCAGGGTGTACACAGAAGCAGACAACTTCTTGACAACAAATACCAAGACAAACAAATACCAGACAGACAAACCCAGTGCAGCCTACAGCCGCACGAACCAGGGACCCCAGCCACCGTCGTGGCCGCGGGTCAGGACCAGGAGTACCGCTGCGTCCAGCCCTCCATATAGGTCCTTCCGTGGGACGTCCCAATTCCTGTTTAACGACCGGTCCCTTACCTCTCTCGAGAGTCCAGGTGGCTTGGTTTCTGAATTGAAAGTTTTGGGTGGACTGGAGGCCTCCTTGGTAATCGTTCTCCACAGGTGTGGGGTATCTCGCTGAGTGCCCGGCGACAACTGGGGGAGAGCCTCCTGCCTTGAATAGGGGGTCCCTCTCCTCCCTTCCGGGGGAGAGCCTCCTGCCCTAAACAAGGGGTCCCTCTCACCCCTGCTGGGGGAGAGCCTCCTGCCTTAAATAGGGGGTCCCTCTCACCCCTGCCGGGGGAGAGCCTCCAGTCCTAAATAAGGGGTCCCTCTCCTCCCTGCCGGGTATCTCGCTGCGGGCCTCCAAATGTTATGGGTTGGCTCAACGAGATAGACCACCGACTCAGAATTTAAATTTGAAAGCCGTTTATTAAGCTGGCCAGCTGACCACAGCCCGTACCTTCCCCCTCTGGGAAGCCTCGCGGCATGTGGCAAAGAGCAAGTGTGCATTATGATTTTTATAACAAAACAGTGTTACCTTAGAAGCTCACAGAAAGTTCATAAGCACAAAGGGGGGGTAAACAGAGTCACACCTGACTAGTCTAAGACAATCTAGCAATTTTTCTTCCATGGTTCCTAACCCTGCAACTCCCCTCCATATGTCAGTCCCTCCTCCCAGCACATACACAATCCTCATATCCTGGCAACACAATCCTTCATATGTCAGTCCCCCCTCCCAGCACATTCTGTAACCCTTCCATGGTGCAGTCCCTCACCCTAGCACACCCACCTGTTGTGAGGGTTAAGATGGTGTATGCAGAGGAGCTCAGCAGTGTGCCCGACATTTTAGAAGTGTTCAATACATATGTGCTATTGTTGACAAAGAAACATGCTGTGCATTGTGTTTTAGTGCCGGAAGCCGGTCCATCCTTGCTGCTTGACACAGTCGCTGCAGGAAAGAAACATCTGCACAGCATATGTTTCAATGGACCTGGCGTATATAGCATACTGTTCTTAATATGTTTGCTCCCTTTAGCGCCATGTGTTTTAACCAAGGTCACCTCTCCGAGAAAGGTTGTTTCCCCAGGTGGGGATCTTTCCCTGAGGTTAGGGAGGGGATACAACCCCTTAATTAAGTGCCAGGCGGGTAGTTAAGCTACATAATCTTTACTCCCTGGAATGGAGATAAGAAACGCCCTAACCTTTGTAATAGAAATTGACAGGATTAAAATCGGCTGGTATAAATACGGATGTAACAAGACAATAATCATCAGATCCTCATCAGATCTTCATCAGCTCCACATCAGATCCACATCAGCTCCTCATCAGATCCACATCAGATCCTCATCAGACCCTCATCAGATCCTAACCAGAACCTAGCCAGAGAACATGGCAAAAGATCCTGGACAGAACCTGGCTACAGAACTTCACTGGAGAACCTAGACAGAACATGGCAAAAGAACCTGGATAGAACCTGGCTAAAGAACCTGGTGACTGAACCTGGCTGGAAAACCTGGAGAACCTGGCTGGAGAACCTAGCGAGAGAACATGGCACCAGAACTTGGTTGGAGATCCTGACCAGAACTTGGTTGGAGTTCCTAACCAGAACTTCGCTGGAGATCCTGGAGGGAGAACCTCGCTATGCTGATGAACTGAACCCTGTCTCCATGTCATTCCTTCATCGCCTACTCCGTCCACACCTTGGGGAACCCTTGGACCCGTTGGGGTTGGACCCCAACATTTTAGAATTGTGAGATTTATTTTAGTCAAACAGGCCTGTAGGGAGAAAGCAAAGAGGAAGGGTGCTCTCTGAAAAGCAAGGGACTTGATAGAGTTACAGCATGAAGTTAACGAGATCAAGATGGTGAATTGTACACACTGGCACACTAATGACTATTATAACTTAGAGGAATAAGCCCAATTTCTTAAAACATTCTAACAAGTGCAGTTTTCTATAACAAACATAGTAAATTTAGTTTCTCACAACAAACATGAGAAATAGGATTTGGGGGAAATCCTATCTTCGAGGTAAGTATTACATTCTGTTAGGAAATATACATTTAAAAAGCAAATTCCCTTCCCTGGTGATGTTGCTCAATGGTTAGAGCATCGGCCAGCACAAAGAAGGGTCTTGGCTTCAATTCCTGGTCAAAGACATGAACCGTGCCTGGGTTACAGGTTAGATCCTGGAGGGGGGGCGGGGTTGCGTGCAGGAGGCGATCAATCGATGCTTCTCTCTCTCTGTACCCCTCCACTCTCTCTAAAATATCAATGGAAAAAATATCCTCAGGTGAGGATTAACAACAACTAAAAAGAGTACACTGGCTGAATAAATGTGGCGCATAATACTTGTAGCAGCCTCGAAAGATTCAACATAGTGGGCTCTCAGTAAGTATCAATGAATGAATCAGTAGGTCAAGGGTCAAAAGTAATTTTCCATACTGTTTGGTTCATTTATTCATTCATTCAGAAGTATTCTGTGGGAATATGATGGTGAGCACAAGCAGACCCAGGTAATTTAGTCACAAAACACACAGTCTATTAAAGAGATTTTTACAAATTTCAAAAAAGGGTAAAAATAGTATGAGTTGTTAAGAAAAAGGACACTGTTACAAGGTTCTAGAATGATTTGACCTAGTCTAGATCTAAAGTAAATAAATGTGTGTATTACATATGCATATCAGTAAGTACATTGGAAAGATTAGGTTGGACCTTTGCCAAATCTAACAAAGGCTGTTGGTTGTAAAGACATTATGTGTGATTTATACTCTTCACATGACATCTCTGTATTATTTGGAATTTTCTTACAATAAGCTCTGGTAATCAGATAAAGCTATAGAGCTATATATATCTTAAGTTCAGATAAATAGCTTTCACACTATTTTGGTGATTCTCAAAAGGTTGGGGAAAGGGTGAATCTGCATGCTTGTTTGAAAGGGAAAAAAAAGTGGTAGAGCTAGAACTACTGTGATGGGCAGTATTCTTAGTGGCCCAGCCCAAAAAATTCCCCTAGTGCTGTGGTCGGCAAACTGCGGCTCGAGAGCCACATGCGGCTCTTTAGCCCCTTGAGTGTGGCTCTTTCACAAAATACCATGTGCGGGTGCGCACGTACAGTGCGATTGAAACTTTGTGGCCCATACGCAGAAGTCGGTATTTTGTGGAAGAGCCGGTATTTTGTTCACTGAGTGCACTTACCTCCCAATTAGTTGATCAGTCGCTAATCTAGACATTGCTGTTTAGAGACTTTTCAGAAGTAATTAAGTCTGTAATCAGTTGACTTTAAATTAGAGAGATCATTATAGGTGGGCCTGACCTAATCAGGTGAGCACCTCATCTAAGAGATTGAAGCAGAAGACACTTCTGCTTGCCTGCAGTGAGCGAATGACCACGTAAACTGCCCTGTGACAAGGCCCTGAGCGCAGCCTCTAGGAGCTGAGAGCAGTCCTCACCAACAGCCAACAAGGAAATGGGGACCCAGACCGACAGAAACTGAATCCTGCCAACAACCATGGCGCTTGCCGAGGACCCAGCCCTCAGATGAGGTCACAGCCAGGCCCAACACCTTGGTCTCAGTCTCCTGAGCCCTCACCCACACCCAGACTCCTGATCACAGGAGCTGAGCTAATACATTTGTGTTGTTTTAAGTAAGTTTGTGATAATTTGTTATTTTGGGAATCAAAAGTGCTTATCACCTGCCACCTGGTATACTTGTCTCCAACCTGATACCTAGGAATTTTTAAAAAAATGTTTTTGCTTAGAAATGCTCTACTGTCCTTTAAGGAACTAGATAATGAAATAAAACTTGTGTCCAGGACAACTATATTTCATTAATATCCTCTTGCCCAGAAACTTTGTTTTCTCTCATCAGTGCAAAGCAACTATACAACATTGACCTTTCCAGAAATACTTGTGTCAGTCTTTCCTGGAGGTGTAACTAAAATAGCCGTGAGCATTTTCTGCCATCTCTCAGCAGCGTCACCTGCAGAGCACGTGTGGACTGTTCTGTGCAGGAAGCTCTCCAACAGGTGGGCTGTGATCAGCCTTGAAACCTGGCAGTAGTACTCCACCTCACTACGTATGAGAACTGCCTGGAGAACTTTAAAAGCACTGATTCCCAGGCTCTTGCTCCAGACCTATTAGTACTGAATCAAAATTTCTGGGGTTGGGCCAAAACAGTAGTTTCAAAAAGCTCCCAGGTGATTCTGACGTGCTGCAAGGATGAGAAACTGCTGGCGCTTACAGCAGAACTTCTCCAGCGTCAGTGTGGGCACAATGCAAGCCCCCTGGTCTTATTAAATGCTGGTTAAGTCCAGCAGGGCTGGGGTGGGCTTGAGATGCAGATTTCTAGCTCCCAGGGATGCAGGTGCTGCTGGGTCTGGCCGTGCTCTGAGTAGTGAGGGCTTATAGGCTGGCTTTTCCAGTTATGCACGGGGTCTTCCCTCTGCTGCTGCTTCTGCCCTGCCCTCACGTGTTCCTCCTTTTCTCTCCCCTCTCCTCCCTGGATGCTGTTTTCTTCCTAGGACCCTCCTCATTCTCTTGTAGTTACATAATTGGGGTCAAAATCTAAAGTCGTACTCTCAGGAAAAGTCTTAAACTCTTTACATAAAGCCTGGACTCTTCACACAAGTGAATAATTATCTCATTCATTTTAAATAAGGTACTTCACATTAATTATTAACTTGTAATGGCCAGTTATTTTTCATTTCTAAAAACCCCCAACCAAGATAAAACAAGAATTTTTACTTAGAGGAAAGAAAATTACATCATAAACTGCAATTGAGTATGGAATTGATGCTTTGCACCCACTCCTTTTAGAGTATGAAGCTGAGCTGCCTCCCTTCCCAGAGGGATACAAAATCAAACAAGAAGCCGTGATTACCGTGAGTATTGTCCCACCTGAGCCTTCAGTGAAAAGCTCTCAAGTGAGAACAGTACTGATAGCTGGGGACTGTCACACAGTGTCATGAGTTAGGAAAGGCACTGGAGCTAGAACCAGGAACATGGGCTAGTCCTAGCTCTGCTTCTAGCAATGTGACTTGAAGGGCACTTCATAACCTCTTAGGCCTCAGTTTTCACATCTGTTAAATGGATCAGGTAATCCTTGACTAATTCACAGTGCCTCTGTGTGGCTCAAATGAGATCCTGGGTAGGAAAGGCCTTTACAGTGGAGTCACCACATGTCCATGTTGGGGACAGTTGCAGAGAGAGCAGTTTTCCCCAGGCGTGCCCAAGGAGGCAAGAAGACTGTTATGCCCAGATTTCAGGATCCCCAAAAAACCACATCAGGGAGCCAGCCATGTCCGATGCAAAAGCATAAGAGTCTTTATTCGAGCTAGCTCGGCTCCCCCACCTTGCCGACACAGCAGCAGGAAGCAGAGCGAGAGATAACTCTGTGTGGAGACGGGTTTTATAGTGGGGGTTGGAGTAAGGGGAGGAGAAAGGACTGTGCTCTGCCGATTGGCCAGGAGCAAGTCGGTGTCTTGTTCCTGGGTGTGGCTAGCAGAGGCTTAGACTTCCGGGAAGAAGCTCCTTGCCAAGCACCGTGCCCAAGGTAAGATGGAGCACTTACCCTGTGCAAGGTGGAGGGCGTAGCCCTTACCTTGGGGCAAGGTGGAGGGCGTAGCCCTTACCTTGGGGCAAGGTGGAGGGTGTAGCCCTTACCCTGGGGCAAGGTGGAGGGCCTAGCCCTCGCCCTTTCAAAGACAACTGCATTAAGGAAGGAGGGCAAGAGCAGCAGCCTGGAAGAGAGGCCCTCGTGCAGTCTGCTTGGAGCAAATAGGAACTTAATGGAGTTTAAAATAAAGCAAGACCCTGAGAGATGAAGGGACTTCAGCAGAGTCACAGGAATGGACCCAAACCTAAGACTAGATTTCCAGTCCACTACTACAGCTGCTGCTGTCACAGAACCTTGTCTAAGAACTGTCTTGGCCTGGGATTGTTCTTTTTTCAAGGCATCCTGTTCTTGCTTTATGGATGCACTGTTTCTCACATTTCTCTACAGATACTAACCACAGTCCCTTCCCTGAATTATTTGTGCTTCTTCCCGGGTCAGTTGTTCTTTGTAGATCTTGATCTTTGTCGTTTATGCTGTTGATGTTCTTTATCTGTGTGGGAAGCTTTGACTATTTATTCAGAATTTAAAATGGGGGCCCGAGTGGATTTTTCTATCTGGCTGGTATGGTTTTCTTCTACTGTTGTGCAGATAGGTTTGTTTTCTAGATACATCTGTTCTGTGAGTAGAATCACTGGCTGAGCGCTCCCGGGGGGTTTCTGACACTGGAAGACTTTTATTCAGGGTCTGCAGGCAGGGAGCCTCCAAATGAATGGTCAATTTTTTTAAATCTTTTGACCACCAGCATGGCACCCTCAGTAGTTCTACTCCTTCCAAGGCTGTTTTTTAAATTTGTTTTTAGAAGAGCCATTGGAAAGGAGAGCTGGATAGAAAATGCTGCTGTGAGCCCAGCTTTACACATATTGAGGGGGCAGAAGCCAGCAGAGGGGAAATGTGGGCAGCAGACCAGTGGAGGCCCAGCCAGATTTTCACTTAACCCTCTCGTTCATTACCATCCCCTTTTCATGCTCACCCTCTGAAGACTTGAACCCTGAGCATGAAGCCCTTGGGAATCCTGGTGGGAAGATGGACTCCCATCCTCCGGGCAGTTTCAGACTGTGGATTCTGGGCGGCTGCTTTCCCTCTCTCTTACCTGATGACAACTTTAATTCCTGTTTCTTCTGGAAATGTTGGCACATCTCTCATCCACTGATGGTCCTCGTATTCTTCTCTCTATTAGAGGAGTATTCTTCGTTTGCCATTTATGTGTCTCAGGAGGGAAGAAATCTAAGACTTGTGCTTAATATGCCCCCTAGAACGTAAAGTCTGATGCAGAATTGTATTCCTGTGTTAGGTTATAAAAGAAAATGCAATTATTTAAGCTACAGTGGGGCCTTGAGTTTTTTGAGATACCAGCTGTCTCTCGGCCGATTTTCTGCATTGAGTTGATAGAGTAATTTAAGTTACCGAGCTCCTTAACGAGCTCGGTCTTGGAACAAATGAAACTCGTAAGTCAAGGCCCCACTGTATTTATATGAATTGATTTTCCCGACTCCCGCAGGTTTCACCATTGGAAGAAACACTTTTCCGTGG
Source organism: Myotis yumanensis (assembly GCF_028538775.1). Lineage (NCBI taxonomy): Eukaryota > Metazoa > Chordata > Mammalia > Chiroptera > Vespertilionidae > Myotis > Myotis yumanensis. The sequence continues at coordinate 113,368,776 of NW_027223755.1, read as the reverse complement.
CTTCAGTGCAGAGCACCGTTACCCATTTCCTCAATGGGCCACAGACTCATACATACCTTGCACTCAAATCAAATTGGAAACAATTGATCCCAAAACTTGTAAGTAAAGAAGATTTCCTCTTTCCTAGTTTGGAGTTTGTAACATTGCAAAACCACAAGGTGGGGTTGGGATGGACAGACAGAGAGACTACGTAAATAAATATGTTCTTGTTTTAATTATTAAAAGAAGTAGCCTGTTCCATTGATTTATCTTTAAGGTTGAAATATAATGATGATAAGTAGCTAGCATACTCTAATTCTGTGTTAAATACAGAAGGGCAAAAATGTGAGAAGTAGAAGAAAATACCATGCTGCCCTGCTTTGTGGGTTGAAGCCTCCTGCCTGCGCCCCAGTTCCTCTGGGCCTCCTGGGGCCAGGACCTCTCCTACTGCTTTGTTCTGTTCTCTCTGCTTTGGGCCTTGGCAATCAGCGCCATCATGACCGTGGCCATGGGGCTCTCTCCACTGTACCCTCTGTTCCTCTCTGACTTTAGTTCCCCCCACGTTCTGTGCTCATTTCCCCAGCCTCACTGGCCTGGCTGTGCCTGTGGCCCTGGCCCTGTGTAGAGCCTGGCCTGAACCCTCATTGGACTATAGAGGTGCCCCACTCAGCAGCCTCAAGTAATACTGAAGGCCATGTTATTTCCTGGACAGTTCTTTTTCTGGTTCAGAAGTAAATATTTCTCCCAGATTAACTTGGTCATAAACCCTGAGAAAGAAGACACCTACTAAAAGGGTTCCCAATAACTAACTGGGCTCAAATGATAAAAGCACAGTCCAGCCCCCATTGCTAAACAGGGGCCTCTCACACAAGCCATGCTTTAGGGAGAAGATTGCACTGAAATGCCTACCTCCACACTGAACTGCCTACCTGCACTGTTTCTGCTAACTCTTATAAAGGAGTTCCTGGGATCCTATTTCAACCCATAGCACTGAGGCTTTCCCCTTACAACTGGAGCTGTGTAGCCCCCACCAACCAGACCAGCTCTATTCTGACCAATCAGGGCAGTCCCTTTTGGACTAATCAAATGACAAGGATTTGGATCCCTCATTTGCATGAGGACAGACCAATCAGGGATCAGGGTCTGGGACTTTTGTCTATAGAAGCCCCTCTGGCTCTAAGAGCCCACTTTCCCTTTACACAGAAGGCTGAGTGTCCCCAGCTGAGTGGATACACCAAAGATGTCTCACCTGAGCAGTGCAGAGCAGAGCTGTCTAGCCAGAAAGGGACCTGGCCCCAGGCTGCCCCACAGCTATGCTGTATCACAATTGTTTTGCACTGAATAAAGTTTCCTTCACTGCACCCCCAAGGACCATCAGGTTGACAGCCCTTTGGGATCTTCAGCTGGGCATCTTATTGTTTGTTTCAGGTTCCCCCAAAGAATATTTGGAAACGTTCATCTTTCCAGTTCTGCTTCCCGGTATAGCGAGCCTGCTTCACCAGGCAAAGAAAGAAAAATGTTTTGAGGTCAGTGGTTTTATTTCTTTACTAGAGGCCCGGTGCACAACATTCGTATACTGGGGCTGGGGGAAGGGTCCCTCAGCCCAGCCTGCACCCTCTCACAGTCTGGGACCCATTGGGGGATGTCCAACTGCTGGCTTAGGTCTGCCCGGCTCCAGTAATACATCGAACATCCCCTGACGGGTCCTTAGAGCTGCTGCTGAGGCAAGAGAGGCTCCTGCCACCACCGCTGTGCTCGCCAGCTGTGACCCCGACTTCTGGCTTAATGGTGCTCCCCTGTGGGAGCGCACTGACCACCAGGGGGCAGCTCCTGCATTGAGCGTCTGCCCCCTGGTGGTCAGTGTTCGTCATAGTGACCAGTTGTTCCACTGTTTGGTCAATTTGCATATTAGCCTTTTATTATATAGGATTTGTAAATAATCATTTTTATCATATGATAACTCATTACCTCACTACCTTCAAGTGGTTGTTCTCAATACAGTGACCCCTTTGAGAGTGAGAGCCTGTGTTTAGGGTCACTCAGCTCTAGCCCTGGCATGGAGTTGTGCACACACATGTCTGCCCTCTGCTGGCCACTGGTTCTGGAGGGTTACTTGCCAGGTTTCTTGGGCCTGCTCTCCGGTTTGTTACTCCTTAGCTTTTCTCCCCTGTTGGATTCATCAACCTACCTCTGGCCTCTTCCTCCTCCCCTTCATGCCAAATGCCATGCATGGACCTTGCTTCATCAGGAAAGGCCTGCCCAGCAAGTACTCATATGTACTGGTCATCGTCCCACTGCAGCCAGTCACCTGTGTGAGTCGAGTCCCAGTCCTGGCACAGCCCCACATAAATACCCTTAGAGACTCCCTCTTTTCTGCATGTGACAGGACACGCTGGCCATGTGTGTTCCCTGCACTGCTAGAATACTAGAGTTTTGGGTGACCCACATGGAAAGAATAAAATAGCAACAACATTTAATATTGACCAAGCACTTGACAAAATTATACTAAAAAAAAAAAAAAAAAAAAAGGCAGTAGCCACACTGCAAATCCAGTCTGTTTGATGGCCCCAGCGTCTTGAAAGCTTAAAGCACTCCTGGTAATGGTGTCACCACTTGGTTGCCCCTCAGTGAAGGCTCTCTGTCTGACAAGAAGGGGATCCTGCCCTGATGGTACTTCTGTAACTGAGGAGAAAATATTTGGATATTATTCTAGAAGAAATGCTTAGTTTTGAGACCTGGGTGAATTCAAAGGGAACCTCCATCCTGCCTCATTCCCCTGACTTGCCAACACAGACCGGGTCCTGAGGGAACCAGGGAAGACCACCAGGAGCAGATTCCCTTGGACTAACAGCAGGGGGTGCTCTGCTCAAGGAGAGTAAACAGAGGCGGCTCCAGGCCTAAGGCTCCCTTCACCTGCCAGTTCACTGCGCTGTGATGACTGTGCTGGGGACGAGTGCTACAGAGCCGTGTCCCTGAGCACTTGCCCTCTGAGGTCCGCACTGGTCAGATCATCTCATCCCCCCCCCCCCCCCCCCCCCCCCCGCACCCTCTAAGCCAGAGCCCCTTCACATCAATGCCCTTTTAGGAAGGAGGCCCCTGGAACTCAGAGAAGTTGAGTATTACCTACAGTAGCCCACCTAGTGAGCCACGAAGCACATCTTCAACCAAGGCCAGGTGATACTGGGGCCTGGGCTTTCATCCCTCCCAAGTAATGGGAGGTGGGGGCTGTCCAAGAGAAAATCCCGGGTTTTCATTCATAACCATTTTCTGGAGGACAGATTGCGAGTTGCCTTAGGTTATAAAATCTAAACTGCTTCTAATTCTTATGTATTTTTCATTTGCTCACTTGGCTTTCCCTGACAACTTAAATCTTGTCCCCTACTCAAAACTGACCTTCCTCTCCCCTGTGGTGTTAAACAGGGTTTGGGTGTGGCCAGGTGTATGGGAGTGAGGCCGGAGGCCAAGTGCAGAGCCCTCAGCCTGGCCTGCCATTGTCAGGTGGCCTTGTCTCTGGCTTTAGGACCTACTGCTAAATAAGGGAGACCTCACAAATCACATTTCAGGGAACTTTTATTTTAATCTTGCTGTTGGCCAAAGTATGTTCAGTGTGCTGTTCCTTTTATTGGACTGCACAAAGGATGGGATGCAATAATTAAACAATGAAATGAGCACAAGCGAATAACTTTTGTTTGAATGTGTTTAAAAATATTTTAAAATAGATGAAATCATCCAAGTTCAGTTCTATTCAGCAAATGTTTGTAAGCCCTACTGTGTGCTGATCACAGGGTCAGGCCTGGGGCACGGAAGGGACAAAATACGGCCCTGCCCTCAAGAAAACCAGCCTGCCCACAAGAAAACTAGTGAAGGATAATGGTGAACTAAGGTTGTTTTTAACTTTTTGTCCTCTAAAATAAGAACAGATGTGGCAAAACAAGTAGAGTGGATCTGGTCGGAATTCACTTCTAGACCATAGGGCAGCTATATTCACTTCTAGACTATTGTGCAGCCTTTATGTAAGTGTATTCAGCTGTGATTCTTCTCATTTATAACCTTTCCAAGGACACAAAAATCAGCTAAAAGGGCAATGTTGAAGATTTCACATTGAGCCTGGCTGGCATGGCTCCGTGGTTGAGCTTCAACCCATGAACCAGGAGGTTATGATTCAATTCCCAGTCAGGCACATGTCCGGGTTGCGGGTTGGGGGCTCAATCCCCACTGGGGGTTGTGCAGGAGGCAGCCAATCAATGATTCTCTCTCATTATTGATGTTTCTATCTCTCTCTCCCTCTGCCTTCCTCTCTTAAATCAATAAAAATATTTTTTAAACAAAAAAGATTTCACATTGAGGGTTGCATATCTAATGTCTACCCATCAATAATTTTGTAACAAGGTAGAGTTTTAGCCTCTAGGCCAGGGGTGGGCAAACTTTTGGACTCGAGGGCCACAATGGGTTCTTAAACTGGACCGGAGGGCCGGAACAAAAGCATGGATGGAGTGTTTGTGTGAACTAATATAAATTCAAAAACATCATTACATAAAAGGGTACGGTCTTTTTTTTTTTTTTAGTTTTATTCATTTCAAACGGGCCGGATCTGGCCCGCGGGCTGTAGTTTGCCCACGGCTGCTCTTGACAATGGTAAAATGCTTTGAAAGAATCAGAGAAATTTCTATTTGTATTGGAGATTAATGAGGGATCCTTGTGTCAACTCTTATTTCCTCTTTGACCTCCCACAGATGTGCTGCCTCTGGGACTAATAAAAATAGTCTGACCACCAGAGCTGCAGGGTACTTGCATGGGGCATTCAGGTTTAAATGATCAAGGAATGTAGAAAATGTGGCTCATTCAAAGGATTAAACTTGCAAGAATTAATAAACTTTAAAGACAGCCAGGCACACTGGAGTTCAAAATCGACTCTTCCCTTGCAGAGCGTCCTAAGTAATCTCTAAGCCTCTTTCTTATTAAAGGGATGACACAGGTGCTCCTGTGCCTGGGAGGAAGAGGGGACATATTTCATATTTAGTGATGCTCACGGCATCATAATGGGATGTAACTGTCCTGCCACAGTTCCCTCCAGGCTGGGCTGGGCAGCTCAGTATTTTGAATACTACACATAGGCAAGATGGGTGAATTACCATTAACTTATTTTATTTCCTGACTTAGGATTTATTAACTAAATCTCATTCCCTCCTTTCCATACCTTCCCATCCCCCATTCCATCCTCACCCCACCCCAGCATGTAGTCTTATGGTTATTTTTGAAGGCTTATAATTATACTAGTGGCTCAGTGCACGAAATTTGTGCATATTAAAAGGGGATTAATTAGAGGAAATATTTTAATATTGCTATTTCCCCTTTCTCTATAATAGAAGTGTCAGAGATGAAAGGAAATTAGTAAAATGTATATGAAAATAATATATAAATTTATTAATAAACTGGGCGGGGAGGCACGCAGGCAGCGCCACGTCCCAGGCCAGGGATGCACGCAGGCAGTGTCACATCAGCGCAGGGCGGGGACGCTCGCAATCAGCGTCACGTTTGCGCTGGGCAGACCTGTGTGCACCTCCGCCGGGGGCCACCCTGGGCTGGGCTGCATGGAGGCCCTCCTGGTGATGGCAGTCCCCGCCCACCCGCTTCTGCTGTGCATGCCTCCTGCTGAGCGGTTGTGATATTACGGTGTCCCAGACAATGTGCATATTCCTCTATTATTATACTAGAGGCCCGGTGCACAAAAATTTGTGCATTCGTGGGGGTAGGAGGGTGTCCCCCAGCCCGGCCTGTGCCTTCTCACAGTCTGGGACCCCTCGGGAGATAACGACCTGCTGGCTTAGGCCTGCTCCCGGGTGGCAGAAGGCAGGCCCAGTCCCTAAGTGCAGCCCCTGGTCAGGCTCAGAGCAGGGCCAATTGGGGAGTTGGGGCGCCGCCCCCTGTCATGCACAGAGCAGGGTGGATTGGGAGGTTGCAATGCCACCCTCAGTCACGCTCAGGGTAGGGCCGATTGGGGGGTTGGGGCACTGCCCCCTGTCACACTCAAGGCAAGTTCAATGGGGAGGTTGTGGCGCCACCCCCTGTCACGCACAGAGCAGGGCCGATCAGGGGGTTGGGGTGCTGCCCCCTGTCACGCACAGAGCAGGGCCGATCGGGGTTGGGCTCTGCCCCCTGTCACTCACAGAGCAGGGCCCATCAGGGGGTTGAGGAGCTCCCCCCTGTCACTCACAGAGTAGAGCCAATAGGGGAGTTGGGGCACCGCCCCCTGTCACACACAGAGCAGGGCGGATCAGGGGGTTGGGGCACTGCACCCTGTCACACTCAGGGCAGGGCCAATGGGGAGGTTATGGCTCTACCCTGTCATACACAGAGCAAGGCCCGTGGAGGGGGGTTGGGGCGCCACCCTCTATCACCCACAGAGCAGGGCCGATCAGGGGGTTGGGGCGCCGCCACTGTCACACTCAAGGCAGGGCCGATGGAGAGGTTATGGCTCTACCCTGTCACACACAGAGCAGGGCCGATCAGGGGGTTGGTGCGCTGCACCCTGTCAAACACAGAGCTGCAGGGCAATCAGGGGGTTGGGGAGCTCCCCCCTATCAGGCACAGAGCAGGGCTGATCAGGGGGTTGGGGTGCCTTCCCCTGTCATGAACAGAGCAGGGCGGATAGGGAGGTTGTGGCCCCGCCTCCTGTCACACACACAGCCGCAGGGCAATTAGGGGGTTTGGGCACTGCCTCCTGTCACGCTGATTCCGGTGCCGGGAGGCCTCGCAGCTCCGCTAATCCTGGTGCTGGGAGGCATATTACCCTTTTACTATATAGAATAGAGACCTGGTGCACGGGTGGGGGCCGGCTGGTTTGCCCTGAAGGGTGTCCTGGATCAGGGTGGGGGTCCCCACTGGGGTGCCTGGCCAGTCTGGGTGAGGGGCTGAGGGCTGTTTTCCGGCTGGCGTGAAGCTCCCAACCGCTCCTTTTTTTCTTTTCTTTTTTTTTTTTTATTCTGGGCCAGCTTTAGCTCTGAGGCCTCACTGCTGAAAACATCGATACAATGTTGCAGTCTGGCTGGCTGAAACCTGCTGACTGGAAGCTGGTTTCTGGGGTTTTGTTTAGCTTCTATATTTGCAACATAGTAAATAGTTGCTTAGAGTTGCAGCTGAGAGGCCGGCAGCGGCCGGCGGGGAATGTTGGAGTCTGCAGTCACTGGAGCAAGCAAGCCTCCCTGCTCGCTTCAGTGCATGGCTGCTGGCCGCCATCTTGGCTGACAGTTAATTTGCATAAGGATATCCTGATTAGCCAATGGGAAGGGTAGCGGTCGTACGCTAATTACCATGTTTCTCTTTTATTAGTGTAGATAGGAGCACTGACATCTCAACATTTGTCAGACCCAAGTGGCACTCCTGTTACCCAGATCTTCACGCAGACTTGCATTTTCTTGATTCATTTGTTCCTCACACCCAATCATTGGAAATGCATGGTTAAACTGACTGATAACTGGCTAGAATTAATAACCAGCTTTCTTCTCTGTCTCCACAACTAGACTCCAAATGGCTATTATACAGTAGCATAATTCATTACTTATTGGGGCCATTTAAATTATCTCTTGTGAGAGAGAACAAAGATGGCAGCGTAGGTAAATGCCTGTACTCGCCGCCTCCCACAACCCCATCAAAATTACAACTAAAATACAGAATAACCATCATTCAGAACCGCCTGAAATCTGGCTGAATGAAGTCCCACAACTAGAGAAATAAAGAAGAAATCACACTGAAACCCATAGGAGGGGCGGAATGTGCTGTTTTTTTAATTGGGAGGCCCCCTGTGAGGAGCAAGGGGTCCCAGCCCCACACCACACCCCCAGCCCAGGGTTCCAGTGTTGAAGAGAAGTCCCTGTAACTACAGGCTATGAAAACCAATGGAGATTGTGGCTGAGTGACACTAAGGCTGCTGGAGACTGAGGTAGTCTCTCTTAAAGGGCCAGTGCATGAACTTCGCGCTTCCTCTGAGCTCCATTGCTGTGTGACGGCATTGGGGGAACCAGGGACATATGGACAGGAGCTGGCATCAGGGCAGGAACTCAGGGCAGCTTTCTCCCAGATGGGGGTGGTTGCAGGGGTCATTGTTCCTGTGCTAGGACCTCCCCTCTCCCAGGGCTGACTAGCAGCCATATCTGAGTTTCCATTAGCATGCCCCAAACCTATCAACAAAAGGCCCAAGACCCAGCACTGGCAGCAGCCTGCCTTGTTTCTCAGAAGGGCCTCACCTGGGCATCTCCAAGCCCAATAAAAGTAGCAGCCATCTGCAGATCCCTCTGTAGCTCCTGCCAGGTGGCCCAGGCAGTGGCTGACCTTGCACCTCCCAGGAGGCCACAGACCCAGTGCACCCTGTGGACAGCTTCAGACCATAGCAGATTACAACTCTACACATCCACATGCTACACACTCAAGGGGTAGACTCAGTGAGCACCAAAGCCCCACTGAAGCAAGTCCTGCTCCAAAGGGTTGTCTCCTGCATAGTAGCTCTTCCACTGTAGACACAACTGGTCCTCACAGTTAATTGGTCTGGAGGCCAGTTCCTCCCAGTGATGCCAACAGCAATCAAGTCTCAACTACAACAAGACTGTGCACATAGTCCACATAGGGACACACCTAGAGTGCCCAGCTCAGGGGAATGGGGAGGCTGAGCCATTGGGTCCTACAGGACACTTCCTACACAAAGCCACTCTACCAATCCCAGGAGACATAGCAGCTCTACCTAATACATAGAAACAAACACAGGGAAGCAGCCAAAATGCGGAGACAAAACATCACAAAGAAGTGGAAGCAAGCAAACTACTGGATACAGAGTTCAAAACGATGGTTATAAGGTTACCCGAAAATCTTCATGAGACCATCAAAGGTCTTAATAAATAAGAATATCAAAGACATGAAAAAAAGAGCAGAAATTAAGCATACACTAATTGAAGTAAAGAATAATTTACAAGGGTTTAAGAGTAGAGTAGTGGATTCCGAGAACCAAATCAACAATTTGGAATATGAGGAAGCAGAAAACACCCAATCAGAAGAACGAAAAGAAAAACGAATCTAAAAATATGAAGATAGTGCAAGGAGTCTCTGGAACAATTTCTGGTGTACCAACATTTGCATCATGGGGGTGCCAGAAGTAGAAGAGAGAGAGAGCAAGATATTGAAAACCTATTTGAAGAAATAATGACAGAAAACTTCCCCTACCTGGTGAAAGAAACAGACTTACAAGTCCAGGAAGCACAGAGAGTCCCAAACAAGAGGAACCCAAAGAGGCCCACACCAAGACACATCATAATTAAAATGCCAAGAGCAAAAGACAAAGAGAGAATCTTAAAAGCAGCAAGAGAAAAACAGTAACCTTCAAGGTAGAGTCCATATGACTGTCAGCTGATTTCTCAACAGAAACTTTGCAGGCCACAAGGGAGTGGCAAGAAATATTCAAAGTGATGAATAGCAAGGACCTACAACCAAGATTACTCTACCCAGCAAAGCTATCATTTAGAATTGAAGGTCAGATAAAGAGCTTCACAGACAAGAAAAAGCTAGAGGAGTTCATCACCACCAAACCAGTATTACATGAAATGTTGAAGGGTATTCTTTAAGAAGAGGAAGAAGAAGGAAAAGAAGAAAAGATAAAAAATATGAATAATAAAATGGTAGCTTGGAAACCAAGATGGCGGCATAGGTAAACACCGGAGATTGCTCCCTCGCACAACCACTTCAAAAATCCAACTAAAAGACGGAACGGACATCACCCAGAACCACAGGAAGGCTGGCTGAGTGGAAATTCCACAACTAGAAGGAAAGAGAAAAGCATACCGAGACTCAGAGGAGGCGCAGTGCGGAAGTGAAATACTAAGGTGTGGAGGTGCGTGTGGAGCAGGCTGGCGGCTGAGGGTGCAGTTGTCCTTTTCAATCAGGAGGGAGTCTCAGGCTCTGAGCTCCAGTTCCGGGTGAGTCTCTAGGGACCCAGACTCAAACGGGAGAAGCGGGACTGTCTGGCATCGGTCGGATCTCGAGGGCAGCTTTCACTTCAAGGTTTGCAGTGGTTGCTGGGACTCTGAGACGCAGAGCCTCTGGGGACAGGACTGAGAGCAGCCATAACTGCTCGCTCCGCCCGCCTGCCCTGTTGATCCCCTGGGACCCGCCCCGCCCAAGCCCTGCACAGAGGCATTTGCAGAATAGCCTCAGGCAAAGGCTAGATTAGCACCTCCCTAGAGGACAGAAGTTCTCCCACTGCAGACACAGCTGATTCTCACAGCTCTTTTCATGTTTCCATAATGACTCAGGATGGCCAAATTCAGTGGCCTGTTCCAGGGACAGAAAGGAAAGTGGGCCAGAAGCAAAGAGCATGTGCGAGGGATGGGGGAGGGGGCGGCCCTGCAGCAGCGACAACATTGCCTGTTTGCCAGTTGCCTAGTTGCTGTGTTGTTGTGTCATAAACTACCTGAACGTTCCATGACTTCAAACAACAATGACGTATTATCTCTGGCTGACTGGGCAGCTCTGCTGTTGGTCTCCCTTGACTGACTCCTGTGACTGCATTTGGCTGGTGACTGGGCAAGAGGGGAAGGTCCAGTTGCCTCACTCCCGTGTCAGGCCTTGGTGCTGGCTCTTGGTTGAGGCACACAGGTCTCCACATGCCTTTGTCCTGCTGAGGCCAGACCCATGCCTTCACAGCCTGGTGGTTCCAGGCAGTCTTTCAGGAGGGCAAAGGCGGCAGGGGAAGGCCTGGGGTCCAGAACCCCAAAAACATCACTTCCACAACAGTCCATTGGTCCAAACATCTCACAAGGCCAGCAGCTCACAAAGCAATTGTTCAGCGGGTGAGGTCTAGACTCCATCTAGAAGTAATAGCAAAGTCACATGTAAAGGGGCCAGGAGGTACAGTTAATCAGGGGCCACTATCATAATTATATATAGAGTAACTTCAAAAGTATGTACAGTGGTCATTTATATTACAGTGGACTACCACGTAAAGGAGAAGTAAAATAAAAATCGATATATATATAAAACCCTAATATTTAAGTAGACTGAATGGCGGAACAACCAAACAACCGGTCGCTATGCCATACGTTGACAACCAGGGGCTGCGCGTGGAACATGGCGGGCGTCGGCCGGGGCAGAATGGTAGAGCAGGTGAGCGGGGGTGCCAGACCAAGGCGGGCTGCTGGTCGCTGTCATCAGGGCAAGACTCTGGTGGTTACTGAAAATTCTTTGCTCCTGCGTACCATAGTCCTGCCAGGCACTCGCACCTGCTGCCGGCGCCCTGCGCTGGCACTGATCGCTCGATGCCATCAGAAGGTGTAAGTAGCGGCTGCCGGCCCTGATCGCCCCCAAGGGCTTCTCCACCTCCCCCTGCTCCTGAGGGGCGATTGGGGCAGTAGCTGCCACTGGCACCCACTGATGGCGCCAACCCCACTCGAACCTGCTCTTGGCGCCGGCCCCAATCGCTCTGCGCCGTCAGCTTGTGGGAGCGGCAGCAGCAGGAGTGGGGCTGCCGGCAGACGGGACTGGGTACCGAGGCAGGAGAGGCTGGACAGGGGTGCGGAGGATGGGCCAAGACCCGCCCCTGTGCCCACAGCAGCCTAGCGACCCACAGTTCCTTTTAAGGTGCATGAATTCGTGCACTGGACCCCTAGTAGTTTATAATATTAGTGACATGAATTTCCTTTTCTAAAGCTCAAGTAAAACTACATGGGGAGGTCAATGGACATTTGCTTGCACCTAAGCACAGAATCACTGTGAACACAGCAACTATAAAAGGCAGGTTAAACCCCTCAAATACTGTAACTGATACTGTCTATGGTGATGTGATTTTATGAAATGGTGATGGAGCTAGGTTTGTGGCTCAGATCATTAGGAATAAGTTTTTTACCTTGTAAATATCCAGGGGGATATTTGAGAATATTTCGGTGACAGGACAGTGTTTTGCTGTGCACTACTCTCCTGTCCACTGCAGGGGTAGAGTAACTGGCTCAGATGTCTAGGCTCCTTCTGGGGACGGGGGCAGGGCGGGGGGGGGAGGGGGTGGAGAACCAGTTTCTTTGCCTTTTCCAGCCACTGGAGGCCACCTGCGCTCCTGGCCCTCTTATCTCAAGGTCAGCAATACAGTCACTTCCACCTCTGGTTCCACAGTCACATCTTTTCTCTGACTTTGGCCCTCCTGCCTTCCTTATAAGGACGCTGTGATTACATTGGGTCCACCTGGATTTCCCCATCTCAGCATCCTTAATTTAATCACATCTGCAAAGTTCCTTTGCCACATAGGGTGACATATTCACGGGGCCTGGGATTAGGACATGGACATCTGTGGGGGAATGATCAAGCCTACTATACCCAGAATATGAAAAGTAAACGGAAAACAATCCAAGGGCCGCAGGGCCAGGCAGCACTAAAACAAGCCTGAGATAACAATAAAGGGACCCCGGGAAGCAGCACCGCGGCACCAAGGAAGCGTGGGCACTGCAGGTGGAGCTGCCCTCCTCGTTTCCTGCCGATTGTTGCCTTGCAGCACGTGGGCTCAGTGCATGTCGTCCGAGTTTTCAATAGAAGCCGCCAATCCAGCTGTTACCATTCACTGTCCCAATTATTTTTTAAAAGGTTGGGGACTAGGTGAAGAAGGTGAAGGGATTAAGCCAGCGGTTCTCAACCTGTGGGTTGCGACCCCTTTGGCGGTCGAATGACCCTTTCACAGGGGTCACCTAAGACCATCCTGCATGTCAGATATTTACATTACGATTCATAACAGTAGCAACATTACAGTTATGAAGTAGCAACGAAAATAATTTTATGGTTGGGTCACAACATGAGGAGCTGTATTTAAAGGGCCAGAAGGTTGAGAACCACTGGATTAAGCAAAAAAATTACTTATATACACAGACCACAGTATAGTGATAAACAAAGGGAAAGGAGGTGGGGGAGGTGGGGGAGGTGGGGGAGTGGAAGGGGAGATAAATGGTGATGGAAGGAGACTTGACTTGGAGTGGTGCACACACAATACAGGTGATGTATGGTATAGTAGTGTACCCTGAAACCTGTGTAATTTGGTTAACCTATGTCACCACAATAGATTCAGTAATAAACAAATAAATGACTGTTGACAGTTCATTTCCAAAAGAAAGAGTAAACTTAGCATGCCAACACCTGCTGTGATCCTGGTTTGCGTTCTTCACTCTGACTTCCTGCCTTGGGCCCATCAGGACGACCTGAGGTCCCCTTATACCACATCCCTGGGAACACAGCTACCATAGTCCCCCCTTATTTGAAGTTTTACTTTTTGTCGTTTCAGTTCCCTATGATCAACCACTGTCCAAAAGTATTAAATAGAAAATCCCTGAAATAAATAATTTATAAGTTTTAAATTGTGTGCTGTTCTAAGTAGCTATCCTGCTGGGATGTGAATTTAGAACCTAATTATGAAATAGGCTCAGAGTGTAGGGCTGACTTATTTGTAAGAATCTACCATTACCAGTTACCATCTGAGTGATTAATTAATGGTAATTAATTGTTATGGCCAAAGGTGATCCTGAGTGCGGGGGGGTGAAAGGATTGAGAAAAGACAGACTAGAGAATGAAAGCTGGGTCTCAGAGGGACGCTGCTCCCTGATGAGGAGACAGCACCAACGCCCACAAACCATGTCTTTATTTTATAGCAGATGCCATGAGGCAAAGTAGGGGCATGATCACGTTGTTTACAGCATTCTCATGAGTTCCAACCTCACTCAATTACATGCACCTGAACTCTATCACAAGGCAAGTGGGGCCACGTGTTCGGACCATAGGTTCAAGCTTACAACCACATCCGTTGGCTATGATTGTGCTGGGAGGGCCCTGCCCTTCCAGCTGGGACTTCCACGTGGCAATGAGAGGACCCTGTCCTTTCATTAGTCAGAGGTTTGAGCCTGGCCAAAACACTGTAGCCGTGCCCCACAATTAATGACAATCGTTGTAGAATAATATGCCAGACATTATTGCACATCGTGATCTCATTTAAGTATCACAGCAACCCTTTGAATTGATGATTTTATTGTCCCCATTTTGTATATGAGGAAACTGAGTCCCAAGGATTACCCAAATGTCACATGGCCAAGAGTTTGAACCACGGAATCGGAGCCTGGCTCTCAGTCCTACTATATCAGTAAGGCTGTTAGTGTTAAAATACTTCCCTGAGACTTGGAATTGCTGTCAGATCCAGTTTGTAACCCAGGAATACCTTATACGTTTATAGCCATGCTTCCTTTTTTTATTCTTTCTTCCCCCTCCCCCCGCAACAAGAAAAGCAGCACTGATTGCTTCATTTCCTAGCTTGGTTAGGAGTTGCTTTTGTTTCTAAAAATCAAAGTCATCCTCAAAAGGCAAGGCTTTGAAAAGAAAGTCATCAAGCTCTGAGCTGAGGGTTGTCTTATGCAATAATGGGCAGGGGCTTTGTGACAGGGTTTGCTTCTCTGCTCTGAAGTTTTGTCCTCTAGCTTGTGGGGCATGGCTTTGTGCCAGGTGGCTGTAGTAGCAGACTTTTAAAAATACATATATGTGTTTTAATTGATTTTTAGGGAGAGAGGAAGGGAGAGGGATAGGAACATCCCTTAGAAAGGAACATCATTGATCAGCTGCCTCCTGCCCCTTACTGGGGATTGAGCCGGCAACCCAGGCATATGCCCTAACCAGGAATCAAACCAGTGACCTCTTGGTTCCTGAGTCGATGTTCAGCCACTGAGCTGCACCAGCTGGGCTGTAGTGGCCGTCTTTTCTGACCCAGCCAAATAGGGAGAACATTACCATTTGGCCATGAATAGCATTTTAGTTGTTACACACAGCATCAGTTAACTTTTTACTACATAATGAACTACCTCAAAAGTTAGTGCTTAACACAACAGTTTAGCTCTCTGTTCTATAAGGCAGCTATTTAGACTGGGCTCAGCTGGGCAGTTCTTCTGGCCCTGGCGACGCTCATTCCAGTGTCTGTGGCCAGGTACCAGTAGGCTGGGTGCTGGCTGGGCTAGGATGGCCTCAGCCCTATTCCACACCTTCTCATCCTCCACCAGTTAACCCTGGCTTATTCTTGTGGTAGCTGGGAGGCTGGTGGATTCCAGTCGATGTCTCAAGGCCTCTGGGGCCTGGCACGTTGTCACTTTCACTACATGGTATTAGCTAAAGCCAGTCCGAGGCCAGCACAGATTCAGGGAGTTAGGAAGTAGACTCCACGCAATGGGAAGAGCTATGAAGTCACTTCGCAAAGGGTGTGGAAGGATGGTGGCGATGGTGGTCCTTCTGCAGGTTACCTCAGATCCTGTTAGGAATAGTATGGCTTTGGCAGCGAGGGGCAGGCTTGATTCTGGCTCCAGCCTATTGGCCTCAGGGAAGTTACTTTCTGCAATGCTCCCCTCTCCAGATGGGCAGCGCCCCCCTCTCCAGATGGGCAGCGCCCCCCTCTCCAGATGGACAATGCTCCCCTCTCCAGATGGACAACGCCCCCCTCTCCAGTTGGGCAACACCCCCCTCTCCAGATGGACAACACCCCCCTCTCCAGATGGACAATGCTCCCCTCTCCAGATGAACAACGCTCCCCCTCTCCAGTTGGGCAGGGTTACAGAGAGGATCCAATGAGGCAATGTGGGAGCGGAGCCAGCTCTGGGGACCAAATGTTTGTTCTTCCATTTACTAGTAAGTGACTTGGGAAGGTATTTAGTCTTTCTGTGGCCCTGTCTTCTAATCTATACAATGGGAATAATAATGACAATAATAACCTAATAACATGTAGCTGTTATGAGCATAAATGAGTGAAGTCAAATTTGAAAGACTGGCACATAGAAAGCGCTCGTGACATATTAACTTTTAACATGATGCTTGGAAAGGAGCAAGTCTGTAGAAGCAGCGCCATCCCCACCCCCACTTGGTGGCCAGTTGCTGCTCGGCTGCATGGAAGGTGGCATCCTTAACGGGATGCTTTCTGGACATTCCCACATGCCCACTGACGGCCTACTTCATCATTCCTAGGATCCCAGTGCCTTAAAAATAATAAGTGTTAATCAAAACCTAAACATATCTCTCAGAAATGATGGTGAGCTTAGAACCTAGATGCAATATGAAGAGACCTCCAGGGCTTAAGGAGCTGCTAGAGTCACAGCTAGTGACCAAAGGAAGAAAAGAAAGGAAAAGAAAAGAAAAGACAGATTGCAGGTTTTTCAGATGCCTCTTGAGAATTTATGTCTGAACGATAGAAGCTATTTTTTAATGAATGAAAATAATGTTTCAATTGATTCATTTTGAAAAGATTGTATCTTCAAATGTCATTGACCCTCTAATAGTTCAGAAAACAACAATTTCTCCTGCTACTTTTTATGGGAAACCCAAGTTATAAACTAGTCCCAGATTCAAAATATGTTTAAATGACTAATCCTTTGGAATAATAAAGGTTTTATCCAGGAAATAGAGAAGAGAAATGAAACAAAGCTTTTTTTAAAATCAAACTTCTGTAAAAAAAATCTGTGGATTTTTTCCATGCTCCTATATGAAAAGTTATGTTATTGCTAATGTTCTGAAGTCGGGGTCTGCAAACTACAGCGCATGCGGCCAGCTGCCTGTGTTTGTAAATAAAGTTTCATTGGATCACAGTCACACCCGTTCCTTCTTATGACGTCTGTGGCCATTTTTGTAGGACATTGGCAAAGTGGAGCAGTTGTAACACAAGCCAAGATACTTACTGTCTATCTCTTTGAGAAAAAGCTTGCTGACCTCTGTTCTGAAGTCATGGCACTGTCCAGGTTTTGTAGTAGTGGTTGTTGCTATTATGTGAGGGACAGTCGAAGGGAAGCTTAATCATTAAGCATAGAATTTGGAGCCATGCCCACCTGAATTTAGGGCCCAGTTCTACCTCCTAGATATATGAGCTTGGACCTTGGTAGCATTGTGATCTTTTAACCTGAAATTTCCTAAGCCTCAGTTTCTGCCTCTGTAAAATGGAAGGAATGATAATAGTAATTGCTTTATATAAGGGAGTTTCATGGGAATTAAATAAGATGGTGCATTTAAAGCATCTAGCTCAGTGACTAGCACCACTACAGGAAGTAGTTGCAATAAAATAAGAACAAAATTAAATTGGGAAAAAGTTCCTTAGACCTGGGATGGAAGACAAAATGAGGGCAGTGCATAAGGAAGAGGTGAGCTGAGAGTGGCCACATGGGAGTGGGTGGTGGGAGGTCAGACCCAGCACAGGGAGGGCTCTCGCAGGTCCCCGAGGAAGGCTGGGGTCTGGAGGCAGGCAGCGGTTGGAACCCTCCCTTCAGCTTCTGCTCCCAGGGCCCCTGGAAAGATTCCTTAGGTGCTGTGAGCCTCAGCCACCTGCTCTGTTCAGTGGGGAGGGTGATCACCACAGCTCCTGCTTCCTCGGGGCTGCTGGGCGGGTTGGATGAGATGATGCCTGTGCAGCACTTAAAACGTGGTGCTCAGTACAGGCAGCCACTGCCACTAAGGACTGAGCTTGAGGAGTGACTCACTTTGGGGTGGGGGTGGGGGGTCACACGTGAAAACCAGGGGAGGAGAGATGAGTCCAGGTTGACAGTGACATGAAGACGAAATCCATTTTCAGGCAGGAACAGTGAGAGAGACCAGGACAGACAAATCCTCAGAGTGCCTGCTGGAAGCACGGCCGGTGCTGCTTTGTCTGCTCTGAGCACAGGCATCAGAGGCGTGACTGCGAAGCAACTTTGCAAATAATGTTGACGCTGAGACAGGAATTTTTGTGGGAGTCAAGTTTTCATGAAGATCTGCCAGTTCCTTACTGAGTCTTGGTTGACATTGATCTTCCTGGTGCTCTGTCTATCATCACAGCTGCCTTCCCTGTTGCCCTGGGCAGGTTGGAGTCTGTGTGAGTTGGGAGGGAAAGGATTTAAAACAGGAAACCAATGGTGCGGTTCCTAAGTAGACCGTCAGCATCCCTTAGCCTGAGGCTGAATAGAAGCCGCGGTCCTTCTCCTGTTCTCACAGCTGTGTTGTGTTCCGTTGGAGCAAATCAAGTTTGAGATGTGGAAATATCATTGTAAAGATTAAACATTGCAGTTGGGTTGATGCATTTAAGCGATCTCCTGACACCCTGCCATACCATTGAATTAGTTTAACTGGAACACGAGAGACTGGAACCTAATTAGAATTTAATTGGATTGCTATATTAGACAGCGGCTAGCGGCTGGGCTGTACACTTTATTTGGAAATGCTTGTGTAACATTGATGATTTTTACTTAAGCAGTGTCTGATAAAAGGCTTATATTGTTAGCATAGAAAGAAGTATGAATTCAAGAGTACATTTCACTGGAAGTCGGGTCTGCGGCTCACATGCCCACGTGGCTGCCGTAACTCAGGGCAGGCCCTGCCACGACAGAGCCCCAGTTAAGTGGACTGAGTGGAAAAGGAGTGTGTGTTTGTGGGGAGATCTTCCTGGCAGCTCCATCTGGGGTGACCTTGCTCGGGATGACCCTGTGGGGATGACCTTGCTGGGGATGACCCTGTGGGGATGACCTTGCTGGGGATGACCCTGTGGGGATGACCCTGTGGGGATGACCTTGCTGGGGATGACCCTGTGGAGATGACCCTGTGGGGATGACCCTGTGGGGATGACCCTGTGGGGATGACCTTGCTGGGGATGACCCTGTGGGGATGACCCTGTGGGGATGACCTTGCTGGGGATGATTACTTTATTTACCTGATGCAGACTCGGTGACTTTCCAGGGCGAGTTGTTTCCCATTCCAGTCTTCATTCCCCCCGTTGCACATGTACACAATAGACTGCATGCACACAAGGTGATGTGTGTGTGTCTCCTGTTATATGTGTATCCAACATACAAATCAGCACAGAATACTGTCTGGATGGAACCCTGCTACTTGCCTTTTCTCTGTTTGAGGTTTGAGTCTTTCATGATGAGGTTTTCCTCCCCTCTTCTCTCCCCCAATCTTTTAAGTGCTGCACAGGCATCATCTCATCCAACCCTCCCAGCAGCCCATCAATCCATCCCTCTGTCCAGCACTGCAAAGAGAGTTGCAGACTCGTGATGACGTAATGCGGTCTTCTCCCTTGACATTTAGTCTTTTTCTTTTCAATTCTGGGTTTTTAAAAATTTCTTTTTAAACTTCTTTGAGGTTGTCTTACCTGTTCCTCTGCTCACCCAAACTTGCACATTTTCACCCATTACCAATCATGAACTCAGTGTGTTTGCAGTAAGTAAATCCACTCTCTCAATCGCACACTTCAGTTTTTCTCTCTATTACTTCCTCTCTTATCTCTTCAGTCTCCACAAATTTCCATTGGCTTTCTCTTCTCTCAGCTCCCAGCAGATAATGTTAAACAGCAGAGAACAATATCCCCATTGTTCTTCCTGTCTGCTATTCCCAGCACATCCTTGCTCACCCAGAGCAGAAGGAAAACACAATCTCTTCCATTTTATTTCTTTGCAACAAAGTGATTACATTTGTCTTCAAGACCTTCATACATTAGACCATTTGGTTATTTTAAGTCTATTTAATAGAGTGATTCAAGCTGCCTTTCCTCCGCAAAAGGAATCTTTACCCCTGCAAGGTGAGGCCAGTGCAGTTGTTGTATGGCAAGGAGGAGGCACTGCCACTCCACAGGGCTGGGTTGTTTAAATTATTCACAGCAATCCATGCTAGATACATATTTGTGTTGCTATACAAGTATTTTCTTATTTTGGTTAAAAGTGGCTTTTTAAAAGGGATCCTACTCTTATAGTGCAGACAGAGAAGCCCCGTACATGGCCTAGTACATTTCATTTTAGTCCCCTGGTCAGCAGTCTTTCAATTTTTAATAAAAGGATATCAGCAGTGAGATAAAGGACTATAATCAATCTCTAGCCACCACTATATGTTCTTGCTAACAAGTAGAATAAAGCTTTTAGTGAAAAATCTTCAGCAGCACTTTCCTTTTGGTGAGAATCAACCCCACAGCAGTCTTTTCAACCTTCTGTAAGAGTCTAAAGCTGAGCAAGTTATTTCCAAGTGAAGGGATAAAAAGAAAAAATATTCATAATAAAATATTATGGGAAGAAAATTTAGAGAAATTGTCCAGATTTAGATGAGCAGTTCCTGCTTATAAATGTCAGAATTCCTGTTCACGAGTTCTTCTTGCTTTGATGCTTGGGAGTTGAGTGGTGAATTCATTCCTTCATTTGCTCACTGCTCATTGACCACCACCATGCAAGGTACTGACCAAGCACTGCGGACACA
The DNA here is from genome assembly GCF_028538775.1 of Myotis yumanensis. Lineage (NCBI taxonomy): Eukaryota > Metazoa > Chordata > Mammalia > Chiroptera > Vespertilionidae > Myotis > Myotis yumanensis. Next base: position 113,348,559 of record NW_027223755.1, on the reverse strand, counting down.
GAGGTAAAGACAGAGCCCCTCCTCAGACAGCTCAGAGTTCGGAGGGAGACAGGCACATGGTCAGGCAGTTACATCTGAGGTGCCATGATGGGCATGCAGCCTGGGGTGGGAGGGACTACCCTAAAGGGAAGGGGGAGAGGCTCAGGAAGCCTTCCTGAGAACATCTCGAAGGACAAATGAGACTTCACCAACTGGAGAAAAAAAGAATGGTTGTTAAAACTCTTTTTGTTGCACATTAACAGCTCAATACAAACTAGCTTAATAAAAAAAGTGAATTTATTGGCTCATGTGCCTGAAAGGTCCAGGGGATTTTGGCTTCAGACAGAGCTGGATCCAGGGTCTAGTACAATGTCATTAGGAGTCTGCCATTGGGGGTCTACCTAATAGCATCTCCCTTCTTTTTTGCTAATATAACCTCAAATTTGTTTATATATATTTGTTTATATATATATATATATATATATATATATATATATATATATAAAATCTTTATTGTTGAAAGTATTATATATGTCCCCCATTTTCCCCCATTGACCTCCACCCCCACCCCAGGCCTTCACCACCCTACTGTCTGCGTCCAAGGCCATGCATATATGCATACAACGTCTTTGGTTGATTAACTCCCACCCACCCACCCTCCCCCACCTTCCATCCGAGATTCCACACTGTGTTCTATGCTTCCATGTCTCTGGATCCACTCTGTTCATCAGTTTATTTTGTTCATTAGATTCCACATATGAGTGAGGTCATGTGATACTTGTCTTTCTCTGATTGATTTACTTCACTTAGCATGATACTCTCGGGTCAAATGGCAGTTTCATATTTAATTTTTTGAAGAGACTTCATACTATTTCCATAATGGCTGCATTCCTACCAGCAGTGAACTAGGGCTCCCTTTTCTCCACATCCTCGCCAACACTTGTCATTGATTGACTTGTTGATGGTAGCCATTCTGACAGGAGTGAAGTGATATCTCATTGTCATTTTAATTTGCATCTCTCTGATGAACAGTGACTTTGAGCATTTTTTCTTACGTCTCTTGGCAATCTGTATGTCCATTTTAGAAAAGTGCCTATTTAGGTCCTTTGCCTGTTTTTTAAAATATATTTTTTAATGTATATTTTTACTGATTTCAGAGAGGAAGGGAGAGCGAGAGAGATAGAAACATCAATGATGAGACAGAATCATTGATTGGCTGCCTCCTACACACCCGCTACTGGGGATCGAGGCCGCAACCCAGGCATATGCCCTTGACCGGAATCGAACCTGGGACTTTCAGTCTATAGGTTGCCACTCTATCCACCGAGCCAAACTGGCTAGGGCTGCCCATTTTAAAATTGGATTGTTTGTTGCTGGGATCCAGCCCCAGCAGTCCAGGGGTTCCCAAAGGTGTGGATGGAGTCGGCAAAGAATGAAGGACATGGAGACAGCGTTCAGATGATCAGCATAGCCAGGTTCTCTCTTTATTCTAGGTGGATCCTCCTGTGCTTGGCTGAGGCCACAGAGAGAGATCCAGAGGCAAGCTGAGCCTTGTTATTTTATAGTCAGAGGTAAACAAGGTAGTGGTTACCATAGTTACACTGTTCTTATAAATTTCACTTGTTTTGGCAGCACTTGCTGCACCTCCCTCAGCCCATTAGCTTCCCAGATAAGATCTAAGGAGAGTCATAAGGTCAAGCCTAATTATGCTAAGAGGACTGTGCCCTCTAAGCTGGGACTTGTTTGTGACTTTGCCCACAGGTCAGTCTGAGGCTTAACCCTATAGCCGTGCCCTACACCCTTGACCTTCTACAGTTCCTTGTTTCATGTCCATAGTTCTTATCTGACCTTTGCCAAAAATCCCATCTCTATCTAGTTCTGTTGATTTTAATCCTATCCATTCTATTCCAAAGGGTAGGGCTAGTTTGTTATCTCCATCCCAAGGTCACTACTGTTCTGTTAAACTACAAGGAAGTAAGTGAAGGAGATTATCCTATTCTATGGCCTAAGTAAAGGTTATGTTGCTTAAGCATGATTGTTCATAGTTAAGGTGATTAACTACCCGCCTGGCACTTAGTTAAGGGATTTTACTGATTTATTCCCTTCCTTAGTCCTCTTAATCCCTAACTCCAGGGAAACATCCCCACCTGGGGAAACAACCTTTCTCCGGGAGGTGGCCCTGGTTAGAACACATAGCGCTAAGAAGGGGTGCAAACATATTAAGAACAGTATGGCAGGTCCCTTGAAACATATGCTGTGCAGATGTTTCTTCCCTGCAGCGACTGTGTCAAGCAGCAAGGATGGACCGGCTTCCGGCAGTTTGTCTTCCTTTTGTTAAGTGTATGAGTTACTTATACATTTTGGATATTAACCCTTTATCAGATGTATCATTGCCAAATATGTTTTCCCATACAGTGGGCTCCCTTTTCATTTTGTCGATGGTTTCTTTTGCTGTGCAGAAGCTTTTTATTTTGATATCATCCCATTTGTTTATTTTCTCCTTAGTTTCCTTTGTCCTAAGAGATGTATCTGTAAACATATTGCTATGAGAAATGTCTGAGATTTTGTTGCCTGTGATTTCTTCTAGGATTTTTATGGTTTCACAACTTATATTTAAGTCTTTTATCCATTTTAAGTTTATTCTTGTGTATGGTGTAAGTTGGTGGTCTAGTTTCATTTTTTTACATGTATCCAGTTTTATCAACAGGAGACTGTCATTACTCCATTGTATTCTCTTGCCTCCTTTGTCAAATATTAATTGAAGGAAATGGCATGGGTCAATTTCTGGGGTCTCTGTTCTGTTCCTTTGATCTGTATGACTGTTCTTATGCCATTACCAGGCTGTTCTGATTACAGTGGCTTTGTAGTACAACATGATATCTGGTATTGTGATCCCTCCTACTTTCTTCTTCTTTCTCAAGATTACTGCAGTTATTTGGGGTCTTTTTTGATTCCATATAAATTTTTGGAGTGTTTGTTCTAGATCTGTGAAATATGCCATTGGTATTTTAATGAGGATTGCATTGAATCTGTAGATTGCCTTAGGTAGTATGGAAATTTTAATGATGTTAATTCTACCAATCCATGAACACAGTATATTCTTCCACTTGTTTATATCTTCTTCTATCTCTTTTTTTCAACGTCCTGTAGTTTTCCAAATACAGGTCTTTTGCCTCCTTGTTTAAGTTCATTCCTAAGTATCTTAATATTTTTGTTGCAATGGTGAATGGGATTATTTGTTTAGTTTCTCTTTCTGAGAATTCATTATTAGTTTATAAAAAAGCCATCAGTTTTGGGGTGTTGATTTTGTATCCTGCTACATTGTCAGATTTATTTATTAAGTCTAGTAGTTTTTTCATGGAGTCTTTAGGGTTTTCTATGTACAATATCATGTCATTTGAAAATAATGAGTTTTACTTTCTCCTTTCCAATTTGGATGCCTTTTATTTCTTCTTCTTGTCTGATCACTATGGCTAGGACTTCCAGCACTATGTCGAATAGGAGTGGTGAAAGTGGGCATCCCTGTCTTGTTCCTGTTCTTAAGGGAAATGGTTTTAGTTTTTGACCATTGAGTATGATATTAGCTATAGGTTTGTTATATATGGCCTTTATCATATTGAGGTATGATCCCTCTATTCCCACTTTGCTGAGAGTTTTCAATCAAAAAAGGGTGTTGGATTTTGTTGAGTGCTTTTTCTGCATCAATTGATATGATTGTGCTGGGCTGCATATCTGGCGCTTTGGCCAGACGGGTCATGCTGTGCTGTCTGTTCCTAAAACACATAGATAGGACGGTACTGACATCAGGCCAGGCCTTGAGATATGATCTCATGGCCTCTTCCCAGCACACAGGCCTTCTTTCTCAGAAGGCCCGGAAGTCTCATTCCAAATTTGGGAGACAAAGGACTGGAAAAAGTATAAATAAAGAGAGTTTCCTCCATATGGGGGGCCCAGAATTTGAAAGACACATTTTTCTCTGGGCCTCCACAGAATTTAATAATAAAATGTAACTCCTGTAGTAGGCTGCAGTTCAGCCTCTGCTTCGGCAGGGTGCTGTAACTGTAGTCGCTGGCCAGCTTAATAAAGGCTCTTAAATTTAAATTCTGAGTCGGTGGTCTGTCTCGCTGAGTGAACCCACAACATTGATCATGTGATTTTTGTCTCTCAATTTGTTTATATGATTGCTGCGACCTTCACAGCAGGTTCAGGATGACTTGAAGGAGGGCCGTCGACACAATGAGTACATTATATAGGAAATATGAATTTTGAAGGTATTGGGGGGGCCAGGTGGAAACATCTTTCGAGAAGAGGCTCAACAAGACTGGGTCCTATCTGCTTTTATTCACTTTGAATACTCGTTTGTCCTTTAGCAATGCATACAGGCAGATCAAAGGTAAAGTCTGGTATGCAATGTAAAGATTATCAGGTCAGGAAATCGCCTCCAGCCATCACAATCACAGCAGGCGTAATCTTGTGTTGACTCCAGCCCTGCTGGGATCAAGGTCCATTGGCCTTCCAATGTCTCTTTTGCACTTTTATGCTAAATGCTGTTATGCTTTGGCCTCCAGCATGTGATGTATCACATTTATTGATTTGCGGATATTGTGCCAGCCTTGCATCCCTGGAATAAATCCCACTTGGTCATGGTGTTTGACCTTTTTAATATATTGCTGGATCCAATTTGCTAATATTTTGTTGAGGATTATTACATCTATGTTTATCAAGGATATTGGCCTGTACCTTTCTTTCTTTGTAGTGTCTTTATCTAGTTTTAGAATTAGGATAATGCTGGCCTCATAAAAAGAGGTTGGAAGTGTTCCTTCCTCTTGGATTTTTTTGGAATAGTTTGGGGAGTATAGGTGTATTTGTTCACTCTCCTTGGAATTGCTATGTCCTGTTTCCAAATACATCACATTCTGAAATATCAGAGGTTAGGACTTCAATAAGTGAATTAGAGGGGTGGGGGCACAACTCAACCCCTAGCACCACCTTCTCCTCTCCCCTCTCAGATCTCCTCCTAACACCTCCCATTGGTGGGACCCAACTAGAGAGGAAAGGAGCTGGTTGATGTGAACCGTAAAATGAGCCTCCAGAGGCTGGGCAGGGTGCAGGGTAGACTTGGGTGGGCAGAGAGGCTTCCAGCAGACCCTGTGCAGCCTTCCTTCAGGCAGGAGCCCTGCACCCGGCCACCTGTGCCTCTAGATTGACTGTGTATGAGCCCTGCCCTCCTAAAGTTGAGCCACCCTCCACCTCAGGGGTAGAATCAAGTCTCTAAAAGAAGGTGACTGGTTGTTTGGGTCACAAGAGACTTGAACTGGACTGGGAGACAGGGTACCTGGTGCACTACCGGAAGCCCACGCCTTCTCTCCATGACTCCAGGACATTTCCCTGTGGTTTCCAAGCCTCTCTGTTGCCTAGGGACTGCATCCAATTGCATGTGAGGAGAACTCAAGAACAGTGATAATAACCTGAGGGAAGTTTATCTCTCCCTACATGTCAAGATGTCCAGAGCAGGTCAGGCCGTTGCTCACGGAAGTCATCAAAGGCCCAGGGTCCGAACTCACTGCTCCCTGTCTTCAGCAGGCGGCTCCCCCGTCTTCGGCAGGTGGCTTTGGCCACTGCACACCCAGCCCCGCACCTGTGATCTAGGCTGAAAGTAGAGGAGACTTCAGGGAGAGTGGGGGTAGAAATGAAGAGCAGAACTTCCTGAGAAATCACAGGGCACGGCCACTTCTATCTCATCGGCGGAACTGTACCCCTTCTTCCGTGGGAGGCAGGGACGTGTTGTTTGTGCCCTGGGCTGATAGTCAGGCTCCTTAATACAGATGACGTAGCGAGCGGCTCTGGGTGGGCAGCAGGCAGGGTCGGCTGTACTGGCCAGTGCGCCTGTGGGCCTGGCTCCCAGTGCACCTGTCATGTGGCTCCCACATCTGAAAGTGACACCTAGACCTGGAGTAACCTGTTCTGAGGATTTGAGTGAACTGGGGGAAAGCAATAACTACTATTACTCCAACTTAAATAAATCCTGAGAATGATCTAAAGCAGGGGTCCTCAAACTTTTTAAACAGGGGGCCAGTTCACTGTCCCTCAGACCATTGGAGGGCCGGACTATAGTTTAAAAAAAAACTCTGAACAAATTCCTATGCACACTGCACATATCTTATTTTGAAGTAAAAAAACAAAACGGGAACAAATACAATATTTGTATTTGCATGTGGCCCGCGGGCCATAGTTTGAGGACCCCTGCACTAAAGCATGTAATAAGCTCCCTACTGTGGGCCCTGCCTCTCATAAGCGCTGCTTCCAGAACCTGGCTTATCCAGAGGATGGGAGACCGTCTTCAGGATTCTTGCTGTGAGCTTCGTGGAGGACACGTATGTGTGTCATGTGGCACAGCAGCCAGTTAGCCTCTCATCCTTTGCCCTGCTCAGACACGTGAGCAAAGAATGTTATTTAATTCTTTCTTCTCTCTTTAGAGGAAAAGGACCAAATTCATTGCCTGTGATTTTCTGACTGAGTGGTTATACAAGTAAGTTTTTCATGACTATTCAGTGACCCTAAAGATTCAATAATGTTAATTTGCAAGCAGGATAGCAACAATTGACTTGAATTCCTTATTGTTTTCTTGTCAATCAAACATATGACATCATGACCAGTCAAAATCCAAAGAGGACAGGGGAGCCGTTCACAGATTTCTTCTCCATTCCCTTTGTGGAGCAGTGGCTGAAGCAACAGTAAGTGCCGACAGAGGTTTGAATAATTTATTTCTGATTTCAAAATTGTTAGTTTTCTCCCATCTAAGAGAACTAACTCATGTAACCACCCTGGGCCCCAGGTAAGTTACATCTGTGGCTCTTGTCTCTCATTATTTTCAGTCTAGGCTCAGGGCATCTATCCATGCAGTGATTATTCAAAGAGCACTTCAGAACTAAAATAGAAAACTTTAAACAACTCTTATCCTAAGTAATTCGTCTCTCCATTCTCTCCCTCTCCCTTTTCTCCCTAGCTTCTCCCTCCCTTCCCCTTCCTTGAAGGTCATTATGTCTCAGGAAATAGGACTAAAGTTTTCTAACTATTAATTTTTAGTTATATGCATCGGTTCTACATTCAAACCAGTAGGATATGACAGATAAAATTAAAACTCTCTTTGACCACCCTTTTAATGTGAGTCTTCTCACAGAAATAATCAGTTTGGTCGATAGTACATCTTCCCAGAGCTCTTAAAATTATTTAACCCTATAAAATTGAATTCTAGCATATGGAATTAGTAATACTATTTATGTGGGCTGTTTTCGTCAGTAACATAGCAATGACACTTACTGAGCACCTGCATCAGCATTTGTGGCTTCATAAAAATTGAAATGGTACTAATGTAATTCAGTGCAATAAATACTTACTAAGAGAGAAACCAAGATGGCAGCATACGTAAACACCTGAAATTTCTGCCTTGCACAACCACTTCAAAACTACAACTAAAAGACAAAACAGACATCATGCAGAACCACAGGAAGGCTGGCTGAGTGGAAATTCTACAACTAGAAGGAAAGAGAAAAGCACACTGAGACACAGAGGAGGTGCGGAAGTAAAGTGCAGAGGTACAGAGACGCACATGGAAAGGGCTGGCAACTGAGGACGTGGTTGTCTTTTTCAATCGGGAGGGAGACACAAGCTCCCGACTGCTCTGAACTCCAGTTCCAGGCGAGTCTCTGGGGACCCAGACTCATACGGGGAGAAACTGGACTGTCTGGCATTGGGCAGAACTCGAGGGCGGCTTTCTCTCAGAGGTGCTTGCAGCGATTACTGGGACACTGAGACCCAGGGCCTCTTAGGGCAGGGCTGAGGATCAGCCATAGCTGTTTGCTCCCCCCTGTTGATTCCCTGAGACCCCATCCCACCCAAGCTGTGGCAGAGGCTTTTGCATATGAATGACCTGGCCCTTTGCAATCTACAATTACCTAACAAACTGCAGCTGGGCCAGAAAGACCCAGAACATCCAAAAGAAGGCCCAAGGCCTCACAGCAGCTTGCATTGCTTCACAGCTGGGCCTCATCTGGGCACCTCCAAACCCCAAACAAAGAAGAGGAATCTGCTGATCTCAGTAGCTCCTGCTGGGTAGCCTCAGGAAGAGGCTAAATTAGCACCTCCTTAGAGATCCAAGAGCCAGTGTACCCAGCTGTCAGAGTGGGACCATCCAGATTACAACTCCTCAGATCCATAAGGGACACACTCAGAGGGCAGACTCAGTGAGCACCAAAGCTCCACTGAAACAAGTCTTGCCCCATAAGGGTGTCTCTAGCACAGAAGTTCTCCCACCGTAGACACAGCTGATTCTCACAGCCAATTGGCCTGGAGGTCAATTCCTCACAGTGATACCAACAACAATCAAGGCTTAACTACAACAAGACTGTGCACAAAGCCCACAAAGGGGTGCACCAAGAGTGTCCACCTCAGGTAATTGGAGAGGCTGAGCCACTGGGCCCTATAGGACACCTAGCACAGAAAGCCACTCTATCAACACAGGGAAGCAGCCAAAATGCGGAGACAAAGAAACAGGTCACAAATGACAGAAATAGAGGAAAGCAAACTACTGGATATAGAGTTCAAAATCACACTTATAAGGTTTTTCAAGAATTTTCTAAAAACTGCCAATAAATTTAGTGAGACCCTCCATAAATCTAGTGAGACCCTCGAGGATATGAAAAAGGACCAACTAGAAATTAAGCATATACTGACTGAAATAAAGAATAATATACAGAGATCCAACAGCAGACTAGAGGATCCCAAGAATCAAGTCAAAGATTTGAAGTACAAAGAAGCAAAAAACACCCAGCTGGAAAAGCAAAAAGAAAAAAGAATCCAAAAATATGAAGATAGCGTAAGGAGCCTCTGGGACAACTTCAAGCGAACCAACATCCAAATTATGGGGGTGCCAGAAGAAGAGAGAGAGCAAGATATTGAAAACCCATTTGAAGAAATAATGACAGAAAACTTCCCCCACCTGGTGAAAGAAATAGACTTACAAGTCCAGAAAATGCAGAGAGTCCCAAACAAGAGGAACCCAAAGAGGACCGCACCAAGACACATCATAATTAAAATGCCAAGAGCAAAAGACAAAGAATCTTAAAAGAAGCAAAAGAAAAACAGTTAGTTACCTACAAGGGAGTACCCATACGACTGTCAGCTGATTTCTCAACAGAAACTATGCAGGCCAGAAGAGAGTGGCAAGAAATATTCAAAGTGATGAATACCAAGAACCTACAACCAAGATTACTTTACCCAGCAAAGCTATCATTCAGAATTGAAGGTCAGATAAAGAGCTTCATAGATAAGAAAAAGCTAAAGGAGTTCATCACCACCAAACCAGTATTATATGAAATGCTGAAAGGTATCCTTTAAGAAGAGGAAAAAGAAGAAAGAGGTAAAGATAAAAATTATGAACAACAAATACATATCTATCAACAAGTGAATCTAAAAATCAAGTGAATAAAAAATCTGATGAACAGAATAAACTGGTGAATATAATACATCAGGAGCATAGAAAGGGAGTAGACTGACAATTCTCAGGGGGAAAGGGGTATGGGGGGTGTGGGAAGAGACTGGACAAAAATCGTACACCTATGGATGAGGACAGTGGGGGGCGGGTAAGGGCAGAGGTGGGGTGGGAACCGGGTGGAGGGGAGCTATGGAGGGAAAAAAGGAACAATTGTAATAATCTGAACAATAAAGATTTAATTTAAAATAATACTTACTGAATACCTACCAGGTGTGCTGCACAGAGTGGGTGCTGTCGGGCTGCTGCCTTGAGGTGAGAGGCGTGCTTACACTGGGGGTAGTCCTTAGTGAGGGTTCTGATTGAGATGGTGGCAAAGCACTATGGGAGATGGGCTGTCCTGGGGGCCTGGCGCTGGCCCAGGTTGGGCAGTGGCCAAGCTGGTTGGTGCCCGGTTTTGTTTTTGAGAGGCAAGACTTCAGGTACGGTCTCCTTCCTGAGTGTGCCCTGGACAGGAAGAGTCCAAGGCAGGCAGGAGCCAAGGTTCTTAAAGAGAATGAGGGCAGGAGCCAGGAAACTCTCTGATCCCGGTTTCTCAGCCTCGAACTATTGACTGCAGGGCAGCCAGGCTGCGCTCCCCTTAGAGATGGCTGGGGCGAGACAGTGGAGAGGCACACCTTCCTGTGGTCATGCCCAGAGCTCAGATGTCACGCAGGAAAACGACCTCTGGGTGATGGGGAGAGGGGCAGGTGTGGGCCCAAGTGAGATGCTTCCTGATGTTGGGGAGGCCTGGGGCACCTTACCAAGTCCTGGCTCTGAATGTGCACAATCCACCAACCAGTTCCCTCCCATCATCTCGTTCTCCCTCCTCATGCTCCTTCATAAGCCAGTTCTCCAGCAGCAGTGGGAGGAGGGTTACTGTGGTGGAGCCTTGGGCTGGCCGTGAAACATGGCTCCAGTGACCTCAGGGGTCCTGGGGAAGGGAGGTGGCTTTCTAGGTCGGGTCAGCCAGCTCTTTCTGTGGACGATTGTAAACCTTTTAGGATTTGCAGGCCACTGTGGTCTCTGTTACAGCTGCTCAGCTTCACCATTGTAGCACGAAACCCACAGAGATAACACGGGGACAAATGGATCTGGCTTTGTTCCAATCCATCTTTATTCACAAAAGCAGATTTGGCCCATGGGCTGTAGTTTGGTGCTCCCTGCCCTGTGGGGCACCAATAACCTTCCCAATCCATAGTCTCACGCAAGGGCAGGTGATATAAATAGAAGTGAGTAGGTGGGGAAGGTGGAAGGCTGGAGAAAGTTATGATCAGGTCAGGAACTTGGGAAGTCGAGATGTGATGGTCTTCATGACAACCCATTCTGAGTGGTAACTGTTCCATTGAGTGGCTGACATGAGGGAAGATGGATGTGGAATGGCGTGGACTTGGAGCCATGGCGCTGGAGGTGTCCTCAGTGTGAATGTGAAGTGTCGGGGGGCTGGGGAGGGGGGTTGAATAAGATGACAGCAAGTCAAATTCTGAAGCCGTCCAAGAGGTTGAAATGTCCCTGAAGTCTGAGGAGTGTGCATGGCCCCTTCTCCTGGCAACGGGTATTAGGGACAGTGGGTTGTCATGTATGTGTACTTTATGCTAATTCAGGGCTATGCTCTTGGAAGATAAAGAGAGAAGAATTTTGTAAAATGCAAGCAATTCCACTCTGGAGGTGAAGCATAAAATAGGACACAAGACTCAGATTTTTTCTTAGCTGTTCTCAGAGCAGCTCAGAAAGCAGCTACTGCCTCTGTCTGTCCCTAGTTACCTACCTAGTCACCTGCTAAGCACTGATATAATGTTTAGTCAAGTGCAATTCTGAACAATTTATAAATGTCACCTAATTCAACTTGTATTACAACCCAAGAAAGTAGGAAATATTACTATCCCCAGTGTATTAGGCTAGCCTAGGCTACGTTGTAGTTATAACACTACCAAAACACCAGTGGCCTCGCCCAGTAACAGCTTATGTGTTGCTCCTACAATGACTGGTCCAGGTTTATAAATTATAATATTTGGAATATGGGATCTGTGAGGTCACTGAAGCAAAGGAAGAAAAGGATGGAGGAGATGCCCAGTTCTTAACCTTCTCACCTCTCCTTACTTTCCCTCCTCCCATGGCCCCAAACCAACTGCAAGGGAGGCTGGGGTATGTGAGGGAGGCCCTGGGATTCTCTGTGTGCTGGTTGATATGGTGACAGCCACACTTCAGGGAAAGAGCTGAGGCCCAAGGCCACACTGAGGAACGAGCGGAGGAGGGATTGGAGGAAGCCTGGCTTCAGACCGTGCTCTTACAAACATGGCCGATTCCGGCTCTCACGTCACTCAGTCCTTAGGCTGATTTGTACCAAAACGGGGAGAAAACTGCCCTGTGAGGCCGACCAGCAGGTGCTGTGTCTTATGGGTAATTTAAGGATGGTGAGGGTAAACTCTGAGCGACGTGATTTTTATCGTACATCCTTATTTTAGAGTAACTCTGAGTAAGTGCAAATCCCCTTTAGATAAGGTGTGTGCGGGCACCTAGCGCCTCAGACATTCCTGCCTACCTGTCGGGGAGCCATGGAAACTGTGAGTGTGGTCCCAGCTGAATGTTCTAGGTCAGACAAACTACGCAGCTGCCTTCAGAGATCAGGGTCATGTAGCGTCGGGTCATGTAGCGTCGGGTCACAGCTGGGGGCTGCGATTATTTGTCAGGGGGTGGCTGGCTGCCGATTGCTTGTCACAGAAATGCTGGGCCCTTCTCACTAAGTTTCCCCATAATTTAACATCTCTCCACTCTACCCATCCCTTCTCACTTACCCATTTATTTTCCATGACTTAAAAAAAAACAACTGCATTTTTATGTAGCCAAGGATATTGACAACCCTTTAAGAAGTCTCTTAGGTTTATAAAAATAACTTAAGATTTATCATATATAAAATACATGTATTTGTTAAATAAACTGCAGTGAAAAGGAAATGTTTAAAATCAAGGCTAATCATAAAATTAAGTCTAGTCCTCCCAAAGAATGGGTGACTCCAAACAGCAGGAATGTTTACTTCCCCCGCTATATGGATTTTAGGTTTCCTATTGTTCACAGAGTGACTAAGAATCAAAAACAATTACAAGCCCAGCCAGTGTGGCTCAGTGGTTAAGCAACCTATGAACCAGGAGGTCACAGTTCAATTCCCAGGCAGGGTACATGCCCGGGTTGTGGGCCCGATCCCCAGTAGGGGGAGCACAGGAAGCAACTGATCCATGATTCTCTCATCATTGATGTTTCTCTCTCTGAAATCAATAAAAATATATTTTAAAAAATAATAATCACAAAACTAAAGGGTATTTATCCCGTTTCTTTTCATTGCATTTTCTTGCTGTCTGTGGCAGGCATTTATGTTTTCTCTAGCCCTGCATTGATTTCCCCCTCTGTTGGCTGCAGCGCTTCTTGTGACCCTTCCCCATTCTCCCCTCCTAGACAGTGGGCCAGCTAATCCCTCCTGGGCTCTGCGCTGGGCATCCACCCAGCAGTGACTCCACCACCAGCAGGGTTACTCCACGCTGGCTCCATCAGAGCTGGTCTAGAGATTTTTCAAGAAGCAACCACGAGACTGCCACCCAGAGGCTGAGCCACAAACTGACTCTTAGGGGAATACAATTTAAGGCAGACTGGATCACAAATACGGCCTGCTTTAAAATCAGGACTGTGATTTACAACACGGAGGAACAGTGTAATGCAGGGAAATTCAACACTCTCCTAAATACCTGGCAGGACTAAGGCGAACCAGGCTGAAGAGTAGAAGAACCGAAAGACCATCACTACTGCAAATTTTTTCTTTTTCTTTTTTTTTTTTTTTCGCCTTTTTACTAAGAAACCAATTTTTTTTTCTTTTTCTTCTTTTTCCATCACCTGATTTTACCCTTTCAATTACCACATTTTTATTTTTAACCAGTATTATTACTGCTACCATTTTACCATTTTTTAAAGTGCCATTTTATTTTCTCTTTATTTTCTTTTGGGATTAGTGTTCTCCATTCTATTTTCATCGTTCCTTTAGCATTAATTTTCCCTATCTCAATTTCACCTCTTTGCTAAAACCCTCTTCCTTACTTTTCCCCTTTTGGTGTCCTGTTTCTCTTACCCTATTCCTGCTTCAGATTTTCCCAATTCCTTCTTTTTACCCCCTGTCTAATTCCACCCTACTTATATATCCTATTTCCAATCTACTGCTCTAAATCCTTATACACCTATTCTTTATCCTTCTTCACTTTCCAAACATTTTTTTTCTCTTATCTTTCTATTGTTTTCTTGATTGTTAAATATATTGGGCTTTTTTTTTTTTATTTGTTTGTTTTGTTTTGTTTTGTGTTTTTTCTTCTTCTTTTTTAGGACTGGTTGTGAGGTTCTTTTTCTTTTTCTTTTTCTTTCTTTTTTCTGCTGGTTTTTCCCTTCCCTCCCCCACCCCACCCCGGTTATTTTTGTGCTTCTGTTTTCCCTTACCCCTCTTGATATTATTGGTGGTTTGTAGTTTGCATTCATCTCCAGGGATCTGTTGCTGGAATTTGTTGAGATTAGTGGCAGTTCTATTGGAGTTTGCTCCTCATACAAATAGTCTCTTCCCCGCTTCTACTTCATTCTCTTTTTTCGCTCTCTTTTTTTCCCCCCTCTTTTTTCCCAATTCTATTTTTGCACTCCTTTTTTGTTTGTTTTTTTCTTATTTTTCTTTTCTGCTCTCTCTTTTATCTTCTTCTCTTCTTTCTCCCTTATCCCCTAATTTTCTTAATTTGGGTGGTCACCTTTATTTGGGGTTATTAATATTGTGAATATACCTGTGTTCAGTGCCTGGTACGTTGTGCCTTGCTCTGTTGTATTTTGTGCCTTTAAATCAACACAGCAGATCCAAGCAACAGCAGCCCCCTGATCACCGCAGCCTCCTGATCACCACAGCCTCCTGATCACCACAACCTCTGTCTGTGGAACAGCAGCTGTACGTGAAGCCTCCCCCCACCAGCCAGAAGAGCCAACACAGCTGTGAACAACACCCACCAGAGGAGCTGCTGCCAACTGGGAAGCAGCTGCTACCGCAATCGTCTGAGCAGCAACCACAACCCAAGGAGCCCCTGCCACCCAGGGAGCAGCCACTGAACATCTCAACATCTACATATGTCAGCGAGATCAAACATGGGTAGGCAAAGAAACCCCCAAAGGAAAGAAAAGGAGGACGCGCCAGAAAAGCAGCTAAGTGAGACAGAGGCATGCAACATGACAGAAATAGAATTCAGAATAAGGGTCCTAGCATGCATAAACCGGATGGAGGAAAAAATCAACTACTTATGCAAGAAGCAAGAAGAAACAGATGAAAAAATCAATAACTTATGCAAGACCCAAGAGGAAATGAAGAGCGATATAGCTACAATAAAAAACACCATTGAAAGCATCAACAGTAGACTAGGAGAAGCGGAGGACCGAATTAGTGAATTAGAAGACAAGGAAGCAAAACACTCCCAAACTGTACTGCAATTGGAGAAAAAAATTAAAAGACAGGAGGAGAGCCTAAGGGAGCTTTGGGACAACATGAAGCAAAACAACATACGAATAATAGGGGTGCCAGAACAACAGAAAGAGGAACAAGGATTAGAAAACCTATTCGAAGAAATAATATCAGAAAACTTCCCTGAGGTGGGGAAGAAAAAAGTCACACAAGCCCAGAGAGTCCCAAACAAGGTGAACCCGAAAAGACCCACACCAAGACACATCATAATTACCATGGCAAGTGTTCAGGACAAAGAGAGAATCTTAAAGGCTGCAAGAGAGAGACGGAAAGTACATACAAGGGATCTCCCATTAGACTATCAAATGATTTCTCAACAGAAACACATCAGGCCAGAAAAGAATGGACGGAAATCTACAAAGTGATGCAAAGCAAAGGACTGAATCCAAGAATATTCTATCCAGCAAGGCTATCATTCAAATTTGAAGGGGAAATAAGAAGCTTCACAGACAAAAAAAGTCTAAGGGAGTTTAGCACCACCAAACCAGCAATGCAAGAAATGCTAAAGGGACTGGTGTAAAAAGAAGAAATAAAAAGCTCAGAAAGAAAACAGCCACACACAAAAAAAGAAATGGCTACAAACAAGTACCTTTCAATAATAACGTTAAACGTAAACGGACTAAATGCTCCAACCAAAAGACATCGAGTGGCTGAATGGATAAAAAATCATGACCCATACATTTGCTGTCTACAAGAGACCCACCTCATTAAAAGGGACTCACACAGACTGAAAGTGAAGGGATGGAAAAATATCTTCCAGGCAAATGGAAAGGAAAAGAAAGCTGGGGTAGCAATACTTATATCAGACAAAATAGACCTCAAAGTGAAGGCCATAACCAGAGATAAGGAAGGCCACTTCATAATACTAAAGGGATCAATACAACAAGAAGATATAACCCTGGTAAACATTTATGCACCCAATGCAGGAGCATCCAAATACATAAAAAAAACTCCTGGAAGATATCAAAGGAGAGATCAACAACAATACAATCATAGTAGGGGACTTTAATACACCACTGACATCACTGGATAAATCCTCTAGACAAACAATCAGCAAAGAAACAGCAACCCTAAATGACTCACTTGATCAGATGGACTTAATTGACATCTTCAGAACACTTCACCCCAAAGCCACGGAATATACATTCTACTCAAGGGCTCATAAGACACATTCAAAAATAGACCACATATTGGGTCACAAACAAAGTCTACCCAAATTCAAGAAGATTGAAATCATACCAAGCATCTTCTCAGATCACGATGGCATAATGTTAGAAATGAACTACAGAAAAAACAACCCAAAATACTCAAACACTTGGAAGCTGAATAGCGTGTTATTAAATATTGATTGGGTTACCAATGAGATCAAAGAAGAAATTAAAAGCATCCTGGAAACTAATGACAATGAAAACACAACAATCCAAAACCTATGGGATGCAATGAAAGCAGTCCTGAGAGGGAAGTTTATAGCCCTACAGGCCTATCTCAAAAAACAAGTAAAAATGGTAGTAAATCATCTAACTCTACAACTCAAAGAATTAGAAAGAGAGCAACAAGAAAACCCCAGAGTGAGCAGAAGGAAGGAGATAATAAAGATTAGAGCAGAAATAAATGACATAGAGACCAAAAAGATAATACAGAAAATCAATGAAACTAAGAGCTGGTTCTTTGAAAGGATAAACAAGATTGACAAACCTCTAGCCAGGCTCACCAAGAAGCAAAGAGAGAGGACCCAAATAAACAAAATCAGAAACGATAGAGGCGAAATAACAACAGACCCCACAGAAATACAAATGATTGTTAAAAAATACTATGGACAGCTCTACTCCAACAAACTAGACAACCTGGAGGAAAGGGACAAATTCCTAGAAAAATACAACATTCCAAAACTCAATCAGGAAGAATCTAAAAATCTCAATAGGCCAATAACTATGGAAGAAATTGAAGCAGTCATCAGAAAGCTTCCAGCAAACAAAAGCCCAGGGCCAGACGGCTTCACAGGGGAGTTTTACCAAACATTCAAGGAAGAACTAAAACCTACCCTCCTCAGACTACTACAAAAAATTCAAGAGGAAGGAACACTTCCAAGCTCATTCTATGAAGCCAGCATCACCCTAATACCAAAACCAGGTAAAGACAACACAATGAAAGAGAATTACAGGCCAATATCCCTCATGAACATAGATGCCAAAATCCTCAACAAAATCTTAGCAAATCGGATCCAGCAGTACATCAGAAAGATCATACACCATGACCAAGTAGCATTTATCCCAGGGATGCAAGGATGGTACAATATACGCAAATCAATAAACGTGATACATCACATAAACAAATTGAAAGAAAAAAACCACATGGTCATATCAATAGATGCAGAAAAAGCATTCGACAAAATCCAACACCCATTTTTGATAAAAACTCTCAGCATGGTAGGAGTAGAAGGATCATACCTCAACATAATAAAAGCCATATATGACAGGCCCACAGCCAACATCACACTCAATGGACAAAAACTAACACCATTTCCCCTAAGAACAGGAACAAGACAAGGATGCCCACTCTCACCACTCCTGTTCAACATAGTCCTGGAAGTATTAGCCATTGCAATTAGGCAAGAAGAAGAAATAAAAGGCATCCCAATTGGAAAAGAGGAAGTAAAACTGTCCTTATTTGCAGACGACATGATATTATACATAAAAAACCCTAGAGACTCCGTCAAAAAACTACTAGACTTAATACATGAATTTGGCAAAGTAGCAGGATACAAAATTAATGCCAAGAAATCTGAGGCATTTCTATACACCAATAGTGAACTTGCAGAAAGAGAGATTAGAAAAACAATCCCATTTACCATCGCACCAAAAAAATTAAGCTACCTAGGAATAAACTTAACTAAAGAGGTAAAAGACCTCTACTCAGAAAACTACAGGACATTGAAAAAAGAGATAGAGGAAGACATAAACAGATGGAAGAACATACCGTGTTCATGGATTGGTAGAATCAACATCATTAAAATGTCCATACTACCCAAAGCAATCTATAAATTCAATGCACTTCCCATTAAAATACCAATGGCCTTCTTCAAAGATCTAGAACGAACTCTCCAAAAATTCATCTGGAATAAATAAAGACCCCGAATAGCTGCAGCAATCCTGAGAAAGAAGAAAGTAGGTGGGATCTCAATGCCAGATATCAAGCTGTATTACAAAGCCACTGTTCTCAAAACTGCCTGGTACTGGCACAAGAACAGACATATAGATCAATGGAATAGAATAGAGACCCCAGAAATCGGCCCGAACCAATATGCTCAATTAATATTTGACAAAGGAGGCAAGAACATACAATGGAGCCAAGATAGTCTCTTCAACAAATGGTGTTGGGAAAATTGGACAGATATATGCAAGAAAATGAAACTAGACCACCAACTTACACCATACACAAAAATAAACTCAAAATGGATAAAGGACTTAAATGTACGACAGGAAGCCATAAAAATTCTAGAAGAATCCAAGGGCAACAAAATCTCAGACATATGCCGAAGCAATTTCTTCACTGATACAGCTCCTAGAGCAGTTGAAACTAAAGAGAAAATGAACAAATGGGACTACATCAAAATAAAAAGCTTCTGCACAACAAAAGAAACCATCAACAAAACAACAAGAAAACCCACTGCGTGGGAAAACATATTTGCCAACGTCATATCTGATAAGGGCCTAATCTCCAAAATTTATAGGGAACTCTTACAACTTAAGAAAAAGAAGATAAACAATCCAATCAAAAAATGGGCAAAGGATCTAAATAGACACCTTTCAAAAGAGGACATTCAGAAAGCCAAGAGACATATGAAAACATGCTCAAAGTCACTAATCATCCGAGAAATGCAAATCAAAACAACAATGAGGTACCATCTCACACCTGTCAGAATGGCTATCATCAACAAATCAACAAACAACAAGTGCTGGAGAGGATGTGGAGAAAAAGGAACACTTGTGCACTGCTGGTGGGAATGTAGACTGGTGCAGCCACTATGGAAGACAGTATGGAGTTTCCTCAAAAAACTGGAAATGGAACTCCCATTTGACCCTGTGATCCCACTTCTAGGAATTTATCCCAAGAAACCAGAAACACCAATCAGAAAGGATATATGCACCTATATGTTCATAGCAGCACAATTCACCATAGCTAAGATCTGGAAACAGCCTAAGTGCCCATCAGTAGATGAATGGATTAGAAAACTGTGGTACATCTACACGATGGAATACTATGCTGCTGTAAGAAAGAAGGAACTCTTACCATTTGCAACGGCATGGATGGAGCTGGAGAGCATTATGCTAAGTGAAATAAGCCAGTCAATGAAGGAAAAATACCACATGATCTCACTCATTCATGGATAATAGAGACCATTATAAACTTTTGAACAATAATAGATACAGAGGCAGAGCTGCCTCACACAGATTGTCAAACTGCAGCGGGAAGGCCGGGGAGGGTTGGGGAGCAGGAGGGAGGGGGTTAAGAGATCAACTGAAGGGCTTGTATGCATGCATATGAGCATAACCAATGGACATAAGACATTGGGGGGTAGGGGAAGCCGGGGTATTGTCAAGGGCGGGGGGGAAAAAAAGGACACATATGTAATACCCTTTGTAATGCTTTAAGCAATTAAAAAAATAAATAAATAAGAAGCAACCACGAAAGACTTTCTCTCTTTTCCTCTAGACTTGGAGCTTTGAGGTGACAAGCCTTGAGCTGCTCAGGGCAACCACCTAAAGGGATTATGCTCGACATCCAGCAGTGCTGAGAGGTGGCCAGGGCCTGAGTCCTGCAGGAGTGGGGGACCTTGTCTCTGCCAAGGCCTTTTGGATATCCATAACATCATTTGCAGGCCATGCAAAAGTTTCAACTTAAAATTAGCCTGCTGTATTAGTCAAACCTGTAATTACTCACCCCTAACGCCTTGGCAGGGCCAGAGCAAATGACTCTGAGGGCCTTCCGTGGCCCGCAGGCTGGATGTTGTTTTGAGCCTCTATACAGGGCCATGCCCATTGCCAGCCCTACCCCCATTAGTTAAGTGAACCAATAAATCCTTTTTTTTTCTGTTTGTTTAGCCCAGTTTGAGTTAGGTTTCTAATATTTGAAAACAAAAGAGTCCTGACTGATATGTGTTCCTACATGGTATTTACCCAACTACCCTCCAGTAATCCACATTAGTCAGCTTTTGCTAGGTTCTGCTGCAGTAACAAACACCCCTCAAATCTGAAATGCCTTGTAACAACAAAGGTTTATTCTTCACATTGTTACCGGGGGCTGCATGTCACCTTGGGCTTTGCTCCAAGTCTCTTCAGCTGGGACCCAGGACCAAGGAGCAGCCCTCCCTCAGCCTTTAGCAGAGGGAGAAGGGCGGTGGCAGCCCACGAATGGCAAGCACCACATCTGCTCACACTTCATTGGCCAGCACAAGGCCTTGGCCAAGCTCCACAGGGAAGCAGTGCTATAGGGATGTTGACTCCACCAAAGGGAGAAATTCAAAGGCGTGTGACAAAGAGTAGGGATGGAGGGCTCTCCCGGGAAAGGAGGGGTGCTGGGGACAGTGACAGTGTGCTGCCCACTCTCTCTGGGGCTTGGCCAGGCCGTTGTCTCCCCGTCTCAGCATCACATCTCCTGTTGGCTTTCTTCCTATTTATGAACCCAGCACCCCCTCCTCTATGGTATACAGTCCTGATTCAACCCTTCAGTCAGAAGCAATGAAATTATTTGCTATCATATTAAGAGCAGAAAGAGTTTCACTTGTTATTTTAACTGAAAAGAATTGGTCAGATTCATTTGCAAGAAAACATCACTAACTAAGCCCCAGGAACAAAGATGGCCTGTGTCCCTGGAGAAGGTGGGGAGGGATCTCAAACAGAGTGTGTTTCAGAAGAGAAAAGAAAAGGTTGTTTTGGGTGAAGTGTCTTTTCAGCTAAGTTCTACCCTTAGATAAGAGAAGGGGGAAAGCCCACAATACTCCCATGGCACCGAAAGGTGTCTCATTACTAAACCCCGAGGGAAAACAATATGTCACTGTGTCGTTTCAGGACAGCCCAGCCCTGCGGCACTGAGTTTGGTGGTAAGATGGGAGTGCTCTGGCCTTCACCCAGCCCAGCAGACAGCGAGCTCTGCACAGAGACCTGGGGAAGGGGTGGCCGCGGAAGTGAGCTGGTGCTGCCAGTTCCTGTTGAGAGTGCTCTTTGGTGGGATGGTGTCGGGTAGGAAGGTAGACTTCAGTCTCAGGCATCGTAGGGAGGAGGGGCTCCTGGGGACCATGCGCTGTTTGCTCTCCACATCAGCCTCCGTGTCAGGCGGGAAGGAGGAGAGCTGCTTCCTGCCCTGGGGACCAGAGGGCGCAGCCGTCTCCTAGGAGCTGTCCTCGCTGCAGGTGTGGGTGGGTGGCCCCTCTCAGGCCAAGGGGACTGCTTCCCGTCCTCCTCCCATGTTCCTAGGAAGATGCTCGGGGACTGTGGGAGGCAGTGTGGCAGACACAGGTCTCCATCTTAGCCCTGCCATGTATTAGTTGGCATGTTCGTTTTTTAAGAAATCATCCCAAAATTGGCGGCTTAAAACAACACACTTTCTCTCTCATTTACTTCTGGAAGCCAGAAGTCCAAAAGTCAGTTCCTTAAGAGGCTCTGGGGAACTGGTTTCCTTGCTCCTGGTTTTGGGGGCGGCCTGTGTTCCAGAGGCCGGGCCCCTCCTGGCATCACTCTGCCCTCTGGTTCTGCTGTCACCACGCCTACTTCTGCGCTAGCGTCTCCCTCGGCCCTTCTCATAGGGCCTGTGACCATATTACTAGGCCTGTCTGGAGACCCGCCAGGTCCATCACATGTGCAAGCCCGTTTCGCCGTGTGAGGGGGCATGTCGTGTGTACAGGGTGTGGAGGTGGGCGTGGGAATCTGGGGAGGCTGTGGGCAGCCTGCACAGCCTGGTCCCTGGCGCTCACCCGGCGCCTCTGAGCGGGCCCTTCTCCTCTCACCCTGGGCGGGAGATAACCCTACTGGGAAGGTGCTCTGAGCAGTAAGGATGGGTCAGGATCCTGTGTTGCCAGCCACAGAAATGTAAGGCTGCTGGAGGAAAAGGGTGCGCACTGGCCCTAAAAGGTAACTCTCAGCGTGGAGAAGATGGGGACCTGGCCTTAGAGAGCAGGGCTAGGGCTCCAAGGGTCAGGCCGATGGCCCTTCTCCAGGACATGCTTCCGGGGAGATCTCTGGTCTCTGACATGGCCCATGAGGCAGGAGGGGCTGGGAGGCCGAAAGACGGGGGAGGGGCTGGGAGGCTGAGAGAGGGGGGAGGGGGATGGGAGGCTGAAAGAGGGGGGAGGGGATGGGAGGCTGAGAGGGGGGGAGGGGATGGGAGGCTGAGAGAGGGGGGAGGTGATGGGAGGCTGAAAGAGGGGGGAGGGGATGGGAGGCTGAGAGAGGGGGAGAGGATGGGAGGCTGAGGGGGGAGGGGATGGGAGGCTGAGATGGGGGGAGGGGATGGGAGGCTGAGGGGGGGAGGAGATGGGAGGCTGAGATGGGGGGAGAGGACGGGAGGCTGAGGGGGGGAGGGGATGGGAGGCTGAGAGAGGGGGGAAGGGATGGGAGGCTGAGAGGCGGGGAGGGGATGGGAGGCTGAAAGAGGAGGGAGAAGATGGGAGGCTGAAAGGTGGGAACTGGGCTGAGAGGCCAGCTGGGGTGAGGCCTTCGACATCATGGCAAAGAGTTTGAATTTTTCTTCTCTCTTTTGAGTGTGATAGGAAACTATTGTGGGGTTTTGAGCAGAAGAGTGAAATGATCAGTTTATCTTTTTAAAAGATGACTGTGGTGCTGGATGGGGAGTAGACTGAAGTCACTCTCAATGGTGCCCACGGCTGCTCTATACACTGAGCCAAACCGGCCAGGGCTTGGTTTGCTTTTTAATCTTATTTACCTTCATGTTTTTCAAACACTATTCCAAGAAGGACTCCCAGTTGCCACGGCGGAAAGGCATCCATGGCAGAAAACAAGTTTGGGTCCCTCAAAGGGGCTGGAGCCGGTGGGAAGGTCCTCTCCTGCCGGTGCAAGGAAGGCGGTCTGCCCCTCCCTTTACCCCCCCTGCCGACCCCGCCTGGGCTCTCCATCGCAGTTTGGGCAGATTTACCAAAGAGCTTGTCTGCCCACCCGAGTTCTACATGGTGACACCTGCAGGGTGAGCCTGAGGCCAGCAGCAGGTGGGCAGTGAGCGCTGGCCCCTGGCCCAGGGCAGCTTCCAGGGAAGGGAAATGGGACTCGACTCTGGGTTTGCCTCGCCGCGTGATTCAGCCGGGTGCAGGGTAATGACTGCTTGTCGGTCTTCAGGGGCAGTGACTGAGCGGGGAAGCAAGATCACACCCTAGTGCAGGGGTCCTCAAACTAGGCCCTCGGGCCACACGCGGCCCACCGAAAACATTTATCCAGCCCGCCGGGTGTTTTTGCCGCCGCTGCCTGTTGCTTAGCAGCCGACTAGTTTTTTTTTAAACTATAGTCCGGCCCTCCAACGGTCTGAGGGACAGTGAACTGGCCCCCTGTTTAAAATGTTTGAGGACCCCTGCCCTAGTGACTGTGACTTCTCAAGTGCTTAATCCTCCAGAGCCAGGCATCTGGGGTTGGCGTTGTCCCTCCCATCATGGAGCTGAGCTTGAACTAACCCACCCTAGTGGCTGGTCTCTCCATCCGGATGGGTACACCATTCCAGTGAGTCTAGTGGACTTCTTCCAGACATTGCTGGTTCACTATTCAAGACTGATGTCTTCAGCAAGACTGTTTGGAAACCAGGGTGGGCCACCTCATGCACTGAACACCAGGGGTGGGCAAACTTTTTGACTCGATGGCCACAATGTGTTCTTAAACTGGACCGGAGGCCGGAACAAAAGCATGGATGGAGTGTTTGTGTGAATTAATATAAATTCAAAGTAAACATCATTACATAAAAGGGTACGGTCTTTTTTTTTTTTAGTTTTATTCATTTCAAACAGGCCGGGTCCGGCCCGCGGGCCGTAGTTTGCCCACGGCTGGGGTAGACGGTATGAAATCGGGGCGCGAAAGGCTCTCTGAACGTGGTTGAGTCAGGCGCTGTGTCCTGTGGTCAGTGGCTTTGCACTGGTTGTGCTCTCGTTTCCGAATGCACTGTGGGCAGAGTCTGGGTCCTGAGATTTAATTTTCAGTTTAAAGCAAGCCTTTTTCCTTCCTGCTTTGTACTTAAATGCCATTTGGATGGTACATCTGGCCTTAGAGCTGGTGGAGAAATAAATAAAAACCAAATTCTCAGGTTCCCTTGCGTGTTTTGTAAGCATGCTATGTCTTCCTTGGTCCTGCAGGTCTTTTGCACAGCTTCCCCAAGGTGGGAAGGGTTTATTCACACACACTCAGAAAAATTAATTCTTGTTCCTTCTCAGAATTCAAGCACTGATTCTTGAGACTCAGATATATTTAATTCACATGAATTAATTGGGAAAAAAGAACCTGACAAATGAGCATTTCCAATAAAATTCTTCTTGGAAAAGTCCTCGGCAGCACTGCTGTGCCCTGGGGATGTGCAAGGCTGTGTGCTCGGGGACGTCGGACTCAGACGAGCTGGGGTGCTCAGGGTGGGCTGGCCGCAGACGGGACACCTGACTGCCCCCGGGAGCCTCAGCTCCTGCCCCTATGGCCGGCCTGCTCATCTGCTCTCCCTTGTCCCCCGGGTGAGTGGTCGCCTCCACTCAGTCTCTTATTTTCACTGGAGCCGAAGCCGGTTGCACTGATTCCAAAAGAGACTTGCCTTCTTTGATTGCAGGCGGCCTCCTGAGGTGCTGGGTGTTTCCCAGTCTCCTCTCTGACGATGACGCCCTTGCCTTTGGCCTGACTGACATGGGCTTTCTCGTACTCAGTCTGGATTTGAGAACTAGACCGCGCCCCTTATTTAGCCATGAAAACAGGGATGTCACTACAGGCGGCCTCGAGTGACTGCTTAAAGGCCCTTAGAGCCTCATGCCGCCTGTGGAAGCATCCCTGTGGTGTGGAGCGGGAGTGTCCCTTCTTGGTGAGAGCCCTTTGTCTGCCCTCTGTTGCTGGCCCACCTGCTGGCCCAGACTGCAGCTTCCTTTCTCCTGCTGCTCCAGGACAGGAGGACTGGTCCTTTGAGGGTTTCATGGCACCAGTGGTGAAAATATTATACGAAAATCGCAGCTGAATGGAGAGGCACCGTCATGTCCCAGGTACAGGTGGCAGCTGCACGTGCCCTGCTGGCACCGGCCATTGTCTGCGATGCGGCTTTCTCCCCATTGTCATCTAGGCAGGTGGCTGGGTTTCCTCTGTTTGACCTGCAGCTGGGGACCCTCTCCTCCCTGGTGACCTGGGAGCTGCCTGCTCCTCTCCTCAGGCTGTTCTTTGGGTTCCCGGGCCAGTTTGCATTCTCGGCAGAAAGCGGTTAGTGACCTTGAACGAGTCCCTTCGCTCCTCTGAGCCTCAGTTTCTTCACGTAGAGGAAGAAGCACAGAACTTATTGTTAATGTCGTGAAGATTTGGGGAAATGGTGTGTGGGAAATGGGTGGCCCACTCTGCCGGGCACAGAGGCTTATTCCACAGCATCATTGTGTGTCTACTCAGCCCAGCGGGTCCCAAGTGCCGAATGGCCTGGAGGAGCGAACAGGCCATGTCTGTCCTGGTGGGGCTTTTGGTTCAGCTGGCGTTTGGGTCTTAATTAGATATTCACAGCTCTCTCTCCAAAGTGGCCAAGGACTAGAAAGGACGATGCACAGACCTCCTGGGCCCTGATGTAAGCAGAGGACATCTCTCACTAGCAGTGGCAGAGAGACGGGAAGAAAGAACAAGGGAGTTAGGAAAAGAGGTGTCAGGCCCTCAGTCCTAAGGTGCCTTTGAGCAAATCAGGAAAAGACACTCCCAGCCCAGGGCAGGTCAGCTCTCACCCTTGACATCAGGCTCAGAGTTGGGCTCTCCGCCCATTGGGGTGCCCTTGAGCAGAGAGCCACCTGCCCACTACACAGCGCCCTGGCTGGCGCAGGAGGACCCGAGGGGGAGGGCACGTGAGGAGGGGAAGGGCCGCATGGCTGAGCACAGGAACGGGGCTGAGGGAGGGCCCAGAGGCCCCAGTGGACGCCAGTAGGTGCTAACCCACGGCATGGTGGCATCATTCTCCCAGGTCCCTGCTGACACCCCAGGCCTGGGAAACAGATCTTCCTAGAAGCCACTGCCTTTTAACTGGTGAAGGAGAATTACTTACGGGGTGGTATTTGTTGGTGTCACAGAATAAGGACAGTGGGTGAAGAGAGGCATTAAGTGGAAAGCCGGGAGCTGACACATCTCCAGGGCCGGCCCCCAGCAAAATACAGATGCCCCCTGGCAGCCCAAAGAATGCCTGCCTGAGAGGGAGAAATGGGAACAAGCAGGCCCTGAAGGAGAAAGCCCCACATCCTTCCCATCAGCAGGGACAGAGCGGCAGGGAGAGGCCCCACCTCATCGCGTGCAGGAGTAGAAGAGGCTCCAGGTGGAAAGGCTGTGGCACTGCCCACTCCAAGTGTCCTCAAGGCCAGCACGACACTCCTGGCTTGGATTTCTTTGATTCTGGAATAATTCTAGACAGTATTCCTGCCCTCACACAGACACGCAGGGCGAGGTTTTTGTGGAGGTGGTGGGGGTGGTGATTTTTAAGTCGGATCCTGCATTGTTGCCAGTCAACTTGGCCGTCTGTGCCAGAGTGGCTGCTGCCAGGGTCTGCCCAGCTGAGGTCTGGTGTGAGCATGGCATTGGGAGGGAGCCTGGGCCCTGACTAGGCCACTAGAAGCTGTGTGATTGTGGACAGGTTACTCAGCCTCTCTGTACATGGGCTTACAGTAAAGTCACGTGATGGCATCCTAGGGAGAGTCAAGGCCAGGGCATTGAGAGTCCCTGGCGTCCAAAGTCAGGTCTGGGGCTCCTGCCCTGGCGCAGCCTCTGTGTGGCCATGGACTCGCAGAGACTGTGTGTTTGAACTGCATCTGAAATGCTTTGCCTTCTGCTCTTCAGAGGTTGCTGTGTTTTGGGGAAACATAAGGAACCAACAGTAATTCAGACTTGTAAGTTCTTATCAGCAGTTAGGATCTCTATAAAGCTTTAGGGGAAAATAAAAAGAGAATTTAGCCATGTTTTTTGTTTGTTTTAAATATATTTTTATTGCTTTCAGAGAGGAAGGGAGAGGGAGAGAGAGATAGAAACATCAATGATGAGAGAGAATCATTGATCGGCTGCTTCCTGCACACCCCTGACCAGCTGCGCTTGTTCTATCTATCTATACTAATAAAAGGGTAATATGCTAATTAGACCAGATAGATTAGACATCTTCTGGACATCATTTCAGACGTCCTTCCTGACAAAGCCAGGGCCCGTGTGAAGCCGCCCGGGGTCCCAGGTGCCTGCAGCCGGCCAGAGGGAGGGAAGCCTGGGTCCTGGGTGCCTGCAGCCAGCTGGAGCAGGGGCCAAAGCAGAGGTGGTTAGGGGCGATGAGGCAGGCAGGTGAGCAGTTAGGGCCGATCAGGCAGGCAGGCGAGCAGTTACGGCCGATCAGGCAGGCAGGCAGAGGCGGTTAGGGCCGATCAGGCAGGCAGGCAGAGGCGGTTAGGGGTGATCAGGCAGGCAGGCAAGTGGTTAGGGTGATCAGGCAGGCAAGCAGAGGGGTTGGGGCGATCAGGCAGGCAGGCAGGTGAGCAGTTAGGAACCAGTGGTCCTGGATTGCGAGAGGGTGCAGGCCGGGCTGAGGGACCTCCCCCCATGCACGAATTTCATGCACCAGGCCTCTAGTCCTCCTTAATAATAAAGAGGTAATATGCAAATTAACCCTCACACCCTCACTAGATGGCTGCCTATGATCAGGCCGGCAGGGGGGTTAGTGAGGGACGACCAAATGACTGAACAAGCAGGCTGTCAGAGGGGGGCAGTTGGAGGTGACCAGACCGGTGGGGGGGCAGTTGGGGAAACCAGGCCAGCAGAGGAGGACAGTTGGAGGCAACCAAACCAGCAGGTGGGGCAGTAAGGGGTGACCAGGCCGGTGGGGCGGGGGCAGTTAGGAGCGACCAGGCCAGCACGCAGAGGTAGTGTGGGCTGATCAGGCTGGCAGGGGGGGCAGTTAGGGGTGACCAGGCAGGCAGGCAGGTGAGCAATTAGGAGCCAGCAGTCCAGGATTGTGAGAGGGATGTCCAACTGCCAGTTTAGGCCCGATACTAAACTGGCAGTTGGACATCCTCCAAGAGGTCCTGGATTGGAGAGGATGCAGGCTGGGCTGAGGGGACACCCCCCCACCATGCACGAATTTAGTGCACCAGGCCTCTAGTCTACACTAATAAAAGAGAAACATGTAAATTGGTGTCACTCCGCTACACCCACCAGCCAATCAGATGAGTATGCAAAGTAACCCAACAAAGATGGCATTTAATTTGCATACACAGGCGCGGAGCGAAGACTGAAGATGATGTAGAAGGAAGCCAAGCGCTGAAGAAGGGAGCAAAGCTGCGGAGAAGCAAGCAGGGTGGCAGAGGTGGAAGGGAAGCAAGTGGGGCGGCGGAGGCGGGAGCGAAGCCTGCCTCGGTGGGTTTCACTCTCTTCTCTGCTGCGCTTCAGCTGCAGGAAGCCCTATTCTTGCAGGAATCTTCCTGCAACAGGCCTCTAGTATACACAGAAAAGCCTAAGGGACCATTAAGAACTAATGACTGTTCGATCAATTGCTATGATGCGCACTGACCACCAGGGGGCAGACGCTCAATGTAGGAGCTGTCCTCTAGTGGTCAGTGCGCTCCCACAGCCAACCTCCCACAGCCAGCCAACTTCCCCTGGTCCCTCCCCAAATCCAGCAGGCCCCAGCTGGCCCGGCCCCAATCAGGACTGGGCAAGATGGCCCTGAGAGGCCCTGATTGCTGGCCAGGCCTAGGGACCCCACCCGTGCATGAATTTCATGCACTAAGCCTCTAGGCCAGTGATGGTGAACCTTTTGAGCTCGGCGTGTCAGCATTTTGAAAGACCCCAACTTAACTCTGACGCCGTGTCACATATAGAAATTTTTTGATATTTGCAACCATAGTAAAACAAAGATTTATATTTTTGATATTTATTTTATATATTTAAATGCCATTTAACAAAGAAAAATCAACCAAAAAAATGAGTTCGCGTGTCACCTCTGACACGCGTGTCATAGGTTCGCCATCACTGCAGGCTGATGCTCTATCCACTGAGCCAAACTAGTTAGGGCTCTAGTATCTTAATAAGCAATGAAAATTCTCAAGTGTTGAGTCAGTTGACAGTATCTGCTATTGGATTTTTCAGATTGGGGTGTGATTCTTGATCATAAGTCCCATATTTAAAAACCATGGCTGCCCAGGTGGCATGGTTCAGTGGTTGAGTGTTGACCTATGAATGAGGAGGTCATGGTTCAGTTGCCAATCAGGGCACACGCCCAGGCTGCAATCTCAATCAGGGGGGCATGCAGGAGGGAGCCGATCAATGATTCTCTCTCATCATTGATATTTTTCTCTCTCTCCCTCTCCCTTCCTGTCTGAAATTAATAAAAATATTTTTAAAAAGATGTAGTAGAAATTACATATATTCTTGAATTTATGCCACATTAAACTGAAATATACACTGGTCAGATATAAATTCCAACATTTTGCTTTTAGGAAATAGGTTCCTTAATTTCCCTTCTATAGAAAGTTAGGGGAAGAGCCCTTTATTATGTGTCAGTCACAATGCAGTGTGTGAAGGCCCTTCTGCTCTGTCTCGGGCCCTGTCTCCATGGACTCGTCAATAACGTGTGTTGCGCCTTCAGGACAAATCTGCACCTTCACCAACCTCAGTCCTACGAAACAGAGCAGGCTAGCAGTGGTTTAAGATTATGCTGGTTGAGATAAAAAACATGCTAATTCAAGTCTAAGCTTTTCTATGAGAAGTGACATGTTGCTTTCTAAGAAGGTGAATGGAGGAGGCACTTGCTCAGTGAGGCCACTATACTGTCAAAGGCCTTGCTGAAGCGGAAGGATGTTCTCATGGGCACATGGCCCTCTTCTTGCTTTCCAGCCCGCGGCCGCCCATCCCACTGTCCCTGCTGCTGACCGAAGAGGAGGCGGCACTGAGCATCCAGTCCTTCTGGAGAGCCTACCTGGTGAGTCCCGGCCGCAGTGGCTGGCGGGTGCTGGGCTTTCCTGGCACGAGGGCCCCTGGGGAAGAGACAGATTGGAAACAGGATATAGCTGACAGCCAGACCTCAGAAATAGGGTTCTCTGTAAATACTTCTCACGAGGAATTTAGAATTTTTACCAAAACTTATTTAGCAATTATCATTAAAAGTACCCTCCAATCTTTTAAAGTTGGGTTGACTGGCAAATGTTACCTAACAAATAATATTACATCCCTGGCCAGGTGGCTCTGCTGTTTGGAGCATTGTCCCTTATGCCAAAAGGTTGCGGGCTCAGTTCCCGGTCTGGGCGCACACGTACCTAGGTTGCAGGTTCATTCCTGGGCCAGGTCCAACTGATCAACTTTTCTCTCTCACATCAGTGTTTCTCTCTTTTTAAAATCAAATTAAAAAAATCAATAAAAACAAATCCTCAGGTGAGGATTAAAAAAAATAATCTATAATAATAAAAGCATAATATGCTAATTAGAGCGGACGACCTTCCGGATGAAACTGGGTCCTGGATGCCAGAGGGAAGCCGGTGCCGGCAGCTGGGGGAAGATGTCCTACTCTTGCATGAATTTTGTGTATCAGGTCTCTAGTATTACATACAGACAGGCAGCAATACATGTTCATTTTAGAAAAAAATTAGGAAATCCAGATAATTCATATAAAGCAAATAAAAAAGTAAAACTTTTGAGTCACAGATAACTCTGTCACCAAAAGATTATCATTGTTGTCCTAGCCAGTTTGGCTCAGTGGATAGAGCATTGGCCTGTAGACTGAAGGGTCCCGGGTTCTATTCCGGCCAAGGGCACATTCCCAGGTTTCGGGCTCAATCCCCAGTAGGGAGCGTGCAGGAGGCAGCCGATCCATGATTCTCTCTCATCATTAATATTTCTCTCTTTCTCTCCCTCTCCTTTCTTCTCTGAAATCAATAAAATATTTTTTAAAAAAGATTATCATTGTTGACATTTTGGTGTAAACATTTCCAAATCTTAAAAATCTTAACACATAGGATAACATATAAATACCTAACATACAGAAAATAACCTTTTCTTTTAAAACTCATCTTTCTAACCACTTGTCTATTAGTTGTTTCCAGTTTACCGTTATTATAATGTATGCTGCAATGCATATCTTTGTGCAGCCATTTTTGCACATTGTCAGCTTGTTTACCTAGAAGGAATTCTAGAACTGAAATTTCCTGGTCAAAGCTCCTGATCCGGATTGTCATGTGGCCCTTCAGGAAGGAAGTACTTTTTAAAATTCTTACCAAATACAAATGAGAATATAGCTCATGCCAAGAAGTGTACAACGTCTCTGATTAGTTGGCACTTAGAGTGTCGATGTTAAGAAGCTCCTAGGCGCGCAGACGGGAAGGCGGGAGAGGAGAAGCTGGAGAAGCCGCAGCAAGCTGGAGCCGCCAGAGGACCTGAAGAAGAAGCAGAAAAACCTGTGAAAACTAAGACTGTTCCTTCCAGTAATGGAGGGGAAAGTTCCAGTCGCAGCGCTGAGAAGCAATCAGCTGAAGAAGCTGCAGACCTCCCAACAAAGCCTACAGAGATCTCCAAGTTTGGATTTGCCATAGGTAGTCAGACGACAAAGAAAGCCTCCGCCATATCCATCAAACTTGGATCAAGTAAACCTAAAGAAACTGTTCCAACTCTTGCTCCAAAAACCCTTTCAGTAGCAGCAGATTTTAATGAAGATGAAGATAGCGAACCAGAGGAAATGCCTCCAGAAGCAAAGATGAGGATGAAGAATATTGGAAGGGATACACCAACATCAGCAAGACCAAACTCCTTTAATAAAGGAAAGCATGGGTTTTCTGATAACCAGAAGCTATGGGAGCGAAATATAAAATCTCATCTTGGAAATGTCCATGACCAAGACAATTAAATAATATGTTTTGAAATTGGAGTACGGGGTGGGTGTAAAGTTAAAAGGAACAGTTTCCTTTTTAAAGAATGATATAAGACTATCTTTGGAGCCGACTTTTTTTTTTTAAGATTGAGTGGTACACTAATAAATGAGAGTTTGAAATTAGACGTAATTTATGTTTTATATACAGATTTCAAGACATTTGCTAATTCTGTAGTTTCATGTAATTAGTTTCCAAAGGTTATAGATAATTTTTAAAAAACCAGAAATGGTACCTTTCTAAGAATTGCATATTTTTTTAGACACAACCATTTAACACATTAAGAGGGAAGCAAAAAAGTTATTGTCTGTTTAAACTGCAAGCAATTACTCTAACTGAACTCCCTTATTAACCTAAACTTTCTGTCTCCCAGGAACAGCCTTATAAAGAGGGAGTATTGTATTGGGAGGAAAATGTTACTGGAGTATTGACTGAAAGTGAATTGGATAAAATTAAAGTATTGATTTTTTTCCTAATGGGCATTTGTTTTGTTTCAAGTCAAACTAAATATTGCATTGCTGTCAGTGGATACAGAGGCTTAGCTCTTTAAAAGAAAAATTTTTAAATTTTATGTCAACAGTTGAGTATTTGATATAGCCCCCTTCACCTTAATGGTCTTGTCTGCCTTCATTAGTCTACAAAGAACAACTGTTTGCTACCAAAGTAAATCAGTATTTTGAATGTGCTTCTCTTGGTTTTTGTTATTAGCTTACTTCCTGTAAGCATTTCCACCAGACTTGAGGCAAGTCATAAGAAGCTGTTTCTTTTAAAATACAAACCATCACCAAAAAGTTTAAATGTACATAATACTTAAATATTTGGCTGTTTTTATTTTTTAAAATGTAACAGCAAAAAAGCAACATAGTGTCAAGATGGAAAATGAGAAAGATGCACTTTCTGTAATTGTCATACCATTTAAGTTACTAATTTGTGAATTCCATTTTGATTTGTACTTAACTACAGGAATCCTTATTTAATACAATAAAATGGTTTATTTTAAGTGTATGCATATTAACCAATGGCCTCTCAAATGCACATTTTCAGTATTGAAAATAGAAGGAAAGAAAATGCATCTTTAAACATTTTATGGAATCTTTGACCACAAATACTTTGTTAGAGCTATGTGTTACACTGACATCAGCAACTTCACTGTTCTACTTTGTGTTCCTTTTTATGAAACAACTAGTAGCCCGGTGCACGAAGTACGTGCACATTAAAAGGGAATTAATTGCTCTAACCAGTTTGGCTCAGTGGATAGAGCATCGGCCTTTGGACTCAAAAGTCCCGGGTTCGATTCTGGTCAAGGGCATGTACCTTGGTTCCGGGCACATCCCCAGTGGGGAGTGTGTAGGAGGCAGCTGATCAATGTTTCTCTCTCATTGATGTTTCTAACTCTCTATCCTTCTCCCTTCCTCTCTGTAAAAAAATCAATAAAATATATATTTTTTAAGAAAGGTAATTAATTAGCAAAGATATTTTAATATTGCTATTTGCCCTTTCTCTATAATAGAAGGGTGAGAGATGAAAGGAAATTAGTAAAATGTATATGAAAATAATATATAAATTTATTAATAAATAAGCAGTAACAAAAGGCTATAACAACAGAGGCATGATATAAAAATGACAAAAACATGATATGAAAACAACAGAAACATGATATGAAAACAAAAACATGATATAAAAACAACAGTGATGCAAACTATGACTGATAAAGTAATTAAACTTATTCTAATATCTCTCTGTACACCACATTAAGAGTGAAAACACTTTCAGAGTGCTTGACTAATTTCCCTTGTGATGAAGTATTTAGAACTTTAACTGTAACGTCACATGCTCTTCAAACTCGAGAGAAAGCAAAATATAACTGACCATGTGCGAAAATGGGTTCAGGTAGGAATATGCCTACTCTGCCCAGAGCAGCGGTTCTCAACATGTGGGTCGAGACCCCTTTGGCGGTCGAATGACCCTTTCACAGGGGTCGCCTAAGACCATCCTGCATATCAGATATTTACATTACGATTCATAACAGTAGCAACATTACAGTATGAAGTAGCAACGAAAATAATTTTATGGTTGGGGGTCACAACATGAGGAACTGTATTTAAAGGGCCAGAAGGTTGAGAACCACTGGTCTAGAGTTTGTCCTTGTGATTTATTAATAGTCATCACAAATGCTGGCATCATGGGAAACCGTTGTCGAATCAATTTAAATGAGAGGCCAGTGTCAGATGGGGAGAAATTGATTCTTGGAATCAGAACAGCCTCTCCCTCTGCAGATCCTGTTAATACTTCAGCTTCAATAATGTTAGGTCGTAATCTTTTGATAATAAATCTGATACCATTACAAAGACCCCATTTACTATTGAGATTTCTCAATAGCATGATGATTGCACCCACTTTCAATTTTAATTTAATTTATGACACCGCATTCCCGAAGGAGTAATACTATTAAGAAATTCGATGGGAAAAATTTCCTTTTCAGCATCATCTGTGGAATCAATAGAATTATCACTCAAATATGTGTGAAAATCTCCATCTAGTATATCCAATATTTCTTCATTTAATTTTTGAACATGCTCATTTTTGGACAAAGAATTGCACATTTAGATATATTTTTAATATTATCTATAGATATAGTATTTCCAAAGGTAGCTTCAATAATAGATCCATTACAAATCATTTTACTTCCACACTCTGCTCAGAGGGCAGGTTCCTGCCTGAAACCTCAACCTCCAGGAAACAGCTGGGGGAGGGCGCAGCCGTTTCCAAGATGACCCCTGCAGGATTGACTTCCTTCGGGTTGGTCGCAATAAAACAGTAATGTTCAGGTTTTGTTTCTTTAAAATAGCAAAGCCCTTTCTTCAAACCAAATCCCACTGAGAAGCCTGGTATGTAACCAGTATGTAACCACAGAAGCGGCTGTTCTGTCCCTGCTTCTTCCCTGCTGTAAAACACCCCTGCCCTCCTACACACACACACGCACACACACATGCACACACACACACACACACGCAGGGCCTGTGTTAGGGACACAAAATGAAAATCATAGCCTGAAAGACAGATGAATTCAACTCACCACACCAACAAACACTGCCACATAAAAAGATTGCCGAGGGGCTCAGACTTAACTGTGGCTACAGCACTGTCGTCCTACCACAGTTAGAAGTGTCCCTGAGGCACTGTGTAAAAGGGCAGGCTATTAAAGCCAAACCTCTCAGTGATAAAATGTCACTGAGGGGGGCCACAGGAGGTGGAAAGTCCTAAGTTGTCACTAGAAGGAAAAGATTTCTGATGTACGGGATGCTTTGGAAGGTTCTGTGGATAAGAGGGATTTGATCTCAGCCTTAAAAGAAAGGGTTATCGCCAAAACCGGTTTGGCTCAGTGGATAGAGCGTCGGCCTGCGGACTGAAAGGTCCCAGGTTCGATTCCGGTCAAGGGCATGTACCTGGGGTTGTGGGCACATTCCCAGTGGATGTGCAGGAGGCAGCTGATCGATGTTTCTCTCTCATCGATGTTTCTAACTCTCTGTCTCTCTCCCTTCCTCTCTGTAAAAAATCAATAAAATATATTTAAAAAAAAAAAAAAAGAAAGGGTTATCAGTTGGGACCAAGAAGCTATCCAAGGAAGAGGAAATGCCATATATATTTATTAAAACACTAGAGGCCCGATGCACAAAATTTGTGCAAGAGTAGGCCTTCCTTCCCCCAGCTGCCGGCACCGGCTTCCCTCACAGACCCTGCTTCCTCGGGAAGGTCGTCTGGAAGGATGTCCTGTCTAATTAGCGTATTACAGTTTTATTATTATAGATACTGTAGCCCTAGTCAGTTTTGCTCAGTGTTTACAGTGTTGGCCCGTGGACTGAAGGGTCACAGGTTCAGTTCCAGTCAAGAACACGTACCTCGGTTGCAGGCTCAATCTCTGGCCCTGGTCTGGGTGCGAGAGGGAGGCAACCAATCGATATTTCTCTGTCTCTGTCTCTCCTCCTCCCTTCTACTCTCTCTAAAAATCAATGGGAAAATATCCTGAGTGAGGATTAACAAAAAAAATCAACAACAAAAAACATATTTTATATTTTCTTTTTTTAACTTTATTTTTATTGTTGACAATATTACAGAAGTCCCCATCCCCCCTCCTTTGCTCACCTCCACCCAGCTCCGCACCCTCTGCCCTGGCCCTCCCCACACTGTTATCTGAGCCCATGGGCTATGTTCTTTGACTAATCTCTTCACCTTCTTTCATCCAGCTCCCCACTCCCCTCTGACAGCTGTCAGTCTGTTCCATGTATCCATGCCTCTAGTTCTATATTGTTCATTAGTTTATTATATCATTAGATTCCATATATAAGCGAGACTATATGGAATTTGTCTTTCTCTTGGCATATTTCACTTAGCTTAATACTCTCCAGGTCCATCCATGCTGTTGCAAAGGGTAAGAGATCCTTCTTATTTACAGCTGCATAATATTCCATGGTGTAAATGTACCACGGCTTTTTAAAAATTTTTGTATTTAATGATTTTACAGAGAGAGAGAGAGGGAGGGAGGGAGGGAGGGAGGGAGAGAGAGAGAGAGAGAGAGAGAAACATTGATGTATGAGAAGAACATACCTAGGTATGTGCCCTGACCAAGAATCAAACCAACCACTTTTTGGTGTATGGGAGGATGCCCAACCAACTGAGCCACACTAGCCAGTGTTACCACATCTTTTTTATCCACTCCTCTATTGATGGGCTGTTTCCAGATCTTGGCTATTGCAAATAACACTGTTATGAACATAGGGGTGCATATATTTTTTCAAATTGGTATTTCGAGATTCTTAGGATATATTCCCAGAAGTGGGATTGCTGGGTCAAAATGCAGTTCCATTTCTAATTTTTTTGAGATAAGTCTACACTGTTTTCCACAGGCTGCACCAGTCTGTATTCCCACCAGCAGTGCACGAGGGCTCCCTTTTCTCCACACCTTCACCAGCACTGTTGTTTGTTGATGGTAGCCATTCTGGCAGGTGTGAGGTGATATTTCATTGTGGTTTTAATTTGCATCTCCCTACAGTGGGTTTCCTTTTGTTGATGGTTTCTTTTGCTGTGCAGAAGCTTTTTAGTTTGATGTAGCCCTATTTGTTTATTTTTTTCCTTGAATTTATTCTTGTATATAGAGTAAGTTGGTGATCTAGTTTCATTTTTTTTGCATGTGCCTATCCAATTTTCCCAACACCATTTATTGAAGAGACTGTCCTTACTCCATTGTATGCTCTTGCCTCCTTTGTCAATATTAATTGAACATAAAAGAGCGGGTTTATTTCGCGGGTCTCTGTTCTGTTCTGTTGATGCGTATGCCTGTTCTTGTGCCAGTGCCAGGCAGTTTTGATTAGCCTTAGTAAAACATACTGTATATTTTTTACACTTATGCATAGATGTGTGCACACACGCACACACACACACACACACAACATGCATAGGAAAATATCTAAAAGGAAACAAAGCACTCTGACAACAATGGGTACCCTGGGGTGGCTGGGGAAGAATTGGGGAGATGCTAGCCTTATATGAACTGAACAGATTTTTTATAAAAAGAATATAGTGTGATTTTCATTAGGAACACGTCCCACCTGATAAAG
Organism: Myotis yumanensis; assembly: GCF_028538775.1. NCBI lineage: Eukaryota > Metazoa > Chordata > Mammalia > Chiroptera > Vespertilionidae > Myotis > Myotis yumanensis. The sequence continues at coordinate 113,310,829 of NW_027223755.1, read as the reverse complement.
AATGCCTAAGAAAATCTCACTGTTGCATCGTAAGTAATGGTGAAAGACTGGAGGCTTTTGTTCCCAGACAGTCCCCTGGGTCAAAACGGGAAGCTGTCCCTTCCTCGGCTCCTACCAATCTTGTGAGAAGGAATTCAGATGAGTGACAGCAGTGTTAACGCGAAGTGAGTGAATTTATTAAGAATACACTTGGCATAAAGCACAAGTGGGCAATTCAGTTCGTCTGAGCACCCTGCCTGGTGGGGGCTCAGGGTTTATGCTTTTCCCCCTATAGGTTTCAAAGCTCCTGCCAGATATTTTGGGTTGCAGACTATGTTTCAAAGCCCCCTTCTGCATTGTTGTGGCTGATCTCAGAATGTGTGTGCATACATGTGGTCATCTTGTTTGGCAAGTCCTAAGATGGCTGACTTCTTTGTTTAGTGGGTGAGATAAACTCTTCCTGCTTTCCCCATCCCCCTCTTTTCTGTCCTAGCAGTTATCTTTCCTGCCTAACATCCCCCAGTTGCTACCATCCAGATGTTTTTTGGCTTTTAGGGTTTTCTATTTTTTTATTTTATTTCAAAGAGGAAGGGAGAGGGAACGAGAGATAAAAACATCAATCATGAGAGAGAATCATGGATCGGCTGCTTCCTGCACACCCCTACTGAGGATTGAGCCCACAACCTGGGCATGTGCCCTGACTAGGAATTGAACCGTGATCTCCTGGTTCACAGGTCGATGCTCAACCACTGAGCCACACTTGCCCGGCTTTTGAGGTTTTTGTTATTTGTCCCCCAGACTTCATCTGTCCTTGGGTTTAGCTGGCACAAAGAAGATTGATTGGGTCTTTGTTCTCTGTTTCCCAGACCAGGGTGATTTCAGCTCTGTGTTCTCTGGTTGGGGAAGTGTCCTTGGTCGGGGAAGATAAGGTCTCTGATTCACCAGCTGGCTGCAAGCTGCCCACACTGTCCGGCCTTGTTTAGTTTTCTTGTTTCACTTTTCCAATTCCACTTGCCCACGAATTTTCCTGGCTTCTTACTATCTTGCCACATTTTCTCCCTAAGATCAGGAATAAGACATTTTAATTCAATATAGTATTGAAAGTTCTAGCCAGGGAAATTTAGGCAAGAAAAAAAAATAAAAAGCATTCAGATTGGAAAGGAAAAAGTATAATTACCTCTATTCATAGATGGCATGATCTTCTACATAGAAAATCCTAACTAATTTACAAAAAATATAAAATAAGCAAGTTCAACAAGGTTGTAGGGTTACTAGATAAATACACAAAAATCAGTTGTCTTTCCATATACTAGACTACGAACAATCTGAAAATAAAACTAAGAAAATGCCACCTTTTAAAAGGGTGAATGTCATGGTATGTGAATACTGTGTAAGTAAGATAAACAAACAAGTATTATGGAAAAAATAGCACAAAGCCAGCCCTCCTTTTACTCCTGACCACGTGTTCTTTAGTTCTGACTATGGGCCTACTTCTGTCGGCCACCATGTGACCAGAACAAGGGGCGTTACAGGATCCTACACGCTGTCACAGTGGGTTCCCAGACTTCCCCTCACACGCGTGCTCTCACAGTGATCTCTCCCAGACTTCCCCTCACACGCGTGCTCTCACAGTGAGCTCCCAGACTTCCCCTCACACGTGTGCTCTCACAGTGGGTTCCCAGACTTCCCCTCACACGCGTGCTCTCACAGTGAGCTCCCAGACTTCCCCTCACACACCTGCTCTCACAGTGAGCTCCCAGACTTCCCCTCACACGCGTGCTCTCACAGTGAGCTCTCCCAGACTTCCACTCACACGCGTGCTCTCACAGTGAGCTCTCCCAGACTTCCCCTCACACGCGTGCTCTCACAGTGAGCTCCCAGACTTCCCCTCACACGCCTGCTCTCACAGTGAGCTCCCAGACTTCCCCTCACACGCGTGCTCTCACAGTGAGCTCTCCCAGACTTCCCCTCACACGCGTGCTCTCACAGTGAGCTCCCAGACTTCCCCTCACACGCGTGCTCTCACAGTGAGCTCTCCCAGACTTCCCCTCACACGCATGCTCTCACAGTGGGTTCCCAGACTTCCCCTCACACATGTGCTCTCACAGTGAGCTCTCCCAGACTTCCCCTCATACACCTGCTCTCACAGTGAGCTCTCCCAGACTTCCCCTCGCACACCTGCTCTCACAGTGAGCTCTCCCAGACTTCCCCTCACACGCGTGCTCTCACAGTGAGCTCTCCCAGACTTCCCCTCACACGTGTGCTCTCACAGTGAGCTCTCCCAGACTTCCCCTCACACGCGTGCTCTCACAGTGAGCTCTCCCAGACTTCCCCTCACACGCGTGCTCTCACAGTGAACTCTCCCAGACTTCCCCTCACACGCGTGCTCTCACAGTGAGCTCTCCCAGACTTCCCCTCACACGCGTGCTCTCACAGTGGGTTCCCAGACTTCCCCTCACACGCGTGCTCTCACAGTGAGCTCTCCCAGACTTCCCCTCGTACACCTGCTCTCACAGTGAGCTCTCCCAGACTCCCCCTCGCACACCTGCTCTCACAGTGAGCTCTCTCAGACTTCCCCTCACACGCGTGCTCTCACAGTGAGCTCTCCCAGACTTCCCCTCACACGTGTGCTCTCACAGTGGGTTCCCAGACTTCCCCTCGCACGCGTGCTCTCACAGTAAGCTCTCCCAGACTTCCCCTCGCACACCTGCTCTCACAGTGAGCTCCCAGACTTCCCCTCACACGCGTGCTCTCACAGTGAGCTCCCAGACTTCCCCTCACACGCGTGCTCTCACAGTAAGCTCCCAGACTTCCCCTCACACGTGTGCTCTCACAGTGGGTTCCCAGACTTCCCCTCACACGCGTGCTCTCACAGTGAGCTCCCAGACTTCCCCTCACACGCGTGCTCTCACAGTGAGCTCTCCCAGACTTCCCCTCACACGCGTGCTCTCACAGTGAGCTCTCCCAGACTTCCCCTCACACGCGTGCTCTCACAGTGAGGTCCCAGACTTCCCCTCACACGCGTGCTCTCACAGTGAGCTCTCCCAGACTTCCCCTCGTACACCTGCTCTCACAGTGAGCTCTCCCAGACTTCCCCTCGCACACCTGCTCTCACAGTGAGCTCTCCCAGACTTCCCCTCACACACGTGCTCTCACAGTGAACTCTCCCAGACTTCCCCTCACACACGTGCTCTCACAGTGAGCTCCCAGACTTCCCCTCACACGCGTGCTCTCACAGTGGGTTCCCAGACTTCCCCTCACACGCGTGCTCTCACAGTGAGCTCTCCCAGACTTCCCCTCACACGCGTGCTCTCACAGTGAGCTCCCAGACTTCCCCTCACACGCGTGCTCTCACAGTGAGCTCTCCCAGACTTCCCCTCACACACGTGCTCTCACAGTGGGTTCCCAGACTTCCCCTCACACGCGTGCTCTCACAGTGAGCTCCCAGACTTCCCCTCACACACCTGCTCTCACAGTGAGCTCCCAGACTTCCCCTCACACGCGTGCTCTCACAGTGAGCTCTCCCAGACTTCCCCTCACACACGTGCTCTCACAGTGAGCTCCCAGACTTCCCCTCACACACGTGCTCTCACAGTGAGCTCCCAGACTTCCCCTCACACGCGTGCTCTCACAGTGGGTTCCCAGACTTCCCCTCACATGCGTGCTCTCACAGTGAGCTCTCCCAGACTTCCCCTCACACGCGTGCTCTCACAGTGAGCTCTCCCAGACTTCCCCTCACACGCGTGCTCTCACAGTGGGTTCCCAGACTTCCCCTCACACGCGTGCTCTCACAGTGAGCTCCCAGACTTCCCCTCACACGCGTGCTCTCACAGTGAGCTCCCAGACTTCCCCTCACACGCGTGCTCTCACAGTGAGCTCTCCCAGACTTCCCCTCACATGCCTGCTCTCACAATGAGCTCTCCCAGACTTCCCCTCACACACATGCTCTCACAGTGAGCTCCCAGACTTCCCCTCACACGCGTGCTCTCACAGTGAGCTCCCAGACTTCCCCTCACACGCCTGCTCTCACAGTGAGCTCCCAGACTTCCCCTCACACGCGTGCTCTCACAGTGAGCTCTCCCAGACTTCCCCTCACACGTGTGCTCTCACAGTGGGTTCCCAGACTTCCCCTCACACGCGTGCTCTCACAGTGAGCTCTCCCAGACTTCCACTCACACGCGTGCTCTCACAGTGGGTTCCCAGACTTCCCCTCACACGCGTGCTCTCACAGTGGGCTCTCCCAGACTTCCCCTCACACGCATGCTCTCACAGTGAGCTCCCAGACTTCCCCTCGCACACCTGCTCTCACAGTGAGCTCTCCCAGACTTCCCCTCACACGCCTGCTCTCACAGTGAGCTCTCCCAGACTTCCCCTCACACGCATGCTCTCACAGTGAGCTCCCAGACTTCCCCTCACACGCGTGCTCTCACAGTGAGCTCTCCCAGACTTCCCAGCACATGCGTGCTCTCACAGTGGGTTCCCAGACTTCCCCTCACACGCGTGCTCTCACAGTGAGCTCTCCCAGACTTCCCCTCACACGTGTGCTCTCACAGTGAGCTCTCCCAGACTTCCCCTCGCATGTTTGCTCTCACAGACTTCGCCTCACAGGTCCCCTGTGCTGTATATTGCACATAACCATGAAGTTTTTTAAACAGTTAACAAAAACCTTTACTTGTGCTTTTTTAAGCCACATGAAGGAAAAGTAAATCTTACAAAATGTGTGTGTGTGTGTGTGTGTGCATGCATGCGTGAGTGTGGTAAAATATACATAACATAAAATTTACTCTTTTAGCCATTTTTAAGTGTGCAGTCCAGTCACGTTAACTACATTTGCATTGCTGTGCAATCATCACCACCTTCTAGCTAAAGAACTTTTTAGCCCGGCTGCTGTGGCTCAGTGGTTGAGCGTCGAACTATGAACCCGGAGATCTTGGTTGATTCCTGGTCAGCGCACATGCCCAGGTTGAGGCTCGGGCCCCAGTAGGGGGCGTGCAGGAGGCAGCTGATCCATGATTCTCTCTCATCATTGATGTTTCTATCTCTCCCTCTCCCGTCCTCTCTGAAATCAATAAACATATATTTAAAAAATAAATAAAAAAGAACTTTTTAATCTCTAAATTGCAACTCTTGAGCCAGTAATCAACAACTCCGTGACCTCCTCCCCTCCCTCTGGCAGCCACAGTCCATGTCCTGTGGCTGGCTGTGGGGCTGGAGGACCTCTGGAATCCTACCGGACTTGTCTGTTCGCGCTGGCTCATTTCACTTGCATAATGTGCATTAGATTCGCCTATATCCAGCACATCAAACATGCGAGTCTGACATGCTTGGTCTCTATGTAACGTGTCAGAACTTCCTTTTTAAGACTGGATAATATTCTTGCCAGATAAAATCCAGAAATCTGACAGTCCTCTCTGTTAGCATAAAACTAGCCAGACATCTCAAAAATATATTTTTGTATTTTAAGCGACTGCATTAACAGAAATGTCACAAAATATGAAAGCAATTTGTGGCGAGTAGTCCTGGGACCGTGACTTGAATACCTGGCCTTGTACAAAGGGTCCTGTGTCATTCCTGACTCCAGGCACTTCTGTGGGAGTGGACATACTTTCCTTCCTTTTTCCAAAATACTCAGCGCTTAGGAGCCAGACTGTCTCAGCGTGCACAGCGAGTATGTGTCTTCTTTAAAGCCATCCACGTTGTGGATGAAATGGGTCTTCTGAGCAGCCCCTTCCGAGGTGTGGCTGGTGCTGAGCCGCCCCCTGGGGTGCTTCTCTGCTGGTGAAACCCAGCTGTGACCGGCAGCCATGGGACCGGTTCCCCAGTGAGCACAGCGAGGTTCTCATGGGACTCGGGAATCAGCCTCTCTAGTGGCAGGAGGCAGACACCAGCAACTCGCTGAATATTTGTTCTGCCTAATGAGCTGCTGGTGTTCTGTGCCTCTGCCCATGTGTTTTATTTTATTTGTCCAGTTCAGCCTAGACACCAGCCTGGCATGCGGTCTCCCCGCTCCCAACACCAGCGCCCCTCCAGGCATTGTGACCGCTAAGAACCACAAAGGCCTCCAGTCATTACCATTATCTGATGAACAATACGGGGTATGTTGCTCAGCAGCCCCCTTGTGGCTTTACCAAATTTACAAAAAATCAAGATGTCCTCATCTCCCTCGTGCAGAGAAGACTGAATCTGCGCCTTGATACCTGAGACTGTAGTGAACTGACAGGTGAAAGAGGCGCCCGCAGCGTGGGATGGAGGAAGATGGAGGAAGAGTACCCGGCCTGGAGCTGTGGAGGGCTGGGCCAGCAGGGCACTTGGGTGAGCCCCCTGTTGAGGGAGGAGCTCCCAATGGGCAGGGCCCCAGCCAGGCTCCCCCCCCCCCCCCCCCCCCCCCGGCAGCTCCATTCTGGGGTCTCACAGGAGTTGTTGGTACAGAGCAGCTTTCTCTGCTGCTGGCACCCACCTGGCCGCTGCATGAGGAGCCTCTGCAGAGTGACCAGAGGCAGCCAAGCTGCGAGGCAGGAGGGCGGAGCTGAGGACCGGCTGGAGCGCCTGGATCCAGCCAGACCAGGAGCCCTCTCAGAGGGACTCTGCCACAGCCTGGAGCCCCAGTAATCACAATGATAATATAGCCATTTCCAGGCTCTTGATCACATGTGCATGAAGGAGGTTATTGGCCCAAACTAAAACTCTGGGCCCACCGTGCAGAGCTGCCACCGATGTGTCCCAGGAGAGACTGGCTGGGCCGGGGGGGGGGGGGGGGGGGCGGGAGGGGAGCTCACCCATGGAGCAGGGTCCTCTGCAATCTATTTTTTATTATTCAAGTGGTACATTGCCATGCAGGGAAAGCAGATAATACATAAAAGAATCTTTCCTATTCATGCAGGAATTTTTTTACACAATCGATGGTACACACTGCTCTGTGCTGCCTCTGCCGTACTGGTGTGTTGGGAGTATCTTCTTTCTCAGCACACGAAGTTCTGTCTCCCCAGTTCAAAGGCTCTCTGATAACCTTTCTGTGCCCGAACCGAACCATGATTTAGTTACCACAGTGGGTTGGACATTCTAGTTTTCTCTCCCATGTAAAATATATTATGAAAAATATCCTTCTTCATATATCTTTGCACACTTATCTGATTTTCTGTGTAAGATTGATTGCTAGAAGTGGAATTGACAGCTCAAAAAGCACCTTTTGTCAGAGTTTCATCATTATTGCTAAAGTATCCTCTGGAGAGGCGGGACTCTAGCTCAGACCTGTTTGCAGGCACCAATGGCGCACTCAGGTGTGCCCTAAGCATGGGTTTGATGGCAGATGGGGAGTGGAAGAGATGGTGAGCGTGAAGCGTGCTGGGGAAGGCAGGTGTGTGACACTGTGCTTGGGGGCATGTGCAGGCAGCACTGTTGTGTCCAGGTGTGTGGGTGTGTGCTGCGGACCTCAGAGGCTCTGAGAAGCCTGGAAGTGGGTTGAATGACCACTAGTTAGACACTTCTTTTTTTTTCTTAATTGAACTTATTGGGGTGACATTGGCTAATGGAATTATACAGGTTTCAGGTGCACGATTCTATAACACATTGCACTGAGCGCCCACCACCCAGAGACGTATCTTCTTCCGTCCCCATAACCCTTTCCCCCCCCACCCCCTCCCTCTGGGAACCACCACACTGTTGTCTGTGTCTGTGAGGTCTTGGTGCTTGTTTTTCTTGTTTGTTCCTCAGCACTCACCACCCCAGTCAAGTCTCCTCAGTCACCTTTATCGCACTTTGACGCTCGTCTACCCTGACCGCTTTCCCGCTGGCAATCACCACATCACTGTGCTGGTTTTTTGTTTTGTTTATTTTTTGCGTAATCCCTTCACCTTTTGTCACCCAGCTCCCAAACCCCCCCCCCCCCTTCTGACAGCTGTCCGTCTCTTTTCTGTATCTATGAGTCTCTTGCTATTTTGTTCATTAGATTCCACATATAAAAGTGAAATCACATGGTACTTGTCTTTCTCTGACTGGCTTATTTCACTCAGCATAATTTCCTTCAGGTCCATCCATGACACAAAAGGTAAGATTTCCTTCTTTTTATGGCTGAATAGTACTCCCTTGTGTTAATATTCCACAACTTTTTTATTCACTCATCTACTGATGGGCACTTGGGACATTTCTTGTAGCAATAATTTTTTCTGATATGTCTCCTCAGGCAAGGGAAACAAAAGAAAAAATAAACAAAGGGGGCTACATCAAACTAAAAGGTTTTTGCACAGCAAAGGAAACCATCAACTAAAGGAAAAGGGAACCCACCGTATGGGACAATATATTCCCCAATGATACATCTGATAAGGGGTTAATATCCAAAATTTATAAAGAACTTATACAAGTGAACACCAAGAAAACAAACCAATTTAAAAATGAGCAAAAGACCTGAATAGACACTTCTCCAACAGACATAAGAATGGTAATCATCACTAATCATCAGAGAAATGTAAATTAAATCAACAATGAGGTACCACCTCACACCTGTCAGAATGGCTACCATCAACAAGTCAACAAAGGACGAGTGCTGGAGAGGATGTGGAGAAAAAGGAACACTCGTGCACTGCTGGTGGGAAAGCAGACTGGTGCAGCCACTGTGGAGAACAGTATGGAGATTCCTCAAAAAATTAAAAATGGATCTGCCCTTTGACCCAGTGATCCCACTTCTAAGAATATATCCTAAGAAACCCGAAACACCAATCAGAAAGATTGTGTGCACCCCTGTGTTCATAGCAGTGCAACTTACAATAGCTAAGATCTGGAAACAGCGTATTTCTTTTTTGTAAGCCCACCAGCCTCGCAGCTGCTGGCCCACAGGGTGGAAGCCCTCCTTACTGGTGGGAGATGGCAAGACAGCGAGGATTGTAGCTAGGAGACAGTCTAGAAGCACTAGGTTTTGATTCAGAATCTGAGAGTTTTCTTTCTAAAATCATGCCACATTTTAAATAAAATGTATAAATAATTAATATTCAATAATGTAATAAATATTGGGCTTTTTGTGGAAATAGAAAAACCCATCCTAAAATTCATTTGGAATCTCAAAGAATCCCAAATGGCCAAAACAATCTTGGAAAAGGAACAAAACTGGAGGACTCACTCTTCCTGATTTCAAACTTATTCCAAAGCTACAATTACCAAAACAGTAAGGTAGTGGCATAAAGACAGATATTCAGATCAACAGAATAGAACTGAAAGCCCAGAAATAAACTTTCACATATATGGTCAAGTGGTGCCAAGACCATTCAATGGGAAAGATTAGTCTTTTCAAGAAATGGTGCTGGGAAAACTGGATGTCCACATGCTAAAGAATAAGTTGGGCCCTTATTTAAAACTATATACAAAAATGAACTAAAAATGGGTCAAGAACCTTAATTTAAGACCTAAAACAGTAAAATGCTTAGAAGAAAACATGGGACAAAGTTCATGGCTCTGGATTTGGCAGGGATTTCTTGGATATGAACCAAAGGCACAGGTAACAAAAAAAAAAAAAAAAAATAGGCAAGTTGGACTTTCTGAAAACAAAAATTTTGTATATCAAAATACACTACCCACCATTGCAAATCACATACCTATAAAGGATTAATATGCAGAATATACAGAGAACTCTCAAAATGCAACAACAAAGAAAATCTGTTTATACAATAAGCAAAGGACTTGAAAATACATTTATTCCAAGAAAATATATGAATGGCCGACAGGTACATGAAAAGATTTTCAACATCACCAAGCATTAGGAAAAGTCATGGAGATGAAAAATCACCTCACATCCATGTAAAACAAAAAGCAGCAAATACTGATAGGACTCAGGGAAATTGGAAAGCTCATGCACTATCGGTGCACATGTATTTGGTACGGCCACTGCAGAAAACAGTATGGAGGGTCCTCAAAAATTAAAATAGAACTATGACAGGACCCGGTGACTCCACTTCTGAGTATGCACACAAAATAATTAAAAGAAGGTCTCAGAAAGACATTCGTACACACCAGTTCATAGCAGCTTTACTCACAATAGCTAACACGTGGAAGCAACCCAAGATCCCATTAATAGATGAATAAGCAACATGTAATCATCTATACTTAATAAAGATGTTAACAAAACAAACAAACAAAAAAATCATCTATACTAATAAAAGCCTGGGTGGCCCTCGCACCCTCCTGCAATGCCTTCACGTCATTACAAGATGGCTGCCCCCACGTCATCACAAGATGGCCACCACAAGGTGACCAGCAGGAGAGGGCAGTTGTGGGTGATCAGGCCGGCAGGGGAGGGCAGTTGGGGGCAACCAGGCCCACAGGGATCGGGCCTAAACCGGCAGTTGGACATCCCCCGAGGGATCCCAGATTGGAGAAGGTGCAGGCCAGGCTGAGGGAATCTCCCACCACGTGCACGAATTTCGTGCACCAGACTCTAGTATATACATAAGATGGTAAATTATTCAGCCTTAAAAAAGAGAGCAGTTCTGAGATGCTGCAGGATGCATAAGCCTGGGGACCTCATGCTCAGTGACAGAGCCTCATCACAAAAGGACAACCACTGTGTGACTCCACTCAGGTGCGGTTCTTGGGAGAGTCAGAATCATAAAGACAGAAAACGCAATGGCAGTTGATGGGGGCTGGGGGGTGGAGAATGGGTAGTTATTGTTTAATAGGGACAGAGTTTCCATTTTGCAAGATGAAAAGGTCATGGGGATGGACGGTGGTGATGGCTGCACAACACTAGGAATGCCTTTAATGCCACTGCACTGCACACTTAAGATGACTAAACTAGTATGTTTCATGTTATGTACATTTTACCACAAGAAAAGAATGGGGGAAAGAAATGAGTTCAAGTGGGTTTTGATTTTGTTGATGTTGATTATTCCCCCTGAAAGGCCACTTTTCTCTATTTAGAGATGACCTATATAGTTAGGTAGAAAATGGATAATGACAACAGCCCAGGATAAAAACCAAGTGACTATGAAAAGGCTCTTCAAAGACCACAAAGGAGAGGTTTGTTGTTCCTCCAAGATTTCTGGCAGAAAGAAGAGACCCTAAGAAGGGGCTCTGTGCTCAGAGGAGGTGGGCGCTTCCTCCGGTAAGGCTGCTGGCTGGGCTGGCGGGCGTGGGCAGGACAACTTTATGTGTGTGTGAAAGATTGCTTGACATTCTTATCCTTAGCTTCCCTTTCATGTTCTTGAATGTTACAGCTGAATGGAAAGACGTGTTTTAGCCTTTCAATGTGCAAAAGGTCTTATGGCGACTTGTTAAAAAGGATGCTCTGACAGCAGACAGATCTGCGTGGATCCTAAGGTCTGTCTGGTGACCGATGACTTTTGTTGGATTATTTAGCTGCTGAACCACGGTTCCCTGTCTGTAGATGGAATAATAATGGTTCCTGCCTATGCAGATTGGGTCAAATGGTCAGTGCACAGCCAGGATTAGCTATTGTCACTGTCATTGCGGAGTTACTGGTTCTGCTTTTCTTGCTGGGGAATCTTGTTAAAGCCAGCAAGTATTCTCCTTAATGTGCGAGGCCCCAAGCACGCTCCAGCCGCAGGGCCTTGCACCTGCTGTTTGTTCCTTGCGTCTGCAGCTGTCCATCAGGGTCCCTTCCCTGCTTCACTCGGAGTTCTTGAATGTCCCTCCTGGTCTCCCTTTCTAAATACTTTCTAAAATAGCACTCTCTTCACTCGCTGCACTATCCTCTTGCAGGCTTCGTTTTCTGCCTATCACTTGTCCTTACATTGGATATTCACTTGTCTACTGCCTGTCACCCTGACTAGAAGCGGGGCCTGAGGATAAGGCTGCTTGACTTGCTCATCCTGTACCCCCGCTGTCTGGCACACATCAGGCACTTTGTCAGTATTTTAGTGAATAAATGAATCCCTTAAAGGTTCTCTCTGGTGAGGCATTTGAAAATGAACACCAAACTGTATTGTTCATTTTATAACTCCTTCTTGGGGCCTCGAACGCGGCTGTTTGTGGGGTCGCTTGTGCACCAGGACCCTCCAACCCTGCCGCTGCGCTTGTTCATCTCCCAGAGACGACACTGAGAAAAGTCTGTTCAGGGTGTCATGGCCTTTGTCACAGTGCGAGGAGCCTGTGCTGGGGAAGCGTCCCCACGCCACGTGGAAGTGGAAGGGAGCGCCGTGGAGACACAGGCTGTTTGGTTTGCCTGGGGATCAGGCAGAGCAGATTTCTTCACCAGGAATTTCTCTTCCAGTCGCTGATATCCGCTGGCAGGTGGGCATACTCTGCCAGCAAAAGCCAGACATGAGAGGGTGTGGGAGGAATGCTGATAATGTGGGGCCTCGGCCATCGCTGCAGCCTGGCTGCTCATGCCTTTGTGACAGGCAGTCTCTGCCCAGGGCTCCTCTAGCAGGAGCTCCTGCGGACCCTCTTGTTTTCTGGCTAATGAGAACTTTCAGCCCATGTCCACTGCCTTGTTGCCTCCCCGCCAGTGTCTGCTCGCTGAGCATTACCTGCTGCAGATCAATAGCACAAAGAAAATGAGGCAAATAAAGGGCTGGTGTTGCCCCAGGATGGTCTCAGAAGCTATTTGAGCGGAGACCTGAGTGAGGCTCATTCACATTCCGGGGGTCCCGTCCCACTAGGCACCAGGCTGATATGTGTGACTGGCGGCCACTTCCAAGATCAGGTGATAAAAGGCTCTGCAGTTTTCATCTCTCCCTCTGCCTCTGGGAAGCCAGCCGCCACATCATGGACATCCCTCCAGAGACACCTCCATGAGAAAACCAGGCCTCCAGCCCAGAGCCCTGTGAGGGAATCCCGCTCCATACGGCCAAGCTCCCCCTGGCCACTGCCCACTTCCACCCTGATCGTGCCCTCATGCAAGACCCTGAGCCCGAGTCCCCGCTGCATCTCGATTCTAACCCTCAGAAAATGTGCACGGTAATAAGTGTTTATTGGTTTAAGATGCCAGACTTGGGGGGTCATTACTAAGCAGCAATGGAGACTTACACCGTGACTCCGGCTGCTGTGGAGAGAGGTGAGGAGACAGGAGGTGCAGTGCAGTGGAAGCAGGAAGAAGCTATTGTAATAGCTGCACTTGCCTCTCAAATTGTGGTGGGGACCAGGGGCGTCATCTTCATGGAGCAACTGGTTGGAAATGCACAATCTAGATCTAGCCCCAGACCCACTAAGCAGCGTTCTGGGGAGTCCTCCCTGCAGTACAGCCTATGGAGGGCGAGGACAGGCTGCGGGGACTGGGTCAGGTTTCAGGGGCGGGGTCAGGGGCGGGGCCAGGCTGCGGTGGCCGCAGCCCCTGCGACTAACCGTGTGCTGGTTGTTTGTGGAGCCCTCTCAGCCGGCAGCCCTCACCCTCACCCTCATTGCTGGCTGATCCCAGTGCAGCCTCCTGGCCCAGAAAGTGTGCGATCGCAGGGACAGCCACCGTGGTGGGCCGGATTGACGTCGTCCTGGCCACACTGCGTGGGTTTGCAGATCTGCACAGGCACAGGCCTCCAGTGCACGCATTCTCTCCCCCCCACCCCCCCTCACATGTGAATGTCCCCCAGCATGCTGTCACCCACACATGCCCACAACTGTCCCGGACCACAGCGCATGCACGTTCCCTCCACCCCTCTGCCACACTTCCGTCAACCCTGGCATGCCTACGTCCCCCACACAACATGCACACGTCCCCTCTAGCATGCTCACGTCCTTTGGAGCGTGTCTGGGTGCTCGGGGTCAGCACCTTTGAGATGACAGTGAGAGGGCAGAGTGGTGACGCCTGTTCTCGTGGAGGCCAGTGTGGTGACAAGATCTCCTCCATGGGGCTAATGCAGGTGCTGAGGCGGGAGCAGGTGCTGACAGACACACCTGGTGGGCGTGGGCGGCCGTCACTGAGGTGCCTTCAGTCAGCGTTTGAGATCAGGAACCCAGAGGAGGCGAGGAATTCCGTCCTCTCAGTGAAACGGTGGGATAGTCGGGGCGACTGCAGAGGAGGAATGTGCACTTGGGGTGCCAGCGCCCATGAGCGAAGGCTGCCCTGACTGAGCCTCGCTCATGTGGGGCCTAGCGCACTCCTGCTGGGCAGCGGGTGACAGGACGTGCTTTTCCGAGTTAATGAGAGAAAACATTGATTCTCCCACTGCCTGTGAAGGTGGAAAGTGAAGTGGGGAGACATGCGGGAGTGAGCGAGGTTCCCTGTCTGGGGGTTCCAAACCCACTGTTGGTTCCTTTCATGGCTGACTAAAGATATACAGGGTGTCCCCCCAAAATGTATGCACACTTTGAATACCTACTAATTCCAATGGGTTTAAGCATAAGAAAGAAACAACAATGGAGCTGTCATCTGTTAAAAGTGCAGTCAGACATCCCCCGAGGGGTCTCGGATTGGAGAGGGTGAACGGATATTGCATTAAGACTCAGAGAAAACAGTGTAATTGACAATAATACTAGATTCTATGGATGATGTCGAAAAGGAAAATTTTCCCATCAAATTTCTTAAAAATATTACTCCTTCGGGAATGCCGTGTCTAAATTAGAATTGAAAGTAGATGCAATTATCATGCTACTGAGAAATCTTAATAGTAAATGGGATCTTTGTAATGGTACTAGATTTATTATCAAAAGATTATTACCTAACATAATTGAAACTGAAGTATTAACAGGATCTGCGGAGGAGAAGTTGTTCTTATTCAAAGAATTGATTTGTCCCCGTCTGACACTGGCCTCAGTTTAGAATAAGTTTAATTAATTTATCAGTCATTGTTTATATCAATGTTGTTTTTATATAACGTTTTTGTTCTTTTTATATCATGTCTTTGTTGTTTTTATATCATGTTGTTATTGTTTATTTATTAATCAATTTATATATTATTTTCATATACATTTTACTAATTTTCTTTCATCTCTGACACTTCTATTATAGAGAATGGGCGAATAGCGATATTAAAATATTTCTTCAAATTAATTTTCTTTCAATGTGCATGAATTTGTGTATTGGGCCACTAGTCTATACTAATAATAGACTAGGGCCGTCACAACCAGATGGACGACAGGTCACCATGAGGGGACCCCGCCTGGATCAGGATCGTGGCCGGCCTTCAAACCACCGGTGGCCAATAGCCCAGGCCGGCCCAGCACCCCAGAGGGGATCCCTGCCATCATCAGGGGCGATGCTGGCCTGCAAAATGCTGGCAGCCCCTCACCCAGGCGGGGGTGCACTGAAGGCTGGGTGTGTGCGGTGCAGTCTTTTAAAAATAAAGAAAGGGCAGCTTCTTGAAGTGTAGTCACTGAGGCGGCTCCGCACAGGCACACCGGGCCCACTGCCAGGCGCAGGAAAGCAGAGTCCATGCAGGAGCGGCCCGAGTGTGAGTGGCCGGGTGGCCTTGGGTGTCCGGCAGATGGACGGACTGTGCTGGACAGACCACACTGGACGGCGCTGGTGGGCTGCGCCGAGGGCTGCAGAGGTCGGAGCTGTTAGGGCAGTGGCTCGTGGGGTCAGCAAGGCTGGGGTGCTAGGTAGGCCCCAGGTCTTTGGGCGCCTCCGGGGGAGTGTGAATGTCCAGAGTGGGAGAAAAAGCCCTTTTTTCCGGAAGAACGCGGATGGTTTAAAAGTGCATAGAGAAATTGCAGTGGTACCTACATGGCTATGTCAGTTCCCCGAGCCGCCTATTGGTGCCCGACCGCAGGCTTCACTGGGGGCGTAGGCCCGGACGTGGGCCAGGTTGTGGGCCAGGACGTGGCCTTGGCAGTGGACTCACTCCTGGCATCACCTCAGCATCACGACTTTACGACGTCACCCTCAAGTGGCCATCGCTGCTGGTCTGTGGGCCCCGGTGAGCCGGCGCCGTGCGTGCTCAGGGCAGCACTCTCTGTGTTTCCGTTGAAAGGACACCGTATGTGATGGGTGCTGTTGATTCCTTAAGGTTGAAATGGGGCAGCCTGAACTTGCTTACGACGCAATCTTTTCTCCGTATTTAACGCACAGTCTTCTCGGGCTCAGGGAACCGGCATCCACTGGAGCGCCAGCTTGGCCATTTCACACAGCCAGACGCCACCAGGAAGCGCAGAAATGCCAAAGCCCCAACGGAACCCACCGAGAAACAGACCCCAGTTCACATACTGGAGCGGAAACAAGAAAACAGTGGCACCTGTTAGACCTCAGCTGGCACTGTGCCTGCGGGTCTGTCTGCAGGGTTCCTGCACCCTGGCTGTGGCCCAATGGCCGAGGACGCTCTGCAAACCTTGATTCTGGAGTTATGGATCTTAGCAAGTAGGCAGGTGCACAAGGTGTAGTCGAAAATGGCAAGGTTAGACTGTGTGTGAGTGTGTGCATTTATACACATATATCCCCATTTCCCCCAGTCTTTTTTTTTTAGTTATTTTATTTGAAATGTGACAAAATTAATACAAGATTTCAGAATTATAAGATCAAAACTTTAAAGGAAAAATATTGGTTTGGTGCTTTAAAATAACATAAAAAGGAAGCATGATAGAGGGTACTCAAAATCTAAGTCATTTGCAATAAAAAAAATCTTAAAATCTAAATTATTTTGCAAATGAAGATTGTCAAATTTCTACTTTTATTATAAAAACGAACATTTTCAGACTACACATATAACACTTTAAAATATCCACTTGTTCATAAATGACTCTGAAGGAACTGCTAATTCATCCATTTTTGTGAAAATGCATTTTTAATATGGTCAACTAGATTTGGTTTTAAATAAGCTACGATTTAATGATATATTAACACTCTTTATGAAGTTGCTTCCTAAATCACAGTCCAAAATATCTCCACCACTTAGTTTGGTCTATTAGGTCAATTAAACATTGTAAAATCTAGCATTTACATAATGATAATTTGTCAAAGTATGAAACCTCACACTGAACTTCTGAACGTTTTGAGTTTTGTTTACAATTATTAAAAATCAGAGGAAGGGGCATAAAGGATTAAATCACAAGATTATGAAATGGGTAATAGAGAAGCCTGTAAAATAAGCAGAAAAGCACAGCAATAAGGCTGGTGTTTGCGTACCATGTATGTGCTGTAGTTTTTAGGCACAACAAGTTAAGGGTTAAATTGACATTTTTAGTTCTTTATACCCAATGAATTTAAAATATAGCTCATATTTTTCCAAATATATTTAACAATCCAATATATCTTAACTAAATTCCTTTTATAAATCCTATAGTGCAAGCAATATGAAATATTCTAAAAGCAGAAGAAATTATTTTGATTAATTCATTAGATATTCCTATATGCATGGGTGAGTAATCTGGATACAGCTAGAAAACTCCCATTACATCGCCCAGAATATAAACAGCACTGCAAACAAACAGGCACAACAGTGTCATCCTGGGTAAGAAGCTAAAAGTGAAAGAAAAAAATACATATTTATATATATACACAAAAGTACATATCCCCTAAGTATAACATAGTGACTATAGTTACTATAAAGCTTATTTGTCCCTCTCAAATAGTATATTTTACAGATTATTTGTAAAGATATCACCATATTTATAGTATAGATCTCTTTAAAAATAATACATTTCAATAAAAAAAGCTATTGTGAATTTTCCTTTTTATACAGATTCAGTAGTATTTTCAAGCAAACTAAAAAAGAAGTTTGCAATCCCAGCACATAAGAAATAAGGCCTCTTTTCCCCCTCATATTGGCAAAGCAAAATATATAAAAAAAATTCACCCTCCCCCTACTTTTCTATAGATATTATAGTTCATATACTCATATTTCTTTTCCACAACATCAGCATTTGTTATTTTTAAGTAACAAGTAAATTGAAGTTCATAGTGTTGCCTCTGAATCCCCATTTCATTATAAATACTGGGTCTGTGCCTCTTCAAGAAGATAGGACAGCTTTTTTCAGCTACTCGATTTCTACCTCTAGATTACTTCTCAGAGCCTTCTCTTCTTCCAAATCTTTTCATAGTTTTTCCAGTTCTTTCCCATGCTCCTTTTTCAGTGCTTCCACAATGCACAGCAGTTCAATCATCTCAGCTTTAATTTCATCCAGGGAATTTTTTTTCCCATCGTCTGCTTCTAATTTAGCTTTGATTTCTAATGGAGTTAAAAAACTAGCCGCATTTGGTTTTGAAGGACTTGGAGGTGTTGAAAGGTACAGAGATGGCTTTGGAGAGTTGCAAGAATCCTTTTTAAATTCAGATGGCTTTATGTTGGCACTATCTTCTTCTTTGGGTGACTTCAAGATTTTTCCTGGGCTTTGAATTGGAGAATGCCCGTCATTGAAGCGGCCAGGCAACCTTCTTCCAGGCATCTTCGGTCTGTTTGCAGTGAGATGGAGTAAGTTTTCTGAGGAAGCTATGTCATCAAAATTCACAATATCTGTTTCTTTAAAGCTCCTAATTGTAAATGAATCTAGATCTACTGATTTTGGTCTAAGTGGTGACTGTTCAGAATCTAACTTTGGTTTTGATACTGGCTCAGTTTCAAATTTTGATGAAATGGCAGGCACTTCCCCATTGATCCTGGCTACAGATGGTAGTGGAGGAACTGGTTTCTCAGGTCGCTTTGGGTACACTGTTCCAGAAGATCTCAATAATTTATTGGCTTTGGTGGGTGGAGTAGGCTTCTTGGGTAGAACTTGTGGAGCAGCTGGTTTAGAAGGTTTCTGGTCCAGCATGGATTTTTCATCTCTTTCTTCAGGCTTTACAGGAAAATACTTTTTCTCTGTAGATATCAGCTCAGGCTTTGGGGCTGGACCCTTAGCAGGAGGTGGTGGTTTCTTTGGTTTGGGAAAGTCCTTATCCAGTTCATTTAACTGAACAGCAAAATTATCTGGAAATACTCCTTCTTTACCATTAAGTTCACCCTTCCACCAGCCAGTTTCTCCAGTCTCCTTACTTATCAAGTGGATTATGTCTCCCTCTTTAAAAGTAAGTTCATCTTCATTAGTACCTTCGTAGGCAAATAACGCTCTACATATTCCTTAGCTTTTGTTTTATTCAGTGTCTGATTTTGTTGTCTCTGTGTTTTGAGTTCTGGATCCTAGTGACTGTATGATTGAGGGCTTTTCTGATTTTTTCTCTTCTGTTTCACTACTGGATGCTCTTGTCGTAAGTTTCACAGAGCCTTCTTTAAAAATATCTCCAAACCCAATCCCTCGAATTTTCTTTGGCTGTGTCACCGATCCGGGTGCAGTTTCATTCCCATTCCCCTGAGAGGGGAAAGATAAGGTGGGCCCAGTCCAAACAGATTCTGAATCCTCCTGGGCTTCATGAGTTTCACCATCATCTGTTATCTCTAATTCTTCCACAAAATTTGAGGGAAACAGTCCCAACCTATTGTTCAGGGTTCCACTCCACCAGCCTTCTTCTACCTCATCATTAATATCAATAATATCTCCCACTTTCAACTCCAGTTCATCATCATTTTGTGGAATGTACTCAAACAGAACCTTACATTGCTGCTTCTTGATCTTTTTTTTAAATGTTTTTAGTTGGTGGATGTGGCTGGATTCCTCCAGCTGGAAGTCCATAGGTGCTTATTCATTGTACAAGACTTGCTACATTCCCATGCCTTTCCCGTCTGATGGTCAAATTGTCATCCTTGGATTCTGTTCCTCTCTTAATTTCCTTAACAAAATTATCAGGAAACATTCCTCTTCTCCCATTTAGTTCTCCTTCTAGCCATCCTTCCTCCTGTAGTTTTTTCACATTCCTGATGATTTCCCCAACTCGAATAGTTAATTCATCATCATGCACAGCATCATAGTCATTCTCCACAATATAGTCGACCATGCTGGGGCCCTCTGCGGGGAGAAGCCCGGCGCCGCTGCTCCTCCTCCAGCTGCCCGCGCCGCTGCTCCCCAGTCTTTTTCTGAGCTGTTTGAGAGCATGCTCTACACATGACAGGCTGCCCGGATACTCCCCTGTGTATTTCCCAAAAGCAGACACTCCTGCATAACAATTCTCCACCGAACCACGTGAGGAAATCTCCATTCAAACAGTATTAAGGTTCAATCCACAGACCCCATTTGAATTCTGACAACTGTGTCAACAATGTTCCCCACTCTCCACCCCCAGGATCCCATCCACCTAGGATGGGTCCTCTGTTATTCCTGTCCCGGACAGTTTTTCAGTTTTAATTAAAAATCATAGACTTAGCCCTTAAAAAAAATTTAAATAAATAAAAATAAAGACCCGCTGGTGCTCTAAGTTAGGAGCCAGTGGTGGTCCCAGATTGGAGAGGGTGCAGGCTGGGCTGAGGAACAGCACCCCTCCCCCCGCTCCCGTGTGCACGAATTCCATGCACCAGGCCCCTAGTAGTTCTATAAAGAGCTGAGTCAGGAGACCGTTATCCTGGGGACATATTCTCCAGATGTCTCAGCATCTGGAACTTTAACTTATCTTTCAAAAGAAAGTGGACACACACCAACATGTATAAATGAGTCCTTTAGTCCTGAGAGCCACTCAAGGGGCGCTGTGGAGAGGGAGAGGGTGAAGCAGGCGGGAAGGGCGAGTGGCTCTCCTGTTTTCTCATGGGACTTCCGGGTCCTCAGGGCTGTGCACCCCCTGCACCCTGCACAGGCTGGTGTCTCCCCTGAAATACCATCAACTCCCTCCTCCATGGCTGACTCTAGTTCATCCTTCTAAACTCAGCCCAGAGCCCTGATTGGTTTGGCTCAGTGGATAGAGCATTGGCCTGTGGACTGAAGTGTCCTGGGTTCAATTCCAGTCCAGGGCACATGCCAAGTTGCAGGCTTGATTCCCAGTAGGTGGCATGCAGGAGGCAGCCGATCAGTGATTCTCTCTTAGCCTTGATGTTTCTGTCTCTCTCTCCTTCTCCCTCTCTTAAAAAAACAAAACAAAACAAAAACTCAGCCCAGAGGTGCCTGCTCCATGAAATGCTTCTTCCCACTTCAGGCGAGTGCAGCGCCCACTGGTGTCCCTTACCCACCCACATCCTTTCTCGCACCTTACTGGCTGGCCCTCCTGTGTGCCGTGTCTCTCACTGCATTCCTCCAGGATGGCCAGGACAGCGTGCCCACATCCAAACCCTAGTCCCACCCCGTTCCAGTCTGTGACTCAGTCTCCGTGCCTGTGGAATGGGGATCATCGTTCCTGCCTCAGTGGGTAGTTTTGATGATTAAAATTTCTAAAACACTTAAACAGTGCCTGGGACATACCTGCTCAATAGATACGAGCTATAGTAATAATGAAAATAGTAATTATAATTACTTCCACTATCCCCGTATCTAATGTCCAGCTCAAACCCCACTGTGCAGTAGGCACTCAGCACATGTGTTCACAGAGCTGTGGTGACATGGGGTCCGTGGTTAGCCTAGGCCACTGCCCTGGCTGCAGGGGCTGTTGAGCACTGAGGTGTGTGTGGGTCACGCTGAGATGTGCTGTGAGCACAGCCCACTGTGCAGGCAGCACAGAAACTGACAGTGACGTTCAGTCATGCTTTTATATTGAGTGCGTGTTGAAATGACATTTTGGATCTTTTAGCTTAAATAAAATATATTCTTAAATATAAAGCCAGCAGCTTGTTTTAACTTTTAAGAGGAGACTGCAAGGAAATCTAAAACTCCATACGTGGCCCCATTATATTTTCGTTGCACAGCCTGGATCTAGGGTGTTCCCCACCCTCTGTTAGAATTGCAAAGCCTCACGCCTTATTTATGCTCACACTTTATGTAAACTTTCGGAGCAGAGATGGCTTATTGGAGCTGGAAGCTGTCAGATTGGTTTGTAGGGTCCCAAGCGGGGCTAACAAGCTGAGTTCACCCATGCAGAAGGGGACTAATGACTTGAGGGGTTCAGGTTCAAGGGGGCTCACGCTTTGGGTATTTTTCAGGTTCAAGGGGGACTCACGCTTTGGGGATTTTTCAGGTGCAAGGGTGACTCATGCTTTGGGGATTTTTCAGGTTCGCTGTGATCCTGAGATCCAAGAGCTGCGTCAGTGGCAGAAGAAGCTGCGCGAGGACAAGCACATCCGTGAGCGGGTCAGACTCTTCTGGGCCAAGCAAGAGCAGAAAGGTGGGCTGTCGGAGTGGAGGCAAGGCCTCATCTCCAGAGACTGACTTGCTGTTTCGGGATGGGCCCCGGGCACCGTGTGATTGCTGAGGTCCCTGGGTCTGACGGGCAGCAGGTTGGACACTGACGAGGGGCTGGGCCCCAGTTGCTTTGTGCCCTTTACCACGTGGGCCCTGCAGGTCTGAGCGTGGCGCAGGAGGAGAGGCCTGCTCATCGTGAGCGCACTTGCTGTTTGTTGTGCTATTTGTCTTCACTGCTAGTGTGAGCTCCATGCAGACAAGACTTTCCCTAGTTCAGTACCTGCCACAAAGTGGGCCCAAATGAGTACTGGCTGAAGGAGTGAGTGAGTGAAGGAGTGAGTGAGTGAGTGAGTGAGTCAACATGTGAAGGAGTGAGTGAGTGAGTGAGTGAGTGAATGAGTGAGTGAGTGAATGAGTGACTGAACAGGTGAAGGAGTGAGTGAGTGAATGAGTGAGTGAGTGAGTGAGTGAATGAGTGAGTGAGTGAGTGAGTGAGTCAACAGGTGAAGGAGTGAGTGAGTGAGTGAGTGAGTGAATGAGTGAGTGAGTGAGTGAGTGAGTGAGTGACTGAACAGGTGAAGGAGTGAATGAGTGAGTGAGTGAGTGAGTGAGTGAATGAGTGAGTGAGTGAATGAGTGAGTGAGTGAGTGAATGAGTGAGTGAGTAAATGAGTGAGTGAGTGAATGAGTGAGTGAGTGAGTGAATGAGTGAGTGAGTGAATGAGTGAGTGAGTGAATGAGTGACTGAACAGGTGAAGGAGTGAATGAGTGAGTGAGTGAATGAGTGAACAGGTGAAGGAGTGAATGGATCCCTGGGTTTCAGTCTGCAGTTAAGAAATAGAGGCCCAGGAAGGTCGAGGGACGCGCCCAAGGTCACCCGCAGGTGGGGAGCGCTTCCTGTGCTCAGTGCTCTCACACATGCCTGAGGGGAGAGGCAGAGAGAGGACACCCTCCTGGGTCTCCATCAGACCAACCCCAGGAATCCCCTGAACACGGCACATTCTTGTCCAGTTTCTGGGCATCAGGTTCTTGCTGTTTGTGTTGTGTTGACCGAAGCCCCCGTGTAGGAGCAGGGGACCGCCTTCCACTAAGCGTCCCATTGGGGGTCCTCGCGCTGAGTCATTTGTCAAGCTCACGCACTACAGTTACTTCCTGTTTTGATCCTTAGGAATCTGGGTTGCTAGCGTGGAGATTGAGAAAAGAAGTCCCCAGCCAGGGTGGCACTGTGGTTAGACCCACAGACCTCTGATGAAGCCATTTGAAAATGAATGGAAACATATGTTAGTCCTTTAGATTTGCAAAAAAAAAGACAGGCAGAGCCCTGCTGGCGTGGCTCAGTGGTTGAGCATTGACCTGTGAACCAGGAGGTCTCAGTTTGATTCCTGGTGAGGGCACATGCCCAGGTTGCAGGCTTGATCCCTAGTAGGGAGCGTGCAGGAGGCAGCTGATCAATGATCTTCTCTCATCATTGATGTTTCTCTCTCCCTCCCTCTCTGAAATCAATAAAAATACATTTATTTTTTTAAATAAAGACAAGCAGAGTGATTGCAAATAAAAATGGTGTTTTTTACTTCATTTAGAAAACCCACAAACCCATCTGTGTGCAAACCCAGCAAACAAACACTGTTTCTCGTGGTGAAGTCATTTATTCAGACTGTGCTCGGTACTGTCGTATGAATAAACTCGCCACGTTCATTGCCGGGGGCAGCCATGGTGCAGCCAGGAGGCCAAGGGGCCCAGCACCAGCTGTCTGGTGCTTGTGGTCATTTATAACCGTCTTATGTTATTCGGAGTTAGAGGCATCCCAAACCGGATTTTCTTCTAGGACAGAGACTGATGACGTTATCCTTGAGTCTCTATCGGGACAGTTGCAGGAATTATTTTAAAATGTTTGTGACAAGAATTGCTGCTAATATAATCCCAAAGATGATACGTAAGGCATTTTTGAGATGCCATCGAAAGTCCCTTCTCAGTTACTAGCATGTCTTTAGCTTCATATAGTCCAACAGTTCTCAATCTGTGGGTCGTGAACAATGAAAATACATCCTGCATATTAGATATTTACATTACGATTCATAACAGTAGCAAAATTACAGTTATGAAGTAACAACGAAAATAATTTTATGGTTGGGTCACCACAACATGAGGAACTGTATTAAAGGGTCGGGGCAGTCAGTAGTAGTTTTCCTTTGTGCATTGTAACGGACTATCTGTATCTTATTGGAAATCTAGTAAGAGGAGAAAGAAAGAAACTATAGAGAGTGTTCCCATAACATCAGATTGTGTGTGTGTGTGTGTTATTTATTCGTGTACCAATACTCTTTAAATGACTATCACGTCATCTTGATATTTTAAAGAAAGAGGATGAAGGTGGTTGACCTGTCAAAGGAAACAGATGGTTTACTTTTATTTGTTTACCTGTTTATTCTCTACCTCCTTTCTAAAGTGGTTTGTAGTTGCTTATTTTTAGTAAATGTGGTAATTAGGTTAAGAAAAAAATTAAGTAGGGAAAAGATAAAGCCACTCAATGGAATAAGCAAAATACTCCAAGGCTTACACTGGTGGATTGTAGATTTCTTAGAGACAAAGCAGAGTGGGAGGAGGGAGGGTCTGTCGCATAACCTGCAGTGTCCATAAGAAAGGAAAATGGCCCTTCCTCACCACATGTGGTGTGCATAGGAGTCTCAGCGGTGTTCCTACGTCACAGAGAAGCATGGCTGAGCGGTAGGCCCACACAGTGAAGGTAGCACACTGACCCTGAGGGAGAAGCCCTCAGCAAGACCCTGTGACGCGGTGGGAACCATCTTCCCCAAACATAACACGGGCTCCTTCCAGCAGCACCTGCTGAGGGAGGGGGGCCAGGAAAGCCTGGAGGGATGGGGCGGGGGACCAGAGAATTTATTTCCCTGATTTTTAAATCTAGAATTTTAAGTGTAGATCATAATGACAGAGTTTAACTACTAGGGTTGGGTTTTAAGGGTGGTTTAAAGCACACACCTCATCCTGGCCACCCCACATCTAGTGCCCTGGCTGCCCTGGGGCATGTAGTGCTTAGATTGGGAAGGGTGTCTGGAGCTGAGGAGTGGCTGCGATTCACACAGCTCTGACCCAGCGCCTTACGTTTCCACGTGACCTCCCGCTGCTCTCAGAGGGGGTGTTCTCTCTGCTGCACAGGCAAAGCCAGGCTGAGAAGAACAGGCCTCACACAGGGTTGCATGGCTAGCAGGGCCAGAACCACATCTGCCTACTGCCAGGGAACCCAAGGCCATTCATGCCATGTCGTCCTCCAGTTAATGTCACCCTGGTGCCAATGGGCGTGCTGGCCCAGGCACAGCTTCCCAACAGGGAGCCAGAACCCCAGCGAGGCAGTGACCATGGCCAAAAAATTGAGGAGGTTTGGGAGTGGGGAGGCTGAGTCCCTATCCCCGCGACTGCGGGATCTACCGCCATGTGCCTGGGAGATGTTTCTTTAGAACAGGAAGCCGGGGCAAGTGGAGAAGGATAAGGACCTTCCCTCCCAAGTTTCCTGCCCATTAAGGGATGAGGATCAGCAAAGACTTCACTACAAACAGGACGCCGGGCTCAGAGCACACAGCCCGGGGCTTGGGCTGGGGTTCGGGCATTTGCTCTGCCGCAAGTGACTAACACACATGCTCTGTCGTCTAACAGCAAAGTCAGCTGCTCAGTGACTTATCTTCCAGAGACATCCACTGTGAGTGTGTCAGCTCATAGTGTTTCTCCATTCGCCTACCAACATAGAAGTATATTTATACAAACAGTGTGGGGCAAAGTAGGTTTAGAGTTGTGAGTATGCAAAACAGTTTATTCTTGTATTATTATTTGTTAGTTATTATATTATTTTCCATATGAACAACTGTAAACTAAATTTGCCTCACTATATTTATAAACATACAAACATATTACATATAGTTACTGTAACTTCCTTTTTCCTTCACTTGGTGATATATCAGTGACATCTTTTCATGTCAATATATGTATAGATCTATCTCATCATTTTTGTAGATATGCTCTTGGTTATTTATAGAACTACTAGAGGCCCAGTGCACAAAAATTTGTGCACTCGGGAGGGTCTCTCAGCCCTGCCTGTGTCCTCTCTCAGTGTGGGACACCTCGGGGAATGACCACTTGCTGGCTTAGGCCCACTCCCCAGGGGATTGGGCCTAAGCTGGCAGTCAGACATCCCTCTGGCAGCCCGGGAGCACTCAGGGGATGTCCACTTGCAAGTGGGGAGCAGGCCTAGCTGCAGTCGGACATCCTTAGCGCTGCTGAGGAGGCAGGAGAGGCTCCCACCACCACCGCTCTACTGGCAGCCGTCAGCCTGGCTTGTGGCTGAGCAGAGCTCCCCCTGTAGGAGCGCACTGACCACCAGGGGGCAGCTCCTGCATTGAGTGTCTGTCCCCTGGTGGTCAGTGTGTGTCATAGTGACCAGTGATTCCCAGTTGCTCTGCTGTTAGGGTCAATTTGCATATTACCCTTTTATTACATAGGATAGAGGCCTGGTGCATGGGTGGGGACTGGCTGGTTTGCCCTGAAGGGTGTGCCAGATCAAGGTGGGGGTCCCGCTGGGGTGCCTGGCCAGCCTGGATGACGGGCTGATGGCTGTTTGCAGCTGGTCATACCCCCTTCAGGGTGGGGGTCCCTGCTGGGGTTCCTGGCCAGCCTGGGTGAGGGGCTGAGGGGCATTTTCAGGCTGGGCACACCCCCTTCAGGGAGGGGTGTCCTGCTGGGGTGCCTGGCCAGCCTGGGTGAGGGGCTGATGGCTGTTTAAAGGCTGGCCAAGCCCCCTAACGGAGACCTTTACTCCATCAGGGTGTGGCCAGCCTGGGTGAGGGGCTGATGGCTATTTGCAGGCTGGCCACAGCCCCTTCAGGGTGGGGGATCCTGCTGGGGTGCCTGGCCAGTCTGGATGAGGGGCTGATGGCTGTTTGAAGGCTGGCCGAGGCCCCAGTGGGGACCCTCACCCCATGAAGGTGTGGCCATCCTAAGTGAGGGGCTGATGGCTGTTTGCAGGCTGGCCACAGCCCCCAGCCACCCAAGCTCCCAGTGGAGGCTGGCTGGAAGCAGGTATCTGGGATTTATTTAGCTTCTATAATTGAAACTTTGTTGCCTTTTGCAGAGGCCATAGCCAGCCAGAGCAGGCAGGAAGCTTGGCTTCCTCCATTGCCGGGGCAACCAAGCCTCCTGCTTATTCCAGCTCCGTGGCTGCCAGCCACAATCTTGGTTGGGTTAATTTGCATATAGTTGCTCTGATTGGCTGGTGGGCGTGGCTTGGACATAGCAAAGGTACGGTCAATTAGCATATTTGTCTTTTATTTCTGTAGGATAAATTTCTAGAAATGGAATTGCTGGGTCAAAGAACATGAACTTATTAAGTTTAGACAGTGACCATCATATTGTCATTCAAAAACATTGTACCAATTTACAGGTCGTCACCAACCAACTTTGGGACTTTGTATGGGTGATGTAACCTTTGTGCTTCATTTTCCCTACTGTAAAATGAGAATGATTATGTCTCAGGGATAATTAATTAGAAATGAAATCATTGCTTTGATAATACCATGGCTCCTTAAGAAGAAATAATCTGTAAATTGAAAGTGTCACTTCTGTTTTAATTTTTCTCTCATACATTCTCCATTATAGCCTGCAAGAGAAATTAAAGTCTGTTCCCTCCACCCTGGTGATTCCCTGAGACCCCACCCCATCTAACTTGCGACCCCACCCAAGCTGTTTGCACCAGTTTTTCCATATGCATGGCCTGTCCTGGCTCAGTCTTCACACTTTCCTAAAATATCTTAAACAAGCAGCATCTTGAGTCAGCATGCCCCAAACCTATCAATAAAATGCCCAAGACCCAGCACTACCACCAGCCTGTCTTGCTTCACAGCTTGGCCTCACCCGGGCACTTTCAAGCCCAATACAAGTAGCAGTCATCTGCAGATAACTCTGTAGCTCCTGCCAGGTGGCCCAGGCAGTGTCTGACTTTGCATCTCCCAGGAGGCCCCAGTCCCAGTGCACCGGGTGGTCAGTGTCAGACAACACCAGATTACAACTCTACACATCCACAGTGACACACTCAAGGGTTAGACTCAGTGAGCACCAAAGCCCCACTGAAGCAAGTCCTGCCTGATAGGGGTGTTTCCTGCACAGCAGCTCTTCACCGTAGTCACAGCTGGTACTCAGAGCCAACTGACCTGGAGGTCAACTCCTCCCAGTGATGCCAACAGCAACCAAGGCTCAACCACAATAAGTCTGTGCACACAGCCCACACAGAGGTGCACCTAGAGTGCCCAGCTCAGGTGACTGGGGAGGCTGAGCAACTGGGCCCTATAGGACACCTAATACACAAGACTACTCTACCAATTCTAAGAGACATAGCAGCTCTACCTAATACATAGAAACAAACCCAGGGAAGTAGCCAAAATGTGGAGACAAAGAAACATGTCACAAATGAAAAAACAGAAGAAATCTCCAGAAAGAAAGAAATGAAATGGAAGCAAGCCAACTACTGGATATAGAGTTCAAAACAATGGTTATAAGGTTGCTCAAGGATCTTAATGAGAACTTCAAGAGACTTAGTGAGACTTTCAAGGATCTTAGTGAGAATTTCAAAATGTGAAAAAGGCCCAGTCAGAAATTAAGCATACACTAACTGAAATAAAGAATAATTTACAGGAAATCAACAAGAGAGTAGAGCAAAAAACACCCAATCAGAAGAGCAAAAGGAAAAAGAATCCAAAAATATGAAGAGCCTCTGGGACAACTTCAAGTGTACCAACATTCACATCATGAGGGTGCCAGAAGGAGGAGAAAAAGCGCAAGATATTGAAAACCTATTTAAAGAAATAATGACAGAAAGCTTTCCCTACCTGGTGAAAGAAATAGACTTACAAGTCCAGGAAGCACAGAGAGTCCCAAACAAGAGGAACCCAAAGAGGCCCACACCAAGACACATCATAATTAAAATGCCAAAGGTTAAAAACAAAGAGAGAATCTTAAAAGCAGTAAGAGGAAAGCAGTTTGTAACCTACAAGGGAGTGCCCATACAACTGTCAGTTGATTTCTCAACAGAAACCTTGCAGGCCAGAAGGGAGTGGCAAGAAATATTTAAAGTGATGAAAATCAAAGACCTACAACCAAAATTACCCAGCAAAGCTCTCATTTAGAATTGAAGGTCAGAAAAAACTTCACAGACAAGAAAAAGCTAAAATAGTTTGTCACCACCAAATCAGTATTACATGAAATGTTGAAGAGTATTCTTTATTTTTTAAAAATTTTGGTTCAATTAAACAGTTTTTTCTCTTAAAAAAAAAAAATTACTAGAGGCCAGGTGCACGAATTTGTGCATGGGTGGGATCCCTCGGCCTGGCTGGTGATCAGGGCCTATCAAGGCTTGCTAGCCTGGGGGTGGGGATGGGGGGCATAGCGGGGAGGAACCATGTGATGTTGGCCGAGGGAAGTTGGCTGTGGGAATGCACTGACTACCACTGGGCAGCTCCTGCATTGTGTGTCTGCTCCCTGGTGGTCAGTGCACATCATAGCAACCAGTCAACGAGTCATTCCAGTTGTTCAGTTGACCAGTCACTTAGGCTTTTATATAAATAGATTGATTTCAGAGAGAAAGAAAAGGGAGAAAGAGAGAAATAAAAACATCAATGATGAGAGAGAATCACTGATGGGCTGCCTCCTGCACACCCCACACTGGGGATTAAGCCTGCAACCCAGGCATGTGCACCTGACCAGAATCGAACTTGGTACCCTTCAGTCCACAGGCCGACACTCTATCCACTGAGACAAAATGGCTAGGGCTTGAAGGGTGTTCTTTAGGAAAAGAAAAAAGAAGAAGATGATCAATAATATGAACAATAAAATGGCAATAAATAAATATCTATCAAGAATTGAATCTAAAAATCAAAATAAACAAGAATCTAATGAACAAAATAAACTGATGACTAAAATACAATCAGATGTATGGAAACATGTTACAGACTAATGAACCTCATAGGAAAGGGGGAAAGGGTGTGGGAAGAGATTAATCAAAGATCTTATGTGCATATATGCATTACCTATGTACACAGACAATAGGGTGGTGAAGCCCTGGGTTGGGGTGGGATCTGGGTGGAGGAGGACAATGGGGGGGAAAGAAGGACATCTGTAATGCTCTCAACAATAAAGATTTTTAGGAAATGTGCCTGGCGCCCTGGCTGGTTTGGCTCAGTGGTTAGAGCATTGCCCTGCCGACTGAAGGGTCATGGGTTCAATTCCCAGTCAAGGGCTCCTTCCTCGGTGGCAGATTCCCCAGCCCCAGTAGGGATGGGTGTGGGAGGCAGCCAATAGTTGTGTTTCTCTCACTTTGATGTTTCTCTCTCTTTCTCTCTCTCCCCCTTCTCCCTCCCGTCCACGCTCTCTAGAAATCATTGGGAAAATATCCTCGGGTGAGGATACTGGCTCCAAGGCTGAGCCGCTTGCCCTAGGCACAGCTGCCGGGTGCGGGGGCTGAGAGAGTTCACACTGCCTGCTGCACCCTCTGCTTCCTGCTCTCGTGGCCTCTCAGGGGGCGCTGCGCCCAGTGGGCAGGGGCGGAGGCGGGGCCGAGCTCATGCTCTCCAGCTGCACCCAGGGCCACCCCACAGAGCAAGCGAGGGGCTGGCACTGCTCCCGCCAGGTGCGCCTTGGAGAAGCAGACAGAAGGCCACGTGGAGTGTGATTCCACTTCTGTGAACTGCCCAGAACAGGCTCAGCTACAGGAGCAAAGAGTGGGTTGGCGGTTGCCTAGGGCGGGGGATGAAGACTGATAGCTAACAGGTTTGGGGGTGATGAAAATGTAAAATGTATTGTATTGATGGTTGCACCTGTCCGTGATTATACTGAGAACCATTGAAATATGTACTTTAAATGGGTGCATTAGTGTGGTATGTGAGTTATATCTTGACAAAGTTGTCACAAAAATAATAAAAATGAAGGCACAGATGATCCCATATCCATTAGGATGGACACTATAAAAATAGGAAGTAAGTATTGGCAAAGATGTGGAGAAATTGGAGCCCTTGTGCATTGTTGGTGGTAGGAATGTAAAATGGTGCAGATAAAGTGGTTTCTTTAAAAATTAAAAGTAGAATTACCATATGATCCAGCAATGAGATATTTGTACACACATGTTCATAGCAGTGTCATTTATGATGGGCAAAAAGTGGAATTAAGCCCAGTGTCCATTAATGGATGAATAGATAAGGAAACTGTGGTCTGTCCGTACAAGGGAATATTATTAAGAAGGACACTGATGTACACTACGACGTGGATGAGCCCTGAGGACATTATGTAAGCGAAATAAGCCAGACACAAAAGGACAAATACGTGTGACTCCGGTTATGTGAGGTGCCCAGAGTGGTCAGACTTACAGAGACAGAGAGTGGGCTGAGGCTGCCGGGCCTGCGAGGAGGGACAGTGGGAGTGAGTGTGCGATGGGACAGCGTCAGCTCTGCAGGACGAGAGCGCGGAGGTGTGTGCACATGCCCAGTGCCCTGTGCTGGCGCTTTAAAACGGTTCATGGTGAATTGTATTTAACCACAATAAAAAATTGGGAGAAAGCAGTGAATGCACAGACCCCAAATTACCGCCTGGCTTGTTCCCTCACCTTCAAGGCTCTGTGGACTGTCACCTTCTCAGGGGTCCTCCCGGCCACCTGGCTCCCACCCCTGTGCTCTCGTTGTCCCCATCTAGTATGTGCTCTGCAGGCCAATTAACAAAGAGCTGACCGCGTCCACACGTTTATTGCCACATGCATGCCTGGTGGATGGACAGGAAGTGGTGGTGGTGATGTTCATTGTGGCCCCAGAGAAACAGGCCCTGGTAGGTGCCCAGGCGCGGGCCAGGCTCTCTGTGTGCTAGGGGCCTGCATGCAGAGCGCAGTCATGCTGTCCTGCTGGGTTAGGTCCTGGACATGTGGGCTTTGACTCATGGTATATCTATGCACACTCAGATATATCATGAGTCAAAGCCCATGTGTCCTGCCTCTTGCCCCTCATTCTGCGGCAGTGCACACGTTCTTTATGGAGGTAACATGCTGGGGAGAGGTCTTGGTGCCGGCTTTCACAAGAAGCCCATCAGGACTCGGCCTGTGGTGAAGTCGCTGGGCATGAAGCACCTGCTCTTTTAAACCTGTTGGCCGGCTTTAAAGGGCAGTGGCCCACCTGTCTAAGGCCCACCCTCTCTCCAATCACCAGGCCAGCCCTGCTGATACCTGGCATTCACTCTTAGGCTCTAAATACAGGACTTGAGCAGCTAAAGTGCCTACCACCTTCTAGATTCAACACTCATTAGTCCAGGACATGGAAACATCGAAAGGTGTAGAGAGGGAGCTTGATGTTAAGGACAGACTGGCTCCTTGTCCCCTTGTCCTCATTATGAAAGTACAGCAAAGTGTCAGATCAGAGAAGTCAACACCACATTGTCACCGAGGATGCCGTGGTGTACAGGGGACGTCAGCGTGCCTGCCTTTGTCTCCTCTGCAGGAGGGAGTAAGGAGACTCGTGGTTTGCGCAGGTCCCACTGTTGTCGTGGGCATTCAGGTGGCCTTTGCTTGAGTATCGTTTAGGAGGGTTCAGAGTGAGCAGCTAACAATGGCAGAGAGAGTCCTGGGCTTGGAGTCCCAAGACCTACATTCACACCCTGCTTGGGAGCTTCCTCGCTCTGTGTCTTCGAACAAAGCACTTAACCTTCCTGGTCTTCCTTTATTTGTAAAATAATATGTCACATGAAATTAACACTGTTCTGAAAGCCCAACTGAGAGACCAGGTTATTTGAGTTAAAAAGACTTGAACTAAAAATGCTCACACAAATTCTTACTGGCTGTGTGACCTTGAGCAAGTCACGCGCTCTGAGCTTCAGTCCTGTAATGGAAACAATGAAAGCACTCCCCTCACTAGATCCCACAGAGACCCACAGGAATCGTGCATGAACACACTTGGCCCAACGCCCCCTACACAGTCGGCGCTCGGTGATGATCAGTGCCTGCTATAAACCACACATTTTTACATCATTTCTCCTGTGGATGGTGAAGTCAATGAGTGGGTTGCTACAAGCCTTTTACAAATGAAATAGAATGGAGACAGAAAATATCAGGATGTATTTCTTATATGAGGACAATGCTAACAGTGAAGTTTTTGTTTCTGGTATGTGTTCATGTACTGTAAGAAGCAATGACAGTTTAAAAATATGAAAACCATTGGATTAGATCAGGTTATAAACTTGGATTCTATCTATAATAATAAAAGCATAATATGCTAATTAGACTGGGCATCCTTCTGGACGACCTTCCAGACGAAGCTGGGGCTGTGAGGGAAGCCGGGTCCTGGGTGCCAGAGAGAAGCCGGTGCCAGCAGCTGGGGGAAGAAAGGCCTACTATTGCATGAATTTCATGCATTAGGCCTCTAGTGATCTTAGATTTTACCTGAATTTGCGGAGGTGGTATATCTTTGGCTTAAAAAAACCAAGATACCTCTAGGAAATAGCCATATTAAATGCACTTCAGAATTTTTTTGTAAAAATATTGTTTGCATCAGACTCCAATATATCTTTTTATAAAACAAACCTCTATATAAGAAATGTTATTTAGCTCTCCTGGCATGGTTGAACATTGACCTCAGAACAAGGAGGTCACAGTTCAATTCCCAGTCAGGCATATGACCGGGTCGTGGGCTCGATCCCCAGTGGGGGGTATGCAGGAGGCAGCTGATCACTGATTCTCTTTCATCAGTGATGTTTCTATCTCTCCCTCCCTCTCCCTTCCTCTCTGAAATCAATTTTAAAAAAGAAAGAAATGTTATTTAGCAGGTGGTGATCAGGGAGGATGTTGCTTCCCTTGAGGAAACAGTCTGCTTCTTTCCCAACACCCCCTTTTGGCCTGTCTGCCAGGAACCTACAAGTCCCACGTAAAGCTCATTTATTGCAACTTATGAATTCTCCTGGTTACTCCACTTCTCTTCTGACATGGTTCTCTTTTCTCTCTTTATTAACTATACTAGAGGCCAGGTGCATGAAATTTGTGCACAGGGGGGTTCCCCTCAGCCCAGCCGGCACCTTCTCCAATCCAGACCCCCTCTCACAATCTGGCACCCTCTCACAATCCCGGAATGCTGGCTCCTAACTGCTCACCTTGCCTGCCTGCCTGATCGCCCCTAACTGCCCCCCCCCCCCCCCGCCAGCCTGATCACCCCTAACCGCCTCTGCCTACTGGCCTGATCACCCCTAACTGCCCCCACTCCCGCCGGCCTGGTCGCCCCACACAGCCTGCTGTTCAGTCATTTAGTTGCCCCTCACTAACCCCTCTGCTGGCCTGGTTGCCCCAGGAAGCCTGCTGGTTGTTACTGTTACTGTGACAGCATCCCAGACAATTTGCATATTCCTCTATTGTTAGTATAGATTTGGTTGTACACTGGTCTCAAACCCTTTCGGGGAGGAAGCTTGCTATACATACATTAAGGGAGAAAATACGAATTTGTCTTGTTTGCAACACAGAGGCTGTGCCTCTCCCATGGGACCATGGCTGTGGAAGAACATGGGCTTTGCGAAGCTGTGACTAGGGCATGGTGTGTCCACTCCGCAGAGGGTGAGTTTATCCATTTTGTAGAAAAGGTGAATACTGTTGGCATTTGTTTTAACAGAATTTTCAAAAATTACTTTCTTCTTAACTGATTATACAAGTAATATTTGCTCTTTGTGGAGAATTGCTCAAAAAAGTAAGTCATTGTAGGCCTCACACCCAGAGACAACCACTATTGAAATGGCATCCTTTTTATTTATTTTTTTTACCAAAACCACCTTTATTTTAGGAAGGTCCTGGCCACAGCCAGGGAAGGGAGGCCCTGGCCAGCAGCCAGAGGGTCCTGATTGGCCCTGATCACTGGCCAGGCCTAGGGACCCTACCCATGCATGAATTTTGTGCATTGGGCCTCTAGTATGTCGGAAAATTCAGAGTGTAAAATTTACTATATTCACAGGATTTGCAACCATTGCTACAGACAATGTTTACACATTTTTGTCATCCCCCAAAGAAACCCTACTCCCCTAGCCATGCTCGCCAGACCTTCCCCCAGCGGCCGCTCCTCATCACCCTCTGTCTCTAGATCTGCCTTTGAGACGGGCTTCTGTCACTTAGCACTGTGTTTTCCAGGGGCATCCATGTTGAGGCAGTAGCAATACTTTATGTTCATGGCTTGAATTAATGCGGCTGCCTTAACAGGATGCCACAGCCTGGAGGTCAGGCAGCAGGCATTCATTCCCCATGGCCTGGAGGCTGGCAGCTGAGGTCAGGCACCCATGGGCTGGGTTTGGGTGAGAGCTCTCCTCCTGGCTCACAGAAGCTGCCCTCCACTGTGTCCTCACAGAGTGGAGGGGAGAGCACTGGTATCTCTTCCTACTTATTTGGGGACCAGTTCTACTGGATTGGGGTTCTACCCTGTGACCTCATTAACCTCACTCACCTCCTGAAAAGCCCCGTGTCCCATAGGCTTCCATATCGGAATGTGGGGTGCCTAATCCCTCCCATGGCAAGGCCAAGTGACGTTCTGTGGTTTGGATGTGTTCCATCTCGCTCCATCCATTCATCAGCAGTGATGTTGAATTGTTTCTCCTTTTTGGCTGTGCAAATAGTGCTGCTACACACATCGGTGTGCAGGTTTTGTGTGGACACATGTTTTCATTTCCGTTGGGTCTATACCTAGGAATGTAATTGCAGGGCCGTAGGGTGACCAACTTTAGATTCAGCTGTTTGCATAACTGCCAGACTATTCCCATCTATATTCAGAGCCAGTGCCGTGTGAGGCTCCAGCTTCTGCGCGTCCACGCTGACTTGTCACCCTCCATGGGACACAGCCGAACCCGTGGGTGTGGAGGGGTCGCGTGGGGTTTGAGTCCGGTTTCCATGGAGCCTGGCCATGTTGCACAGCTTCCTGGGCCTCTTCTGGGCGTCTGTTCGGATCCTTTGCCTTTTTAATTGGATTGTCTTTTCATTGCTGAGTTGTAAGAGCTCTTTATATACCCCAGATACAAGTCTCTTATCAGACACATGACTTGAGTTTTATGGTTATCTTTTCACTTTCTAGGTGTTTTTTGAAGAACAAGAATTTTTAATTTTGATAATGTCATTTATTTTTTCATTTGTTGCTTTGTGCTTTTGGTGTCATATCTAAGAAACAATTGTTTAATCCAAGGTCACAAAGATTGGATTTTTTCTAAGAGTTTTATGATTTTAGTGCTTTCTTTCAGGTCTTTGGTGGATTTTGAGTTGATTTTGTCTGTGGTATGAGATAGAGGTCCGACTCCATTCTTTTGCACATGGATATCCAGTTGTCCCAGCCCTGTGTGTTCACACTGTTCTTTCCCCACTGAATGGCTCTGGCCCGCTTGCTGAAAATCAGTTGGTCATAAATGTGAGAATTTTTCTGGACTTTCAATTTGACTCCATTGACCTATCTGTCTCTCCTTATGCCAGTACCACACTGTCTCAATTATTGTATCTTTCTAGTAAGTTTTTAAATCAGAAAGTGTGAGTCCTCCAACTTTATTTTTTTTTAAATTAAGGTTGTTTTGCTTTTCTGGTTTTTTTTGAATTTTCAGTTGTCATCTTTCTTGTCAATGTTTTTTGTTTTGTTTTTTTAATCCTTACCAGAGGACATGTTTTTATTGATTTTATGGAGAGAGGAAGGGAGGGAGAGAAACATCAATGTGAGAGAGAAACATCAATGGGCTGCCTCCCATATGTGTCCTGACCAGGAATCAAACCAAAAATGCATCTCTTATCTTTAATTTTACATCAGCGAGATCATATTCCACAGCAATTATTTTCATGTGTCCCTGTTTTCTTTACTTAACTTTATATCATAAACATATCCCCCATATGTTATAAACTAATTGTATATACTAGAGGCCTGGTACATGAAATTCGTGCACAGGAAGGGTCCCTAGCCCTGGCCGGTGATCAGGGCCAATCTGTGGGGCGACCAGCAGGGCAATCAGGGGGGCCCCGCTGGCACCCACCTTGGCTGGCCTGGGGTCCGTGTTGAGTGTCTTCCCCCTGGTGGTTGGTGCACATAATAGCGACCAGTCGTACCACCGTCGTTCTGCTGTTCAGTTAGTTTGCATATTGGGCTTTTAGTATATAGGATGATTAGCTACATAATTTAGTTATTTTCTTATTAGGCACTTTTTTCTAAATTTCGCTATTGTAAATATTGCTGTTGTGACTGCCTTCATTCCTAAGAGAGTTGAATTTTGTTTGTGTAGCTACTGAAGATATTTTTACATATTAAAGACTAACTTTTAAATCAAACTTTGACGTGACTTCCCTCAGAGTAGTAGAAAGCAAGACAGATGTCTCAAATCCCACATTTGCAACTTAGAAAAGTCACTGACCTTTCTGAGCCTCAGTGTTCTCATCTGAAAATGGAGATAATACCTTAGCAGAATTGTTTTGAAGATTGAAGACAATGTAGGAGTAGATATGTGGCATCGCACAAACCTGACCTATTATAGAAACTCACTAAATAGTACTTAAAACGATGAGTATTGTCATCGTTGTTGTTGTTGTCATTAACTAGATATATTTTTTTAAACTTTAGATAAAAGTACTTATTTATTTTTTATAAAAAGATCTGCAGGGTTTTTTTTGTTTGTTTTTTTAATATATTTTGTTGATGTTTTACAGAGAGGAAGAGAGAGGGATAGAGTTAGAAACATCGATGAGAGAGAAACATCAATCAGCTGCCTCCTGCACACCCCCTACTTGGCCTGAATCGAACCTGGGACCTTTCAGTCTGCAGGCTGACACTCTATCCACTGAGCCAAACCGCTTAGGCTCATTAGCTATATTAAAAGTTGCAAACGCAGCCGACATGTAGCAGTAATCCTGTGAGGAATTGGGGTGACATTGAGGCCTTTCCTATAAGCCTGGGAATTGCAGTTATAATGGTTAATATCCCACATTAACCAGAGAAGTGTTTTGATGTCATGCACCAAACAGATGTCTTCATTTCTGAATCGGTGTAGGTCTGTAAGGTTAGTTTCCTGGGATCATTTCATAGCAATGTCTGTGAGCGGGCTTACCTCCATTTGTGTAGCCACTGAAGATGTTGTTTACATATTGAAAACACTTAGCTTTTAATTCAAACATAGATCAGCTTCTGGAGCAGGGCTCCGCCTGGCCAGTGCAGCACACACAGCGGTGCTGACGCCAGGAGCAGGCTGAGGGCGTCCCAAGTTAGAGTGGCTGCTTGGTCACCTCGTATTGGCAGCAGGGCTAACGGGCTTAGTTAGACCAGGCGGACAGCGCTCTCATCCTGGGGAGAAACACCTTCCTCTGCGCCTGTTGTGTGCCAGGCAGGTTTCTGGTGGACTTTTGTACATTTCAGTTCATGTGTAAATATCAAGATTGGCCTGTGCATTAAGGCCCGAGAGAAACCCAGCTTTATAGGTGAGGCCCAAGTCTGCAGAGGGCCAGCCAGCAGGCTGAGGGCGCCGGCAGTCAGCCAGGAGCCCGCTCGCTCCCAGCCGGCCTCTCTAATGCTGAGACCTGGGTGTTCCCACCAGCTGCAGCAGGCTTTGCATTTCTGGGGAAGATGTCTGTCCTTTTAACAGCCTGGAGGCAGAGAGAGGGGTGGGGCTGACACAGGAAGCTAGGTGAGGTTTCATTTATTGTTCAGCAAAGATCCACCGATCTGCTGTGTGGGACCAGGCCTGCCTGCCAGGTGCGGAGACACAGGAGACGATGAGTCAATGCCTTGCTGTGCTGGTAACTGGAAGTCTTGAGGGAAAGCCATTGCTATTCCAGTCACAAGCACACCTTCCACCTGGGATGACTGCTGCGCAGAAGCTCAGGGCCCCACAGGGTGTCCGGCATTGGCCCTGGTCTGCGACTGGGAGTGAGTCGGGAGCTACTAGATGGAGGGATGAGAGGCTGTGGCCAGAGCCCAGAGGGGCTGCACCAGGGCTGCAGAGAGGAGAGCTGGTCGGGGGAGGGACCCGCACAGAGCAGGGGCCTCCGGACCTTGGTCAAGACTTGATCTGGCCAGAGAGCAGCAGGGTCCTCTGGGTTGTAGCCAGGCAGCCCGGCGGCAGCGGCAGAGGGCTTGGTGGGAAGGCCAGGGTGTCTGCAGAGGAGGCCGGTCAGCTGATTGCAGCAGCGGGCGGGCAGAGGGGTGGATGTAGGAGGCCTTTATGGGGTAAGAATGGCATGGGTGAGAGGACTGACCTTTCTAAGAAAGTGGTTTTGTGCCGGCCGGTGTGTCACAGTGGATTGAGCTGACCCAGGCACTGGGAGGTCACCAGTTGGTTCCTGGTCAGGGCGCATGCATGGGCTGCAGGCTTGATCCCCAGAAGTGGGTGTGCAGGGGGGAGCTGAACCATGTTTCTCTCTCTCTCTCAATCTCCCTTCCTCTCTCTGAAATCAATAAAAACATTTTTTTTAAAGTGGTTTTGTTTGGAGGTAAGTTTCTCACCAAAGTCAGTGTTGGAAACATTCCCGTTGTCCTTTCAGGCCCCGGGAGCTCCCTGTTAGAGAGGTTACTTCCCTCCCTTCTTTGAATATTTGATAAGTTGGGTTTCTTAGTGCTTGGGTGTCTTGACTTGAGTCCCGTCTGGATTGCAGACCAACCATCAAGATAATGAGTGAATACTGCCCATTTTTCAGCAATGGAAGTAATTTCTCAGTCAGTTATTACCTTGTTACAGGAGCTGCTTAAAAGTAAAGCAGAGGGCTTGTGAGGGAGGGCAGCGGGGGCCTCACGCACCCCGATGTGCAGAGCTCCGCAGCCAGGCGGGGAATGCTGCTGCCTACCCTGTCAGCCTGGGGCTGCTGCAGGCCCCAGGCAACACCTGGGGGTGCAGAGCAGGATAAGTCACAGGATGTGGCTGGTGCGTCCGTCTGTGCCCATGCGCAGCCCTGACTCGCCAGGCTTTTGAAGACACAGGGTTCGGAGCCACTCTGGTGGCTGGGGCTGTTCAAGCTGCAGTGCCGACACTCCAGTTTGAGGCAGTTCGATGAACGGTGACATGGAGCTGCCCTCATAAGCTGAGACGCAGCATCTGTAGCAACACGTAGGAATAGCACTTGGAGCTTATCTATCGGATTTGTAGAAAATGGTTTACATTTTTCTTTAAACATAGCCTTCCCGGCTTTCCCACAGCCACACGTTCCGTGTATGGTTAGGAAGTGGTTTACCGAGCGTCTGCCGTTTGCCGGCAATTGGTGCCGTCGCATTTCATCCTTGCACTCTGCTCAGAGGAAGGTCTTCTCACCCCCATTTTACAGATGAGGGAGCTGAGGCTTCCAAAGGTGGAGAGCCCGGCCGGGTGGCTCAGTGGTTGAGCGCTAACCTATGAACCAGGAGGCCCCGGTTGGATTCCTGGTCAGGGCACACGCCTGGGTTGCGGACTCGATCCCCAGTGGGGGATGTGCTGGAGGCAGCTGATCAATGATTCTCGCTCATCATTGATGTTTCTTTCCCTCTCTTTTCCTCTCTGAAATCAATAAAAAATATATATTTTTTAAAAAGGTGGAGAGATTTGCTCAAGTCGCTCAAGTGAGGAAGGTGAGGCTCGAGGTGGGGTCACCCAGCTACAGCACTAAAGGTCAAGTCAGGGTTTGAACACTAGGCCTGCTTGATTCCAAAGCCTACCCTTCTATTAGCAAGCAAATGGAGGGGAAAATGTTTTTCTAGGAATTCTGTGGAAACCTTTCCCAGAAAACATTTTGTTAACGTTTTGGGAATGGTCACCTCTACCACGGCAACCTCACCTTTGGGTAGGTCTCCTGGTCTCCCGTGGTGGGTCTGCCGGGACTGGGAGGTCGCCGCCGCTGCCAGCTGGCCCTGAGCCCCTCTTCCATCAGGCCTTTCTCCGTTTGGGCTGACTGATGGCAGGGACACGGCGGAAGTGTGGGTTCCCTGAAAGTCTTTTTTCTTCTGTCTGATATATTTTCCAATAATTCTTTCTGAGAGGAAGTTTTTCCCAATTGCATAGCGATGCATGTATGCTGTAGACATTTGGGAAAAACAATCCACCCCTTTCCTGTCAGCATTTGCTGTGCAGTGCTCTGTTGCTTGTTGTTACACAGCTGAGACGCTGGGCCATCACTTAGTGGAGGCACTGAATGCAGCTTGGTGCTGGGCAGTCACGTGGAAAGATGTACTGAGAACATCTCACCAGGAGCACCTGTAAGGGAGGAGTCACTTGTTCTGGAAAAACCTTTTAACCCAGAAAGGCCAGAGGGAAGAAGGGGGCAGTGCTGGCCGTGTGCAGAACTGCCTGACCTGCAGCGACGCCATGCTGGCTTCCACCTCGAGACAGAGCGCACCATCCTCCTGTCCCCACGATATTTCTAGATGCAAATTTCAGTTTTCAAACATGCATCATTAAAGTTACAGGAAATGTGCCCCTGTGTTTTCCCCTGGACATTTCACCTCTTCTTTTAAGCTTTGCAAAAGCATCACGTTTTAAGGGCTGCATCCATTCATCAGATACCTAGCCATTCTGCTCTCGCTGGAGGTGTAGGTTGTACCCGACTGTCTACACCAGTGGTTCTCAACCTTCCTAATGCCGCAACCCTTTCATACAGCTCCTCATGTTGTGGTGACCCCCAACCATAAAATTATTTTCGTTGCTACTTCATAACTATAATTTTGCTACTGTTATGAATCGTAATGTAGATATCTGATATGCAGGATGTATTTTCATTGTTACAAATTGAACATAATTAAAGCATAGTGATTCATCACAAAAACAATATGTAATTATATATGTGTTTTCCGATGGTCTTAGGCGACCCCTGTGAAAGGGTCGTTCGACCCCCAAAGGGGTCGAGACCCACAGGTTGAGAACCGCTGGTCTACACAGTAATGCACGCCGTCATCTGTGGCATCGTGGCATGTCCATGATTACAGAAATCTTCCTCTCTCAGGGAGAGAGCTGTGAGATTGTGACCCTGTGGAGGTTAAGGGCATGGACACAGGAGCCAGGCAGCCAGGTCCAGTGTGATCTCGGACCAGTTACATGGCCCCTTTGTACCTCAGTCTCCTCATCTGTATGATTGGGGGAAATGGCAGCGCCTACCTCACTACCACTTCATACGTGTAAAGGGGTCAGGAAGTACCATAGAGGTGTTTGCTCTTATTCCAGAGTCCCAGAAACTGGGTGCTAATTGGATTAAAATTTTAATATTTGCCCTAGCCAGTTTTCCAGTGGTTAGAGCATCGGCCCACAGACTGAGTGGTCTCTAGTTTAATATGGGCACAGGTAGGAGGCAACCAATCGATGTGTCTCTCTCACATCGATGTTTCTCTCTTTTTCTCTGCCCCTCCCTCCCTTCCACTCTTTCTAAAAATCAATGGGAAAGAGATCCGGGCGAGTCTCTAGGGACTCAGACTCAAACGGGAGAAGCGGGATTGTCTGGCATCAGTCGGAACGTGAGGGCAGCTTTCTCTCTCAGATTTGCAGCCGTTGCTGGGGTTCTGAGAAGCAGAGCCTCTGGGAACGGGACTGAGAGCAGCCATAACTGCGCCCTCCACCCACCCTGTTGATCCCGTGCGACCCGCCCCGCCCAAGCCCTGCACAGAGCCATTTGCCGGATAGCCTCAGGCAAAGGCTAGATTAGCACCTCTCCAGAGGACAGAAGTTTTCCCACTGCAGATACAGCTGATTCTCATAGCCAGTCAGCCTGGTAGTCAAATCCCTCTAGTATTAACTACAACAATCAAGGCTTAACTAGAACAAGACTGCGCACA
Organism: Myotis yumanensis; assembly: GCF_028538775.1. Classification (NCBI taxonomy): domain Eukaryota; kingdom Metazoa; phylum Chordata; class Mammalia; order Chiroptera; family Vespertilionidae; genus Myotis; species Myotis yumanensis. The sequence continues at coordinate 113,268,057 of NW_027223755.1, read as the reverse complement.
AAGACCACAAGGAGGTGCACCAAGAAAGCATAAAAAATGCAGAGACAAAAAAACATGACAGAAGTGGAGGATATAGAGCTAAAAAACGCACTTTTTAGGGCTTTCAATAATTTGCTAGAAGCTGCTGATAAACTTGATAAGAGTCTCACGAAATCTAATGAGACCCTCGATGTTCTGATAAAGAACCAACTAGAAATTAAGCATACACTGACTGAAATAAAGAATATTATACAGACACCCAACAGCAAACCAGATGAGCGCAAGAATCAAGTCAAAGATTTGAAATGTGAAGAAGCAAAAAACACCCAACCTGAAAAGCAAAATGAAAAAAGAATCCGAAAATACGAAGATAGTGTAAGGAGCCTCTGGGACAGTTTCAAACGCACCAACATCAGAATTATAGGGGTGCCAGAAGATGAGAGACAGCAAGGTATTGAAAACCTATTTGAAGAAATAATGACAGAAAACTTCCCCCACCTGGTGAAAGAAATGGACTTACAGGTCCAAGAAGGGCAGAGAACCCCAAACAGAAGGAATCCAAAGAGGACCACACCAAGACACATCATCATTAAAATGCCAAGAGCAAAAGACAAAGAGAGAATCTGAAAAGCAGCAAGAGAAAGAGACTCAATTACCTACAAGGGAATACCCATACGACTGTCAGCTGATTTCTCAACAGAAGCTTTGCAGGCCAGAAAGGAGTGGCAAGAAATATTCAAAGTGATGAATGCCAAGAACCTACAACCGAGATTACTTTATCCAGCAAAGCTATCATTCAGAATTGAAGGTCAGATAAAGAGCTTCACAGATAAGGAAAAGCTAAAGGAGTTCATCACCACCAAACCAGTATTATACGAAATGCTGCAAGGTATCCTTTAAGAAGAGGAAGAAGAAGAAAAAGGTAAAGATACAAATTATGAACAACAAACATGCATCTATCCACAAGTGAATCTAAGAATCAAGTGAATAAATAATCTGATGTACAGAATGAACTGGTGATTATAATAGAATCAGGGACATAGAAAGGGAATGGACTGACTATTCTTGGGGGGGAAAGGGGAATGGGAGATGTGGGAAGAGACTGGACAAAAATTGTGCACCTCTGGATGAGGACAGTGGGTGGGGAGTGAGGGTGGAGGGTGGGGCGGGAACTGGGAGGAGGGGAGTTATGGGGGGAAAAAAAAGAGGGACAAATGTAATCTGAACAATAAAGATTTAATTTAAAAAAAAGACAAAAAAATAAAAAAAATAAAAATCAATGGGAAAAACATCCTCTGTTGAAGGTTAACCAAAAAATGAAAATGTAAGGCTTCTTGTGCAAAGTTGCTGTGTGGAGAGTGGGAAGCTGCCTCTTTGTTTGGGGTCCGAGCCGTGATGGATGAGCATTTAATGGAGCGGCATCTCTCTGGTGTGTGAGTATCTTGTGGTTCCTGTAACTCCCTGTTTATTTTCCCGCCTCCTCCTAGAACAGTGATGGCGAACCTATGACACGCGTGTCAGAGGTGACACGCGAACTCATTTTTTTGGTTGATTTTTCTTTGTTAAATGGCATTTAAATATATAAAATAAATATCAAAAATATGTCTTTGTTTTACTGTGGTTGCAAAGATCAAAACATTTCTATATGTGACACGGCACCAGAGTTAAGTTAGGGTTTTTCAAAATGCTGACATGCCGAACTCAAAAGGTTTGCCATCACTGTCCTAGACTGTGAGTTCCCTGAGGTCAGACTGTGCTCTACAATAACCCCATTGAGTGCGTGTGGAGTGCGTGGCCCTAGGCTGCTCGGTGCTGAGCCCTGCAGTCCTCTCCTGGCTGCTCCCAGCATCCTCAGGGGCGGGTCCTCAGACTTGGGCAAGGCTAAATGGCTGTTTCCCATCTTTCCCACACTTGTCCCATCAACCAATCTCTCAAGGCGGGTGGGGGCCCTCAGGCCCTCCTGAGATCCGGATCCTAGAGGCCTGGCCGGGGGCCCATGAATTGGCTTTTGAGCCTGATCCTTGATGCCAAGGCCATGTCTGGGCAACACCAAGTGAACGGTGGCCCCTAAGCTTGCTCCTACATCTGCAGCCTCAGGCAGCCCCTCATGCCGGAATGGAGGCCGCGGCTGACCAAGAGGAGGCATGTTAGCATGCAGGGCCTTTCCTGTCCTGTCGCCTTACCTGGAGCAGAAGGGATGGTGTGTCCACAAGGGCTCCGCCTCCGCCCTCCTAGGATGGGTGTGCGCTGCCTCCAAGGGGACCAGGGCAGGCTGGCATGCCAGTGGCCTCCATGCGAGGTGGGAGCCGCCGCTGTCTCCACCCCCCCCAACCCCACGCCCCACCCCCCACCCCAGCACCTACCTGTGCCAGCTACATCTGCCAAGCCCAGGGGGAAACCACTGAGGAGACATCATTGTTTTCACATTTTTAGCAAAGTAACCCCTGCACCGTGTCCTATGGCCAGAAAGACGCCTGGGAGAAAGCGGACAGAACGCGAACATGTGTGCTGCCCTCTCAGACCGTCCCGCACACTCCCGCTGGCCTCTGGGCCGTCCGTCTGCATCCCTAACAGACGGTCAGGTTTGGGGCATTTTCTGACTTCTTGCTGACACTGATGGGGACTCCACTCAGTCCGGCCCCACCCTCCCCAGGCAGTTACATCGCTCCTCTCCGGTTCTTTGTCAGTTCCTGTTACTCCCATGCTCATTTCTTTTCTCTTTTTCCGGGAAGGCTGTAAACATGCAAACTGCAGTGCCTATGAAGCACACGTCCCCGCAAAGCACTCCCGTGACATCCCCCCCTCCATTGAGGCAGCAGGGGCCCCACACTTCCAGCGCTGCCCGGGTAGCCGCTGTCCCTCACTTGGTGATAATGGCTCTTGGCTGTTCTTTAGAGTTCTTCCGTCTTAGGTGCATCCCTCAGTGGCCAGACCTGCTGCACACAGAACCACACAGTGGGCCACTCCCACTCCACACCTCCTTCAGCCTTGAGGATGGGTCTGAGCTGAGGGGAGCTCGTTGTCCACTTAGCCCACGAGGCCTTCACCCCGCGAGCTGGACGCGCACCCGGGTTGCTTTCCACACTCTGATGTCAGGAACGTGCTAGTCCACACCTGCCAGTCTGTGCCTGCTGGGCTTCCTGGGCAGATGCGGCGGGGCACTGCTGTGGGGAGATGCCCGCCTGGCTCACGGAAGGGCCAGCTCTCCAGCAGCTGCACCGCGCAGATTCTGACTGATTGCCTGGGGTAGGGCGGGCACGGGGAGGCCCCCACGGGGAGGCTCCACAACCACCTGTTCAGGCCCTTTAGTCTAGATCGAGCGGCCTGCCGGCTGCAGGTTGGACATGCTGGGGTCATATCTTGACTACAGCTTAAAGGAGGGTCCCTAGCATCCCTTGCCATCTCCTCCCTCCAGGCTTGTGATCTGAAAGAGATGGGGCCAAAGTGTAGAGTTAGGGAGAGAGGTTGTAGGTATGGGTAGGAACTGGGTAAAATTCCAGGACGCAAACATCGGGGTTGCCTTCAGGGAGGGTTGAGGAGCTAGAGAGCCCAAGGCTGGAGCCCCCCACCCCCAAAGCCAGTCCCCCTCCCACCACATTAGCGGCGCTGTGGGTCTAGCTACCAGCTGTAGGCACAGAGAATGCCGCTGAGCTGAACGGCTGGGGGTCTTTAGGGTCATATTTCTTTTTTTAAATATATTTTTATTGATTTCAGAGAGGCAGGGAGAGAGAGAAACATCAATGATGAGAATCATTGACTAGCTGCCTCTTGCATGCCCCCTAGGGATCGAGGCTGCAACCCAGGCCTGCACCCTTGAGCAGAACTGAACCTGGGACCCTGCAGTCGCAGGCGGAGGCTCTGTGCACGGAGGCACACTGGCCAGGGCGGGTCCTATTTCTTCAAGGTGCTCCAGTCGTGGTTCGAGTTTCTCAACCCTGACTGGTCAGCACACATGGGGCTTTGAATGAGTCCTGAGGCCCGGCCCAGGCCCAGGCCCAGGCCCAGGCCCAGAAGGTCTGGGTGAGACCAGGCACTGTAGGCTTCAGGGGCCGCCCGGGCTCCTAAGTGCAGCCAGGGACCAGAGTCAGGCGTCAGCACCCGCCAGAGGTCGGGGAGCACACAGCAGGCTCCACAGGCGGCTCTGACTGTGGGTCAGGGATTTGCGTTTCTCCCAGGTGCCCAGTGATGCAAACGTTGCTGGTCCCACCCCTGGAGAGCTCTGTGGTACCTGTGTCTACCTGCACACTGCCCCCGGGCCCGCTTCCCAGCTCCGTGCGAGGCCCTCCGCGGGAACTGGCAACCGCTGCCCATCAGGGGGCTACCTCAGTCAGTTCTAAACATGGTCAGTGCGGCTGGGAGGCCAGCTGTGTGTGGTGCATCTGTGGGGCCTCATCACCTGCCAGCCAACAGGGTCTTCACTGGGATTGCCCAGACACGTGGCACAGAAAGGCACACACATTGAGAAGTGTTTCATGTTTCCAGAGCACAGCTCCAGGTATTAGCAGTATTTTTCTTGTCTGGGTTAATACAGTCATGAGAACCTAAATAAATGCATTACGCATTTTGCTAGTTATTAAACAGAGGCTACTCTGGGGGATGCCATTTCCAATTCTTCCTTTGTCACCTGGGGATCTTTACACACCAGCAGTGTCAGGATGGGGAGGCGGGGGCGGGGCCAGGATGGAGAGATGGGGCGGGGCCAGGTTGATGGGATGGGGCAGGGCCAGGATGGGAAGTAGGGGCGGGGCCAATGGAAATGTTGCAATTGCAAGTCCACACAGAGGTGATTTGGAAATGGACTTTGAATAAACCGTGTCCCTTGGGCAGCCTGTGTTGCCTGAGCCGGAAGCTGCTGGGCCGGCCTGCTCTGCCCGAAGCTTCAGCCGCTCCCACCTGGGAGCAGCCACGCTGCTCGGGTCCGGTTGGGGTCCACGCCTCCCCTGGGCTGGGGTCTGCCCGTGTGTGGCCTTAGTCACTGGGAGGCCAGGACCAGGACCGAGTGGGCTGGCCTGAACCCTACCCCACGGTGAAACCGCCATCCATTCTGTCCCACTCGGCTCTCCACAAAAGCCAGCTGTGCCTGTGCCTTGCTTCGAACAGCCTCAGGCGCCCACATCGGGACCTGACACTAGAGCCAAGAGTGGCAAGAGTCTTCCCAAAGGCTCCCTCCCCCCACCAGGAGACGGGTGCATATTTGGGGGGAGGCGCTGTTATCTGCTGGGACAGTGTTCCTTACAACAGTGCCATGCTGTGTTCAGCTCCCTTTCCTCTTTGGCTGACTCGAAATCATCAGGATCCCAGACCATGAAAGTCTTGAAAAGATGCTCTTCCGATCTTGTACTGACCCCAAGCTATCTGGAGTTTTTAATTTGGGGGGGTGAGTGGTGACACACAGGGTTGAGGCCGGAGCTGGAATCTGTCATCTTCAGAAAAACTTCCTCCTTCAGTCCCCCCTGCAAGTGCACTCTGACCTGCGGAGCCGACCTAAGGTGGCCATGGACCCATGTGCGGGTTTGGGGACAGCCCAGCAGCTGGTACAACTGGCCTTCTCCACACACCAGTTCTCGACTTCCCAATGACAACCCAGTCCTGACCTTTTCTTTTGTTTCTTTGCAGTGAAACAAACCATGGAGGAGGAGGAGGAGGTGAAGGAGGAAGAGGCTGCTGTCGCCCCGACCTCCGCTCCTTGACCAGGGACCAGGTTCAGGCAGAGTCCAAGTTATGCTTCCTCTTGTTATTTCTTTACCAACTAGATTTAATGGCTAGAAAACATAAGACAGCACTTGTTGTAAGTGCAAGAAATTCGTACTTTACTGGTCTTTCTGCATTATCCCTATATGTTATTCTTTCAGTCTTCTATTTCTCCAGCGCCTCAGTGTTCTTCTACACCAGTCGCCTTTAAAATGTACAACAAGCTCTAGTTGCAAGCAGTGAAGCGTCCTGGTTACCCGTGTCCCACTTTGGCAAAGAGCCATGTTTAAATTTAAGTCCCCGACCCCTGCGTGGTCTTAGTTTATCTGGTACCTGCTCTTCACGACAGGCCTTGCTGCCTGCGGTCACTTCCAAAGGAGACGGCCTTACCTTCCCACCACCCAGAGGAGTCAGGCCCCACACCCAGCAGGCTCCTCACTCGGTGGGCAAGCTGATGGGTGACCCTCATTGGGTCAGTGGTTTGCCATTATCCAGGATTTTCCCATTCAAAGAGCCATAGGCGTAGCCTTGTGGTTGTATTGGGTTGTTTGACAAGCTACCACACATCTTACGTAAATAGTAAAGCCTTTATTTCTGTGTTAAGAATAGCATTTTGAAAATAAAATCCATCTGCCAACGCTTTACAACCTTTTCAATTTGTAATAGTTATATACAGTCATGTATAGTGCACATTGATTGTCTTGAAATTTCTTTAATTTTTTTTCTCATAAGTACGCGACAGTCAGCCAGCGGAGGATGAAGGTACATTATAAAACACATGTTAATACATTTAATAAATACATATTATCTATCAAAAGTGAGCTATAGCTCTTTATCAATGAACACAAAGCACCCGCTGGGCACTCCTGTGAGCTGGGGGTCACTGCATCCTCGGGCCACGAAAGCCACAAGCTCCCTTCAGTTGGGGTTCAACTCGGCATTGGCTGACCTAGAAGACCCCTACATCCGCGCTTCCAACCACAGACCCGAGACCTGGGGCGCATGGCTTCCCAGCGTGCCTGTCAGCTCCGTCTCCCGGGGAGACACCAGCCTCTAAGGACCATCTCCATTAGGGGGCACGCGTGGCTGTGAGAGTGCATGGTGGTTTCGTAAGCAAATGTGGACAGGAGTGCTTACGATTAGGTCTTTTTACCACCGATGCCTCTTCAGATCATCTTCCCCAACAAGGCTGTTCACAGAAACAGGCACCACTTAACTTGGTACTTGAACTTTGCTCTGTGGGGACAGTTGGCTGCGTCTCTGGGCACAGATGTCTCTCTGTACCTTCCAGTGACGTCACTAGGAAACGGCAGTTCTCGCACTCTCCCCCCACCTCCGCCCAGGGCCGCACTCGGCCTGCGCCCATCTTAGTGCCCAAATAAAGCAAAACGCAGAGCAGTCACAATCAGAGGCTTAAAAAGAAAAGAAGGAAAAAGATCTCAGTCCTTGACACAAAGCTGTTCCACGTGTGGGGTCAAAGGTTACATGCCCGCAGTCGCTGCCCCGAGCTCGCCTGGCATGCTGGGCCCCTGCGCCCAGGGAAGGGCGGTACGAACACCCCCTGCGGGCTCTGCAGCCAAATCCTGAGTCCCAGGTGGGGTTGGGGCTCTGAAGGACTCCAGGGACCGGGGCTGAGTGGCCACTTCCTGGCACAAGGATGTGTAACGCAGTCGGTTCCCAGTGGCCTGGACACAGGTGTTGGAAGATTTTTATATGTTGAGAATTCTGGGTCTGGGTCTGCCCCGCCCCCCCACCCCTGAGTTTTCACCCACCCCTGCTGTTCCTGTCATAGGGCTGGGGTCGGGTCCTGGGAGCGGCGGGCTCTGGGCTGGGCATGCGTGAGGAAGGTGCTGGCCAGAGGGAACCGGGAGGAGGGCCACAGACGCCTGGGCTGGGTGGAGGTGGAGGGGGGACAGCAGAGACTAGGCCTGGAGAAAAGTCAGGTTTATTAAAACACACTCAGCTCAGACACATTGGTTATGAAGAGGTCAGTTCCCCTCACCAAACACTAACCTTTTCCATTTTCCTAAAAGGTTACAGGTGTCTGGGCTGTTCAGGCCCCGCCTCCTGTGCAACCCCTGCCTCAGTTGAGATGTGCCGAGAATTGTTAGCGGCTGTGCTGGCCAAACAGTGCAGCGTGTGTGGGCTGGGTGCTGAGCCGTGGAATGCAGGGACCGGGGGGGACTTGCTGGGAACAGGTGGGAGCCACGCAGGACAACGGCTTGGAGGACTCGAACCATTTTCATGGACCTTGCAGGCACCAAGTTAGCGATGTACCACTCCCCGCCGTGCAGCAGAAAGCTCGATGCTGCATCCAGCTCGCCGAATGCCAGCAGCAGTGCCACCCTCCACCCGGAGGCACCCGGTGCCCCATCCGGGAAAATCTGCTGAGGCGCCTGCCCGCCCGTCTGCCGACCCCGAGCTTCAAGCTGGTGGCCCCACTTCAGCCTTTGAAATGAATGGTAGCGGGCACGAGGCCGCTGGTGGGCGGCAACACAAGGGGGGTAGGTAGCGCCTCATTTTCCTGCCAAGACACTGGTTCAGAGGCCCCAGGGAGGCGCTGTGCAGATCGCCACTTTCTGACTGTGACGGTCACTCCCGCTCCCAGGCTGCACCCCTTTTGGCACTGACAGCACCTCCAGGCCGGGGGGTGGGGGGGTGGGGGGTGGGGGTGGGGGGGCCTCCCGATCCGATTGGCCTCTTCTTCGACTCACACCACAGCCTCCTGAACTGCTCCTGACCCCGAAAGTGCAGGCAGAGAGCCCCGTGCCTGATCGCCCCTAACTGCCTCTGCCCTCGATAGACAGCACCTCCAGAAGGCCGGGGGCGTGGGGGCACCTCCACGTTCACCCACAGCTGCCTGGCCCCCAGCCGTGAGCACGGGGCTGGTCCACCTGAGGATGCGACGGGCTTCCTGCCCTGTTTGCGAGGGAGCTAACACTACTGGCAATTAGCTTCGCTGCAGTGTGCAGGGTCGAGGCTGCGGGGCTCGGGGGCGGGGGCGGGGCGGGGGCAGTTGGGTTAGCTCGCCGTTCAGCAGTGCTCACATTTCATGGGCCCTGGCCTAGGGTTTCCAGAGCTCTGGCGGGAGGTGCCTGTGCGGCCGCAGTGGCTGACTCCTCCCAGAGAGACAGCGGATGAGCCCTCAGAGGTCGGCCTGCGTCTCTCACCAGAGGTGTCTTCCCATGTAACTCGGTGGCGCGGTTGGGATCTGGAAACAAGGAAACACACTAAGCTCTGTGCTGGGAAGTCAGCGTCCCTGCAGCACACAGTACAAGGCCCAGCACCTGCCTTCTCCCGGGGCTGGGTGCCCAGCTCTGCCTTCTTGGGAAGCCCACCTTCCTTTCTCTGGGGTCATGCGCCAGAATAAATGTTTCCTTACCCAGAAACCCTTCACCTTCTGAGTCAGGGTGCTCTTCTGTCTTGAAGGGACCAGGGGGGCGTAGGACTGACCTTTGGGTCCACCTTCTAATCACATTATTTATAACAGCGGGGGCTCGAGTCAGGCTCTTCCCCACCAGAAGGCAGCCCAGTGGGAGGCAGCCCAGTGGGAGGCAGCCCAGTGGGGGGGGGGGGGCGGTGAGGGCTGCAGTGTGGGAATCTGGGGGCCTTTCCCACCTGCAGGGCAACGCCGACAGCACCCACAGGCAGGAGCCCTGCCCCCAGCGCAGACAGCCCTGACCACATCCGACACAAAGCCCCGAGGCCGAGCATGGGCGTGGCACATGACAGAAGGAATGGAAATCCATTCGCACCTGTAGTGGCTCATGCACCTAGGAAGAAGCAGGGAGTGCGCTTGGCAGTAAATGTGGGGATGAGTAAATGTGTATCTGATTCGATGGAGAAGCAACATGAGGTCATTCACAGGCAAAAGAGACAGTGACGGTTCTGCTGAGGTCTGTTTGGCACCAGCCAGCTAACCCACTTTTGTGTTCACAGAGGGGAAAGGAGAAGCACTTCAGTTTTTCAAGAGAGAACGCTCTGGGGGGGGGGGGGGGGTGGAGGGGGGCAGCCCGGGCCCAGCTGGCACAGGGCGGGGGGCTAAGGGCCTGACTAGGCTGGGCGTCAGCAAAATCCACTTCGTAATTCTGGGCTTTTCTTTCTTTTTCTTTTTTTAAAAATATATTTTATTGATTTTTTACAGAGAAAAAGGGAGAGGGATAGAGAGCTAGAAACATCGATGAGAGAGAAACATCGATCAGCTGCCTCCTGCACGCCCCCCAGTGGGGATGCGCCTGCAACCAAGGTACAAGCCCTTGACCGGAATCGAACCCGGGACCCTTGAGTCCGCAGACCGTCGCTCTATCCACTGAGCCAAACCGGTTCGGCAATCTGGGCTTTTCTTAAGTCACCTCCCAGGGAGAGAGGGATACATTCTGTATAATGAAACCCAAGAATTCACTGGGTACAAGAACCGCAAGATACAGGGACACTTAAGGGAATCTCTAGGTGGTATACCGGGTATAGGTGGTCCAGTGGGTGCAGGTGGTCCAATCAGTATAGTACACTGGGTGCAGATGGTACACTGGGTATAGATGGTACATTGGGTTTGGTAGTACACTCGGTACAGGTGGTGTAATTGGTATAGTACACCAGGTACAAGTGGTACACCGGGTACGGGTGGTACACCGGGTATAGGTGGTACACTGGGTATGGGTGGTACACTGGGTACAGTTAGTACACTGGGTATAGATGGTACATTGGGTTTGGTAGTACACTGGGTACAGGTGGTGCAATTGGTATAGTACACCAGGTACAGGTAGTACAGTGGGTACAGGTGGTACACCGGGTACGGGTGGTACACCGGGTACAGGTGGTACACCGGGTACGGGTGGTACACCGGGTACGGGTGGTACACCGGGTATGGGTGGTACACCAGGTATGGGTGGTACACCGGGTATAGGTGGTACACCAGGTACAGGTAGTACAGTGGGTACAGGTGGTACACCGGGTACGGGTGGTACACCGGGTATAGGTGGTACACCAGGTACGGGTAGTACAGTGGGTACAGGTGGTACACCGGGTATGGGTGGTACACCGAGTACAGGTGGTACACTGGGTATAGCTGGTACACCGGGTACGGGTGGTACACCGGGTATAGGTGGTACACCGGGTATGGGTGGTACACCGGGTATAGGTGGTACACCGGGTATGGGTGGTACACCGGGTATGGGTGGTACACCAGGTGGTACACCGGGTACGGGTGGTACACCGGGTATGGGTGGTACACCGGGTATGGGTGGTACACCGGGTATAGGTGGTACACTGGGTACGGGTGGTACACTGGGTACAGTTAGTACACTGGGTATAGATGGTACATTGGGTTTGGTAGTACAGTGGGTACAGGTGGTACACCAGGTACGGGTAGTACAGTGGGTACAGGTGTTACACCGGGTATAGCTGGTACACCGGGTACGGGTGGTACACCGGGTATAGGTGGTACACCGGGTACGGGTGGTACACCGGGTATGGGTGGTACACCGGGTACGGGTGGTACACCGGGTGGTACACCGGGTACGGGTGGTACACCAGGTATGGGTGGTACACCGGGTATAGGTGGTACACCGGGTATGGGTGGTACACCGGGTATGGGTGGTACACTACAGAGGCCTGGGTGCGTGGAGAGGGGTAGGAGAAATGGCAGCCTCTCCACATTCCGCTTCAGTGTCTGCTAGAGCTGCTGTCTGCACAGGCCTAGCAGCCCCTGCAGAGCTGTGTCCCTCTGGGAACTGTTCCCCCTCGTCCCTCCCCCTCAGGTTTCCGCCAAAACACCAGGTCTTGATACTCACAGTCCCGCCGTTCAGCACCACGGCCATCTCGGTCGGCTGGTACACATTGCTTCTAAACGGAGCGCTGGGTCTGCTTCCCAAACTGCCGTTGCGGAACCCTGCTGTCCGGAGAGCTGGGGAAGGTGGGAGCCACACAGACACCAAAACAACAAGGAAGAGAGACATCTTTGTGTTCCTCCCCTGCATCAGCACGCTCTGGCACACAGCCCTCCCTCCTGCCCTTTGTCACAGCCTGACTCCCAACAAGTCACAGACGGGCTTTGTTCTCTGTCCCGAGTGACCCATCCTGGGGGCGGGGAGGAGTCTGCAGAGTTCAGGCTGCAGCTGCTGAGGCAGACAGGCCAGGCCTCCCCCTCCCCACCTGCAGGCTCCAGGGGACAAGGACACACCCTGTACTCCCAGGTCCCCTGGACCAAAGACCTCACTACAGCATGCCATTCATGGCCAGTTCAACATCACACCGTCAACACGGCTCACTGTGTCCCTACACACAGAAGCAGGGAAGAGCATGGACCAAGGCACATGACAGAGGGCGTCTCACGGGAAAGGCAGGGCACAGAGGGGCTTGGACCAGACGGGGGGCTCCTGCTGAACAGGAAAGAATTAAGATCTGAAGCAAAGACAGAGAAACAGGCAGGACGCTCTATCTCGGGATACACTGTGTTTCTTATCTGCTGTGTACTTTCAGAGATTCTCTCCCCCTTTTTAATAAAGGAAAACCTAATGACACGGAGAAAACTTAAATGCATATTGCTAAGCCTGTAAGAGCTACACACTGTATGGTGCCAGCTATAATATGCTGGAAAAGGCAAAGCTAGAGACTGTAAAGGTGTTCGTGCGCTGGGGTTGGGCTAGGGATGAATGGTGGAGCGCGGGCATCTTTAGGCCGTGAGCTATTCTGCACCAGAACTAACAGTGGAGAGGACAGAATGCATTTGGTCCAGAGCACAGAGCTGTGCAAACCAGGAGTGATGTCCCACATGTCCATGACAGCTTGGCTAATAGTAAGGATTCACTAACTGCAACACTAATGTAACAGATTCAAGTTGTTAGTAACAGGGAAACTGGGGGAGGGGCTTGTGGGAACATCCTGTATTTCCTGCTTAATTTTTCTGTAAACCTAAAACTGCTCTAAAAAACAGTCTTATTAAAGAGTAGTGGAGAAGGCAGTAGGACTGTTTAAAAATCAAAACAGAAGTCCACCTCCAGGGTGTGGTGGCATCTTCATGATCTTCATTTCCAGCGAAGGCACTGATGTTGCTGTTCCGAGAAACCTCTCCTGAAAGTCTTTACTGGGGGAGTCATCTTTCTGACTAAAGAGATCTTGCAATTTTTAGAAACTCCTTGGGAAAGGGACCAAAACCACCTGGATAATGCAGTTCACCTTCAGAGAATGCCACCCAGGAGCCAGGCACGGAGTTTATACACCTATAAACTCCTTTAACTGTCACAGCACCACAGGCACTTCTATGATTTCCACTTCACACGGGGCACAGAGAGATTAAGTAACTTGCCCAAGGTCACACAGCAGATCAGTGACAGAATCAGTATTCAAACTCAGGCAGAGAAGCTGTGTTCATAACAATCACACTATACTAGCTCCGAATACTAGGTTTTAACCACCACACTTAGTTCATTAGAAGAAACTTAAATTCAAGTGACACTGGGGGCAGCTGGGCCCAGATTGGACCAAAGAAACTGAGGCAGGATAGGGAACGTGAGTTCCAAGACACGCTAATGAAAACCTCTTTTGCTTTAGCATCTCCAAGCCTTCACAGCCCCTGTGCACGTTCTGAGCAAGGAGAAGTCCTTCCTGGGAAGCAGAGAAGGGGCCGCCTGGCCCAGTAGGGGACAGGAGACCATCCCAGTCTCAATCCCTAGCCTGATCTGCTTGAATGGAGGGAGGTTCAGACACAGCAGCTGTGGTGGGGACTCAGCGCTGCCCTGCCCAGCTGTGGGGTGCACTGGCCCAAGGGCCTCTCCTCTGGGAAACATCCCTCCCCCACATTCTAAGCCCCTGAGTGTTGGCTACGGTGGCATTCTCCCCTGGCCTCCAGGTGGGCATGTGATTTAGGCCTAGCCAGCCAGGGCATCGTGTCTCCCCAGCCGCACTGATTGGCTCAGGAAGGGCCAACAGGTCCAATCAGAGCTAACTCTGGGATTTTTCTCTAGCATCCTGGGAAATGTTCCTCTTTTCTACTAGGACTCTGTGCAAGCCTAGAGCTGTGGGCTGCCAAGATGCTAAAAGGTTAAGAGATGGAGAAATACCAAATCTTGTCACCTCGAGCTCTTGGATCGAACCCCTCCTGAAGCTCTGTCCTTAGTCCATCAGTTTTGTTGCTGTGCTATAATCTTGCTTTGCTTAAGCTGATTAAAATCAGATTTTCATTACTTGAAACTTTGAGAATCCCAGCTAACACCCCATTCTGACCTGGGTCAACTCTGAAAGGCAAGCAGGGCTCACCCATAGGTCCCCACAGGAATCAAAGATCAGAGGTTGAATGCCAGCCCTCCCCTGTCTAGACTCTGTGAATGAGGCTAGCTCCCCCCGCCCCCCCGTCCCCACCCCCCCGCAAGTCACTGAGGGCCTTCCACTGGGAAGCTAAGGGTTAGGGTTTAAATAGCCCTCGGCCCTAATGAGATCTGAGCCCAAATCCCTCCCAGAAGAAAAAACTCTTTCCTTTCCTGCTCTTGGAAAGGTGAGCATTTCAAGCACCTGCTAACACTGCCCGAGATGTGACCTGAGGTGCTACATCCTTCAGTGTATTTTAATCTTTTTATTCACATACCTCATGCCCTGTTGATACTTATTCATAAGCAGCAGGCTGGTGAAGTGGTGCATATCAGGGCCTCCTTGGGGGAAGGGAACGAGGAAGCAGAGGCTGCAGGCGTGGCTGAGCCACAGGCCACCTGGGATGCATCCCACCTCTGAAAGCCAAGGCAGCTTTCAAAGAAGTGGAGCCTGAAAGGCCAGCAGGTGAAAATGCAAAAGACCAGGACACTGTAGCTCCTGTCCGGCCGGCTGCGGGGCCAGTTCCTTACAGTAGAAGCTGGCTGAGGTTAGTGCCACAGCTGACAACAGCTGCTCTCACCATGCTCAGGAGCGTGGCCAGGCGTCCCTGCAGGCAAAGGTAACCGGGACAGAGGCAGCACCAGTCAGATGCCAACTCAGCCTCTGAGCTTTCTGAGGGCACGGCTTGCCTGGAGCTGCCCTGCCTGGTCCCATGGAAATGTCAGTGGATACACACGTGGGATGATGCAAAGCAGGGCTATTAAAAAAAGTCTGACAACAAACAAGGCTGGTGAAGACGTGGGGAAATAGGGCTCTCATACGATGATTACAGGGGGGCAGTATATATCAGGACTCCAAGGCACAGATTCTTCGGTGCAACTTTAGATGCAGTCTGGGAATTTTTTATTTTCTTTTTTGCAGGAAGTTAGTTGATCAAGGGCACTTGGCTGCCTGCCTGATCACCCCTAACCACTCTGCCTGCCTGATCACTCCTAATCACTTGCCTGCCTGCCTGATCACCCCTAACCACTCTGCCTGCCTGATCACTCCTAATCACTCACCTGTCTGCCTGATCACCCCTAACCACTCTGCCTGTCTGCCTGATCACTCCTAATCACTCTCCTGCCTGATTGCCCCTAACCACTCTGCCTGCCTGCCTCATCACCCCTAACCACTCGCCTGCTTGCCACATTGCCCCTAACTACTCGCCTGTCAGCCTGATCTCCCCTAACTGCTCGCCTGCCTGCCTGATTGCCCCTAACCACCTCTGCCTCAGCCCCAGCCATGGTGGCTTCATCTGGAAGGAAATCTGGAATGTTGTTCAGCTGTCCGGTCTAATTAGCATATTACGCTTTTATTATTATAGACTAGAGGCCTGGTGCATGAAATTCGTGCATGGCAGGTGGGGGGGGGGGGTGGTGTCCCTCAGCCCAGCCTGCACCCTCTCCAATCTGAGACCCCTCTGGGGATGTCCAACTGCCAGTTTAGGCCCGATCCCACAGGATTAGGCCTAAACCAGCAGTCAGACATCCCTCTCGCAATCCAGGACTGCTGGCTCCTAATCACTTGCCTGCCTGCCTGCCTGCCTGATCACCCCTAACCGCCTCTGCCTACCAGCCTGATCCCCCCTAACCGCCTCTGCCTGCTGGCCTGATCGCCCCTAACTGCCTCTGCCTGCCAGCCTGATCATCCCCTAACTTCTCCCCTGCAGGCCTGATCGCACCCTAACTGCTCTCCCCTGCCAACCTGATTGCCCCCTAACTGCTCTCCCCTGCTGGCCTGATTTCCCCCTAACTGCTCTCCCCTGACGGCCTGCTTGCTCCCTAACTGCTCTCCCCTGCAGCCTGATTGCCCCCTAACTGCTATCCCCTGCTGGCCTGATCGCCCCTAACCGCCTCTGCCCTAGCCCCCACCACTGTGGCTTTGTCCAGAAGGGTGTCTGGAAGATGTCCAGTCTAATTAGCCTATTACCCTTTTATTCGTATAGATAATACTGTGATAACTATGGATGAGGCCAAGTGGGTACTAGACTTATGGGGGGGAAATCACTCCATAAATTATATAAATGTCTAACCACTGGGTTGTACACCTGAAACTAATATAATATTGAACGTCAACTGCAAATAAAAATTTTGAAAGATACAGAAAAACAGGAAATGTTCACTGCAGCATAAATTTATATGGGAAGCCAGAAACATATGGGACATTCGCCAGCTGGAGACCAGAAAACTACATCACGTGCCCGATGGAAACAGACATGCGGCTCCGCAGTCACTGGCAGGAGAGGCCTTGGCCGTGATGCTGAGTGAGGCAAGCACACTCCCAGCCCAGTGTTTAACCTGCTTACACCTTACAGTCACTCGAAGCTTACAATATCTGGGCCCTAGAGACTTACAGAGTAAGGGACAGGCACCCATCTGTCTTTAAGCTGCTCAAGGGATTCTTATGTGCAGCTAGGTTAAGAACAGCTCTATGGCATCGTTGTGCGCGCGCATGCGTGTGTGTGTGTGTGTGTGACAGAGAGAGAGAATCAGTCTGGCAAAATGGGAGCACTGCCTTTGGGCAAGGGTATTTTGAGCAATTTTTATTATTTCTATTTGCTAAGCCTCCTAAATGAGTATTACTAACCTTTTGTCATCAGAAAGGGATAATAACACTACTAGTATTTTGGAGAATAAAGGGGACTAAAAGACAAGTTTCTTGGCTTTGGTACATGTCAGGGTGTAACAGATGTGGGTGGGGGAACCCCATTGCCCCCTGCACACTGCTGGTCCTCACCTGGGTCCCAGTTCCCTTGGTCTCTGGATCTTACTCGGATAGTATGTACTCGCTGCATTTCCACAGAAAGGGATGCATGTAATGGGAGCCAGAAAACTCACTTTCCCCTCCCCACTCTCCTGTGCACTTAGTGTTGAACTGAACCAGTGGTGGGCTTCAGCTCTGTGACATGGGACTGAACCCCCGTCTTCTCAATGCACAGAGCATCCTGAATCATCAGGGATATGAGGGTACCAACATGCTCTGGAAGAATAATCCTGCCTGGTCCACACCCTGGCTCTGCCTCAGTTACCTGTCTGCAACGGGACCTCATGGGGTCACTGTAGGTATTAAAAGAGATTAGCTACTAAAATGCACAGGGTGGTACCTGGTCCATGAGTGCACACAACAAAGGTTAGCATCCCCACTTCTGAAGACCCTAAGCTACATGGGCAGTCCTAGCATCCCCACTTCACGGCCAGGAGACTAGACCTTCGAGCTCCTAGTGTTCCGGGCTAACAGAGAGCGTTCCGAACCTGGCAAAGTGACAGACCAACAAGGAACGTGCAAACTCACACCCATTTCAGGCAATGCATTACCATCGCAGCCCCGGGGGTCTGCGGGGAAGAACCTGCCCAGAGGAGCCGAGTAAGAGACTCCCCGGCCGCTGGGCCCCACCAGCTGCTGAACCTGCTCACCCTGCCTGCTGTGCCCTCTGGGCTCCCAGAGATGCCCCCGTCCCGACCTCCCCAGCCAGCCACCTGCGCCTGGTCTCAGGTTCTACTCTCAGAAGAGCCCAGCCAGATTCACATCCCATGCCAGGCACCGTGGGACCCTTGGCCTGGTACCCTAGCATGGCACCTCTCACAGCAGCGCCACCAAGCACATTCTTTTATTTTTTAACAGATGAGAGAAACTGCTCAAAGCCCCACAGCTAGAAGCAGTAGAGACAGTGTCTGAATCCAGACATCTGACTTGAGGGCTTCAATTTCTGCACTCGTGGTGCCAGAGGGAGGGGAGGGGCACAAGCATTGCCCCCATCACCTGGCACTCGCTGCACATGCCCCCTGCCAGCGTGCGAGCAATGAATGCTAACCTGGTGGTGGGCATGGCTGGGCCAGGTCCAGGGAGGTGGGAGCACCTACAGGAGCAACTGCTGGCTGGGATGGGGTGGCAGGGCCAGATCCAGCTTTTACATTTAATTACAGTGGGTCCTTGACTTATGAGTGTCCCGGCTAACGAGTTTTTCGAGATATGAGCCATCTCTCGGCCGATTTTTGGCTTTGAGTTGTGGGCTAAAATTCAGGTTACGAGCCAGCTTCAGATACCCCAGCGAATGTCACAGTGAACGCCACAACATCAGCCCAGCATCATGTGTCTCACTCGTTCACTTCTTGATTTGACATACGAGTAATTTGAGTTACGAGCTCCGTCACGGAACTAATTAAACTCGTAAGTCAAGGCCCCACTGTACTTGGCAATTCATAGGACACAATTCTAAATAAAAATCCACCTCTGGGCCGGTTTCCACACAGGTGTCAACACTTGTGGGCTCTGACCTGCCAGGGCTGCCCCCACCACTGCCCCCGAGAGGGAAGAAGAGAGTCCTTTCAGGACAGATGGCCCCGCCCCAACCCGTGGCGAGCTGCCTACCTGCACTGTGCTCGTCCATGGAGAAGGCCTTGTTCTCCAGGTAGGTCCGCGGCAGCGGCGCATCCTCCTCGAAGGCCGTCTCCCGCACCCGGGGCGGCGGTGCGTCGAAGTAGTTGAGCGCGTCCTCGCGCGGCGCGGGCAGCAGGGCGCAGTGCACCTCGGGGATGGCATGGAAGAGCACGAAGACCCAGCCGCTGGCCACCAGCGCGATGGCCTGGGTGGGGTCGCCCCAGGCCTCGCCGTGCCGCAGCCGGGCGTTGCCGTAGAGGTACATGGTCAGCCAGGCGGCCCAGACGAGCGCGGAGAGCGTGGCCGTGAGCAGCAGGCCGGCGCCGCGCCGCCTCCAGCGGCGGAACTTGCCGCACAGCGCGAGCAGCGCCAGCACCAGCGCGGCCACCAGCAGCGCCAGGTCGTAGCCGAGCGCCAGCGCGAAGTCCGCGGGCTCGTAGGCGCAGGCCGGCCGCGCGTCGCGCAGCACCGTCAGCACCAGCCACTCGGCCGCGATGACCACCTGCACGAGCGTCAGGCAGAGCGCGGCGCCCAGCAGCTGCGGGCCCGGCGGGCCCCGGCCACGCCGCACCAGCGCCCGCACGCGCCAGGCCTGGCTGGCGAGGCAGGCGAAGCAGAGCGCGAACAGCACGCCCCACAGGAAGCGGCGCGCCGCGCACACCGCCTCGTCCTCGCGGATGATGAAGGCGAAGGACAGCCCGAACAGGCCCAGCGTGCCCAGCAGGAAGAGGAAGTGCAGGCCCACGGGGTCCCGCTTCTCCTGCTCCGTGATGAAGGGCAGCCGCACCAGCAGGATGAGCATCAGGAGCAGCGTGATCAGGGCGCCAGCGCCGGCCGCCGCCTCCACCACGATGCCCCAGACGGAGTCCAGGTCGCACAGGGACACGTACTGCGGGAGGAGGTCCAGCCCGCAGCCCCGGGACGTGCTGGAGTTCTCGGAGGCCCCCGCGGCGGCCGCGTAGAGCAGGAGCAGGGCCAGAGCTCCGCGGGCTCCCATCTTTCTCGCTGGCACCACGCATGTTCCAGGAAAGTTGGGGTGCAGGGTGGGAAAAAACATCAATTCATCATAAGCCTCCCACTCCCCGGACTCCACCTCATTTCAAACCTGCCAGCCCATGTGGTGCCTCGGGACACTCAGGACAAGCCTCCAGCCCCGCAGCCCCTCCCGGCAGGCAGCACAGCTGTGCCGCAGTGGGTGGGTGGATTTAGGCCTCATCTGCACCTGGGGCCAGGCCCAGGGAACAGCCATGACTCATCACCAGAGGCTGGAGGAGAGGAGGAGAGCGAGGCTCCCTTTCTGGGAATACTGTCACAGTCTTTGACTTTGAGGCTGCATCTGACCTCCAAAAATCAGGCAGTAAAATGAAACTTTAAAGAGACAGTTATGGCACAGCCACCGCAGGCCATTCAGCCTCTCGTGGCAGCAGCTGGCACTTGGTGGCAACACGGCCAGTCCTTTTCCAGGGACAAGCCACCTCCGGGAGGCTGGGGCACCTGCCCAGGGTCACACAACCAGCTCCTGGCACCTCCCGCACTCCAGCTGTAGAACCATGTGCCCAATGAACCGTCTTCCCGGCTCCACCCCAAGTTTCCACCTTCGCATCCCCTCCAGAGATTCCCCAAGAACCCATCTCACTCCCTGCCAGCCTCTCCCAGGGATGCCCACAGGGCGCTCCCTGGCATGCACTCTGGTCCCCATGCTAGCCAGAGTCCACAGCAGCTGCCTTAGCCCAGGGCTCCTGCCCTTCCTGCTCCCTCCACTTGGACACTTCTTGGAGCCACAGCCAGGAAAGGTCCCCCCTGCTGGCCTTGGCTCCAACATGGTCCCCTCAGGCCCGGGCGTGGTCACACTCCCATTCCTCTCCATCAGAGCACCTTCTGTCTTAGTCACTCACATCTCATCTCTGTGCGTGTTCACTCTGCTTCTAGGGTCCCTCTCCCCTGTCCTCCCTTCCTGCCTGTCTCCAGGGCCACCTGTCCGTCAGATTGTCAGCACAGACAGGGTTTCTCTGCCCTGAAATTACTGACACTTCATGCCTGGTCCTTCCATGCTGTGGGGCTGTCACTGGCCTCCACCCACTAGATGCCCAAAGCAGCCCACCTCCCCGAATTGACACCCCAAAAGATCTTTAGACACTGCATGACCCCTTGGGGTGAGGTCTGGGGTAAGCACCCCTGGCACTGACTCTAGCAAAGTAGATGCTCAGGGAAGATGGAGGTCACAGGACCCCTTCCTCCACACCCACCACAGCTCCAGGCTTGGAAGGGAGCCAGCCTCCTGCCTCACGAAAGCGCGTGCAGCGCGTGTACAGCTGCTCTGGCCCCTTTGCTAAGCGTCTCCAGCCAGCTCACTGCCTGAGCTCCACCATGTGTGGGCTGTAACAGCCCCCCAGGCAGCTCCAGCGTCCCGGGGCTTCCCTGAGTAAATGTGGTATCGGCCACCCTCTCAGTTCCCCCCTGGGTTCCTGTGAACAGCTCCAACCCTACTGTGGCTGGGAGACCAAATTGGGGTGAACTGTCGATGCCAATGACCGAGAAGAAGCCTGGTGCTGCAGGGTCTGGCCCCTTCGCCTGCAGACGAGAGAAGGCAGGTGAGCAAGCAGGCACTTGGCAAGAGATGCTCTTACACAGCACCCCACTTTGGCAAGTTAGCAGCGAGGATGCACCCCAGACATTGGCACTCTGGCCCTGTCAGCCACTTGGGCCTTGTCCACACACTGCCTGTGTAGGTATATACTTAACTGGCTCACCAAGTCCTTGAAATCAACTCATTTAAAAGAAAACAAGCCAGTCCTAGCCAGTATGGCTCAGTGGATAGAGCAGTGATGGTGAACCTATACACGCGTGTCAGAGGTGACACGCAAACTCATTTTTTTGGTTGATTTTTCTTTGTTAAATGGCATTTAAATAGATAAAATAAATATAAAAAATATAAATCTTTGTTTTACTGTGGTTGCAAAGATCAAAAAATGTCTCTATGTGACACGGCACCAGAGTTAAGTTGGGGTTTTTCAAAATGCTGGCACGCCGAGCTCAGAAGCTTCGCCATCGCTGGGCTAGAGCTTAGGCCTGCCAACCGAAGGGCCCCAGGTTCGATTCCGGTCAAGGGCACGTACCTCGGTTGCAGGCTCTTCCCCGGCTCTGGCCTGGGCCCTGGTCAGGGCTTGTGCAGGAGGCAACCGATCGATGTGTTTCTCTCAACGATATTTCTCTGTCTTCCCCTCTCATTTCCACTCTCCTTAAAAATCAATGGAAAAATACCCCCAGGTGAGGATTAACCAATAAATAAACAAATAAATTAAAGAAAAACGACCCACTGAAACACTTCTCTCGTGAAATGTCGAATCGTGTTATATAACTCATGTTGCATACCCAGTGGCATAGCCCCTACCACCCTCTGGGAAAGCACTGCCCTGGACAAAGCTGCTCCTCACAGTCCTGTGCACATGCGGGATGCAAGCGTAAGTGAGCACTGGCTATGCTGGAACTAGAGGCCAACTGCTCCTGCGCGGTGGCAGCCCTGCAGCGGGGCCCCCAGACATGGCTTCCACGTGAGCGCTACCAAGAGACTTCTCAGCAAGTAACAACTGGCACGTCTCACAGAGCCTCCCCAGTCACGGCAGCGAGGCTCCTCACCCGCATGGCTGGAGGACGGGGTAGGAATGGGCTTCTGCA
The DNA here is from genome assembly GCF_028538775.1 of Myotis yumanensis. Classification (NCBI taxonomy): domain Eukaryota; kingdom Metazoa; phylum Chordata; class Mammalia; order Chiroptera; family Vespertilionidae; genus Myotis; species Myotis yumanensis. The sequence continues at coordinate 113,245,992 of NW_027223755.1, read as the reverse complement.
GACTTGACCCCCAGCCTCCCCTTACCCCTAAGCCAAGGGACATTTGGCCTCGTCTAGGGACACTTCTGGTTGTCACAACTGGGGAGCGAGGTGCAACTGGCATCGAGTGGGTTAGAGGCCATGGGTGCTGCTGAAGCTCCCACAGTGCACAGACCCCCCCCCCCCCCGCAACCATACAAAAGATTACCCAGCCCTGAATGTCAGTCGTTCCAGGTTGAGAAGGTCTGAGGCCGCCTGAGGTTGGAGTTGATGGGGAAAATACTAGGTGAGCGGCCAGCCTTGGCCTCGGGCCACATCTTGTGTCCCCTCCTTGCAAGAGCTTGGCCTCCTTCACCCTCAGGGGACCTCGCCTCTCCTCAGGCCTGGCTACACACAGAACATGGTGCCCCAGCTCCCCACCTTCCCGACGGGCCTTCCAACCACAGAAACCAACGGGGATGATGTAACCATCAAGACGTGACCAGGCTCCTAACCTTGCAGGCGCTCTGGCGTGGCCCAGTGTCTGGCTTCCATCCCCTTCTGACATGGCGAATGGGCACACCTTGCTTTCTGCTTTCCTTCCTGAGGTGGAGCCCCCTCGCACCGACCTTGCCCACTTCTGAAGCGCTCCGGAGTTTCCTCTGGAGAGCTCCACAAGCCTAGCGCAGCCCCTGACCGATCAGAACCGTTACCCCACGACTGCTCCACGACAGGCACATAGCCCACCAGATCCGTGATAACCAGCCTTAGGACATTTGCTAGAATTAACTGCAAAGACGTCTTCTAAGCCAAAAGGGTGTAGACCTGGAGCTGGGGAGGACCCACTTACTGTCACAGGAGGGAACCTGTCCCAGAGGAAAGCCGACCTGGAGGAAAGGGCCACGTGATGGAATGGGTCCTAGTGCACGGATTAGCTGCGTCCAACTATGCCTGAAGCCAGGTACCCTGGTACTTGCTGTTCTAGCAGCCAATTAACTTCCCTTTTATGGATTAAGCCAGTTTGGGCTGGATTTGTGTTACTTGCCAACAGAGAAGTTGTATTATTCCTCCAATATCACGTGGCCCCCTCCTTCCAGAAACTCCTCCCAACCCATCAGCTGGGCGGCCAGGGCTGTGGTGGGCCCAGCAGCCTCTGGTGGGTCTCTGTCAATGCCACGGATGCCCATGAGGGCACAGCCACCCACTCCTAGAACTATGCCCAGGGCAACCAGGAGGAGGGCTAGGACTGACTTGCAGAATGAAGCTGGGTCCAGCTCAGTTAGGATTTGGGGGGACTCAGAGTTGCCGCAGTTTTCTGTTATGGCCATGGTGACAGCGACAGCACCTGCCACCTCACCCCCCTCACTGTGCTGCTGGCACTCTGCCATGCCCGGCACACAGTAGCGCCTTATGGTCTGTGCCAGGACGTGGCGAAGCAAGCACTGCTGCCATCTCCCTGTTACAGGAAACAGCGGGAGGTCAGTGGGCTGTCCAAGGTCACACAGCAGGAAGCAGTGGAGCCAAGAGACAACAAGTGCACCATTGTCGCTGGGCACAACAGCCCAGGCTGTAAGCCTGTCACCTGGCGAGTCCTCCCCCGGCCAGTCCACCTGAATCCGCGCCTCCCCGCCCTCCCAGGCGCCATCAGTGCCTTTGGTCTTTGTCTCTGTCGCAGGTGCCACAATCCCAGTCACTTTGTTGTGCTGCTCCTTTGGTCTGTTACCGCACTGCCACTCCCAGGCCCTTGTCTGTCTGGTTCTGCACGAATCGCTATCTGAGAGCGGAGGGAACAGGGTCTGAGTTTAAGTCAGATTTTCACCCTCGGATGGGGAGCAGCAGCAGCAGCAGAGAACTTTAGTGAGAGTTCCCTGCACCCCACCCACAAGCCCCAGGGTGGGGGGCACGGGCACAGGGGCGCGCTGTGCGAGGAGCTGGGACACAGGTAGCAGGGATACCAGAATGCCACCTGAGGCCAGGCAGGCGCCTACTGTCAGGAAAGCCAGGTGTGCTCCACGGCCACCGGGTGCCCCCACATCTTAGGGGAGCAGCGATCCCGGAACCCAAACTGGACAACACAGACCAGGGCTCAGGCACCGCAGGGAAGGTGGCAGGAATGGGATAAATAAAGAGCAACCAACCTGTGGGATGAGAGCGTGCAGCTCCTCACAGGGAAGAACAAATAAAAATGAAGGAATGTGCAAGACTCAGCTCACAGCACTCACATTCATTCCGCACTCAGATGCTCCTAAATACACTGCATTGCTCCCTCTCCCTCTCTTCACACTCACACACACTCTCACCCTCATACACTCACACATTCTCTCACACACACCCTCACACACTCTTTCTCACACTCACACACTATGACACTCACTCTCTCTCACACACACTCTGACCTCACACATTCTCACACACTCACACTCACTCTCTCTCACACACAAACTCTCTCACAAACACATTCTCACCCTCACACACTCTCACTCACACTCACTCTCTGGCACTCACACTCTCACTCACACACACTCCCACTTTCTCTCACTCACACACTCACATTCTCTCATGCTCACACACTCTCTCACATTCACACACATTCTCTCTCACACTCACAACACACTTTCACCCTCACACACTCACACTTACACTCTCTCTGACACTCACAACTCTCTCACACTCACATACACTCTCTCACACTCACACCCTCCACACTCACACACACTCTCTCACACTCACACCCTCTCACACTCACAGCCTCTCATACTCACACCCTGTCACACTCACACTCACACTCACACACTCTCTCATACTCACACACTCTCTCACACTGTCCCTGAAGAGGGGCCAGAGGGGCGGCAGGTGGTGGAGTGAATGCTTCATACCGGAGCGGCCTGCAGAGGCTGGGAGGAATGAAGGAGGAATGTAGGTGGAGTCCCTGACAGCCTTGTGCACTGAGCGCCGGGGCCCATTCCTGCCACTTGCCAGCAGTCCCTGGGGCCCCAGGCAGCTGATTGAACCTTTCTTGCCTCAGTTTCCTCATATGCCACATGAGGGTGATAACAGCACCCAGCGAGTAGGGCTGTGTGAGGATTAAGATAATAATTAGGTTTAGGACAGTGGTTAACACAGGGTAGGCGTTTATAGAGTGCCTGCGATATAAATAGACACATCTGGGATCTCCCTGGCCTGAGGCTGTGAGCTTTCCGACAGCTCCTTTGGGGGCGATGGCCTGGAGGGGGAGGGGGAGGGGGCTCACCCAGGATTTCGTCCACCACTGGTTCCCAGCCTCCCCCTCCTACACCAAGACGAGGTCCCAGAGGTGGTATGAAGGGAGACACCTTTGAGGGTGATCTGCTCTGGGAACCCCCAAACTATCCTGAGTGGGTGATTTTCCTGAAAGGAACCAGGTCAGAGGCCCAAGGTCAGCCTGGGTGCCCTCAAACGGGGTGTCTGCTGAGGAGTCAGGGCCAGGACACACAGCGACAGGCCTGAGCCAATCCCTGGGAACCAGCCCCCCTGCCTTCCCGCTCATGTGGAGGGAGGCACAGTTCTACACATCTGTCTCTGCAGCCCGGTCTGACCAGCCTCAATGGGGCCACCGGCAGGGCTCCAGGAGCCCCATCCTCCACCAGGTGTCCTCCCAGGGCCCAGCAGCTCAGAGACATCTTGAACCACCTTCTCTGAAGCTGATTGCTGGGGGGGGGGCTGGGTCATGGGAGGGAAAGAAGAAAGGTGGGGAGGGCTCTAGTTTAGTCCCCAGAGGACAGCTGGCCCAGAATCAGCCCTCCTGCCAGCTCCCGGCAGCAGGAGGGAAGCCAGACAGCACCTCGACCTTATCCTCTCCTCTGCCTGCAAAACGAAGGCAACCACAGTGTCGCCTTCGAAAGGCTGGTGTGGCAAGTGCATGACAAGTCCCAGGGAGGTGCCCGGTGCCCAGGAGTAGAGGGTTCTTGCTTATTATTAAAAAGACAACCATGGTCCCCATAGCCCCATGGGGAAAAGAAGGTAGAAGTGAGGCAGTTCAGCCAGAGGCTTAGTGGAACTTACAGGTCAAGCTGGGACTAGAACCCGTTTCTCCCAAAAGCTGACCACCAGGCCTGCTATTGCGCCCCTGCCCCTGCCCCTGCCCCTGGCCTGACCGCCCCCGGGTGTGGCAGGAGCTGGGAGGAGGCTACAGAGCTCTCTGACAGAGGAGCAGCCTTACAGCTCATCCCGGAGAGCCAGTTACAAAGTTTCCTGACATTAGGCCGTTTCCTAGACCTCAATCTCACCCTCTGGTATCCTTCCCAAGTTACACGGTTTTATAATCTCCCTTCCCCAATGCTGCCGGGCCCGGTGGCCAGTTTGGGGGCACTCAGATTTAATACCCTCAGAGGTTAGTAAAGAGGTTGCCAGCCGAAGCCGGTTTGGCTCAGTGGATGGAGCGTCGGCCTGTGGACTGAAGGGTCCCAGGTTCGATTCCGGTCAAGGGCATGTGCCTGGGTTGCGGGCACATCCCCAGTGGGAGATGTGCAGGAGGCAGCTGGTCGATGTTTCTCTCTCATCGATGTTTCTAACTCTCTCTCTCTCTCTCCCTTCCTCTCTGTGAAAAATCAATAAAATATATATATGAAAAAAAAAAGAGGTTGCCAGACACAGCTCTCTGCACATGAATATGCAGAGTCTCTCTGATCCCGTGAATGAAAGCGATCATTTAAATGCAAATTCCATCCTCAGCTGCTGGGTGGGCAGGATGGCTCCTCTAGGCTGCAATTCCGAGAAGAAACGCCACCAACTCAGAACCCCAGGAAGCTCTGTGTGGAAGTGTTTCCGGGCGGTGGGCTGACTGGGTGCTCCTTAAGGTGGACAAGGACTGCTTAAAGGTGGGAGTGGGTTTACAAGCTCCTTGAGTGCACCCACAGAGCTGCCGCTGCACACGGACTCTGGGAGGTCCCAGCACCTTGCTCTCCCCAGAGGCAAAATGAAGGAGAAGCTGCTTGCTGTGTCCTGGTTGAGGTTAAAGGAGCTTTTAAAACTCAGATCTCCTGGCTTCCCTCCCACTCAAACCTCTAAGGAGTTCTCCGGCCTCAACTTCTTTCCCTGGCCCCAAAGGTTGTGGTCTGGCTGGTCCCAGCAATCCAGTCCTGTCACAGCTGCCACCAAGTGCCCACATGCGCTCTCTCTCTCTCTCTCTCTCTCTCTCTCTCTCTCACACATACACACACACAGCTGCCTGGGAGCTCCAGCCACAACGGCCTTTGTTCAGTTCCTCCAACTTCATCCCCACCTCCAAGTCCTTGCATTTGCAGTGCTCTCTCCCCAAAATCTCCTGCAGCGGGGCCCCTCTGGCAGGGCTCCCCTAAAATGTCACCCCAGAACAGCTTTCAGCACGTGCACACCCGGCCGCTGCTCTCCTGGCAGCCTCACCCTAAACAGAAGTTCCATCTCTATACACTGACCTGCTCGGTGTGTTCGTCCCCCTCCCCGCGCCTGTGGCCATGTCACACGCTGCCGTCTCCCAGGCCCAGCTCCGCAGCGGACACACATATTGAAATAAATTCATCCATGAAGATCTGGAGCTTCTCCTTCTAACAGGACCGCCTGTCTCGCTGGCTGCGCCCCCAAAGGCAACTCCTTCCCCTCCGTCCTCTCCCTTCCCAGGCAGGCTGACCTCTTCCCAGCTGAGCGCGGGGGGCGGAGGGGAAATGCCCACTCGGCCCCGCCGCCCGGTGCAGCCTATTTACGTTCCTCCGCTGCTCACAGCCTGGGGCCTCCGGAAGCGCCCACCGCACCGAGGACATTTCTAAATCAAGGCTCCTGGGCTCAAGTTCCGAGGCTTCGGTGCCAAGTTCCTCACTCCCAACCCTCTAGCCTTTGCGAGGACCCCAGTTCCTCCCGGGCTCTGCTCGGTGCCCCCCAAGCCTGGCGCAGTGGGGCCCGGGCCCCTGAAGGGACGCCGCCGCCCGCCACGCCTCTGGGGTCTTTGTCCGAGCGCCCAGGAGCGCCCAGTGGCGCACCGGGGAGTGTGTGTGTGTGTGTGTGTGTGTGTGTGTGTGGCGGGGGGGGGGGGGGGTCGGTTCTCTGCGGCAAGGCGCCCCCTTCCCGCGGGTAAACCAGCCCCGGACCGAGGTGGGTGCGGGAGGCAGGAGTCCCGCGGTGGGCGAGCCCGTGTCTCCCAAGGAGAGGGGACGCAGCGCAGGACGAGTCGTCACCCCCAGCCCGGCCCAGTCCCGCCATTGTGTGCGGCCGCCCCTCCGGCCCCGCGGCAGGTGCGCGGCTCACCCGAGAGCCCGGCCCTGTGCGCCCACTCCGCCTGCCCGGCCTGCGGTCAGCCCACGGGCTTGCAGCGCAGCCCCGGCCCTGCAGCGACTTCCATCGCAGGACGAGCCCCTCGGGCGCCTGGACTCCCTGGCACCACCCCGGCTGCCTTACCTGCGTCGCCAACACTCTCCTCCGAGACTTGGATCTCTGCCTGGTCCGGGGAGGCAGCCCCCCAGCCCTCCTCTCCACCCCCTGCTCCCTGCGGCTCCTCGACCACCTCACTGCGATCCCTGAACCCGGATCCCCAAAACACTAACACCTTGTGGGGTGAGAAAAGGATAAGACCCCCCAATCCTCCTAATTCCACGCGGGAAAAGTTTCTGGAGTCCCTACAGCGCTTTCCGCCCGTTAGCATGGCTCGCACTCACCGACCCCCACGGCCCGCAGCGCCGACGCTCCCGCTGGCCCTCGGCCCGAGTCACATCCCCGCAGAGCGGCCGCGGCCCGCCCCGCGCGCGCGCACCCGCCCGGCCTCACTGCTCGCCCTCGCAAACCTCTGCGGCGCCAGGAACCCCCGGGCCCGCCCGCGCTGCTGCAGCCGTGGCCCCGCCCTCCTCAGGCCCCTCCCCTCTCCAGGCCCCGCCCCCGCAGCCCCCACAAGGCCCGCCTCCCGTGACCACGCCCTCCTCAGCCCCCCGAGTCCCGCTCTCTACAGGCCCCGCCCCTGGAGCCTTCGAGACCGGGTCCCCTTCCCACCTCGCTAGCTGTTGCGCACTGAACCCCCACACCAATAGCGCACACCCGCCGGCGCCAGCTCCTGGGTCCTTGTCCCAAATTCGGGGCCCTCCCCCGACGTCCACAGTGCACCGAAAGCAGACCCGACGCGCCCGACGCGTCCTCAGGCTGATCCAGCAGCAGGACACTCGAGCTCGGAGGGAAAGTCCCAGGAGTGTGCAGTGTAGGGCCTTGGCCCCGCCCAGGGCACTCTCCAGCGCGGGGTCCTAACCGGTACCCTCCCCGCAACAACCAGCACCGCACCCACAGTGCGCCATCCCCTGCAGGCCACCAGGCACACCCGCGGCTCGGCCTCTTCGATGCAGGTCCGAACGCAGCCCTTTTCCGCCAAGTCCCACTCCACTTCCCCCCACCCCCGGCCCCCGCCACGTGTCCGGTTTCTGCGGACACCGGCTCAACACCCGCGTCCTTGGCCTCCAAACACATTCACACGTCCACTCGGTGCACCCCTCGCGTGCCCATACACAGGACCCCCACCATCAACGCCGCACACATCATCTAGGTACACCACTCTTCGGGGTGCGCGCACACTCCGTGGCCGCGGGCCTCAGGCTTTGCGCTCGGCAAACACTCTGGGCACAGCCAGGACACCCGCTCACTAGCGGGTCCAGGCAGCCTCACACCTCGCTTGCAAAGCCCACCTTGGCTCCTAATCCCCCCGAACCGCACCGTCAGAGACGACCATCGCTCCCACTGGGCCTGGGAAGTTGCTTTCCACGTGCTGCTCCCATGGGACAGGTTTCCTAGGTGACCTGCAGGGCAGATTCCTCAGGTCTCGCCTAAAAACACCCTAGAACTTGAGGACCCCACAACTCCAATTTCTCAGGTGGACCTCACCCCATCCCATCCAGGACTTACAGGACAGGACAGGGAGATGGCCCCTGCTCCCCACCTCCCTGCGGGTCGGGTGAGGGGCAGGGAGGCAGGAGGGTGGCAGGATAACACTACACTCTGGGGAAACTTGTCTGCCCTGATCTTTGGGGACCATGGACCTTTCCTCATCCCTTCTGAGCCTGTTTTCTGCTGGTCAGGCCACGGACGCATCCCCATGAATATCTTTTATTATTAGGTAATAATGAAAGGAAAGGGCAGTTGTATTTGCTGAGGTCCTCTATGTCTAGAACAGTGCCTGGCATACAGTGGAGGATCTTTACAAATTTGCTGGCGACCCTCCTCAGGGTTCCCGCTGGCCTGCGGGATTGGAAAGCCGGCAGGCACTTCCACCTGGTGGTACGAGATCCTTCTCTTTTCTTTTTATTTATTGATGAGAGAGAGAGAGAGAGAGAGAGAGAGAGAGATTTGCTGCCCACTGGTTGCTTCTTGCATGTGCCCTGACCTGATGGACTGCTCCAACCACCTGACCGAGACCCTTTTCTTCCCCAGGGTAATCGAGGGCAAGTTCACCTTCTAAGCTGCAATCCCGCACATGCTAATGGGACATGGTTTTAGGAGAACATGCCTGTAGGGCTGTTGTGAAGATGAAACATAATACAGGTGAAGTGCTTCGCATAGAGTCAGCCTTCGGTGAGTTGATGAACATTACACTTATGGCTATGTTCCCTTTGCTGGCCTGTTTCACAGAGGGGCTTTGTGATGACCAGTTTAGCTTTGGGGGATGATACTTTGGGAAGCAAAGAGTGAAAAGAGAGGAGGACATTGAGTGGCAGATGCAATCCCTCCCAAGTTCACTGACCCATGGATCATCATCATCATCGTCACTTATGCAGTGTTTGCTGTGTCGCACAGCTTAACCATTTTCTCCTCGTTAAAGTGTCTAATACTCCCAGCACTGCTCCAGGCCACATACTTTATTCACCCCATGTTGCAGATGGAGACACTGAGGCCAAGAGGGATTAATTACTGACTCACAATCATACAGTTGGCAGAGCTAGGACCCAACCAAAGCTGTGTCTCTCAGCTACTGGCTAAACTAGTGTCAAGGTCAGACATAGTCACAGATGAGCCTCACGTCCCTGGAGGTTCATTCAGTCTCCAGCCTTGGAAAGAACAACCTCAGAGGTGCCGGGAGCTAGGTCAGGCTCTCAAACGCTCATCCGCCTCAGGGGAATGAAAGGCAGAGGTTCCCTGGTTATTTCCTCACCAAAAAATGGAGTGGGCGCTGCCCATGGCTCCCCACTGACATATGGATTTAGGTGTTTGTCTGACTCTGTTGAGTCTGTCTCCCCAGCTAACCTGCAGCTCAGCGCTGTCCCTTAGAACTGCCCGCAGTGAGGGAGGTGCTCCATGTCTGCGCTGTCCGTTTTGGCAGACCCTGGCTGGACGTCACCATTGAGCACTTCATTATTCTTTTTAATTTTTAATACATTTTTATTGGTTTCAGAGAGGAAGGGAGAGAGAGACAGAAACATCAGTGATTTCAGAGAATCATTAATAGGCTGCCTCCTGCATGCACCACACTGGGGATCAAGCCCATAACCTGGGCATGTGCCCTGACCGGGAATTGAAATGTGACCTCCTGGTTCATAGGTCACGCTCAACCACTGAGCCACACCGGCTGGGCTTGAGCAATTTATATGTGACTAGCAAGACTGCAGAACTGAACTTTCAGTTTTGTTTACTTTTAATTAATTTGCATTTAAATAGCCTCATGTGGTGAGTGGCCGCTGTGTGGAGAGCCATGTCTGCTGGCCATCCTTGTACCCATGACCGGCACAGGCCGGCTCAGCAGATGTTTGTTGACTAAATGAATAATTAAATGACAGCTTTGCTTTCCTCTTTAAACTCTGTCTATTTAGTATCCAAACCCCCCAAAAGAATCCTATTTTCTTTGCTAAGTAGGTCGTCTCCAAAATGAATGTGCCACTTGGGATTCCAGAGTTGCCAAAGTCCATTTTCATGGATCGTCTTGTTTTAATCACAAACCTTTGCAGGTGGGAGCCCATCTCTGGCCCTGACAAGCTGCGCTGTGAGCTCATGACTTCTCCGAGGCCTCCCAGCTGGTCAACAGCAGAGGCTGGGCGCAAGCCTCACAGGGAACATTTCTGGAAGCATCAGCTTAATTCACGGAAGAGTGAATGGAATGGTAGGGATTCAGGCACGGATAGACAGGGTGATATTTCCTGTTCCCTCCAATTGCCTGAGGCAGGTGGCTGCCTGACTATCGATCCACCCTGATGGTGTCACTGACACTTTCCTTGGGTACATGCTCAATCCCAGCAGGGCAGATGGGCGGAGGTGGGTCCTGGGCTCAGCGGGCCCAGGTCAGAGGCAGGCTGCTTCGCTGGAGCGTGAGATGGGGTAGCACAGGCCTTGGGGAGGCTCCTGGCTAATGCAGCCCTGGCCGCCCTTGCTTGGCAAGGCTGAGAGGGGCTTGGGCTCCCCAGCCCTGACTTTCACTCTGCACAGAAAATGGGGCACACTTCAGGACAGTGGCATCTCTGGACACATCCTTGGGGTGAGCGCCAGGAGTAAGCACATGTAGGACACAGGATTGCTGCCACTCTGTTATTTTATGCCTGTGCCAGATGCCACTAACCAATCGCCATACTCCTTTCTGGGTGAATGCCTTGGTCTGGAGCGTATGCTGCCCATTATGCTAGAAGACTCAGTCCCTCCTGCAAAGTGCTCTGTCATTTCCAGGGCTCTCAGCAGGTGCCTGACAGGTGTCCACAAACCTTAGCATGTCAGCTGCAACCACCAGGTGGCAGCCGCCTGCTCTCCTTCCCTCTACCTGCCCCTGCAGGTCCTGGTCTGTGTCCTGGAACTGTGCGCAGTGGCCTCATGGTGCCCCTGTGGTCTCCTGTGATGCCCCCAAAGCCAGCCATCAGTTAGGAAACATCCAGGTAACAGGACCAAAAATGGTCTAAACAGTAGGGAGCTGTGTTAGCACATGAGGGGACCAACGTTTTCCTGCCCCAAAATAAGCCTTTGGGATATTGATTTCAAGCTGGGAACTAAGGAATAAGAAGACTCAGGAAAAGCCTCTGGCCCTTTACCTGCCTGAAGGAGCTTCGCTAGAGGACCTGTGGGCTTTAAGCTACAGGTTAACAGGAGCCAGTGGGCAGGAGGAGCCTCGCCAGGCCGCGTGCTCCGTCCTCCCCGTGGGCACAGCTAGAGACCTTCAGGAGCCTGCCTGAGCCACCTCGGCTCTCCACCGCCACCGGAGCTGCCTTCCTGTCCATTCCCAAACCACATCCCTTCTCCTTAGTTCAGCAAGCTGTGAGTCCCATCTGTGCAGGCCTCCTGGGGTCCCATGGGGCACCTCTCCTGCACTCCCCTAATAAAGTGCACATTTCCCTGTTACCCTGTCTCATGTTAATGCGGTGGCCGGCCTTGCCCGGATACCTGGGAGGTGGGAGGAGCTATACTTTTGCACCCCCACAGCAGTCAGTGGGATATGGGGGTCTGCAAGATTGAAACTCCTTTCCTAAGAGTGCTAGGAACGCATTTGCCCTCCCCCCGCCATTCCTTCACGCGTGTGCGGGTCTCCCAGCGGGTCCAGGGCATGGCGACACCACGGCTGCCGCAGCTGCATCTCAGGTCGGACAGCACAGAGCGTCCAGAGAGGCCAGCTAGCCCCAGGCTTCCAACCCGCACTCTTTGTTTTGGAAAATGGTTATTTTTCATAGAAATAGTTTATGTTGATAGGTAATTAGTTGATTACTATTATGTTTAGATGAATGAATACAAATTTTTAAAAAATTCCTTGGCTTTAATTTAAAATATGGTAAATATTGGTAGGTATAACCCACCCAAACAAAAACTCGTTGAGGTCTTCTAGCAATTTTAAAAGGGGTTCCAAGACTATAAAGTTCGAGAACCACTGATCAAGGCACATTTATCTGGAACCATGTCTCCAAAAAGAAGAGCAAACAGTGCTATGGTATTTCTGGTGCCAGGTATGTTCTAAACACTGTGCACTGTAAGTGCTGTGCCAATCCCTGTGACAACCCTAGGAGGTGCACTATGTCCCCATTTAAAAAATACGTTCTTATTGATTTTAGAGAGAGCGGAAGGGAGAGTATAGAGAGACGAGAAGCATCTTTGATTGGCTGGTGCCTCCCGCACGCCCCCTCCTCCTGGGGTTCGAACCCACAACCTAGGGACATGCCCTGACCGGTGACCTCTTGGTTCCTGGGTTGATGCTCTACCGCCAAGTGACACCAGCCGGGCCCATTTTGTTTTATTTTTTTTAAATTTCCACCTTTTTTGAGTTATAAATGGCAAATGAAAATTGTATATATTTAAGGTGTACAGAGTGGTGATTTGATATAGGAACACATTGTGAAATGATTACCACAGACAAGCTGAGTGAGAATCTACCACCTCACATATTCATCATTATTATTTTTTGTGGTCAAACCACTTAGGATCCGTTCTCAGCAAATTTCGAGCATCCGCTCCAACATTGTTAACGATCGCACCTTCGTGCCCAGGGCTCACCTGCCGCTGAAGCTGTGTCCTTCACCAGCATCTCCCCACCTCAGGCCCACAGCCCGGCAGGCACTGGTCCCCTCTCCTTCCAGGAGTCGCCTTTTTCGGACCCACCATCCGTGAGATTTGCTTTCTCTGTCTAACTTACGCCACTGGGCGTGGTGTCCTCCAGCCCCTCCGTGTTGTTGAAACTGACAGGACTCCCGTCCCTTAAGGCTGACTGATATTCCACTGCACAAACACCTCGCTTTCTGCACCCGTCCACCTGTCCGTGCACACATGGTGCTTCCACGTCTCGCTGCCGTGGCTGATGCTGCAGAGAACATGGGGGTGTGGGCATGTTCATCCCTAGTTCACCGAAGTGGAGGGTGAGGCAGAGAGAGGGGAGAACCAGGAGACCAGCGGGGGGTCTCACGTGGCGGGGGCTCCTGTGCAGGAGGCTGCTCTGCTCCCTCCTGCCAGGGGGCCTTGTCCCGCCTAAGCCTGAGGTGGGAGAGGCTTCCCTCCCCCTCATCTCCTCCCCCTCATCTCCTCCTCCCCTTCTCCCCTCTGTCACTCCCTGCGGAGGGCTCGGCCTCGTCCACTGTGACACAGGCTGAGGTGGGAGCTGCAAGGCAGGGATGGGAGCTGAGTGACTTGCCTACATAGGCCCTGGGACAGGGGAGGCAGACAGGATGGGAGTAAGTCAGGGCAAGGGAAGGAACCAGGAGCTGAGGGAGGAGATAGACACGCACAGAGCAGAGGAACCTGCCAATTGTCAGCCAGGCGGCTGCCACCCAGGAGAGAACCAGAAGGAGCCAGGGGGGCTTTCCCTGTCTGTCCCCATCTGGACCCAGCACCCTGCCCTGGGACACTCCTTCTCCTCTTGGCCCCCCGGGACAGACTCCAGAGGCCCCCCAATATCTTTTTACTTGTTATTGTTACTGCTTAACTAACTAGAGCCATTTCTGGGTCTTGCAAACAAGAACGGTGAGTGAGGCCGCCGCCTCCAGCCTCAGGACTAGAAGGCAGGGCCCGGGCACTCCCAGCATCTGCAGTGCTCCGTGCATCCCGTCGAGGGGATAAGACTGTGACACACACACACATCTTTGGGGTCATAGTTCTTACTGTAATATTGCAGCGGTTTACCTGGGGGCTGACCAAGTCCTCAGCTTGGAATCCTGTGCCCGCGTGGTGGTATTTGGAGGGGGGCCTTTGGGAGGAGGTGAGTTCACCACCCTGATAAAAGGGACCCCACAGAACCCCCTCTTCCCACTCTGTGAGACCCCCAGAGAAGCTGTAGTCTGCAGCCTGGAGGAGGCGCTCAGCAGCCAGCTGCCAGCGCTCTCATCTCCAACCCCCAGGCCCCAGAACTGTGAGAAGTAGATGTTCGCTGCTTGTCAGCAAAGAGCCCCCCCCCCCCCCGCCCCCGGCTATGGGTCTATGGCAGGGGTGGGCAAACTTTTTGACTCGAGGGCCGCAATGGGTTCTTAAACTGGACCGGAGGGCCGGAACAAAAGCATGGATGGAGTGTTTGTGTGAACTAATATAAATTCAAAGTAAACATCATTACATAAAAGGGTACGGTCTTTTTTTTTTTTTTTAGTTTTATTCATTTCAAACGGGCCGGATCCAGCCCGCGGGCCGTAGTTTGCCCACGGCTGGTCTATGGTGCTCTGCCTGAGACTCCCCTGATTAGTCATGTGAGCTAAGCATGCCATCCTGGCTCTGGAGAGGGGGGGTCGGGGTGGAGGAAGCAGCCCGTCTCCCCAGCTGGCCAAGGCACCTTTTTCTCTGCCTGCTCACTTCTCACCACAAGGAGCCCCACAGCCCAGAGCAGCTGGAGCTTGAACTGGGATGTTTGCTGTGGCCCTGGTGGCCACGTTCCCCTGGGAGTGGAGACTCCAACACCCTGCAGCGCCCAGAGCTGCGGCTGAGTCTCCACCCAGCCTGCCCCCCACAGCATCACTCCTGGCCGTGGAGGCGTGGGGTGTGAACTCTGCCTAGATTGTGACTGTCGTTCAGCCCCACTGTCAAGTCTCATTCCGAGGTGAGCTGGAGCGAGGCTCCTTTCTCGCTCTCTCCTGCATCACTTCCTACAGTTCCCACTCACGTCTCTCTTTGGCCTGTTGCATAGGGTTCCATGTGTGAATGTGCCCGCCAGACATCTCTCTCTCTTTTTTTTTTTTTTTTGAGGGGTGTTTCCATTTTTATTTATTTATTTATTTATTTATTTATTTATTTATTTATTTTTAAATCATTATTGTTGAGAATATTACAGATGTCTCTCCTTTTCCCCCTCTATTGCTCCCCTCCATCCAGTTTCTGCCCTTCCACAGGCTTTCACCACTCTATTGTCTATGTTTATAGGTAATGCATATATGCACGTAAGATCTTCGGTTAATCTCTTCCCCCACTTTCCTCTTCCCTTTGAGATTCAGACTGTCCCATGTTTCCATGCTTCTGGTTTTATTTTATTCATCAGCTTATTTTGATCATTAGATTCCTTGTTTGTTTATTTTGATTTTTAGATTCAGTTGTTGATAGATATGTATTTATTGCCATTTTATTGCTCATATATTTTATCTTTTTCTCCTCCTCCTCCTCCTTCTTCTTCTTCCTCTTCCTCTTCTTAAAGAATACCCTTCAACATTTCATGTAATACTGGTTTGGCGGTGATGAATTCCTTTAGCTTTTTCTTTTTTTTTTTCCATTTTTTATTTTATTTTTATTTATTTTTTTATGATAGAATAAGATATATAAGTTTATTTTTTTTATTTTTTTAATTTTTTATTTTTTTATTTTTTTTTAAATTAAATCTTTATTGTTCAGATTACATTTGTTCCTCTCCCCCCCCCCATAACTCCCCTCCTTCCAGTTCCCGCCCCACCCTCCGCCCTCACTCCCCACCCACTGTCCTCATCCAGAGGTGCACGATTTTTGTCCAGTCTCTTCCCACATCTCCCATTCCCCTTTCCCCCCCAAGAATAGTCAGTCCATTCCCTTTCTATGTCCCTGATTCATTATAATCACCAGTTCATTCTGTACATCAGATTATTTATTCACTTGATTCTTAGATTCACTTGTTGATAGATGCATGTTTGTTGTTCACAATTTGTATCTTTACCTTTTTCTTCTTCCTCTTCTTAAAGGGTACCTTTCAGCATTTCGTATAATACTGGTTTGGTGGTGATGAACTCCTTTAGCTTTTCCTTATCTGTGAAGCTCTTTATCTGACCTTCAATTCTGAATGATAGCTTTGCTGGATAAAGTAATCTTGGTTGTAGGTTCTTGGTGTTCAGCACTTTGAATATTTCTTGCCATTCCCTTCTGGCCTGCAAAGTTTCTGTTGAGAAATCAGCTGACAGTTGTATGGGTATTCCCTTGTAGGTAATTTAGTCTCTTTCTCTTGCTGCTTTTCAGATTCTCTCTTTGTCTTTTGCTCTTGGCATTTTAATGATGATGTGTCTTGGTGTGGTCCTCTTTGGATTCCTTTTGTTTGGGGTTCTCTGCCCTTCTTGGACCTGTAAGTCCATTTCTTTCTCCAGATGGGGGAAGTTCTCTGCCATTATTTCTTCAAATAGGTTTTCAATATTTTGCTGTCTCTCATCTTCTGGCACCCCTATAATTCTGATATTTGTACGATTGTAGCTGTCCCAGAGGCTCCTTACACTATCTTCACACTTTCGGATTCTTTTTTCATTTTGCTTTTCCAGTTGGGTGTTTTTTGCTTCTTCGTATTTCAAATCTTTGGTTTGATTCTTGTGCTCCTCTGGTCTGCTATTGGGTATAATATTCTTTATTTCAGACCATGTATGCTTACTTTCTAGTTTCTTTATCATAGCATCGAGGGTCTCATTAGTTTTCGTGAGGCTCTGCTCAAGTTTATTGCAAGCCCTCAAAATTGCGATTTTTAGCTCCATATCCTCCATTTCTGTCATGTTTCTTTGTCTCCGCATCTTTTATGCTTTCTTGGTGCACCCCCTTGTGGTCTTTGTGCACAGTCTTGTTCTAGTTAAGCCTTAATTGTTGTAGTTAATACTAGAGGGATTTGACCACCAGGCTGTGAGAATCAGCTGTGTGGAAAACTTCTGTCCTCTGGGGAGGTGCTAATCTAGCCTTTGCCTGAGGCGATCCAGCAAATGGCTCTGCGCAGGGCTTGGGCGGGGCGGGATCAACAGGGCGGGCGGAGGGAGCAGCTATGTCTGCTCTCAGTCCGTCCCCAGGGGCTCCGCCTCTCTGTCCCAGCAACCGCTGCAAACCTCGGAGGGACCGTAGCCAGACAGTCCCGCTTCTCCCGTTTGAGTCTGGGTCCCTAGAGACTTGCCCGGATCTGTAGCCCAGAGTCTGAGACTCCCTCCTGATTGAAAACAACAACCGCGCCCTCAGCCACCAGCCCGCTTTGCGCGCGCACCTCCGCACCTTTAAATTTTCCACACTGCGCCTCCTCTGAGCCTCGTAATGCTGTTGTTTTTCCTTCTAGTTGAAGAGTCTCTCCTCAGCCAGCCTTCCTGTGGTTCTGGTTGATGTCCGTTCCGTCTTTTAGTTGTATTTTTGAAGTGGTTGTTTGCGGCAGCAGTCTCCGGTGTTTACCTATGCCGCCATCTTCGATTCTCTCTTTTTATTTCAACAGTATTTCAGCGTGTCTCACGCTTTGGGCTTTGTCATAAGTTGGTAGAGGAGATGGAGTTGAGAGGGAGAAGTCATGATACTCCTGACAGCTTTTTGTTTAATTTATTTTATTTTTTAGATTTTGTTCTGTGTTTCCTTTTTCAAAGAACTGTATGTATGTATGCATGCATTGGGGGTGCCATTTATATATATAAAAACCTAAGCGACTGCCATCTATATATATAAAAGCCTAAGCGACTGTTACGACCAAATGACCAGAACGAGGGATCGACCAGTCACTATGACGTGCACTGACCACCAGGGGGCAGACACTCAATGCAAGAGCTGCCCCCTGCTGGTCAGTGCGCTCCCACAGCTAACCTCCCATGACTCCTCCCCCTGGCTGGCCCCCCTCCCCCGATTGGCCCAATGGGAGGGACGGCCAACCTCCCACAGCCCCTCCCCCTACCCAGCCAACCTCCCTCAGCCCCTCCCCTGGCTGACTGGTCCCCTCGATAGGCTCTGATCACTGGCCAGGCTGAGGGACCCTACCTGTGCACAAATTTGTGCACTAGGCCTCTAGTTGCTTAATATAATTCATAGGTTTCAGAGGTACAATTCTATAACACATCATCTATACATTGTTTTGTGTGTTCACCACCCAAAGCCAATGCTCCTTCCATCACCATTTATCCCCCTGTACCCTCTTCTACCTCCCCCACCTCCTTTCCCTCTGGTAACAACCATACTGTTGTCCATGTCTATGGGTGGGTTTTTGTGTGCTTAGTCCCGTCACCTTTTTCAAACAGCCCTCCACCCCACCTCCCTGCTGACAGCTGTCAGTCTGTTCTCTCTATGAATCTGTTTCTATTTTGTTAGTTTATTTTGTTCATTAGATTCAACATACAAGTGAAATTATATGGTACTCATCTTTCTTTGTCTGGCTTATTTCACTTAGCATAATACTCTCCAGGTCCATCCATGCATTCACAAAGGGTAATATTTCTTTCTTTTTTTACAGCCAAGTAGTATTTCAGTGTGCAAATGTACCACAGCTGTTTTATCTGCTCATCTACTGATGGGCACTTGGGCTGCTTCCAAATCTTGGCTGTTATAAACAACACTGCAATGAACATAGGGGTGCATATATTCTTTCAAATTAGTGTTTTAGGGTTCCTAAGTTATATTCAAAGAAGGGTCATAAGGCAGTTCCATTTTTAATTTTTGGGGGAACTTCATACTGTTCCCACAGTGGCTGCACCAGTGTGCATCCCCAGCAGCAGTGCGTGAGGGTTCCCTTTCCTCCACATCTTTGCCAGTGCTTCTTGTTTTTGTTTTTTTATTGATGGTAGCCATTCTGACTGGTATGAGGTGCTATCTCATTGTGGTTTTATTTTGCATCTCTCTGATTAACGACATTTAGCATCTTTTCATATGTCTATTGGCCTTCTGTATGTCCTCTTTAGAGAAATGTCTATTCAGGTCCTTTGCCCATTTCTTAAAGTGAATTGTTTGTGTTTGTGGTGTTGAGTTGTGTAAGTTATACATTTTGGATAGTAAATTCTTATCAGATGTCTCATTGGCGAATATGTTCTCCCATGCAGTGTGTTGTCTATGAATTTTGTTGATAGTTTCCTTTGCTGTGCAGGAGCTTTTTACTTTGATGTAATCCCATTTGTTTATTTATTTTTTTTTGTTTCCCTTGACCTATGAGATATGTGAAAAAAATATTAGTATGACAAATGTTGGAGATTTTACTGTCTGTGAAACTTTATGGTTTTGAGTCTAACATTTAAGTCTTTAATCCATTTTGAGTTTATTCTTGTGTATAGCATAAAAACATGGTTATTTTTTTGCACAAACCTGTCCAATTTCCCCAGCACCATTTATTGAATAGATGGTCTTTAACCCATTGTATGTTCTTGCCTCCTTTGTCAAATGTCAAATGGCTGTAAAGGTGTGGGCCTAATTCTGGGCTCCCTATTCCGTTCCATTGATCTGTGTGTCTATTTTTATGCCAGTGCCATGCAGTGTTGATTACTGTGGCCTTGTAGCATAGTTTGATATCAGGTGGTCTGATTCCTCCAACTTTGTTCTTTCTCGGGATCGCTGTGGTGCCCTGGTCGGTGGGCTCAGTTGGTTGGAGTGTCACCCCCTGCACCAAGAGGTGGCGGGTTCGATTCCCTGTCAGGGCACACACCCAGATTGTGGGTTCAATCCACGATCGGGCATGGGAGACAACGATCAATGTTTCTGTCTCACATCGACGTTTCTCTCCTTCTTTCCATTCATTTGTATCTCCTTCAGTTTCTTTCTTCAGTGTCTTATAATTTTCAGAGTACAGGTCTTTTACATCCTCAGTTAAATTATTCCTAGGAATTTTTTATGATGCAATTTTTTAAAATTAAATTTATTGGGGTGACTTTGGTTAATAGGATCATATAGGTTTCAAGTGTAAATTCCTATGATACAAGATCTGTATATTGTACCCTGTGCCCTCACTGAAAGTCACACCATCTTCTATCACCATAGATTTGGCCCCTTTATCCCTCCCACCCCACCCCACCCCATTTCCTGTCGTCTGTGTCTACGAGTTGCAGTTTTATGTCCACATATGAGTGAAATAACAGGGTGCTTGGCTTTTTCTGATGGACGTTTTTGCTTAGCATAATGTTCTCTTGCCATCTGCAACAGCATGGGTGGGCCTGGCGGGCACTGTGCTAAGTGAAATAGGTCAGACAGAGAAAGACAAATACTATACGATCTCACTGATACATGGAATCTAAAAAACGAAATAAAGAATCAAAACAGAAACAGACTCATAGATACAGAGAACACACTAACAGCTCCAGAAGGGAGGGGGTTGAAGGGCAGGGTGGAAAAGGTGAAGGGATGAAGGACGAGTTGGTTGTTACAGAAGAGTCACAGGGTGTAAAGTACAGCGTAGGGAGTAAAGTTAATAACTTTGTGTGGTGCCAGGTGGGCACTAGAATGACTGAGGGGATAACTCCATAAGTTATAGAAGTGTCTAATCACTACGTTATACACCTGGGACTAATATGATATTGTATGTGAACTGTAATTGAAAAATAAAAATTATTTAAAATAATTCCAGTCCTGTCTGGCCGACAACCCCTGCACCAAGGGCTCACTGGTTCGGTCCTGGTCAGGGCACAGGCGGGAATTGCGGGCTTGATCCCCAGGAGGGGGCGTGCAGGAGGCGGCTGGTTGATGTTTCTCATCTCTCTGATAGATGTTTATATCTATCCCTTTCCCCTCCTCTCTCTAAAATCAATAAATACATATTTTTAAAATAATTCCAGTCCTGCTAGAACTGACATTCTAGTCAGGGTAGAGACACTGAGCAAAGACCTGTGCTCTAAGGTGCCATTAGGGGGCACTCTGGGGAACACACAGAGCACAGCGTGGGGTGTCCCAGCTTAAATAGGGGGACGAGGAAGGGCATGGGTGAGCCCAGACTTGGGGGGTAGGGAAGGGAGCCTCCTCTGCACGTCCCAGGAGCCACGTTGCCCCCAAGGCCTATTGGATTTCCCATCATGCAAGGGCCCAGGCCCTTCCTCTCGGCCTTTCAGCCCCGCAGCCCCTATACCAGCGGTCGGCAAACCACGGCTCGTGAGCCACATGCGGCTCTTTGGCCCCCTGAGTGTGGCTCTTTCACAAAACACCACGTGCAGGCACACACGTACAGTGCGATTGAAACTTCGTGGCCCATGCGCAGAAGTCGGTTTTCGGCCTGGGCGAGTCTATTTGAAGAAGTGGCGTTAGAAGAAGTGGGGGGTGTCGGTCGGGCGACGGGAGACGCAGCGCAAGCGGGCCCGCGGGATACGCAGCGTAGGAGGCGCGCGTGATTCATGCACGAGTTGACTGAGCCAGTCAGTCAGCAGTCTCATGTGCAGTTGTCAGTGCTAGTCGTGTCCGAAAATCGCCCGCAGGTGACAAAAGTACCTACTCGAAGCATAAAGTTACCTGTATTTTTCCAACCAGCTGCAAATCCTACAGGTATTTTTGTCATCAATTTAAGAATTGTAATTATTTTGTGTTGGTGGCTTTATTATTATAAAATGAAACATTTTTTTAGGTGTCCTGTTTGACATGGCTACAAAGAATAAGCAAAGAGAAACGAAAGACGAAAACTGTGAATTTAAAGTTGAATGGACTGAGACTTTCGTGTTTATTCAAAACTTAAATGGTCTTCCGACCTGTCTTATTTGTCAGGAAAAATTGGCACATAACAAGAAATCAAATTTGGAGACACTTTACAACTAAACACGTGTCATTTAGTACTAAATATCCTGTCGGTGATGCAAGGAAGAAAGCAGTTGAGAAACTTCAGAAGAGTCAAGAAAAATCAAGTTCTGTGTATTTAATTACTGGATGCAATCTTCTAACAATGTTAATATTCAAGTTTTGTGGTTAGTCAAGAGATTGCTAAGAGAGGAAAACCATATACAAACGGCGAATCCATAAAAAGTTGTTTTATAAATGCATCTGAAGAGCTATTTCGGGATTTTAAGAACAAAGCAGATATTCTAAAAAAAAAAATAAAAAGTTATTGTCTGCTAAAACAGTGAAAGATAGAACAGTCAAAATGTCTTCGAATATAACCAACCAGCAAGTCAAAGATCTTAAATTGGTTTCAGCTTTATCAATAGCAGTTGACGAGTCTTGTGACATAAATGATACAGCGCAAGTTTCACTTTTTGTACGATTTATTTCATCTACAGCTCCTAAAGAAGAACTTTTAGGGTTATTGCCACTCAAAGGTCAAACACGCGGAGAGGATATAGCAAATGCTGTAATTGAGTGCATTGAAAAACATCATATTCCACTCGATGAAATTGTCTCAATTTCAACAGATGGGTCAAAAAGTATGACCTGCATAAGAAACGGGTTTGTTGCTATTTTGAAAGAAAAAATTAATCACAAGATACTTACTTACCACTGCATCATTCATCAAGAAGCGCTTTGTGCACAGACATTTCCAGAAGAAATTTGCCAAGTTATGGAATTGGTGATTAAGATTATCAACTCCATTATAGCTAGAGCTCTTAATCATCGCCAATTTAAAGAATTTTTAGTTGAAATGGAGAGTATGCAGATCTTCTGCTGCATAACAAGGTACGTTGGTTTTCAAGAGGAAACATTTTGAAACATTTCGCTTCCTTATTAACAGAAATTAAAGCATTTCTCCTTGAGAAGGGTGTTCACTATCCAGAACTAACGAATGATCAGTGGATCCAAAAATTTTATTTCATGGTAGACGTTATGTCTCATCTAAATCAGCTTAATTGTAAACTACAGGGGAAAGGAAACACAGCTTTTTTCAATGTTAGAAGAAGTTATTCCATTCGAAAACAAATTATCTCTTTTTGCTCAAAATTTTGAAAGAGAAACTTTGATTCACTTTCCAAACCTGTTGAAACGTCGCCAAGAAAATAATTATGATATTGACATTTGCTATTTCAAAACAACACTTTTAAATATGAGGGAAGCTTTTCTCAACAAGTTTCAGGAATTCAGAAACAGCAAAGCGACATTAGCCTTTGTTCAAAAACCTCTCAATGCTACTGTAACAGAATTAAATTTTTCTCCCTTTAATATTGACATTGGCAACTTTGAAATGCAATTGCTGGATTTAAAAAACAAAGAACTGTGAAGCTCGAAATTTGAACGTCTTTGTGCTGATATAGAAATATTGGAGAAAAACAAATGTGAAATTAGTTCACAGCACAAGTGGTCTACTTTGAAAGACCTGGAGAAGGAAGATATGTTGATTTTTAACACCTGAAATAGTATTCCTGACTCATATAATCAACTGAAAAAACTAGCGTTTGCTGTTCTTTTTTTATTCGGGTCTACATACTTATGCGAACAATCATTTTCAAGCATGAACCTTATCAAGAGTAAATTGAGAAGTTGTCTCATTGATGAGAACCTGGAATCGTGCCTAAAATTAAAAACAACATACAAACCTGACTTACCCAAACTTTCCAAGGAGATGCAAGGCCATTGTTCACATTAGTGTTTGTCAGTCATGGTCATGACTTAATTTTATGGACATTGTAAGGTAAATTGTAAGGAATTTAATTTTATCAATAAATAATATTGTTATTAAGTATGATATCAAGTTTTATTCAACGTACTTATAGTTTAACTAAGACTTAAAACTTTAAGTAAAATTTACTAAGTTAATTTTAGGGAACGTTGTGGAGTGAAAGAAGATGTAGTGTCGAGGATTGAGAAAGGTATGTTGAGATGGTTTGGACAGATAGAGAGGATGAACGAAAGGAGATAGACGAAACAAGTATACAAGACGAGTGTGGATGGGAGAGTTGGAAGGGGTTGACCTCAGCGAACATACCTCAATCAGATTGAGGGCGTTTTTAGCAAAGGCCAGCTTAGCAGTACCCTAATTAAGTTATCAACAATGTACCTGCCTGTATAGTTTAAGTTTAAAAAATTTGGCTCTCAAAAGAAATTTCAATCGTTGTACTGTTGATATTTGGCTCTGTTGACTAATGAGTTTGCCGTCCACTGCCCTATACCCACGGAGGCGCCTGCAGTGCAGCCAGATCGCCACCGGGTGGCAGTGCGTCCCCAACTTTGTCCCGGCTCCGAGGCTGTGGTGGAAGTTAAGGCAGGCCCCTTTCTCTCTGTCCCTGAAGTGACAGCAATGTTGGCTGCATGGAGCGGGCTCTGTGCTTCCCCACCGCTGCCTTCTGGGTGAGGAGGGGTGAGGGTGTGAGGAGGGAGGGGGGCTGCTGAAATGACCGCAGATGCTGGGCTTGGGATGTGATGAGGAACCTCAGAGACCGGAGGTGAATGGCCAGGGTCACCCAACTGACAGTGCGGACCGCCCTTCCCGATTCCTCCCCAGGATGTCCCACCTGCTTCCGCAGGTGGGGCACGAGGGATTAGTGGGGTGGCTGGAAGGTTGGAGTGCAAGAAGAGGAGGGCCCAGAGATGTGAAGTTCACACCCAGCACCGGAGAAGTGGAACCAGAAAGGGGCTCTGTCTCTGTGCTGGGGTAGACCTTGAGACTCAGTGTTTTCATCCGTAAAATGGGAATAAAGGATTGCGTGGTACCTGTGTCTAGAGACCAAGTGTGGGGTGAGATCTTTATTCTGACCCCTCAATACCTATGCTGGGAGAACTTTGGGGAATCAGACACCTGTTATCAGAGCCCACTTCCTAGGTGTCTAATTGAAACTGGACAGCCAATGGGTCCAGGCTGCCTGTCCCTACTTGAGCCAATGAAGCAGAGACAGGGTTGAATCATATATGAGCGTTTATTCCAATCCTGCCGGCAGTGTGGAAGAGTAGCAGCTCATCCACAAACATCTGCTCTGCCCTCCACCATAAGCTGGCTGCTTATGTTGGTAGAAGTACAAAGATATCTGGGGAAGTAGGCAAAAGGAATAAAAATCGGTATGCAAAGTGGGTATAACGGTTACAGTTTACAGGCAATGAAGACGGGTTTGCAAAGGGCTGGCACCTCTGGTTTCCGCAACAAGGTTGTCAGTCTTTCTGTGATCACAGGCAGCTCCCGGATGGGGAGGGTGGGCCGCATTTCCAGGTGAGCTCCCAGGCCTCATGCAACTCCCAGCAGGTTAGCATGTGCTTTCTTTAATCAGAATAAAACCATTGGGATTAACAGGCATGATTATTATTTCTTATCAGTACAGCTGGTCCCCAATATTCTATTTCTGCTTCTAACATAATTTTCACCTCTCTGAGCCCCAGCTCCCTCCTGTGTAAATGGAGCCAATAATATCATGGGTCAAATGAGATGATCCAGGTGGGAGCCCGGCCCCATCCTTAGGGTGTTGTAGTTGCTCAGTACATGTTAAAAACGGGATGCAGCAGGGAGGGGAAGACAGCAAAGGTCAGAATAGAGGTTGGGAGGCTCAGACGTAATCAGGTTAAACGCTGAAGAACACCTTGTCATCTCCTGGGTGAGTGAGGTTAGGGTTAGGGTTAGGGTTAGGGTCCAGGATTGGTCTGGAAGTACTGATAAAATGACCACAGCAGCAATCGTGCTTGACTACCTGTTATTTCATTTGTTTCTCACAGACATCCAGGAGGTGGGCCTTATTGCTAAACCCATTTTACAGCAGTGGAAACTGAGGCTCAGAGAGATTAGTAACGTGCCTGAAGTTATACAGGAGAGCCTGCACTTTGGATGTCAACGCCACTGTGCAGAACTGTCTCCTGGCCCCACTCGTGTTCCCTCACCCTCCCTGTGCCCTCAGGAGGGTGAAATTGATGGGGCTCACTGTGCGGTGCAGGTTCCGACCACCTTCCCTCACAGGTGGTCTCTAATTCTTCCAAAGAAACATAAGAATTGTAACCTGGGTCCTGGAGAAAACTGAACCAACCTTTTTTGTTTTTTTAAACAATGATAACAATTTTAAATTATTTTATTTATTTTACCTTTTTTACTATAATAATTCCCACCATCACAGGCAGTCTGTGTATGTAGTATACCCACAGCCCAGTTTTAACAGGTATCAAAATTTGTCACTTTGTTTCATTTATTTCTCAACAGAGATTTCTCAAATTAAAACAAAAAATCTTGTCAAACCCACCCCAATTCTCCCTCTACACAATTCCCCCTGACTTTATTGAGATATAATCTATCTAATCTAATAGAAGAGAAACATGCAAATTGCTGTACCTTTGCTATGCCCCAAGCCACGCCCACCAGCCAATCAGAGTGGCTATATGCAAATTACCTAACCAAGATGGCCGCCAGCAGCCACCGAGCTGGAGCAAGCAGGAGGTTTGGTTGCCCCGGCGATGGAGGAAACCAAGCTTCCCGCCTGCCCTGGCTGGCTGTGGCCTCCAAAAGGCAACAATGTTTCAATTATAGAAGAAAAATAAATCCCAGATACCTGCTTCCAGCCAGCCTCCACTGGGAGCTTGGGTGGTGGGGGCCATGGCCAGCCTGCAAACAGCCACCAGCCCCTCATCCAGGCTGGCCAGGCACCCCAGGGGAACCCCACCCTGAAAGGGCTGTGGCCAGACTGCAAACAGTCATCAGCCCCTCACCTAAGCTGGGCAGGCACCCCAGCGGGGACCCCCACCCTGAAGAGGCTGTGGCCAGCCTGCAAGCAGCCATCAGCCCCTCACCCAGGCTGGCCACACCCTCATGGGGTGAGGGTCTCCAATGGGGCCTTGACCAGCCTGCAAACAGCCATCAGCCCCTCACCCAGGCTGTCCAGGCACTCCAGCAGGGACCCCCACCCTGAAGGGTGTGTGGCCAGTCTGAAAATAGCCCTCAGCCCCTAACCCAGGCTGGCCAGGCACCCCAGCAGGACCCCCACCCTGATCCAGGACACCTTTCAGGGCAAACCAGCCAGTCCCCACCCATGCACCAGGCATATAATAAAAGGGTAATATGCAATTTGACCCTAACAGCAGAACGACTGGGAATGACCGGTCACTATGACACACACTGACGACCAGGGGGCAGATGCTCAATGCAGGAGCTTCCCCCTGATGGTCAGTGAGCTCCCACAGGGGGAGCTCTGCTCAGCCACAAGCCAGGCTGACAGCTGTCAGCACAGCAGTGATGGCGGGATCCTCTACCACCTCCTCAGCAGCGCTAAGGATGTCTGACTGCAGCTTAGGCCTGGTCCCCTCTGGCAAGTGGACATCCCCTGAGGGCTCCTGGGCTTCCAGTGGGATGTCTGACTGCCAGCCTAGGCCCAATCCCCCGGTGAGCAGGCCTAAGCCAGCAGGTGGACATCCCCTGAGGGGTCCTAGACTGCGAGAGGGCACAGGCCGGACTGAGGGACCCCCCCGAGTGCACAAATTTTTGTACACCAGGCCTCTAGTACATATATAAAAGCCTAAGTGACCATTACGACCAGTCAACTGGTTGCTATGATGTGCATTGACCACCAGGGGGCAGATGTTCAACTCAGGAGCTGCCCCCTGGTGGTCAGTGCGCTCCCACAGCCAACCTCCCACAGTCCCTCACCCAGGCTGGCTAGCCCCGATTGGCTCCAATTAGCCCCAATCGGCTCCAACTGGGACTCGGCGAGATGGCCCCGATTGGCCCCAATCTTCGGCCAGGCCGAAGAACCCCACCCATGCACAAATTCATGCACTGGGCCTCTAGTTGACATATAACAATGTGTTTAGTGTAATGATTTAATATGTGTGTATATATTGCAAGATGGTTACAATAAGATTAGTTGACACATCCATCAGCTCACATAGTTGTGAGTGTGTGTGTGTGTGTGCACGGTGTTTGGTGAGAAATTCAAAAGTCTCTCTGAGAGCTTTCACAAGTGCAGCACAGCATTGTCCGCTAGAGCTGAGGAAGGCTGCATTTTGTTTTGTTGAGAAAATTAGCAAGAGTCCCTCCCTCTCTTTGTAGAAACTCATCACTGGTGGCAGCCTGCTGGGCGGCACTTAGAGACAAGCAGGTAGTCAGTGCTTGTGGCTGTTGCTTCCATGGTGCTTTGAAGTCTGGCTAAGCATCTGCTGTGTCCTCCTGACATCTGCTGGGGGTTGTGCCTGGACACTTATGTGTTTTTATTATTGCTGCCCCTCTACTGGCTTAACAAAAACTATGTGTGTAGCATCCTTGATTCCCCTTCAGGGGAGTAATGGGGGATGACAGACATTTTATTAAGAAAAAGGTGTTCTTCAGTCTGAATGGAGCTGGGCCACTTCCCTGGGTGCTTGATTGAGAATATTCTCCAGCTGCATGGTTGCTACACCCCCCACACTTCAGTGGCGGGGAAAATGGAGAAGTGATCCAGCTCACCAAATGATATAATATCATAATACTATGGTCCCTAGGCCTGGCCTGCGATCAGGGCCATCTTCCCTGGCTGCCCGCAGCTGGCCCCAACCCCTGCCACCACCCACCCCGGTTCCCTGTTTGTCATCAGGTGAATGGAGCCTGCCAGCTGGGGAAGGGACTGAGAGGTGGTCAGTGCACCTCATAGTGACTGGTCGAGCAGTTGTTCTGGTTGTTCCACTGTTAGGGTCAATTTGCATATTACCCTTTTATTATATAGGATAGAGGCCTGGTGCACAGGTGGGGGCTGGCTGGCCTGCCCTGATGGGGGCTCTGGATTGGGGTGCAGGCCCCCCTGGGGAGCAGGGTCAGCTGGGGCAAGGGGCTGCGGGCAGTTTGCCACCAGCTACACCCCTGATCTGGGTGCGCATCATAGTGACCGGTCATTCTGCCTATTAGCCTTTTATTACATAGGATAAGGAACGAGGGAGCACAGGCTCGCTTCACTGGGGTTTACAGTTTCACCCCCCAGATGCTTTCTGCCCCTGCGACCCTATCCCCAGAGGAGGGCACATGGGGGAGGAACACAAACAGGAGCAAGTCCCCTGTGCGCATGCACGTGTGAGTGGAGGCCAGAGGGGACCCTGAGGGGCGGGGCCCTGTGGGAGATGGATGGGGGGTAAGGGACACAGAACCCAGATCTAGGAAACAGATTGGTGAGGGGGAGGATCCAGCACCAGCCAGGAAGCTTTGGAAGTTCATTGGTTAGCTTGGAGGGTGCCTGGTCCTTCCCAAGCCCAAGATTTAGAATCCCAGCTGAACAAAGAGCGCTCTTCTCCATGACACCATGCGTTTTTTCTCTCCCCACGCAGGCGTGTGTGAGTGTGTGTGTATGCATGTGCACATGTGTGCGCATGTGTGTATGCCTGCACATGTACATGTGTGTATGTGTGTGGGTGCACAGCTGCGTGGACTCCTGGTGCCACCCAGGCCCACGGCACAGGCAAGGTGTGAGGGAAGAGACAGACTGAGCCAATGGCCACAGTGTCTGGCCTGAGGAGCACAAGGCTGGGCCAATGGCGATGAGACATTGGGAGCCCAGGGCGCTCCTTTGATTTTCCATCTGGTGCCACCCCACATGCCCCATTCAAGGGCCCCAGAATGCCTTCCTAAGACTCCATGAAGGACCCCGGTCAAGAGCAGGAGCTTGCCTCTCTTTGTGGGAAGCACCACATTCATGTGTTGATGGTCCTTCGTCCCCACTTTCTGACTGTTGCAACTAGCACTGCTGTGAACACTGGTGTCCATGTTTCTGTGTAAAAATAACTCTCCGTGTCTGCTGGGCTTACTCCCAGGAGGGGAGTGGCTGTGTTTAACTTTCTAAGGAGCTATCAGACTTGGTCATAGCATCTGCTCTGCCCCTGGTTGGGGACGCGACCTCACTCTCTGAGCCTCGGTCTCCTCCTCTGTCGAATGGGAAGCTCCTTGGTTGTGGTGCTTGTGGAATAAAATAAAGGAGGAGAAGTCCTTCAGTAACGTCCCTGCCAAGGCCAAGCACCAATAAATGCCAGCTCTTCTTATTATTTACCTACATGCTTACTTATTTATGAAAGGAACGCAGTCCCAAATGTCCACAACCTTCACCCGGAAGAGGAACGATAAAAATAGGCTTAGAAAATCAATGGGGACATAAATAGGGGTGGTTCCTGGAGTTAAGTGGGGGTGGATTCAAGTTCAAGGCTGTGAGCATGTCTGCACTCCGCACTCCTGCCCCAGGTGCCCTCCTCCCCGACCACAGTCTCTGAGCCAGACAGGCTGTTTGGGGCTCTCTCTCCCTGCAAGGCTCTTCCCACTTGGGCCCTCCCTTCTAGTTTTCCCTTGAGGCAGGCAGTCAAAGACTGGGTGGGCTTCCCTCCAAGGTTGGCGGCACAGGGAGGAAGAGTCAAGGAAGAAGCTGTGGGAAATGCTGGCTACTGTCTGCTGCCCTCGCAATGGTCACAGTAGGCCCTGCTACAGGTTGTAAGCCCTACTGTGTACCAGGTGATTGTCCAATGCTGGCTGTTGACTATGTCACAACTGTGTGTCATTTGGTCAGGGATGTAATCCTATATAATAAAAGGCTAATATGCAAATTAACCAAATGGAACGACTGGTTGCTATGATGCACACTGACCACCAGTGGGCAGATGCTTAATGCAGGAGCTGCTCCCTGGTGGTCAGTGGGCTCCCACAGAGGGAGCGCCATTCAGCCAGATGCCAGTGGTTGAACTCCCCATTGAACAACTGCCCGAGGGGGCAATTTGCATATTATGCTTTTATTATATAGGGTTTTGCAGACAAGGACATGGAGGCTCAGAGAATTAAAAAGACTTTCCCAAGGGCTGTCAGTAAGAAGTGAGTTGGAATCTGAGCATGGGTCAGCTTGGCTGCAAGGATTCGACCAGAATGGAAGGTGGAAACGGGGATTCGTGGGGGGTATGTGGGGAGGGTCCTCCTCTGCCTTCTCCTGGGTCCATGCCTTCTCCTGCTCCCTGTGCTCCTGCCCCCCTGGCCGCCTCTGAGTTCTGAGAACTCATCAATCCCTCCTCTCCTCAGAGCCTCTGGACTTGCTGATACCTGAGGTGGGCCTGGTCCCCACCATGCTCATGCCACTCCGGGCCTCCCAGCCCATTGCAGAGGCTGCTCTTTCCTCTCAATAAGTGTCCCTGCTCTGGTAACAACTCCGGTGACACGTAGACACCACATCTCCCAGCCTCTCTTGCAGCATGGCTTCTTCATTTGACCAATTTCTGGCCCATGAGATGGAAGTAGAAACTCCTGTAAGACACAGCCAGCTCCTTAAATGGGTGAGGGAGTGTGCCCTTTGTTCTGTCCTTGCCTGTCCTGTTGTTTACGGTGCAGTCGTGGTGGCTGCAGTTCCAACAATCACTGTGGTCTGACCTTGAAAACAGAAGTCACGTGCAAAGGAATATGGAGTAGAATGATAGGACCGGCAGGGCTCCTGAGGGACGGGCCTGCCCCTCGGTCCTGGCTGCCTGCCTGACTGTGAGATGAAAGAGAAAGAAACTGCCCACTAAAGCTGCCATGTTGGCTCTGTTACTCGCAACAAAATAAAATTATTAACTAACATCATTTCTTAACTTAAAAGTCACTTTCTCAGGATGACTTGTGTGAAGCTCAAACCAGGCCCTGCCTTTCTTTTCTCTCATAATACCTGGCTCTTCCTTCTTGTCATGACTCAGTGATGAGAAATAGATGCTGCTCCATCCATGTGCCTTCTTCACGGCACTCCTGGACATACGACAGGGCCACTGGGTATGGTTGGGTGTGCTGTGCCCTGCACAGATCCAGGGCGTCCACAGGATATGTGAACGGCAATTTCTGGAATTGTGTCATGCACAACCAGCGTGTACATGGTGGCCTGGTTACAAGGCCAGGTGGGACCTTGACCTGGAGGTTCATCAGTGTACCCAGCACTTAGCATAATGCGGGACCATCGTCAGTCCTCACAAACATTGGTCGCAGGATGAATGGATGAACAAAAATAACGGATGCCCTGAGCTGGGTACTGCGGGCATGACGAGGCCTGCTCCCCTTTAACCCAGGGAGAACACAGAATCCTGTGGCTTGGAGGAGGTGGTCTCATTGCCTGGGAGCTGGAGGCTTTGTTGACAGAGGAAGCCCTTCTTTTATTTGGCCTCAGTTTTCCATCTGTAAAGTGGGGACACTGTTGCAGAAATTGGTTTTGTTTAACCTTTACTCTCAAGTTTATTTTATTTTACATATTTGTTTTGAGGAAGCAATGCTTGCATGATAGAAGATTCAAATAATACAAAAGGCATAGGGAGAAAAGCAAATTATGTTTTGCACCTACCACCCTCTACACAGCCACTACCCACCTTCCCCCAACAACAATTTTATATTAAAAACTAGTAGCCCTGTGCACGAATCCATGCACCAGTAGCTCTCTGTGGGGCCTGGCTGCTCTGTGCCTGCTGCCCACAGGCTCTCAGGGGCCCAGAGGCCTATCCCGTCCCCCCACCCCCGCCTGCTCCGTGCCTGCTCTCAACAGCTGCCCCTCCCCCCCGGGACTGGGGGACTCTGGTGGGGCTGAGAGGACTGGGCGCCGCCATCTTGTGGCTATGGGCACTGCCATCTTTGTGACAGAGTGATGATTAATTTGCATATTACCCTTTTATTAGATAGGATGGCTGCCATTTAACCAGTTTTTTTTAAGGGAATAAATTTCTCTTTTATTTCATGAAGGCAGTTTAGAAACTAGCATTATAAAGTGGGGTGCAGTTCATGGCAGAGCCCAGGCGTGGGCTGTGTGCAGTGGGCTGTGTGCCTCAGCGTCTCCGGGGCATTGTGGGAGGCATGCTTTTGCATGTGGTGGCCACACCCATCCCGCACAGTCTGAAAAGTGACCCTCTTGCTCCCAACACTTACATGTTGTTCCAGTTCTGCTTATAAGCCTCCATTTTGTTGTTATTGATGTGTGACACTCTGTTAGTTTCAGTGTACAACTTAATGATTTGATACATGTATGTCTGGCAAGGTAATCACCGCAATAAGTCTAGTTCACATTGGTCACCATGCAGCTATACCTTCTTCCTGTGATGGGAACTTTTAGGAGCTGTTCTCTTAGCAACATCCAAGTGCACAGTAGAGCATTACTAACCACAGTCACCGTCTGGCACCTCACATCACGTCCCCTAACTTGTTTTGCACCTACTTCTCCCACCCCCACCCCTGCCTTTGCAACCACCAATATGATCTCTGAGCTCATTTTCTAAATCTCACATGTAAGTGAGGTCACAGGGTACCTGTCTTCTGTGTCTGGCTTATTTCACTTCGCATAATGTCTTCAAGTTCCATCCATGTTGTAGCAGGTGCCAAGATTCCTTCTTCTTCCGGACCGAGTACTATGTCACTGTCTAGATGCACCACATCGCCTTACCCATTCACCCTTGTGGGCTCCCGGGCTGCTTCCATATCTTGGTTGTGGTAAATAGCGCTGCAGTGAACACAGAGGTACGGACATCTTCTTTAGTTAGTGTCAATAGTGGAATTGCTGGATCACATGGTAGTTCTATTCTTATTTTTTGAAGAACCGCATACTATTTCCATTGTGGTTGCACCAATTTACAACCCTCTCAGCAGTGCCCCAGGGCCCTTTCCTCACTACCAGCACTTGTGATCTCGTGTATGTTTTGTAACAGCCATCCTGTGGGGGGCGGGGTGTCTCACTTGGTTTGGATTTGCATCTCCCCAGTGGTGAGGGATGGTGAGGCCTCTGCATGCACCTGTCGACCATTAGAGCATCCTCTTCGGAAAAGCGTCTGCTCAGATCTTCTGCCTTGCAACTGTGTTTATTTTTTTGGTGTACGTATCTTTCCAGTGTTATCTTAATAATACAAGTATACACATGTTATCTATGTATCCACTTAAATATTTTTAAAATAGAAATTTATTCTTTTAAAATAGTTAATTATTTAAGTCCAAAGTGTAAGTTAAGAAAACAATGATTATTGGTGATAATTAAGTGATCATTACTGAAAATAATTTTGTCAATAACACACTGTTTTACACATTGTAATTTTTTTCATTTAACAAAATCTCTTGGGATTGTTACCTTGACCTGACCCCTTATTCCATGTAAATGGTGGTCTAGTAGGGCATTTCACTGTGTGGCTGTGCTGTGAGTGGTTTAAGCAGTCTCCTGGGACATGGGCAATTTTAGGTCTTTTGCTGCCACAGACAATGCTGTAAGTGGATATCCCTGTGCTTAAGTATTCTCACACGTGTGCAGTTATATCAGTTGGTTAGATTTCCAGCCGTGGAATTGATGGCTCAGAGATGAAAACTGCATGTAATTTTCACTGATGCTGCCTTCCTGAGGTGGCACCAAATTGCCTTCTCAGCAGCCTGCTCACTCGTGACCTTGTTGGTGTAGGACCACACTTTTGAAAGCAGGACTTTATCAGGTTTTATTGTTATGAGTGAAGTGATCATATTTTCAGGTGTTCAAGAACCATCTGTATTTTCTTTGTTGTCAACTGCCTACCATCTTCTCTGCCCTTTTTCTACAGGATTAGATTATTGGTCTGTTTCATTATGCATTTGCAGACACTTTATAAACAGGGGATTAACTGTCTACAGTCATCAGATATCTTTACCTTTGCCGATCTGACAGGTGGGAGTATGATTGTGGCAGTCCCTGTCTTTGGATGAGGATAGCACATTGTGTCTGAAA
Organism: Myotis yumanensis; assembly: GCF_028538775.1. Lineage (NCBI taxonomy): Eukaryota > Metazoa > Chordata > Mammalia > Chiroptera > Vespertilionidae > Myotis > Myotis yumanensis. Next base: position 113,211,988 of record NW_027223755.1, on the reverse strand, counting down.
CCCATGTGTATTTCCTCTGTAAACTCTGCTCATGCTCCATCCAGCAGGGGTTCTTCACTGGCTGTGTGAAGGTCACCTGGACGTGTTTGAGTACGTGAGTGCAGCCCTCACTCGGCCTCTAGTGCGGGGGTCAGGGCACTTCGAAGGAGATTTGGCTGATGCTGATGTGCTCCCGCCATTGTGAGCCAGGGGCCCTTCTGCCGGGGTGGCTGTGGAGTCGCTAAGCAGCAGCAGCAAGGAGGAGGGCTTGCAGGCAATCGATACCCTCCTCCGTGGGGCCCCCGGGGCTTGCAGGCGCAGCAGCTCAGCCTAACGGGGCTTAGCTCTTGTTGCCATGGAATCCGGTCAATACATACGCACTGGGTTTGGGAATCAATTCCCCTGTGCCCTGCTCTGGGGATCATGGCTTCACAGGACAAGGGGGAGGCAGGCACTGGGTCTCCAGAGAAGCACAAAGATCTTTTTAAAAAAAATATTTTCATTGATTTCAGAGAGGGAGGGAGAGGGAGAGAGAGATAGAAATATCAATGATGAGAGAGAATCATTGATCAGCTAATATTAGGGATCGAGCCTGCAACCTGGGCATGTGCCCTCACCAGGACTCGAACTGTGACCTCCTGGTTCATAGGTCAACGCTCAGCCACTGAGCCACGCGAGCCGGGTGAGGCACGAAGATCTTGGAGGATGGGCCTGGGAGAGGCAAGCCCACAGGTCAAAGGGACCGTGGCAGAAACCGCAGGAAGGAAAGGTCCCTCTATTTCCCCTTTCTCTTTCTCCTGGGGCAATTCAGTGCATCCATACTTTTATTTTAGAAGAAGCAGCCAAGAAGAGGAAATTTTAGGAAACCTAAAATTCCAGTATTGCTGTCTTGTCTTAACAGCAAAGCTTGAAACAAAGTGTCTGTAGAGAAAGGTGGGAGAAAATCAAGTCAGGGAGGATAAGATTAGAAAAAGAAATCTAGAAGGCAGGATTTGACCTATTCTGTATTTCTTTGTGCTATTTGATTTAAAATTGCTTTATTTTTATTTTTAAAATAATTTTTAATTTTTCAATTAAAGTTGAGGTACAATATTATATTAGTTTCAGGTGTACAACCCAGTGATTACACACTTATATAACTTACGATGTGATCCCCGACGAGTCTAGTACCACCTGGCACTATACACAGTTATAACAATACTAGTAACCCTGCCCACAAATCTGTGAGCGAGTAGCTTGCCAGTAGCTCGCTACTGCCCTTCCAACTCTCTGCCCACTGCCCGCCCTCCTGTAGCTCTACCTGCCCCCTCTCCCTTCCCCCCCCCCATAGCTTGCTGCCCTGCCCCCTCCTGTAGCTCTCTGCCACCCGCTTGTAGCTCGCTGCCCCACCCTCCTGCTGATCCGTGATCTAGTCGTTATGCGGCGTAACGGCCATTTGCATATTACATCTTAATTATATAGGATTATAGACTATACTAGAGGCCCATGCCATGCACCGGTGGGGTCCCTCAGCCTGGCCTGCACCCTCTTACAATCCGGGTCCCCTTGGAGGATGTTGGACTGCTGGTTTCAGCTGATCCCCACAGGCCAGGCGCCGTGCCACTCCAGCTCATCCTGGCCCACTGTGCCTGCCACTACTGCTCGGTAGCGCTACTGCAAAGGCAGGAAAGGCTCGCGGCTGCAGCCGCACTCACCAGCCGTGAGCCTGGCATCTGGCACCCGTCAGCTGAGTTGCACTCCCACTGTGGGAGCTCACTGACCACCAGGGGGCAGCTCCTACATTGAGCATCTGCCCCCCGATGGTCAGTGGGCATCATAGCGACCAGTCAAACAGTCAACTGGTCGAATGGTGGAGCGGTCCCTTAGGGTTTTATTATAGACTAGAGGCCCGGTGCACAAAATTTGTGCCCTGGGGGGGTGGGGTTCCCTCAGCCCAGCCTGCCCCTCTCACAGTCCCGGAGCCCTCAGTGGATGTCCTACTCCCCAAGAGGCTCGGAGCAGGCGTCCCGTGTGTGTGTGTGTGTGTGTGTGTGTGTGTCCTCGCTGGGGGCCTACCCCCAGCCACATTGGAGGCTCAGAGCAGGCGCTGTGTTTGTGTGTGTGTGTGTGTGTGAGTGTGTGTGTCTGCTGGGAGCCTGCCCCCAGCTACACCATGGAGGCTTGGAGCAGGCGCCCCTCTGTGTTGATCTCTCAGGCTCCTGGCCTCCACTGCATGTTTTCTCCCTTGAGCTGTGTCCAGGGTGGGGTGCTGCCTGCAGGCCACGCTTTCCTGCTCATGGATCCCCGGATTGCCGCGGAGACCCGGGGGCAGTCACTGCTGGGTGCTGCCTGCACAGAACTTTCCTGCTCTGGGATTGCCACAGCGACCCAGGAGCAGGCCTTGCTGGGTGCTACCTGCGGGCTGCACTTTCCTGCTTACGGATCGCCACAGGGTCCCAGCTGGCTGTGGGGCTTAGGCGGCACATGGGGGTCCCGGCTGTGGGCGGGGCTTAGGTGGCGTGGGGCTTAGGAGTCACACAGGGGTCCCCGCTGCCCAGGGCCGCACACAGGGCCCCAGATGGCGGCTCGTGCTGCTGGCCAGCCCTGCCTGTAGTATGAAATTAGCCACCATCTTTGTTGGTGGTTAATTTGCATATCACTCTGATTGGCTGATGGGCATAGCAAAGGTACAGTCAATTAGCATCTTAGTCTTTTATTAGATGGGACTGGAAGCCCATTGCACAAAGATTCGCACAATAGGCCTTCCTTCCTCTGGCTGCTGGCACTGGTTTTCCTCTGGCACCCAGGACCCAGGCCTTTGGTCCGGCTGCAGCAGAGAAGCCAAGCCTCTTCAGTCTTCAGTCTTCAGTCTTCACTCCAGCCAAAGCCTTCAGTCTTTGCTCCATGCCTTTGTATGCAAATTAACCACCATCTTTGTTGGGTTAATTTGCATAGTTTCTCTGATTGGCTGGTGGATGTAGTGTAGTGACACCAATTTGCATGTTTCTCTTTTATTAGTGTAGACTAGTGGCCCAGTGCACAAAATTTGTGCACGGGGGGAGGTTCCCTCAGCCCAACCTGCACCCTTTCCAATCTGGGACCCCTTGGGGGATGTATGACTGCCAGTTTAGGCCTGATCCCTTGAATCGGGCCTTAACTGGCAGTCAGACATCCCTCTCGAAATCTGGGACTGCTGGCTCCTAACCACTCACCTATATGCCTGCCTGATCACCCCTAACTGCCTCTGCCTGCCTGCCTGATCGCCCCTAACTGCCTCTGCCTGCCTTCCTGATCACCCCTAACTGCCCTCCCCTGTGGACCTGATCTCATTCCTAACTGCACTCCCTTGCCAGCCTGATCTTGCCCCCAACTGCCCTCCCCTGTAGGCCTGATCTCTCTTACAACTGCCCTCCCCAATGGCCTGATCTCACCCTCAACCTCCCTCCCCTGATGGCCTGATCTCATCCCCAACTGCCCTCCCCTGCTGGCCTGATCTTGCCCCTAACTGCTCTCACCTGCTGGCTTGATTGCCCCTAACTGCTCTCCCCTGATGGCCAGATTGCCCCTAACTGCCTCTGCCTGCCTGATCTCGCCCCCAACTGCCCTCCTCTGACAGCCTGATCTTGCCCCAACTGCCCTCCCCTGCCGGCCTGATCTTGTCCTCAACTCCTCTCCCCTGCCGGCCTGATCTCACCCCTAACTTCTCTCCCCAGCCAGCCTGATTGCTCCTAACTGCCTCTGCCTGCCTGATCGCCCCTAACTGCCCTCCCCTGCCAGCCTGATCTCTCCCCCATTGGCCCTCCTCTGCCAGCCTGATCTTGCCCCCAACTGCCCTCCCCTGCAGGCCTGATCTCACCCCCAACTGCCCTCCCGTGCTGGCTTGATCTCGCCCGCAACAGTCCTCCCCTGCCGGCCTGATCTCACCTCAATGGCCCTCCCCTGCTGGCTTGATTGCCCCTAATGCTCTCCCCTGCCAGGCTGATTGCCACCAATTGCCTCTGCCTGCCTGATTGCCACCAACTGCCCTCCCCTGCCGGTTTGATCTCGCCCCCAGTGACCCTCCCCTGCCAGCCTGATCTCACCCTCAACTGCCCTCCCCTGCTGACCTGATCTTGCTCCCAACTGCCGTCCCTTGCTGGCCTGATCTTGCCCCAATGGCCCTCCCCTGCAGGCCTGATGTCGCTCCCAGCAGCCCTCCCCTGCTGTCTTGATTGCACCTAACTACCTCTGCCTGCTTGATCACCCCTAACTGCCCTCCCCTGCTGGCCTGATCTCACCCCCAACTGCCCTCACCTGCAGGCCTGCAATCACCCCCAACTGCTCTCCCCTGCCTTCCTGATCTTGCCCCCAATTGCCCTCCCCTGCTGGCCTGATTGCCCCTCATCCCCTGACAACTTGATCTCGCCCCCTACTGCCCGCCCCTGCCAGCCTGAATGCCCTCAACTGCCTCTGCCTCAGCCCCAAACACCATGGCTTTGTTCCGAAGGAAGTCGGACATCTGGAAGATGGCCGGTCGACCCAGTCTAATTAGCATCTTACCCTTTTGTTAGTATAGGTAGCTTATATAGAATAGGATTGCTTAAATGGGTGACGGGGAAAGCCTTCTTCAGCAGCAGGAGATGCTCTTGGCAGACAAAAATACATAATCCCTATATCTGGACTGATAGCCAGCCATATGTACTATACTGCCAAAGTGGTTATTAAAAAATCAAACTACTTTCCTACACCTTACACCAAACAGTTGTTGCCCTTAAAACCCCTCCTCAACCCCCACCTTAGGTTCTGCCTTCTCAGTTCACACAGATTTGGTTCTGATTGGTCGGTTTCTGTGCTAGTCAGTGTCAAAAGCTCTGCCTCCTAAGCAGCCATTGGCTCCTTGCAGTTCACCAGATTTTATCCTGATTGGTTGGTTTCTGTGACAGTAAATGTCAAAAGCTCCACCTCCTAGGCAGCCATTGGCTCCTTGCTGTTCACCCAGATTTTGTTCTGATTGGTTGGTTTCTATGCCAGTCAGTGTCTCTGGACCTATCTCCAGGCCTGATCAGAAAGGCGATGCGGATCAGAGCCACCCCAGGCTGCTGGAGAGTGGGCTGAACTGCTAACCTCTCAGAGGGAGAGAGGCACAGCTGCTGGCAAGGCCTGGAGAGAGAGATAGGCAAGGGCTGATCAGCAGCTGCCATGGAGGCTGCGGATCAGACCCTGTTTCTCTCTCCAGGCATTGCCAGCAGCTGAGGCAACTGCTGATCAGCCCTGCCTCTCTCGCTCTCTGAGAGGTCAGCAGTTCAGCCCGCTCTCCAGTCCCCGCCCAACTAAAGCTGCTGTGCACACAGCCTGGCATTCGGTTGTCCCTTCTGTCATTTTAGACCTTATGGACCCTGGCTCATTCTATATATACACACTAGTAGACTAGAGGGGTGATTCACGAAATTCATGCAAGAGTAGGCCTTCCTTCTCTTGGCTGCTGGCACTGGCTTCCCTCTAGCACCCAGGATCCAGGCTTCCCTCACAGCCCTGACTTCGTCCAGAAGGTCATCTGGAAGGACGTCTAGAAGGATGTCTGGTCTAATTAGCATATTACGCTTTTATTATTATAGAATAGAGGCCCAATGCACAAAAATTTGTGCACTCTGGGGGGTCCCTCAGCCCAGCCTGTGCCCTCTCACAGTCTTGGACCCCTTGGGGGATGACCATCTGCTGGCTTAGGCCCGTTCCCCCAGGCTGATCAACGGGCCTAAGCTGGCAGTCAGACATCCCTCTGGCAGCCAGGGAGCCCTCAGGGGATGCCCACTTACCAGCAGGAAGCAGGCCTAAGCTGCAGTTGGACATCCTTAGCGCTGCTGAGGAAGTGGGAGAGGCTCCCACCACCACTGCTGCACTGGCTCCCCCCTGTGGTAGCGCAATGATCACCAGTGGGCAGCTCCAGCATTGTGTGTCTGCCCCCGGTGGTCAGTGTGTGTCATAGTGACCAATCATTCCCAGTTGTTCTGCTGTTAGGGTCAATTTTCATATTACCCTTTTATTATATAAGACAGAGGCCTGGTGCATGGGTGGGGGCTGGCCAGCCTGGGTGAGGGGCTGAGGGCCATTTTCAGACTGGCCACACACCCTTCAGGGTGGGGGGTCCTGCTGGGGTGCCTGGCCAGTCTGGGTGAGGGGCTGATGGCTGTTTTCAGGCTGGCCAAGTCTCCCAGCGGGGACCCTAACCCCATGAAGGTGTGGCCATCATGGGTGAGGGGCTGATGGTTGTTTACAGGCTGTCCACAGCCCCCAGCCACCCAAGCTCCCAGTGGAGGCTAGCTGGAAGCAGGTATCTGGGATTTATTTTTCTTCTATAATTGAAACTTTGTTTCCTTGAGCGGAGGCTACAGCCAGCCAGGGCAGGTGGGAAGCTTGGCTTCCTCCATCGCAGGGGCAACCAAGCCTCCTGCTAGCTCAAGCTCCGTGGCTGTCAGCCGCAATCCTGGTTGGGTTAATTTGCATATAATCGCTCTAATTGGCTGGTGGGCATGGCTTGGGACGTAGCGAAGGTGTGGTCAATTTGCAAGTTTCTTTTTTATTAGATTAGATAGAGGCCTGGTGCATGGATGGGGGCTGGCTGGTTTGCCCTGAAGGGTGTCCCAGATCAGGGTGGGTGTCCCCACTGGGGTGCCTGGCTGCCTGGGTGAGGGGCTGATGGCTGTTTGCAGGCTGGCCACAGCCCCCCAGCGGGGACCCTCACCCCATGAGGGTGTGGCCAGCCTGGGTGAAGGGCTGAGGGCTGTTTTCAGGCTGGCCACAGCCCCTTCAAGGTGGGGGGTCCAGCTGGGGTGCCTGGCCAGTCTGGGTGAATGGCTTATGGCTGTTTGCAGGCTGGCCAAGCCCCGCAGTGGGGACCCTCACCCCATTAGGGTGTGGCCATCATAGGTAAGGGGCTGATGGCTGTTTGCAGGCTGGCCACAGCCCCCAGCCACCCAAGCTCCCAGTGGAGGCTGGCTGGAAGCAGGTATCTGGGATTTATTTATCTTCTATAATTGAAACTTTGTTTCCTTGAGTGGAGGCTACAGCTGGCCAGGGCAGGTGGGAAGCTTGGCTTCCTCCATTGCAGGGGCAACCAAGCCTCCTGCTTGCTCCAGCTCTGTGGCTGCCGGCGGCCATTTTGGTTGGGTTAATTTGCATATAGTTGCTCTGATTGGCTGGTGGGCGTTCTTGGACATAGCAAAGTTACAGTCAATTAGCATCTTTGTCTTTTATTAGTGTAGACTAGAGGCCCGGTGCATAAAAATTTGTGCACTCGGGGGTGGGGGGGTCCCTCAGCCCAGCCTGTGCCCTCTCACAGTCTGGGACCCCTCGGGGTATGACATCCTGCTGGCTTAGGCCCACTCCTGGGGGGAATGGGCCTAAGCTGGCAATCAGACATCCCTCTGGCAGCCCGGGAGCCCTGTGGTGATTTCCACTTGCCAGCGGGGAGCAGGCCTAAGCTGTAGTCGGACATCCTTAGCGCTGCTGAGGAGGTGGTAGAGGATCCCACCACCACTGCTGTACTGGCAGCCATCAGCTTGGCTTGTGGCTGAGCAGAGCTCCCCCTGTGGGAGCTCACTGACCACCAGGGGGCAGGTCCTGCATTGAGAGTCTGCCCCCTGGTAGTCAGTGTGTGTCATAGTGACCAGTCATTCTCAGTCGTTCTGCTGTTATGTTCAGTTTGCATATTACCCTTTTATTATATAGGATTGAGGCCTGGTGCATGGGTGGGGGCTGGCTGATTTGCCCTGAAGGGTGTCCTGGATCAGGGTGGGGGTCCCGCTGGGGTGCCTGGCCAGCCTGGTTGAGGGGCTGATGGCTGTTTGCAGCTGGTCACACCCCCTTCAGGTTCGGGGTCCCCACTGGGGTGCCTGGCCAGTCTGGGTGAGGGGCTGATGGCTGTTTGCAGCTGGTTACACCCCCTTCAGGTTCAGGGTCCCCACTGGGGTGCCTGGTCAGCCTGGGTGAGGGGCTGATGGCTGTTTTCAGGCTTGCCACACCCCCTTTAGGGTGGGGGGTCCCCACTGGGGTGCCTGGCCAGTCTGGGTGAGGGGCTAAGGGCTGTTTTCAGGCTGGCCAAGCCACCCCCCCCCCCCCCCATGGAAGCTCCCAGCCTCTCCTTTTTTTATTTTATTCTGGGATTTATTTACCTTCTATAATTGATTTTTTGTAGCCTTGAGAGGAGCTCAGAGCCGGCCAGGGTGGGCGGGAGGGAAGCTTGGCTTCCTTCATCACCAGGGGCAACCCAAGCCTCCAGCTCCGTGGCCATGGCCTGATGAAAGCAGGTATCTGGGGTTTATCTTCTATAATTGAAACTTTATTGCCTTCAGTGGAGCTCAGAGCCGGCCACAGCAGGCGGAAAGCTTGGCTTCCTCCATCATTGGGGCAACCAAGCCTCTTGCTCGCTCCAGCTCCAGCATATAGTCGCTCTGATTGGCTGGGGTGTGGCTTAAGGCATAGCAGAGTTACAGTCAATTTGCATATTTGTCTTTTATTAGTGTAGATTCCCTGTGCTCTACCTTACATCCCTGTGACTCTGTAACTATCATTTTGTACTTCTTAATCCCTTCATCTTTTTTACTCACCTCCTAACCACCCTCCCATCTGACAACTGTCAAAATGTTCTCTGTGTCTATGAGTCTGTTTCTATTATGCTTGTTCATAGATTTTGGTTTTTAGATTCCACATAGAAGTGAAGTCATGTGACATTTGTTATTCTCTGTGTGACTTACTTCACTCAGCACAATACAATCTAGGTCCATCCATGAGGTTGCAGGTGGCAAGATTTCATTCCCTTTTATAGCTGAGCCATATTCCATTGTATAAATGCATCACTTCTTTACCCATTCATCTATTTTTTAAAAAATATATTTTTTGTTGATTTCAGAGAGGAAAGGAGAAGGAGAGAGAGATAGAAACATCAATGATGAGAATCATTGATCAGCTGCCTCCTGCACATCCCCTACTGGGGATCGAGCCTGCAACCAGGCATGTGCCCTGACCGGGAATCAAGATCATGACCTCCTGGTTCATAGGTCTATGCTCAACCACTGAGCCACACCAGCTGGGCCCCTTCATCTGTTGAGGAACCCTTAGGTTGCCTCTATATATTGGCTATTATAAGTAATGTTGCAATGAACATATGGCTGTATTATTTCTTTTCACTTTAGAGTTTTGTTTTTCCCAGAAAAATACACAGAAGTGGAATTGCTTTGTTTCTTGGTATAGCCCTGTGATGGCGAACCTATGACAAGTGAACTCATTTTTTTCATTGATTTTTCTTTGTTAAATGGCATTTAAATATATAAAATAAATATCAAAAATATAAGTCTTTGTTTTATTATGGTTGCAAATATAAAAAAAATTTCTATATGTGACACAGCACCAGAGTTAAGTTAGGGTTTTTCAAAATGCTGACATGCCGAGCTCAAAAGGTTCGCCATCACTGGTATAGCCTTTTTTAAAAAATTACATTTATTGGGGTATTAGTCAACAAGATCATATGGGTTTCTGGTGTGGGTTTCTGTATTACAGGGTCTGTATATTGCACCGTGTGCCCACCACCCAAAGTCAAATCTTCTCCTGTCACCATATATTAGGACCCCCTTCCACCCTCCCTAAGACAACTATCACACTGATGTTTGTGTTGATGAATTTCTGTTTTATATTTCATATATGAATAAAATCATATGTTCTTAACTTTTTCTGACTTATTTTACTTAACATAATATTCTCAAGGTCCATCCAACTGGTTGCAAATAGCACTATTTCTCATTTCTTATGGCTGAATAGTATTCCATTTGTGTATGGACCACATTTTCTTTATCCAATCCCCTATCGTGGGGCACTTTGGTTGTTTCCATGTCTTAACCACTGTGAATAATGCTGCAATAAACATAGGGGTGCATAGATCTTTGTGAATACATGATTTTGAAGTTTTCGGGTCTATACCCAGGAGTGGGATTGCTGGGCCATATGGTAGTTCTATTCTTAGTTTTTTGAGGAATCTTCAGACTGCTTTCCACAGTGGTGTATCAGTCTACACTCCCACCAGCAGTGAATGAGGGTTCCCTTTTTCTACAACCTCTCCAATATTTGTTATTGCTTTTCTTGTTGATAATGGCCACACTAACAGGTGTAAGTTTTGATTGTCATTTCCCTAATTGCCAGTGAGGTTTAACATCTTTTCATCTATCTATTGGATGTTCGTATGTCTTCTTGGGAGAGGTATATTTTCAGGTACTCTACCCACTTTGTGATTAGGTTGTTTGTTTGGTGTTGAGTTTTTTTTTTGTTTTTTGTTTTTGTCTGAAAGACTGTTTTATTTATTTATTTTTAATTTTTTTTAATTTTTTTATTGCTTAAAGTATTACAAAGGGTATTACATAGGTGTCCTTTTTTTTCCCCGCCCTTGACAATCTCTTGGCCTCCCCTACCCCCCAGTGTCTTATGTCCATTGGTTATGCTTATATGCATGCATACAAGTCCTTCGGTTGATATCTTACCCCCCTCCCTCCTGCCCCCCAACCCTCCCCGGCCTTCCTGCTGCAGTTTGACAATCTGTTTGAGACAGCTCTACCTCTATTATTGTTCAAAAGTTTATAATGGTCTCTATTATCCATGAATGAGTGAGATCATGTGGTATTTTTCCTTCATTGACTGGCTTGTTTCACTTAGCATAATGTTCTCCAGTTCCATCAACGCCATTGCAAATGGTAAGAGTTCCTTCTTTTTCCCAGCAGAATAGTATTCCATCGTGTAGATGTACCACAGTTTTCTAATCCATTCATCTACTGATGGGCACTTAGGCTGTTTCCAGATCTTAGCTATGGTGAATTGTGCTGCTATGAACATAGGGGTGCACATATCCTTTCTGATTGGTGTTTCTGGTTTCTTGGGATATATTCCTAGAAGTGGGATCACTGGGTCAAATGGGAGTTCCATTTTTAGTTTTTTGAGGAAACTCCATACTGTCTTCCATAGTGGCTGCACCAGTCTGCATTCCCACCAGCAGTGCACGAGGGTTCCTTTTTCTCTACATCCTCTCCAGCACTTGTCATTTGTTGATTTGTTGATGATAGCCAGTCTGACAGGTGTGAGATGGTACTTCATTGTTGTTTTGATTTGCATCTCTCGGATGATTAGTGACTTTGAGCATGTTTTCATATGTCTCTTGGCTTTCTGAATGTCCTCTTTTGAAAGGTGTCTATTTAGGTCCTTTGCCCATTTTTGATTGGATTGTTTATCTTTCTTTTGTTAAGTTGTATGAGTTCCCTATAAATTTTGGAGATTAGGCCCTTATCAGTGATAACATTGGCAAATATGTTTTCCCACACAGTGGGTTTTCTCGTTGTTTTGTTGATGGTTTCTTTTGCTGTGCAGAAGCTTTTTATTTTGATGTAGTTCCATTTGTTCATTTTCTCTTTAGTTTCAAGTGCCCTAGGAGCTGTATCAGTGAAGAAATTGCTTCGGCATATGTCTGAGATTTTGTTGCCTTTGGATTCTTCTAGAATTTTTATGGTTTCCTGTCCTACACTTAAGTCCTTTATCCATTTTGAGTTGGTTTTTGTGTATGGTGTAAGTTGGTGACCTAGTTTCATTTTCTTGCATATATCTGTCCAATTTTCCCAACACCACTTATTGAAGAGACTATCTTGACTCCATTGAATGTTCTTTCCTCCTTTGTCAAATATTAATTGAGCATATTGGTTCGGGCCGATTTCTGGGGTCTCTATTCTATTCCATTGATCTATATGCCTGTTCTTGTGCCAGTACCAGGCAGTTTTGAGAACAGTGGTTTTGTAATACATCTTGATATCTGGTATTGAGATCCCACCTACTTTCTTCTTTCTCAGGATTGCTGCAGCTATTCGGGGTCTTTTTTTATTCCAGATGAATTTTTGGAGAGTTCGTTCTAGATCTGTGAAGTATGCCATTGGTATTTTAATGGGAAGTGCGTTGAATTTATAGATTGCTTTGGGTAGTATGGACATTTTAATGATGTTGATTCTACCAATCCATGAACACGGTATGTTCTTCCATCTGTTTATGTCTTCCTCTATCTCTTTTTTCAATGTCCTGTAGTTTTCTGAGTAGAGGTCTTTTACCTCTTTAGTTAAGTTTATTCCTAGGTATCTTAATTTTTTTGGTGCGATGGTAAATGGGATTGTTTTTATAATCTCTCTTTCTGAAAGTTCACTATTGATGTATAGAAATGCCTCAGATTTCTTGGGGTTAATTTTGTATCTTGCTACATTGCCAAACTCATGTATTAAGTCTAGTAGCTTTTTGATGGAGTCTCTAGGTTTTGTATGTATAATATCATGTCATCTGCAAATAAGGACAGTTTTACTTCCTCTTTTCCAATTTGGATGCCTTTTATTTCTTCTTCTTCTCTAATTGCAATGGCTAATACTTCCAGTACTATGTTGAACAGGAGTGGTGAGAGTGGGCATCCCTGTCTTGTTCCTGTTCTTAGGGGAAACAGTGTTAGTTTATTTCCATTGAGTATGATGTTGGCTGTGGGCCTGTCATATATGGCTTTTATTATGTTGAGGTATGATCCTTCTACTCCCACCTTGCTGAGAGTTTTTATCAAAAATGGGTGTTGGATTTTGTCAAATGCTTTTTCTGCATCAATTGATATGACCATGTGGTTTTTTTCTTTCAATTTTTTTATGTGATGTATCACGTTTATTGATTTTCGGATATTGTACCATCCTTGCATCCCTGGAATAAATCCTACTTGGTCATGGTGTATGATCTTTCTGATGTACTGCTGGATCTGATTTGCTAAGATTTTGTTGAGGATTTTGGCATCTATGTTCATGAGGGATATTGGCCTGTAATTCTCTTTCATTGTGTTGTCTTTACCTGGTTTTGGTATGAGGGTGATGCTGGCTTCATAGAATGAGCTTGGAAGTCTTCCTTCCTCTTGAATTTTTTGTAGTAGTCTGAGGAGGATAGCTTTTAGTTCTTCCTTGAATGTTTGGTAAAACTCCGCTGTGAAGCCGTCTGGTCCTGGGCTTTTGTTTGCTGGAAGCTTCTTGATGACTGCTTCAATTTCCTCCATAGTTATTGGCCTATTGAGATTTTTATATTCTTCCTGATTAAGTTTTGGGATGTTGTATTTTTCTAGGAATTTGTCCTTTTCCTCCAGGTTGTCTAGTTTGTTGGAGTAGAGTTGTTCATAGTATTTTTTAACAATCATTTGTATTTCTCTGGGGCTGTTCTTATTTCATCTCTATCGTTTCTGATTTTGTTTATTTGGGTCATTTCTCTTTGCTTCTTGGTGAGCCTGGCTAGAGGTTTGTCAATCTTGTTTATCCTTTCAGAGAACCAGCTCTTGGTTTCATTGATTTTCTGTATTGTTTTTTTTGGTCTCTATGTCATTTATTTCTGCTCTAATCTTTATTATCTCCTTGAGTATTTTGGGTTGTTTTTATTTCTAATATTATGCCATCGTGGTCTGAGAAGATGCTTGGTATGATTTCAATCTTCTTGTGCCAGAGTCCATTCATTGTCTTCACTAGCTGAGTTTAGACAGAGACCCCCCCAAAAGCTAATAGCCATTGAAAGTCCTAGCAAAGGTCAGGGCTGTGCACCACCCAGTTAATCTAGGAACCACTCAGTTAATTTAGGTAATAATAGTTGAAGCATCCCCACCTTAGTTCCATTAATTCCTTAGATACTTATGTAGATCCTTGTTGATTATTGTTAATCAGATACTCCCGGAAATCTATTGATGAGCTAATCAGATACTCTGCCTACACTCGGAAATCTATTGATGAGTTAATCAGATACTTTTGTCTACTCTTGGAAATTGTCTGCTGATCTGTGTGTCATTGAAACTTCCTTACCCTAAGGGCTACTCCAGATCAATAAAAGATTGGAGCAGCCTGAGCATGGGTGGAAGTCCTTCGGGACTTGCCCGCCTGGTCCTCCAATATTGCAAAATTATCTCGTGTCTTTTCCTCTCATTTGCTGTGCAGCTCCTCTTTCAGGTACTGAACCCTACTCCACGCAGAACGTGGAGGGAGTGTTACTCGACATTCTTGAATTTGGGGAGACTTTGCTTGTGACCCAATATGTGGTCTATTTTTGAACTGTCCCATGAGCACTTGAGTAGAATGTATATTCCGTGGCTTTGGGGTGAAATGTTCTGAAGATGTCAATTAAGTCCATCTGATCTACTGAGTCATTTAGGATTGCTGTTACTTTGCTGATTGTTTGTCTAGAGGACTTATCCAGTGATGTCAGTGGTGTATTAAAGTCCCCTACTATGGTTGTATTGTTGTCGATCACTCCTTTGATATCTTCCAGGAGTTTTTTTTATGTATTTGGGTGCTCCTGCATTGGGTGCATATATGTTTACCAGGGTTATATCTTCTTGTTATAATGATCCCTTTAGTATTATGAAGTGGCCTTCCTTATCTCTTGTTATGGCCTTCACTTTGAGGTCTATTTTGTCCGATATAAGTATTGCTACCCAGCTTTCTTTTTCTTTCCATTTGCCTGAAGATGTTTTTCCACCCCTTCACTTTCAGTCTGTGTGAGTCGCTTCTAATGAGGTGGGTCTCTTGTAGACAGCAGATGTATGGGTCATGTTTTTTTATCCATTCAGCCACTCGATGTCTTTTGGTTGGAGCATTTAGTCCGTTTACGTTTAAAGTTATTATTGAAAGGTACTTGTTTGTAGCTATTTCTTTTTTTGTGTGGCTGTTTTCTTTCTGAGCTTTTTATTTCTTCTTTTTACACCAGTCCCTTTAGCATTTCTTGCATTGCTGGCTTGGTGGTGATAAACTCCCTTAGCCTTTTTTTGCCTGTGAAGCTTCTTATTTCCCCTTCAATTTTGAATGATAGCCTTGCTGGATAGAGTATTCTTGGATTCAGTCCTTTGCTTTGCATCACTTTGTAAATTTCCGTCCATTCTTGATAAATCACTTGATAATCTAATGGGAGATCCCTTGTATGTAACTTTCTGTCTCTCTCTTGCAGCCTGTAAGATTCTCTGTTTGTCCTGAACATTTGCCATGGTAATTATGATGTGTCTTGGTGTGGGTCTTTTTGGGTTCACCTTGTTTGAGACTCTCTGTGCTTGTGTGACTTTTTTCTTCCCCACCTCAGGGAAGTTTTCTGACATTATTTCTTCGAGTAGGTTTTCTAATCCTTGTTCCTCTTTCTGTTGTTCTGGCACCCCTATTATTCATATGTTGTTTCGTTTCATGTTGTGCCAAAGCTCCCTTAGGCTCTCCTCCTGTCTTTTAATTTTTTTCTCTAATTGCAGTACAGTTTGGGTGTGTTTTGCTTCCTTGTCTTCTAATTCACTAATTCAGTCCTCCGCTTCTCCTAGTCTACTGTTGATGCTTTCAATGGTGTTTTTTATTGCAGCTATATCACTCTTCATTTCTTCTTGGGTCTTGCATAAGTTATTGATTTTTTCATCTGTTTCTTCTTGCTTCTTGCATATTTTGTTGATTTTTTCCTCCATCTGGTTTATGCACGCTGAGACCCTTATTCTGAATTCTTTTTTTGTCATGTTGCGTGCCTCTGTCTCACTTAGCTGCTTTTCTGGCGAGTCCTCCTTTTCTTTCCTTTGGGGGTTTCTTTGCCTACCCATGTTTGATCTCACTGACATATCTAGATGTTGAGTCGTTCAGTGGCTGCTCCCTGGGTGGCAGTGGCTCCTTGGGCTGTGATTGCTCCTTGAGTGGTTGTGGTAGCAGCTGCTCCTCAGTTGGCAGCAGCTCCTCTGGTGGGTGCTGTTCACAGCTGTGGTGGCTCTTCTGGCTGGTGGGGGGAGGCTTCATGTACAGCTGCTGTTCCTCAGACAGAGGGTGTGGTGATCAGGAGGCTGCTCTTGCTTGGATCTGCTGCATTGATTTAAAGGCACAAAATACAACACAACAAGGCACAACGTACCAGGCACTGAACACAAATATATTCATGATATTAATAACCCCAAAAAAGGTGACCACCCGAATTAAGAGAATTAGGGGATAAGGAAGAAAGAAGAGAAAAAGAGAAAAGAGAAAAAAGAAAAGAAAAGAAAAATAAGAAAACAGAAACAAAAAAGGAATGCAAAAATGAAACTGGGAAAGAAAAGGGGGGAAAAAAAGAAAAAAAAGAGCTAAAAGAGAGAATGAAATAGAAGAGGGGACGAGACTATTTGTATGACGAGAAAACTCCGATAGAACTGCCACTAATCCCAACAAATTCCAGCAACAGATCCCTGGAGATGAATGCAAACTACAAACCACCAATGATATCAAGAGAGGCAAGGAAATAGAAGCACAAAAATAGCCGGGGGTAGGGGAGGGGAGGGAGGGGAAAAACCAGCACAAAAAAATAAAAAGAAAAAGCAAAACAACCTCACAACCAGTCCTAAAAAAGAAAAAAAACACACAAAACAAAACAAGCAAAAAACAAACAAACAAACAAAAAAATACTCAACAATCAAGCAAACAGCAAGAAAACAATAGAAAGATAAGAGAACAAAATGTTTGGATAGTGAAGAAGGATAAGGGATAGGTGTATAAGGATTTAGAGCAGTGTATTGGAAATCTACACTAATAAAAGAGAAACATGGTAATTAGCGTACGACCGCTACCCTTCCCATTGGCTAATCAGCATATCCTTATGCAAATTCACTGTCAGCCAAGACGGCGGCCGGCAGCCAGGCAGCTGCAAGCGAACATGAGGCTTGCTTGCTTCAGGGACTGCAGACTCCAATGTTCCCCGGCTGACTTGCCAGCCTCTGAGTTGCAACTCTAAGCAACTATGTACTATGTTGCAAATGTAGAAGTGAAACAAAACCCCAGAAACCAGCTTTCAGCCTGCCGGGATCTCAGAGCTGAAGTTATACATTGCTTCGATTATAGAACAGCAAACAAACCAGATACGAAGCCTCAGAGCTAGAGCCAGAGCTAAAGATGGCCCAGAATAAAATAAAAAAAGAGAACAAAAAGGAGCGGTTGGGAGCTTCAGTCAACAACCACCAGCCTGAAAGCAGCCCTCAGCCCCTCACCCAGACTGGCCAGGCACCCCATTGGGGACCCCCACCCTAAAGGGTGTGTGACCAGCTGCAAACAGCCATCATCCCCTCATCCAGGTTGGCCAGGCACCCCAGTGGGGACCCCCACCCTGATCTAGGACACCCTTCAGGGCAAACCAGCCAGCCCCCAGGCCTCTATCCTATATAGTAAAAGGGTAATATGCCTCCCAGCACCGGGATCAGCGGAACCGTGAGGCCTCCTGGCACAGGATCAGCGTGACAGGGGGCAGCGCCCAAACCCCCTGATCGCCCTGTGGCTCTGTGTGTGACAGGGGGCGGGGCCACAACCTCCCTATCCGCTCTGCTCTGTTTGTGACAGGGGAAGGTGCCCCAACCCCCTGATGGGCCCTGCTCTGTGTGTGACAGGTTGTGGTGCCCCAACCCACCCCCCCCCCCCACTGGCCCTGCTCTGTGTGTGACGGGGTAGAGCCAAAACCTCCCCATCGGCCCTGCCCTGAGTGTGACAGTGGAGGCGCCCCAACCTCCTGATTGGCCCTGCTCTGTGGGTGATAGAGGGCGGTGCCCCAACCCCCTGATCCGCCCTGCTCTGTGTGTGACAGGGGGCAGTGCCCTAACTCCCCTATCGGCCCTACTCTGTGCGTGACAGGGGGGAGCTCCCCAACCCCCTGATTGGCCCTGCTCTGTGCGTGACAGGGGGTGGCGCCGCAATCTCCCCATGGACCCTGCCTTGAGTGTGACGGGGGGCGGTCCCCCAACCCCCCAATCGGCCCCACCCTGAGCATGACTGAGGGTGGCATTGCAACCTCCCAATCCGCCCTGCTCTGTGCATGACAGGGGGCTGCACTTAGGGATTGGGCCTGCCCTCTGCCACCCAGGAGCAGGCCTAAGCCAGCAGGTCATTATCTCCTGAGGGGTCCCAGACTGCAAGAGGGCACAGGCCGGGCTGAGGGACCTCCCCCCCCACTGAGTGCACAAATTTTTGTGCACTGGGCCTCTAGTAGGATATATAAGTAGGATAAAATTAGACAGGGAGTAAAAAGACGGAATAGGGAAAATCTAAAGCAGGAATAGGATAAAAGAAACAGGACACCAAAAGTGGAAAAGTGAGGAAGAGGGTTTTAGCATAGAGGTAAAATTGAGGTAGGGAAAATTGATGCTAAAGGAACAATGAAAATAGAATGGAGAACACTACTCCCAAAATAAAATAAAGAGAAAATAAAATGGCACTTTAAAAAATGGTAAAATGGTAGCAGTAATAATACTGGTTAAAAAAAAATAAAAATGTAGTAATTAAAATGGTAAAATCAGGTGATGGAAAAAGAAGAAAAAGAAAAAAAAATTGGTTTCTTAGTTAAAAGGCGAAAAAGAAAAAATTTGCAGTAGTGATGGTCTTTCGGTTCTTCTACTCTTCAGCCTGGCTCGCCTTAGTCCTACCAGATATTCAGGAGAGTGTTGAATTTCCCTGCGATACACTGTTCCTCCATGTTGTAAATCACAGTCCTGATTTTAAAGCAGGCTGTATTTGTGATCCAGACTGCCTTAATTTGTATTCACCTAAGAGTCAGTTTGTAGCTCAGCCTCTGGGTGACAGTGTTTTGGGGTTGGCCTCTGAGGCTATACGGCTTCTCTATCCAGCAGCAAGGGTTTATTTTCTCTTATGCACTGAAAACTGGTTTGGGGAGGTCAACTGCCCAGAGCTGGTTCTTAAATAATCATTACCCTGCTCTGTGTTGTTGGTGGGACTGAAAGTCCTTCTATAGGCCAGACCCTGGTAACTCCCAGGGACTAATAAGATTATTTTATTCCTTTATCTTGTACAGGGTGGAATCTGGGTGTGGCTGTGCTCCTTGCCTGGGGGCTGGGGGGAGGAATTCCACCCTCCGGAGAGAATGGCTGCCCCAATCCTGGGCCCAGGGGTGTCTCAGCACTCAATTCGCTGCCACCTCTCCCGCCCCCCCCCCCTCCTCTTCTCAGTCTCTCCCCAGATTCCACTCATCCGAACCTTCTCCCTCTCTTCAGCACAGGTGAGTGTCTGTATCCAAACTGTCC
The DNA here is from genome assembly GCF_028538775.1 of Myotis yumanensis. Taxonomy (NCBI): domain Eukaryota; kingdom Metazoa; phylum Chordata; class Mammalia; order Chiroptera; family Vespertilionidae; genus Myotis; species Myotis yumanensis. The sequence goes on along the minus strand of NW_027223755.1, from coordinate 113,192,970 downwards.
TATGAGCAGGTTTCAGTGAAAACAAAGAAACAAACAAACGCCGACCGGCCGAGGAAATGCTCATCTCTTACCAGCACTGCATGATCTGGTCAGCTACTCAGGCTGCCCCCTTTAGGCTCAGTCCTCTGTAATCACAGAATCCAAATTTCAAATCCCCCAGAGCCAGGAATCCCGCGGAACTCCTTTCCCCAGTCAGGGGCTGTGTCTGTCCCAAGAGACGCGGCTGTCTGCCACTCAGTCTCCCTCCGACCCTCTGGGCTCAGAGGTCTGGCAAACTTTCCTGCCCAGATCCCTGGTTTTTTACCTTTCCAGGGGAGCTCTGCCCTTCCCGGCTGCAAACCATCTCACCAGCTGAGTAATTTCGCCAATTCGGGGTAGGTGTTATTAGTTTCAGCTGCTTACTCTGTTTGCTCCGGGACAAGACCTGGGACGCGTCTGCCTATATCGCCGTCATCTTGCCTGAAAGACTGTTTTCTGGTGTTGAGTTTTATGAGTTCTTTATATATTTTGGAAATTAAGCCTTTGTTGGAGCTACTGTTTGCCATCTGGTTGGCTGCCTCTTTGTTTTGTTTTCAGTTTCTTTTGTTGTGCAGAAGCTTTTCAGTTTGACATAGTCCCCTTCATTTATTTTTGCCTTTACTTCCCTTGCCTTTGGGGTCAAGTTCATAATATTCTCTACGTCCAAGGTCCTATTTTCCTCTATGTAACTTATTGTTTTGGGTCTTATATTTATATCTTTGGTTCATTTTGAATTAATTTTTGTACATTTTGTTCATTTGTTTGCATGTGGCTTTCCAGTTTCCCCAGCACCATTTATTGAAGAGACTATCTTTACTCCATTGTCTGTTTCTGGCCCCTTTGTTAAAAATTATCTGCCCATATACATGTGGTGGTATAGCTGAGCTCTCTATTCCATTCCATTTATCTGTGTGTCTGTTTCTCTGCCAGTACCATGCTGTTTTGATGATTGCAGCTCTGTAGTATAATTTAAAGTCAGGTAGCATGATACCTCCAGCTTTGTTCTTTTTTTCTCAGGATCACTCGGCTATTCAGGGTCTTTTGTTGTTCTATACTAATCTGATGGTTTCTTGTTTTATTTGTTTAAAAAATGACATTGGGATTTTGATGGGGATTGCATTAAATTGGTGTATTGCTTTGGGTAATATGGCCATTGTATCTATGTTGATTCTTCCAATCTATGATCATGGGCTATTTTTCCATTTTGTTGTGTCTTTTTCAATCTCTTTCAATGTTTTGTAATTTTTAGTATATAGGCCTTTCATGTTCTTTAAGTTTATTCCTAGGTATTTTGTTCTGTTGGTTGCAATTGCAAAAGGAATTGTTTTTTTTTTTCATTTCTTTTTCTGAAGTTTTATTATTAGTATATAGGAAGGCAATGGATTTCTGTACATTGATTTTGTATCCTGCAACTTAACTGTATTCATTTATTGTTTCTAGGTTTTGTATGTGGGGTCTTTAGAGTTTTCTATTACAGAATCATGTCATCCACACAAAAGTGACAGTTTGACTTCTTCCTTCACTAGTTGGATGACTTTATTTCTTTTTCTTGCCTCATTGCTCTGGCTAGGACTTCCAGCACTATCTACTTATATAAAAACCATGGGTGGTGTTCATCACATCCAGAAGAATAGCTGCAACCAACCGGAAGGAAGTCAGTCCTACAGGGGTTGTCTTGGCAATGGCTGCACCCTCCCCCAAGCTGTTTCCCAGAGCTGTTTCCTGTAAGGGCGAGGTTTGAGGCAGGAACCCGCCCTCGGAGCTTGGACCCACTGAATCCTGGGTCATTTTGCCAAGTGCTGAGCCCTCCCCAGCTGTTTCCCATGTGGCCTGAGGGAAGAACCCACCCTCAGAGCACCAGGAGCACCCATCAGCAGTCAGTCCTGGGTTGCTGAGGTGGAAGCCATGGTGTGGTAGAACTCTGGGTCTGGTCCAACAGGGGGCATGGCCGACCTTCAAACCAGACCCTGACAGTGGAAAGGAGGGAGCCCCAGTCCTCACAGAATCCGCTGTTGGATAGCTTGCTGTCAGTGGCCTGCCAGCCAGGAACCCCATTCTCCTGCATCTCGGACCCTGACAGGAGGGAGGAAGGAGCCCCTTTCCTCACGGAATCGACAGGAGGCCAGTTTGCTGTCAGGGGCCTGCCAGCTAGCAATCCTATTCACCTGCACCCTGGTCCCTGACAGCAGGGAGAAGAGAATATGTTTAAAGACCAACTATTGGAACAAAGTACCTCTGAAGCCAAAAGAAGCCATTGTTGGCGACAGAGTAGAGAGTTAGAAACATCAATAAGAGAGAAACATCAATCAGCTGCCTCCTGCACACTCCCCACTGGGGATGTGCCCACAACCAAGGTACATGCCCTTGACCGGAATCGAACCTGGGACCCTTGATTCTGCAGGCCGATGCTCTATCCACTGAGCCAAACCGGTTAGGGCAATTAATTCCCTTTTAATGTGCGCAAATTTTGTGCACTGGGCTACTAGTGTTGAATAAGAGCAGTGAGAGTGGACATCCTTGTCTTATTCCTGATCTTAGAGGAAAAGTTTTCAGTTTTTCACCATTAAGTGTGATATTAGCTAAGGGTTTATCATAGATTACTTTTATTATGTTGAGGTACTTTTTTTCTATTCCTACTATTTTATGGAATGTTTTAATCATAAATGGAGGTTGTATCTTATCAAATGCTTTTCTGCATCTATTGACAAGATCGTGTGATTTTTATCCTTTCTTTTGTTAATGTGGCGTATTACGTTGATTGATTTGTGTATGTTGAACCATCCATGTGCCCCTGGAATGAACCCCACTTGATTGTGGTGTATTGTTTTTCAATTAACTAGTATTTTGTGTAGGATTTTTCCATCTGTATTAATCAGAAATATTGGTCTGTAGTTTTCTTCCTTTGTGTTATCTTTGCCAGATTTTGGTATCAGGGTTATATTGGCTTCATAGAATGTGTTAGGAAGTAGTGCCTATTTTTTAATTTTTTGAAAGAGTTTGAGAAGGATAGGTTTTAAATCTTCTTTGAACTTTTGGTAGAATTCACTGGTGAAGCCATCTGGTCCTGGACTTTTATTTTTGGGAAGGTTTTTGGTGATTGTTTCAATTTCCTCACTACTGATAACTCTATTTAGATTTTCCAGTTATTCATGATTTAGCCTAGGCAGGTTATGTAATTCTAGGAACTTACCATTTCTTCTAGGTGTTGAATTTGGTGGGATATAGTCTTTCATAATATTCCAGTATGGTCTTTTGTATATCTGTGATGTCTGGGGCGACTTCTCCTCTCTTATTTCTGATTTTGTCTATATGCGTTATTTCTCTTTTTTCCTTAATGAGTCTAGCCTGGAGTTCGCCAATTTTATTAATCTTTTCAAAGAACCAGCTCTTTGTTTTATTGATTTTTTGTATAGTCTTTTTGTTCTGTATTTCATTCAATTCTTTAATTTTTATTATTTCCTTTCTTCTATGAACTTTGGGTTGCCTTTGTTCTTCTTTTTCTAGTTCTTTGAGATGTAATGTTAGGTTGTTTACTTGGGATTTCTCTTGTTTCTTGAGATAGGCCTATAATGGCATAAACTTCCCTCTTATTCCTCCTTTACTGCATCCCAGAGGTTTTGATATGCTGTATTGTCATTCTCATTTGTCTCTATATATCTTTTGATCTCACCTTTTAGTTCTTCTTTGACCCAGTCATTTTTTAGTTGTATGTTGTTTAATCTCCACATATTTGTGGGTTTCTTTGCTTCCTTTTCACAGGTGATGTCTAATTTCAAGGCATCGTGGTCAGAGAATATGCTTGGTATAATTTCAATCTTCTTGAATTTGTTCCATGTGCCCTGGAGAAGATGTTCTGGGATGATAGGTTCTGTAAATGTCAATTATGTCCATTTGGTCTAGTGTTTCACTTATGACTGATATTACTTTATTTATTTTTTAAATATATTTTATTGATTTTTTACAGAGAGGAAGGGACAGGGATAGAGAGTTAGAAACATCCATGTGAGAGAAACATTGATCAGCTGCCTCCTGCACACCCCTTACTGGGATGTGCCCGCAACCAATGTACATGCCCTTGACCGTAATCGAACCTGGGACCCTTCAGTCTGCAGGCCGACGCTCTATCCACTGAGCCAAACCAGTTAGGGCGATCATATTACTTTATTGATCTTCTGTTTGGTTGATCCGTCTAGACCTGTCAATGGAGTATTAAGGTCCCCAACTATGATTGTGTTTTGATCTATTTCTCCCTTTAGTTGTGAGTAGCTGTGTAATATATTTCCGAGCTCTCTGGTTGGGTGCATATATACTAAGAAATGCTATATTTTCTTGAGGTAGTGTCCTTTTTATCATTATAAAGTGTCCATCTTTGTGTCTTATTTTCTTGAGATCTACTTTGTCAGATATAAGTATGGCCACACCTGCTTTTCTATAGATGTTATTTGGTTAGAGAATCATTTTCCACCCTTTTACTCTGAATCCACCTTTGTCTTTGCAGCTTAGATGTGTCTCTTGTAGGCAGCATATGGTTTTGTTTTGTTTTTTGATTCACTCTGCTACTCTGTGCCTTTTTACTGGTGAACTCAGACCATTTACATTTAGGGCAATTATTGATATATGAGGATTTCTTACCACATTTTATCTTTTGTTTTCTGGTAGCTCTGTGCCTTCATTGGTTCTTTTCCTTTGTGTTTCTCTCTGTTGCTTTTGTTTGGTGGTATTCCATATATCTTTCCTCTATTTACACCTTTTTAAAGCTTTATGTCCTGGTTTGGGGATTTTTGTGTGGTTATCATTAGGCTTATAAAAATTATCTTGCATATATACTGCAACTTTCTTTTGAGTGCATTTGATCTTCATCCTCCCTTGCCAGTTCAGACTTTTCCCCTCCCCCTTGTATGTTTTTGTTGTCACACTTTTCCTATTTATGCTGTAAGTTTTTTGGTGATCTTACTCTTAGTATTGTGACCTTATATTCTTTGTTTCAGTTAGAATAACTCCCTTGAGCTTGAGTATTTCCTGCAATGAAGGTTTTCTGGTGATAAAATCTCTCAGGAACATCTTAATTTCTCCTTCATATTTAAAGAATTTTTTTTCTGGGTATATTATTTGCACTGATAGTTTTTCTCTTTCAGATATTTGAATATTTGTTTCCACTCTCTTGTGGCTTATAGAGTTTCTGCTGGGAAGTTGAATGAATTTCTGATGGGTTTTCCTTTATAGGTCTCTTCATTCTTTTTCCTGGATGCTTTGAGAATTTTTTTTTGTCTTTGATTTTTGACATCTTCATTACCAAGTGCATTGGGGATGGCCTCTTTGGATTGAGGTAACTAGGTGTTATTTTGCTTCTTGGATTCAAGGATCTAGTTCTTTCCATAGGTTGGGGAAGTTCTCATACACTAATTTTTGAATAGACTCCATTCCATGCTCCCTCCCCTTCTCAGGAATACCTATCATTCTAATACTGCTTTTTCTGATGGAGTCAGATAGTTCCCGAGAGCTCTTTCATTTTTCTTTATGCTCAGATCTTTCTCTTCTTCCCTCTGCATCATTTATAGATTTCTATTTTTGATATCACTAATTCTTTCCTCCATCTGGTTGGTTCTGTTTTCTATGCTCAGTAGTTCATTTTTAATCTTCATTTCAAGGATTTCTGATTGGTTCTTATTTAGGGTTCTAGTCTCTTCGGTAAAATTCTCGTTTTGTTCAGTGATTTATTTCTGAATGCATTGAATTGCCTGTCTGTATTTTCTTATGTCTCCTTGAGTATTTTCAGAACAGCAATCTTGAAGTCTCTGTTATTTTTTAAAAATATATTTTATTGATTTTTTACAGAGAGGAAGGAAGAGGGATAGTTAAAAACATTGATGAGAGAGAAACATCGATCAGCTGCCTCCTGCACATCCCCCACTGGGGATGTGCCCTCAACCAAGGTACATGCCATTGACTGGAATCGAACCTGGGACCCTTCAGTCCGCAGGCTGATGCTCTATCCATTGAGCCAAATCAGTTAGGGCGAAATCTCTGTTATTTATAGCACATATTACCAGGTTTTCCAGCTTGCTTTCTGGAGATTTTTCATTTTCTTTCTGGTCATCCTCATTACTGTGGTTATTCATGGTATTCACTGTCCTTCCTTGCCTACACATTTATCTCTGAAGTGGTCTTTCTACTATTTTCCAGCAGATGGCACGAAATCACAAGATTTCTACCTCTGTGATCTCCTAGTCATGAACTTCCAAGGCTTCTGTAAGACAGCACAGATATACTGCTTGGGGATGGGGCTTGTTTACCCTAATTATAATGGCAACCCTGAACTCCATGTGTTTCTGCCCCAAGCACCCATCCTGGGGATCAATCACACAGGAAAACAGTAGTTACACTGCAATAGCTCTTTATCGATAATACATTCCTGGACCCAACTCCAAGGGCATTAGGAGGTGAGTTTTGGGAGTCCAAGCAGCTGCAGGGCTCTTTAGTTCTGTTTCTTTGTCTGAAACACCACGGCTAGCCCAACGGTGGAGAGCCACATGACAGAACCCTGTGCTCTGTCAGGCATCTGCTCTGTTCACTCCCTCACTGCTCACCCTGCTGGGCTCCCACTTCCCCACACCCTGCAGCTCTCTGTTCCTCCAGGCCAAAGGAAGTGTCCACTACTACCAGAAGGCTTTCCCTCCTCCACGGCCTGCCAAGCCACAAGCTCCAGGGGCTGTCTGTGCTTTCCTCTCTTCTCATCTCCCCATCTATTCCCGGTTGGCCACCTTTAAATGTTTCAATGTGTGGGTCTCTCCAGCATGCATCTGTGTTGAGCAGGGATTTCTTTGTTCAAATATATGTAGTAAGCTTGTTGAAATTTCAGGGGGAGAAGACAAAGGACTCTCTCATGTTGACATTACTCTGTTGTCACTCTTATAGCCTTTGTTTTAAAGTCTATTTTGTCTAGTATAAGTATTGCTACCCCAGCTTTTTTTCATTTTCATGAAATATTTTTTTCAATTCCTTTGCTTTTAGTCTGTCTATGTCTATCTGAAAGGAGTCTCTTGTGTAAGGGTCTTGTTTTCCTACCCTTTCAGTTACCATATGTGTCTTTATTGAAGCATATAAACCATTTACATAAAAAATAATTGTTAATGCCTATGAAGTTATTGCCATTTTATTATTAATTTCTCCTTCTTCTTCTTCTTCTCCTTCTTCTTCTTCTTCCTTCTCTTCCTCCTCCGCCTCCTCCTCTTTCTCCTCCTTCATCTTCTAAAATACACTTTACTATTTTTTGTAATACTGGTTTGGTGGTGATGAACTCCTTTAGCTTTTTCTTGTCTGGGAAACTCTTTATTTGTTTTTCAATTCTAAATGACAGTCTTGCTGGGGAGAGTAATCTTGGTTGTAGATCCTTGCTTTTCATTACTTTGAATATTTCTTGCCACTACCTTCTGGCTTGGAAAGTTTTGGTCAACAAACAAGCTGACTGTGTTATGTGAGCTCCCTTGTAGGTAACTAACTGTCTCTCTCTTGAAGCTTTAAGATTCTCTCCTTGTTTTTAACTTTTGCCATTTTAATTATGATGTGTCTTGATGTGGGCCTCTTTGGGTTAACCTTGTTTGAGACTCGCTGTGCTTCCCAGATTTGTGTGTCTTTTTCCTTCACCAGGTTAGGGAAATTTTCAGTTGTTATTTCTTCAAATAGGCTCTCAATTCCTTGCTCTCTCTCTTCTTCTTCTGGTATCCCTATCAGGTGGTTAATGTTAAGCTTGATGTTGTCCCAGAGGTCCTTTATACTCTCCTCATTTTTAAAAATTCTTCTTTCAGCTACCTTGTCTTCCAAACTGCTAATTCCATCCTCTCTGTTCATCTAACCTTCTGTTGATTCTTCCTAGTGTATTCTTCATTTCGGTTATTCTTCCTTTCTGACTGTTTTTAAAAATATTTTTTTATTGATTTCAGAGAGGAAGGGAGAGGGAGAGAGAAATAGAAACATCAATGATGAAAGAGAATCATGATTGGCTGCTTCCTGAATGCTCCAGACTGGGGATTGAACCCGAAATCCGGGCATATGCCTCAACTGGGAATCGAACTGCGACCTCTTGGTTCAGAGGTTGATGCTCAACCACTGAGCTATGCCAGGTGAGCTCTGACTGTTTTAATGGTTTCTATGCTGTTGAAGTTCTCACTAAGTTTCTTGAGTATCCTTATAACCATTGTCTTGTACTCTGTATCTGGTAGTTTGCTTACCTTCATTTAAATTAGTTCTTTTTCTGGAGATTTCTCCTATTCTCTTATTGGGGACATGTTTCTTTGCCTCCTCATTTAGGCTGCCTACCTGTTTTTGTTTCTATGTATTAGTTAGAGCTATGTGCCCCTGTCTTGGTAGATAACCTTATGTATTAGGTGTTCTGCACGGCCCTGTGGCACATCCTCCCAGTCACCTGAGCAGAGTGCTTCAGGTGTATCATCTATGTAGGCTGTGTGCACCCTCCTGTTTTAGTGGAGCCTTGATTGATGTTGGCATGTCAATAAGAGGAGTTGACCTCTCAGCTAGAAAGACTGGCTATGATTATGGCAGATGAACTGCTATGCAGGGCTGACCCCATGGAGCAGGACTCGCTTTAGTGGGGCCCTGCTGCCTAACGAGTCTGCCCTTGTGTGTGTTGCTCATGGAAGTGGTTGGGTGGTGTTCCAGCATGGTCTGAGCTGACCACTAGGTGCGCTGGTCCTGGAGCCTCCCAGGAGTTGCAGGCCAAGGTCAGCCACCACAGGTGCCCTGCACAAGGCTACTCAGCATGAGATACAAAGTGATAAGCAGATGGCTGCTGCATGTGCTGGGCTTGGAGGTGGCCAGAAGAGGCCAAGCTGTGGATCAAGACCACTTGCTACTAGTGCTGTGCCTGGGGACACTTAACAAGAGGTACATGGCATGCCAAGGCCAGATGGAAAAGACACTGGAAACAACTTGGATGGGTCCACACGTTGAGTGGGGTGGGGTCTCAGGCTATCACCAGAGAAGATGAATGGGTTAGCCAGGACAACAGCAGCTCAGATATGGCGCTTAGTGGAGGAGGGCTCAGCAAAGAAACAGTGGCCTCTGCCAGCACTGCTGTCTTAGAGAAAGCTGCCCTGTCAGCTCTGTCCCTGGAGTTAGACAATTCAGTTCCTCCACGTATGTCCCTGGTGCCAGTTGAGCTGCTGCCCCAGTGCTAGAGCTCAGAGCTAGTGAGTTCAAATGAGTCTGTGGGCCCTTTAAGAGGAGCTCCTGGGGCTCCAGCCGCCCTTCCTCTCACTCAGCCTCAATGCCTGCTGGTTTCACAGCTAGAAGTTATGGGACTTCTCTTCCTGGCTATGGAACCCTGGGCTGGGGCAGCCTAGAGTGGGAATGGGCCCCCTTGATTCTCAGGGAAGACTTTTGTATTCAAGATATCCCTCCTGATTGTTAACCCCCACCTGTGAGTATGGAGCCAGCATTTTTGGGGTCTCTGCCCCTCCTACCAGTGTCGACACCAGGCCTTCTGTTCAGCTAGATGTCAGATGGGTCTGAATGATGGTGTTTCTATAAGTTAGTTGTGATTTTGATGTGATTATAGGAGGAAGTGAGCACAGCATTTACCTACTTGCCATCTTGCCTGGAAGACTCTAAAATTGCTTTAATAAAATGAATAAAGACAAAGTAATATTTATAACAAAAAGTGAGTATAAATCTAATGTTACTATTACTGAGTGTACTCCCCACTGGCACACCCAGTATTTTACAGCCAGGGGGGTTAGTTTTCAATACCTCCTCCTTTGTACAACAAAAATATTTCAGGAAGGATCACTGAATAATTAGTAATAATCCTTATTTTCTTAATTAATAATTAGAGTTAAAATAAATAATTTTAAAAGAAATATGATGTCCTATTTTAAACATATTATTTAAGTAAAATATTTCATATATGTACCAAAATTTATACCTAGTAATTCATACCTTTTCACTCTTTTTAATTTTAAACACAAATAAAAACTATAAATGGTCAAATAGAATGAAAGAAGTGACAAAACTCAAGTTCTCTTTCCTTTTTTTGAGATGACTGAGCTATCATTGTTTATTTCCAAAATCCTATTTAAGTGCAGGAATATGTAATATCACAGATCATAGAGTTATGAATTGCATCCAAAACAAACCCAAACAAATTCAATCTGTTATGAATTTACAATTGAAAGTGAGTGGATGTTTCTGAGTCTGCCATTTGTCAGAGGGTTACTGTGGAACTATTTTTCCAAATTAACTTTCACATAGGACATAATGTTTACTAAAGACTAGAGGTCTGGTGCATGAAATTTGTGTATGGGTAGGGTCCCTAGGCCTGGCCGGTGATAAGGCCGATCAGGGCTGCCAACTGGGGCCTTCCTTCCCCAGCTTCCAGCTGCTGGCCAGGGCCTTCCTTTCTTCCACGCCGCTCCCTGGTGGTCAGCACAGGTCATAGCGAGTGATCGAATTCCCGAGGGGACAATTTGTATATTAGGCTTTTATATGTATACTAGAGGCCCATTGCACAAAGAGATTCATGCAATAGGCCTTGCCTTCCCCTGGCTGCCAGCACTGGTTTTCCTCCGGCACCTGGGACCCAGGGCTTTGCTCGGGCCGGAGCCCTCAGTCTTTGCTCTGCCGCTTCGTGCCTACATATGCAAATTAACCACCATCTTTGTTGGGTTAATTTGCATACTCTCCTGATTGGCTGGTTAGTGTAGCGGAGGGACGGTCAATTTACATGTTTGTCTATTATTAGGTAAGATAGATTCTATCCCTTAGGGACCATTCAGGGGACTCAAACCACATCAGTAATTTGAAAAGATAAAACCTTATAAAGAATTATTACTAGTTGATGGGATTATCTACTAAGAGGTAAAGAAAACTCTAAACAAAATGGGAATAACAGATGTAGGAAGCAGTTACTATCTCTAGGACTGAGAGAGAGTACTCAAGTGCATTAATTTTCTATTGCTGAGTAACAGATTAGCATAAATTTAGTAGTTTAAAAACAAATATATTTAGCTTTTATGTAAAAACAGTATGTTGTTCCTCAAAAAATTAAACATAGAATTACCATATGACCCAGCAATTCTATTCTGGGTATATACCCCAAATGATTGATAATTGAGACTTGAAAAGATCTTTGTACACCTACTTGTTTAATTTGTAGTAGAACATATTATATGAAAAACTGTGCTAGATTCAGAGGAGGGAGGAGTGAAATTGGTGAAGAAATATCAATGACCAGATATGCAGACAACCCCATGTTACTAGCAGAACTTAGCAACGATTTGAACCAACTTCTGAATAACTTGAAAGAGGAACGTGACAAAGAGGGACTGCACTTGAGCAGCAAGAAGACAAGAGTCATGACCACAGAAGCAACACACAACTTAACACACTGCGGACGGATCACAAGAATTCTCGCTTCATATCACACAGTGTTTTACAAAGTATTATACTTTTAAAAGATATTAGCTTGTAAGAACATGTAATAAATAACTTCAAAATGCAATGGGTATTTCATTTTAAAGCATGCCTTTAATATTTATGTAAAATGTTTTTTGTACTCGTTTAATAGAAACTTATCTGGCCACTGGGTAAAGCTGGCAATAAAACTACTGGTCTGTAATGTGTTAACATGGACAATGAAGATGTTGACATTAAATATTTATTTACATTGGTATACTCATCAATTCAAGTGGAGACAGCAGCCAGAAATCAAGAGAAGATGGAGACTGGGAAGGGCAGCAGTGGGAGAACTAGGAGAGACCACTGAGAGCAAAGGTGTGTCATTGAGAGCAAGGCTGGGGTCACCCACTGCCCATCTCCTACCTACTGTTACAGGTATGAAGCTGGACAGTGAAGAAGGATGATAGAAAAAATGGACTCACTTGGAATCTTGTGTTGGAGGAGAGCTCTAGGGTGCCCTGGACACCAGAGAGATGTCCAGGTCCCAGAGCAAATTACGCCCGAAACATCGCTGGAGGCAAAAATGACACAACTGAAGCTGTCCTACTTCAGCCACATCCTGAGAAGGCAGGGCTCTTTGGAAAAGACAGCAATGCTGGGAAAATAGAGGCCGCTAGAGCAGAGGAAGCCCAGATAGGACATGGATTACTCCATAAAAGAAGTCCTAAGTGTGAGGCTACCGGAGCGAGCGGGACTGTTGAGGACAGACTTTGTGAACATCACCTGGGGCCACGCTCAGCTTTAGCCTCCACCTGAATTCCTTGGGCTCCTCAGGTGGAGGCTCAAAGCTGAGCGTGGCCCCAGGTGACCACCAGCGGGAAATGAAGAGTAGGTACTACAACTGCAGGAACTGAACTCTGCCAACAAGGCGAGCTCAGAAGTGGACTTTCCCAGGGCCTTCACATGAGGCCTCAGTCTGGCTGTCACCTTTTACTTTTTTAATATATTTTTATTGATTTCAGAGAGGAAGGGAGAGGGAAAGAGAGAGCTAGAAACATCAATGATGAGAGAGAACCATTGATCGGCTGCCTCCTGCATGCCCCCCACAGAGGATTGATCCTGCAACCCAGGCATGTGCCCTGACCAGGAATCAAACCATGACCTCCTGGTTCATAGGTCGACACTCAACCACTGAGCCACACTTTTGCAGAGATGCTACTATTTTGTGTGTCTTGACACTAAGAAGGCAGATGCCATTTACAGCTCGAGAAAAAAAGTTCAGCTCCAGGAGAAGTGGGAACCAAATTTGCCTTTTATCTAAGTCCCAAGGTTGGGGCAAGACCTGGGGAGTGGGGTGGTTTGTGACATTGAACATGTTAATTACTTTGAATGGGTGCCCCGTGTTGCTTTTAGGTGCGTGGATTTTGCCCAGGAGGATGCAGTGGGCAATGAAGATGTTGACATTAAATATTTATTTACATTGGTATACTCATCAATTCAAGTGGTTGGGGCCAGGGCAGGACTTGGTAGGGCTGCTCCGGTGCTGATGAGGATGGTGCAGTCATGGAAGCGCAGGGAGTGACCAGGGCCAGACCCGACTGGCAGTGAGGTCTCTTGTCCACTGTTTGCTGTGAGGCAGAAGCAGTGTGACGGTGTAGCAGGGGCGGTGAGTTCTTCCCCTCGGCGAGTTCTCCCCAAATGCACTTTCTCAACAACTTGTGCAAGGTGGATGGTGTATGATTTACTTTCCCAACTGCGTGTGCTGCTACTAAGCTCCCTGGGACAGACAGTGTGCATGGAGAGCTTGTTGGGCCGATGGCGGGGAGCGATCTCCCTCGGGAGGCGCAGCGGGCTGTGGGCGAGGCCAGAGGAAGGGGGGTGCAAGCGAGTGCCTGGCTAAGGGAGGGGTGCAGGGGGCACTTGCTCCCCGAGCTGCCTGCTGTCCTCCAGGCCCTGCCTCGCGTGGTGAGATGTGGCCCCTGCGCCCTAAGCAGCACCCCTTCCGGGCTGTGGGTGGGACCGTGGCGGGCCTGGCTGGCTCTTTGACTGTTTAATTGGAGCGTCACACGTGCACATGGGGAAAGGACACACGTGTGCAGATGCCCACGCCGCCAGCAGGCCAGACCTGAGATGCTTCCCGGCTGGAGCACGCGAGGGCCTTTCCTCCTGGGCGGTGGGGGAGGGGGGGGGGTGGCGGGGGGGGGGGAGGCAGGGGTCGCTGTGCTCACATCCCTCCCGCCCCCTCCCCCCCCCCAACGCCGTGGCTGCGGTCACATGACCACCAACCAAGGAGCACAGACAGCAACACGGAGCAGAGTGACCCTCTGACAGTTCTGGAGGCCCTCCCCGAGCTGAGGCCGGGTGTCGGCAGAGCTCAGCCCTGTGGGGCTGCGGAGAATCTGTTTTGTGGTTCAGTGGCCCAGCCCGGTATTGGGGCCACCGCCTCCTCCCAGCAGCTGCCACACCCTGGACTCCACCGGCTCCCGACCCCTTGTCCGGAGCGGCATGCTCACAGATGGGGGGCAGGGGGCCAGCCCGGGGCCTCTGGCTGCCACACCTGCCAGTGTCACCCTCCAGCCCTTGGGAGGGGATTCACCTCAAGTCCTACTGCTTTCACTGTCAGACAGGCCAGATGCCTGAGGGGCTCGGGGAGGCGAGAACTCACAGGTATGAGGCACCTGATGTGCGTTGGACACTTAGTTGTGTGGTTTCATAAAGATTATCTCACTCACTTGTCCCGTGGGTGGCCCGGGGAGGCAGGCCCTGCGGTCCTGGCCAGCAGGCGACGGGTCTCCCCTCAGAGAGCCTGGATGCCCCTTGATAGTGACCTGTTAGAAGAGGGGGGATGGGGATGGAGGGAGAGGGTCTGGGAGCAGAAGAGCTAGGGGCCTGCAGCGCATAAATCAGTCAGGGCCTGAGGCGTGACCCCTGTCGGGTGTGGACACGCGGGAGCTACGTGGGAATAGGAGGACCAGTGCTGCGACCTACTGAGTCCAGGCTGTGGTTCTCGGCCCTGCCGCCCCTGGGAGCCTGGGAGCCTGAAGAAAGGCTGGTTCCTGGGTCCCTGCGGAGATTCTGAGTGAAGGGGAGCAGCCTGGCCCGTGGGCCTGGATACATTAACAGCCCTGCCGGGGTTCCAGTGCCCCGGCAGAGCCGCTGTGTGGAAGCAAGTCCGCTCCAGCTCTAAGGGTTGGTGTGCCTGCAGGACCATTGGGATGGCCGCGACGACGTGTTGCTGACGGCCCTGGTGCTCAGGCGCTGTCTGTGGCCCTCATTCTGAATAGCAGTGTTTACAGAGAAGCTGCAAGCATGCATTTGAAACGGGGAACTCTGCTAATTAGAACCCGTGTGCACATTAAACAGGTCTGCGGGCCAGCGCTTCCTGGAGCCCCTGTCTCTCTCAGCATCTGCTTGGTCAGGCTCCTCACCCCTAGGACACGGGTATGTGAGGTGTGAGGCAAGGTCCCTGACTGTGGGGCTCAGGGGTGGGAGGCAGGGATGGGTGGGAGGGGGGCGGCTGCCAGCCTGTGTGGGGACCTGCTGACCTGGAAATGCCTGGGAGCAGCCAGCTCCGCACCAGCCAGAGCCGCCCCTGCTCTGCAGAGCTGGTTTTCCTGCAGATGAAGAGACCAGACAAGGTCCAGACAGCCCGTCACACTGGTCTCAGGAACACTCACTCTCCTCGCGCTTTGTCAGATCAAAGTCTTCCATCACGCCGTCTGGTTCTGTTTTATTCAATTAAATTTTTAAATTCAATTTGCCCCGTGCATTCATCTTCTTTGAAATCTGAGAGACGACAGCACCCGCTACAAATTGAGAGTAAATGGCTGAATTAGCTTTCAGAGAGGATTCAAGGGGAGGGTTCTCCCCAGAGACCAGCAGGCCCTTTGAGGCAGCCTGGCTCCAGCAAGAGCTGGGGGGGGTGGGGAGGGGGGAGGGGAGGGCTGGCTGGGGGTGTAGAGGGGGGGGTGAGTGGGAGGTGAAGGCTGGTTGGGGGTTCAGAGGGACAAAAACAAATTCAAAATGGATAAAAGAATTAAATGTAAGATGGGAAACCATAAGAATCTTAGAAGAATTATGGGCAGCAAAATAGCAGACATATGTCATAGCAATATCTTTACTGATACAGCTCCTTGGGCAATGGAAACTAAGGAGAAAATGAACAAATGGGTCTACATCAAAATAAAAAGCTTCTGCACAGCAAAAGAAACCATCAACAAAACAACAAGAGAGCCCACTGCATGGGAGAATGTATTTGCCAATGTAATCACCAATAAGGGTTTAATCTCCAACATTTACAGGGAACTCATACAACTTAACAGAAGGAAGATAAACAACCCAATCAAAAAATGGGCAAAGGACTTAATAGACACTTTTTGAAAGAGGACATTCAGAAAGCCCAGAGACACATGAAAACATGCTCAAAGCCACTAATCATCTGAGAGATGCAAATCAAAACAACAATGAGGTACCATCTAACACCTGTCAGAATGGCTATCATCAACAAATCAACAAATGACAAGTGTTGGTGAGGATGTGGAGAAAAGGAACCCTCGTGCACTGCTGGTGGGAATGCAGACTGGTGCAGCCACTGTGGAGAATATATGGAGTTTCCTCAAAAAGTCAAAAATGGAACTCCCATTTGACCCAGTGATCCCACTTCTAGGAATATATCCCAAGAAACCAGAAACACTGCTCAGAAAGGACATATGCACCCCTATGTTCATAGCAGCACAATTTACAATAGCTAAGATTTGGAAACAGCCTAAATGCCCATCAGCAGGAGAGTAGATTAGAAAACTGTGGTGCATCTACACGATGGAATACTATGCTGCTGTAAAAAGGGACTCCTACCATTTGCAGCAGCATGGATGGACCCGGAGAGCCTTATGCTAAGTGAAATAAGCCAGTCAGAGAAAGATAAATATCACATGATCTCACTCATTTGTGGAATATAATGAACAACATAATCTGATGAACAAAAATAGAGCCAGAGACATAGAAGCATCAAACAGACCGTCAAACCTCAGAGGGAAGGGGGGTAAGAGATCAACCAAAGGACTTGTATGCATGCATATAGGCATAACAAATGGATATAGACAGTAGTGGGGTGAGGGCATGTGTAGGGGTGGGGAGGGGAGTGGTTGGGGAGAGGTCAATAGGGGAAAAGGAGATTCATGTAATACTTTAAACAATAAAGAATTCAAAAAAGTATATTTAAAAACCCCACAAAAAGTAACCTTTGGTGAGGAGTGGGGGTAGGAAGACTAAACAGCCAGCCAAAGACTCGTGGCTGCCACTTTAGAGCTCTGATGAAGGGGACAAGAATGAACTTCATAAATGTGAGATGATGGACTTAGCAGTTTGATTCACTATTACAAAACCGGCCTCTTGCAAAGCTGCCTGTCCTTCCGGCTCTGACGTAGTGCTATGGAGACGCCGGTGATGTGGACCTCATGCTTCAGCGTGCATGAGACTCTCCTGGGTACTCTCAGGAAACACACACTTCTGATCTTGTGGTGAGAGCACTTGATTCAAAGACCAGGGCCAGGGCTCAGGAATATTCATTTTAAAAATACATTTATTGTTGGAAGTATTACAGGTGTTCCCTCTTTTTCCTCCACTGACCTCCTCCATTCCAGCCTCACCCCAGGCTTTTCCCGCACTGTTGTCTGTTTGTGGGCTATGCATACATGCATATAAGTTCTTTGGTTAATCTCTTCCCGCTCCCATCCTTCCCTCTGAAATGCTTCAGTCTATTGCATGCTTCGATGTCTCTGGATCTGTTTTGTTCTTCAGTTTATTTTGTTCATTAGATTCCACCTATGAGTGAGATCATGTGATATTGTCTTTCTCTGACTGGCTTATTTCACTTAGCATTATAGTCTCCAGGTCCCTCCATGCTGTCTCAAATAGTGAGAGTTTTTTCTTTTTCTATTGCTGCATAGTATTCCATGGTGTAAATGTACCACAGCTTTTTTAGCCACTCATCTACTGATGGGCACTTGGGCTGTTTCCAGATCTTAATTATTGTAAACTAGAGGCTTGGTGCACTGATTCATGCACCGGTGGGGTTCCTCAGCCTGGCCTGTGCCCTCTTGCAATCTGGGATCCCTCGAGGGATGTTGAACTGCCGGTTTCAGCCTGATCCCCACAGGCCAGGCCTGGATGGAGCCTGCCCCACACCTCTCCTGCTCATCCTGGCCTCATTGCACCTGCCACCACTGCCACTCAGAAGCGCTGCTGTGGAGGTGGGAGAGGCTCATGCTGCTGCAGCTGTGCTCGCCAGCCATGAGCCCACCATCGGGCGCCTGATGGCCATCTGAGCAACGCTCCTGCTGTGGGAGTGCACTGACCACCAGGGGGATCGGGCCTAAGCTGGCAGTCAGACATCCCTCTGGCAGCCCAGGAGCCCTTGGGAGATGTCCACTTGCCAGCAGGGAGCAGGCCTAAGCTGCTGTCAGACATCCTTAGCGTTGCTGAGGAGGCAGAGAGTCTCCCCCCACCACTGCTGTGCTGGCAGCTGCCAGCCTGGCTTGTGGCTGAGCAGAGCTCCCCCTGTGGGAGCTCACTGACCACCAGGGGGGAGCTCCAGCATTGAGCATCTGCCCCCTGGTGGTCAGTGTGTGTCATAGTGACCAGTCATTCCCAGTTGTTCTGATGTTAGGGTCTATTTGCATATTACCCTTTTATTATATAGGAAAAAGACCTGGTGCACGGGTGGGGGCTGGCTGGTTTGCCCTGAAGGGTGTCCCAGATCAGGGTGGGGGGGTCCTGCTGGGATGCCTGGCCAGCCTGGGTGAGGGGCTGAGGGCCGTTTTCAGGTTGGCTACACCACTTTCAGGGTGGGGGTCCACACTGGGGTACCTGGCCAGCCTGGTTGAGGGGCTGATGGCTGTTTGCAGGCTGGCCAAGCCCCCCAGTGGGGACCCTAACCCCATGGGGGTGTGGCCAGCCTGGGTGAGGGGCTGATGGCTGTTTGCAGGCTGGCCACAGCCCCTTCGGGGGCGGGGGGGGGGGGGGTGTCCTGCTGAGGTTCCTGGACAGCCTGGGTGAGGGGCTGATGGCTGTCTGCAGGCTGGCCACATCCTGTTCAGGGTGGGGGTCCCCACTGGGGTGCCTGGCCAGCCTGGGTGAGGTGCTGATTGCTGTTTACAGGCTGGCCACAGCCCCTTCAGGGTGGGGTGGGGGTCCCGCTGGGGTGCATGGCCAGCCTGGGTGAGGGGCTGATGGCCATTTTTAGGCTGGCCTCGCCCTCGAGCTGGAAGCAGGTGTCTGGGATTTATTTAACTTCTATAATTGAAACTTTGTAGCTTTAAGCGGAGCCCAGATCTGGTTGCCCCTGGAAACCGAGGCTCCCAGCTCCTCCTTGAACAGAGGTCACACAGGCTGGAAGCAGGTATCTGGGGTTTATTTATCTTCTATAATTGAAACTTTGTAGCCTTGAGCAGAGCACAGTGCCAGCCAGGGAAGGCAGGAAGCTTGGCTTCCTCCATCACCGGGGACAACGCAAGCCTTCTGCTTGCTCCAGCTCTATGGCCACAGCCATCTTTCTGATGAAGTGACTGAGTGAGGGTGTGACGGTTAATTTGTGTATTACTATTTTATCAGATAGGATATGATTCGTGCACTTGTGGGGTCCCTTGGCCTGGCTGGTGATCGGGGCCAATCAGTACATCTCGCCCAATCCCGATGGGGGCCAGCTGGCTGGGGGAGGGACTGCAGGAGGTTGGCTGGCTGCAGGAGGTTGGCTGTGGGACTGCACTGACCACCAGGGGGCAGTTCCTGTGTTGAGCATCTGCCCCCTGGTGTTCAGTGCACGTCATAGTGACCGGTCGACCAGTCGTTCGGTTGACTGGTCGTAATGGTTGCTTAGGCTTTTTTTAAATATAGATAGCATTCCTATGAACATAGGGATGGATATATTCTTTCTGATTGGTGTTTTAAGCTTCTTAGGATATATTCCCAGAAGTGGATCACTGGTTCAAATGGCAGGTCCATTTTTAAATCTTTGAGGAAACTTAATACTGTTTTCCATAATGACTGCACCAGTCTGCATTCCCACCAGCAGTGTACTAGGGTTCCCTTTTCTCCACATACTCACCAGCACTTGTCATTTGTTGAGTGGTTGATGGTACCATTCTGACAGGTGTGAGGTCTGTCATTTTAATTTGCATCTCTCTGATGATCAATGATATTGAGCATTTTTTCATGTCTCTTGGCCATTTGTATGTCTACTTTGGAGAAGTGTCTATTTAGGTCTTCTGCCTATTTTTTTATTTGGTTGGTTGTTTTCCTTTTGTTGATTTTTATGAGTACTTTGTATATTTTGGATATTAACCCCTTTATCAGATGTATCATTGGCAAATATGTTCTCCTATACAATGGGCTCCCTCTTCATTTTGATGCTGATTTCTTCTGCTGTGCAGAAGCTTTTCATTTTGATGTAGTCCCATTCTTTCATTTTTTCCTTTGTTTCTCTTATGCAGATGTTGTATCAGAGAAAATTTTGCTACATGAGACATCTAATATTTTGCTGCCTACATTTTCTTCTAGGATTTTGATGGTTTCACAGCTTACATTTAAATATTTTATCAACTTTAACTTTATTCTTGTGTATGGTGTAAGTTGGTGGTCTAGTTTCATTTTTTTTACATGTAGCTGTGCAATTACCCCAACACCACTTATTGAAGAGACTGTGTTTACTCTATTGTACAACAAATCAATAAATGTGATACACCAATGTTCTTGCCTCCTTTATTAGAGATTAATTGAGCATAGTGGCTTGGGCCAGTATCTGGGTTCTCTGTTCTGTTCCATTGGTCTATATCAGTGGTCGGCAAATTGTGGCCCCTTGAGTGTGGCTCTTCCACAAAATACCACGTGCGGGCTCACCCGTACATTGTAATTGAAACTTCGTGGTCACACTCAAGGGGCCAAAGAGCCACATGTGGCTCGCGAGCTGCAGTTTGTCGACCACTGGTCTATATGCCTGTTCTTATGCCAGTACCAGGCTGTTTTGATTACAGTGTCTTTGTAGTATAACTTGAAATCTGGTCTTATGATCACTACAACTTTGTTCTTCTTCCTAAAGATTGATTCAGCTATTTGGGGTCTTTTTGGTTCCATATAAATTATTAGAGTGTTTGTTCTAGATCTGTGAAGTATGCCACTGGTATTTTCATAGGGATTGCATTGAATCTATAGATTGCTTTGGGTAGTATGGACATTTTAATAATGTTAATTCTACCAACCCATGAACGCAGTATATTCTTCCACTTGTTTATATCCTCTTCTATTTCTTTTTTCAATGTTCTATAGTTTTCCAAGTACAGGTCTTTTACCTCATTGGATACGTTTATTTCTAAGTATCTTAATTTTTTTTGTTGCAATAGTAAATGGGATTATTTTTTAAATTTCTCTTTCTAAGAGTTCATTATTGGTGTATAAAAATGCCATAGATTTCTGGGTGTTCATTTTGTATCCTGCTATGTTGCCAAAATCCTTTATTAAATCTAATTGTTTGGTGGAGTCTTTGGAGTTTTCTATGTACAATATCATGTCATCTTCCAATAGTGACAGTTTTACTTCCTTTTTTCCAATTTGAATGACTTTTATTTTTTCTTCTTGTGCAATCTCTGTTGCTAGGACCTCCAGTACTATGTTGAATAAAAGTGGTGAAAGTGGACAACCCTCTCTTGTTCCTGTTCTTAGGGAAAATGGTTTTAGTTTTTGCCCATTGGGTATGATGTTTTCTATAGGTGTGTCATATATGGCTTTTATTATGTTGAGGTGTGATCCTTCTATTCCCACTTTGCTGAGATTTTTTATCAAAAATGGGTGTTGGATTTTGTCAAATGCTTTTTTTGCATTAATTTATATGATCATGTGATTTTTGTTTTTCAATTTGTTTATATAATGCATCACATTTATTGATTTTCGAATATTGTACCAGCCTTGCATCCCTGGAATAAATCCCACTTGATCATGGTGTATGATCTTTTTAATATATTGCTGGATCTGATTTGCTAATATTTTGTTGAGGATTTTAGCATCTATATTTATCGGGGATATGTTCATCACTTTCTTTGTAGTGTCTTTATGTGGTTTTGGAATTAGGATAATGTTGGCCTCATGAAAAGATCTTGAAAGTGTGCCTTCCTCTTGAACTTTTTGGAATAGTTTGAGGAGGATGGGTGTTATTTCTTCTTTGAATATTTGGTAAAACTGTCCTGTGAAGTCTTTGGTTTAAGGCCATGGTTGGCAAACTGCGGCTCGCGAGTCACATGTGGCTCTTTGGTCCCTTGAGTGTGGCTCTTCCTAAGCCTTAGGAGTACCCTAATTAAGTTAATAACAACGTACCTACCTATATAGTTTAAGTTTAAAAAATTTGGCTCTCAAAAGAAATTTCAATCGTTGTACTGTTGATATTTGGCTCTGTTGACTAATGAGTTTGCTGACCACTGGTCTAGGGCTTTTGTTTGCTGTGAGGTTTTTGATTACTGCTTGTATTTCATCAGTTGTTATTGTTCAGGTTTTCTGCTTCTTCCTGATTCAATTTTGGAAAGTTGAATTTTACTACAAATTTGTGCATTTCATCCACCTTGTTTAGCTTGTTGCTCATAGTATTTGTCTACAGTCCTTTATATTTCTGTGGTGTCAGTTGCTAGTTCACCTTTTTCATTTCTGATTTTATTTACTTGGATCCTCTTTCTTTGTTTCTTGATGAGTCTGGCTAAAGGTGCATCAATCTTGCTTATCTTTTCAAAGAGCCGGCTCTAGGCTTGATGAATCTTTTGTAGTTTTTTTTTTTTTCAGTTTCTATGCCATTTATTTCTGCTCTGATTTTTATTATTTATTTCCTCCTACTTACTCTCGGCTTTTCTTGTTGTTATATTTCTAGATCTTTAAGTTGTAGGGTTAGATAGCTTCTTAGCTATTTTTTCTTATTTCTTGAGGTGTGCCTGTAGTGTAGTGCTAGGGACTCTCAGGACTGCTTTTGCTCTGTCCCATAGGCTTTGGGTTGTTATGTGTTCATTTTCATGAAGATTTTTATTTTGTCCTTATTTCATTGGTGACTCATTCACTGTTTAATAACATGCTATGTAGCCTCAATGTGTTTTGAAGTGTTTTTATTGTAGTTGATCTCCAGTTTCATGCCATGATGATCCAAGAAGATGCTTGATATAATTTCAATGCTCTTGAATTTGTAGAGATTTGTTTTGTGCCCTAGCATGTGGTTTTTCTTTGAGAATGTCTCATGTGCACTTGAGAAGAATATATATTCTGTATCTTTGGGGTGAAATGTTCTGTAAGTGACTATTAATTCCATTTGATCTAGTGTGTCTTTTAGGATTGCTGTTTCCTTGTTGATTTTTTGTCTAGAAAATCTATCCAGTGATGTCAGTGAGGTGTTAAAATCCCCTACTGTGATTGTATTGCTGTTGATCTCTCCCTTTACGTCCTCCCGAAAAATTTTTATGTACTTAGGTGCTCCTATATTGAGCACGTATATGTTTACCAGGGTTATATCCCCTTGTTGGATCAATCCCTTTAGTATTATGAAATGACTTTCATTGCCTTTTGTTATGACCTTCATTTTGAAGCCTATTTTGTCAGATATGAGTATTCCTACTCCAGCTTTTTTTTCATTTCTATTTGGATGGAAAAAATTTTTTCCATCCCTTCACTTTCAATCTGTGTGACTCTTTTGTTCAGAAGAGGGTCTCTTGTACATAGGGGTGGGGGTGTCCCTCAGCCTGACCTGTGACTTCTAGCAGTCCGGGACCCCTCAGCAGACATCCCCTGAGGGGTCCTTCACACTGCCAGGGAGGCAGGAGAGGTTCCCACCACCACTGCTGCACTCGCCAGTCCTGAGCCTGGCTTCTGGCTGAGTGGCATTCCCCCTGTGGGATCGCACTGACCACCAGGAGGCAGCTCCTGCATTAAGCGTCTGCCCCCTGGTGGTCAGTGTGCATCATAGCAACTGGTCATTCCACCATTTGGTCTATTTGCATATTAGGGTTTTACTATATAGGATATCATGTTTTCTTATCCATTCAGCTACCCTGTCCTTTGATTGGAGCATTTAATCCATTTACATTTAAGGTTATTATTGATAGATACTTATTTGTTGTCATTTTAAATTCTTTATGCCTCTGTTCCTCCCTCTCTTTTTATTTTTTCTTCTTACAGCAGTCCCTTTAGCATTCTTAGGTGGTAATCAACTCCTTTAGTCTTTCTTTTGTCTGAGAAACTCCCAGTTTCACCTTCAATTTTGAATGATAGCCTTGCTGGATAGAGTGTTCTTGGATTTATTCCCTCACTTTTCATTACTTTGTATCGTTCATGCAACTCCCTTCAGGCCTGAAATGTTTCTGTTGATAGTCTAATGGGAGTTTTCTTGTAGGTGACTTTCTGTCTCTCTTGTAGCCTTTAAGATCCTTTCTTTGTCTTTTATGTTTGCCATTTTAATTATGATGTGTCTTTGTGTCGGTCTCTTTGGGTTCATTTTGATTGGACTCTGTGTTTCCTGGACTTGTGTGACTTTTTTCTTCACCAGGTTGGGGAAGTTTTCTGTCATTATTTCTTCAAACAGGTTCTCCACTCCTTGCTCAGCTTCTTCTCCTTCTAGCACACGTATGATGCAGGCATTGTTTCATGTCATGTTGTCCCCATGCTCCCTTAAATTCTCCTCTTGTTTTTTTTTTAACTTTTTGTGTTTTTTTTCCTACCTTGTCTTCTAATTAGCTGATTTGGTCCTCAGCTTCTTCTAGTCTACTGTGGAATCCTTCCAGGGTGTTCTTTGTTAAAGCTATGTCATTCTTCATTTCCTCTTCCTTCTTATTCATGCTGCTGTATTTCTCATTCAGCTGCTTATAATTCTCATTAAGTTGCTTGTAATTCCCACTCTGCAGTCTGACAAGCCTATAACTATTACTTGGAATTTCTTATCTGACAAATTACTTGCCTCCATTTCACTGAGTCCCTTTTCTGGTGATTCCTCCTTTTCTCTCACTCGGCGGTTGTCCCTTTGTCTTCCTGTTGTAGCCGTCTCGCAGTCTTGCAGTCTGGAGACCCAGATGATGAGGGTTAGTTCCCAGCAGCTGGTCCTTGCATTCAGAGATGACTGGTCACACCGGGTCACAGCAATGCATCCAATCTCCTGGTGGCACTCAGGCACATCGGTCTCTGTGGAAGGTCAGTGTGTCAGAGGGTGGGCATCAGGTCATGTCTACTGGGCAGTGTCAGTGGCCAGGCCATTTGACCAGGGGCGCCGGATAAGGCACAGTATGTCACAATGAAAGGACTGTTCATCTGAGGGAGTTGGGCCATGTTGGCAGGACTGGGTGCACCACGTCAAGGTGGTGGGGCTTGTCATCCAGGGACACCTAGTTGGGCATCCTGGTTTGGGGTGGCAGGTCCCTGTGTCCAGGCTGGGCCAGTGGCAGGGTGGTGGGGTAGGCCAGGTGCTCTGTTGTTGGGGGAGTGGGGTCAGGCATGGCGCAGCTCCAATAGTGCAGGGGGATGCTTACCCCTCTCACCTCTATGGTGGGCAGGCAGGTAGCTCTGCTCACTGAAGGGCTGGGGCAGACCAAGCACTGAGCTGCTGAGGAGGTGGGTGGCCTCTCTCTCCCCTACGGAGGAGGTGGTGCCAGCCGGTTGCTCTGCTTACAGAGGGGTTGGGCAGACCTAAAAATGAATATTCTTAAACACACTTAGGATTTACATTTTGACAAAGGATGTTGCCATGCTCATGGACCCTGTGTCCTCTAGCATGGATTGGGCCTGTTTTTTGTGGGCTCTGTATCTGCTCTCATGAATATGCATGTCTGACCTTGCAGTAGGCGGAGCCAGCTGAGCGACAGACTATGCCTTCATTTCTTCTGTACCTCAGTCCTGCACTGTGTCTGGCATCTCACAGTGGGTCAGTGCAGATTTGAATGAGTCAATGATTGAATGGTGTCTTAGTCACCTATTGTTGCTTAATAAACAACCACAAAACTTAGCTTCCGGAAGCTAATTCCAGCATGTCACAAATGCTAGAAGTTTCATCAAAAGGTTGATGGAACTTGGGTATTCAGCAGGGCTGAATCACATGTTGCACCTAAAGATTTGCACAGATGATTGCTTGCTGCCAGACAGCTGAGGGCATTTCAATCTACATGTTATTGCTTCCTGCTGAACAAACACCTGAACAGCCCAAGGCAGTTCCCCCAATCTAACAATGCCTACTGTATACCAAACTCACCTTTGATGTGTATATCTGCTTCAGGGCAATTTGTGTAAATAAGAAGCTCTGGGTCTAGAGAGACAGGAGGACTTGGTTTCTTTAGTCTCCTCTGGCTCCTCAAAATGCCTTCCAAAGTTATGTTTCGTCTCTAGACTCTTTAATAATTTACCTCAGCCCTTCTCCAGATTCCCGAACCATTCTTGATGCTGGACAAAACCCCTGGCACTTAGCAACTTAGAAGAACACACATTTTCTATCTCACAGTGTCAGTGGGTCAGGAATCCAGGTGGGGCCCAGCTGCGTCCTGGGGCATAGGGTCTCTCCAAGGCTGCAATCATGTTGCCACAGGGGCTTTGCCTCTCAAGGTCCAAGGGGAAGGATCTGCTTTCAGACTCGCACAGCAGTTGGTAGGTTTGAATTCCTTGTGGTGGGTGGACTGAGGGCTCAGTGCCTCTTGTCTGTGGACACATGGGCCTCTCCATCTTGGCAGTTGGTCTTATGCAAACTGGGAAGGTAACAGAGAGTCTTCTCACAGAACAGGAGTCGCAGTCTCTTGTAACCTAATCATGGGAGTGACATCTGTCACTTTTGTCATGCTCTACTTATTAGAAGCAGGTCACAGGTCCCACGCACACTGGAAGGGAGACGTTTACATAGGGTGTGAATACCAGAAAGGGGGATCACACAACCCACAGACGAGTGCCAGGATTTGAACCTAGGAATTAGTCTACGACTTTAAGCATCAAAACAGGCCACTCAGTGCTGAGGTTTGGCTTAATGTCTTCTCACATACATGGGGGCGTTGCCAAGAGCCACCCTGGTGTGGTGAAAAGAGGACAGAACTTTGGAGGCAAGAGACTGAGGTTTGTAACTGCTGGCACTGCCTTTGGTCACCTCTCGGGACCCTCAGTCTTCTCATCTGAAAATGGGGTTGTTGTGAGGACTAGATGCGATCAAGAATGCATAGAAAGTGCCACTCAGAACTTTTGGCACATAGCCTGCCTTCCATGGATGCAGCTGCTGTGGTGCAGGAGATGGCTGAGCGCTGGGTTGTTTATAAACATGTATGATGTGCCTTGGAAGGCTTCTTTAAAATACTTAATGGGCTGAGTCTGAGACTCCTTCAGGGGAGTCTATGATGGCTCTTCTCTGTTGATTTTGCACACACAAACCCACTTGATTAAGAATTGATGGGGAAAGAGTCACAATTCAAGCACATGTAGGATGTTTTGGAAAGGAAATATTTTTTAAAAATTTATTTTTATTGAATTTATTGCAGAGGCATTAGGGAAATACTATGACCTTACTCATATGTGGAATCTAATGAACAAAATTAACTGACAAACAAAATAGTAACAGACTCACAGAGAGCAGACTGACAGCTGTCAGAGGGAGGGGGCCAGGAGGTGGGGTGACAAAGGTGAAGGGATTAAGAAAAAACAAAACCCTTAGACAGACAATAGTATGTTAATTACCAGAGGGGAAGGGAGGTGGGGGAGGTAGGAGAGGATAGCGGGGGGATAAATGGTGACAGGAGACTTGACTTGGGGTGGTGAACACACAGTACAAATACGGATGACGTGTTATAAGATTGTGCTGTGAAAGGAAACCTTGACAGCCGTGAAATCCCTGCATAGGCGCAGTTGCCATGCTAATCAGGCTGAGTAACTGGCCTCAATGGGAAACTGCCAAGTGGGCAAGAGGCACCAGGGAAGTACCTGTGGGCTGAGGAGCGGGGGTAGGCAGGTGGTTGCTCTTTTGCTCTATGATTTCAGACCAGTTGAAAAGTTAGTGGACACAGGAGTGAGACAGAGATAAAAATGTTATGTAAGCCCGTTGCTGGCTAATGCAATAGAAGAGCACAGCGTGGTCGTGTAGCCCTAATCAGCCTTCCTTATTCCCCTCCTGCGCTCCAGAACTCGAGACCCCCTTATGGGGACAGCTGGGGATGAGGAGGGAGGAACAGAGAAGGAGGAGGAGGAAGAGGGGAGCAGAGAAAGGAGAGATGGGGAAGAGGACAGGGAGAGGGAAAGGGCGGGGAGGGAGTTGCAGATGCCAGAGGAGGCACTGGGCCAATGGATCTGATGGATCACAGACCCTCAGGTACCACTGCTCTGCCTCTTGCGGGAAGAGTGAGAGGTGAGGAGGAGGGAGAAGGCTCACTCACTGAATGTCGGTGCAGGGCCCTATGTTTTGAGCAGCCTGGACACGGGGCGAAGGAGGATCTGGTTCCGCCTTTCTCAGGGACTATGATTGTCATAATCATATCAACTACTTACTGAGTTTTCAGTGTGTCAGGCTTCGTGCCAAGCCCTTTACATGTGCAAACCGGGGGACTGGCCTCTGGCACGGTGTTGACAATCAGGGTCCCCTAGGAAGTAAGAGTCAGGCTGAGGTTTGAGTCTAGGTATCTGCTGTCAGACCCTGTGTGTTTTAACGGCCACTTTTCTAACAGGGTGATCCACACACGTCCTGACCTGGAACAATCAGGGCTGAGTTTCTACAGGGCGGGTTGCCAGCGCTATGACACATTCTGGTTGGCTAAGACTAATTAGGGTTTACCTCCCGGGTCTGGGGATAGGTTGCCATTGCCCTACACCGTTTGGGAGATGGGAGCACTCGATGTGATCAGGTTGGCTAGACTTCCAACTGCTGACACTTAGAAAAAAGTCGAGGCCCAGTTTATCTCCGCTGTGTTGGCTTGAAGGGCTAGGGAATGAATGCTGGACCCCCAACATGTCCCCCTGAGCCGACGGGGGCCCGTGTGAATGTTCCAGTGGCCCTGTGCCTTGGCAGGCAATCCAGGCAAGTGTTTTCCTGGGTCCTCAGAATTTCCCCAATGGCACTCAGCTCCTGCTGCCCACAGTAGTGACTCAATTAACAGTTCACCCTCCATTGGCCATCGTCCCCCTCTTTTGTTCCCAGGCCCCTACTGGCATTTCCTGGGATCAATAAATAAGCGCATCCTGTGTCAGGACCCAAACAGAGTCAGCCATCGTGGCAGAGGCTGCTCGTGGCTCACTCAGCAGCCATCACACCCCTTCCTCACGGCCATGACCCATCGCAAGGGCAATCATAGGAACACATTTTCCAGGCTCCTCTGCAGACAAGGGTGGCCAGTGGTGTGTGGCCAGATGTCATCAGGAGGGGTTTCTGGGGAAAAATCTGTAAATGGGCTGACCTCACTGGGAGGCTGCTCTTTGCTCTCCCTCCCACCCTCTCTCGGGTGTGGCAGCTGGAGCAGCAGCAGTCACAGTGCCGGTGTGAGGTCATGATGAGGGTGGAAACCACAGGCTAAGGTAGCCATGGAAGGACAGAGGACATGAGCGTATTTACTATGGGAGGAAAGTGCTCTCCTAATAGCCAGAGCCACTACTTTATGACTTTCTGTTACTACAGTCAAGCACCGTGTAGTAGTTTTCCCCGTGCAGCACAGGCTAGGCGTTCACCATAGAGCACATAGGCGAACGAGAGGAAGGATGCAAGTCCCCGTGAGGGGATGTGCCGCACTGCACCTGCCCCTTGTCGGAAGCGCTGGTGCCCAGATGCTGGGTGTGCTGCTGGCAGCAGGCGTCAGCTGTCAGGCCCTTCTGCGTGTCTTGTGTGCAGAAAGCCACCTCACTTGATGGCACACCCTTTCCATGGTGGCCTCCTCCAGCGACGGGTGGAGCAGGAGGCATAAAGGTCTGGTGACCTCCACCCACCGAGGGACACTCTGAGGCCTGGACCAGCACCAGGCTCCCTGCACAGCGCTCCCACTCTGCTGCTCCCTGCCTCGTCCTCCCTGCCACAGCCTGGCCTCAGTAAGCATGTGCCCCGCTACTCCAGCTCAGGCTGCTTCCTGGAACCACCTCACCCACCTCCTTCTTGGAGACACCCCTGCAGACACACTACTTGGGCACACACCAAAACGGGCTTTCAACCCCGTCCCCTTTCCACATGGGATACTCTCTGGTTTTGCTTTTACAAAACCAGGTCACTCTGCACAAGCTCTTTCTGTTTGATACGATGCTGTGTGGGTTAAGAGTGCAGACACTAAAGACGAATGCAAACCCGAGACTGCCTCTGCCTGGGTGTGGAAGCTTGGACACCTGCAGCCTCTCTGAGCCTCAGGCTCCTCACCTGCAAAGTGGCAGGTGACCAAGTTCCCTTCCAGAGGTCGTCAGTACATGTGCAGTGCTTACAGCAGGGCACAGTCCATCTCTCTCTATAAAAGGCTAATATGCTAAGTGTCCAACCATCCAGGTAATGACTTCACGTAGCAATGCCCTGCTTCCTCTCCCTAGCAACTAGCCTCCTTGGAGTTTCTTCAGTCCAGGAACACGACTTGCTTTATAGCCAGGTGCAAACATTTTACACTTTAACCAAATGTCTGTGAAGCGTTTTCCTGTGCCTCATCTCATTTGATCCTCACAGAAGTCCTGGACTAGGTAGATAGACTTGGTGGAATCCTATTTTCTTTTCATTAGCCAGAAAATGGAGATTTAGAAAGTTTAGAAGCTTGACCTGACTGAAAAGAAGAAATGGTGGACCTTGAAAATAACTTCAGGTTTTCTCACTGTGAAGAATATAGTCAAACACTGCTGCAGTTAAATATTTCACCCTTTGTTCTCCCTGGTGATCTATAGTAATAATCTGCTTCATGTTGATATTTACTGCTGTGCTGCTGACAATTACCTGAAAGAGAAGTTGGGGTGCTTCACTGGCCTGGAAAAAGTTTAGCTAAATCAGAAAGCAGGTCTATTAAGCAAGTTTATTCTGTATCTATAAAAGGCTAAGTTGACTCTTGCATGAGTGATACATAGAAAGCTCTCGCTGGCATCAATCACATGCATGTGTTTCAATCTGTCATCCTTGACCATGAATTTGGTTGACACTTCTATTATAGAGAAAGGGCAAATAGTGATATTAAAATGTTTCTTCTAATTAATTTCCTTTCAATGTTCATGAATCCATGCACTGGGCCACTAGTCCTTGTTACAGAGCGAGTCCCCCAGAGACAGACCACCGACTCAGATGGTTTGAGCAAGCAAGCGTTTATTGATTACAGATCCGGATCTGGGCCCCAGCCGTAACTGACACAGCAGCAGGCAATCGCCGGGCGAAGGGCAAAGGGCAGAGGGGCAGTCCCTCCTTTTATCACCCCTCCCGACCTTGGCTGCCCCCGAGTGAGGGCCAGGTGGAATTCCTGGGATTTTCCTAAAGCTTTTCTTCTCCCTGACAGGCTTTTCTCAGCTTCCTTCTTTCCCAGATGCCTCCTGTGATTTGGACTTGTTTTTCAAGTCTGGTCTTCCCCTATGTCTGATTCAAGTTACAAGCTATGTTCAATACTTTTCCACCCTGGTTGAGCCCCCCACCCTGCGATTTCTATCTCAGTCCTCAATAAATATCAGCTGCCAGTAGGATTTCACAACTGGGCTTTTTCAACACATGATAACGTTTTCCCATAGCACCTGCATTCTTCTTTCTCATTATATTTAGCAGCTCCATGGTATTCTGTTGTAAGAGTAGACCATAATTGATTTAACCCATTGCTGGGGTTCTTGTTCCAACATTAAAGAGGGTTCAGCAATCTGGAGAAAGGCTGTGTGTAACTTAATAAAGAGTCCAGAGATGAAATATAATTTTGAAAGGCATTTGGGGGTCAGAGGAGCCTAGCTTAAGAAACTAAGATCTCCTCGTTTCAGGACCCCATGCTTTTTATTAACACAAATTGTCCTGGGGCAAAGCGGAGGTATACACTTTAAAGGGTAGGGTTTCATATACACAGTCCATTGTCAGATTGGAAGAATTTGCCTACGTCTGTTCAGGTGTTTGGCCAGAGGAGGCAATAACATGTAGATTAAGATACCCTGAGCTCTCTGGCAGCAACAATCAATTTAACGAATCCTATTCAGGTTTGGGGAAATGCCATCCGCCATTCCCAACAGGGGATAACATATGTGACTCAGCCCTTGTTGAGTCCCCAAGTTCCATCAACCTTTTGATGAAACTCTTACAATTATGACATGCTGGAACTGGCTCCCGGCACCCATCTTCTCTCATGGAAGGATATTCTTGGGAGAGGGGCTGAGTGTGCAAAGGCCAGGAGGCAACAGAGGGTGTGTCCCTGCACCTGACTGTGTAGGGGAAATGAGCAGGGAGGGCAGAGTCAGCCCCTGGAAACCTGCAGCCAAGGTTTGGGCTGGACCCTGTGGTGGGTGCACAGTGAGTGATGGCTCTCAGGTGGCCTTGCAGACACAGATGCCAGGCCCAGGGCGGATATTCATGAGGAGGAGGAGTGAGTCTTCTTGGGGACTCAAGGTCAGGCTGGCCCCGGCTGAGCGGCTTTGACGCTGGAGACAGGCAGGGCAGGAGGACAAGGTGCTGCCTGACTGCTTGCTCCAGAAGCTGCTGTGGTCTCCCCTCCCCCAATAACAACCTTCAGTCCTCAGATCGGGTGCTGTCACTCCCTTCCCCTGAACACACTCCTCAAACCGAACTCCCAGAGGCGTGGGAAGGGATGGGTGCCGGGCGGGGAACTGCAGTGCTGGGCAGGGGCGGAGGCCTCATGGCTTCCTCTGCACTTTGGAAAACCAGTGAGCAAACAACGTTCTCACCCTCTCTCTCGGAT
The DNA here is from genome assembly GCF_028538775.1 of Myotis yumanensis. Taxonomy (NCBI): domain Eukaryota; kingdom Metazoa; phylum Chordata; class Mammalia; order Chiroptera; family Vespertilionidae; genus Myotis; species Myotis yumanensis. The sequence continues at coordinate 113,160,694 of NW_027223755.1, read as the reverse complement.
GAAGGAAAAAAGGCTCTGGCTGGAGCTGTTTTGCATTTCACACCTGATGAGACTTTTATTCCCTGGAGATGGCTGGGCCACACGGGAGGGGATGGCACCACACACAGCTGAGCAGCCGCCTCAAACAACTATCTCCTCTGAGCTGATAGGTGCACAGCACCCAGGGCCTCGCAGGGCCAGCTGGCGGCATCGGGCAGCAGCCCGGAGTGGGAGGTGGGTGCGGCGAGGTGGGTGGACCCGCAGTGAATTGCTTCTGGGGCTGGAAGAAGGCAAACACTGCCTCTCTTGTTCTTCACAGGAAATAAAACAGGATCCCCAAGTGTTTGCAAAGGGGTATGTATATGCTTGGTGGTCCTCTTCCCTAGCAATGATTAACCCGACCAACTTTTAAAGAAACGCGTGATTTTATATTTAAGTCATCAACATTTCCACTTGGTGCAAACTTCAACAGCATGAAAGGTCTTCCCGGGCCTCCTCCCCCTGTCAGGGTCTCAGTGAGGCGGCCAGCAGGCGGCTGGTCTTTCTCCTCATCGGACACCAGGAGTGTGAAGCTCTTTCTCAGCCCCACCCCTGCAGCCAGCCAGCCTTCCTTGCCACTTGCCCTCATCCACCAGCCAGCCCTTCTTCCTCCTTTTCCCTCTGCTCCTCTTTCCTTCCTCCCTCGCTCCTTCTGTCTGGACCCCCAGGCCCAGGGTTGCTGATGCTCATTGAGGATTTACCCTGCGCCACTGCTGCAAGCACTGCGCACGCCCGCCCTCTCTCCAGCAGATGGCATCCTGTCTCTGGACAGAGACCCCTTTGTTTCATACTAATTCATCCTCCTTTGTTCTCTCTTCTCCGGCTGCCCAGGGACAGTGTCCCCAATGTTTAATTTATGTCCCTTTGTTCATATATGTTCTTTAAAACATTCAAGAACACACTGAGAATGCACCCAGTTGGGCCTGGTGCTGCGCCCTGGGGTGAGATCCTGGCTGAAGGGTCTCCTGTCCTCCTGTCCAGGAACTGCCGAGTTTCCCTTTGCTCTGCGCCCCACACCAACCACTTCCCAGCGCTCTTCCCGCCCTCCCTCTCCCGTTCATCTTTCTGTCTCTGTTTTCCGGTTCCTGTCCTCCTCTCTCCCATTTTCCTCCTCTTAGCGCGTGTTCTGGGCCTGGGCCGGCCACCGTCACCCGCCCTGTAACGCAGTGGGCAGGCCCGTGGGCCCGGGGCCTTTGCTCTCTGCGTCCCCACACCCTGCTCCTCACTGCCCTGGGAGCGATGCCTGTGTTTCTGAAGATGGCATGGGCAAGGGGATGGCAGGCCCAGTGTCCGCAGAAACCACTGCGTCCTGTCCTCCGTGGTTGCCACCTAGCTTGCTTCCCAGCAGGGGCTTGGCTGCTCTCCCCACTGCTCTCTGCTTCCCCTCCCCCTTCTCCTCACCCACTTCCTTTTCCATCCTCACCCTCCAAAGCCCTCTAGTGTCTGGAGTAATCCCACCCTCATGCTTAGTTAGCGGCTCCCTTTCAGAGGACAAACAGGGGGATTAGCTGGGAAGGCCACCCTGGGGGAGGATGGGCCTGTGACTTATCCGAGTGGAGGGTGACGAGCAGGAAATGGGTGTCACTGTCTGCAGAGCATTCAAATCAATATTAAAACTAAGAGTGGGCAAGCCTGAGCCGGCCACTGGGTCGATGTCTGTGATAAAGTACTGCCCCTGCCAAGCATGCCATGGCCTCTGTAGGTGGGTGCCAGGCAGCTGTGTGTGTCTGGAGTGGGCGTGGCTCTGAGTGTCCCCCAGGCCTTCAGCCAGGCCATGCCCTGTGCCCCCTGGAGAGGGACCACCCTGCGCTCCTGCGCACCATTCCAGAGAGCCTGCCCCCAGAGGGGCTGCTGAGAAACAAAATTCAACCGAGTGTGGGCCTGGAGAGCATGATGCCAGGGGAAGTGAGCCAGTCAGAGGAAGACAAGTGCCACATGGTCTCACTCATCTGTGGAATCTAATGAGCAAAGCAAACAAACAAGCAAAACAGAGACAGACTCATAGCTACAGAGAAAGACTGACAGCTGTCAGAGGAGAGAGGGGCTGAGGTGAAAGGCTTAAACAAAAAACCACAGAACTCACAGACAGACAACAATGTGGTGATCACCAGAGGGAAGGGGTTGGGGGCGAGCTAGAAGGGGGTATAGGGGACATGTATGGTGATGGATGAAGGCTTGACTCGGGATGGGGAACACACAGTACAATATACAGATGAAGTGTGATAGAATTGTACACGTGAAACCTATGTAATTGTATTAATCAATGTCACCCCAATAAAGTAAATAAAAACTTTAAAAATTCAACTGCATAAATTGAAGGATTCATTGGCTTTTCTCAACAGTTCTCGGACTGGGCAGCATCCCCTGGAGCCACAGGAAGGAGCATTCTGGCTGTGCCACATGGAAGGCCTTGGAAGGCAGGGCGGGCAGAAAGGCAGGGAGAAGAGTGGGTTTGCGCAGGCGGTCCCTTTCCTGAGGGACAGCAGGTCTAGAGGGCAGACCGCTCACTGGTGCTGCTCAGGGACCCGGGGGACCAGCTGGCGGTTACATTCTGGGAGAGGCTGACGGCAATAGGTTAGGCATGAAGTTTTGGCTTAACCCGGAACAGTGACTCCCTCTCTGTCTCTTTAAATAGCCCTTACGAAACATGAACTGTTTACTGAAAAAGCTGTAGGAAGATGAAGGAGAGAGTTGACATAATGGACCACATATTACAAATTTACATTCCCTCCCGTCTTGGTAGGCACCCTGCCCCTGTGATCACCTCATTCCCTCCTCTTTCCCTTCACAAACCCTTGGCCCCACGCGGATGTATGAAACCAGAGCCACAGCAGTGTGGGGCCTGGAAACATGACGTTCAGCAAGTGTCGCCGCTAATATTTACGCCCAGGAAACGTCAGGGCCACGTGCTGCGAGGCACAGGCCCAGCTTCTCGGGTCAGGGCTGCGGGGAAGCCAGGCTCTGACTCACAGCCCAGGCGCTCTCTAGCTCTCTACTTGCGCAAGTTGTCTCACCATGTGAGCCTCAGTTTACTCTTACTTATCAGTAAAATGGGCTAGTGATAGCATCTGTCTCATGGGGTGATGATAAAATTCATTAATTCATGCAAGCATTTATTCCTTCCTTCACTTTGTTGTCATAGGAAATTAGGCTCTTCCATGGGATTGCAAGGCAGACTCCCACGGATTCCTGGTGGTGTGGGAGGGCTTATTCGTGATGCAAAACCAGAGAGTTCCCCTTCTGGGCTCTCACCGCCCCATCTCCACCTGCCCTCCAGGGAAAAGGTCCAATGTGTCTTCACTGAGGCCAAACAAAGGCCTGTGCCCAGGGTCTGCTTCCTAGGAAAGCTGAGTCCTTTGGAGCCAGAGGTCTGCCCTGGGCCCAGGTGGCCTAGACCTACACGGTTGCATGTTCGTGGGCGACAGAGGATGTGCCAACCACGGGGGGATGTGGTCACTGAGTGAGAGAGAAAGAGCTCTTTGTTTCCCTGGGGTTATAACCAGGAACTTTTCAAAATATCCAATCAACTCCCCAAGCTTTCTGGGGCTGTCGATGGGTCCATTCCCTACAGTGAGCCCTCTCCCAGGCGAGACTGAGGCCTCTGAGGTCAGGCACCTCCCCCTGCGCCATTTTGACTTCTACTGTGCACGTGTTCACCTTCTTCCCCTGCTCCCCCCACAATCCACTACCAGAGGGGGAGGGGTGCAGGGACCATGCTGGACCCTGGAGTGTATGAGGCTGCAGCCAGTCCTGTGGTGAAGCCAAGCGGCTCCTGCCCCAGCTGCCCGTGCTTAGCCATGTCCGAGTCCCCTGGCCCTCGGCCTATCGATAACCAGCCGACTGCGGTAAAGCTCCACAGCACTCACGGCCTTTACTATGTGCCGGGCCTGGGGCAAAGTCTTCTCTGATGAAGGACCAGTGTGCTCTGCACTGGCGGCGGGGCCGAGATCCCTTGGTGTGCGGCTGACAGTCTCACAGTGCACACTGGTCCTTCATCAGAGAAGACTTTGCCATGATTAAAGCAATGAGGTCACCCCATATGGATGACAGAGAAAAACACCCAGGAAAAAGTCTGTGAAAAAAGCAAGTTTATGTCAGCAGGTGCAGTATGATATCATCTGTATGTGTGTGTGTGTGTGTGTGTGTGCGCGCGCACATGTGTGTGTGTGCATGTGTGCATTTAAAGGATATTTATCTGTAGAAAATGATTTGATGGCCATATGATAAACTGTGAATAGTGGTTATCTATGGAAAAAGAGGAAAAAGGACTTTTTTATTATACATTTGTATTCATATATGAACATTTGTACTCATATATTTATTTTTATTAAGGTATAATGGACATATAACATGGTATAAGTTAGTTGATTGATACCTTTATCCATTGCAATATGATGACCACCACAGCACTGCTAACACTGCCGCATGTCAGGGAACCATCCCTTCTGTTCTGTGGTGGGGTTGGCTCAGATCTGGTCTCTCAGCCACTCAGGAGTCTGTGACACAGTGTTGCTGACTCTATTACTATGCTGGGCACTCACATGATTGCCAGGACTTACTTATCTTCTAAGTCCCAGTTTGTGGCCTTAAACGTCTCCCCTGAGTGCCAATAAAGCTTTATTTACAAAGCAGGCAGCCAGCTGGACTTGGCTGTGGGTGCTGGCCCCGACCTTCACTGGTCTAACTATCAGGGTGCATCCCACCTCTGTCTTCTGAAATGAATGAGGTTCCCTCTGACTCAGTCTCTTCACACTTAAGATATTGAAGGGGGGCGCATCCTCACTCTGACAGGTGTTGTGGGAGGCCATGGAGATGACATGACCTTAGGTTGACCCATGAGCTGGACCCAGGCAATGGGGGCTCCTCAGTCCTCTGGCCTTTGACTGTGTACTCTACTCCCTGCTCCAGTGGGAGCTGTTCCCAGGACGAGGCCTGGAGAAGTCAGGGGTTGATCCGGAAGCAGCGGTGCCTGAATGAACTCTACGATCCTGGCGGCGGGCCGAGATCCCTTGGTGTGTGGCTGCCCACACCAAGCCTCCTGTGCAACTTCCTTTGCCTCTGAAGCCCGCCACCTCCCAGTGGGGGGGCTGCCTCTCTTTGGTCTGTCCTTGCCCTTGCGAGGACGGGGCCAGTTGCCAGCCAGCAGAGGGAAGGAGGCTGCCCTGGGCTGCGGCGGGTGCTGGTGCCCTGGGTGCCCGCCGGCTCCCTCAGGCACCTCCCTCTGTCCGTGTCCCTTCTCAGAAGGAGACCCATGACTGGATGCAGCATCCACCCCCGTCCAGGACAACCTCACCTTAAAGGACATCTTCAAAGACCCTATTTCCATACAAGGTTGCATAGGTCTGAGCATAAGGTTGTTAGCACTTGAGCATAACTTTATGGGGAAAGACCCTACCATGCACAGGAGGAGGGAAGATCCGTGCTATAGTCACGGTGTGATTTTCCATCAGAAACCAGGGCCCTGGGGGCTGGGAGAGTGACTGATTCCCGGGAAGGGGGAAGCCGCCTCTCACGGGAAAGATAACTCAGGTTCTTGGCCTAAGAAATGGGGTGGACGTGGTGCTATTTGCAAAGACCTCTCTTTCCATGTGACCTTCAAAAATCTGTCTGCCTTTCCCAGACAGTTCTCCAGCACGACTGGGTGTTCCCGCTCACCGCCTGGTCCAGGGCCATGTCGTCTCTTGCCTGCCCCTCTGGGGTCACCTCACCTGCGTCCACCTTTGCTCATCTGTATTCACTCTGCATCCGCAGTCAGAGAGGCCTTCGGAAAATGTGAACTTGACCATTTATAGTTAGGACTAAACCCTCTGCTAGCTTTTCCCTTTGTGCTTAGAATGAGATCCAGACTCATCACCAAAGCCTAAAAGGCCCCTCACGGCCAGCTCCTGCCCGCCCCAGCTCACATGCCTCTCACCAGCCTGGCTACCGCACTCCAGCCACACACGCCTTCTTTTAAACTTCTTTATTGATTTTGAAAAAGAGAAACATCGATTTGTTGTTCCACTTATTTATGCATTCACTAGTTGACGCTTGTATGTGCCCTGACTGGGGAGTGTATTGTGACGACACTCTAACCAACTGACCTACCCCGCCAGGGCCACCCATGTCTTCTTGAGGCTCCTGGTACGTGTCAGGCATGTTCCCACCTCCAGGCCTTTGCAGACACAGCTGCCTCTGTTACCTGGAGTGCTCACCTGCCTAGCTGCTAGCTGGCTACCTGTTGGCCATGGTTCGGGTCGGGACGATTTCCCCGATTCCACGTTTAAACCAGGACCATCCTTTCTCCCTTAGCGCCCTGTGCATTTCCTCATAGCTCCGACAATCCGAATTCTACAGTTAATTGTGTTTTCGGGGCTGTGTCCCAGCAGGTTGGAGCGACAAGAGGGCAGGTCCACGTTGGTCTGATTTGTTGTGACTCCTCAGTGCCCAGGTCTAGTGCCATCCCGTTGGCTCCTTACATGAACTGTGAATGAGGGCTGTGTGAATAAAGCAAGCTGGGCAGCTGTGTGAGTGAATGACACCATCCCCTCAAATCCACAGAAGGGGCAGCTGCCTGTACCAGCCATGCGTCAGCCAGAGCACCCTCCCCAGGGCTCCGGGGCCTTGTCTCTAATCAGTCTCCTACCTCTGGCTCTTGCGGGAGCTTCTGCTCCTCTCCACGCGTGATGGAGGCGGCTCTGAAGCTCTGCCCTCGCTCAGAGCGGCTGTGAGGTCCATGCCCCTCACCAGAGGCCTCTGCAGGGAGCGCAGAGCCTGGGCCACTCCACAGGGCGGCCAGACGTCCTAGTGAAATGCGAGTCTCACGGCATCCCCTCCAGCCTCACACCCTCAGGCCTGTACTCACAGCTCCGCTCTCTCTGGTGCTGTTTTCCTACTATTTGCCCTCATCCTTTCCTTTCTTAAATCTTACTTCAACGATCCCTACTGGCTTAGGATTCCCTCTGACACCATTTCACCACTTCCCTCCTCCTCCCACACAGCCCCCCTCTCATCAATAGGAAACGCCTGTTCACCCTTCAGGCCCACCTTGGGGGCCCCTTTCTGCCCACATAGCGCTATTGCTCCTTCTCTTTGGGCGCCTGGCGGTGTGCCCACACTCACTGTTGTTCTGAGGTCGCCATGCAGAGGTTTATTTTATTTCAGGACAATGTGCCCCGTTAGAGAGGCTCCTGAAGGCTCAGCTCTAAGGGGTTTCCCAGGTCACAGGCGTCAGCACTGCAAGCCGGACAGCTCCCCGCAGCCCAGGAAGGCGGGCGCCCGCGGCCGGGAGAGTGTGGCTGTGCAGCCAGGCTGTGGGTGAGATCAGGCTCTGCCACCTGTCAGCTGTGCGATCCTGGGCACCTTACCTCATCCCTCTGCCCATCACGTGCTCTTTCAATACTTAAGGTGTGAGTTGTTGTGCGGATTAGATGAGTTCACCTGTCCATGGTGTGGAAGGCCTGGGTAAGAGATGAACAAATACGACTATTGCTGTTGTTGTCTCTGTCGCAAACACTTGCTGAGCACTTTGTCTTCCAGATGCTGGGTTTGGAGCCTGAGGCTCACGGTGCAACAGCCATTTCAACCTACACTGGCGTCTCCTAGTACCCAGCCTCCTGCCGGGTCCGTGGAGGTGCCCAGTAAATACTTGTAGAGTGGTGGTGGCTGGCGCCATTTCCATGCCACCTGGAATCCCCAATTAGGGGTGCAGTGAAGACGGAAACTTTATTCAGTATAAAGCAGCTCGATTGTCATAGAGCAGGGCTCTGAGAACAGCACCACTGGACTGTGAGGCAGCCTCGGGCCAGGTCCCCTTTGTGCTGGACAGCCCTGCCCTGCCCCTCCCTCCCCTGCCCTGCTCTCTCTCCCCTGCCCTGCTCTCCCTGCCCTTCCCTGCCCTGCTCCTTCCTGCCCTGCTCCTCCCTGCCCTGCTCCTCCCTGCCCTGCTCCTTCCTGCCCTGCTCCTCCCTGCCCTGCTCCTTCCTGCCCTGCTCCTCCCTGCCCTGCTCCTTCCTGCCCTGCTCCTCCCTGCCCTGCTCCTCCCTGCCCTGCTATGTTCCTGGGAGGCACCGTCAGTGTCCGCTCAGCCAGGGGAGTGCAGTGGAAAGGGAAATGCTCTCTCAGAGCCAGCGGGGCGGGGGGGGGGGGGGGGGGTTCTATAGTTAGAGGGCCTCGCCCTGGTTCCTGACTAGTCAGTCCTCATGGTCCGATTGGTCAGCACGGAGCTGCTCTGCTTGGGGTGCATGGATAAAGCCTCAGTCCTAGTGTTTGGAATGGAATCTAGCAAGGGCTGCTCTGATGCAGGGGCCCCATGCAGGGGCAGTTCAGTGTAGAGACAAGCAGTCAGGGCAGGCTGCTCCCTGCAGTGCACTTAGTGTGAGCTCCTCTGTGTAGACAGGTGTCAGCTTCTGTTTGTTTTTCATTTGGACTCAGTTGTCACCAGGAGCCCCGCCCCTCCCTGCCTTAGTGGGCGTCTCCTTCTGGGGTCCACAGTCCCAAACCACCTCCTGGGGCTTTGGGCTGTTTTTCCTTCCCTCTGCTCCGGCTTCAGGACGTGGGCCCTCTGGGCCCTGGGCACTAACCCGGTTCTTCTGACCCGAGAACGGCGGTGCCGTGGCTGTGGGCCTTCCTGTCGCCTCCATGCAGTGATCCGGCCGTGCTGCGTGCCTCTGCTGGAACCGCTGGCCCTCGTCTCCTCACCGCTCACATTCCCCTCCAAGTGCCCGAGACTTCCGGGCCAGCTGGGCCGAGGTGGGCTCTCCCCTCAGGTCCTTCCCATCCTGCACCCTGTGTCCTGCCCCTCAGGTCCTGCTCTGGGCTCAGTTATCCCCAGCTGCAGGCTGACTTCTGCCCACGGGCACCTGGCTCTGTGAGGGTGGAGCCAGTTTAAGTGCTTTACCCGTGTCTTCTGAGCTGGAGCGATACCTGACACATGCTCAGAGCGCAGTACATGCTTGTGCAGCGAGTAAACAAATACGTTTAATTACAGCAGCTACATTTTACCAGGTTGACCCTGTGCCAGGTGCTGGCTGAGCGCTCTGGGCGCACCATTCCGTCCAGGCCCACAAACGCTCCGCCTGGAGTCTCCGGGCCTGGCTCTGCCCAGGAGCTCTGCGCTCACACTGGGCTGTGCATTCCACCTCCCGGGGCCCCGGGGAAATGTCTGTGCTCTTCTCCCCCTCCAGTCCCTGGGGCCCCTAAGAAGGGGATTGATTGCAGACCGCCGCCAGCCTTTCCAGGGAGGGGCGGCAGCTGGGGGGCCACCCGGGGACCTGCAGGTCTGGCTGTGTCTCAGGTGCCAGAGCCCCCGCATCTGCACGCGGCCTGTGTCCCTGCTGCCTGCACGACGGCCTTGCCGGCACGTAGTGCTGGACCCAGGTGCCCTGCACAGGCCTCCTCAGGAGGCAAATGCAATTAGGCTGCAGCTTCCTTCCTGCCTCGGGAGAGGAACCGAAGGGCAGGCATGGGGCTGCGAGGGCCTGTATGTGCGTGTGTGCGTGTGTGCGCGTGTGTATGCATGTGCGTGTATGTGCATGCATGTCTTGGGTTAACTCCTCCAGGACTCATGGGCCTTGCAGACAGAGGAGAGGGAAACTAGTGCTTTTCATTCTTGCCAGACTTTGTGAAAACAGTTACAATTCTGGAGACCTTACCTGTGTCAGGTCGTGTGTTAAGTTCCTATGTGCCATTTAAAAGTCCTCACCTGCCATGAGGTGACTGTCCCACGTTACAGAGGAGAAAACAGACTCAGAGGAACCACGCCCACCCAGCGGGTGCTTGTCCAGGAGGAAGCGCACCAGTGGCCAGGCCCCCTACCCAGCACATGTCACCACCTTTCAACAGGGTTGATAGCGCCGGTGGAAAATCTCGGGCTTGTCATCCAATAGAGCCTTCCGTGCCCAGTGTTTCCTGCGTTTCACTGTTTATCGGGGCCCTTGTGACTGTTACTCATGGTAGACAAAGTGGTGCTGCAGTAGCAAACGTCCCCAACACAGAGTTACCTTATTATCATTCATTTAAAATCCCCTGCGGGTGTAGGTGTCTGACCCCACGTGTTCGCTTGGCCCAGATCCTCGCAATAAGGAAAGCGAGCACATAAATGCCAAGAAGTGATTTATGTCATGTGAGCTCACATCCCTTTGGCTGAGGAAAGGCATATGTCGATGCCTCATCTCAAGAGGGTATCTGCCCAGAAAGAGAGGAGAGGCCACACTCGGGGAGCCCAGCAGTGTCTCCCACAGTGGCCTCTTCCCCTCTCCCCTTTCTGTGTCTGATCGAAACTTCTCAAACACCCGTGAGGTCACTGCTGCTCTGGTGTCATAATCACAGTCACATAGGGACAGACCCCGGCCTCTGGGGACACACAGACCTAGACTGGGGCCCTGGCCCCACCGCTCTCTCAGTCTGTGAGTGGCTCTGAGCGGGAGCCTTGGCTCTCGGGGCCTTTATCTTGTAAAATGAGGCTGTGGAGGCCCTGCCGCAGGGACAGTGAGGCCCATGGGCTGATCTAGGCGAGCTCTGCGCATGAGGACTGATGCTCAGCCAGACGAGTGATGGCAGCCAAAGCCAACATTGTTGGCATCTATTGACCCCTTGTAGGAGGTTCTCAATAGATATTATCTGTCAGAAGGATTTGGGTGTCCCCACGTGTAAGTTATATTATGGTTATTTATAAAGGTCTTCAGCTTTCTATTCATTCATTTTTTTTTTTTAAGGTACTGCTGAGCGCCACCCCTGAGCCTTGTTCTCTCACCAGATGGAGACATTTAGGGAAAGAGCTTAGACACAGTCCCTACCCTTGAGGAGACTGGTTTTGTCTTCCTTCTCCCCTTTGCGTGTCAGTCTCTCTGCCTCCCTCCCTCCTCCTCTTCTTTCTCTCTAACTAAGGTTCACCTTCATTAGACAGTGAACAGATCTTCACTGTCGCTATGGGGACAGAGTGGTGAGCAAAACCAGCATCACCTGTGCTCAGCAACAGCAACCTCTATCTGGGACACGAGCAGTGCAGGCTCGGCCCTGGAATCCTGAGGGGCTCAGCCCCTTGGCCTCCAGGAGCCCCACCACCTGGGTCAAGTGCCAGTGCCCCTCCTCACCCTCAGCATTCCCCCCACGCTCCCTCACATTTTCTCATCAGCACCAGTGGCTGCCACAGGGCCCTGATTCTTCATGAGGGTCGGGGCAGAGCAGGCACAGTTCCCTGACTCCAGACCGTGACGGGCCCCTTTCTCAGGCTACCAGGTCCTGCTCCCTTTCCTGCACAACAGGCCAGAGCTGACGGACAGGCTCCCATCTTCACCAGGCTCGCTGCTGACCGTGTCCTCAGCGAGCTGCACCTTTGCAGAGAAAGAAAATGGCCCGGGGATGGGGCTTCAGCTTTGGGCTCTGCAATGTGAGCAATGAAAGCTTTGCAGTGAGATGGGCTGGGAAGCCGGTGTCTGAGTCCAGCAGCGGCAGCAGCTGCTGGGGGAGAGCCCTTCCCCAGCACCCCTCCCCCGCCAGTGTGCCTCACTCTTACAGCACCCTCACTGCTCTGCCACATCTGTGTGCTACCTGGAAACCTAGTTATTTAATTTTTTTCTTTAAGATGATTCACCTTCCATTTTCAAACAACAGCTGCAATAAGGGCTTAATATCCAAAATATAGAAAGAATATAGAAATAACTCATACAACTCAAAACCAAACAAACAATCCAATTAAAAATTGGGCAAAGGACCTGAATGGACACTTCTCTCAAGATGACATACAAATGGCCAACAGGTATGTGAAGAGATGTTCACTAGCTTTTAAGGAAATGCAAATGAAAACTGCAATGAGACACCACCTCACACCAGTTAGAATAGTTATTATCAACAAGGCAAGTTACAAGTGCTGGAGAGGTTGTGGAGAAAAAGGAACCCTCATTCACTGCTGGTGGGAATGTGAACTGGTACAGCCACTGTGGAAAACAGTATAAAGGATCCTCAAAAATTAAGAATAGAGTTACCCAAAACAAACTGACAAACAAAACAGATCCAGAGACATGGAAATATGAAACAGACTGATGATTCTTAGAGGAGAGGGGCAGGGAGAGATCAACCAAAGAACTTATATGCATGTAATCATAACCTATGGACACAGACAGTAGTGCAGTGAAGGCCTGGGGAGGGGGTGGGAACTGGGAGGAGGGGTAAATGGGGGAAGAAGGGGACAACTGTAATACTTTCAACAATAAACATAAATTGAAAAAAAAAAAAAACCACAGCAGAAAAAAGGAGTAGAGTTACCATATGACCCAGCAACTACTCTTCTAGGTATCTACCTGAAAAATTTGAAATCAAGAATTTGCAAAATATATGTACCCCTACGTTCACTGCAGCATTACTCACAGTGACCAAGACATGGAGATAACAAAGTGTCCTTTGATAGCTGATTACATAGAAGATGTGGTCCATATACCAATGGAATACTACTCAGCTCTAAGAAAAGATGAAGTACTGCCATTGTGACAACATGGATGGATCTTGAGAATATCATGCTAAGCGAAATAAATCAGACAGAAAAAGTCAAGAACCATATGATTTCACTCAGATGTGGGATATAAAACTGAAAGCAACAAATGGACAAACAAAACAAACAAAAACTCATAGACAGAGACAACAGCATGGTGGTGACCAGAGGGAAGGGGGAGGGGGTAGTAAGGGGTAAAGGGGGCAAATATGTGGTGACAGAAGAGATTTGACTTTGGGTGGTGGGCACACAGTGCAATATACAGATCATGTACAATAGAAATGGATACTTGAAACCTATATAATCTTATTAACCAGTGTCACCTCAATACATTTAATTTAAAAATGACTCACTTTACATATACTTTAAAAGGAAAATTGATATAATACTTACATCATATGTTTATATCATAAATAAAAAACCAATTATCAATCAATTGCCATAAATAGGAGACAGCCATGGAAATAAATAAGAGGAAAAGAAACCCACAAAATTAAGTTCTACTCAGATAGTGTTGAAGCTCCGAGTCTGGGACTCGCCATAGTTTGTTAACACATTAAACGCCATGTCAGTCTGACACTATACTTTCCGTCTGGACCGGCCAGTCACTGGTGCTGCCAGCATATGGGTGAAATCAGATATCGCGGGCTAAACAGAAAGGAAGACAAAAATAGGCTTGGCACTTATTAAAGAGGGTGGTATAGACATGCCAGCACCAGATGAAGACTTCTAGGTGAGGTGATTAGGAAGGTAGAAAAGCTGTCCCACTATATGGATTAAAATTGTTTGACATCATGTCTGAGTACCACATGAAACCAATCTCCACTCTCAGTGATGCTCACCGTCATTTGGGGAAGCCTCCGGGATTCCCAAGGCCCCCTTGCTCAGACACTTCAGGATTCTTGCATGCCTGGATGACCTAGCCATTTCACCCTTATCACTACCTGGGAGGCAGGTGGCATTGTTTCATTTTTAAAATGAGTTAATTGGGTCCTCCATGTTCTTGCTTAGCTTTCATGTCCATTGTCCTTAGTGACAATGTCAAGCCTTCTCCTCCTCATGCTTCCCACCATCTGCCATCCTCTTACCAGATGGTCGTGGAGCCACCAGTCAAAAGGGGAGGTCCTCTTTCCAACCCAGCCTCTCCTCGCTCCCTTTCTTAGGGTCCAAGAGGCATCTTGCCTGTTCTCTGGAATCACCCCTCATGTGTTCTCAGGGTCTTTGCTCTGTCACTTATCTCTAGTATTCCCAGCATTTTCAACATCTCTACTGTATGGACTTCCTCCCACCAACCTTTACTAGAATGTCTCAAAAGTTGGTTCCCATAAATGTACAATTTATTGGGCAATAAATAAGACTCTGAGGAAACAAGATTCTCTGGCAAAATATTTCCTATGTTTTTTGAAGGTGATTCTATCTTTGACAATTAGTTCAATCTGATAGAGGAGGGGTTTGGTAAACTACAGTCCATGACCCAAATGTGGCTCTACTTGTTTTTGTAAATAAAGTTTTACTGGGACACAGCCATGCCCATTCATTATGAATTGTCTATGGCTGCTCTTACACTACAATGGCAGAGCTGAGTAATTGTGACAGAGGTGGTATTGTCCTAAAATCAAAATTATTTGTGATCTGGCCCTTTGCAGAAAAAGTTTGCTGACCCGCATGCTAGAGGAAAACCAATGTATATTGCAAGGTGAAGAATTGATAATTGGCTGTTTCAAATTTGTCCTGTTTCAGACTACCACCTAAATAGAAATGTGGCCATGGGCCAGCAAAAACCACAGCTTGATTCAGGTCTGTAGTATACACTGGATGAGGCCAATTTGACTCCTGCAACTCCTAGATTTCTGCCTGTGTTAAAGGATCTTGGTGAACTGGGGCCCTGTCTTCTCAGACCAGTGCAAGTTCTGATGAGCAGCGCTGAGTAACCATGGTAATATTTCATAACAGTGTCCCTCTATTCAGCATGATGATCACAGCATAGCCACGTGGCACAGTGTCCAAGTGCAAACCCAACTCCTTAGCACTGTCTGCCCATCTGCACACCGTCCCCCCCATGACACATTCATGTGCTCACGCTTCTTACCTGGAGGAGACATACACTCTCAAACCATAAACTGGTCCTCACTCATTCGGATGCTGTGATGAGCCAAAGTGAGATGCAATCGCTGATCAAGCTACAGTCTTCATGTTTCCTAGCTTTTGTGAGTCCCCAAAGCTGAGGGAAATTGGGGCAAGGGATCCATATATTCTAAAGTGAGGTGTTAGGTTCTTTTGAGAGGACTTTGGTGGGCCCTCAAATTGGATCCTCTAGATTTATCCATCCCCAGGCACCAGACTCAAGCAGAAGGCTAAAGATGATTTAGAAGCTAGAGGGTGAATAAGCCATGGAGTGAAAGTGTGCTCATTTATTTGTCTTGAGGGATACACCTGGAAATAGAGTTGTTTGTAAGGTAATGTGCCACCAATTTTTCTATATGTTGCCCAGTGTATCTTCAAAGTATCTTATTCTCATTCTTATTCTCACCAAGGCCCCGTCTTTTCCATACCTTCCAAACACATAAAATTATTTTAATTGCTCTCACTCTGATAGGGGTAAAGATTGCTGATGTTTTAATGTTCACATTCTTAATTTTTAGAGACCAAGGGCACGCTTACTATTTTTTAAATATGTACTTTTATTGATTTCAGAGAGGAAGGGAGAGATAGAAACCTCAATGATGAGAGAGAATCATGGATTGGCTGCCTCCTGCATGGCCCGCACTGGGTATGGAGCCTGCATTCCAGGCATGTGCCCTTGACAGGAAATCAAACCATGACCTCCTGGTTCATAGGTTGAGGTTCAACCACTGAGCCATGCTGACCGGGTGGCATGTTTACTATTTTATTAGCCATCTAGGTTTCCTCTTCTATGAGCTACTTACTCACAGTCAGAAACTTCATCCATTTCCCCCCAAAATGACCTGACCTATAAGAAGGCACATTTCCCGCCTGTACGTGGGATGTGGACCTGCTCTCGCTTCTCGTTGGCCTTTTATGGTGGCCTCTGTCTGTAGTGACAACAGTGAGGTCCTCTGAAGTCCTTGGAAGACAGCACCAAGGAGGACCCGGGCCAGAGAGGAAGAATGAGGAGGCTCCACATGGAGCGATAGCTCAGACCGGGAGTTTGCAAGGTGACTCAGGCTCTGGAGATGCTGAGGTGGGGAGCTGCGTGAACGCACAGAGGCAATGCACAGACATTGGGGGCATTATGATTAACAGGCCATTTTCAAGGCAGCTCTTTGTGTGCTGGAGGCTATGGAGGCAGGGGCATCTTTGGGTTGACACACACCTTAGCCTTTCCTGGACGGTGGGACAATATGGCATCCGTGACATTCTTTCTGACCCGCAGCATATGTGTGAGCCAGAGGAGAAGTCAGCGTCCTGAAGACATGGATGCCTCGCCGGGCAGGGCCTCTCCATGCGGTCTGCTCTTGTTTTCTCTTGGGGGTGAGGCGGCTCATGTCTCTGTAGCTGTGCTGACCGTGGCTGGGATACACTCCTCTTTACCATTTCAGCTCAACGGAGACAAGATGAAATAGCTAAACAACACTCGGCCGAAGGTCTAGGACTATAGCAGGAAACCAGCGAAGAGAGCTTCAAAGATAGTCAGATTTGCAGAGGAGCTGCCTCTCCAGGCAGACCTGGCTCATTATGGGGTCTCAGGAAAAACGGCCCATCCCATCCCTTTTCTTCTCTTCTCAAGCCCCTCCTTCAGCATTTTCTCCCCAGGAAAACTACTGAAGACCTATAGACTCTCCCAGTCGAGACAAAGAGAAGCTGAGCTGTTCGTGACTTGCTCCTCCCTGGGCAGCAGGTGCCACGATGCTCACTCCTGGGGAAGGGCCTGCCCTTTCCCCTCTGGCTGTGGCCTTTTCCTTGCAGACCTCCCGGGACAGTAAGTCTGGAGCCCAACCCCAGCCTTAGCACTCAGAGACGCTAAGAGGCACGCGCATCTAGCCACAGGGAATCATTTCTTTAAAGCCTCTTCGAAATAAGACATTTGGAAGAGTAATTTACAATGACAAGAAGTCCTTGTCTCCACTGAAAAATATTTGATTCCTCTCTCAGAGCCGTAGGGGCACACATGACATGGTTGGGACAGGAACTGCTTTCACTCTTCTCAGCACGGGGTCCAGTGCCCATGCTAATGAGGTGGCCAGAGACCTGTATGTGGCCTCCAGCTCAGAACCCGGAGGCGGAGGTTTTGCTCCAGAGATTAGCAGTGGATGCCAACTGTTTGGGAGAAAAAATTAGGGTCAGACTGGAGGCCATGTTTCATGGAACTGAAACAGAGTCTGGAGTGATGGATGGACCGCCTCCAGCCTTCAAGTCCCAATGCTCTGTCTTCAGGGACTGCCACTGAGGGCTGCAGTGAGTGACATGCTTCCTCTACTTTGGAACACGACATAGTTACACCCTTTCTTCCTGGGAGGGGCCTCAGAATCGCAAAGGGGACCCAGTTTCTCAGAGAGGCTCTGGAAAATGCAATGTTTCTACCACCCTGATCACAGGGAACTAATATAACTTACTAATAAGACAAATGTGTTCAGACACTTTAAGGTATTACGAATAATCCCACACCCCTTTTTGAAGTCAGCACTGTTGTTTCTGTTTTCCAGGTGATGCAACAGTCACTCAGAGACCAGCAGTAACACATGCAGTGTTGCTTGGCTGGAACGTGGTGAAGTCAGGACTTGAACCCAGGTCAGCACGACCCATCCTTGCACCCCAGACGCCTGCCTTGGGAGTGGTCCTGCTGTTAAGGTGTCCGATTTTGGCACCACCTTTGCTCATTCCTAAAAGTGCTGCTTGGCATCCTTATTTTAATCAAAGTCAATTAAAATTATTTTTTATTTCAGAGCTTTTAGAGCCCTGTGTGCTCGCTGAGACTCTGACCTCTGGAAGTCCCCAACAGCCTTCATGTGAGGATGATGAGGCCCTGGGGAGATCAGAAGGAGCAACCAAAGGACGTGTATGCATGCATATAAGCCTAACAAAGGCACAGACACGGGGGGGGGGCAGTGGGGGGAGTAGAACACATATGTAATACCGTAATCAATAAAGAAAAGAAAAAAAGAAGGGTCTTTTCTCAATTTCCTCTAAGTATCTTGACAGCACAGCACACCGACTCTCTGTGGGCAGGACTTCCCTGAGCGCAGCTGTAAAACTGCAAATGCCGTAATGAGGTGAGTGTAGGAGACACTGTTCTCTCTTCTAATGGTTCTACCTTAGCCCATCATTTAGGGACTTGACGTTCCAGTGGTTTGGATGGAAACGTCCCCCCTGTACCCACTTCCTCCTCAGCGGAGCAGCGAGACAACCTGGTTCCTGAGCCTGGGAGGAGGAACACAGTACTGCGGACCAGCCTCTCTCCCTCTCCATCCCTCAGGCCACCTGCCCGCGAGGAGCTTCCTCCCCTGGGCAAGCCCAGCTGGCTGGCAGGAGGTCGCCTCCCATGTCCTCACTCCCGGCTCTGCTGAGGGCAGACACCTGCCGCAGTGCCTGGGTGCCTTCTTCCACGCAGCTCCAGGCTGACTCGTGGGTTCTGGAGTCAGATCCACACTGGCTGGGGCAGGTCCATCACCTGGTTCCACCACCGCTCCCCTCCCTCCCATAACAGAGCTGAACATGGACCTCCATGCACCCATTTCCACTGTATTTTCTGACTGGTTCCGAACCCAGGAGGAGGTATATGGGTGTGATCTCTCACCTCTTCATCCGCAACAGCGAGAGAGCGCACACTGTGACAGCCCACCAAGTATGTGGCGCTGGAATTAGTGAAGTGGCCCCGTGACAGGCTCTTTGGGAAAGCAGCGTTACAGTGTCCCAACTGCTCCCACGTAGACAGTTCTCCGTCCAGCTGTGTATCAGGTTCACCGGGGGATGCTTAGACCATTCTGATGCCTACACCATCCCCAGAGTTTCTGACTTAATTCATCCGGGGTGAGAGTCTGGCATGGGTTTATAGAACCTGCAGGTGAGTCTCAAGAGCAGCAAAGGCGGGGAATAACGAACTGAGGAAGCCGCCGAGCACCCGTGCAGGCTAGACCCACGTATCCCAAGTCTAGCCTTGGTGAGTCAAGGTGCACGCGGGCTGGACGGCAGGGCTGGGTACATGGGGGGGAAAGCCTTGCCCTTGCTCATTGCCACCGAGCTGTGCGATCAGGCCCTTGACACTTGACCTTTGCTGCTGTTTTCTAACAAAGGAGAATGCATAGTCCCTCTGCGTCCACTGGGGAGACGTTCCAAGACCCCCGGGACGCCCAAACTCAGGCAGCACTGAACCCTGCGTGTGCCATGGTCTTTCCTACCCCCACCCTTTTTCCTGGAGGAGGCCCTTCATGCCTTCCCTCTCGCACCTCAGAACTGCAGCCTCGCTCCCGCCCCCGTGTACTCTGGGGCCGGGGCTAGTAAGTCAGGTGACTGGAGCAGCAGCAGTGCTCTGTCGTGAACTTTGACCTGATAACCAAGACAGCTGCTGCCTGATCAAGGCTGGGGGCGTGTCTACACCGTGGGGATCCTGGGGGAGGGATGGTCCACGTACCCGGGAGGACAGAGCAGGGCAGAGGGAGACTCCGCCACGCTGCTCAGATGGCACACAATTCAAACTTACGCAGTGTTTATTCTGGAATTTTCCATTTAGTGTTTTCGGACTGTAGTTGACTATAACTGAGACAGCTGGAAACAAAAGCATAGATAAGGGGGAAACTGTAGATATTAGTTTTAGACAATCACACGTGGTAAGAATTATTGATCATCTTTGTTTTCTTTATTGATTCCTATTTATGGCAAGTGATACCGGTTTTCCATTTATGGTAGTGATATTAGGTTTTCTTCCAAAAACAATCTATGGTTCTCCACCTTGGCTGCAGGCTGGAAGCATCAGGAATTTAGAACATACTGCTGCTTGGATCTCACCTCAGGTGTGGGATTTTGAAAAGCTTCCCAGGGCGGCAAAGCCACTCTGGGGAAAGCAGTGCGTCCTATCTGTGGTGTGTGGGGCCCTCCTGGGCTCCGCTTAAGGCTCAGATCCTGCTCTAAGGCCTGGGCGGGGCCTGGGATGCTGCATCCTCCCAAGGCCCAGGGTCACCCAGGTGAGGCCGCTCTGGCAGGTGGGCCATGGTTTGAGGAGCAAGGTACCAGTGGCACTAGCTCTGTAGGAACCCTATCTTAAATAGTTTTGTTGTATAGATAAAGCTATACCAATATCTGGGTGGGTGTCGGGGCAAATTTGTATCATCATACATAAATTTTTATTTTTAAATTTAAATTTTATGTTCAATTACAGTTTACATCCAATATTATTTGTATTAGTTGCAGGAACATAGCTTAGTGGTTAGAAAATTATATAATTTACAAAGTGGTCCCCTTGATATTTCACATCCCCACCTCGCACCCTGCATCGCTATTACAATAGTGACCATATTCCCTGTGCTGTACTTCACGCCCCAGGGCTGTCCATTTGACTTCTTACCTCTTCACTTTTCACCCAGCCTCCAAGTCCCCTCCCCTCCGGCGACCACCAGTCTGTGCTCTGTATCTGAGTCTGTTTCTATTTTGTTTGTTTATTTTATTCTACAGATTCCACATGTAAGTGAAATCATATGATACTGGCCCTTCTCTGTTTGACTTATTTTAATTAGCACATTACCCTCTAGGTCCATTCATGCTGTCACAAATGGTAAGATTTCATTTTTTTTTTTACTGGACAAGTAATATTCTGTTGTGTAAATGTACTAACGCTTCTTTCTTCTACTCATATACGGATGGGCACTTGGGTTGCTTCCGTATCTTGCCTATTGTAAATAACATTGCATATATTCTTTCAAATTAGTGTTTTGGGTTTCTTCAAATATTTTCCCAGAAGCAAAATCTCTTGGTTATAAGGCAGTTTCATTTTTATTTATTTTTTAGGAACCTCCACACTGTTCCCACAGTGGCTGCACCAGTCTGCATTCCCAGGAACAGTGCACGAGGGTTCCCTCTTCTTCACAGTCTCTCCAACGATTGTTGCTTTATTGATGGTAGTCATTCTGACAGGTTTGTGGTGATATCTCATTGTGGTTTTAATTATAATTTCTCTGATGATCAGTGGCATTGAGCATCTTTTCATGTGTCTCTTGGCCGTCTGTATGTCCTATTCAGGTACTTTGCCTATTTTTTTCATTGGATTGTTTGTTTTTGTGGTGTTGAGTAGTATGAGTTCTTTATAAATTTTGGATATTAAATATTGGATGTATCATTGGTGAATATGCTCTCCCATACAGTAGGTTGTCTTTTTGTTTTGTTGATGGTTTACTTTGCTGTGCAAAATCTTTTTAGTTTGCTGTAGTCCCATTTGTTTATTTTTATTTTGTTTCTGTAGCTGAAGGAGATATATTAGAAAAAATATTAGTAAGACACATGTCAGAGATTTTACTGTGTTCTCTTTTTAGGAATTTTATAGTTTTGAGTCTTACATTTAAGTCTTTAATTTGTTTTTATTTTATTCTTTTTTTCTGAGTTTATTCTTGTATGTGGTGAAGAAGGCGGTCATGTATCTGTCCAATGTTCCCAACACCTTTTGTTAAATAGACTGTCTTTACCCTTGCATATTCTTGCATTTGTCAAATGTTAATTGGCAATATAGGTGTGGATTTATTTCTGGGCTCTCTATTTAGCTCCATTGATCTCTCTCTCTCTCTTTAAGTATTTTTATTGATTTCAGAGAGGAAGAGAGAGGAAGAAACAGATAGAAACATCAATGATAAGAGAGAATCATTGATTGGCTGCCTCCTGCACGCCCCACACTGGGAATTGAGCCCACAACCTAGAATGCACCCTGACCGGTAATCAAACCATGACCTCCTGGTTCACAGGTCGATGCTCAACCACTGAGCCATGCTGGCTGGGCTCTCTCTTTTTTTAACCCTTACTTGAGGATATATATTTTTTGTTTTTTTGTTAATACTCACCTGAGGATTTTTTTCCATTGATTTTTAGAGAGAGTGGATAGGAGGGGAAGAGACACACAGAAAGAAATATTGATTTGAGAGAGACACATTGATCGGTTGCTTCCTGCACATGCCCCAACTGGGGCCAGGGATGGAACCTGCAATCAAAGGTATGTACCCATGGAATCAACCCATGACCCTCAGTCTGAGGGCCAACATGCTAACCAGTGAGAAAAACTGGCTATGGCAAGGATATATTTTATTGATTTTTTTTTTTTTTTGAGAGAGAGAGAGAATGAGAGAAATATTGATGTAAGAGAGAAACATTGATCAGTAGCTTCCTGAACTTGCCCCGACCAGGGTTGAACCCACAACCTAGGTGTATGCCACAACCTGTTGGTGCATAGGACAATGCTCCAACCAACTGAGGCACCCATTCAGGGCTATGAATCTGTTTTTAATGCCAGTAACATGCTGTTTTGATTACAATAGCCTTGTAGTATAGTTTGATGTCTGGTAGAATGATACCCCCAACTTTATCTTGACCCCCCCTCAAGATTGCTGTGACAATTTGGGGTCTTTTGTGGTTCCATTTAAATTTTTTGAATTTTTTTGTTCTAGTTCTGTGAAATACAGCATTGGTATTTTGATGGGAATTGTATTGATATATAGATTGCTTAGATAGCATAGACATTTTAATGATCTTAATTATTCCTTTCCATGAGCATGATATATTCTTCCATTTATTTATATTTTCTTCAATTTCCTTCTTCAGTGTGTTATAATTTTCCAAGCACAGTTCTTTCACATCCTTGATTAAATTTATTCCTATGTATTTTTATTATGCAATTGTAAATGGAATTGTTCTCTTGGTTTCTCTTTCCGATAGCTCATTATTAGCAAATAAAAATGCAACTGATACACTTATTGGGTATTTATTGTGTATCCTGCTACTTTACTGAATTCATTTATCAGTTCTAGTATTTTTTCTGTGGAATCTTTAGGGTTTTCTATATACAGTATTATATCATCTGCAAATAATAAAAGTTTTACTTCTTCCTTTGTAATTTGGATGCTTTTTATTTCTTCTTCTTGCCTGGTTGCTGTAGCTAGGACTTCCAGTGGTACGTTGAATAAGAGTGGTGAAAGTGAACATCCTTGTCTCGTTCCCAATCTTAAGGGAAATCTTTATATGAATATGATGTTGGCTGTGGGTTTGTCATCTATGGCTTTTATTATGCTGAGATATGATCCCTCTATTCCTACTTTGCTGAGAGTATTTATAATAAACGGGTGCTGGAATTTATCAAATGCTTTTTCTGCATCTATTGATATGATATGTGATTTTTTATCCTTAATTTTGTTTTGTGTGGTGTATCATGTTTATTGATTTGCAAATCTTTTGCCAGCCTTGAATCTGTGAAATAAATCCCACTTGGTCATGTTGTATGATCTTGTCAATATATTGCTGGATCAGATTTGCTAACATTTTGTTGAGAATTTTAGCATCTGTGTTTATCAGGGATATTGGCCTGTAATTCTCTTTCTTTGTAGTGTCTTTATCTGGTTTTGGAAATAGGGTAATGCTGGCTTCATAAAAAGAGCTTGGAAGTGTTCCTTCCTCTTGGATTTTTTGGAATAGTTTGAGGAAGATAGGTGTTAGTTCTTCTTTGACTATTTGGTAAAACTCTCCTGTGAAGCCCTTCAAACCAAGGTTTTTATTTGTTGGGAGTTTTTTTTATTACTGCTTCAATTTCATCAATTGTTATTGTCCTATTCACGTGTTCTGTTTCTTTCTGATTCAGATTTGGAAGATTGTATTTTTCTAGGATTTCCAGCTTGTTGGCATATAGTTGTTTATAGTATTTTCTTATAATCCTTTGTATTTCTGTGGTGTCTGTTGTTATTTCACCTCTTTCATTTCTTTTCTTTTTTTTTTTCTGTTCATCAGATTATTTATTCACTTGATTTTTAGATTCACTTGTTGATAGATGTGTACTTGTTGTTCATAATTTGTATCTTTACCTTTTTCTTCTTCTTCCTCTTCTTAAAGGATACCTTTCAGCATTTCATATAATACTGGTTTGGTGGTGATGAACTCCTTTAGCTTTTTCTTATCTGTGAAGCTCTTTATCTGACCTTCACTTCTGAATGATAGCTTTGCTGGATAAAGTAATCTTGGTTATAGGTTCTTGGTATTCATCACTTTGAATATTTCTTGCCACTCCCTTCTGGCCTGCATAGTTTCTGTTGAGAAATCAGCTGACAGTCGTATGGGTACTCCCTTGTAGGTAACTGACTTTCTTTCTCTTGCTGCTTTTAGGATATTCTCTTTGTCTTTTGCTCTTGGCATTTTAATTATGATGTGTCTTGGTGTGGTCCTCTTTGGATTCCTT
The DNA here is from genome assembly GCF_028538775.1 of Myotis yumanensis. Lineage (NCBI taxonomy): Eukaryota > Metazoa > Chordata > Mammalia > Chiroptera > Vespertilionidae > Myotis > Myotis yumanensis. Next base: position 113,136,836 of record NW_027223755.1, on the reverse strand, counting down.
TTGTTTGGGGTTCTCTGTGCTTCCTGGACTTGGAAGTCTATTTCTTTCACCAGGTAAGGGAAGTTTTCTGTCATTATTTCTTCAAATAGGTTTTCAATATCTTGCTCTCTCTCTTCTTCTGGCACCCCTATAATTCGGATGTTGGTACGCTTAAAGCTGTCCCAGAGGCTCCTTACACTATCTTTGTATTTTTGGGTTCTTTTTTCATTTTGCTTTTCCAGTTGGGTGTTTTTTGCTTCTTCGTATTTCAAATCTTTAACTTGATTCTTGCGCTCCTCTGGTCTGCTGTTGTGAGTCTGTATAATATTCTTTATTTCAGTCAGTGTATGCTTAATTTCTAGTTGGTCCTTTATCACAACATTGAGGGTCTCACTAGATTTCTTGAGGATCTCACTACATTTATCAGCGGTCTCACCAGTCTTTTTGAGGGCCTTACTAAATTTATCGGCGGCTTCTAGACAGTTCTTTAAAGACCTTAAAAGTGTGGTTTTGAACTCTATATCCAGCAGTTTGCTTTCCTCCATTTCTGTCATTTGTGTCCTGTTTCTTTGTCTCCACATTTTTTATGCTTCGCTGTGTCGATAGAGTGCCTTTCTGTGCTAAGTGTCCCAATTACCTGAGGTAGACACTCTTGGTGCACCCCCTTGTGGGCTTTGTGCACAGTCTTGTTGTAGTTAAGCCTTGATTGTTGTAGTTATCACTGGGAGGAATTCAACTCCAGGCCAACTGGCTGTGAGAATCAGCTGTGTCTGCAGTGGGAGAACTTCTGTGCTGGAGACTCTCCTCTGGTGCAGACTTGCTTCAATGGGGCTTTGGTGCTCACTGAGTCTGCCCCCTGAGTGTGTCTTTTATGGTTCCATGGAGCTGCAAACTGGATGGTCCCACTCTGACCTCTGGGCTTCCTGGCTCCTGGATCTCTAGGGAGGTGCTAATCTAGCCTTTGCCTACGGCTATCCAGCAAAAGCCTCCCTGCAGGACTTGGGCGGGGTGGGTTAACAGGGCCGGGCTAGCAGTTATGGCTGCTCTCAGTCTTGCCCTCAGAGGCTCTGCTTCTCAGTGTCCTGGTAGGTAATTGCTGCAAGCCCCTCGGAGAGAAAGCTGCCCTCCGGTTCAGACCGATGCCAGACAGTCCCGCTTCTCCCGTATGAGTCTGGGTCCCTAGAGACTTGCCTGGAACTGGAGCTCAGAGCCTGAGACTCCCTCCTGATTGAAAACGACAACCGTGCCCTCAGCCGCCAGCCCGCTCTGCATGCACCTCTGCACCTTAGTATTTTACTTCCGTACTGCGCCTCCTCTGAGTCTCGGTATGCTTTTCTCTTTCCTTCTAGTTGTAGAATTTCCACTCAGCCAGCCTTCCTGTGGTTCTGGATGATGCCCGTTCCATCTTTTAGTTGTATTTTTGAAGTGGTTGTTCTAGGCAGCAAACTCTGGTGTTTACCTATGCCGCCATCTTGGTTTTTTCTCTCATTTCTGATTTTATTTATTTGGGTCCTCTCTCTTTGTTTCTTGATGAGTCTGGCTAATGGTTCATCAATTTTGTTTATCTTTTCAAACAAAAGCTATGCCAAGTGACAAAGAGGAACACTACATAATGATAAAGGGAGCAATCCAACAAAAGGTTATAACCCTTCAAAAACATTTGTGCACCCTACATAAAAGCACCTAAATAAGTAAAGAAAATCTTGATGAACATAAAGGGAGAGATGAACAGCAATACAGTCATAGCAGGGGATTTTAACACCCCACTGATATTCAATGGGTAGACCTTCCAGACAGAAAGTCAACAAGACAACAGCAACCTTAAACATCACACTAGACCAGCTCTTGGTATGATTGATCTTCTGTAGAGTATTTTGTATATTTAAGCTCTGATCTTTATTATTTCCTTTCTTCTACTCACTTTGGGCTTTGTTAATTGTTCTTTTCAAGTTACTTTAAGTATAAAATTAGATTGTTTACTTTAGACTTTTCTCATTTCTTGAGATAGACCTGTAATATTATGAATTATCCTCTGAGAACTGCTTTCCCTGTGTCCCATAAATTTTGGGTTCTTGTGTTCTCATTTTTATTTGTTCAAAGTGTCTTTTAATTTATTTCTTGATCTCATTGTTAACTTAGTCATTATTCAGTAACATGTTTTTGAGCCTTCCATATCTTTGTGTGTTTTAGTTTTTGTTCTTGTGATTAATTTCTAGTTTTATACCATTACTAGAAGCCCAATGCACAAAATTTGTGCAAGAGTAGGGCTTCCTTGCCCTGGTTGCCGGCACTGGCTTCCCTCTGGCACCTGGGACCTGGGCTTCCCTCTGGCCCTGGCTTCATCTGGAAGGACATCTGGTCTAATTAGCATATTACCGTTTTATTATTATAGATGGTCAGAGAAGATACTTGATGTGATTTCATTTTTTTAAATTTATTGAGACATTTTGTGTCATAGCATGTGATCTATCCTAGAAAATGTTCCATTTGCACTTGAAAAATGTATATTCTGCTGCTTTGGAGTGAAATGTTCTTAAGATATCAATTAGACCAGGTTGACCGGCCATCTTCCAGATGTCTGACTTCCTTCTGGACAAAGCCATTGTGGTGGGGGCTGAGGCAGAGGCAGTTAGGGGTGATCAGCCTGGCAAGGGAGGGCAGTTGAGGGTGAGATCAGGCTGGCAGGGGGTTAGGGGCAATCAGGCTGGCAGTGGGGGGGGGCAGTTGGGGGCGACCAGGCTGGCGGGGGGGGGGGGGGAGTTGGGGGATGACCAGGCCAGCAGGAGGGCAGTTAAGGGTGATCAGGCAGGCAGGAAGAGCAGTTGGGGGCAATCAGGCTGGCAGGAGAGCCATTAGGGGTGACCAGGCAGGCAGGCAGAGGTGGTTAGGGGCAATCAGGCAGGCAGGCAGAGTGGTTAGGGGCAATCAGGCAGGCAGGCAGGTGAGTGGTTAGGAGCCAGCGGTCCCAGATTGCAAGAAGGATGTCCGACTGCCGGTTTAGACCCGGGCCTAAACTGGCAGTAGGACATCCCCCAAGGGGTCCCTGATTGGAGAGGATGCAGGCTGGGCTGAGGAAACCCCCCACCTGTGCACAAATTTTGTGCACCGGGCCTCTAGTATATATACATATATATATAAATGCTTTCTTATCATTTGCCTACCCTATGGGTTTTTTTTTATTGGAGTATTTAATTTGTTTACATTTTAATTGATTATCGATAGGCATGTATTTATTGCCATTTTATTCTATTAACTATGTTCCTCTGTTTTGTTTTGAAAGGCCCTTTAACATTTCTTGTAATACTGGTTTGGTGGTAACAAACTCCTTTAACTTCTTCTTTATTTCTCCTTTAATTTTAAATGATAGCCTTGCTGGGTAGAATAGTCTTGGTTTTAGGTCTCGCTTTTCATCACTTTGAATATTTTATGCCAATCTCTTCTGGCCTGAAGTGTTTCTGTTGAGAAATCAGCTGACAGTCTTTTGGGAGCTCCCTGTGGATAACTAACTGTCTCTTGAAACTTTGAGAGGGACAGTTATCCAAATGATTCAGTTATCCAAATGATCCTCTCTTTGTCTTTAACCTTTGCCATTTTAATTATGATGTGTCCTGGTGTGGGGCTCTTTTGGTTCATCTTGTCTGGGACTCTCTGTGCTTCTGGGACTTTTGTGTTTTCTCCTTCACCAGGTTAGGGAAATTTTCAGTCATTATTTCTTCAAATAGGTTCCCAATGCCTTGCTCTCTCTCTTCTCCTTCCTATACCCTATGATGTGGATGTTGTTACACTTGATGTTGTCCCAGAGGTCCCTTAAACTATCCTCCTTTTTAAAAAACTCTCTTTTTGGTGTTCTAGTTGGGTGTTTTATACTACCTTGTATTTCAAATTGCTGACTCAGTCCTCTGCTTCATCTAATCTGTTGTTTATTCCTTATAATGTATTCTAAATTTCAGATATTGTATCCCTCATTTCTGACTGTTTTTTTTTCTTAATGGTTTCCATGTTGTATTATGCTTCTTATATCTTTGCTTAAGTTCTTACAGAGTTAATTCATTCTTTCCCTAAGTTCCTTGATCATCCTTATAATCATTGTTTTGAACTTTTGATCTGGCAGATTGCTTGCCTCCATTTCATTTAGTTCTTTTTCTGGGGATTTATCCTGTTCTTTAATTAGAGGCATGTTTCTTTGTCTTTCCATTTAGCTACCTATTTTTACTTGTTTTTGTGTATTAAGTAGATCTTTTATATCTCCCAGTTTTGTACGGTGGCCTTATGTTGTAGGTCTCCTGTGTGGCTCAGTGGCACATTCTCACTGATCACCTGAGCTAAGGGTTCCAGAAATGTCCCTCCTCTGGGTTATATGAGCTTTCCTATGGTAGTTGAGTCTTGATTGCTGTTGACCCGTTTGTGGATGAGGTTGACCCTCAGGCTGGCTTCTTGTGAAGTTATCCAACCACAGGGTATGTATGAGCTGCTGGATGGGAGCTGACTCCGTGAGGTGGAATTCACCTCAGCAGGGTCTGGTACCTGCCAAGATCTCCCTGCGAATGTGAAGCTTGTGAGTTTAATTGGCTTCTACTCTGATATGGTCTTAAGCATATCACCAGGTGTGTTGCTTCTGGAGCCTCGTGGGAAGGACTCCAGTGTAAGTCAATGTCAGACACTGCCTGTGACCCACCCTGGGCTACCTGCTGGTAGCTACAAAGTGGCCTTGGTTGGTAGCTAACTCTGTTGGGCCCAGGTGTGTTTAAGAGAGGCCAAGCTGCATATCAAGGCCAGCTTCCACCTGTACTGAGCTGGGGGCAGATCAGCCAAGGGCTCAAGGCACTGAGACCCACCTCCACCTGCTGAGTATCTGTTAGGCTCCTCTGGTATTGCATGAGGTAGGTTCTCAGTAAGTCATCAGGTAGGGTGAGTTGTGTTCACCAGGTTGATAAAGATTCAAACTTGGTGCCAGTGCTGGGTCTGAGGCCACTTAAGGAAAGTGTTGGGGTCCTCCAAGGCCAGCCACCGTTTGAGGCCTGGGACCTTTACAGTGGGGCAGGGCCTCAGGGAATCATCAGTGTGGTGAGCTGTTTCTGTTTCCCGCGACCCGCACGGGAAAACGACAGGTTCTTGAGCGGAGGAGCTGGGGATTAAGAAAATAAAGAAAAAACGAGACCAGACACAGAAATAGAGAAAAGCTGGGGCCAGGTGGGGGGCTGCCACTCTGATGGAGAGACAGTCACACCCCACCACAGACAACACAGCGCATTTATTTACTTCCAAAGGGGAGATTTAAGGTCAAAGGAATTTTGGGTGTACCCAGGTCCTATTCATTCCTCATTCCTGGCACAAGGACAGGATTTAGCATATCAAGACCTGGGTGGGTCAATTCATTCCTTATTCCCAGCACATGGATAAAGATAAGATATCAGTACTGATAACAGTCTCCGACATTTTGGGAGGCTGTTTTTCCGGGAGACGGCCCTGCCAGTCACCTCGGACTCAGCTGACATTAATTTAAAGGTCATCCATGTGCATTCCCAGGGGGCCCTCTACAATCAGGATGAGGCCAATCATGTTTATCAGGCTAAAACAGGTTAAAGTTTGGATGTGTGAAATGGGAGGGTTGTGCACAGGAATGGTGACACTGGTCAGGGTGCCTGGGACAATGGCCTTACCATAGAGCAGTGGTTCTCAACCTTCTAGCCCTTTAAATACAGTTCCTCATGTTGTGACCCAACCATAAAATTATTTTCGTTGCTACTTCATAACTGTAATGTTGCTACTGTTATGAATCATAATGTAAATATCTGATATGCAGGATGGTCTTAGGCGACCCCTGTGAAAGGGTTGTTTGACTGCCAAAGGGGTCGCGACCCACAGGTTGAGAACCGCTGCCATAGAGCCATGTAAGTCAGCCTTACCCTGTGTGACACTGACACCTCCCGAGTCTGCCTGGACCTCCTGAGAGCCTTCCAAGAAAGACTGACCACAGGCCTCAGCTGGACACAGCCCTGATCTCTCTACAGGTGGAGGCTAAGCAGGTGCGGCCCCCAGGATTTGGGTGTGTGTGGCTAGTGCAGTGTTCCAGGTTGGTACCTTATAGAGAGGCATGACTGGCCCAGGAAAGATGGCACTGATAGGCAGGACAGGAGAGGAACTCAGCAAGGGACACAGGCAGAGGTCCTTCCAGCACTCTCCCTGGAGCCACACCACCCAACCTCTCCCTGCATAACTCCAGTCCCCTGACTGAGCCCAGGGTGCATGTCCATGCATGAGATTGTGTGTTGGCCCTGTGAGAGGGTGCCTTTGTGTCTGCAGACAGAATCTCTGCTGATTTTCACAGCCAGATGCTATGTGGTCTCCTCTTCCTGGCTTTGGTGCTTTGGGCTGGGGAGCTCAGAATAGGGCTGAGTGCCCATGTTCCTCAGGTGGGACCCATGTAGCTGAGATAGCCCTCCTGCTTCACAATTGCCACATGTGGGTGTGGGGCCAGCCTGTTTTGCATCACCACCCTTTATACTAGTCATGAGGTGGCTCCTTCATAAATCCTTGGTTACGAGGCTTCTGTTCAGCTAGTCCTTAGTTAGTTATTTAGGTTGATGGTTATAATTTAACTAGAGGCCCCGTGCACAAAAATTTGTGCACTCGGGGGGTCCCTCAGCCCAGCCTGTGCCCTCTCGCAGTCTGGGACAACTCCGGGGATGTCCACCTGCTGGCTTAGGCCTGCTCCCCGGGGGATTGTGCCTAAGCTGGCAGTGATACATCCCTTGGGGGATGTCCACTTGCCAACGGGCCAAAGCTGCAGTTGAATATCCACAGAGCTGCTGAGGAGGCAGGAGAGGCTCCCACCATCGCCAATGTGATGCCTTCAGCCTGGCTTGTGGCTGAGCAGAGCTCCCCCTGTGGGAGTGCACTGACTACCAGGGGGCAGCTCCTGCATTGAGCATCTGCCCCCTGGTGGTCAGTGTGTGTCATAGTGACCAGTCATTCCCAGTGGTTCTGCTGTTAGGGTCAATTTGCACATTACCGCCCTAACGGGTTTGGCTCAGTGGATAGAGCATCGGCCTGCGGAGTGAAGGGTCTCAGGTTCGATTCTCGTCAAGGGCATGTACTCTGGTTGCGTACACATCCCCAGTAGGGGGTGTGCAGGAGGCAGCTGATCGAAGTTTCGCTCTCATCGATGTTTCTAACTCTCTATCCCTCTCCCTTCCTCTCTGTAAAAAATCAATAAAATATATTTGGGGAAAAAAATTGCATGTGCACATTACCCTTTTATTATATAGGATAGAAGCCTGGTGCACAGGTGGGAGCCAGCTGGTTTGCCCTGAAGGGTGTCCCAGATCAGGGTGGGCAGGGGACCCCCAGCTCCCTACGATCGCCCACGCCGCCCCTGCTCACGATCACTGGCTCTGCCCATGCTCACGCCTAACACCTGTGGCCAAGGCATTAGGCCTGGGCAAGAGACCCCCAGTTCCCGACCATCATCAACTCGGCCCCTGCTCCCTGCAATTGACCGCTCCGCCCTAATGCCTCTCGCCCAGGCATTAGGCCTGGGCAGGGGACCCACAGCTCTCCAAGGGACCTCCTGCTCCACCCCTTCCTAGGCCTAACGCCTGTGGCCAAGGCATTAGGCCTGGGCAGGGGACCCCAAGCTCCCACCATCAGCGACTGTGCCCCTGCTCCCCATGATCGCTGGCACTGCTCCTGCCCAGGCCTAATGCCTCTGGCCAAGGCATTAGGCCTGGGCAGGGGACCCCCGCAACTGCAGCCTCCCAAGATCATGGGCTCCACCCCTGCCCGGCCTTACGCCTCTGGCCGAGGCGTTGGGCCCGGACAGTGGAGACCCCCAGCTGCAGCTGCCCCTGCCCCGGCCTAACACCTCCTCTGGCCGAGGCGTTAGGCCTGGGCAGGGGACCCCCCCAGTTGCAGCCTCCTGCGATCGTGGGCTCCACCCCTGCCTGGGCCTTACTCCTCTGGCTGAGGCGTGAGGCCCAGGAGTGGGGACCCCCAGCTGCAGCCACCCCTGCCCAGCCTAACGCCTCTGGCCGAGGCATTAGACCCAGGCAGGGGAACCCCCAGCTGCAGCTGCCCCCGATCGTGAGCTCCGCCCCTTCCCGGGCCTAAAGCCTTTGGCCTAGGCATTAGGCCCGGGCAGCAGGGAGCCCAAGCTGCAGCCGCCCACCCCGCCCCCCCCCCCTTCGTGGGCTCCGCCCCTGCCCAGCCTAACGCCTCTGGCCGAGGCATTAGACCCAGGCAGGGGAACCTCCAGCTGCAGCCGCCCCGATGGTGGGCTCCGCCCCTGCCCGGGCCTGAGGCGCTAGGCCCGGGCAGCAGGGAGCCCAAGCTGCAGCCGCTCCCGCCCCCCCCCCCCCCCCCATCGTGGGCTCCGCCCCTGCCAGGGCCTTACGCCTCTGGCTGAGGCGTGAAGCCCGGACAGTGGGGAACCCCAGCTGCAGCTGCCCCTGCCCAGCCTAACGCCTCTGGCCGAGGCCTTAGACCCAGGCAGGGGAACCCCCAGCTGCAGCCGCCCGGGCTCCGCCCCTGCCCGGGCCTTACTCCTCTGGCTGAGGCGTGAGGCCGGGGCAGTGGGGACCCCCAGCTGCAGCTGCCCCTGCCCAGCCTAACACCTCTGGCCGAGGCGTTAGGGCAGGGGACACCCCCAGCTGCAGCCGCCCCCCCCCACCCAGCTGCAACCGCTCCTTGATCGTGGGCTCCGTGGGCTCAGGGCGGCTGCAGCCACCCCAAGATCCCGGGCTCCACCCCTGCCCAGCTCCCATTGCTGGCTCCACCCCTACTTCCTGCTATCACTGGCCAGTGCGGCAAAGGCCAGGATTCTCCATCATGGCCTGGGGGCCGCCTTTGCCCTGCCCTCCAGCTCTTAGCTCCCCCCTGGGAGTGCCAGGGGGCTTCTTCTGTGTTTTCCATTTTGCCTCCCTGCATTGTGCCTACATATGCAAATTAACCGCCATCTTTGTTGACAGTTAACCGCCATCTTGGCTGGTGATTAATTTGCATATCTCGCTAATTAGCCAATGGGAAGGGTAGCGGTCGTACGCCAATTACCATGTTTCTCTTTTATTAGTGTAGATTGTGATTTCTATTTGGTCCTGGGAGGAAGTGAGTGTAGCTTCCACCCACTCAGCTGCTATTTTAGATCTCCCTCCATAAAATTTTCTAAATTATATTGTCTGTCTTGCTCAAACCAAAGTTGTTCCCAAATGATTTCAGCACCATGACAGGAGCACAGGTCATTGTTTTAAAGTGCCAGCACCTACGCTTGAGAAGGATCAAAAGTTGAAATCTGTGTATAAAAGTATTTGCAAAACAATGACATTGAAAATATAAGTAAGGGTGTTGCAGGAAAGTTTAAAAAGTATATACCTTTTTAATGCCTCAACTACCAGTAGAGCCTGCAATCTTGTGGGGCTGTGACTATCAGATTTTATCAGACACATGAATTGGGTCATGAAACAGAACCATATGATATTATGACCTGATCATTTCTGACCCCTCAGTAATGAAACTACAAGATGTCTTTAGCCTAAATATCAACCTTGCATGATGAAAAGGCTGTTAGGAACGAGTTGCTAATTCAGAAGAGTGGGTATCAGATGACAATGAAAAATGTCCTAATGAAGTGGCTCATGGGACCAGATAGGACTGAGCTTGAAAACAAACTCATAAGCTACTCATTGTGACCTTGAGAAAACTTAATTTAATTGCCCTGAGACTCAGATTTCTCTTCTGAAAAATGGAGGTAATAATATTCCCTTCATGAGTTGTTGTGATGATTAAGTGAGGTAAGAAGACATCAGTTTCTGACTTAATATTCCCACATGGCTTCCCACTGTTCCTCACCAGGGCCCACACATCTCTTCATGCTGTTGCTCCTGCCTGCCCCTCCCTGCCTTGTTCCACCCACTCCCCTAGGGGCACTCAGGTCATTTCCATCACAAAGCCCTTGCCCTTACTGGTGCCCGAGCTGGATGCTCGCTGCATGGCTGCCTCCTTCTGATGTGGGACCGAGTTCTGTTGCCACCTTCTTGAAAAGATCTTCTCTGCCTAACTTACCTCACCTGTTCTGCCTGGCCCAGCTGCTCACTGCTACTTATTTACCAGCACTTACCATGGCCTGGGATTTTCTTACTTACTTCTCTGGGTGTTGTCTCTGCTGCTAGAATGTAAGTGCTCCCAGGGCAGGGTCCCACCTGTCTTCTTCGCTGGTGAGTCACTACTTCTGTAACAGATCCTGACACACAGTCGTTTCAACTCATATTAGTCAAGTAAATGAATGACCACAGAGTACCTAGGACATCTGGTTATAAAATGAGTGCCCACCCTCTTGACCTTCTCCATTTTATTCCTGAACATGTTCAGGTTAAGAGTCTGATCATTAGAAATGCTAAGCATCAATAAAAGAAATGTCTAATGATGACAGACAGAAAACAAGTATGTGATGGTCTATACTATGTTTTTGGGGATGTGCTAGAAAATTGTTGGAAATAGGACCTACCAACATCAAAGTTGTGTGACTTTGGGTCAGGGGATCTCTGAGGCCTTAGCTTCCTTTGATATTTGAGTGACATGCTCCTTAAGGTCCCTTCAATATCCAATGGTAGAGAACTAAGACTCTAACCCTTGCTGGGCATTCTTCAATAGTTTTATGTCTCACTTCACCCTGGACCTTTTTTTTTACTGTTTTGTGTCTGGGTGTCTGGCCCCTGTGGACTGCACCACTTGCTCTCTCTTCCTGACTGACTTCTCTTTGAGCATGGCCAGGGGAGGCATCAGATAATATCAGGGGAGGGAGAGCGAGATAGGGCACCGCCCTCCTTTCTGGCATCATGGCCCTGGCTGGGCGTGGGTGCTTGCTGGGAGGCTGCCTCCACAGCACAGCCTGGCTGGGCTGCAGAGGCGGTTCCCGCTGTCACCCATGGCCTCAGGAGGGAAGGCTTCTCTTACTTCTAGTTCCTCGGTGCCTCAGTGGCTCCTGTTGGTTTCCGTATTCCTGCTCAGACCACTTTTAGCAGTCTCTTGATGAAAGGCTTTTCATTGAAACTCTCTGAGTGAAAGTTGATTCCCTCCAAGACTGACTGATAGTCCATGTGGAAATATGTCTGGGAAAATAGGTCCTACGGATGCCTGCAAAGACCGTTTGCAAAGTTAGTAGCATCACGTGGAGATTTCTTCTTGGAGTTTAATCTGGATGCTTCATGCTATGTCTAAGCCTCACCCTCCTGTCCTGTCTCCGGTGGAGAGAAAATGTGCTCCTGACACTCACAGGCAACAAAGCGCCTGAGACCCGTGACTCCTCCCACAGAGCTGATGAGAAAGCATCCTCTTCCCAGTGGCCCTGGTTTATTTTCTCTGTTTATTTTTTTAATCAGAAAAGTTTTATTTTTCTGGCATGACAGTGATACATTCTCGCAATAAACCAGGAAACTCCTGGTGTCTATTTATCCCAGTTGACACAAGCCTCTTTTCCTTGTGGTGCCTGGCAAGCATGTGGATTCATCGCACGCGTCCGCAGAGGCTGAGCCGTCACACTTAGCTGAGCACACCCACCAGAGGCTTATTATTACACAGTTCAGCTGCCATCACTTCACTCTTCTCCCGCCTCCCTGCATGGTGAGCAAAATTAATGAGGACGCTGTAGCTATGCCTAACAGAGTCTATGTGTGACCTTCCTAGCAAAGTCTTTGCTTTCCTATATCTCCTTCTCAACCGCTTGTAAGTTACTTTCATTCTCCAAGTTGATGCAAAGGTGGATTGTGACAACAGTTTGTGGGTGGCTGTCAGAATCTATGGTGGTTTGTGAGGAAAATGCATAACAAGTATGAGAGCTGTGCAGCCAATTTGAAGTATTTCCCTCACAGGGGAAGGTCAAACCAAATATTTTAATTATGATGCTTTTATAATAGATCTCGGGCTTGAATGCTCTGGGTTTGAAGAGTTGGAAAACTATGCAGTCTACCCAAGTCTAAAAAGGGCAAAAACTAATGTGACCTTTTGGAGCATGAGTCAGAATCGTGGAAGCGATGAGGCAGAGTGGGGAGGATAGAATGTTAGGTGACCTGCTTCTACTCTGGACAAAATCATTAACCTCTTTGGGCCCCGCATCCTCTCCTGGGAAAGGATGTACACTTGGCGGCTCGTTTTAGTTATACTGCTAGTAATTGCCCCATGAGGTATGTCCTGGGTTATTGTTACCCCTGTTTTAGGAGGGGAAATGGAGACCCAGAGAGATTGAGAACATTGCCCAGGGCCATGCAGGTAGGAAGTGGCAGAGCCGGGAAAGTTATAGCTCACAATAATGGACTCAAACCTTGGCTTACTGACCATGAAAGCTCATACATACCTTGCAGGCAACTGGGAAAAAATTATCTCATGCACCATTTTTCTGCCTGAGGATCACCTTTCAGAGGTCTCAGGGCTTTGCTCACGGCCATACATCTGGTCAATGGTGGAGCTGGGCCATGAACCCATGATTGTCTGACTTCTAAGTCTAAGCTCTTAGCCTTATGCTAGGTTTCTACCTACAATGAGCTCTGACTGTCTGGAAGACACAGAGAAGATGTGGACATAAGAGCATTCAGATTTACACCCAGCAAGCTGCCTAAGTCAGGACCGCTGGAATCTGAGTTCAGCGGCCTTAAATTCTGAAATATATCTGACTCACCAGGATGTAGGCCGGATCAGAACGAAGTATAAGCAAGATGCTCATCGAAACAATTTCAGTCAGTGTTCTGCAAGGGCTTGAACATATATGCAAATACCAAACACCACGTGTGCACCATATTAGAATTTATTATAATACAGACAAGTCCAAATACAATGTATTTTCTAATTAAGAAAATATGAACATTTCCTGGTTTTCTATTATAATACTCTATCCCGTTACTTGAGCTGGAATAGCCTACATTTAGGCCTCCCCATTGGACAAGGAGGAATAACTGTGCAAAGTAATCTTCTCCAGTTGCAGTGTTTGCAGAATGAAGTGTGTGCCCTCTCGTTTCCTGGCTTTTATGGTTTGTCTCTCATCCTCCTCATTTCCTTCCCCATGAGACACGTCAGTCCTCACATTATTCACCCAGAAGACATAGTGCGTGTGTCTGGAGCATCACTGTGTGTCCAGAAGGACACAGACACGGAGAACTAGAGGCAGCTAGCGGCACCACAGAGACCTGGGAGGGAGCTGCCTGGTGCTGTCAGCAGCAGCTGCTTACATGGCAGCTCCAAAATGTAAGGCTTTATTTCCAAACTGGCCTGAGGAAAAGACAAAATTAAAAAAAAACCTTTTTCATTATTGCCCACAATTATTACTGTAAATAGTAATAAATTGAAAATAACAATAAATTAGAAGTCCATAGATTATTTGAAATGCATTTAGGAGACATATATCAACCTAACCCAACAGGCATTCATATGCATTTTAGTCAAAAGACAGTACCGCAGAGTGCCTACAAGAATCAGACCGTCTGTAAAGGGTGAAGAAGTACCAATGGGCAGTAATGAAATAGCGTTGGGATGTGAAGTACAGCATTTTGTACTTTAATGTTGCAGCGTCATTAATATTGTGATAACTATATATGGTGCCAGGTGGGCACCGTGAATATCAGGGGGAAATTATGTGATTGAAAAGAATGTGATTGTCTAACTCTGAAACTGATACAAAATAATACTGAAAGCAAACTGTAATTGAAAAATAAAAATAAACAATGCAAAAGGAAAAATTTAAAAACTAGACCTCTTTTAAATATCATTCTATCAAAATACAAAATACAGTCAGAAGGAAGGGGTCACAGGGCCACTTGGTGCAGCCTCTACTGTTAACAGAAGTGACAAGCGAGTGAACAAGGAAAACACCTCGCACACACGCCCAGCTTTTACTTTTAAACATCAGCAATGACCTTTCACGTGTAACTCAAACCACGGAGCAGAGAGCACTGAGCGCACACGTACCTCTCCCATCTTACATGCATTCTAAAAAAGGAACTGCCTAACCTTCATGGACATTGCATTGTGGCCCGTTCACATGTGCTCAAGCTGGCATGTTCAGAATGACGGGCTACTATAAATGTAAGTGTAGGCAGCCACTGGTCAATGTTTATTCATAGGAGGTGTGGTGGAATCTCCTCATACACATGTTAAATGAACACACATCTGACTACATATGCTTAGCAAAAAAGAAACAGAAAAATGCAACTTCAGGGGTGTGGGAGCCTGCCCGCCATGCCACTCGGGGCGCAGGTGCCTTGGGGAGAGTGGCAGGAACCTGCTTGCTCCCCAGTCTCATGGCTCTATGAGCCTCTGCTAATGGGAGCCTGCCACTGAGCCTAACATTGTCACACACTGTAGAGTCAGACCTTGTGTCCCCAAACACAAGCCAGTTCTATCTTGTCCTCAGACTGAGATCAGCATCTGTTCGTTGCCGGAGCAAGACTTGCTGTGTCGGATTGTTCTAAGGAGAGAATGCGGCCCCACTAGGGCTCCCTGCAGAGGGTGCTGCTGGGCGGGCGGCTTCGGCTCTGCTGGTTTTTGTTTTCTGCACTGACTTTCATATCGGAACTTTGGGTAAGATGATATTCTACTGTGACTAGTAAAAAGGAGCGGGAATTAGGATCATCAGGACTAACATGACCTAAAATTACACGGAGTCAGCACTGAGGGCACCGGCTGACGTTCAGGGCTTCTGTGGCTCTGGGCGCTCACTACTGCGCTCATGCATCTAATTCCCTAGAAAAGGGGGACATGTTTTCTAATTTAGAAACAAAAATGCCGAGGAACCAAGGGTTCAGGCGGACCGTCTGCTGTTTGTTTGGTCACGAAGACTATTTACGCAATTCCAAAGCTGTTCGGGTGATTTACTCCAGAACAGGGAATCTGAGAGAGAACGAAAGGTGGAATAAGAGGAGCTCCAGTGTGGCTTTTCCTTTCAAACACATCACTAGATACACAGAAGCTAATATAGTCAACTGTGTGTATGTGCGCACGTGCATGTGTGTGTGTGTGTGTGTGTGTGCTCATGCATGCGCACGTATGAGTGGTAATTTCCAGGGAAGCTGCTATTAATTACCACCTCGTACTGTTCTTGCATTGGATAGGCAAGGGGAGAATAAATACATAAATTTATATTTTATCATTTTGCAAAGGATCTGGGTTAAATAGCTTCACCACCATCCTGTGCCATGTGCATCCAAGGGCAGACAAGTGGACAACACGGGCACCATGTCAACTGTGTCTGCATGTGTGTGCCTGCACGTGTGTGTCTGGATGGCAAAGCCAGCTGGCCTGTGGGCAAAGCAGAGAATCCCGTCTTCACACCTGGAGAGCTACAGCTCTTGGCCCTTGAAAATCAAATCCAGCTCAGAAGTCACTTCAAATAAAAGGAGGTGGTGGCGGCTTCAGCAAGCAAGGAGGCGGTGGCGGCTCTGTGTGCGAAAGGCTTCTCCGGGAAGGGCAGCAGAGCTGCAGCAGGAAGCTGTTCGACTAACAGGACTGCACACAGCTCACATGGGTGAACTGAAACAATGGCAAAGTGGGCTTTTTTCTTCTGGGCTCAAGAAACCATCCTCTCCGCCATGCAGCAGTAGGGTTTCTGCGTTGAAGGAGATGGATAAAGTGTCCACATCACGGTGAATAGAAAGACTGTGCCTCGGACCTCAAAGGCTGAGGGTAGAGTGATGTTGGTTTGGAGTCTTTCCGAAGAAGCTCTGGCCAGGGTCACACATGTCTCTACCCCGTCCTTACTGGCCACAGGGTGATGACACGATACCTCCCTGTTCTCACAGATTCGTTTTGCAGCGAGGAGTGCTGGGGTCACTCCAAAACCACAGCTTCTCTGGGACACAGGGCACTCCAGAAAAATCCCAAATTGGTCAGCACTGCTAGCTGCTGGGAAGAGCACTGGGAAGTGACGAGTGACCCCAGCTCTTTGACGAAGAGTGGCTCAGCTAGGGGTACTGCGCCTCATGCACCACATACAGTTCCGGTGAGTGTGACTGTCGCCAGGGCCAAGTCACAGACTATTTCACACGTGTCTCTACCCCATCCTTACTGGCCACAGGGTGATGACACGACCTTCAAACTGGCAGGGACTTTAGCTGTCACGGTGCCTTTGTGACAATAATGGCGCAAGTGGAAACTTTGTTCTCTTTTGTCTGTTCTCACCCGAAGTCTGAGCTGCTCAGCCCCTGGAGGCAGGCAGCCTCTGTCGCCGCCCTCCTACCCCGGCCTGGATCAGCCCGGGGTCACGGGGAGGCGCTGGCAGGCTTACCATCCCTGTCGTACTGGTACACCAGCATCTTGATGCAGTGTGAGTTGGCGGGGGAGACCCAGGGGCTGCTGGTGATGGAGAAGTTGTGGCTGGCGGGGAACTGCGCGGGCTGCTTGCGGCAGGTGAACAGCGCCCTGAGCGTGGTGGCTGCCAGCGCGCGGAAGCGCCTGCTGATGAAGCAGTACAGGAAGAAGTTGGCGGCCGTGTTCAGCAGCGCCAGCATGTTGGCCACGTCCACCACCACGTGCGCCAGCCGGCGGTTCCGCACGGGCGCGCCATACAGGTGGTAGAGGATGACGGCGATGCGCGGCGCCCAGAGCGCGGCGAAGGCCGAGGTGATGGCGAGCAGGATGGCCGTGGTGCGGCCCGCGGGGCAGCCGCGCAGGCGGAGCGCGCTCCTCCGCCGCAGCCTGCGCACGATGGCCGAGTTCAGGGCGAAGAAGATGGAGCAGGGCACCAGGTAGACGGTGACGCAGTGCGCCCAGACTAGCGCGTGGTGCGCGGCGGAGCTGGCGTGGCCCTCCGCCCAGAGGTCGGGCCACCAGTAGTAGGGGACGCTGGTGAGCAGGCAGGCGGCGTACACGCCCGCGATGACCCTGCGGGCGCGCGCGGGGTAGGACACGGCGTGGTAGCGCAGCGGGTGGCAGACGGCGATGTAGCGGTCCACCGTGAGCGGCACGGTGATCCAGGTGGAGGTGTGGATGGCGGAGAACTCCAGCACGCCCACCACCTGGTTGGGCACCGCGGGCATCTGGGTGCGCAGGATGAAGTCCTCCAGCAGGAAGTCCACGAACACGATGAAGAAGAGGACCAGGATGTCGGCGGCGGCCAGCGCCAGGAGGTAGTTGTAGGAGGACTTCTGCCTCCGCGCCACCAGCCGGGACAGGATGATCACCGTCAGGATGTTCGCTGCGGGGAGAGGAGGACCTGCTTTATCTCGGAAGCCAGAGGTCTCCCTGGCCGCAGGGGGCCCGGGCATAGGCGGCCGGCCCTCCTGCGAGAGTGGGGGAGACAGAGCCAAGGCTTTGGAGAGATCACGTTTGCCCGGCAAATCACACCTCCCGTGAATGTGCGGGTGCTATTTTGACACAGTTTGGTGCTCATGTTGCAACTTACTTTTTCCTCTGATAGAGCCGGTGGGGCTGCCCCATGCGCCCTTCAGGAATGCCCCGGGGCCCAGGGAGCTGAGGGAACTGCCCAGCCTCCCTAAGCACCAATCTCACACCCTCTCCTCCCTTTGTGCGACCTCAAGGCAGCATGGGGCTGGGTGTTCAGGGAGGAGGCTGACTATACAACCTCGTGAGAGCCTTTCATAAATGGGACTCAGGGCCTCTGCTTTTTGAGTAGGTTTAGAATGGAAGGAACGGACAAGATCGCGGCCTTTCAATTAATTTAAAAATAATACTGTTTTCTGAGCAGGTGACCTGCACACACGGCACATCATTTAAAATAACAGCAGAGGAAAGTCAAGCTTCCCTTCCACCACCCGCGCCCTCCCTCTGGCGGTCAGTCTGCGCAGACCTGCGCTGGCCGTGTCCGGGCCTGCGGTGCAGAGTGTGTGCTGGGACAGCAGCACCTGTTATTTCTCTTGGCGTCAGATTTGCTTGAAGCTGCACCCACATGATTCCTGATCAGTTTTGAAAACAAATGTCTCTCTGCATAGGGCACCTCTGGAAAGGCACTGGGACTCACGCTCCTACCACATGGCACGGCGTCCTGTCCCTCCCTCAGACGCCTCTGCCACCAGCTTGCAGGGCCCTGAATTGAGTGTTACTCATCCTTCTGTGAGAACTGGCCTCCGAGAACCTATGTCCTCTGTCTGAGGTCCAGTGGCAAAGCTGGAATCGGGGGTTGGAATCTCATTTCCTTTCTCTCCCTCCTTTTAAAATATGAAATATACATACCCCAGTGCATTCACGTTAAACAAACTGTACCATTTTGTCATATTTTCTTCTGTTCTCTCTCTCTCTTTTTTTTTTTTAAGAAATGACTCTATCCACACAGCTGAAGTCCTCTTAAATTCCCACAGGCCCATCCTCTCCCTCCTTCTCTTTCTCCCTGAAGGCCCATTCTGTATTTTTAAATATATTTTTAATTTCATTTTTTTAATCCTCATCCGAGGATATTTTTTCCATTGATTTTTAGAGAGAGTGGAAGAGAGATGGAGAGACAGAAAGAAACACTGATGTGAGAGAGACACATTGATTGGTTGCCTCCTGTATGCCCCCGACCAGGGCCGGGAGCCTACAACCAAGGTACATGCCCTTGATCAGAATTGAACCTGGGACCCTTCAGTCGCAGGCTGACGCTCTATCCACTGAGCCACACTGGCTGGGGCCCTGCAGTCTCACTCTTTCTCTCCCTCCTCTTTCCCATCCTTTCCTACCTCCTCTTGCTCCCTCAGGGGCAGCCACAGTCTCAGGGCCATGCTGTCTGCTCTTACTTTCTTTTACTGAGTCCACCATCCAGCTACTTTTTTCACTCAACGTTAGTTCTTGAGGCCTGTGTGTTTTGGGTACTTGTAGATCTCTTTCACTCCTTTTAACAGCTATGTGGCATTCCTGTGTGTAAATGTGCTGCAATTTGTTTATTCATATACAAACATATATAGACATATCTCTGCAAATAGACACACATCTATATATGTCTAGATCTGTTTATATACACACATATAGACATGCACACAGGTGCACAAACATGTCAATATGTGTTTATATATGCACAGACATTACACGTACATGTATGTGGGAAAAGCATTCCAGGCAGTGGGAACGGTAAGTGCAAAGCCCCTGAGGTGGGAATCATGGAAGAGAAAGGAGGCCTCTTGTCATGCCTACATCCACATTTTACAGATGAGGCTGGATTTTTAGGGATTTGCCCAAAGCCACATAGTGAGTGGGTGGGGGAGGGAGCAGTCGACTCTACTTGCCTGACTCTAGGCATGCCAAACTCTGCTCCGCTGATTTGGGTCATAGGAAAGGTTATCAGCTGGAGGAAAGGGACCCTGTCCCCCTGACTTAGAAAAGCACCTCATTTCTCAGAATCTATTTTTTCTATCCATTGAGCCATGCCCACGTTCTCTCACCCCACCTTGCCCGCAGCCCTAAGGAGGCAGGAATGAATAGATGCTAGGGTCTCCCCAGAAAAGAACGTTATATGTATCCTGACTTTTCACCAGTCTCTCACTCCCAGTTGAACCCTGCTTGACGGGTGGTGCTAAACTTCTCCATCAAACGCTTTCAAATGTCTCTGTCCCGTCTAATTATGCCTCCATCACGCGGCCGTCACGCAAACGCTCGGTATTCATAGCTGACATTTCCTTAGGTCTCTGCTCACTGCCTCTCCTGGGAAACTAAGCCACAGGCCCTGGTTTCCGGTTGCTTCTGTGCAGGTAGATGCCCGAGGCCCTCCAAAGCCACTCCGGTGGTCCTTGCAGGAGACAGACCTGTGCACCAGGGGCCCGCAGGGCGAGGAGGCCCGCTGGTGCATCGATTTTCTAAAAAGGAAACGAGAAGGCGGAGGTTTAACTCGGCAGGAGCGGCGTTTGCTGTAATTCCCGCAGCAAAACCGTCTCCTCCCCGAGGCACGCGTTCCCCCAAACACAGGGGGTTGTGGGCGGAGCGCTGTGCCGGAGCAGAAGCCCGGGCCCTGACTGAGGTCCTGCCTCAGTTTCCCTCGCCAGCCTCTGGGAGAGCCGGCCTCGCCAGCGCCCGGCCCCGGGTCCTCAGCCTCCGGGAGGCGGCCCTCTGTCCGGGCGTCATGGGAAGGTGTGAGCTGCGGCTCAAAGCCCAGGCTCCGCGCCCCGCAGAGCCTCTCAGTCACATTCCAGGACGGCTTCGCGCCTCTGCAGCGGGCTGTGCGGAAGCGCCAGGGCTAGGGGAGTGGCCGCCGGACCCACCGGACCCGGACCCGCCCGAGAGGCCCAGGGCTCCAGGGCATTTCCCGGGGGGCGCGGGGGAGGGCTCGAATTCCGAGTGTGTATCTCTTAGTGCTACGCGGTTTCTTTTTCTTTTCCGTCTTTGAAAACGATGTCTTCAATCACAAAAGGAAAACACACCGTGAAAGCAGGCGCTTCCGTGCACAGCGCTCGCAGCCGGCTTTACCGGGCATCCGCCTTGAGCGGCGCTCCCAGGCTGAGCGATCTGAACGTCGGCGCCCGGGGCGGCCAGTGACCGAGGCCACCCAGCAAGAGGCGCGCCAGCCCGGCAGCCGGCCTGGTCCCCTCGGTGATGCAGGAGCTGCCACTTCCACTGAGAAGGCGCAGGCCCGCCCGGCCCGTGGGTCAGCGCCCCCGCGACCTGCTCCAGCCGCAGGCAGGTCCCCGCGGCCCCCGGGCCCCCCCCCCCCCCGCCGCGCGCAGCCTCCTCTTGCTGAATTGGAGCTGGTTCTGACCAACAGACTCTGGGGGAGTGACACCCCAGCCAGGGCCATCGCTGGCTCTTTCAATACTTGCCTCTGGGGTGCTCCCTCTGGGAGCCCAGTGAGAAGCCCACCCTCATGGACAGGCCATGCCCAGGGACTCGGGGTGAGAGCCGGGTGGCTTGGTGACTCAGCAGACAGGGCACTGGGGCCGGGCAGGGGACCCTAGTGGCTGCCTCCCTGTGGCCCCCCGCGGGACATCAGGTGTGGCTGAGAGCCCCTGCGAGCAGGTGCGCTGTGCGGCCCTAGCTCAGCATTGTTACCCATGGGGTGGATGTCCTCAGGTGCTGATGTGCCCACATTCTAAAGACTAGACCGCACAGCCAGCGCCCGGAACGCTACTGTTGAAGTATGGTAGCAATCATCTCAGGTAGAAAATGCAGTTTAACTTTAACCCTGCTGTTTGGTTTCTGTACTTACTTGCTTTGTTTAACAACAGAAAAGTTACTTTGATTTTCTGAACTTATGTATGCTATCCCAATCGATTGAATCCTTCTCTGTTGGTGGTTTGAATATCCCATTGATTGTGATCTTACTGGTCATCAAAGCACATTCTTCTGTACCTGGGAACCAGGACAGCACAATTACCCTAAATTGCCTCAGTGGCTACAGATAATGCGTTCCGGTTGACTCAGTGGTCCCAAGACCAGGACAACACAATTATTCTAAATTGCCTCAGTGGCTCCAGGTAATGTGTTTCCGTTGATTCAGTGATCCGGAGACCCAAAACTATAATTAATCTTTATAGTTAACTAACTTGCTCAATTTCGCTTCTGTAACTGCTTTGTGCAAACCAGGTTCCTCATTCCAAACCCAAAGATGTAATCGATACCTTTGTAATATTTGCCTATAAGCATGATGTTGCCACCATTTTGGGACTGGGAGATTTGGAGCCATAAGTCCCTCTCAGTGGCCAGCTTATTAAATGACTCGATCTGGTCTTGCGCCCTGAGTATTTACTCGCGGGGCACAATACAACATTGTGTGCACCTGATTGTTTTCTGTTAGAAATAAACCAGGGGCTTTTTTTCTACGTCAGTAAGACGTAGAAATAGTCACCCAGGGCCAGACATTGCTGATTTTATTTTTTGTCCACTGCAGACCTTCATTAAGCATCTTTATCTATTTCTGTCGAATAAACTCCCCAAAGTAAAAATGCTTGTTCAAAGGGTGACACTATTTCCCCCTCCTCCCCTTCCTTCCCAAGGCAGCTGGGAGGGTTTGTAAGCAAAGAGCTCAGGCCCGAGCACCAGAGATTTAGGTCAGACACCGAGACCTCCTCCCGCATCGGCTGGCGCCCGGACGGAGCAGCCCTGATGGCTGGTCCCTGGTCCAAAGAGGTCTTCGGAAGGACAGGGACCTGCTGATCTCAACGAGTAAACTCTGGGACTACATTCTGCAAACCCTCTGTCTCTGCCCTCTGAGTAGGTCCTTGTGAATTTCCCAAGGAGAGCCACCTGCCCCTTTCACCCTGCCCCCTGACCTAAGTGCATCCTTCCTCCTCCAGCTGCCTGTCTTCTGCTCCTTTGCACCCGAAGAATCAGCCCCCAGGACTTGCAGACACATACAGACAGACCCTCCACACCAGGGGCAGTCCCAGTGGTTCTTTCAGTTGCTCCTAGGGGTGGCCCTTGTGCAGACCAGGTGGGAACAGGAGACTGAATTGCATGGGGGGACGCTGCCTCCCTCACAGCTTCCTGTTCCACTCCTGGAGGAAAGGAAAATGAAAGGCGGTGCTGGCAGGACTTGGCACTCGGCCTTCGGCCTTCGCCGCTGAGAGAGCGGGGTCCTCAGGAGGCTCTGTCTGTGGCTCCCTTCACAGAGCAGGAAGGGTTTCCAGAGGCAGCGGTCCCACCTGCCACTTTCCACTTCCCACCTCCCACCATGGGGTTCCAGCTCCAGCCACTGCCACAGGCCAGTGCCCTCCCTGTTTCTATCACCCACTTGCCCAAGGCAGAGACTTGGGACACGAGGTGTTTTTCCTGCAGCTGGTTACCAGGGGCACGGAACTGGCTGTGGTGGGTGAGTGGGGGGCAGGCAGGGGAGCTACCTCAGGTGAGACTGGGATCTGACATGGACCCCATGTGCCCAGGGACCAGCCCTCCTCCCAGGGCTTTCGTTCTCTGCTCTGCAAAAATAGTCCAGTCGATAGTGAAGCAATAATAATAATGACAGGATCACACCTCATATCCGGTGAAGGCGAGAGTCTAAAGGGCAGATGGGCCACAGGGCTCTGCAGAAGCGAACAGTATGTGCAAAGGCAGAGTGTGAAAGAGAGGGCCTCACGGTCCTTCAGAGCCGCTGGAGGCTGTCCCGGGCGTACCCCGAATTCAGCCTGAGCTCACATCTTCATGAACTATTATCTAATACTAGAGACCTAGTACATGAATTCGTGCATGGGTGGGGTCTGACCAGCCTGCCGCCATCAGAGCTGATCAAGGGTGGGGCCAATGTCCCAAATAAGCTTCTATTTCTTATATATTTAAGGCCCGTCACCTATGTCGAGGTGCGGGGGGTTCCCATATAGGTGCTGCTCCTAAGTGGAACATGCACAGGTGGTCTGGACCATCTGCTTGAGGCTTGCACCAATACCTTCTGGTCAGACACTTTCACAGAGACAGCACTGCAATCTGAGCCGAGCCGGAGAAATTACACACAGACAAACAGGTTAGATGCAAGCACACAGGGGGTTTATTTATCAGTTCCTGATGGGTCTCAGGCCCTGGGAAGGATCCACCTGGCGATGCTCGCTGACACACACAAAGGGGTAGACAGCGCTGTTGGCTGCTGGCTCCTTCGTCGATTGACAGTTAATTGGGCAGAGTTTCGTGCTGGGAACCAAGACGTGAGTACACACAGGTCTTCACGCTCTGGTGACAGGAGAGCTATGAGCTGCTGAGTTGATCAGACTGTCTGATTATATACCCCTCTGTAGGCGTGGTCTTCATTGGTGTGTGTGTTATCAGCGGCTGCCATGTGTGGATCCACCCGGGGTCTGTTAATCTATGTGTGTGTTATCAGCAGCTGCCATGTGTGGATCCACTCGGGGTTTGCTAATCTATGGGTGTGCACAGGCTTTGGGCATTCCCATCAGATAGGTTATTTACCAGTACTAGTGGGGTTACAAGAGTGCATTCTTGAGTCTCACACAGTATTCCTATATCTAACATTATGTACTATAATCTACACTAATAAAAGAGAAACATGGTAATTGGCATATGACCGCTACCCTTCCCATTGGCTAATCAGCGTATCCTTATGCAAATTAACTGTCAGCCAAGATGGTGGCCGGCAGCCAGGCAGCTGGAAGCGAACATGAGGCTTGCTTGCTGCAGTGACTGCAGACTGCAACGTTCCCCGCCTCACTTGCCGGCCTCTGAGCTGGCAGTTTGAAACATTCTAACAAATATAGGCCGGGATCTCAGAGCTGGAGTTATACATTGTTTCGATTATAGAACCGAAACAAACCAGATACCTGCTCTCAGAGCTAGAGCCAGAGCTAAAGCTGGCCCAGAATAAAATAAAAAAAAGGAGCCGTTGGGAGCTTCAATCAACAACCACCAGCCTGAAAGCAGCCCTCAGCCCCTCATCCAGGCTGGCCAGGCACCCCAGTGGGGACCCCCACCCTGAAGGGTGTGTGACCAGCTGCAAACAGCCATCATCCCCTCATCCAGGCTGGCCAGGCACCCCAGTGGGGACCCCCACCCTGATCCAGGACACTCTTCAGGGCAAACCAGCCGGCCCCCAGGCCTCTGTCCTATATAGTAAAAGGGTAATATGCCTCCCAGCACCGGGATCAGTGGAGCCTCGAGGCCCCCTGGCACCGGATCAGCGTGACAGGGGGCAGCGCCCAAACCCCCTGATAGGCCCTGCTCTGTGTGTGACAGGGGGCGGTGCCCCAACTCCCCCCCACCCCCTGCCCCACGGGCCCTGCTCTGTGTGTGACAGGGTAGAACCATAACCTCCCCATCGGCCCTGCCCTGAGTGTGACAGTGGCGGCGCCCCAACCCCCTGATCGGCCCTGCTCTGTGGGTGATAGAGGGCGGCATCCCAACCCCCTGATCCGCCCTGCTGTGTGTGTGTCAGGGGGCGGTGCCCCAACTCCCCTATCGGCCCTACTCTGTGAGTGACAGAGGGGAGCTCCTCAACCCCCTGATGGTCCCTGCTCTGTGTGTGACAGGGGGGAGCTCCCGAACCCCCTGATGGGCCCTGCTCTGTGGGTGATAGGGTATGGAGCCCCAACCCCGCTGATGGGCCCTACTCTGTGCATGACAGGGGGCAGCGCCCCAACCCTCTGATCTACCCTGCTCTGTGTGTGACAGGGGGCGGTGCCCCAACTCCCCTATTGGCCCTACTCTGTAAGTGAGAGGGGGGAGCGCCTCAACCCCCTGTTGGGCCCTGCTCTGTGTGTGACAGGGTATGGAGCCCCAACCCCCCTGATGGGCCCTGCTCTGTGGGTGTCAGGGGGTGGCACCCCAACTCCCCAATCGGCCCTGCTCTGAGCCCGACCAGGGGCTGCATCCAGGGATTGGGCCTGCCCTCTGCCACCCAGAAGCAGGCCTAAGCCAGCAGGTCATTATCTCCCGAGGGGTCCCAGACTGGGAGAGGGCACAGGATGGGCTGAGGAACCCCCTTCCCCCCCGAGTGCACAAATTTTTGTGCACCGGGCCTCTAGTAATTACTATAACAGTCCACACAGGGTTACATGCTTTAAGTCTTACATTCTAAGGTCCTAACATTAAGTACTATAATGATTACTATAACAGCCAACCATGGGGAGGGGCCTCAGGCAGTTGGCCAGTCGGCCCCACCCCCTGGTCAAACTCCTGGTTGAACTCCCAGTCAAGGGGACAATTTTCATATTAGCCTTTAATTATATAGGATTAACTATCCAGGTTAACGCCTCATTAATAACATGTGTATCATTTCCACTCCCTGGGTGTTCATGAGAAAGGCTGAGGTTCAGGAGGGGTGAGAAGAAGACTGAGGCTGGACACAAAGGATCAGTTATCCACTTATCACACCTGTTACACAAGAGCTGAGCACACTTAACAGCAACTGGTACATTCATTAACCACAGTCCCCTTGACGGAGCACTTACCATTGTGGGCCACTTGGGAGAGGCATTACTTGCATTAAATCTAATCCTCACAGGACATTAGCAGGTAGTACTATCAATATCTCATTATAACAACTGGACAGACGCATCCAAAAAACTGAAATGAGACCACCAACTTATACCACACACAAGAATAAACTCAAAATGAACAAAAGACTTAAATGTAAGTCACAAAACCATCAAAATCCAAGAAGAAACCATAGGCAGTAAAATCTCAGACATCTCATGTAGCAGTATTTTTACCAGTACACCTCCTAGGGCAAGAGAAAAAAGGAAAAATAAATAAATTGGACCACATCAAACTAAAAAGCTTCTGCCCAGCAAAATAAACCATCAACAAAAGGAAAAGGGAACCCACTGTATGGGAGAACATATTCCCCAATGATACATCTGATAAAGGGTTAATATCCAAAATATATAAAGAACTCATACAACTCAACACCTGGGAGACAAACAATCCAATTAAAAGATGAGAAAAAAAAACCCTCCACAGTGGACATACAGATGACCAGTAGACATATGAAAAAATGCTCAACTTCACTAATCATGAGAGAAACGACAATGAGGTTTCACCTCACACCTGTCAGAATGGCTACCATCTACACATCAACAAATGACAAGTGCTGGCGAGGATGTGGAGAAAAGGGAGCCCTCATGCACTGCTGGTGGGAATGCAGACTGGTGCAGCCACTGTGGAGAACAGTATGGAGTTTCCTCAGAAAATTAAAAATGTTATTGCTGTTTGACCCAGCGATTCCACTTCTGGAAATATATTCTAGGAAACCTGAAGCACCAATCAGAAAGAATGTATGCACCCCTATGAGCAGCACAATTTACAATAGCTAAGATCTGGAAAAAGCCAAGTGCCCATCAGTAGATGAATGGATAAAAAAAAGCTGTGGTGCATTTACACCATGGAATACTATGCAGCAGTAAAAAAGAAGGATCTCTTACCCTTTGAGACAGCGTGGAGGGACCTGGAGAGTATTATGCTAAGTGACATAAGCCAGTCAGAGAAAGACAAGTATCATATAATCTCACTTATCTGTGGAATCTAATCAACAAAATAAACTGAAGAACAAAAATAGGTCCAGAGACCTGGACATACGGAACAGACTGACAGGTCTCAGGGGAGGGCGGCTGGGAGAACAGGAAGAGATTAACCTGTGAAGGCAGGGGGTGGGTCCGGGGCTGGATTGAGGAGGGAAACAGGGAAAATGGGGAACATCTGTAATACTATCAACAATAAAAAATAAAATAAAGTGGACCAAGAGTCTTTCCTAGGGTATTTTTATAATTAGCCATGTAGTTTGCTTTTCCCCAGAAAAGACAAAGCAGTTTAATTGTATTTTTATTGATATCAAAATAAACTTGTTTATTTTCCTGTTTAAACAAATATATCCCCATTGTAGAGACCCGAACACCGAAGCTCAGTGGATAAGAGCCTGGCCAGTCAGACATTAAGCATCAGCCATACCCAATGTACTAAACGCTAGAGCCCATTCGATGCCCCTGCTCACCCAGATGCTTCCAGATTAGCTGGAGAAAATGGACCATTAGCCAGAGGTGCACCTGTTCATCCCTCGCTTTCCTTTGCAAAAACAAGCAGTGCCTATCAGCCGGCAGGCTGTGCCATGGGGTCTGGGGAGGGATTCCTGGGAGGCCTTGCAGGGCCTGTGAGAATGCCTGCCACTCCCGCCCGGGGTTAGGGGATAGAGAGACAGTGAGTTCATCTCTGTGCCTGAGGATCAATCACTTTCTTGAAACCCACAGCACATGACCGAGACCCTGACCACTGCCCCTCCCGGCATCGCATGGCACCCCCTGGCTAACTCTCCCTGTACTCATCCGAGGGGCTGTGTCCAGCCACACCGCCCACCCCTCACTCCCAGCTGGTGGCTGCCGTGTGCACCGGGGGCTCGTTTGGCTTTTTTTTCTTTTGCAGACCAAAGTGACGAGCACTGGGTGCCAAGGGACCCGCTGGGGTGTCAGCGACTATGCTACGGGGGCTCAGCTGGGAGTGTTGCTGTTTGATTAAATATCTTCGGCTCAGCACCACCCACCTGCCCAGCGGCTACAGGGGCAGGTAGTTTAGCTGCGGGCAAACAGCTTATCAGTTTGCATACAAAGCACAGCCGACACAAAGCCTTCATTTTCTTTCCTTTTTAAATTTATTATTTTTTTATTTTAGTTTCATTTTTCTCTTCGTTTTTATCCCCTCTATGCCCACCCCCACAGTCACCACACTGCGGAAACCTGCATTTTCTGTTGCTGCTCTTCTTTGGGAGAATTAAAGTAGGTCGTCGGCACTCACTTATGCACTCAACAAACATTCGCTGAGCCGCCCGCCATGTACCAGGCATTGTGCTGGAAACGGGCCGCAGACAGGAACACACACACATGTGGACTGAGCCCACATGGAGCTTAGAGTCTCTGTGCAATGCCACTGGCTCCCTGCAGGCTGGGTGCCCTGAGCAGGTCACACATTTTTCTGGGCCCCTTCTTCCAGCCAGACCGCGTGTGCTGTGTGCCCTTCAAGGTGCGAGGCTGCTGGGGAGGGGAGTGTCCCCCCTTCCAGGGAGGAAGGCAGAGAGGGGGGGGGGGTGGCATGATAAGCAGCAAATGTGACCTGAAGCCCAGGCCTCTTCTTGGGCCAAGAAAGAGAAAAGGGCTCCCGATGCATTTAGAAAAGCACACCGAGGCCTGGAGGAGGAGACGGGCAGCCCTCCAGGACCAGGTATGGCAGGAGCAAAGGAGGCCTGGCTGGCCTGCTCTCCTTGAGGTGTCTCTTCCCTAGGACCACGTCCCTGGACAGCTGGCTGCCTTGCACATAGAGACTGCAGCTGTCAGTTGCTGGTCGCAAACCCGCTGCCTCCTAGTGCTAGTCCTGCATTGGGTGCCTCCAACTCAAAAGAAGAAGCAGAAACGTGTGCCATCAGGGAAAATTGGTTACTATGGGCACGAGTCAGAGCCTGCTGTTGGAGCTCCTCTGCCTCCAGGGTTTCCATTGCCCTAGGCAGCGCCAGGGCCGGCCACACCCGATGACCAGCATGCTGAGGCTCAGCGGGCACCTCCCAGTGCCATTCCAGCAGGACAAGCGGCAATGAGGACAGACTGGGGGCCAGGCTGCGAGGGCCCGCTCTCCAGCTGTGTGACTGTGGGTATCACCTCCGCGTGCCTCGGTTTACTCACCTCTGAAATGCATGATGACATGGCACCCATCACAGACTTAATGGTACCCATCACAGCATTAAATGAAATGGTTTAGGGAAGTGCCAAGCACAGTGCCTGGTGCCATGCATGCCATATGAATTTACCATCGTTACTATTAAGCAGTAAGTCAGAAGAGCAAGAAGTATGTCTGCTTTGCTTATTATTGTTAATAAATTATCAACCTCTTATATAATTTCTGGCATTTATGGGTGCTTCATAAATACCTGTTGAACCAACGAATAAATGAATGAACGGATGAGTACGATATAGATTCACACAGCATCACAGACATGCTGAAGGACTGGTTAACGTTTTGAGTAGAAGCAATGAAGGGTTTACTGCAGGGAATGTGTCCGGGAGTGCGATCACGGCGATTGGAAATTAACTCAGTGTTCACTGTGTGAGGACTATCAGCTACCCGAAAAGAGGTTTTGTGCCAGAATCTTTCATGTGAATCCAATTCGGTTCAACATAAATGTAGTGATGCCCAGCTGTGTGCCAAGCCTATGTCGGGCTCCTGGGAGCCCACTCCCTGTGTGCAGGGTGCTCAGAAGACAGACTGAGGGCTCATGTTAAACTCCAAGCTCCCTTTAACAGCTCTATGCCAGGGCTTGCACACTCACCTGGGGACAGGGGCCTGGCAGATAACACCAATGTGTGAGGGGGATGTGGGCAACTTTCGTGAACCGGATAGCTCATGCCCCTTCCAAAGGGCAGTCACTATTTAGGTCCACTTGTGGTTTCCCAGAAGGAAAGGACAGCCACCTGTGGCAGGTCTTCCAGTGTTTCAACAGAGGCTTGCCAGCAACACACACACACGTGCACACACATGTGCACACATACACACATGCACACACACATGCACACACGGACACACACGCACACTCCTTGGCCAGTGGGTTGCTGGTTTAAGACTCCACACTATAGCCCAAGGCCAGTGTCTTTGCACAGTCCACACCATCAGCTCCTCTGCAACCTGAGATGCACCTGCTCTTTGCTTTACACGGTGCCTGAGTGAGCAGTGCTCCCTCCCTCCTCCTAGCATTGCACGACTAGTTTTTCTGCCTGGAAGGCCTTCCCTGCCTGCAACCCTTCAATTGGCAGACCTTTTATTTTAAAGTCATCCCTGATCTCAATGGGCTGAGTTAAGAATCTCATTGAATAAAGCATTTAAAACAGTTTTGTAATGATATTCAAAATCTCTCTCACCTGCTCCCTGGGTGCTCCTGGAAGGCAAGGACTGTGTCTCTTTTTACTGCTCAGAGGGCCTATCAGGGCATAAAACTGTGTGCACTTCATCAGTGTTTGTGGGATAAAAGAGTGACAGATGGATGAGTGGATGGATGGATAGATGGGTGGGTGGGGGATGGAGGGTGGGTGAATGAGTGGGTGAATGGATGGATGATGGATGGATGGGTGTATGGATGGAAAGGTGGATGGATGGATAGGTGGGTGGGGGATAGAGGGGGGTGAATGAGTGGGTGGATGGATGGATGATGGATAGATGGATGGATGGGTGGGTGTGTGGGGGATGGAGGGTGGGTGAATGAGTGGGTGAATGGATGGATGATGGATGGATGGATGGGTGGGTGGGTGGGGGATGGGGGGTGGGTGAATGAGTGGGTGAATGGATAGATGATGGATGGATGGATGGGTGGGTGGGTGGGGGATGGAGAGTGGGTGAATGAGTGGGTGAATGGATGGATGATGGATAGATGGATGGATGTGTGGGTGGGTGGGGGATGGAGGGTGGGTGAATGAGTGGGTGGATGGATGGGTGTATGTATGGAAAGGTGGATGGATGGATGGATGGATGGGTGGGGGATGGAAGGGGGTGAATGAGTGGGTGGATAGATGGATGATGGATGGATGGGTGTATGGATGGAAAGGTGGATGGATGGATGGATGGATGGATGGATGGATAGATGGGTGGGTGGATAAGTGGATGATGGATTCCTCAAGGCCCTCTCTGTGGAACATTCATCTGCTTGCTGTCACTTTTCTGTTTTTCCATTATATATCCATGTTGACTGGTCTTATTCTTTCCCACTGCTTTCTTCTCTCTAAACCCAGTCTCTCTAAGTAGCCTCTTGGGAACTCCCCTGTGTTACCTCCTGTGATGGCTGATGGATCTGAGTTCCAATTCTCCATTTACTCAACTCAGTTTCCACCTCTGGGCAATGGGGACAATGGCATCTTCCCATAGGGCTTTTAAGAAGCCCGAGTAACTTAACATATAAAAGTACTAGTGCCATGCCTAGCTGCAGTTGGAGCTCAGACATATTGTTCACTTTTCTATTGAATGTGAGTTTCTTTCTTAGAGTCCGACCCCTTTCTTTGTTGAAAGGTGAAGAGGCCCTAGTGGGTTTGGCTCAGTGGATAGAGTGCCGCCTGCAGACTGAAGGGTCCCAGGTTCGATTCTGGTCAAGGGCACATGCCCAGGTTGTGGACTTGATCCCTGGGGGGGACGTGCAGGAGGCAGCCAATCAGTGATTCTCTCTCATCATTGATGTTTCTCTCTCTCCCTCTCTCTTCCTCTCTGAAATCAATAAAAATATATTAAAAAAAGAAAAAGAAAAGTGAAGAGGTCTGCCAGAGGCTAAGACCAACAAGTAGTTAGCATAATTATGTGAGAAGTCTGCTGGAAGGCTAATGGACTTTGATATTCAGCAAGGGCTGAAAATCAGCATAATATTGCCCTGCTTTGGCCAAATAGCTGAAGGCAATCCCCTAACCTGATAATCCTTTTGTTGTTTACCAAACTTGACCACTGATATGCCTGTTTGCTTTGCTAAAGGGCAAATGTGTATTCTAGTAAATAAAAGCTAAAGGGTCTGGGGATTGAGAGAGCCTCTCCACTGGAGAGTGAGGTCTCCACTTGGCTCCCCATGCCTTCTAAATTTATATTTCTTGTCTAGTAAATTCATTTGTGTTCAGCCCCTTCTCCAGACCTTGAACCCTATCCGCAAATGGATGCAGCATTCACATCTGGCTACTCGAAAAGGGACATGGAGAAGAAGATTCACTGGAGTGAAAAACAAAGAAAGTTCACCAGAAAGGTGGGAGCACTGAAAAGGTGGGAAAAATCACTGCATACAAAGCCCGTGCCAACTTTGGAAGTCATGAACCATAAAGTGGGTAGGAATGTCTTTTATTTTAGTGAGGCTATAATGGGGAAGAATTTGAGTAAAAGGCAAACACATCATTGTAAATTTTTAGCTTGTATACTCAAGGATAAAGAAATTAAAATGTCAAAAGGCACTCTCAAAGTGCCCTTGTCATCTTTAACTAGATGGGCTCTTGTTCAAACTGCATTATGCCTAATTCGTATTGTGGATCAAAAGTTTGTAATACCTAAGGCCCCAGATCCTCTGCCTCTAGTGTGGGAAGGCTCAACAGCTAGAGAAAATAGGGCTACCAGTCATTTTACAAAAGGATTCTTTAATGCTTTGTCTGAAAATTACCATATGATGCCTTGGGACAGGCATATTTTAGCTAAAATAAAGTTAGAGGCCAGTCAATGCTATGGAAAACAGAATAGGAAAAGATCCATGAAAAAAACTCTGATTTATTAAGTCTTGTCTATGTGTTATGGGTGCTTGTCTGTTGATTGTTGTTTTATCTGTCTTTGTTGTCTATTGTTAGTTAATTAAGATGCATTTAATTTAATTTAATTTAATAGTAAAGAAACAGTAGGTGGCCAGGCCATTACTAAATTTCCCCAGAGCAAACAGAATGTGGGGGTAAAAAGAAAGAATATGAGCAGTACATGTGGCTGATAACAGGTCCTAGGAAAATTCCCGAGGCCTAGACCAAGGGAGTGACTGAAAAGGCTCCAGCCCAGTAATTACTAGGTCTTTTGGTGATCCTGTAAAATGGATGCCCACTCCCAAGAGTGCTATTAAAAGTCTCATTTTCATCATGTTTTTATTTCCCAGTCCTTCATTTGAATAGATGAGACATTTCTCACAATTAGGGATACGTCTGGGATTTCTGTACCCGTGAACAGAAAAAGGCTAGCTTAAGAGAAGGCAGGCCCCGCCCAATTTGGGGTGGCCTCTTGAGCCCCACCTCTTTACGGATGCTATAGAATAAACCCAAGATTGTTTTTCCTTAAAAGATGGCAAAAATGACACAAGGAAAATATACAGGCTGGGTTTAGGCAACAAGATTAGTGTTTCCATACTAAAGGGTCATCTACACTAATAAAAGAGAAACATGGTAATTGGCGTACAACCGCTACCCTTCCCATTGGCTAATTAGGGAGATATGCAAATTAACCACCAGCCAAGATGGCGGCTAATTTGCATACTACAGGCGGGGCCGACAGTGCCAACCGCCAGGTCCCCTCCATCCAGGGCTGGCGGCAGAGGTCCCTGCCCTCATGCGGGCCTCCCGCAGGGAACCCGGGGCTGGCGGGTGGGACCGAGGTGTTGAGCACCGGCTCCACCCTCATCCGGGCCTCCCGTGGGGAACCCAGGGCTGGCGGGTGGGACCGAGGTGTTCGGCACCCGCTCCGCCCTCATCCAGGCCTCCCGCAGGGAACCTGGGGCTGGCAGGTGGGACCGCGGTGTTTGGCACCCGCTCCACCCTCATCCGGGACTCCCACAGGGGACCCAGGGCTGGCGGGTGGGACCGAACCCGCTCTACCCTCATCCGGGCCTCCCGCAGGGAACCCGGGGCTGGCAGGTGGGACCACGGTGTTCGGCACCCGATCCGCCCTCATCCGGGCCTCCCTCGGGGGACCCAGGGCTGGCAGGTGGGACCAGGGTGTTCGGCACCTGCTCTGCCCTCATCTGGGCCTCCCGCCGGGTCCTGAGGTTGGGGGTGGGGCCGCAGTTATCAGGTACCCACCCGGGTATCCGCTGTGCTACGGGCCGGGCGGCAGCAGTGATCTGCCCGCTGGCGCATCCCATGTGCTACCCAACTTGGGCGGGCAGGTCACGGGCATGCCTGGCAGCCTCAGTCAGTGCCTCAAGCCACAGCAGCAGCAGCAGCAGCAGCAGCAGCAGCAGTGGCAGTGGCAATAGCAGTGGCGGCAGTGCCCCCGACCTGCCCGCCCAGGTTTGAGCGGCCCCAAGCAGGCAGTGCTTTCCATCAGCCTATGGTTGGCGAACACGCATGCAGGTGAAATCACCAGCGCCTGCTTTCCCACAGGCCTGAGCCCCTCAGGCCTGTGGGAAAGCAGGCGCCCTGAGCTGGTGATCCCAAAGGCCTGATAGCCGGGCAGTGGAGGCCTTGTTGGGACTGGGGAGTGGTGAGCAGGCAGAACATGGCCCTGATTGGGCCAGTCGCTATGACGCCCACTGTAGCCAGCACACCACCTGATCAGGGGGCCAGCAGCCAACCTCGCAGCCCCTCCCCCCTGCAGGCCTTCCCCTGATCAGACTCTCCCATCCACAGGGAGAGCAGGGTGCTCAGAGCCTGGACCCTTCCTGGCAGCCCCGAGTCTCTGGGGTTAAGAATTCTGATGGCCCTGCCCAGAGTAGAGGTGCCTGAGGGGCAGGGACGGGGACCACAGGCCTCCAGGGAGCACCGCAGAGTTGGCAATGAGAGGAGAGGGCCTGTGAAGGGGGAGAAGGTGAAGCCAGTGGACATCAGCCCAGAATCCAGCTCTTCCCCTCCAGAGGCAGCAGGACCTAAACCCCAAACCCCAGCCAAAATTGGAAGAGCCTGAGGGAGCTTCAGGAAACTCTACGAAAAGCTGCACATTGAGAATGAGAGATTTCGTGAGGCCCTGACCCAGACCATGCTGCGGCTGGAGCAGCTCAAGGTGGAGCTGGAGCGAGCCATGAAGAGGCAAGAGCACTTTGCAGAGAGGCCGGCCATCCTGGAGCTGGCGAGATTTGAGTGCAGGGCCCTGGAGTGCAAGGCCGCTGAGCTGGAAGAGGAGCTGAAGGGCCTGTCCAATCTTCGAGCTGACAACCAGCGCCTCAAGGATGAAAATGTGGCCCTGATCTGCGTCATCAGCAAACTGTCCTAGTGACCCCGGAGGACTTGCCCCTGCACCCGCATTTATACAGCTGCTTTTGCCACATGCACCCCTTCCCTGTGTGAACATGAGTGATAGGGCTGTCGAGGAGTCTCTGAGAAGCCATAACGTTCCTTGAGATCTCCAGGTTAGGAGGGGAGGACAGAGCCCCCAGGAGCCAAGGGGGCCATCTGAGGCCAGGTAGGGGGACCAAGGCTGCAGGCAGGACCAGAAAGGAACTGGGGACCAGGAAGTGCCAAGACCAGTAGCCAGGACCAGAGTGGTCACCCAGAGGTCCCCTCTCACGTGTGCTGCCACCAGTCACCCCTCCAGGCCCTGAGCAGGGATCCTAGAATGTGCCAAGCATCCCGCCGGCCTGGGCCAGGTGAGCCTGTATATAGGGTCTGTGTGCAACAGGGAGGGATGTCTTCTATTTTTTGCTGCCCCCTCCCCATCGCTCTCCTGGGCAGGGGAAGAAGGTCTTTTTCAGACATAGCATAGGCACCACAAATTAAAATTGTGGAGTTGCCAAAAAAAAAAAAAAAGAAGAGCAGGCCGGCTGGCCAAATACCCCCTCTCTTCCCACCCCCCTCCCCCCCCACCAGCCACATCCTTGACCAACCTGCCCCACCACAATAGGCCCACAGCCCCTCCCCGTGGCTATCTGCCCCTGATTGCACCCTCCCACCCCAAGAGGGGGCAGGGCTGGGTGGCCAATGTCCTGCAGCCCCTCCCCAGGTTGGCCCCACCCTTGATCCTCCCACTCCAATAGGGGGCAGGGCTGGCCAGCCAATCTCCTGCAGCCTCTCCCCTTGCCCAGCCCCACCCCAGATTGCCCCCCCACCCCCACCGCAATCAGGGGCAGGGCTGGCTGGCCAACCACCCATGGCTCTTCCCCCAGGCCACTGGCCCTGATCGCCACCCCCCAACCCATTTGGGGGGGGTGGTTGCCCAGCCCACCAACCACAGCCCCTCCCCATGGCCAGCCCCACCCCCAATCGGCCCCCCAACCCCAATCAGGCTGGTGAAGGGGGGGCAGTTGGGAGCAATCAGGCTGGTGGCAGGGGGTAGTTGGGGGCAAACAGGCTGGCAGGGGAGGCAGTTGGGGGTGATCAGGCCAGCAGTTGGGGGTGATCAGGCTGGCAAACAGAGTGGTTAGGGGCAATCAGGCAGGCACGCAGGCAGGTAAGTGGTTAAGAGCCAGCGGTCCTGAGTTGCGAGAGGGATGTCCGGCTGCTGGTAAAGGATCGGGCCTAAACAGGCAGTCTGACATCCCCTAAGGAGTCCCAGATTGGAGAGGGTGCAGGCCAGGCTGAGGGGCCCCCTCCCCCCAGTGCACGAATTTCGTGCACCGGGCCTCTAGTTCTTAAATAATAATGGACCGCATTCCAAGGTTAACATTAAAGCCACTGAAAGTCAATAAGTTATCTCTGTTACAGAATTTGCCAAAGAAAATGCCTTGGATAATAATAATTGGCTTTAAAATCTCAAAAATTGTTAAAAACATAAATAAATAAATGTAACTAAAATGAAGACTTTGTAGTGGAGCTTTTCAGTAACAATTATAAATACATTAATGATGACGGTCCAGTCACTGAGGAGAGGGCTGACTGCGCTCTCTGTTGGAGGAAAGGGCCAGTCGCTCTTCTACCTGTAAAAGCAGAGAACCCGGCAGCAGCAACCTCAGATGTTATCTCTAAGGAAGAATGTGGCAGTTTTAAAATTTAAAGTAATTAAGGCTTGATGTAGTTTACTTACAGGATATTTCTTCACTATTCTCCCTTTTTTGTTTTTCAAATTGGGGTTTTTAGATAAGGTCTTAACCAATTAATGTCCTCTAATAATTATAGTGAAGAAATTTCCTGTAAGTAAACTACATCAAGCCTTAATTACTTAAAATTTTTTCACTTGTAATGATGATGGCAAGACACCATGGAATTACACTGGTGTCAGAATAAGCCAAAGGAAATGGTCTGGTTAAATAAAAAGAAATCCTAAGTCTACTTTATGGAAGGATCCCTTTATTTATCTTTGGTGGAGGATATGCTTGTGTATTTCCAGAAAACTCCTCGGAGCCTGTGTGGATTCCTGCAACAATGGATCTGAGAGAGGAACTGATCAGACTACTCCAACCACAGATAGCAGTAGCCCCAAGCAACATGCTGACAGGACAAAGGAGAAACAGTCCAGAGATGTGGGATGGTAAAGACGCCTTGCCATGCTAGCAGTCATCAGCTGTGCATCGGTGCAGGTTGCCCTGGGCAAAGTCAAAGAAGGTGGGACCTGCATTGCCATTGCCCACCGTTTGCCCACCATCCACAACTGGAATATCATTGCTGTCAGGTCACAGGGGACAGTGATTGGGAAGGGGACTCAAAGAACTGATGGGTCAGAAAGGAGCCTGCTGCAGACTAATTCCTTAAATGCCTGGCAGCAATTCAAAGGACATGAAAGAACTCAATCCTTTTCATTGAATCTAAAAGTCTTAAAAAGACTCAAGCCCTGCAAATGGCGTACACCTTTCTAAAATTATTAAGAAAACAAAAAGGGGGAAATGCCAGAGCTAAGACCAACAAGTAGTTAGCATAAGTATGCAAGAAGTCTGTTGGAAGGCTAATGGACTTTGATATTCAGCAAGGGGTGAAAATCAGCATAATATTGCCCTGCTTTGGCCAAATAGCTGAAGGCAATCCCCTAACCTGATAATCCTTTTATTGTTTACCAAACTTGACCATTGATATGCCTGTTTGCTTTGCTAAAGGGCGAATGTGTATTCTAGTAAATAAAAGCTAAAGGGTCTGGGGATTGAGAGAGCCTCTCCACTGGAGAGTAAGGTCTCCACCTGGCTCCCCATGCCTTCTAAATTTATATTTTTTTGTCTAGTGTGTCCATTTGTGCACATCCCCTTCTCCAGATCCTGAATCCTTGCTGCAAAAGCTTGTGGCAGAGTTCAGACAAGAACTTGTGAAATAAGCTTGCCCATTTGTGATCCTGTCTAAATTTCCTGAATACTCTGTGCCTTGCTGTTTCTTATCTGTAAAGAGGATACTTGGCACCATCTCAGGGGTTCTGGGGGGATTAAACCAAGTGCTTCGAAGAGTTTATGGCACAGAGTGAGTGCTCACCCACCTAGCCGAGAGGTTCTGGGGGTGGATGGGTTGCACTTCACTAAGACCACCCAAGCTGCTTCTTCTGTTAGAGACCTGCTCCCTCTGTGTGCAGGTGCCTTCTGTGAGCTGCTTCACAGTAACACCAAACCTTTCTCCTCCCCGAGCACCTCCAGCCTGGCAGGAGCAGAGACAACCAGGGCAAAGGCCCAGGTCCACGAGGAAGGCGAGGAAGGCGTGGAGGGCGAGAAAGGCGTGGAGGGTGACAACCTGCCTTGAGGGTTATGGGAGGCTTATTGGAGGAAGGGGCATGTGTGAAATGAGGTGGAGGGGGAGTCAACCCATGGCCTGGGAGCAAAGCAGGCTGACCAGAGGACAGATGCTTAATGGCCAGGAGATGAGCGAGAACAGATGCTGCTGGAGGCTAGTTTGGTGAATTCCAGGGTGCAGATGCGTCTTTAAGATTTTCTAATCAGTTGCCATGACAAATTGGAGGATTTCATGTCCAACCAAGGATTTGAGCTTCTTTTGAAAATCAGAAGGAGAGGCTATGCTGGGCCCACATTTCCACCTGAGGCTGCCCTCTCGCTCCACAAGTCCCTCTGGCCTCACCCATTTCTCCCCCTGCCTGTCCCTGCAGGGGTTAAGCTGGGGAGGGGGGGTGGGGCGGCTGGCAGAAGCAGCATGGACAGGAACCAGTCAAATGGCTTCTCAGCTCAGTTTGAGCTGCTTTTGTCCGAAGGCAATGGAGGGTTTTTGATGGGTTTTTAGCGTTAAAGGGTTTTACTAAGTACAGGGCTTATTATTCCTGTACCAAACCACAGACATTCCCAAAGGGAGACAGGTCGGGGGTGAAGAACAGAGAGAGGGCCCTTTATGCACCTCATTGAAAGTGTCAGATGTGGGCTGGCACTTAGCTCCCTTGACAGGAGCCGGCAGAAGTGCTGAGAGGCAACGTCTTCTCCCATGACCTACCCCCTTCCCCTCTAGGACTTGTGGGGTATACTCCATGGCAGTGGTTGCCAACTGGTGGTTCGTGAGGTCAGAAAGTTTGGCAACCGCTGCTCCATGGGATCCAAGTGTTCAAGGACATTTGGACAAACTATAGTCCAGCTTTATTCGTTTGCATGTGGCTTTCCAGTTTTCCCAGCACCATTTATTGAGGAGACTATCTTTACTCCATTGCGTGTTTCTGGCCCCTTTGTTGAAAATTATCTGCCCATATACATGTGGTGGTATAGCTGAGCTCTCTATTCCATTCCATTGATCTGTGTGTCTGTCTCTCTGCCAATATCATGCTGTTTTGATGATTGTAGCTCTGCAGTATAATTTGAAGTCAGGTAGCATGATACCTCCGGCTTTGTTCTTTTTTCTCAGGTTTGCTTTGGCTATTCAGGTCTTTTGTAGTTCCATACAAATCTGATGGTTTCTCATTCTATTTCTTTAAAAAATGACATTGGGATTTTGATGGGGATTGCATTAAGTCTGTATATTGCTTTGGATAATATGGCCATTGTCTCTATGTTGATTCTTCCAATCCATGAACACAGGATATTTTTCCATTTTGTTGTGTCTTTTTCAATCTCTTTTAATAATGTTTTGTAATTTTCAGTATATGGGTCTTTCACATTCTTTGTTAAGTTCATTCCTAGGTATTTTATTCCTTTGGTTGCAATTGCAAAGGGAATTTTTTGTTCATTTCTGAAGTTTTATTGTTAGGAAGGCAATGGATTTTGCACATTGATTTTGTATCCTGCAACCTGACTGTATTTGTTTATTGTTTCTAATAGTTTTTTGGCAGAGTTTTTAGGGTTTTCTATACAGAGAATCACATCATCTGTAGAAAGTGACAGTTTGACTTCTTCCTTCCCTATGTTA
The DNA here is from genome assembly GCF_028538775.1 of Myotis yumanensis. NCBI lineage: Eukaryota > Metazoa > Chordata > Mammalia > Chiroptera > Vespertilionidae > Myotis > Myotis yumanensis. Next base: position 113,096,889 of record NW_027223755.1, on the reverse strand, counting down.
TGCCCAGATTTCAAGATCCCCAAGAAACCACATCAGGGAGCCAGCCAATCCGATGCAAAAGCATAAGAATCTGTATTTCAAGCTAGCTTGAGCTCCCCGTCCATGAGACTCACCAACACAACAGCAAGCCAAGTGGCTGAGAGACCGAACCCCGCGTAGAGACGGGGATTTTATAGCGGGGGTTGGAGTAAGGGGAGGAGAAAGGACTGTGCTCTGCCGCCTGGGTGTGGCTAGCAGAGTAGGACGTAGCCCCTACCCTGGGGCAAGGTGGAGGACCTAGCCCTTGCTCTTTCACCCTATTTTGATGCCTTTTATTTCTTTCTCTTGCCTCATTGCTCTGGCTAGGCCTTTCAGCACTATGCTGAATAAGAGAGGTGAGAGTGGGCATCCTTGTCTTGTTCCTGATCTTAGAGGAAAAGCTTTCAGTTTTTCACCATTGAGTATATTAGCTGAGGGTTTGTCATATATGGCCTTTATTATGTTGAGGTACTTGTCTTCTACTCCTATTTTACTGAGTGTTTTAATCATAATGGATGTTGTAACTTATCAAATGCTTTTTCTGCATCTCTTGATAAGGTCACATGATTTTATCCTTCCTTTTGTTGATGTGGTGTATTAGTTTGATTGATTTGCATGTGTTGAGCCATCCTTGTGCCCCTTGAATGATGGTTTATTATTATGTATTTTTATTTTTGGTGCACTGTTGTATTTGATTTGCTAGTATTTTGTTTAGGATTTTTGCATCTGTAGTCATCAGAGATATTGGTCATGCAAAAGATGAAACAGGATTACAGTAGGTCCTCATGTACAAATACTAATTCAAAATGGATCAAAGACCTACATACAAGACTGGAACAAGGAAATTGAAACTGGTGGACACAGAGGGAAGGGGGTGGGAAGTGAAGGGGGTACCAATAGATGGTGATGGGAGATTTGGGTGGTGAGCACACAGTGTAATATACAGATCTTGTAATATTGAAACCTATCTATACTAATAATAGAGGAATATGCAAATTGTCCAGGATGCCGTCACAGTAACAGTAACTACCAACAGGCTGCCTGGGGTGACAAGGCCAGCAGGGGGGTTAGTAAGGGATGACCAAACGACTGAGCAAGCAGGCTGCATGGGGCAACCAGACCATCAGGGGTTAGTAAGGGATGACCAAATGACAGAATAGCAAGCTGCGTGGGGCAACCAGGCCAGGCGGGGGGCAGTTGGGGGTGACCAGGCCAGCAGGGGGGTCAGTTAGGGGCAATCAGGCCCTCAGGCAGAGGCAGTTAGGGGTGATCAGGCTGGAAGGCAGGTGAGCAGTTAGGAGCCAGCGGTCCCAGATTGTGAGAGGGATGTCCGACTGCTGGCAGTCAAACATTCCCTGAGGGGTCCTGGATTGGAGAGGGTGCGGGCTGGGCTGAGGGGATCCAGTGCATGAATTTCATGTGCCGGACCTCTAGTATGATCATATTAACCAATGTCACCCTAATAAATTTAATAAACGAAACAAAATAAAAAAACATTGGAAGCTCTCTGGTGCCCATTGCCGACTGCATGCCCTCCCATGTCGCTGTCCTGGTGAACATTGTCCCCCATGGGCGCTGCGTTTTCCCAGCATAGATGATGCTGACATGGCAGAACCTGTACCAGGGGTGTGGATGGGTAGGGACAGGCCATGTCCAGAATGTCTGATTGCCCCGCATCTCAGGAAGCAGTTACTCTTGTTGGAAAAAGGGGTTTTTGTGCTGCCAGCCGATGCACATAGCCCAGTAACATGTAGGTTAAGGAGGATTAATTATACGGAAATGGTTTTATGTTTAGAAACTTCTAAAAACCCACCTGTGCACATTGGGAGGGGCAGAGAGAGCTCAGTGTCCACTCTGCCCTAACCAGGTCAGTTTCCACTCCACCCTAGCCGGGTCAGCGTCCTTTCCCCCTAGCCGGGTCAGCTTCCACTCCACCCTAGCCGGGTCAGCGTCCTTTCCCCGTAGCCGGGTCAGCGTCCACTCTGCCCCAGCCGGGTCAGCGTCCACTCCTCCCCAGCCCGGTCAGCATCCACTCTGCCCCGGCCAGGTCAGCTTCCACTCCACCCTAGCCGGGTCAGCATCCTTTCCCCCCAGCCGGGTCAGCGTCCACTCCACCGTAGCTGGGTCAGCATCCACTCTGCCCTATCCGGGTCAGCGTCCACTCCGCCCCAGCTGGGTCATCCGGTGCAGGTGGCTTGCTTCCTCTCACTTTGGAAGCCTGTTTCCTCCCTGGCTCCGGGACACCTGCCTCAGTGTCACAGAGGAAAGAGCAATGCCTTCCTGATGCAGCGTGGACGCTGGAAACAGACTGACATGTCCTTGCTCTGTGACTTTGGGCAAGTTACCTAATGCTTCTGTGCCTCCCTTTACTCATCTGTAAAATGGGCTGACTGTGAGGACTAGGTAGGTAAATGCACAGGAAGGGCTTAGGAGAGTGTGGGTTGCATAGAAGACACCAGCTGTGGCCTCTGCTCCCCTCTGCACCCATTTCACTCCTGCCGACCCTCTGTCCTGGCTAAGCCCCACGCTCCTAGCCTCGGGGCGTGTGCCTATGCAGTGTCCCTTCCGGTACTTTCGCATCCACCGTCTGACCTCCAGGACCCAGCTTGTCCCGCCCCAGTGAAGAGAGATTGATGCCTCCATCACTCTGCTGTCCTCCCGCCTATGACAAAACAGACTCCTCCCACATCATTTTCAGGGGAGGATAGGGGCTGTGTTAGCGGGAAAAGCAGGCGGGTGTTCCTGGTAGAAATAAGTGAGGATGTAGATAATCCTGGCAGCAGTAGCAGGAACAGTGATGAAGATGATAAGGGGTCTTGTACGTTCTCCTGCCATGAGGTAAGTGTCTTAATAATAAAATAATAGCTTCTATTTAGCAATCTGTGTTATATGCTGGCAGCCTGGATACGTGTTTTACGCTCAGTAGCCACTACTGCTCGCTTTACTTTGAAAGTGGATATTATTGGGTCCTTTCCTACGGTGGGCATTTAGGACGAGGCTGAGGGGCCCACGGAGAGTAACAGCTAGGAAGTCACAAAGGCCTCAGCTGCACGCAGGTCAGCCCGCGTGTTGCTGCCGGTGACACCCGATTCAACTGTGGAGCAGGACCTGTGCCTGTGGCCTGCTGCCACCTGAGGTGCATGCTGTTGGCGCTCCACTCCAGGCTGCCCAGGCCTTCTGTGCCTTCGCCACCCAGGGCGCAAAGGCCTTTCCCATCTCGCTGCGGTCCCTGGAGTGAGCAGGGGTTCTGTGGTGAAACACGGAGGGATGGGCTTCTCTCTGGGCAGAGGGAACTGCCACGCAGTCAAGGATGCTGGGAAGCAACAGGCGTGGCTGGTGTGTGGGTTCGAGGGGAAAAGAGGTGTGAGAATCCAAGAACCCAGTGTGCTAACCTCAGGGAAATTGCTTTGCAACCCCCTGAGGTGGTTGTGGGGACTGAAGGGAACAATGCGGGGAGGGGGGATGAGCAGCTTTGCAAACAGGAAAGTATTTACTTAGGCAAATGTTAGTCATCATGAGACAGTTCAGAGGTCGCCTGATTGGTGTCAGCAGTGAGAGAGCAGACAATTAAAATATCTGCTAATTTCTTTGCAACCCATATTCTCAAAGCATTCATAAATTTTAAAAAGTTCTAATCTCATTGCTCTCCTCTCCTTTTTCTAGATTAAGAGATTGTCACACATTTCAGAAGCTTATACAGTCACTACCTTGGTCATTATCAATGATAGCCCCCCCTCTTTGAGATTCGCAGTAAGTTTTGTTGCTCCCCCCCAACCCCCCACCCCCACCCCCAAGGCCATGTGCAGAGGGTTTGCTATGCAAATGCCTCTCAGATGCATTCTGTCCTCTCTCTCTCCTTGGTCATCCTGGCACGGGGAGCTCTGGGCGGGCAGCTCTTTTCTGATGTGTTTGGGGCCATGTTCTTAATGCCAGCACCATGCCCACCACAGAGTAGCTGCTTGACAACTGTTTGGTGCGGCATCTGAGCCTAGCGGTCCTCATAGTCCCACCCGAGCTCCTGCAGGCTGCTCGCTCCTGCTGTGGCCCCTCGTTGCCCAACTGCCTGCATTTGCTCAAAACTCAGTCCATCTCCCCCAGTTTAATAAAACACTATGGTAAACGAATTTAACTAATCTTAAACACTAATGCTACCAGTGAAGAACCCAAACCTACAGGTTAGCCAAAATGATAAGGTAGGAAGCTAAAATGAGAGCTGTAACTGGAAGTAGGCATAATAATAATTATTATGTGCACATAATGTAATAGTATGCTTAGAAAACTCAAGAGCATTTGCTGAATTGTTACTGGAACCAGCAAGAGCCTTCAGGGGGACCCAAGCTCAATGCAATGGCAGCACTGGCTAGACAATGGGGTGGGAATGGATTCCACACACAACGCTGCCCAGGGCTGCACTCTGAGCACAGCTGTGGACTGCAGGGACGCCAGCTCCCAGGAAGCTTTGCATGTGCTCGCAGTCCCCAGAGTCTCCCACAAAGTTCTTCTCTCAGCTCTAGCTCTTACCAGTGCGAACAGCCAGCTCCGGCCCAGGCTGCCCGATGGGATCAGGTGCCACCCTCCTCTCTACCTGGTGTGTGAAGATGCGCCTCTGGCCCCCCCTGGGCAGACTTTGCAGTTCCCTCCCCTGAGGGTGGCTGTCTCACACATCTCCACTTCACAGCAAGAGGCCGGGCTTCAATGAAAACGCCCACCTGTGTAGTCTTGGAGCTAGTGTCCTGAGCAAAGCACGACTGAGCAGGTGGGAGCACAGGCTCCGGGTCCTGACGTGGGGGTCAGAAGCCTGACCTTGAGCCACATGACCACTTAACCATGTTCCTCAATGTCCTCATCTATAGAATGGGGTAATAATAGCACCCATTTCATGGGGTTAGAAGGATTAAGTTAATTTATGAAAAGTGCTTGAAACAGTGCCCAACAGGATGCAAGCGCTCAAGGAGTTAGTTATAATTTTGGTAAATGACTATTAGTTTCTACCAGCAATTGTGCTATCCAGGGATGCTGCTGTGTGCGGGACAGGGTGAGGAGGCGTGGATGCCGCATTGGGCCCCTGCTTTGGGGCTCCCATATCACCCCAAGCTTTTCTTCAGGACAGCAGATTATTACACTACAAGGTAAAATATTGAACCACATAAATGGACATTTAAAAGGTAAGAAGTGGCCAACTATTGACAATTTCACATGGTACAATAATACTTTTCAATTTATTTGTTTTTCGCACTTGACAGTACATATGTCGAAGCACATGTATTCACCCCTTTTGTCCCTGGTCCTGATGCTCAGGAGACGCTCAGTGCGTGCGTATGATGGAGAAATGGACGTGTGATCTGAGCACATGGCATATCGGCTCCCAGAAGGAGGAAGGTGAGTGCCAGACAGTGAGGCACAAAGTCCCATCTGACAGCTCTCACTGCACCCACAGTCCTGCCTCCTGGGCAGGGCTGGCACCCATGCCTTCCTCCTTGTCCTGTGGTTGGGGCCTCCTCCGAGAGAGCACTCGCATGGATCTTCACATCAAAGCAGTCTGCGCCTTCATTTCTCCAGCTAGAGGCTGTCCTCCCTGAGGGCAGGAACCTGCATCTATTTGTCTTTGTCAGTAGCTAGCACACGATTTGCAAATGAATGTATGATTCAAAGTCCCAGCAGGATTCAGGGGGTGGCTCTGCTGTGGGGCCGTCCATGCTTTGACAGCTTTGTATATTCAGTGCAACCCTCACCCTGGGTTTGGGTTTTCAGCCCTGCAACCAGCAGTAACTTGGGAAAGCATCTAACCCAGCCAGGCGCCAGCTTTGTGATGATGAGACAGTCCTTTGGACATTTTCATTCACTTTGCATACTGGCCAGCACTACATTAATATTAATGTCTGTTAATGACAGTGCCTTTAAAGCATTAGGAATAGAGCCTGGCATGTAATAGGCGGTCAGTAAACATTCACTATCTAAACCGCATTCTGAGCACTTAGCTGAAAGGGAGCCAAGTTATGGCTGAAAAGGGAACCTTGGAAAATCACAGATATTTTCAGGGGAATTGTTTCATCACAAAATGCTACTTTAAAAAAGAGGCAACTAAATATTCATTTTGTAGGTGAGGTGTGAGGAGGAAAGAGAATTCACCTGCCTATCCTCGCTTAAAAATAAAAATTTTAAATGTTGTTCTTTAAAAAGATTTTCTTTATTGTTGAAAGTATTACGTATGTCCCCCTTCCCCCCACACTGACCCACCCCTCCTCACACCTGCCCATCCCAAGTCTTGTGTCCAGGGGCTATACATATATGCATATACATTCCCTGGTTGATCTCTCCCCTTCTCACCCCACCCCCGCCTTCTCTCTGAAATTCTTCAGACTGTTCATGGTTCTATGTCTCTGGATCTATTTTGTTTGTCAGTTTCTTTGTTCATTATATTCCATATTTGAGTGAGATCATGTGATACTTGTCTTTCTCTGACTGGCTTATTTTGCTTAACATAATACTCTCCAGGTCCCTCTATGTTGTCTCAAAGGGTAAAAGATCTGTCTTTTTTACTGCTACACAGCATTTTTTGGTGTAAATATACCACAGCTTTTATATCCACTCATCTGCTGATGGGCACTTAGGCTGTTTCCAGATCTTAGCTATTGTAAATTGTGCTGCTATGAACATAGGGGTGCATACTTTCTTTCTGATTGGTGTTTCAGGTTTCTTAGGATATAGTCCTAGAAGTGGGATCACTGGGTCAAATGGCAGTTCCATATTTAATTACTTGAGGAGACTTCATACTGTTTTCCACAATGGCTGCACCAGTCTGCATTCCCCCCAGCAGTGCACGAGGGCTCCCTTATTTGTCCTTTGTTAGTGGTAGCCATTCTGACAGGAGTGAGGTGATACCTCATTGTCATTTTAACTAGCATCTCTCTGATTATTAGTGACTTTGAGCATTTTTCATACGTCTCTTGGCCTTCTGTATGTCCACTTCAGAGAAATGTCTATTTAGGTTCTTTGTCCATTTTTAATTAGATTGTTTATCTTCCTTTTGTTAAGTGTATGAGCTCCCTATAAATGTTGGAGATAAAACTCTTATCAGAGACTAGTAGCCCGGTGCACAAAATTCGTGCACTGGGGTGGAGGGGGAAGGAAGGGGCCCCTCAGTCTGGCCTGTACCCTCTCCAATCTGAGACCCCTCAGGGAATGTCCGACTGCCTGTTTGTGCCCACACTTTTAACAGATAACAGCTCCATTGTTGTTTCTTTCTTCTCATGCTTAAAACCACTGGAATTAGTAGGTATTCAAAGTGTGTATACATTTTGGGGAGACACCCTGTATATCTCTAGTCAGCGGTGAAAGAAACCAACAGCAGATTTGGAACCCCCAGACAGGGAACCTCACTCACTCCCCACATGTCTCCCCACTTCACTTTCCACCTTCGTGGGCAGCAGGAGAATCAATGTTTTCTCTCATTAATTCGGAAAAGCACGTCCTGTCACCCGCTGCCCGGCAGGAGTGCGCTAGGCCCCAAGGAAGTGAGGCTCAGTCAGGGCAGCCTTCTCTCATGGGTGCTGGCACCCAAAGTGCACATTCTTCCTCTACAGTTGCCCCGACTATCCCACTGTTTCACTAAGAGGAAGGAATTCCTCTCCGCCTCTGGGTTCTTGATCTTGAACACTGACCGAAGGCACCTCAGCGAGGGCCGCCTGCGCCCACCTGGTGTGTCTGTCTGCACCTGCTCCCACTTCAGCACCTGCATTAACTCCCTAGAGGTGATCTTGTAGCTGCATTGGCCTCCTGCGGGAACATGATGTCACCACTCCGCCCTCTCACTGGCATCTCACAGGCGCCCACCCTCAGCACCCAGAACACCAACACTCTCCACAGGACGTGAGCGCATCAGAGGGGACGTGTGCACATCCTGTGGGGGTGTTAGGCATGCTGGGGTTGATGGAAATGCAGCAGAGAGGCAGGGGAAACTTGCGCACGCCTAGGTCTGTGACTGTTGCAGGCGCGAGGGTGACAGTGTGCTGGGGGACGTTCGCACGCAAGGGGGAGGAGGAGAGGATGTGCACACCAGAGGCCTGTGGCTTTGCAGATCTGCAAACCCCCGTGGTGTGGCCAGGAGGACGTCAGTCTGGCCCCCCATGGTGGCTGTCCCTGAGATCCTGCACCTTCTGGGCCAGGAGGCAGGACTTGCGCAGCCACTCCTCAGCGCTGATGGCCTGCAGGTTCTACTTCAGCTCAGCCTGCAGGCTCAGCTTGGCATGCTCACAGCTGCCACCGCAGCCATGTGGGGAGTACAGCCCACCCTCCACTGGCCTGTACTCCCCTGTCCAGAGGCTCTCTGCACGCTGCTCACCTGCCCAGAGTGACTGGGGCTGGGCGGAAGCCAGGGGTCCTGCCCTGCTCTGCCCAACCCCGCCAAGCAGGGTCACAGATCTGGGTCCCTGGTCTGCTGGCAGCCTCTCGTGCTGCTGCCCCGTCTTCAGTATGCAAATTAGCTGCCATCTTGTTGGTGGTTAATTTGCATATCACGCTGATTAGCCAATGGGAAGTGTAGCGAAGGTACGGTTAATTACCCTATTTTTCTATTATTAGATAGAATAACATTGGCAAATATGTTCTCTCATGCTAGGGGCTTTCTTGTTATTTTATTGATGGTTTCTTTTGCTGTGCAGAAGCTTTTATTTTGATGTAGTCCCATTTATTTATTTCCTTTGCCCAAGGAGATGTATCGGTAAACGGTAAACATATTGCTATGAGAGATGTCTGAGATTTTGCTGCCTATAATTCTTCTAAGATTTTTATGGTTTCATGACTTAAATTTAAGCCTTTTATCCATTTTGAGTTTATTCTTGTGTATGGTGTAAGTTGGTGGTCTAGTTTCATTTTTTTACATGTAGCTGTCCAATTATTCCAACACCATTTATTGAAGAGACTGTCTTGACTCCATTGTATGCTCTTGCCTCCTTTGTCAAATATTAATTGAGCATAATGGCTTGGGTTCATTTCTGAGTTCCCTGTTCTGTTCCATTGATCTATATGCCTGTGCTTGTGCCAGTACTAGGCTGCTTTGATTACAGTGGCTTTGTAGTATAACTTGAAATCTGGTATTGTGATCCTTCCAACTTTGTTCTTCTTTCTCAGGATTGCTGTGGCTATTTTGGTCTTTTTTGGTTCCACGTAAATTTTTGGAGAGTTTGTTCTAGTTCTGTGAACTGTGCTGTTGGTATTTTAATGGGGATTGCATTGAATCTGTAGGTTGCCTTGGATAATATGGACATTTTAATGATGTTGATTCCACCAACCCATGAACATGGTATTTTCTTTCACTTGTTTATATCTTTCTCTACCTCTTTTTTAAACATCCTGTAGTTTTCAAAGTACAGATCTTTTACCTGCTGGGTTAATGTTATTCCTAAATATCTTAATATTTTTTTTGCAATGGTCAATGGGATTGTTTTTTCAGTTAGTTCATTATCTATATCATAAAAGGCCTGTGGTCATGACGCTTTACAGCATCATGACCAAATGAGCAGCAGCTCCCGCGGAGGGCAGGGCAAGCCATGAGCTACTCGAGCTACTCGTGGTGGAGGACGGGGTGCAAGCTACTAGCCTAGTGGTAGAGAGCTATGAGCAGCGGAGGGCGGGGCTAGAGCTAGGAGCTGCGATGGGTGGAGCAGCCAGCTCAGGCAGGTGGAAGCAAGCTACTCGCTCACAATTTTGTGTGTGCTGGGCCTCTAGTTGGTATATAAAAATGCCATAGATTTCTTGGTGTTGATTTTATATCCTGCTATGTTGCCGAATTCATTTATTAAATCTAGTCATTTTTTTGTTGGAGTCTTTAGGGTTTTCTACTTACAATATCATGCCATCTGCAAATAGTGACGGTTTTACTTCCCGCTTTCCAATTTGGATGCCTTTTATTTTTTCTTCTTGTCTGATCACTGAGGATAATACTTCCAGTACTATTTTGAGTAAGAGTGGTGAAATGGACATCCCTATGTTGTTCCTGGTCTTAAGAGAATTGGTTTTAGTTTTTACCCATTGAGTATGATGTAGGCTGTAGGTTTGTCATATATGGCCTTTATTATGTTGTAGTATGATCCCTCTATTCCCACTTTGTTAAGAGTTTTTATCAAAAAGGCTGTTGGATTTTGATGCTTTTTCTGCATCAATTGATATGATCATGCGATTTTTGTCTTCCAACTTGTTTATATGATATATTACATTTATTGATCTGGAAATATTGTATCATCCCCACATCCCCAGAATAAATCCCACTTGCTCATGGTGTGTATGATCTTTAAAATGTACTGCTAGATCCAATTTGAAAATATTTTGTTGAGGATTTTAGCATCTATGACCTGTAATTCTCTCTTTGTCGTGTCTTCATCTGGTTTTGAAATTAGGCTAATGCTGGCCTAATAAGAAGAGCTTGGAAGTGTGCCTTCCTCTTGGAGTTTTTGGAATAGTTTGGGGAGGACAGGTATTAGTTCTTCTTTGAAGGTTTGGTAAAACTCTCCTGTGAAGGCATTGACCAGGGCTTTTGCTTGCTGGGAGTTTTTTTGATTATTGCTTCTATTTCCTCAGTAGTTATTGGCCTCTTCAGGTTTTCTGATTATTCTTGATTGAGTTTTTGAAAGATTGTATTTTTCTAGGAATATGTCCATGTCATCCAGGTTGTCCAGCTTGTTGGAATATAGCTATTCATAGTATTTTTTTTTTTTTACAGTCCTTTATATTTCTGTGGGATCAACTGTTACTTCACCTCTTTTGTTTCTGATTTTGCTTATTTGGGTTCTCTCTCTTTGTTTCCTGATGAGTCTGGCTAAAGGGATGGAACCCAAGACTACTCTATCCAGCAAGCTAACATTCAAAATCAAAGGTGAAATCAAGAGCTTCACAGACAATAAACAGGCTAAAATAATTTATTGCCACCAAACCAGCACTGCAAAAAATGCTAAAGGGACTGTTGTAAAAAGAAGAAATAGAAAGAAAGACAAGAACCTAGTCATAAAGAATAAATATGGCAACAAACAAGTACCTATCAATAATAACCTTAAATGTAAATAAATTAAATGCTCCAATTGAAAGACATAGAGTACTGAATGAATAAGAAAGCATTACCCATATATATATTCTGTCTACAAGAAACTAGCTAGAGTGTGAGTGCTGTAAGGGCAAGGACCACTTCCTGGCCACCTTTGTCTTTTCCCCAGGGCTGTCCTCTAGGGCCCGGCATAACACGGGGCCTCAGGACACAGAGCCTTGTCCTTAGTGAGCCTAGAAAGCCCAAGCAAGGACCTGCTAGACAGCCGTGGGCAAACTACAGCCCGCGGGCCAGATCCGGCCCATTTGAAATGAATAAAACTAAAAAAAAAAAAAGACCGTACCCTTTTATGTAATGATGTTTACTTTGAATTTATGTTAGTTCACACAAACACTCCATCCATGCTTTTGTTCCGGCCCTCCGGTCCAGTTTAAGAACCCATTGTGGCCCTCGAGTCAAAAAGTTTGCCCACCCCTGTACTAGGAGGTCCTTGTCAGTCTTAAGAAAAAAGCTTCTGAGCACATGCACTTTGTGGGCACTGTCTATGTACTCCCTCCCTTCACTCAGGCAGGCCCTCTTGTCCTCAAGTACAGATACGGAAATAGAAGTTCGAGAAGTTAATTACACACAGCTAGCAAGTCCAGGTGGAGCTCAAATCAAGGTCTTGCCAACTTCCCTTCTTGCAGGAGAGCATTTAGAGTGACTGAAAAGAGGAGATGAGGCCGAAAGTGTTTGTGGAAATGTGTGTGTGTGTGTGTGTGTGTGTGTGTTGTGCACGCAGTCAAATCTGAAAAGGCATTCACATAGTAAAGTCAACATTTTATAAGGGCAACCCAGGGGCACAAGTGAGAAAGGCAGGCCGGGTATAAGGCAATGTCTTTGTGGTGGGGACCCAGGGGGAGAGGAGGGGACTGGTGACTTGGGCAGCACACAGCTGGCCAGGGAGGTCTGCTGTACAGATGTCAGGAGTTCCCAGTCGCCCGGTTTTGTGTGAGCTTGCCTCTGAATGTTAACTGGAGAGGCACTGCTTTTGAAGAAGGCAGGCTTCTCTCACGTTCGGAAGGAGAGCTGGCAGGTGGCTGCTGGCTGGCTCTGACCCCAGCCCAGGCCTCTTCCGGAAGTTAGATGAGGGCGCTGAGCAGGATGTGAACCAGCATGCCTCTGACCAGCACTTTCAGGGAGTCATTCAGTGACGATGACAGCGATTAAGAAAAAACAGTTCTCTCATTTCCCAGAGCCACCTTCTTCAGCCAGAGATGCACTCTGAGGAGATCCCGGCTTGCAGGATTCCCTGAGAGTCTCCACCTCAGTCTCGGGCCTTCCCCCTCTTCCTGCTGGGCTCTGGGTCCCTGGATTGCATGCATCACAGTGACCCGTCTCTCCACACGCCGGTGAGGACACAGTCCCACTCATGTGCCAAATGACGTGCTGAAGGACCTGCGCTCCTCCTTGCCAGGCACTTGCTTTCTCTCTGTCCAGGGCTCTTGCACTCAGCTGGGCAGGAGCAAGGCCTGCCCACCACCCCCTCCAAGATGAGGGCTCCCCATGACGTATTCCAGGGGCCTGGCAAGCCAGGCACCATCATTACTACTTTATTCACTTCCCTTACTGTCTGCTTTACTTGGAGACTGAGGCTGGGCTGGATGGGGTAGGAACAGGGTGCGAGGGGCTATGGCCGTGACCTTGACCCGCACTCCCACTGTGCGCCACTGTGTTGGGCACCCTCGAGGCATGGTTCACTCACTCCTGCCAGAGCCCAGAGCTCCCACTGCAGCCACCGCCTTCCCTTCCTGCCACCTCCCTCTCACCATGTGCCACCTATTCCTTCCACAGCAGCCAGGAGACCTCTGAAAACTCAAATTAGATCGTGCCATCTGCTCAAAGGGCTCCTGTGGCCTATGCAACATGCAGAGTATCCTCAGGGGATGGCTCCAGGACCCCCAATACCAATATCCTGGGTGCTCAAATCCCTTCTATTAAAAAATGTAGCATTTGCATATGACTACACATCCTCTGAACACTTTAAATCATCTCTAGATTATTTACTGCCCAAAACAATGCCAATAGCTGTTATACCAGGTTGCTTAGGGAATCATTTGTCAGAATTTCTCTTTTCAAGTATTTTTCATCTGTGGTTGGTTGAATCTGCAGACAGGGAACCCACAGATAGGGAGGCTACTGTAAATTCCAGGTTCCTCACCAGGGACCAAAAGTTCCTACAGTCCAGCCCGCCTCTCCTCCCCCACCGCTCCCTCTGGCCCATGCATCCCAGCCGCACTGGCCCCCTTTGTGCCGCTTGTCCCCCTCCTGGCTTTCCCCTGGCTGGTCCCTCAGCCTGGCCCACCCTTCCCCAAGGCTGGCTCCTTCTCACTGTCCTCTTCTCCGCCCCCACACCAGCTCTTGGAAGCCCTTCCTGACCACGTGTCTAAGGCAGCTCCCTCCCGCCTCACCAGTTTCCTCACCCCCATGGCACATTTCAGGGTCTACAATGGTGTGTGTGCATTTGTTTACTGCTACACTCATCTCCCTGGGGGGATGTACACCTGAGCAGGGCCTTTTGCCTTCTCCTTTGCTCTTCTGGTACCTAAAACAGGGCTGGCATAGAGTAGGAGTTCCACACAGCAGCCCTTGTCCACAGGGGAGACGTTCAGGACCCAGTGGGCTCTCGAGGCCGCGGGTGGTACTGCACCTCAGGTAGACGGTGTCTCTCTTGTACACGCACATCTATGATAGAGCTTAATTTATGTTAGGCAAGGGAAGAGATGAACAATAATAAAATAAAAAATTGCCACAATACATTTCTAATAAAAATAATGTGACTGTGGCATTATTAAGGAAAACAAGGGTGACTTGAACAAGTACTGTGATACTGTGATGGCTACTAAGTGACTGGTGGACAGGGTGTGTCCACAGCATGGGAATGTGGAGCAAAGGGATGAGTTGCTTCCGGCGGGTGGGGGGCGGGGGGGGGGGCGGGGAGTGAGCAAGACTGCACGAGATTGCACCACACTACTCAGACAGCTGAGATGTAAAACTTGTTAGTTTTGGAACTTCCTATTTAATATTTCAGGCGGTGGTTGACCTTTGGTAACAGAAATGGTAGAAAGTAAAGCTGCAGATAATGAGGAACTATGGTATGTGTGCTAAGTGAAAAAAGTTGACATTCTCACCTCCATTCCCAGATGAGAAAACTGAGGCTCAAAGAAAGGGAAAGCACTCGTTCAAGACCTGCCAAGGAGCACAACTGAAGGCCTGGGACTCAGGTCCAGGGCAGGTGAGCCCACTTCCTAAGCTAGTGTCACTCCCCTGGTGCCCTCCAGCCGGGGGAAGTCATGCTTGTGATCGGGAAGGGTCCTGGGTGGGGAGGGTGGACAAGGTTGGTTACTCACCCTGTAAGGTTAGGAGCGTGGGCCCACCCCACCTGCTCACAGCACCAGCCCCTCCTGAGTCCTCTCTCCAATTGCTGCTCCATTCTGCCACCTTCCAGGGAAGCCACTGATAGTTCTTCAAAAGGTAGATGATGGTTCTTGTTGGCAGCTCTGAGTGAGGCCAGGAATGCAAAAACAAAGGGCTGCAGCCAGCACAAAATAACCAGGCCGTGTTATGCCTTTGACGTGGGAGGTGCTTGTGCACGTCTCTGCGTGTATGTGTGTGTGTGCATGCATGTCTCTGTGTGTGTGTATGTGTGCATGTCTCTGTGTGTGTCTCTGTAGAGTCCCTTCAATGTGGCTGCTAGTTTGCTCTGCATTTAAGCTGAAAATGATAAATGCCTGTGGCAGAAAAGTGAAACCCCCAGCTGAACTGACTTCCAAACATGCTAGCCAATGAGAAGGAAAAGAGGTGACTGGTGGACACATCAGTCCTCTCACTGTAGCATGTGTGGTCCCAGGTCAGGGTCCATTTGTGTGGTTTCTATTAAGTTCTGGCTTTCTGTTTCTCTCTTCTTGCATCTCACACCATGTTCTGCCCAGGTCCCACCCCACCTTTGGCACTCCAGACTCCAGCAGCAGACCCCCTTCTCAGGACCATTGCACAGTCCACCCCCTTTGCCCTCTTCCTTCATGACTCCTTCCTCAGCATTCAGGTTTCAGTTGTTCAGAGGACAAATGAATGTTCCTCTGAACACGGGTGGATGGATGGGTGCATGGATGGATGGATGGTGATGAGTGGGTGGATGGATAGATGGATGGATGGGTGGATGGGTGTGTGAGTGGGTGGATGGATAGATGGATGGATGGATGGATGGATGGATGGATGGATGGATGGATGGGTGTGTGGGTAGATGGATGGATGGATGGATGGATGGATGGATGGATGGATGGATGTGTGAGTGGATGGATGGATGGATGGATGGATGGATGGATGAATGGGTGGGTGGGTGGATGGGTGGATGGATGGATGGATGGATGCATGGATGGATGGATGGGTGGATGGGTGGATGGGTGGATGGATGGATGGATGGATGGATGGATGAATGGGTGGGTGGGTGGATGGGTGGATGGATGGATGGATGGATTGATGGATGGATGGATGGATGAATGGATGGATGTGTAGGTAGATGAATGGATGGGTGAATGGATGGATTGATGGATGGATGGGTAGATGGATAGATGGATGGATGGGTAGATGGGTGGATGGATGGATGGATGGATGGATAAATGGGTAGATGAATAAGTGAATCAATGAATGCAGATGAAGTCTAATTGTGCTCTCATCTTCTTTACCATGTGGCAAAATTAAAACATACATTTGGGTTAAAAGTCCTTGTGTTCTCTCATTGTTGTTCAGTTAGTCATCACCTTTACTCAAGAGAAGTCAAATTCATTTTTTTCTGTTTCCATTTCATAGAAAAGCAAAGGAGTTCCCTGCCTTTGAATCCCACTGGGACCAAGTGCCATGTCCTTGCCATATCCACCCATACCTTCTTTATATTTCCCTTAGGAGTGGGAATGCCAGGGTTATTCCTGCTGCAATGTCCAAAGCACACTGAATTTGGAACTGGAAGACTTAGGGTCGAGGTCACCCCTGGCTCTGTAACCTTGGGGAACTTCTTCATCCTCTCTGGTCCTCAGTTTTTTCATCGAGACCATTGTACTAGAGGAGTGTTACCCAGATTTTAGAGATTGGACCACCAACATATGATTTTTGCTATATTCTTGTGTCCCCTGTACTATTATTTACTTATATTTTGTTTTAAAGTGATTGGCCTCTTTTTCTTGAATTTATACTTTGTGTCATATTGCTGCCCAATCTAAAATAATGTGAGCCACAAAAGAAATTTCCATTTTTCTTGTGGCTACATTAAAACACACACACACACACACACACACACACACACACACACACGTGAAATAAACTTTAATGATATATTTTATTTAATCATGTTCATCTAAAATGTAATCAAAGTAAATTATTAATGAGATATTTAACTTCTTATTCATACTAAATGTCTAAAATCTGGTGGGTATTTTACACTCAGCATATCTCTCTATAGATGCTGAATTTTCCCTGGAAATCCCTGATCTCTGTCCAGGTGTCATTAATGTATAGTGAATACATTTAGATTGAATACACTGAGTAGATTCATATATCCAAGTTATCCCAAGTATACAGTGACTTTCCAATAACAGAACTGAACTGAGTATCAGATATTAATTATAAACTGATTACAGTGAAATGAAGTGAGCCTGGGTTCCACCCTTGCACCAACTAAGTGTCACACATTCCAGGGCCACGTGGCTGGCGGTCACTATATCGCGTAGCGTGAAAGCATGGCTCCCCCACCTCCCTGCTATAAAAGAGGCGCCTTAAAAATAAGTACCCTGACAATACATCAGTGACACTAAATTCCACCTAGATCTGCTGCCTGTAAGGCGCCAGGCCTGGGCCTGCTCTGTGTCCATTCAGAAGGATAAGTTAGCACATATGAAAGGTGTTAAAGACACACTAGCCCCAAGCAGAGACTCCCGTGAGGGAATCAGCAGGACTGAGAACACTGGAAAGGGACTTAATGCTGCAGCACTGTATGCCCGAAATAACCCAGCAACGAAACAACAACCCCGGCAAGGAGAGGATCTCCAAGTGCTAACATTCTGGTTATTTCTCTTGTGTTCCTATCACTTTGCTTCCTCTTAGAGGCCACTAGCTGTGGGGATTTGTGAAAAGCAAACTAAGCCAGAGTTGGTTCCATCTCTGCATCCCGAGCTCTGTGACTCTGGGTGAGGTTGGGTTCCGTTTGTAAATGGGGTGTTTAGACTCATCAGAAAGCAGCAGCCTGGAGTGGCAGGACAGACCCTGTACCAGTCACAGACCATCTTATTTTGTCTACCATAAACACTGTGAGGAAAGCAGTATCATGTACTGGGCCTCTAGTTTCATATAAAAATCTAGATTTCTAAATTCTCCTGAACAATTTGGCAACACTGGGCCACTGGCTGGAAGGCAGAGCAGTACCCACTCTCCCTATTGTCTCCACCGCTCCCTCTCCACCCAGCCTGAATGCCAGTAGTCAGCTGCCGGAAGCCGGTCCATCCTTGCTGCTTGACACAGTCGCTGCAGGGAAGAAACATCTGCACAGCATATGTTTCAAGGGACCTGGCGTATATGGCATACTGTTCTTAATATGTTTGCTCGCCTTCTTGGCGCTATGTGTTTTAACCAAGGTCACCTCTCTGAGAAAGGTTGTTTCCCCAGGTAGGGATTTTCCCCTGAAGTTAGGGAGGGAATAAAACCCCTTAACTAAGTGCTAGGTGGGTGGTTAATAACTTTAACTACGAACAATCATGCTTAAGCTACATAATCTTTACTCCCTAGAATGGAGATAAGAAACACCCTAACCTTTGGAATAGAAATTGATAGGATTAAAATCAACTGGTATAAATACAGATGTAACAAGACAATAAGACACAGAACCTAGAGACAGAACCTAGGGAGAGAACATGACAAAAGATCCTGGACAGAACCTGGCTATAGAACTTGGCTGTAGAACCTAGATAGAACCTGGCTGGGATCCTGGAGAACCTGGCTACAGAACTTAGCTGGAGATCCTGGAGGGAGAACCTCGCTATGCTGATCAACTGAACGCTGCCTCCGTGTCATTCCCTCTTCGCCGACTCCGTCCACACCTTTGGGGACCCCTGGACCTGCTGGGGCTGGACCCCAACAGTCAGCTGTCATTGCTGCCATTTTCTTATAATGCAGGTGGAACGCTGCTCGGTCACTTTCCTAGCTGTGTGACTTTGGGTAAGTGTTTTAATGTTTTCATCGGAGTAATGGGCATAACAATTACACATGCCCCAAAGGGTTGTCATGAGAGTTACATGAATGAATCATGTAAAGTGCTTTGAAGACTCCCTAGTATCTAGGAAGAGCTATGTAAGTGCTGGCGATTATTCAGAGGAAAGTGCAGTGTTTTAGCACATGTGTCTCTAACACTGGAAAAAATGAGAGAGAGCAAAAGAGCCACATGTTTTCAGAAAAACAGGAGGGAAGCGCAATTCTCTGGGAAGGCAACACATTTCCTAAAACTGGGCCACTTGGCTCATTCATGCTATCTGACTGCCCCTGGCATTCAAGGCTCCCCCATCCTACCCACCCAGCATTTCCTGTGCCTCTGCAGGGCGAGCACCCTGCCAGCAGCACCCACAAACCTCAGCTTCCCAGGAGGTTCCAGGGCAGACCTGTGCTCCCTCCCACTCCCTCTCTGCCCCTGCCAGGCTGCAGCAGAGGGTCCTGCGGCTGGAGCTTGTCACTGCCCAGCAGCTCCAGCTGGAGACGTTCACGTCTGGGCTGGTGTTAGCTCCATGGTTTTTCTCAGGGCCACACATTCCCTGGGTTCATCAGGGACTGACTGCTTCCTCCATCAGGTCATTCTCTACTCATCTCCCACCAGCAGGCGTGCCCTAGGGTGGGGTTCTGCATTTAAGGAAAAGACCCTGCAGAAAGCAGTGCATTGCTGCAGGGCACTGGCAGGGCCCAAGCACGCTGGCACATCAGACCGTAACACAATGGCAGCCACTATCTGTTAGGCTCCTACAATGTGTAAAGGACACCTTCGTCTCCACCTCCGTGAGCTTCATTCCAATCAGCACAGCAGCAATGAGGCACAGAAGGTGAATGGCATTCATTGAACTCGTACTCTACAGGAGAGCAAACACTTGCCAAGAATGGTGATACGCATGTTTAAAACTTCACTTAACCTTTACAACAGCCCTGCCTGTGAGGGAGGTGTTATTGTTATACCCTCTTGCTGATGAGGAGGCTGAGGCCCAGAGAAGGTGAGCAATTTCCTGAGGTCACAGATTAGCAGGCAGGGGAGCCAGTGTGACCCCAGGCCGTCTGACACCAGAGACCACTTGCTTAGCTGCCCAACTGGCCTGCACACTTTCTTGCACATGAAAACTGGTTTTCAGAGAGGTGGGGTATCACATCTGCAGTAACACTGCAAACAAGAGTAGGATTTAGGATTCAAATCCATGTTTGTCCAGTTCCACAGCAGTGCATTTTACATCCAGTTTCACAGAGCAGAACTGATACAGGGGCCATTCTAGAAAGCGCAGGGGCAAGGATTACAAAATGAGTATTCTGGACCCCGGCCCAAGGCAGCCCAAACAGCCTCCAGTGTAGCTGTTTCACTGGCCAGTGCTGTGTCCCACCCATGGGCCATGTCTCCCACTGGGCTGCACAGCACAGCCTGGCTCCCCTGGGCCTTGGACAGACGCACTGAGAATGGCTTGTCCCAGGGTGCCAGGGAGTTATTACCTGCGCCACGCCTGGAATCTAGGGCTGCTCATGCAGGGCTCCTTCTCACCTATCACAGCAGTGACCTGAAGGCCAAACGTGCACAGAGGGCCAGGCCAGTTACATAGGAGTATGATGTGCTCCATGTACGGACTGGCTCAAATTGGAATGCATGTGTGCTTTTTAAAGGGGCAGCTATTAAATATTTACAGATTAGGGTGTAAATTCCAAATACAATGGAATGCTATGCAGCATCATAAAAAAAATGAAAAAGCTTAATAGATACTGGTATGGATGACCCTATATAATAAAGCCTGATATGCTAAGTGTCTGGTCAACCAGTCGGCTGTTCAACCAACCAAAGCATAATATGCTAATGATATGCTAAGGCCGCTCAACCGCTCCCTATGATGTGCAATGACCACCAGGGGGCAGACAGTCGACCTGTCAACCAGTCTCTATGACATGCACTGAGCACCAGGGGGCAGATGCTCCGACAGGTAGGTTGCTGCTGGGGTTCGGCTGATTGGGACTGAGCGAGATGGGCTGGACATGCCCTGGAGCCCTGGAGCCCTGGAGCCCTCCAGTGGTCCCTCCCTGGCTGGCCAACCTCCTGCATCCCTCCTTGGCCCTGATCATGCACTGGTGGGGTCCCTCGGTCTGGCCTGCACCTTCTCACAATCCAGGACCCCTCACGGGATGTCAGAGAGCCAGTTTCAGCCTGATCCCACAGGCCAGGCCTAGGGATCCCTTTGGTGCACGATTTCGTGCACCAGGCCTCTAGTTTATAAGTGAAACAGCAATATGTAGGATTGTGTGTAGAATGTACTCATTTTGCAGAGAGTAAAAAAAATTGGAGAGTTAAAATTACAATGTGTGCCTATTTATAGTTTTAGTTTTTTTAATAATATAAATGTCATTACCTATTTAGTGAACACACACACACAGACACACACACAGACACAGACACACAAGGCTGCATGAGAAAAGCATCCCGTTCCTCTTCTTTAGCCAATGATAGCATCTGAAAATAGAAAGAAGTTCTGTAGAGGTTCTGCCTGGGAGGCACCGAGGCATTTTCTTATAATTATTCTCAGCTGAACTCAGAGCATAGGCAGCCACGCCCTGGGAACATGCTTCCCCAATAAGGCTGGACATGTTAATCAGGCAGGGGCGGAACTAGATATGTAAATCTAGGCCTTTAAAATAAACCTGCTGTGTGGCTCAGCCCGCTTTTGCCGCCTCTCCATCAGAGAGGATGGCGCCCACCTGGCCCCAGCTTAAAATCTATTTCTGCATCTTGGTCTTTCTTTAATTTCTTAATCCCCAGGTCCTCCACTCAGCAAATGGACTGTTTCCTTTCCCATGCGGGACATGGAAAAGAGAGAAACAGCCCCCCACAAGTTCTATCTCTGTTCCTAGTTTGATAAGTTTTTATTATAAATGAAGGTTGAATTTTGTCAAATACTTTTTCTGCATCTATTGAGATGATCATGTGGATTCCCTCTTTCAGTTTGTTAATATGGTGACTCACATTGAATGACTTTCCAACGCTGAACCAGCCTTGCATGCCTGGAATAAAGCCCACTTCGTCTTGATGTATTACCTGCCTTACACATTCCAGGACTGAATTTGCTGATACCCTGTTGAGGAATTTTATGTCTATGCTCATGAGGAATATTGGTCTGTAGTTTTTTGTAATATCTTTGTCTGGGTTTGATTTAGGGTAAGCTGGTGTCATAAAATAAGTTGTCAATTTTCCCTGAAATATATTTTTTTAATTCTCACCCAAGGATATGTGTGTGTGTGTTTTAATGATTTTAGAGAGAGATGAAGGGGGAGAGAAAGAGAGAGGGGGGGAGAAACATCGATCGGCTGCCTCCCATTTGCACCCACACCAGGTATCAAACCTGCCACCTTTTGGTGTTCAGGAAAATACTCCGACCAACTTAGCACTGGGCCAGGGCCTAGGAAGTAATCTCTAAATGACAAAAAACGGCTTAGGGACGGGTGCGGTGTGCAGACATGGTGTGACATGGTTAGCCCATTGGGCCCTCCCGGGAGCCCTATGAAGTGTGCCTACACTTACCTGCACTTTGCGAGTGAGGTCAGTGAGGCACCCGGGGAAGCCACTTGTCTAAGGTCACACCCTTATATTAATAAGCCGCAGAGCCAGGCTCACACTCAGGTCCAACTCCAGGCTTTGTCCTCTTACCCCGTTTACCTCATCTTCTCTGAAGATGTTTCTGGGCAGGAGAACACACCTGGAGGGCTCGGTCCGGCTTTCCGATCACCTTCTTCCACCTCTGGTTGATGACAACCATGACTACCGTTGCCAAAGCACTGACTGCCTCCCAGGCCAGGCAGTCACTGCCTCCATCTCACAGCCTGAGGCGGGCGCTATGCCCTCACTGGGCAGTTTGGAAACACTCCCACCTGCTTGGTGGCCACCATTTTCCTCACCTTGCCTCCCTTAAAGGTAAAGACTACCTCTAAGTGAGGTTAAGGTGGTGCTGCTTTCCTTCCGGTGGGCTCACTGCCCCCTCGCCCAGACACTCAGGCTTGCCTTTCCTGCCGGCACTGCCTCCTGCTGTGCATGTCTCATCCCAGCGGCCCAGCCAGTGTCCCCAGCTCCGGGTGGGCTCTGCTATGTATGTTCACAGTTAGAAATATCTGGCTTACCTAACAAGGAGGTGGAAAGGGATGGAGTTTAAGGAACAGCTGAGCCAGCAATCTTCACACTGAGCACACAGCCTTAAGGGCTGAGTTAGTGCAGAGAACTTCGTGGCAGTGATGAAGGTGCTGGGTGCAATGGCTTCCATAGGTACCTCAATAATATCAGCTACCTGTGTGGGTGGCTGTTCCTTGATTTTCCAGGGGGAGGAAATCAGGGTACAGAGTAGTAGGGAATTCTCAAGTGGCAGAGCTCAGTCCATATTTCAACATCAGAGCCCCCTGCACCCACATCAGCCTGTTAAATGCACCTGCCTGGGCAGTTCCTGGAGGCAGGGGACTAGACCACATGACCCATCTCAAGCTCTTCCTCTTCATTGAGAGAAGGAAGGTGGTAGGAAAAGTGGGCCCTTCCTCCTAGTCACTGCCTCCCCGCAGCCACACAGCTGCACCCCACTCCAAACCCCCACCTGCTCCCATCCACACCTCTGGCCACCACGGTGAAAACTCAGTCAGGCTGAGTCCTCTGCCAGGAAAAGGGATTCAATTAAAATCTCAGTTTTCAACAATATTCCCAAGCCTCGCGTGGTCATTACCTCACACCCAGCTGAGTGGGGTGGAGGGGCGTCAGGGGGTGGGGCAGGAGAGTTTGCTAACTGCTGATGCTGGGGATGGGGGTAGGGGATGGGGGATGGGGAGGGAGGCAGAGGCTGCAGTGAGCAGAGCACTGGGAGTAGGTGCTGAGCCAGGGCTTTTCTCTGGGTCTCCCAGGCCTTTCTCTGGCTCACTGCAGGACAGCTGCTGCTCCTCCTTACAACCAACAACCTCCTGGTCACCAGCATGGCATCAGCAATGAAGGGGCCAGGCCTGAGCCCAGTGCCCAGCTCCTGCCACCTCCCTGGTCCACCTGGCCCCTTCTCACTGTGGTTCCAGGGGGAGCTGCCCTCAGAAAGCCTGTTGACAGATGTGGAGACAGTGGCACCGGATACAAAAGGCCACAAATTAACACCAGTTCTGCTTCATTCTACAAACTGCATCTTAGTCACCAGGCAGACTTGCCTGCCCTTTTGGTTTTAAGAGAGTAACAAGGAGTTCACCTTGAACCACCTCGCATACAGTTAACAAAACAACCATCATCAGCCCATGACCTTTATGCGAGCGGCCTGTCAATCATTCTTCTCTAAAATGCCGGCCCCTGTACCCACCGCTGCCTCTAGAACCACAAGCCTACACTTGTGAACCCAGGAGCTTCCCAGGGCTCCCTGAGTCCCTTTGGCACACAGTAGGTGATCCTAACACTTAGTTGGGTGTTTAAACATGTAACTGCCCTTGACTCTCTAATCTCAGTCCAAGGCCCTCCTCCCTGCCCCCACTCTTAAAGTCTCCAAGCCCTGGCCCAGCCTTGTTGAATCCATGCCTAGTGCCATGCCTGGCATAAGTAGGTGCCAATGCTGTGGGTGGGGCAGGCCCAGCTGACATGGGGCTTAGGCTGTGAGGTGTGAGGTGTTTGAAGGTCTGAGCTTCCCCTCGCTCTGTTCTCCCCACCCGCATGCCCCTGCTTTGGGTCAGCCTCTCCTTGTCCCTATGACTCTGTCCCTGACTGGCCAGTGAGGGTGGCTGCCTCAGTCAGCAGGGAGGGCTGGGGAGACACTCTCTGATGTGAGGGCTCAGGGGAGAGGGACCCACCACATCTCCAGGTCAGTGACCTCCTGAGAAACCCACTCCCCAGAGAGAGCTCCGGGCGGCCCAGGAGGGCAGAGCAGAGCGGATGCAAGCGGGCCGAGTCCACCTGCTCCAGGTCGCTGCAGGACAAGGGCAGTGCCTGTGGCTGTGGCTGCGGGGCTGGCGGCTCAGAGGCCAAGCAGCTCCCAGGGCAGGGCCATCAGTTAGTAATAAAGCCTCATCGCTGGCTGGGCAGGGGGAGGTGTGGGGAGGCAGCTTTAGTAAAGTTATGGTTTCTGGCACCTGCATAATTTGGTGGGGGGTGGGGGGCGGTATTTAAACTACCACATCGGGGCCCTGGCTACCCAGGTGAAGGTTTGGAATGGAAACCTCAGACGGGCTCTCAGAAACACAGCTCCCAAGCCTGGGTCTCAGGGTGCTGGAGGCCAGGGATGGTGCTAGGATCCCAGTCCGCACAAGGACGCTCTTCTCCCTGCCCTTCGCTCTCTCCCATCTCTTGCAAGTGCTCACTGGGAGCCTTTCCGCACTCAGCCACCTGGAAGTGGGGCCATCTCTCAGAGCCCAGGAGCCCCCACCCCCACCCTCAGAGGCATCCTCCCAGCTCAGATCTCTGAGGAGCTCAGCAAAACTCCCAGCGCACTTAGGATATGGGGTGTTTGCCCGCAGAGCTGGCGGGTGGACCAGGTGGCACAGCCAGGGGTGAGGCTGGTCCTCAAGGAGACTGCAACCCTAGGTGGCGCCTTGGCAGCGCCCGTGTCTCTGCACCCCTGCCCCTGCGGAGCTTGATCCCAGAGTCCCCCCCGCCCCCCACGCTGGCTGGGGACAGTCCTGCTTAGGGAGTGCAGCGGGGGCGCAGTCCTTCCTCCGTCCCAGCGCCTCCCTGTCCCAGCGGAGACTGCCCAGCATCAGGCGGGAGAAGGAGGCCCGCGGAACATCTGTCCAGATGTGCAGTCAGGCACACGCCGCCCTCCCTGACCGCTCGCGGACCACAGTCCCCTCAGACGCACACACACTCACCAGCACCCTCCAACCCACAACCACGCAGCCGCCGCGCACACGGGTGGAACGCATACATCCGCGCCCTCCCACCCCTCCCCCCCCCCCCCCCCGAAAACGTCCGCAGTTGCCCTTTAGGCTTAAACTTTCTCAGAGGGGCCACGGGCGGCGCAGAGGAGGCGGACAGCCTGGGTCCCGGGCAGGGCGAGCGCTCTTAGGGCTCCGCCCCCCTCACCTGGTACCCCCTCACCTGGTAAGCCGAGGCACAGCAGGAGGCTGTAATAGACCACGGGCAGGAGGCCCAGGCCGCAGGCCGAGCCAGGGGACCAGGACGAGCTGTTGGCGGCGAGGTGGGCGTGCGTGTGCTCCATGGGCCCTGGGCGGTCTCCTGGCCGCTGGGCTGCGTCCCGCTCCGCCAGCGGGGCTGTGGGAACGTCGCCTCCTCCACGCGGGACCTGCGCCTCCCCTGGCCCTGTCCTCTCCGCTCCCTCCGTGGTCCCTGCTCCCTCCGCACCTGCACCCGCCAGAGCCCGCAGCCTCAGGGGGGCTCCAGAGTGTGTACGGCTGGCTCCTGCCTCCAGCCTGAGCCGAGGGCGGGGCTGGCGGGGCGCGCTCCCCAGAGCCAATCAGCACCCGCCTGGACGGGTGGGGGTGTGGGGAGAGGGGGTGGGGGATGCTCAGAGGAGGGTCTCCCGGCTGCCTCCCTGGGCTCCAGGGTCAGGAGAGGAGAAGGAGTTCCACCGGGAACCCCCAGGGAGGCAAGTGGGGACCAGGAGCGGGCGCCCCGCCTCCCCGCTGTGGGAGGGTCGGAGGGGGTGCACCCTCTGCTCCTGCTGCTCGTCCTCCCCTCGCGTGTCCTCAGTCTGCCTCCTCCCCCAGCCCCGCTCCCCCAGCCCCGGTCCCCCAGCCCCGCTCCCCCAGCCCTGCTCGCCCAGCCCTCCACCCAGGAGCCGGGAGGCGGCGCGGTGGCAGTGGCGGGAGCAAGGATGCTCCCTTCCTTCAGCTCCCTGCCAGAGGCTGAGCTGGAGAGAATGTGTGTGTGTGTGTGTGTGTGTGTGTCTGTATGCATGCGTGTGTGTGTATGTGTGTGTGTGTCTGTATGCGTGTGTGTGTGTGTGTGTGTGTGTGTGTGTGTCTGTGCACCTGTGACTGGTTCTGGAGCAGGAGCCTCTGAGAGGGTGCAGGCTGGCTCAGGGAAGCCTCCTGTCAGGACCAAGGCTAGTGCAGCCTCTCAGATACACACCTACTCCCACAGCCACTCACACACACACACACTCACACAGACACACACACACACACTCACACACGCACACACCCACTCACACATGCATACCCCCACTCTCACAGATGCACACACCCACTCACACACACATACTCACACAGATGCACACCCACTCACACAGATGCACATATCCACTCACACATGCATACCCCCACTCTCACAGACACACACCCACTCTCACAGATGCACACACCCACTCACACAGACACACACTCACACAGACACACACACACCCACTCTCTCTCTCTCTCTCTCTCACACACACACACACACACACACACACACTCACAGGGGCATGCAGAGGCCCCCTTATTCCACTCAGACACATAAAAACCTGGACATCCTTACTACTGTGCACGGGCCACACTCACACCCATCCCAGCATACACACCCACAGGAGCCATGGGGTGTGGTCTAGTCTAGTGTGTGGAGGCCTGGAAGGTGAGGAGGGGGAAGCGGTGGGTCTGGTTACCTGGAGAGATGGGGTGCACAGCCAGGTCCTTCTCAGGCAGGCAGAGGGAGAGCCCCCCAGGCAGCTTTCCTGGGCCACAGCAGAACTGAGCAGAGAGAGGAGCTGCCTGGGGCTCAGGACAGTGCGAGAGTCAAAGCTTCTGCAAATGGAAGGGAGGAGCCGCCAGGGCAAGTGGAACTGTGGTGGCTCAGAGGAGCCACAGAGGCCTCACAGCCCCAGGAGAGCCATGTCTGAGCAGAGGGAACTGGCTGCCCTTTCCCCACCTCCTCCCGGGGGCTCCCAAGGTGGAGGGGACCCCCACCCTCAGGTCAGGAGAGGAAAGCAGTGGTATCTGCTGTGCCCACTGGGCTGGGCCCCTGGTGAGCAGGGAGGCTGTGGGCCTAAAGGGACAGATTGTTACTAAGAGTCCTTGGGCACAGAGAGTGCAGGGCTGGCATCTCAGGTGGAGTTAGGTACTGGAATGTGGTTGTGAATTCTGTTGTTTGAATGTGAATAACCCCAAACAAAAACAAAACCCACGTGATGATAATAAAGCAGTACCACTCATAGAGGCTCAATAAATAATTGTTCAAAACCCTATACACTGGATTGGTCTGCAGTCAGCTAGTCGGAGATGGACACCGGGATCTGAGGAGGGGAGGAGATGGACTTGACAAAGCTCCCTGTCCATCAGACACCTCTGTAACCACAGCAGTGCCGCAGGCTGTAGCCCTGAGGGCCCCTTGTCCATCAGACACCCCCTCTGTAACCACAGCAGTGCCGCAGGCTGTAGCCCTGGCTGCTCCCTCTGCCTGGAATGCTCTTTGTCTAGAAAGCCGAATTAACCTGCTGCTTCACCCCCTTCTTTAGGTCTTACCTATTGTCCCCTTCTCATAGAGGCTAACCCTAAATATCCTATTTAATCGAACTCTCCACTCCCAAACGCTCAGTCCCTCTGCCTCTCCCCTGCTTCTTTTCCTCCGGGGCTAGCGCTCTGGCCTACCATATACTATTTATCAACTTAGTTTCTCATCTTTTCCCCTCTTAGGGGCAGGCCCACTGGCATGTTTTGCTTATGGTGACATCACTGGCTTTTACACAGATCCTGAATGTTGGACTTTCCAGAAGCCTTGAAGAACGAAAGGCCCCTCTAACGCGCACTGGCTGGGGCATGCAGGGCACAGGAAGGTGTGTTGTTCTTTGTGTGTTTCAGCCACAGGTCACAGCGTGGATCCACTAGGTTTGGGGATGGGGCATGACCTCAGACTCAGCATGTACGACCCGATGTGACGGCCACTCTGTGATGAATTGTGTGGCGTCTGGGCTGCAGCTAGACTCCTTATGAAACTAGAAGCGTGGCCAGGCAGAGGTACTGGGCTGCAGGGACTCCTAATGAGCCTTATTGTGTCTGAGCCTCCATTTGCCCATGTATAGACTGGGGATGAAGGACGCTGAGCCACGAGAGGGGGTAGGGGGCATGTGCAGGTTGCCCTGTGGAGACGGGGACGGGCCTGCGGCCTCTCTTTGGCAGCCAGTTTCCCAGGAAATGGAGGGGCTCTCCATTGGATGGAAGGACTGTAAGGCCTAGGACAAGCCTTTGGTCCCAGGGAAAGGGCAGGTGAGTCCACTTCAAGGGGGGACTTTGCCCCCTGACTGGCTCTTTGGAATAATGGGTGCTGCACTGACAATGTGGGTGGCTAAGCTCACCCACCCATTCATTCTTTCAAAAGACTTTTCCTGGATATTTAATGTGTGTTTATTAGGACTAGACACATAATTGCAGAGCTTGATGCAAAAATAAAAATATTCAAAAATTAAAAATTCCAGATGCAGACTGGTGCATTCCTCAAAAAGTTAAAAATGGAACTCCCATTTGACCCAGTCATCCCACTCCTAGGACTATATCCCAAGAAACCAGAAACACCAGTCAGAAAAGATATATGCACCCCTATGTTCACAGCAGCACAATTCACCATAGCGAAGATCTGGAAACAGCCTAAGTGCCCATCAGTAGATGAATGGATTAGAAACCTGTGGTACATCTACACAATGGAATACTATGCTGCTGTAAAAAAGAAAGAACGCTTACTATTCGCAACAGCATGGATGGACCAGGAGAGCATTATGCTAAGTGAACTAAGCCAATTGGAGAAAGATAAATAACACATGATCTCACTCATATGTGGGATATAATGATCAACATAATTTGATGAACAAGAATAGATCGACCCAGAGACAAATGGTAGGGGAGGTGGCGTTAGAGAGCAACCAAAGGACTTGTACGCATGCATATTAGCATAACCAATGGACACAGACACTGGGGCGGTGGGGACTTGCCCGGGGTGGGAATGACTTGGGGAGGGGGAGTGTCAATTGGGGAAAAAGGAGACATATGTAAAACTTTAGACAATAAAATAAAAAAAGAAAAAGAACGAAAAAATAAAATTAATCCCATAATCTTTTCATTTGATACCTAAATATAAATACAAGGTTAGGATAGTTTTAAAAATGTATTAGCAAGGTTCCTATATATTTGTGCTGAAAAAAGGGAAAAGGGTAGTGTTGCCATCTAAATATCACTTAAGTTATTACCTAGATTCTGTCATCTGTGGAGTGGGTGGTATGTATCCATTCTGCTTCAGAGATGCCAACAAACCTTATTTACTTCCCGACATTGTTGTTTTGCAAAACACTGAGGATTCTCATGACTTCCACGGTATCAAAGTGTCAGTGTGATGTAACTTTTTTGGAAATACCGTGTTGAGGTGTGTTCCAAAGACAGTCCTGTAATTTGAAGGGCAGGTTCTGAAGTTATCTGAAGTACACATTCTGATGTGATTTCTGAAGTAAAATTACCATATTTATTTTTGGCTTCTGCAATCAAGTTGGGAAGGTTTGTGCTGTATTCCACTTTGTGTGAGTAAAGTTGTGAATAGAAATTTTTTTTAAAAATTAAGAATTCCAGGAATAGCAGAGCTTTACACTAAGCACTGAGCCCTGCTAAGTGTGGGGCCCTGTGTGACTGCCCAGGCCACACACCGTGAGCCAGTCCTGCTTAAGGGACACAGGTGGGTAAGAAGAGCTCACCTTTACGAGGGGTTTATTAGGAGAAGCTGTGTCTTATCTCATCCTCATGCTTACACTGGAAGGAAAGGACAGTTACTAGTCCCATTTTACAGCTGAGAAAAGCAAGTCACAGAGAAGTTTGGCAATTTTCCAAAGGCCGCCCAGCTGGAATTAGATCCACAGCAACAGGGCTTCAGAGCCTGCACTCTCACCACTAGGGGAGCTCTGTGCAGTGGAAGGACAAACCTACAACCCAAAACTGTCACAAGATATACTGTGGGTCCATGTGAAACAAGGGCAAGCATGTCATTGCATTGTCCTTCCTTGGCACTGTGTCCCACTGCCCACAGCAGTGCCAGGACACTGTCCAGAAATAAATCTTAAATAAATATAATAGGAATATACGAAGACTGTTAGGGGAGGGGATTGCAAACTCAAATGTCTATAAGCCGAGGCAGCAATTAGCATGCATGTGGAAGCACTAATGTACATCCTTTTCTTTTATAAAAAAAACTAGAGGCCCGGTGCATGAAAATTCATGCACTCGAGGGCAGAGGGTGTCCCTCAGCCCAGCCTGCACCCTCTCACATTCCGGGACACCTTGGGTAGGGTCCCTAGGCCTGGCCTGAGATCACATTCTTACATCATACACAAGAATAAACTCAAAATGGATTAAAGACTTAAATGTTAGACCCAAAACCATAACTCCAAGAAAGAAACAGTCAGTAAACTCTCTGGCATTTCTCTTAGTTATATTTATTCTACTGTATTTCCTTGGGCTACAGAAACAAAATAAAAAATAAACAAGTGGGTCTACATTCATCTAAAAAGACTTTGCACAGCAAAGGAAACCATCAACAAAATGAAAAGAAATCCTTCTAAATGGGAAAGATATTTGTCAATGACACATCTGATAAGGGGTTAAAATCCAAAATTTGTAAAGAATGCATACAACTTAACACCAACCAACCAACCAACCAACAATCCAATTAAAAAAATAGGCAAAGGACCCAAATAGACACTTCTCCAAAGATGACATACAGACAGCCAAGAGACATGAAAAGATGTACAACATCATTATTCATCAAAGACAAATTAAAACCACATTAAGATATCACCTCACACCTGTCAGAATGGCTATCATCAACAAATCAACAGAAAAGTGCTGGTGAGGATGTGGAGAAAAGGGAACCCTCATGCACTGCTGGTGGGAATGCAGACTGGTGCAGCCACTGTGGAAAGCAGTATGGAGTTTCCTCAAAATATTAAAAATGGAACTGCCTTATGATCCAGCAATTCCACTTTGGGGTATATTTCCAAAGAAACATAAAAACACGAATTCAAAAGAATATATGCACCCATATGTTCATTGTAGAGCAATTTACAATAGCGGAGGTATGAAAACAACCCAAGTGCCCATCATTAGACAAGTAGATAAGAAAGCTGTGGGACAATTACACCATGGAATATTACTCAGTCATAAAAATAATGAAATGTAGTAAGATTTGCAACAACATGGATGGACCTAGAGCAGTGGTTCTCAACCTTCCTAATGCCACGACCCTTTCATACAGTTCCTCATGTTATGGCGACCCCCAATTTCATTGTTACAAATTAAACATAATTAAAGCATAGTGATTAATCACAAAAACAATATGTAATTATATATGTGTTTTCCGATGGTCTTAGGTGACCCCTGTGAAAGGGTCATTCTGCCCCCAAAAGGGTCGTGACCCACAGGTTGAGAACCGCTGACCTAGAGGGTATTATGCTAAATTAAATAAGTCAGTCAGAGAAAGACAATACCAAATACCATATGATTTCACTAAAGAAATCTAAAGAAAATAAATGAACAAACAAAACAAAAACAGACTCATAGGTATAGAGAACAGGCTGGTGGGAGGGTTAGGGGACTGGGTGAAGGAGAAGGACTGAGACATACAAACTGCCATTACAGAACAGTCACGGATGTAGCGTGCAGCCTGGGAGCAGTCAGTAATACTGTGGAACTGTGTGTGCTGCCAGGTGGGCACTAGAGCTCTGCGGCCTGGCAATCAGGGGAGGCTTTTCTGAGGACGTGATATTTGAACCACAGAGAAGAGGCAGAGCATGATAAAGGTTAATGAGGTGAATGTATGTGCAACTGGGGGTGAGGGCAGCATCTCAGGGAGAGAAAAGAGCAAGTGCAAAGGTCCTGGGATGGGAGGGAAAGGATTCTTTGAAGAACCACATGGCCAGGCAGGCTGAGTGCGGCCAGTGGGCGAGCACATGGAGCTGGAGGCAGCAGGAGAGAAGGGAGGCTTCCACAGGCTGTGGCCAGTGTTGTCTTGACCCCAGGTTTTAAGCAGGGAAGCACCATGATGTGATGTTCATTTGAAGACATTTGCTTTGTAGGAGGCAGAGGATTGATTGGGGAGGCAAGAATGGAGGCAGGAAGATAAGTGATGAGGCTATTGAGTTGGACACATGAGAAGTGATGGTGGCTTGGGCTAGGGTGGAACTAATGAAGTGGGCTGTACCCCAGAAGTTAGGAGAGAGTGCATAGACGGAGGGGGAGAGAGAGGGAGAGAGAGGCAGGAGAGAGAGAGGGAGAGAGAGGCAGGAGAGAGAGAGGGAGAGTGCATAGAGGGAGAGGGAGAGAGAGAGAGGAAGGGAGATAGAGAAATAAAGAAACTGAGTGGAACAGAAAAATGGAGACAAAGGGATAGAGGGATAGTTGACATAAGGGATTGGACAGACAGGTGGGTCGGGAGGGAGGACACAGGTTTAGGACTGAGTTGCTCTGGACCCCCCGGCAGGCGGGCTGTGGAGTGAGCGTGGAGCACCCTGGGACCTCTCTGCCCACCTGTGGCTCCGCCTCTCTGGAGTGTAACTTGTCTCCTGTGGCTTCTCTAAGGGCCCCTTCCTTCCAGGTAGGCCTTCCCCACCTGCCTGTCCCGCATCCCCTGGCACAGTCGCCCCTTCCCAGACACTCCGCACGTGCCATGGCCCTTCGTGGAGCAGACCACTCGAGGGCAGGTAAGTGTCCTTGCTCTGCGGCTCCGCCAGGAGCCAGGACGTGACCTAATGGCAGGGTCAGTAGGGAGCCGGTGAGCCAATGCGCAGGTGAGTGCAGGCTAACCCCGGTCCTGCCTTCACCAGGTCCTCATGGGCACTGACAGGGAGCAGCCCACACGGGCTTCGTTTCTAAAGGAACGTGGTGACGTCCATGGCTGAGAAGTACCTCCGTCTGCAGGACTTGGTTTAGGTCCCCTGGGCGCAGGGGCAAAGGTGGCCGTCCCTCTCCCTCCGTGGGCTCTGCTTTGCGTGGGATTCGCCCCATGGTAAGCAGGTTCTCAGAGACCGACCAACCGGCCTGCGGACGCAGTCAGCTTAGTGAGTCCCGCAGGCTCTCTGCGGGCCATGCGCCTCCCGGGACAGCTCCACCCAGAGTGCGCGCAATGGCCACGGGACTCCTGGGTCAGGGATGGGCCAAGAGGAGCCGCCAGGGCTGCTTAGACCACAGGAGTCTGGAGGAGGCGGCCATGGCCCCGGGGCAGCCTGGGCCTTGGGGAAGGAGGGAGGGATAGCATTGCAGGCTGAGTGCAGCCACCAGAGGCGCTTACTAGTCCGGGTGAGAGCTCTATCGCGGAGTTTGTCACTTTAATGATAAAGTTTACTTTAAAAATAAAGTTTATTCTTTAGAACAGGTTAGATTCACAGCAAAACTGAGCAGAGGCCTCTCTGGTTCCCTCTGTCCCCCACACGCGCTGCCTACCGCCATCAGCACCGGCAGAGGGAACGTCCCAGTCCATGGACCTACGGACTCAGCTCACCTGCAGGGCACAGCTCACCTCCTGACGCTGGACACAGACACCGGTTCTCCATTAGAGCATCGCAAAGAGTATTTCCACTGCCCTCAGACTCCTCTGTGCCCGCCTCTTCTTCCCTCCCCCTAACCCCTGGGTTTTATATTTTATGTCAAAAATACCGTGTGGTAGTTGGTGTAGAAAAGGAGTCTGTCAGGGAGAGGCAGGTTACAGGGAGGGGGACGAGCCCTCAGCAGCTCACCAAACGCCCTCTGCCACGGGCCACGCATGTGGAGTGGAACAAACAGCAGAGACACAGCGCTGCAGTGTTTACAGGAGGGCAAACAAGAGCTGATGAAGCTCCAGCAGCACTGCCAAGGTCACGGAGACCAGCGCAGGGAGGATGCAGGGCCACTCCGCCAGCTCCAGCTCCCAGGCTGGGCTCCTGAGGAACCGCACCACCAGGAGGGCTTGGCTTCGACAATGAGTAGTAACCTACAGGTTCAAGCCACATGACACAAGATGTTCCTTCCTATCTCTACCATGAGAATTTTCAAGGATATGTGAATGGGAAGAATTTTCAGTGAAAACTCATATACCCAACACCTAGATTCTGCTATTAATGTCTCCTGGCTTAAAAATACATGTAGCTATTCTTCTAGTTACCCATTAGCCTGTGTAATCTTTGACACACTTTATAGTTAGTGCATGCAATCGCACCCTCATCCTGGCCCCTCCACCTGATGTCACCAATGAGAGGTGAGCGCATCGACACTGGTAGGCAGGGCCGAGGCGCAGAGGGCTGGCCTTGCACCCACCGGTGAAGGCTGAGTGCCAGAGGGATAGCTCAGCTGTGGGGTTTCCCCTGAGAACTGTGGGGTTTCAAACTTAGGCCGGACTCCCCAGCCCAGTGCACCCAACCAAGCCAGGAGAAGGTGCCCACATAACATCTGGCTGTGAAAAGCAGCGGGGTTTCTGTCCACCAGGGAGAGACACAGGTGCCCTCTTAAAGGGCCAACTCACAAAATTCCATTCATTGCCACTCACCCTGGGCTCCAGTAGAGGTAGGGTAGGGTGGACTAGAGGTTTGTGAGGAGAGTCTGGGGTTGGTGGCTCTAGGGAGAGCTGAGAGGTCAGCTTCCAGGATCCCTGTGCTGAGTCATTGCTTCATAATGCAGGCACCATCTTTCTTGCGTAGAGTATTCCCCTCTTGGGGCATTAGTCTGGGGAAAAGCAACACTCCCACACTCTGGAATACCTCTTGCCCCACTCTGCAGAGCTTGTGCCCTGCTAAGGAGTACAGCCAGGGGCTGCTTCAGTAACTGAGGCTAATAGGCAGCTGGCAGTGGAGGCTGATATCTGGGATCTTTGGGACATTTGCTGACCTGCCCCCAGTCTGGGTGCTGGTAAAAGCCGGCCTTGGTGCACAGCTTGGTCCTTTCCACATGCACCCAGACCCAGCATAGGCAGCCACAAACATTGGATTGCCAATAACTCCAAACAGGTTGCCAGGGCCAGTCACAGGCAGCATCTGACACTGGCCTGCACCAGAGTCCATCCCAAGAGGCCAAGAATCAATACACCCAGTGGCCACCTTCAGACAACTACAGAGCAGGTTCCAATAAGCTTCACAAGAAGAAAATCCAAAGGGAGATCTTGGCAGACACTAAACCCTGTTGGACAAATTCTGCTCCATGTGGTCAGCACCTGCACAGCAGCTCACACATTGTGGTGGGGGGTGAGTCTCACTGTCAGTCACTGTAAGGGTTGATCCCATGCCCAAAAGGGCCAAAAGCAATAAAGACTCAACTACAACAAGAGGTCCCACATAAGCCACACAGGGGACATTCCTAGAGCACCCAGCTCAAGTGATCAAGGAGACCACACCACTGGGTCCCATTACTACATACGACCACTCTACCAAGTCTGGGAATCATAGCAGATCTACCAAATACATAGGAACAAACACAAAGATGCAGCAACAATGGAGAGACAAAGAAACAGTCCCCAAATGAAAGAATAAAATTATCCAGAAGAAGAGCTAAATGAAATGGAGGTAAGCAATTTATCAGATATAGAGTTCAAAGTAATGATTATAAGGATGCTCAAAAGCATGGGAAAACAACAACAACAACAAAAACATAGAACCATGAAAAACAACCAGTCTGAAATGAAGAATGACATATCTGAAATAAAGAATACACTGAAAGGCCTGGCCAGAGTGGCTCAGTGGTTGAGCACCGACTCCTAAACCAGGAGGTCACGGTTTGATTCCTGGTCAGGGCACATGCCTGGGTTGTGAGCTCAATCCCCAGTGTGGGGCATGCAGGAGGCAGCCAATAAATGATTCTCTCTCATCATTGATATTTCTATCTCTCCCTCTCCTTTCCTCTCTGAAATCAATAAAATAATATTTTTTAAAAAGAATACACTGGAAGGAATAAACAATAGGTTGAATGAAGCAGAGGATCAAGTCAGTGTTTTAAAAGACAAAGTAGAAAAAACCACCCAATCAGAGCAGAAAGAGTATTACAAAATGAAGAGAATTTAAGGGACCCGTGGGACAACATGAAGCATAACAACATCTACATCTTAGGGGTACCAGAAGGAGAAGAGAGAGAGCAAGGTATCAAGAACCTAGTTGTAAAAATAATGACTGAAACTTCCCTAACTTGGTGAAGGAGAAAGACACACAAGTCCAGGGAGTGCAGAGAGTTTCAACAGGATGGGCCCAAAGAAGCCCACAAGACACATCATAATTAAAATGGCAAAGGATAAAGACAAAGAGAGAAAGCTTAAGAGCTGCAAGAGAAAGACAGTTAGTTGCCTACAAGGGAGCTCCCATAAGATTGTCAGCTGATTTCTCAACAGAAACATTTTAGGCCAGAAGGGAGTGGCATTAAATATGCAAAGTAATGAAAAGCAAAAACTACTTTATGAACAATTATATGCCAATAAATTGAACAATCTGGATGAAATAGATACATTCCTCGCAAATACAATCTTTGGAAACCAAATCAGGAATAATCAGAGAATATGAATAAACAGATTACAATTAATGAAATCGAACCAGTAATCACAAAACTACCAACAAACAAAAGTTCTCGACTGGATGGCATCACAGGTGAATTCTACCAATCATTCAAAGAAGAGCTAACATGTATCCTTATCAAACTACTCCAAAAAATTCAAGAAGATCAAAGACTCCTAAGCTCATTTTAATGAGCCCAGCAATATCCTAATTCCAAAACCAGATAAAGACACTACAAAGAAAAATATTACAGGCCAATATCCCTGATGAACATATATGCTAAAATCCTTAACAAAATATTAGCAAACCAAATCCAGCAATACATTAAAATGATCATAGATGATGATCAGGTGGGATTTATTCTGGGGATGCAAGGTTGGTACAATATCCACAAATCAATAAACGTGATTCACCACATAAAATGAAGGACACAAACTACATGATCATAACAATAGATGCAGAAAATGCATTTGATAAAATCCAGCAGCCATTTATGGAAAAAAAAACAACAACTTTCTATGGGAATAGAGGGAACATAGCTCAACAGAATAAAGGTCTTATTTTTAAATTTTATTATTATCTTAAAATTTGTCTTTATTGCTGAAAGTATTCCATTTTGTTTGTTTGTATTTTTCCCCATTGACCTCCTCCACCCAATACATGTCCCTCTCAGGCCTTCACCACTCTAATATCTGTGTCCATGGACTATGCATATTTGCATGTAAGTTCCCTGGTTAATCACTCCTCTCCCAACCCCCCACTCTAGCCTTTCCTCTGAAATTCATCAGTTTGTTCCCTGAATCTATGTTTCTATTTTATTCATCAGTTTATTTTGTTCATTATATTCCACATATGAGTGGGAATCATGTGATACTTATTTTTCTCTGACTGGCTTATTTTGTTTAGTGTAATATTTTCCAGGTCTGCCCTAACTGGTTTGTCTCAGTGGATAGAAAGTCAGCCTGTGGACTGAAGGTCCCAGGTTTGATTCCAGTCAAGGGCATGTACCTTGGTTGTGGGCACATCCCCAGTAGGGGGTGTGCAAAAGGCAGCTGATCGATGTTTCTCTCTCATTGATGTTTTTAACTCTCTATCCCTCTCCCTTCCTCTCTGTAAAAAATCAATAAAATATATTAAAAAAAATATTCTCCAGGTCCATTCATGCTGTTGCAAATGGTAAGAGTTCTTGTGTTTTTTTATAACTTCTTAGTATTCCATTGTATAAATGTAGCACAGCTTTTTTATTCACTCATCTGCTAATGGCCATGTAGGCTATTTCCCAGATCTTAGCTATTGTAAATTGCACTGCTATAGGAGTGCATATATCCTTTCTGACTGGTGTTTCAGGTTTCTTAGGATCTATTCTTAGAAGTGGATCACTGAGTTAAACAGCAGTTCCATTTTTAATGTTTTGAGAAAACTC
This sequence comes from Myotis yumanensis, assembly GCF_028538775.1. Taxonomy (NCBI): domain Eukaryota; kingdom Metazoa; phylum Chordata; class Mammalia; order Chiroptera; family Vespertilionidae; genus Myotis; species Myotis yumanensis. The sequence goes on along the minus strand of NW_027223755.1, from coordinate 113,058,704 downwards.
CATACTGTTTTCCACAGTGGCTGCACCTGTCTGCATTCCCACCAGCAGTGCACGAGGGCTCCCTTTTTAAAACATACTCTCCAGTGCTTGTCATTTGTGATATGTTGATAGCCATTCTGACAGGTGTGAGGTGATACTTCATTGTAATTTTAATTTGCATCTCTCAGAAGATTAGTGATTTTGAGCATTTTTTTCATGTCTTTTGGCCATCTGTACGTCCATTTTGGAGAAGTGTCTATATAGGTCCTTTGTCCATTTTTTAATTGGATTGTTTGTCTTTCTTTTGTTAAGTTGTATGAGTTCCCTATATATTTTGGAAATGAACCCCTTATTGGATATATCATTGCCAAATATCTTCTCTTACAGTGGGCTCCCTTTTCATTTGTTGATGGTTTATTTTTCTGGGCAGAAGCTTTTATTTTGATGTAGTCCCATTTGTTTATTTTCTCCTTAGTTTTCTTTGCCCAAGGAGATGTATCCATAAACATATTGCTATGAGAGATGTCTGAGATTTTGCTGCCTGTGATTTCTTCTAATGTTTTTTTTAATAGTTTCATGAGTTACATTGAAGTCTTTTATCCATTTTGAGTTTATTCTTGTGTGTGGCGTAAGTTGGTGATCTAGTTTCATTTATTTGCTTGTACCTGACCAGTTTTCCCAGCACCATTTATTAAAGAGACTGTCCTTACTCCATTGTACGTTCTTGCCTCCTTTGTCAACTATTAATTGAGCATAATGGCTTGGGTTGATTTCTGGGGTCTCTGTTCTGTTCCATTGATCTATATGCCTGTGCTTGTGCCAGTAACAGGCTGTTTTGATTATGGTGGCTTTGTATTAAAATTTGATATCTGGTATGGTGATCCCTCCAACTTTGTTCTTTCTCAAGATTGCTGTGGCTATTTGGAATCATTTTGGTTCCATATACATTTTTGAGGGTTTGTTCTAGATCTGTGAAATATGCCCTTGGTATTTTAATAGGGATTGCATTGAATTTATAGATTGCTTATGGTCATATGGACATTTTTATTATGTTGACTCTACCAATCCATGAACATGGTATTTTCTTCTACTTGTTTATATCTTCCTCTATGTCTTTTCTCAACATCCTGTAGTTTTCCTAGTACAGGTCTTTTATCTTTTTGGTTAAGTTTATTGCTAAGTATCTCAATTTTTTTGTTACAATGGTAAATGGGATTGTTTTTTTAATTTCTCTTTCTGAGAGTTCATTATTGGTGTATAAGAATGCCATCAATTTCTGGGTGTTAATTTTGTATCTTGCTATGTTGCCAATTTCATTTATTAAATCTAGAAGTTTTTTGATGGATTCTTTAGGGTTTTCTACTATACATACAATATTATGTCATTTGTGAATAATGACAGTTTTTTTTTCTCCTTTCCTATTTGGATGCCTTTTTTTTTTCTTCTTATCTGATTGCTGAGGCTAGGTTTTCCAGTACTATCTATATTAATAAAAGGCTGTGGCCATAATGCTGTAACGCCATCACGACCAAATGAATAGCAGCGTTGGCAGTGGGAAGGGTGGGGCACAAGCTACTAGTGTGGAGAGCTACAGGAGCAGTGGAGGGCTATGAGTGGCAGAGGGCTATGAGCAGCGATGGGCTGGGCGGCCAGCTGAGGCAAGCAGAAGCGAGCTACTCGCACACAGTTTTGTGCGTGCGAGGCCTCTAGTATTAAATAATAGTGGTGAAAGTGGACATCCCTGTCTTGTTCCTGTTCTTAGGGGAAATGGTTTTAGGTTTTGCCCATTGAATATGATGTTGGCTGTAGGTTTGTTATATATGGCCCTTATTATGTTGAGGTATGATGCTTGTATTCCCACTTTGCTAACGTTTTTATAAAAAAAGGGTGTTGGATTTTGTCAAATGCCTTTTCTGTAGTAATTGATATGATCATGTAATTTTTGTCTTGCAATCTGTTTATTGATTTGATAATATTATACCATCCTTGCATCCCCAGAATAAATCTCCCTTGGTTATGGTGTATGTATTGCTGGATACGATTTCCTAATATTTTTTGAGGATTTTAGCATCTATGTTCATCAGGGATATTGGACTATAATTTTCTTTCTTTGTGTTTTTAACTTGTTTCAGAATTAGGGTAATCCTGGCCTCATAGAAAGAGCTTGGAAGTCTTCCTTCCTCTTCAATTTTTTTGAAATAGTGTGAGGAAAATAGGTGTTAACTCTTTGAATGTTTGGTAACAAGGCTTTTGTTTGCTTGGAGTTTTTTTAAATTACTGCTTCAATTTCATCAGTAGTTATTGGGCTATTCATGTTTTCTGATTCTTCCTGATTGACTTTTGGAAGATTATATTTTTCTAGGAATATGTCCATTTTGTTCAGGTTGTCCAGTTTGTTGGAATACAGTCTTTGATAGTATGTTTTTACAATGTTTTGTACTTCCATGTGTCAGTTACTTCAACTTTTTTGTTTCTGGTTTTGTTTATATGGGTTCTCTCTCTTTGTTTCTTGATGAGTCTGGCTAGAGGTTCTTCAATCTTGTTTATCTTTTCAGACAACCAGCTCTTGGTTTTGTTGATCTTTTGTATTGATTTGTAGTTTCTGTCATTTATTTCTGCTCTGATCCTTGTTATTTCCTTCCTTCTACTTACTTTTGGCTTTTCTGTTGTTCTCTTTTTAATTCTTTAAGCTGTAGAGTTAGATAACTTGTTAAAATTTTTTTCTTGTTTTTTTTAAGTTATGCCTGTAATGCTATGAACTTCCCTCTCAGGACTGCCTTCACTCTGTCCCATAGATTTTGAGATGTGTGTTCATTTTAATTTGTTTCTGGATGTTATTTATTTCTTCTTTGATCTCATTTAACCCATTCATTGTTTATTTGCATGTGTTTTAGTTACCATGTGTTCGAATATTTTTTAGTGTTTTTATCGTGGTTGATTTCTTATTTCATGCCATTGTGATCTCAGAAGATGCTTGATATGGTTTCAATCTTCTTGAACTTGTAGAGACATAGTTTGTGTCCTAATATGTGGTCTATCTTTGAAAATGTCCCATGTTTCCTTGTTGATTTTTTTGTCTAGAAGATCTATCCAGTGATTTCAGTGTAATGTTAAAGTCCCATATTATGATTATACTAGAGGCCCAGTGCATGAATTTGTGCATGGGTGGGCTCCTTCCTGGCTGATCTGGGCCATCTCACCCAGTCCCAATTGAGGCTGGCCAGGGGGAGGGGCTGCGGGAGGTTGGCTGGCTGCTGGAGGCTGGCTGTGGGAGCACACTGATCACCAGGGGGCAGCTCCTGTTTTGAGCATCTGCCCCCTGGTGGTCAGTGCAAGTCATAGCTACTGGCCGGTTGTCCAGTCATCTGGTTGTCTGGGTGTAACGGTCCCTTAAGCTTTTATATATATAGATTATTTTCACTCTCTCCCTTAAAATCCTCCAGAAGTTTTTTTTTTTTATATATTTGGATGCTCCTGTATTTGGTTCATATGTCTATTAGAGTTATATCCTTTTGTTGTATTGACTCCTTTAGTGTTATGAGGTTGCCTTCATTATCTCTTATTATGGCATTCACTTTCAAATCTATTTAGTTAGTTATGAGTATTGCTATCCCAGATTTTTTATTTCCATTTGCCTGGAAATTTTATTTCTATCCCTCCCTTTTTTGTCTGTGTGATCCTTTTGTTCTGAAGTGGGTCTCTTATAGACAGCATTAATATGGGTCATGTTTTTTTATCCATTCAGCTACCCTATGTCTTTTGATTGGAGCATTTAAGCCATTTACATTTAAGGTTATTATTGATAGGTACTTACTTATTGTTATTCTTGTTCTTTGTGTCTGTGTTCTATTTTTCTCTATTTCTTCTTCTTACAACAGTCCTGTTAACATTTCTTGCAGTGCTGGTTTGGTGGTAATAAATTCTTAAATTCTTTTAGTCTTTTTTTAAATCTTGAAACTCTTTATTTCACCTTCAATTTTGAATGATAGGCTTGCTAGATAGAGTAGTCTTGGGTTCAGTCCCTTGGTTTTCGTTACTTTGTATACTTTATGCCACACTCTTCTGGCCTGAAATATTTCTATTGAGAAGTCAGTCTAAAGGGAGCTCCTTTGTAGGCAACTTTTTGCCTCTCTCTTATAGTCTTTAAGATTATTTCTTTGTCTTTAATTTTTGCCATTTTAATTAATATGTGCCTAGGTGTGGGTCTTTGGTGTTCATCTTGATTAGGACTCTGTGTTTTCTAAACTTGAGTGACTTTTTCCTTCACCAGATTAAGGACATTTTCTGTTATTATTTCTTCAAACAGGTTCTCTATCCCTTTCTGAGATCCTGCTCCCTCTGGCATCCCTATCATGCAGACGTTGTTATGTTTCATGTTGTCCCAGAGCACACTTACATTCCCCTCCTGCTTTTTAATTTTTTTCCATTTGCTGCTCTAAATGAGTGTGTTTGTCTACCTTGTCTTCTAATTCACTGATTCGGTCCTCAGCTTCTTCTAGTCTACTGCTGAATCTTTCCAGGGGTACTTTATTTCAGCTATGTAATTCTTCATTTCCAATTGACTTTTATTTATTGTTTCAAGCTCTCCTTTTAAGTTAGTGTAGCTCTCATTGATACCCTTATAACTCTCATTAACTTGCTTGTAGTTCTCAATGAATTGTTTGCACACCCTTATTACCATTCTCTGAATTCTTTGTCTGAAAAATTGTTTACTTCCATTTTATTTAGTTCTTTTTCTGGCGATTCCTCCTATTTTTTCATTTGGAGTTTGTTTCTTTGTCTCCCCATTTTTGCTATCCCTTTGTTTTTGTTTCTGTATATTAGATAAAACTGCTATGCCTCCCAGATTTTGTGGGGTGGTCTTATGTTGTAGATGTTCTGTAGGACCCAGTGGTGCAGTCTCCTAGAACTCCTGGGCTGGGTGCTCTAGGAAAGCCCCTGACTTGAGTTTTGTGGGTTCTCTTGTTGTAGTTGTGTCTTGAATATTATTGTCTCATTCATGGATGGAGTCTCCTCTCAGGCTGGCTGACTATGTGACTCATCCCTGACAATGTTGTGTGAGTTGTTGTGAAGATGCTGAGTGAACAAAACAAAATACAACATAACAAAACATGAAACAGAAGAAACAAAACAAAACATACACAAGATTTCTACAGCACCAACAGAAACAACCACCAGAGAAGAGATAATTAGTAAAGAGAAAAGGGGGTAAGAATGAGAGAAATAAAAAAGAAAAAATATGAGAAGAAAATAAAACAAAGTAAACAAATAAACCATAAAAGCACAAATGAAAAACAGCAGAAAGAGGGGGGATAGAATATGTAGATGCAGAGCTGAAATAAAGAAAATAAGAGTAAAGAATTGGGGGAATAAGAGAAGGAAATGGTTTAAAATAAAGAAATGGGAAAAGGAATGAAAAGATAAGAAAAAATTGCAAAGGAAGATAGAGGATAAAGCTAATAGACCTAAAATAAGAAAAATAAAAAAGATGAGAAAACAGCAGAAAAAGAAAAGAAATAAAAGAGAAAAAAATTGAGTACTAAAAAGAAAGAAGAAAATTAGATATATGAATAGAACAACAAAGACTAGAATAATTACAAATCAATAAAGAGATAGATAAAAAAGATAAATTTAAAAAGGAAAAAAAAGAAACAAAGAGAAAACATTAAAAAAAGAAAAGAGAAGAAAAAAAGGAGGAAATAAAGAGAAAAAAGAAAGTGAAGTGGCATTTGTTTCAGCCAAGTTTAGTGCCCCATGAGAGCTTGCTTTGGTCCCCACTCTTCTGTCCTCTCCACCCATTCTGGGCCTCCTGTGAGGTACATAGGTGCTGACCACTGTCAGGGACTGTGCTCCTTTGGCATTAGGCAACCTGCTTGAAGCTCCATTGACCCACAATTTGTGTGTCTGCACAGGACTTGGCTGCAAGCAGGAGGGGCCAATCTGCCCTCTGAAGCCGGGTTTGTTAGCAGCGTGGGGCCAGGGCTGACCTGGCTATGACATGCACTGCAACAGCCAACTAGCCTGACCTGGGCCCTGATCAGCACCCCCCACCAGCAGGCCCAGCCCCTGATTGGCCCCCAACACCCAGATCGGGATGTTGCCCGAAGCCCCTCCCCCCAGCCGGCCCCATCCCGGATTTGTCCCCAACACCCCAATCAGGTGCAGGGTCAACCGGCCAACTACCTGTGGCCCCTCCTCCCTGCCAGCCCAGCTAGATGGGCCCCCATCGGGGCGGGCCAGCCAGATCCCACCCATGCACAAATTCGTGCACCAGACCTCTAGTTTATAATAACCAAGATTTGGAAGCAGCCCAAGTCTCCATCAGTAGATGAGTGGATAAAACAGCAGTGATAAACTTATACAATGGGATATTACTCAGTCATAAAAAGAATGATATCTTATCATTTGCAACCTGGAGAGTATTATCTTAAGTGAAATAAGCACCAGAGAAAGACAAATACCATTTGATGTCACTTTTATGTGGAATCTAATGAACAAAATGAGCTAACAGGCAAAATAGAGATAGACTCATAGAGAGCAGGCTGATGGCTGTCAGTGTGAGGGCTGGATGTTGGGGGTGGAGGGATTGAGCCAAAAAGAGAAAAAGAGAAAGAACTCATTGACATGAACAACAGTGTGGTTATTGTGGGGGGAGGGTGGGTAAAGGTGGAGGAGGGTATGGGGGGTAAATGGTGATAAAGGAAAAAGATAAATACAATAAATAAAATCACCCAATTAAAGAAAAGAGAAGGAATCCCTGCTATATGTGACAACATGGACATTATGCTGAATGAAGTAAGCCATGACAATAAGAAGGACAAATAGTGTGCAATTCCACTTAATGAAGTGTCTAAAGTAGTCAAACCCGTAGAGGCAGGAGGTGGACGGGTGGTTCCGAGGGCTGGAGGGCTGGGTGGAGAGGGAGATGGGAGTGGAAACACCACTCAAGGAGCATGAAGTCTGTTACACAAGATGAATAAGTTCCGCAGAACTTATCTCGGAGGTTGTGCCCATCCTGAACAATATTGTATTGTACACTTAAAATTTGTTAAAAGGGTAAGTCTTATGTTAAATGTTCTCACTACAATTTTTTTTATTTATTTAAATCTTTATTGTTCAGATTACATTTGTTCTTCTTCCCCTCCCCCCCCCCATAACTCCCCTCCTCCCAGTTCCCGCTCCACCCTCCACCCTCACTCCCCACCCACTGTCCTCATCCATAGGTGCACGATTTTTGTCCAGTCTCTTCCCGCATCTCCCATTCCCCTTCCCCCCCCCCCCCCCAAGAATAGTCAGTCCATTCCCTTTCTATGTCCCTGATTCATTATAATCACCAGTTCATTCTGTACATCAGATTATTTATTCACTTGATTCTTAGATTCACTTGTTGATAGATGTATGTTTGTTGTTCACAATTTGTATCTTTACCTTTTTCTTCTTCCTCTTCTTAAAGGATACCTTTCAGCACTTCGTATAATACTGGTTTAGTGGTGATGAACTCCTTTAGCTTTTCCTTATCTGTGAAGCTCTTTATCTGACCTTCAATTCTGAATGATAGCTTTGCTGGATAAAGTAATCTTGGTTGTAGGTTCTTGGTATTCAGCACTTTGAATATTTCTTGCCATTCCCTTCTGGCCAGCAAAGTTTCTGTTGAGAAATCAGCTGACAGTCGTATGGGTATTCCCTTGTAGGTAATTGAGTCTCTTTCTCTTGCTGCTTTTCAGATTCTCTCTTTGTCTTTTGCTCTTGGCATTTTAATGATGATGTGTCTTGGTGTGGTCCTCTTTGGATTCCTTTTATTTGGGGTTCTCTGTGCTTCTTGGACCTGTAAGTCCATTTCTTTCACCAAGTAGGGGAAGTTTTCTGCCATTATTTCTTCAAATAGGTTTTCAATATCTTGCTGTCTCTCATCTTCTGGCACCCCTATAATTCTGATATTAGTGCACTTGAAGCTGTCCCAGAGGCTCCTTACACTATCTTCGTATTTTCGGATTCTTTTTTCATTTTGCTTTTCAGGTTGGGTGTTTTTTGCTTCTTTGCATTTCAAATCTTTGGCTTGATTCTTGCTCTCCTCTGGTCTGCTATTGGGTATAATATTCCTTATTTCAGTCAATGTATGCTTAATTTCTAGTTGTTTCTTTATCATAGCATTGAGGGTCTCATTAGTTTTCGAGAGGCTCTCCTCAAGTTTATTGCAAGCCCTCAAAATTGCGTTTTTTAGCTCTATATCCTCCATTTCTGTCATGTTTTTTTGTCTCTGCATTTTTTATGCTTTCTTGGTGCACTCCCTTGTGGTCTTTGTGCGAAGTCTTGTTCTAGTTAAGCCTTGATTGTTATAGTTAATACTAGAGGGATTTGACCACCAAGCCGACTGGCTGTGAGAATCAGCTGTGGGAAAACTTCTGTCCTCTGGGGAGGTGCTAATCTAGCCTTTGCCTGAGGCTATCCGGCAAATGGCTCTGTGCAGGGCTTGGGCGGGGCGGGTCCCAGGGGATCAACAGGGCGGGCGGAGCGAGCAGTTATGGCTGCTCTCAGTCCCGTTCCCAGAGGCTCTGCTTCTCAGAACCCCGGCAACAGCTGCAAACCTCGGAGAGAAAGCTGCCCTCACGTTCCAACTGATGCTAGACAGTCCCGTTTCTCCCGTTTGAGTCTGAGTCCCTAGAGACTCGCCCGGATCTGGAGCTCAGAGTCTGAGACTCCCTCCTGATTGAAAACCATAACCGCGCCCTAAGCCACCAGCCTGCTTTGCATGCGCACCTCCGCACCTTTAAATTTTCCACACTGCGCCTCCTCTGAGCCTGGGTATGCTGTTGTCTTTCCTTCTAGTTGAAGAGTCTCTCCTCAGCCAGCCTTCCTGTGGTTCTGGGTGATGTCCGTTCCGTCTTTTAGTTGTATTTTTGAAGTGGTTGTTTGCGGCAGCAGTCTCTGGTGTTTACCTATGCCACCATCTTGGTGGAAAAACTCTCACTACAATTTTTAAAAACAATTTAAAAAAGCCATGAAGACTGTCTAGACTCTAGATAAAACTCTAGAGGTGTAAGGAGTATGTCTCAAAAAAATGCCCTTTGATTGAAGTTGGTCAGAGAAGGTTCTGTTAGTAGCAACTCGAGGACAAGCATTGACCCACTGGTGACACTGTTTCCTTGCAGTAACACTTGGCAATGCATGGGCTTTACGCAGGAGAGCCACGGGGGCCATTCTGTTTTCACCCTCGTCCTTACCCTTGTGAAGTGAATAGGGTTTAATCACGAGAAATTTGCACATGAGAAATTTGTGGCTCAGAAACAGCAAGCATTGTGCTCATAGTTACCTCAGGTCTGAGAACTGTGTTCTCAGATAACCAAATAGAATTTCTTAGAGTGAATCCAATACCACAGAGCACAAGGCAAAGCCCATGGCCATCCTGAAGGAGTGAGTGTCCCCCCAGAGGCTGGATGCTTTCCACAGACTGAGTGTATTTTTCTATCATCTATCTATCATCTATCTATCTATCTATCTATCTATCTATCTATCTACCATCTATCGATTATCTATTTATCTATCTATCTATCATCTATCTAGTTATTTATTCATCAAATTGTCCTGAGATTAAGTGACCTAGTGGGTGTCAGTTAACAGTTCCAAATCTGTATTTACTACCTGTGTTCAGAATTCTCTCCTTCCTGCCCCAATGCTGGAGCTACCTAAGGTCGCTGTTGTTCCCACCCCCTGGGACCACGCACATAGCCCTGGTTTCCCTAACTCTTGAGCTTGCTGTGCTCTGCTTGCTCCACCGCATCCACCTGGGGAAACCTTCCAGGCCCGTGTCCAGGGCTCTGTCCTTCAGTTCAGGCCCCTGTGTCAGGCTCCAGGTGTTGGTGTCCTGTCCACTGAATGAATCTCTTTAAACTTCAGTTTCCTCATTTACACAAATGGAGGCATGCCGGGGTTCTTGTCCCAGCATCAAGAAGGGTTCAGGAGTCTGGAGAAGGCTGTGCATAGATTAAATAGGAGTCCAGAGACTAATACAGAGTCCGGAGACAAAATATAATTTTAAAAGGCATTTGGGGGTCAGAGGAGCTAAGTTCTAAGATCTTAAGTCTAAGGCCTTAGGTTCTACTCCTCCCAGGACCCCATGCTTTTTATTAACACAACTTGTCCTGAGGCGAGGCAGAGATATACACTTCAAAGGGTCAGGGTTTCAGTACAGAGTCCATTGTCAGAATGGGGGAATTAGCCTTCGGCTGTTTGGGTGTTTGGCCAGTAGGAGGCAATAACATGCAGATTAAGATGCTCTTTAACTGTCTGGCAGCCAAGAAATCAATTTAATCATGCAGGGGTTCTCAACCTGTGGGTCGCGACCATTGGAAAACACATATAGCATATCAGATATTTACATTACAAATCATAACAGTAGCAAAATTACAGTTATGAAGTAGCAACGAAAATAATTTTATGGTTGGGGGTCACCACAACATGAGGAACTGTATTAAAGGGTCGCAGCATTAGGAAGGTTGAAAACCACTGAATGTATCCTATTCAGGTTTGGGGAAATGCCTTCAGCCATTCCCAGATGCAGCCCTGCTGTCATGCTGGAATTGATCTCCAGCAGAGGCAGGATTTCCCGACCTTCAAAATGAGGAACATCAGGTCACCCACACAGTATTTGTTGATTGAAGCATTTCATTTCATCCTAATGATGCTTTGAGATAGATGTCACTGTTATGTTCATTTTAAGGATGAGGAAACAGAGGCTCAAAAAGAATACTTTGTCCGTCTTGGGCCAAGATCACATGGCCAGTAAGAGATCTGAGTGTAGACTGTCTGACTCAGTCTGTGCTCTGAACCATCTCCCCAGTGTGCCTAGAGGCTGTGGGTGTGTCATCAACCTGCAAATGCTAGTTTTCTTTCTTCACTCTATTATATACTTGTAAAATGGAGTTCATAACAGTATTTACTTTGTGAGTTTGTCACACGGATAAAACATCGAATAAAATATCAAATCTAAAAAGCTTAGTGTAATATTTGGAATGTAGTAAGTTTATCATGAATCCTATTCTTACCAGAAGTAAGGGTATTATTAACGTAAAAAAACCATTGAAACCTGTAAAGAATTTTTGTGAGTTTATTTGAGCCAAACTGTCGACATATGCCGGGAAGCAGAACCTCAATGAATTGAGATAGTGCTCAGGAGAATGGCAGGATTACATCCGTATTTATACATGAAATTCATTGGTGACAGATTTAAGGAGGTGGGATTAAGCGAAGTGGGCGGAGGGGCGGGGGGGGGGGGGCGGAACCTCTGTGATAGGATAAAAAGTAAAATGATGGACACGTACTTAGGTGGGTGCAGGATCAATTAACATGATAATGAAGGAATTTGTAGTATCTGTCCTGGCGCCCAGAACATTTGGTTGTGCCCCAGGGGCTCCAGAAAAAAGGGAAGTTACAAGTTACCCAGACATTTCAAGGGTATGTTATCTTAGAGGCAAAAAGGCAAATGGGCTCAGTAAGGATCAAAGTTGATCTTGTCAGTGAAGATACTGGCCTAGGACATAACTGCCCACCATCACTGCTTTAGTTAAAGTTTAATTCCAGACCATCCTTTGTGGTTACTTTAGGACTCCGAGTCTGCAGAACTGCCATGCAGGCCTCTCCTGAGCTTGTCAGGTCAGCATGTGGCCCCTTTCATCCACAGTATCATAATGGTTGTTGATGGTCTCAAAATGCATTTGGCTACAAGTAAGAGCAAACCTGATTCAAATGGATGAAACAAAAAGAATACTTTATTTATTTATTTTTTTAATATATTTTTTATTGATTTTTTACAGAGAGGAAGGGAGAGAGATAGAGAGTTAAAAACATCGATGAGAGAAACATCGATCAGCTGCCTCCTGCACATCTCCTACTGGGGATGTGCCCGCAACCCAGGTACATGCCCTTGACCGGAATCGAACCTGGGACCTTTCAGTCCGCAGGCCGACGCTCAATCCACTGAGCCAAACCGGTTTCGGCCAAAAAGAATACTTTATTTCTCACATGAAAACAAGTCCCAGTACAGAATGCCCTGAGCTGTTAAATCAGTGGTTGGTGAGTGACCCCATCAAGGACTAGATTCCCTTCTGCTCTGCTCTGTTATGTCTGATGCTGAGTTTTCCTTTGCAGTTGCCCTTCTCACGTTTGAAGATGCTGACAGCTGTTCTGTGTAAATTACACAAAGGAGGGGCCAGTCTTCCCCTGGGCATCTTTTTTTTTTTTTATTTTTCAGGGAGGGAAAGCTTTCTTAAAGGCTTCCCTGTTCCCTGAGACCCTCAGGTCTTCATGGCCAGTGTTGTGTTGCTATCTCACACCGAAGTCACCAGAATTGCATAAGAATGAGAGGTAGGGCTTCATAATTATCACAAAATGATAACCCAGCTCAATCCCAACTTGAGTGACAGTGGGTGAGTGACTTCTCTTTGGAGACGCTGTCGACTGATTCTCAATGTGATGGTGAGATTAGGGAAGGCCATGCAAAGTGCCAGTCACCATCCTGGCTAACTGATCTTCATCCCCTGGCCCTCCCAGTCATCACAGGAAAGTAAAATGATACTGAATGTTCAAATGTTGATTTAAGGACCTGACCCACCATTTACAGGTGCTGAGACCCTGACTGAACTGCTTAATTTTAATTTTTCATACAATTTCAGTGATAATATTGATAACTATAATAATAATGCTTGCTACCTTTTATTACCTGCTTGCTAAGGGCCAGGTGTCATAATAGACACTATACTTGCATTAGCCAATTTAATTCTCATGACAACCTGACTACTTGAGCACTGAGCCCATTCTATAGATTAAATACCTAGTAAGTAAGTGGTGGGGCCAAGAATTGAAGGTGGGTTTGTCTGTTTTAAAAACCCCACACTTTAAAAAAACATTTTTCAATTACAGTTTACTTTCTATATACATTGTATGGGTTCAGGTGTACAGCATAGTAGTTAGACTGCCATATACTTCACAAAGTGTCCCCCGGTATTTCCAGTGCCCGCATACATAGTTATCACAATATTATGGACTTTATTTCCTATGCTGCACTTTACACTTGGATTGCGGGAAACGAGTTAAGTCGGCTCGCGTGAATTGCGCGTACTCCGCGGGAGCCGTCTTTAACTCGGTTCATATAGATTTGCGGTGGAGTGCGGGAAACGTGTAAACTCGGGCCGATTGTAACTGCGTATTACCAAATATTTGTTTGTTTGCCGTTCACAAAGATACCTACCTGCGTATGCGAACCGTTTCATACCCATACTTCGAACCCATACTTCAAAAGATATAGGCATTTTAAACTAACTCTGATTTTGCGCGGGAAACCTAAATAATTGCCCGCGCCATCTTATATTTTGGCGGGAAATTCACCCGACACCGTAGTGTTTATATCCCATGACTATGTTGTCACTACCAATTTGTACTTCTTAATACCTTCACCTCCTTCACCCAGTCCCCTAACCCCTGACCCCTCTGGCAATCACCAGTCTGTTCTCTGTGTCTCTAAGTCTGGCTCAATTTTGCTTGTTCATTTATTTGTGAAATCATATGGTATTTGTCTTTCTCTGACTGGCTTATTTCACTTAGCGTAATACCCTGTAGGTCCACCCATGCTGTTGCAAATGGTAAAATCTCATTCTTCTTTATGGCTGAGTAATATTCCATTGTGTATATCTACAATCCCTCCCCCCACCCCCACTCGTCTATCGATAGGAACTTGTGTTATTTCCAGATCTTAGCTATTGCTGCTATGAATGTAGGGGTGCATATTCTCTTTCTGATTGGTTTCGGGGTTTTTAGGGTATATTCCCTGATGCAGAATCACTGGGTCATGAGGCAGTTCCATTTTTAATTTTTTGAGGACTTTCCATAGAGTTTTCCATAGAGGCTGCACTCTCACCAACAGTGCGTGAGGGCTCCCTTTTCTCCACATCCTCACCAAACACTTGTTGTTTGTTGATGTATTGATGGTAGCCAGTCTGACAGGTGTGAGGTGATATTTCACTGAGGTTTTAATTTGCATTTTCCTGAAGATTAGCGATGTTGAAAATCTGTATGTCCTTTTTGGAGAAGTGTGTATTTAGGTTCTCTGCCCTTTTTAAAATGGTATTGTTTGTTTTTCTGGTGTTGAGTTGTTTGCATACTTTATAAAGTTTGGATATTAACCCCTTATCAGATGTATCATTGGCAAATATTCTCCCCCATTCAGTAAGCTGTCTTTTTTGTTTTGTTGATGGTTTCCTTTGCTGTCAAAACCTTTTTAGTTTGATGTCGTCCCAGTTGTTCATTTTTTCTTCAGTTTCGCTTGTCTGAGTAGATATGTCAGTAAAAAATATTGCTAAGAGAAAAGTCAGAGATTTTACTGCCAATGTTTTTTCTAGGAGTTTTAAGGTTTCAAGTCTAACATTTAAATCTTTAATTCAGTTTGAGTTTGTTCCTGTATATGGTGTAAGAAGGTGGTCTAAGTTCACTTTCTTTGCATATATCTGTCCCATTTTCCCATTTTCCATATTATTCATTGAATGCCTCCTTTGTCATATATTAATTGACCATATAAGCCTGGGTTTATTTCTGGGCTCTCTACTCTGTTCCATTCATCTGTGTCTGTTTTTATGCCAGCACCATGCTGTTGGCATTCCCAGAGCCTTGTAGTGTAGATTGATACCAGGTATCATGTTATCTCTAACTTTATTCTTCTTTCTCAAGATTGCTGAGGCTATTTGGGGTCTTTTCGGCTCCATACAAATGTTTAGATGGTGTGTTCTAGTTCTGTGAAATATGCCATTGGTATTTTGGTAGGAATTGCATTGAACCTATAGATTGATTTCATTAATAAGGACATTTTTAATGATGTTAATTCTTCCAATCTATGATAACAAATATCAAAATCCAAATCTAAATTATTCAAATAAAACTGAAATTTATTTTAGCTTTAAGAACTTAAATTCAAACTCATCAAATAATCTTAGCATGTAAAGTTCAGCAAGAAGAACAGAGCCCATGCTTCATGCTTGTCATGAATGGAATCTAGATCAACAGACATAAAAACTCCAGAGTATAATAAACTATTTAATTTTACAAAGTATTTCTCATCCCCCTATCCAACCATTGCAAATGCCATGCTAATTTTTGAGTCCCCTTTAGCTCATAAATTTAAACATGAAGAGAAGCAAGAAAATGGCTGCTTGGAAATACTAGGAAACAGTGCCTCACTTAGTAAGGACATGTTAGCCTTTGCTCCGAGTTATTTCCAGTGCCTCACTTTGTGCTATCAAAGGGAAGGATGTGACAAGTTAATTAACTTTCTCTTACTTAAGTGTTTTCAATGCTGCAATCTCTGCCTTCCAAGGCAGTGTTTTCTTCCAAAGTCAAAAGAGGCCCAGAAGCAACCCTTCATTGGCATGTGAATGGCAGTGCTTTTTGTTTTAAAGGGGTAAAGGGTAGGGGAAGCGTTTCTGTGGGGCTTCAATCAAGTTAGTCATGAGTGTGGATGTTAGGAATATGGGTCCCACTGTGCTGGCATTCAATGTCAGATCTCAAGTGTTCTTAAGAGCTGCTCTAGTGCTCTTTCATACATTTATTTTCATGTGTGTTTATGATATGTGCGTGGGAGCCCCAGTGTGGGGCCCTGTCCCTCCCAGACCTAAGGGTGGGTTGCACTGACATATAACGTAAGGAAGACAGAGGCACCAAAGAATATGCAAGAAGTAGGCAGGGATCCAGTCACGTTGAATCTCAAGTCATGTTGAGGGGTTTGCACTTTCTTCTAAGTGCAATGGGAAGCCATTGAGATATTGTAAGCAAGAGACTGATCTAACCGGATTTGGATTTTAAAACATCACTCTGAGAGTTTTTGGAAGAGAGACTTGAATGAGACAATGGTGGAGGTGAATCCTCATTCAATACGGAACCAAATGAGCAGTTAGGAGGCCGTCACCATAGTTTCTGCATCGGAGATGCTGGATTTCTGAAGATCCATCAGCCTTGATTGGGTCCCTTGCTTGAGAGGACATGTTGGCCTTTGCTCTGAGTGATTTCCAGTTGGGATTAGGCTTAGAAACTTGTGAATGACACTCAGAAATATAGCATTATTAGATTTTTTGGAAACAAATGAAATTGCTCTCTAAAGCTCACCTGCTTGGTTGATGGGGCTTAGTCCTACTTGCTGCTGTGATCCTTGGTCCTCAGGGTCTCCATCCTCGCTGTTGCTTTTGTGAGTAGCAAGCTGAGCCTTGGCCTCCATGCTCCTGCTCTGGAGGGCACTTAACAATGCTCTTTCCAGGAGTCCCTAGGCCTGCCCTGACTTGGCTCTAAAAATTAACCCCGGAAGTGGTTTTGTTGGGCAGGGTCCGAGACTCAGTGCTGAGACTCCTCGTGTCTTCTCAAACAAAGAGGAGTTTCATGATCCCTTCTAGCTTGAAAATATTCACCAGAAATCAAATTTCTGATATTCACTGCCACAACCCAGCACCCTCCTCATACTTGGGATTCAAATATGAGGAAGTCAGGGGGGTTAAGCTTATTGGATATTTGTCTATAGAAATTCCTTAATAAATGTGTAATATACAGTCTCAGGCTAACAGATCATTTTTCAAAAAGTGGAATATAGGGTAGATGGCCACTGTGATGGTTAATTCTAAGTGTCAACTAGACTGGTTAGATGTTTGGTTAAACATTTCTGGATGGTCGGTGAGGGTGTTTCTGAATGATACTAACTTTTAATTAGTGACTGACTAAAGCAGATTGCCCTCTCTACCATGGGTGGGCTGCATCCAATCAGTTGAAGATCAGAATAGAATGAAAAGCTGAAAGAAAGAATTCTTTCTCTCTACTTGGCTGCCTTTGAGCTGGGACATCAGTCTTCTTCTGCCTCAACTTGGACTCTGACTGAAACCTCTGCCATCAGCCCTCATACTCGGGCTGAATGGAACCCATTGATGCTTCTGGATTTCCAGGTTCCCAGCTGCCCACTTGACTTTTCAGGCTCCATAATAAGGTGAGCCAATTCCTTATAGTAAATATCTGCATCTGTATCCATATCTATAACTACATCTGTTTCCTATTGGGTCTGTTTCTCTGAGAACCCAGACTAATGCAGCACCCTCTGTGATTCAGCATGCAGCTCACCTCCTGGCACTCCTGTGGGGAGTCCTCATTGGAACATGCATTTAAGGAATCATCCCTGTTTCCTACAAGGCATTCAGAAGACATAGGCCATGGCGCCTGTTTGCTGTTAATATAGGGTAAGATGGAAAATGGGTTAGTTCTAAGTGGCTTCCAATCAATGACAAGAGATGTTCACAGAAGGTATAATTTTCTTGTAATAGGTGTTTTGATAATAACATTAAACATAAATCCTAAGGTACAAAGAGGAGCTATAGTTTGGCCATGTGTGTTTTTTTCTGAAAGATTTTGGGTTAATGGGTAATGGAGCTTTCCATGGAATGTCAAGAATTCTAGCTGCTCTGCGGCCACTCGGGCTGTCTCCGGCTTCTCCCGTGCTCTGACGATAAGAGGAAGGACGACTTCTGAGACTATAGGAGACTTAGACTTTTATTTAATAAAATCCAAAATACAAAGAGGCTTTCAAGGGCCTCTCCCTTTTACCAATACCTCCTCTCGCGGGGCTGTTCTCTCCTTAGTTTGGAGGACGCAGTGCTGTGCTGAGACCAGCTACCATGGCTCATGAGAACAAACAGTTAAATATTCAGAAATTTTGGAATGTTGGTAGCTTAAAATTAGCTATGGTGGGATTATTGAATTTTTCAAATGTTACAAATAATGGTTCATTTGTTTTTCTGAGAGCCAGTTTACCTGCATACCACCAGAAATAAAGACTACAGTTGATTTTCCAAGACCATTTATTAAAGACACTGTCTTTACCCCATTGTATGTTCTTGTCTCCTTTGTCAAATATTAATTGACATATAGGTGTGGGTTTATATCTGTGCTCTCTATTCTGTTCCATTGATCTATATGCCTGTTCTTGTGCCAGTATGAGGCTGTTTTGATTACTATGTCCTTGTAGTATAGTTTGTATCAAGTATTGTTATACCCTCCAATTTTGTCTTTCCTTCTCAAGATTGCTGAACTATTCTGCAATAAAGATTTTTGAAATATTTGTTCTATACCTGTGAGATATGCCATTGTTTTTTTAATAGGAATTGGGCAGATACATAAAAAAAAAAAAACACAACTAGATCACCAGCTTACACCATACACAAGAATAAGCTCAAAATGGATAAAAGACTTAAATGTAAGTCGTGAAACCCATAAGAATCTTAGAAGAAGCCATAGGCAGTAAAATCTCAAACATCTCTTGTATTACCACAGATACTACATCTCTTAGGGCCGTGGTCGGCAAACTGTGGCTCGCGAGCCACATGGGGCTCCCCGGCCCCCGAATGCAGCTCCTCCACCAAACACCACGTGCGGGCACACACGTACAGTGCGATTGAAACTTCCGTGGCCCATGCACAGAAGTCGGTATTTTGTGGAAGAGCCACACCCAAGGGGCCAAAGAACCGCATGTGGCTCGTGAGCCGCAGTTTGCCGACCACTGTCCTAGGGCAAGAGAGACAAAGGGAAAATAAACAAAACAAATGGGACTACATCAAACTAAAAAGCTTCTGCACAGCAAAAGAAGCCATCAACAAAAGGAAAAGGGAGCCCATTGAATGGGAGAATATATCTGCCAATGATACAACTGATAAGGAGTTAATTAACAAAATACAGGTATGGGTAGAAGTAGATAAAATTATTAGCCATCATTACCTAAAAGATAAATCATAAGTAAGTGTACAAAATAATAACTAATAATAAGAAGAAGACAAATAAATAATATACTAATCCTATAAAATAAAAGCAAAATGTGCAAATTGACCAAATAGCTGAACAGTGGAACAACCATCCAGATGACCATCTGGGACCACACTATGACACCCACCTGCACCAGGCCAGCCAAGCAGGTGTAATACCATTGGTCAGGGGCCCGGCCGTTGCCCTGTGATCACCCTGCAGAGGGAGGCCCAGGCCACTGGCCGGCAGAGCGATCAATTGCTGGGGTTCCACAATTGCCCCAAAGAGGGAGGCCCAGACCACTGACCAGCGGGCTGCAGCAGGTGGGTGGGGCCTCCCGCTGTGAGGAAAGCCCAGGTCCCGGATGCCTGAGGGAAGGTGGTGCTGGTAGCAGGGGAAGGGAGACCTACTCTTGCATGCATTTTGTGCATCGGGCCTCTAGTTAGTTAATAAATAATAATACAAGAATAAACTGTTTCACATACTCACAACAGTAAACCTACTTTTGCTCACCCCTGCATATAAAGAACTTATACAACTCAACACCACTTAAAAAGTTGGCAAAGAACCTAAATAGCCACTTCTCTGAAAAGGACATACACATGACCAAGAGATATGAAAAGATGCTCAATGTCACTAATCATCAGAGAGATGCAAATTAAAACCACAATGAAATAACACCTCACACCTGTCAGAATAACTACCATCAATAAATCAGCAAACAGCAAGTGCTGGTGAGGATGCAGAGAAAAGGGAGCCCTCATACACGGCTGGTAGGAATGCAGATTGGTGCAACCACTATGAAAAACAGTATGGAGTTTCCTAAAAAAATTAAAAATGGAACTGCCTCATGACCCAGCGATTCTACTTCTGGTAATATATCCTAATCCTGAAACACCAATCAGAAAGAATGTATGTACCCTTATGGTCATAGCAGCATTAATTACAATATCCAAGATCTGGAAACTATCCAAGTGCCCATCAGTAGATGAGTAGATGAAAAAGCTGTGGTACATTTACACAATGTAATACTATTGGGCAGTAAAAAAAGAAAAAAAACTTAGCTTTTGTGAAAGCATGGATGGACCTGGAGATTATTATGCTAAATGAAATAAGCCAGTCAGAGAAAGACAAATAGCATATGATCTCACTTATATGAGGAATCTAATGAACAAAATAAATTGAAGGAAAAAATAGAACCAGAGGCATGGATGCATGGAATAGACTGACAGCTTTCAGAGGGGAAGGGGTTCGGGGGCTGGATGAAAGAAGGTGAAGGAATTAAGCGACCCCTCCCCAAACAACCCAACACATATATAAAGCACAGACACAGACAACAGTGTGGTGCTAGCCAGAGTGGAAGGGGGTGAGGATAGGCTGAGGTGGGCAAAGGGGGAATTAATGGGGATGGAAAGAGACTTTGCTTGGGGTGGTGGGTGCACACAGTGCAGGTGCAGGTGATGTTTTATTAAGTTGTACACTTGAAACCCATATGGTTTTATGAACCAATGTCATCCCAATAAATTCAATTAAAAAATAGGCTATAGTTCATATCTGTGGGTATTGCCTGCCCACCATCCATCCCTTTGCCTCTTCTGTTTTCTTTGGGAAACATTCTCCACTCACCTCAGGCCTTTGGTTAGGGTGGGACTGACCATATTCCCCAGGTCCAAAGTGATCCGTCCTCCTGGCCACAGTGATTAGGTCATGTGACCCATTTAAAACCAATTAGAGTCAATTATGGAGCTTTTTGTGGCCACATAAAGAAGAGAGTGTTGCTGCCGAGAAGGAGAGGATGTAGGAGCTTATGAAGAGCACAGAGGAGCAACATCAGGAGAAGAAGATGCCAGAGAGATGGTCAGTCCTAGGCTCTGAGGACATGTGCTGGGCACCAGCAAGCTATGCCTGAAGCCAAATGTCCCTGGACTTTGAAATTGCTGAGTCAAGAATTCTGGTTCCATTCCTGCCTTTGTTTGGCATATACCTGTGTATGCTGTTTTCTGTCCCTTGTGAGTTGTTACTGAAACGGTCTCATTTGTCTCAGGGTCCTTCCAGCTTAGACCAGTTTCCAAGGGAGCTGGCAAGAAAGTCTAAAGGAGGGTCTGTGGAGAGAAAGGGAGAAGAGCTTTTGTCTTCAATTCTACCTCGGCCTCAT
This sequence comes from Myotis yumanensis, assembly GCF_028538775.1. Taxonomy (NCBI): domain Eukaryota; kingdom Metazoa; phylum Chordata; class Mammalia; order Chiroptera; family Vespertilionidae; genus Myotis; species Myotis yumanensis. The sequence goes on along the minus strand of NW_027223755.1, from coordinate 113,037,763 downwards.
GAAATATTCCACGAGGTTCAGCCCACCCTCCTCCTTGTTGCACAAACCTTTGTTCAAATGCCAGTTTTTAGCTGTGTGAACTAGGGAAACGACTAAACTTCTCTGAACCTCAGTTCCCTCATCTGAAAATCCAACTTATTAGTGTCCAATTATCACAGTTATTATGAAAGTTAAACGAGATGGTTTCTAAAAATGCAGGTTTTGTACAGAATAAATATTACTATAATTATCAATTAAATAAATTTGTATGTGGTGGTAGTCTGGGGCCTAATATTACACATTTTATAATGGAATTTCTATGGAAAAACATCTTTCAAGTTCCAAGACCCCAGTTTCCAGATCTTGGATATTGTAATTATTTGGCACAGGCATATGCCAAAGGAAAACAGAGATTCTGTTTGAGAGATGGAAGCGATCAGGCAGTTTCTCTTGGTCCAAAAATTTCATTTACCCCAGCACACCCAGTGCCAGTTGTATTGTGGGTTGTAAAACTGTCTGTCAAATGAACAGCCCCCCACATTTTATCACTGGGAAAATAGTATATTAAGGACATCAATATTACATATCTTGAAACCTCCCACTGGAATTTCTCCTGAGGACACAATCACCATTGATGAGATCAATGGTTGAAACAAATGCCCATCTACACTAACAAAAGAGAAACATGGTAATTAGCATACAGCTGCTACCCTTCCCATTGGCTAATCAGCATATCCTTATGCAAATTAACTGTCAGCCAAGATGGCGGCCGACAGCCATGCACTGAAGCAAACAGGGAGGCTTGCTTGCTCCAGTGACTGCAGACTCCAACGTTCCCCGCCTGACTTGCCGGCCTCTCAGCTGCAACTCTAAGCAACTAAGTAACAAATATAGAAGCTAAACAAAACCCCAGAAACCTGCTTTATTCAGCCGGCTTCAGCCAGCCAGACTGCAACATTGTATCAATGTTTTCAGCAGCGAGGCCTCAGAGCTAAAGCTGGCCCAAAATAGAAAAAAAAAGAAAAAAGAAAAAAAGGAGTGGTTGGGAGCTTCAGTCACCCGCTTCCGGAAAACAGCCCTCAGCCCCTCAGCCAGCCTGGCCAGGCACCCCACTGGGGACCCCCACCCTGATCCAGGACACCCTTCAGGTCAAACCAGCAGGCCCCCACCCGTGCACCAGGCCTCTATACTATATAGTAAAAGGGTAATATGCCTCCTGGCACCGGGATCAGCATGACAGGGGGCAGCGCCCAAAACCCCTGATCGCCCTGTGGCTCTGTGTGTGACAGGCGGCGGGGCCACAACCTCCCTATCTGCCCTGCTCTGTTTGTGACAGGGGAAGGTGCTTCAACCCCCTGATCAGCCCTGCTCTGTGCCTAATAGGGGGGAGCTCCCCAACCCCCTGATTGCCCTGCTGCTCTGTGTTTGACAGGGTGCGGCGCACCAACCCCCTGATCGGCCCTGCTCTGTGTGTGACAAAGTGCGGCGCCCCAATCCCCCCCGCCCCCACAGGCCCTGCTCTGTGTGTGACAGGGTAGAGCAATAACCTCTCCATTGACCCTGCCCTGAGTGTGACAGTGGTGGCGCCCCAACCTTCTGATCTGCCCTGCTCTGTGTGTGACAGGGTGCGGTGCCCCAACCCCCCTCCACGGGCCTTGCTCTGTGAGTGACAGGGTAGAGCCATAACCTCCCCATTGGCCCTACCCTGAGTGTGACAGGGTGCAGCTCCCCAATCCCCTGATCAGCCCTGATCTGTGTGTGACAGGGTGCGGCGCCCCAACCCCCCCCCCCCCACAGGCCCTGCTCTGTGTGTGATGGGGTAGAGCCATAACCTTCCCATTGGCCCTGCCCTGAGTGTGACAGGGTGCAGGGCCCCAACTCCCCTATCGGCCCTACTCTGTGAGTGACAGGGGGGAGCTCCTCAACCCCCTGATCGGCCCTGCTCTGTGCATGACAGGGGGGAGCTCCTCAACCCCCTGATGGGCCCTGCTCTGTGCATGACAGGGGGAAGCTCCTCAACCCCCTGATGGGCCCTGCTCTGTGAGTGACAGGGGCAGTGTCCCAACCCCCTGATTGGCCCTGCTCTGTGAGTGACAGGGGGCAGCGCCCCAACCCCCTGATCAGCCCTGCTCTGTGCATGACAGGGGGTGGCGCCGCAACCTGCCCATCGACCCTGCCTTGAGTGTGACAGGGGGCGGTGCCCCAACCCCCCAATCGGCCCTACCCTGAGCGTGACTGAGGGTGGCATCGCAACCTCCCAATCCTCCCTGCTCTGAGCCTGACCAGGGGCTGCACCTAGGGATTGGGCGTGCCCTCTGCCACCCAGGAGCAGGCCTAAGCCAGCAGGTCGTTATCTCCCGAGGGGTCCCAGACTGTGAGAGGGCACAGGCCCGGCTGGGGGACCCTCCTTCCCCCCCGAGTGCACAAATTTTTGTGCACCGGGCCTCTAGTCCTATATAATAAAGAGGTAATATGCTAATTAGGCCAGACGGTGGAAAGACTTTCCAGAACAACCTTCTGGAATGATTAGTGAGTGGGGCGAGGGAGAGGGGACATCCTCACTGGGGTCGTGAGGGCCAAGGCAGCCGGGGCTGCGAGGTCTGAGCTCCTTGCACAAATTTCGTGCATCAGATCTCTAGTGGTAATATAATGTGATCTACACATGAAATTTAACATTTCTAGTCTTTACATTAAACATTAAAATGAAACAAGTAAAAAATTTTAATACTTACTTGACTTATATCTAAAATATTTTCACATATTTATATAAGGTTTTGAAGTTCGGATGTGTTTCACAGGTGTGCGACCTGAACCCACCCTGATGCACATCCTCAGGAGCAGCTGTGGCTGGTGGCCACCATATTGGTTTAGGGAATGAATGAGACCCTAAGGGTTTGCTAAGCTGTTTTGCAGGAGGAATAAGGAGGGGGATTGGTAGGAATATCTAAACGAAGAATGTTCCAGCAAAATGGCAGCAGACTGTGTATGTACTTCTGCAAAGCACCTTGAGATGCTTCCCTGGGCACCTCCAAACACTGTAGAGAAGTGAAGCCAACCCCCCCATCCTCCTCTCCCCTCCCCCCCCCCCCGTAGGTGAGAGTGGTTTTGAATGTGAGCTGGAGCAGAACTAGCTTCCCATTGGGCATAATCCGCCAAAGGAGGCTGTGAATTCCTCTGTTGTCAGTCTTTGGGAGGACTTTGAACAGGAGTGGAATTCACTGGGAAATGATGGCTCAATGAAATCTTATTTAGCTCTTACAGCTGGTAATGGGGTCACACAAATAACCAAGTTTATTGAATGATACAGGATGTATAGGGATTGCAAGAACAGGGAGGGTTCCTTGAGGGGGATGTTTAGGCTAAGTCTTGAAGACCAGAAGCATATTATGGCAGGGAGGCAGCTCTTCCCAGAGGAGGGGGCAATGTGTGTGAAGGGCTGGAGAGAGAAGGGAGCACCCTAGGAATTTCAAGGACTTTTCTCTGGTAGGAACATGAGTGGAAGGGATGGTAGCCAGAGCGGAAGTCAGGAATGCAGAAGGCAGATCCTGACGGGAGGGTGTGCTCAGCAGTCTGAGTTTCTCCAGCCTGGGCCTGTCTCCTGAGCACACGACTGCACTGAGTGCCTGTGCTAGTGCCACTCAGGGACAATGGCCAGCGCATGAGGGCACCTGCAGGCCGCGGAGAGGCAGCCCCCCGCCTCCCCCCCACCCCACCCCCACCCCTGGTGATGACCTGTCCTGACAGCTGCAGCCGTTCGGACCTCCCTGGTCCACAGGCCTCGAGGAAGGGCGAACAGCCAGGGCGGCCGGGGCTTCAGAGCACATGCTTTGACTTTTTGGTGAATCCTCACTCGAGGATAGTTTCCCATTGATTTTAGAGAGAGAGGAAGAGAGAAGAAAAGACAGAGAGAAACATTGATGTGAGAGAGACACATCGATTGGTTGCCTCCTGCACGCACCCTGACCAGGGCCAGGGAACCTGCAACCAAGGTAGGTGCCCTTGACCAGAATTGAACCCAGGACCCTTCAGTCCTCAGGCCGATGCTCTATCCACTGAGCAAAACCAGCTAGGGCCAGAGCACAGCTTTGATTGAACAGAACAGGATTATAACTTGCTACTGTGCTTCCTCAGGCAAGTTATTTAACCTCCTCTGCCTCAGTTTCCTCACATCTAAAATGAACTATTTTAAGAATTAACAAACAAATAAACAAACACACATATCTAATGTAATAAAAGACAAACATGCAAATTGACCGTACCTTCACTACACCCTAAAGCCATGCCCACCAGCCAATAAGAGCGACTATATGCAAATTACCCCAACCAAGATGGTGACTGGCAGCAATGGAGATGGAGCGAGCAGGAGGCTTGGTTGCTCCAGTAATGGAGGAAGCCAAGCTTCCCGCCTGCTGCAGCTGACTCTGAGCTCCACTCAAGGCAATAAAGTTTCAATTATAGAGGATAAATAAACCCCAGATACCTGCTTTCAGCTGGCCGTGGCCACAGAGCTGGAGCAAGCAGGAGGCTTGGGTTGCCCCTGGCGATGGAGGAAGCCAAGCTTCTTGCTTACCCTGGCTGGCTCTGCACTCCACTGAAGGCTACAAAGTTTCAATTATAGAAGGTAAATACATCTCAGAATTAAAAAAGAAAAAGAAAAAAAGGAGAGGCTGGGAGTTTACATCACTGGGGGGCTTGGACAGCCTGAAAATGGTCATCAGTCTCTCACCCAGGCTGGCCAGGGCACCCCAGTGGGGACCTCCACCCTGAAGGGGGTGTGACCAGCTGCAAACAGCCATCAGCCCATCACCCAGGCTGGCCAGGCACCCAAGCGGGACCCCCACCCTGATCCGGGACACTCTTCAGGGCAAACCAGCCGGCCCCCACCCATGCACCAGGCCTCTATCTTATATAATAAAAGGGTAATATGCAAACTGACCACAACAGCAGAATGACTGGGAATGACTGGTCACTATGACACACATTGACCACCAGGGGGCAGATGCTCAATGCAGGAGCTTCCCCCTGGTGGTCAGTGTGCTCCCACAGGGGGAGCTCTGCTCAGCCACAAGCCAGGCTGATGGCTGCCAGTACAGCGGTGGTGATGGGAGCCTCTCCCACCTCCTCAGCAGCTCTAAGGAAGTCTGACTGCAGCTTAGGCCTGCTCCCCACTGGCAAGTGGACATCCCCCGAGGGCTCCTGGGCTGTCAGAGGGATGTCTGATTCCCAGCTTAGGCCCAATCCCCTGAGGAGCAGGCCTAAGCCAGCAGGTGGTCATCCCCCAAGGGGTCCCAGACTGTGAGAGGGAAGAGGCCGGGCTGAGGGACCACCCACCCCCCAGTGCACAAATTTTTGTGCATTGGGCCTCTAGTCTATACTAATAAAAGAGTAATATGCTAATTAGACCGGGAGACCTCCCAGAGACCTTGCAGATGTCCTTCTGGACAAAGCTGGGGGCTTGGACAGCCTGCAAACCACCCCCAAACATCCCTCAGCCCCTTGCCCAGGTCCATCCCACTCCCAGCAGGGACCCTCACCCTGATGGGGGCATGGCCAGCCTGAAAACGTCTCTCAGCTTTCACCCAGGCTGGCCATGCCCCCCAGTGGGGACCCCCACCCCAATGGGGGCATGGCTGGCCTGCAAACCTCCCCAGCCCCTCCCCCAGACCAGCACCGCCCCCAGTGTGGACCCCCACTCTAATGGGGGCATGGCTGGCCTGAAAACTGCCCCAGGTCCCTCGCCAAGGTCAGCCCTGCCCCCCAAGGTAACCCCACCCTGATCCAGGACCCACTTCAGGGCAGACCAGTTGGTCCCCACCTGTGCACCAGGCCTCTATCTATACTAATAAAAGTGTAATATGCTAATTAGACCAGGAGACCTTCCAGATGTCCTTCCAGACAAAGCCATGGTGGTGGGGCTGAGAGAGAGGTGGTTAGGGGTGATCAGGCCAGGAGGGGAGGGCAAGTGGGAGTGAGCAGGCCAGCAGTGGGGGGCAGTTGGGAGTGGTCAGGCTGGCGGGGAGGCAGTTGGGGGCAAGCAGGCTGGCAGGCAGAGTGGTTAGGGGCAATCAGGCAGGCAGGCAGATGGGCAGTTAGGAGCCAGCAGACCCGGATTGTGAGAGGAATGTCCAACTGACAATTGTCCAACAAACCGGCAGTTGGACATCCCCCCCCCCCCCCAGGGGTCCCAGATTGAAGAGGGTGGAGGCTGGGCTGAAGGACAGCCCCCCACATGCATGAATTTCGTGCACCGGGCCTCTAGTGTGTATATATATATATATATATATATATATATATATATATATATATCCATCCATATAAACAGAAGATGGCATACTCCGAGTTTTACTAGCCATTTTGGTTATTATCATAGAAAGGTTTCTCTGGCACAAAGACCACAACCAGGGGATGCTCAAAGTGCAGACAGCAAACCTCTGGCCCACTTTGAGGCCCATGGTGCCCTAAGGCCTTACTTGTCAGCTCAGTGACCGGGTGTCCGGTTGAGCCCGTGTGAGCCACCACAGTACTGTGCCTCGCTCAGATCCTGGCTAGAGGTCCTGACTAGGCTGCTGATCAACTGAATGCTGTCTCCGTGTCATTCCTTCTTCACCAACTCCGTCCACACCTTTGGGGACCCCTGGACCCGCTGGGGTTGGACCCCAACACTGGAAGGACAGGAGGCAGACCCACGCTCGGTCCTCACACAGCACTGGCTTCAGGTTATCACCACGGAGGAACCAGGGGCCTTCAGACCTGTTCTCTTTGTCTCACACAGTGTTTGTGAAGTTGGAAAATCCCTCTGCAAATTCACACTTCACTTGAGCTGAGTTATAAATGGCCCCTCTGGACAGGGTGAAGGTTCCCACAGTCCCCACCACTTTCTGCTACTCGCCCACACCCCCTTCACTTACTTTTCATACCCATACCCCCCCCACCCCCCCCACCACCCCCCCCCACCCCCCGAGGTATCTGAGACAGTGCAGGTTTGAAGACCGGCCTCAAAGTCCTCAGCTCTCCTTCCATCTAGAGTAGGGGTGGGCAAACTTTTTGACTCGAGGGCCACAATGGGTTCTTAAACTGGACCGGAGGGCCGGAACAAAAGCATGGATGGAGTGTTTGTGTGAACTAATATGAATTCAAAGTAAACATCATTACATAAAAGGGTACGGTCTTTTTTTTTTTAGTTTTATTCATTTCAAACGGGCCGGATCCGGCCCTCGGGCTGTAGTTTGCCCACGGCTGATCTAGAGGGAGGGCCTGGTTCCTTCCTCTCGCACCAGGTGGGCTGGCTACGGCTCTGACCACGTGATGGCAAGGTGAGGCCAAAAAGGCAAAGCTTCTGCCTTGTCCCCCTGGGTCACGGGCTCTGGGGGAAGCCCTGTGAGGCATCTAACTACTCCAGGACTGTCATACAGGGGAGGCCGTGGTAGGTGTGCCTGGGAAGCCCCCACCAAGCTCCTGCTGACACTGCATCAGTGCCACCCCATGTGAGCATGTTGAGACTGAGTCCTCCCGCCCCGTTGGGCCTTCGGGTGATTGCAGCCCAGCCAACACCTGTGGCAGGTGCTTGAGACCCCAGAACTCCTGCCCACAAAATCATGAGCAAAGTAAGGTGGTTGCTGTTTTATCCCATGAAGCTCAGGGTGTCTTATTTCACCGCAAAGACACCCAAAACAAATACCCTGGTTTCATCTCCTTCACAGTCGCTTAACTTGCAGAGGGCACACCAGGAGAGGAGGTAGTTCTGCCTTTTCAATGGCTGGAGTGACAGAGTGTAGCAGTAGGTTCATTCATTCATCCAACAAGTATTTATTGAATATCTGCTATGTGGCAGGCATGTGATAACTGTTGGAATTTTGGCAATAAAACCAAGATCTTTGTGGTCAACCTCGCATTTCCCATGAGGAATGAATATAATTAAAAATAAGGGAATATATTTTATACCGTGTATTGATAAGAGCTATGAATAAAAACATAGCGGGGGGGGGGGGGGGGAATGAAAGAGCGCCAAGGCATGGATGGAGGCCCTAGAACCCTTACTGGTGGCGAGTAAAGTGTTTTAAGTATATTCAAGTATAATAACAACAACAAGAACAACCATTTTTTGAGTGCCCACTACATATTGCCTTTTACATATGTGCCTCCACTTAACTCTCACAGCAGCCCTTCGTGGCAGGCACAGTTATACCTATTTTACAGATGAGAAGCTGTGGCTTGGAGAGGATAAGCCGCTCACCAGAGGACACGTCCCTGGAACGTGCTGGAAAAGGGCCTGCTGACGCCCACATTCTGCTTTCCCCTGACACCCCTTTTCTCTCAGTCCCCTGCCACTGTGGTGAGTAAGAAATCAACTGATGACCCTTGACTCCTTCATGCAATGCCAAATAAAAAAGATAAAACATTTATTTTTTAAAAAACAGTCAGGAAATGAAGGGACACACTTGGAGATTATGTATTTAATGTTTATGCTCTTCCTCTTGTCCCTCGAGTTCAATTTAGCATCCGAGTGCCGAAGCTGAATTTATGAGAAGCTCAGGTGAGTAACCACTTGAAATCTCCCTGTGGCTCTAGCCATGGCAGGCAATTCACCCAAAAGACTGTGGGGCTTTTAGGGTAAAATACTTTTTAATATTTTCCCCTTCTACTCATGCTTTCCCCAAAGGGTGACAAATGGCCATAGTTAGCCAAGAAAGCGCTGCATTTGGTCTTGAGTGAGACTGTCCTTACTCTCTAAGAGAGAGAGACATGTCAGCTCCCTGGCCTTCCATCCCTAAGCTTGAGTCTGACTCTCTAGAACTCCAGTGACCAACACAAAATTGCCTTTTCCTTAGGCTATCTCTCTCTCCCTCTCCTCTCCCTTGGCCACAGGAGAGAAAAAACACACTGCTTTTTAAAAAGTTCCTTGTAACTCATTCAGAGTTAGGTTTTCGAGGTAGGGAGGCTTTGGGTAGAGGAGAGGACAGTATGAGAAACTTCTTTGAGAAGGTACACAACTGACTAAGGCGCTATTGGCAAGGAGGGCTCTGCCAGGCAGAGTGGCTGCCAGGCCCTGCTCTGGGCTCCTGCACATCTTGTCATCCCCATCGTCCTCCCTCATGAGGACAGCATACCTATGGCCTCCTTGTCGTGATGTGTCAGGTGAACCTCAGAGAGGTGAAGGGACTTGCTGAAGGCCACCCTGCCAGGCTAGGGATTGGGGCCATGGCACCCCAGGCACAGCATGGCTGAGTGCGGAGCTGAGCACTGGCGGTGGTGGCGGCAGGACACTGGGCATGAGTGGAGCCCAGGATGTGGGGCGGGGAATGGCAGGGATGGGTTCAGACGGATTTTGGACGCTCAGACCCAAAAGGCACGGGGAGTTCCTACAGGAGTTGGAGCCGGAGTGATGTCGTTGTACAGCCATCCCCCTTGGCTGCGGTTCATTTTCCTCAGGTCAGTGCCCATGGTCGCTGTGGTCTGAAACGTTAAATGGAAAATTCCAACAAACTAATCTCAAGGGTCCTGCTCCATCCACCAGGACATCCCACCTGGGACAAGGGCCATCCCTTTGTCTGCTTATTCTCTCCGTGGAGGCTGCCTGCCCACTGCTCACTCAGCCACCTCAGTGAGCAGACTGGCTGTAGCAGTGTCACATGCTTGTGCTCAGGTGACTCTTATGTACTTATTATCTGCCCCAAAGCACAAGCGTTGTAATGATGGTGATTTAGATAAGCCAGCGAGAAGCCCTCAGGTCTTCTTTTAAGTGAAGAGGTGGAAGTTCTTGACTTAATAAGGAAGGAAATTTTTCCTGCTGAGCTTGTTCAGGTCTATGGTAAGACTGAACCTTCTGTCCACGAAATTGTGAAGGACAACAAAATGTGCTCGTCTTGCTGTCACACCTCACACTGGAAGAGTTACGGCCACAGCGACTGACCCATCCTCAGTTAGGATGGAGAAGGCCCCGCGAGGCTCAAGGCCCTCCTCTGGCAGGCGGTCAGGAGGCCAGCAGTGCCCAGCGCTAGGCCACAGGGTGTGCCCTTCACTCACTCCTCCTGTCAGGGGCACAGCAGCCCTCACATCGTCCCCACAGGGTGTGCAGGGCCATGTGACACTGAGAGAGAGAGCCTCACACCTTCTATTGCAGTGTGTCATTATTAGTTATTGTTGTTGTCTCTTACTGGCCTCATTTATAACCTGAACTTTATCATATGTACGTGTGCATAGGGTTCGGTACTATCCATGGTCTCAGGCACCTTCTGGGGGTCTTGGAACATATTGCTCTTAGATAAGGGAAGTACTTGTATCCCCTGAATCTGAGCTGGTCTGTGACTGGCTTCGGGCACTGGAAGGCACCAGAAGCTATGTTTTGGCATTTATGCACAGTTTTCTCATCCTCACACTTGGCATCCAGCTGTGATGTTGTGAGATGGCTAAGCTGCATGGACGAGAATAGAGGCAGTCTAGCTGACAGCCCTATCTGAGCATCCAGCCAACCCAGCTGTTAACCAGGCGAATAGACCATCTAGGACAGTAATGGTGAACTTTTTGAGCTCGGCATGTCAGCATTTTGAAAAACCTTAACTTAACTCTGGTGCAATGTCACATACAGAAAATTTTGATCTTTGCAACCATAGTAAAACAAAGACTTATATATGTTTTTTAAATATATTTTATTGATTTTTTACAGAGAAGAAGGGAGAGAGATAGAGAGTTAGAAACATCGATGAGAGAGAAACATCGACCAGCTGCCTCCTGCACATCTCCTACTGGGGATGTGCCCGCAATCCAGGTACATGCCCTTGACCGGAATCAAACCTGGGACCTTTCAGTCCGCAGGTCGACGCTCTATCCACTGAGCCAAACCAGTTTCGGCAAGACTTATATTTTTGATATTTATTTTATATATTTAAATGCCATTTAACAAAGAAAAATCAACCAAAAAAAAAAATGAGTTCGCGTGTCACCTCTGACACGCGTGTCATAGGTTTGCCATCACTGATCTAGGATGTTCCATCACAGCTGAACCCCAGACAACTGTATCCCCAGCCAACACCACATGGAGCAGAAGAATCACCCTGCTGAACCCAGTCAACACACAAAGTTAGGAGAGAACACGATGGGTGTTGATTCAAGTTACTACATCTTGGGTGGTTTGTTATGCAGCAGCACATACCTGAGAGAGAGGTGGTTACCTAGGAGCACGTGCTGATGTGATATAAACTTACAGCCTGCAGCAATGGCCTTGTTACGGCAGGGGCGTAGTTGCCTTGAGGGGACTGGTAATGGAGGCTGGAAGGGCTACTGGAGGCAGAAAAAATGCCTGAACAACTAGCAAATGTCCCTGCCATAACATGGAGACAGAAAAGGTGCTTAATGAACACATCGGTCTGGTTACGGGAATTTCTAGGTAGAATGCTGAATGTGTTAACTGACTTTCATTAACTCAGAGCTAATTGTTTTTATTAACTAAAATCCAATAAAATAAAAATCCAGTCTCAGTTGCACTAGCCACATTTCAAGTGCCCACAGCCTGTGGCTACTCCACCGGGGAGTGCCGGCGACTACAGGGCCTTCCGCACGCACGCAGACACTTCTGTGAACTCCCCCAGTGCCAGCAGGGGCCCTTCAGGAATCAGGGACACACCCACAGGGTAACATGAACAGACTGCTACTCAAAGTGTGGTTGGACCGCAACATAGCACCTCCTGAGAGCTGGTTACAAGGGAAACATCCCAGGTCCCACCCAGCCTCCTGAGGCAGAATCTCCCATGGGAGTGGGTGTGGGGGGACCGGTCCCCAGGTGATTCTTGTGATTTCAAACTTTGAGAAGCACTAAGGAGCGGTTACAAAAGGGACTGCTGTGGAGTTGAGGGCAGGGCTAGGAGCAGCAGCAAAGGACAGGGGGACGTCAGGAACTGGTAGAGGGACACTGGGGTGTTAATGGGGGGGCCTGCCCCCAGGACCTCAGGCGGCTGAGGGATGGTCCTCCCAGACGGGGGGCGGGGGGGGGGGGGAGGTCAGGGAGGGTCGGGGAAGGGTGGCGAACACCAGACCCATCTCTCCTCTGCCCTCTCATCTTTTAACTGGATCCCTATTGGCCCCAATCAAGCAAAAGCCAGGCGCCGAAGGAGCCCCCTCTGCAGGGAGCAGGGCAGCAGCGGGTGGAGGCTGGATCTGGAGAGGTGAACAGAGTCGCCCAGCACAAGAGTCTAGGTGTGTTAGCTGTATTTTAAAGAATGCTCATTTCACCTATGAATGCGTAACTATTAACATTAAAAGGATGTTCGCACCCTTGAAAATGATCTTACTTACAACATCGTGGAGAAATGGGCTGTTAGCAATTGCTACTGAACTGAAGGGCTTCATCGCCTGGGATGCTCTACTCAAGAGCAAGACGTGGTTGTGGGAAGGTAGACAGTGGACTCATACCCAGAGCTCTGTCTCCCGCAGTGCAGGCTGGGCCATCGCTTATGCACACTATTTGGTCAACTACACATTGATTTCTTCTGTGACACTGGCTACATTTATTTGCTTGTGTTCCTGTCAAGCTCATCCTGCTCACAGCTGGTCTGCCAAATAGTGTGCTGCATGTAACCTTCAGCAGAACAGCATTCGGTGAGAATGGGCCAGGCCTTGAGGCCCTTGTCTGTCTAACAATCCCCAGAGATTGTACAGTCCTCACTCTCGCGACAATGGGACGAGGGTCACACTTCTGTAGCTGCTTCCTCTGAACGTGGCCGGGTATGCCTTTGAGTGAGAGAAGTGAGGCTGTCTGGCTGCCTGACTTCTGGAGTCTTGGGGTCCCCTAGATTCTGGGGCTCCTGAGAATAGGAGTGCGCAGAGAGAGCACAGCTCTGACAGGAGCCAGGAGCTATAAGAGGGGAGGCAGAAGCAGGGAAGAATCAAGGAGCCCGAGACCCTGCCCTTGTAAACTCTCACTGGTGGGACCTCATGAGCCAGGTGGCCAGAGTAACACCTCTCTGAGGACAGAGAGCTCCAGCCTCTCAGAATGGATGCCAACAAGGGAGAGACGGGGATGGTGCTGTCATAAATGAGCCTCTTCCCATGTGATCCAGGGCCCCAGCCGTGATTTTGTTCAGGACTCACACAGCGAGCTGCCTGGTCTATGGAGTGCAGGCCTTTGGGGGACAGGTGGGATCTGGGCAGGAAGTGGCTCTGCGGGTGTGTGTGTGTGTGTGTGTGTGTGTGTGTGTGTACGAAGCACAACAGTCCCAGACAGCGGGGATGCCAGCTGGGACAGTTCTACACAGTATCCCGCCAGTGTCCCATGGTTTCCCAGTGATGCTTCCATGTGGTGAGTAAAGAGCTGCCCATGCAAAGCACCTTGGCTGGGGGAGAGGAGAGGAGAGGATGCCCTGACATGGTGCACCACAGGAAGCCCCAGAGATGGCAAATGCATGCATGTGTGTGAGTATGCATGTGCGTGCACATGTGTGCATGTGTGAGTACGTGTGTGCGTGTTTTCATGTGTGTGAGTATGCATGTGTGTGTGCACACACATACACTCACACACAGGAGGGTGAGGTTAAATACGTGAGGCTGCGCTGTCCAGGCAACACAGCACAAGATCCTCTGTGATCAGATGTCCTGTTGGACACCACCCCCAGCTAGCCTACTGTGCACCTGCCGTGAGAGGTTAAAGTTCTAAAATTCAGGATATGGGGGAAGATCCACCCACTCACAACCTCTTTGTCCCCCAAACCCACTGCCCGAGGGCACTGGGACGACCTTGAGGTGAGCAGATCACTTGGGTCTGTATAACCCACAGGCTCCATCTTTCGCCGACGGCTCCTCCACCCCTTGTCCCAGGTTGGAAACATTGGAAGCTCAAGACTGAACGTGAGCCAGGGAACAGCTATGGGCTCAGGTTGAAATGAAAGAGGAGGGGAAGGTGAGGAGAGTCAGTGATGCTGGGTGGGCTGTTCACAGGGGCTCCTCCCGACTCACCTCTTCTCTCAGCAGCAGCAGCAGCAGCGTCCCCTCCTGCACTTCCTGGGTCCAGCTCCTCTCAGCCTCGGCTCTGGCTTCTGGGACTTTGCCTAGAGAAGACGGGCTGGGAAGGCCTCCCACGAGCGAGTCCCCTGTCCCGGAGGACAGCCCAGTGCCTGGCTTCACAGTGTGGCTCACCAGCCACAATTCAGCCCCCACCTACCAGCAGGAAGGTTCTGAGGGGGTGGCCTCCCTGGACCCGGCTCCTCCAGCTCCCATCTCAGTGTAGTGTCTGCTCCTGAACCTCCACGGAGGCCTCTGCCCTGATGAAGCCCTGGCTGCTCCACCAGCTGCTTCCACGGGGCACGTGCCCGCAGCCCATTCCTCTGTCAGGGGCAGACTCCCAAAGCCACAGGCCTGTGCCCAGGCCACGTGAGGGCCAGTCCCCAAGGGGGGGGGGGCAGAGCTTAGAAGCACCTCATTCTGCCCGTGGAAGGCCTACGGGCCTCCCTTCCGAAGCACAGCAAGCTCCCCCCACCCCCACCTACCCCACCCCGGCCATGCCAGCTTTGGAGGAGAGGGGTGCTGCTCGAGAAGGAAGCTGAGGTCTCAGGCGTCTTCGGGGCTGGGCTGGGCTCTGACGCAGGGACCGCGTGGCTGTGCACCTGCCGAGAGCCGCTACCCCCAGCCCACCCCACAGATGATGGCCAGGAACCAGGACATTACTGCGCAGGCCACGCTGAGATCTCACTAAAGCCGCTCACTTCCCCGAGTCACGTCCACTCCCTCCACGCCGCGTGGCCAGGACGCCCCCCTGCTGGCGTCTGGTACTCAGGCACACATGTGTGGGTGACCCCACTGACTCTGTGGGCAAGTCCTGGGCCGCTGGCTCAGACTGCATTTTCAAACCATAGCAGACGCTTCTCTTTCTGATAGCAGGTCCCCTTGGGTAGCTTATTTGTATTCAGCGTTCACTGCTCCCAGGGCCGGCCTGTGGCCACACCCTTGGTAAACTTCCTGAGCTCCTGCCTGCTAATAGGACCCCTCTTCATGGCGATGGGGGTCTGAGGAGAGGGAGCTGTAATGCCCCTTATCCTGCAGAGGGAGGGAAGCCGTGGAGTCCTAGCAAATGGCTCATAGATGAAAGCGGCCCTTCTTCCCATGAAGCCCAAGCACATAGCTTTACACCATTAGCACAGTGTCCTCCTCAGAGAAGGGGCATGGCCTGGCTGCTGGAACCCCTGGTTGTTCAGGGAATTGTGGGTGCCTTTCTATCAGTTCCCCTGGTGTGGGGGCACCAGAAAGTGCCCTCCTTGGGGGAAGCAGGGCAAGGGTGGGGGAGTGAATGCTGACACCCCAGGAGGCAAAGGGGCTGCACTGAGGACACAGCCCTCCCATCCACAGTGACGCCCAGCCTGCACACCCCTGTGTTATGTTCCTTAATCTCTATGAGCACCCAAGCCTTTATGTCAACAGAACTCTTTCTACCCAGTTCGGAAGCTGCGCCCGAGGGCTGTGTTCAGGACTGGATGTGAGTTTCCCAATGGGAGGCAGCGCATGTACAGGCAGACAAACAAGGCAAATGCAAATGCCCACACAAAGCACAGAGTCCAACTCCCGCAGGACAGACAGCGCAGGACAGACAGCCAGACAGCCCAGAGCTGGTCCCAGGACATCCTGATGCCCCGGGGCTTCTCCACCCTCCGGTCAGACCAGGCGGCCCTGCGTGGCCTCCCAGACAGGTCCCGACCAACGGGAAGCCGCGCACCCACAGACCTGGGTCCTGGGGAGCCCTAGGTCCAAATGGGACTAGAAGCACCAATGAGAGCGCCTCAGGCCCGGCGTGGCACAAGCAGAACAGGCGCCCGAGGAGATGTGGTTGCTGCCAGGCAGTTTCACCTGCGGCCTCGGTCTTGCGTAGAGCACCCAGGGGTGTCCCCTGCAGCTCCTAACACAAGATCTCCCTACAGTTTGAAGCAGGGAAATAACCACGATTAATGTTTCATTCCAGTTTGTTTTTCCATTCACCCCTCCGCTCTGCTCCCCTCTCAGTTCCCTGCTCTTCCCCCTCCCTGCCCTCTCCCGCTCTTCCTCCCCCTCCCGCTCTGCCTTACATTGTGTGACAATATTATAGTAAATAGCGCCGTGTCCTGTCTTCTCACTTTATGTTGGAACAGCTCCTGGGCCATTAGGGAGTGGCTTTGCGATGGTGTTAGTGAGAGCCCCTCGGGAGCGTGGGGAGTGGGGTGTGTGGTGCATGAATTATAAATGGCGAGCAAGTTGTTCTTAATTTCACCCTCAGCCTCTAAAGCGCAGTAGTGCTTTGTGGGTCTGTTTCTCTGAAGCCACAGAGCCTGAAGGGCTAGTGACAACGGCCCACAGGGAGCTGCGAGGCGGAAGGGTGCTGAGTGGGCTCAGCCGGGACCGTGGAGAGATCGCACTGATGGGAGGGGGTCAGGTCCCCTGGAGTTCCCACTCTGGTTTCTGATACAAATCTAATTCCCCTGCTGAAGGGGAAACGCCCGTTTCGGAGGCTGCCCACCCGCCCGCTCTGCGCTGGTACAGGCACCGCCCCTCCAGCAACAGGAACCCTCCCCACCCTGCCTCCTCCTCCCTCGCTGCCCTCTGGGCTGTTCTCCAGGAGGATGGGTTAGGGGTGACCAGACAGGGGCGCTCCCCCTGCTCCCCTGCCCTGGCTCAGGGCTCCCCATTTGTCAAGTGCCCCCCACCTTTCTGGTCTCTTCTGTTTCTACATTCCCCTCGTTCACTCCACTCCAGCCAAACCTGTCAGCCACACGCCCACTGGGGCCCCTGGCACACAGCTCCTTACCTTCCCTGGGCCCTGCCTTCTCACAGCAGCTTTTCTGCCCTCCTCCAGCAGCTGTGGGGAAAGGCCCAGCACTCAGCCCTCAGCCCTCGGTCTCGCCATAGAAGGCCCTCAAAATCATTTTCTGGCCCTGCCAAGGCAGGAGGGGTGAGGGAATTAAATGTCTGACCAAATCTAGCAGGTGCTAGATAAGTTGATAACTTTGAATGGCCTTTGGCAGGGTTCCCCAGCCCTGCCCTCTCACAGGGCTGACCCTGCCACGCCCTCCGACCTTGCATTGCAGCTGTCCCTCTGGCCTCACTGGGAGGTGGCCTCTTAGGGCTTACTCACTTGCTATTGTCTGTCTCCAGTAGCAGATGCAGTTCTGAGAGAGAGACTTGGCCTATTGTACTCATTGCCATACTCCCTGCACTTTGAAGTAAACTACTAAGTATGCAATAAAGCAAACTTAGTAAGAAATCGATGAAAATTTATTGAATGAATTAATAGAAGTTCTGGGCCAGTCAGTCATCAGGAGGAACAAGTGCTGCCCTCAGCCTCACACCAGCAGGGAGGGTGTGACCCTCAGCCTGCACCCTCAGCCTCACGGCCAGCAGGGAGGGTGTGACACAGCCTGAACAGGGCCTGGATATGTTTTTTTTGTTTTTGTTTTTGTTTTGTTTTTTAATTCTTTATTAGTTAAGGTATTACAAATGTGTCCTTATCCCCCCCGCCCCCCCCATTAACCCCCATCCTCTCCCCACCACTCATGCTCTCATCCCCCTGTTGTCCATGTCCATTGGTTTGGCTTATATGCATGCATACAAGTCCTTTAGTTGATCTCTTCCCCTTACCCCCTCCCTCCCCTACTTTCCCTCTGGGGATTGATAGTGTGATCACTGTTTCTCTGTCTTTGGATCTGTCCCTGTTCATCAGTCTATGTTGTTCTCTATATTCCACAAATGAGTGAGATCATGTGGTATTTATCTTTCTCTGACTGGCTTATTTCACTTAGCATAATGCTCTCCAGTTCTATCCATGCTGTTGCAAAAGGCAAGAGTTCCTTCTTTTTTACCGCAGCATAGTATTCCATCGTGTAGATGTACCACAGTTTTCTAATCCACTCATCTGCTGATGGGCACTTAGGCTGTTTCCAAATCTTAGCTATGGTGAATTGTGCTGCTATGAACATAGGGGTGCATATATCCTTTCTGATTGGTGTCTCTGGTTTCTTGGGATATATTTCTAGTAGTGGGATCACTGGGTCAAATGGGAGTTCCATTTTTAGTTTTTTGAGGAAGCTCCATACTGTTCTCCACAGTGGCTGCACCAGTCTGCATTCCCACCAGCAGTGCAGAAGGGTTCCTTTTTCTCCACATCCTCTCCAACACTTGTTGTTTGCTGATTTGTTGATGATAGCTATTCTGACAGGTGTGAGATGATACCGCATTGTCGTTTTGATTTGCATCTCTCGTATAATTAGTGACTTTGAGCATGTTTTCATATGTCTTTCAGCCTTCTGTATGTCCTCTTTCAAAAAGTGTCTATCTAGGTCCATTGCCCATTTTTTGATTGGGTTGTTTATCTTTCTATTGTTAAGTTTCATGAGTTCCCTGTAAATGTTGGAGATTAAACCCTTATCGGTGATATCATTGGCAAATACGTTCTCCCATGTAGTGGGTCTTCTTATTGTTTTGTTGATGGTTTTCTTTGCTGTGCAAAAGCTTTTTATTTTGATGTAGTCCCATTTGTTTATTTTCTTTTTAGTTTCCATTGCCCTAGGAGCAGTATCAGAGAGGAAATTCCTTCGGCATATGTTTGTGATTTCACTGCCTGTGGATTCCTCTAGTATTTTTAGGGTTTCCCATCTTATGTTTAAGTCCTTTATCCATTTTGAGTTTATTTTTGTGTATGGTGTGAGTTGGTGGTCTAGTTTCATGTTTTTGCATGTATCTGTCCAATTTTCCCAACACCATTTATTGAAGAGACTGTCTTGACTCCATTGTATGCTCTTGCCTCCTGTGTCGAATATTAATTAGGCATAGTGGTTTGGGTCGATTTCTGGGTTCTCTATTCTATTCCATTGATCTATATGTCTGTTCTTGTGCCAGTACCAAGCTGTTTTAAGAACAGTGGCTTTGTAATACAGTTTGATATCTGGTATTGAGATCCCACCTACTTTGTTCTTCTTTCTCAGGATTGCTGCAGCTATTTGAGGTTTTTTTTTAATCCAGATGAATTTTTGGAACGTTCGTTCTAGATCTGTGAAATATGCCATTGGTAATTTAATGGGGATTGCGTTGAATCTATAGATTGCTTTGGGTAGTATGGACATTTTGATGATGTTGATTCTACCAATCCATGAACACGGTATGTTCTTCCATCTGTTTATGTCTTCCTCTATCTCTTTTTTCAGTGTCCTGTAGTTTTTTGCATATAAGTCTTTTGTCTCCTTAGTTAAGTTTATTCCTAGGTATCTTAATTTTTTTGGTGTGATGGTCAATGGGATTGCTTTTTTAGTCTCACTTTCTGTAAGTTCACTATTGGTGTAAAGAAATGCCATGGATTTCTTGGCATTAATTTTGTATCCTGCTACATTGCCAAATTCATTTATTAAGACTAATGATTTTTTGATGGAGTCTTTAGGGTTCTCTATGTACAGTATCATGTCATCTGCAAATAAGTACAGTTTTACTTCTTATTTTCCAATTTGGATGCTTTTTATTTCTTCTTCTTGTCTGATTGCAACAGCTAGTACTTGCAGTACTATGTTGAACAGGAGTGGTGAGAGGGGGCATCCCTGTCTTGTTCCTGTTTTGAGGGAGAATGGTCTTAGTTTTTGCCCATTGATTATGTTGTTGGCTGTGGGTTTGTCATATATGGCTTTTATTATGTTGAGGTATGAGCCTTCTATTCCCACCTTGCTGAGAGTTTTTATCAAAAATGGGTGTTGGATTTTGTCAAATGCTTTTTCTGCATCAATTGATATGACTATGTGTTTTTTTCTCTCAATTTGTTTATGTGATGTATTATGTTTATTGATTTGCGGATATTATACCATCCTTGCATCCCTGGGATAAATTCTACTTGGTTATGGTGTATGATCTTTCTGATGTACTGCTGGATCCGATTTGCTAGGATTTTGTTGAGGATTTTGGCATCTATGTTCATGAGGGCTATTGGCCTGTAATTCTCTTTCATTGTGTTGTCTTTATCTGGTTTTGGTATTAGGGTGATGCTGGCTTCATAGAATGAGCTTGGAAGTGTTCCTTCCTCTTGAATTTTTTGGAATAGCCTGAGGAGGATAGGTTTTAGTTCTTCCTTGAATGTTTGGTAAAACTCCCCTGTGAAGCCGTCTGGTCCTGGGCTTTTGTTTGCTGGAAGCTTTTTGATTACTGCTTCAATTTCTTCCACAGTTATTGGCCTATTGAGATTTCTAGTTTCTTCCTGATTAAGTTTTGGAAGGTTGTGTTTTTCCAGGAATATGTCCATTTCCTCCAGGTTTTCTAGTTTGTTGGAGTAGAGTTGTTCATAGTATTTTCTAACAATCCTTGGTATTTTTGTGGGGCCTGTTGTTATTTCTCCTCTTTCATTTCTGATTTTGTTTATCTGGGTCCTCTCTCTTTGTTTCTTGGTGAGCCTGGCTAGAGGTTCATCAATCTTGTTTATCCTTTCAAAGAACCAGCTCTTGGTTTTGTTGACCTTTTGTGCTGTTTTTTTGGTCTCTATGTCATTTATCTCCGCTCTGATCTTTAATATTTCCTTTCTTCTGCTTACACTGGGCTTTTCTTGTTGCTTTCTTTCTAACTCTTTGAGTTGTAGGGTTAGGTAATTTATTCTCATTGTTTCTTGTTATAAAGAAGCCCTGGCTTTCTTCACTTCCAAATAATGTTTGACTCACAATATGCTGCAATGAAAGAACCTGCAGGGCTCTCGAGTACTCCTGCCTGAGGGAGAGGGTGCAAGGAGCCCCGGAGCAGGAGACCTCTGAAGGTGAGTAGGGACTTACATGTGGCAGCAGAGGGGCAGGGATAGAGCAGGGACTGGGGTCTCTCAATAGTTGATAGGTTTGGAGGGGGCGGGAATAGAGCAGGGACCTGGGGTACTGTCAATTGTTGATAGAGCTGTGGGGGGCAGGGATAAAGCAGGGACCTGGGGTCTGTCAATAGTTGATAGGGTTGTGGGGGCGGGAACAGAGCAGGGGATCTGGGGTACTGTCAATAGTTGATAGGGTTGGAGGGGGCAGGAATAGAGCAGGGGATCTGGGGTACTGTCAATAGTTGATAGGGTTGGAGGGGGCAGGAATAGAGCAGGGGATCTGGGGTACTGTCAATAGTTGATAGGGTTGTGGGGGTGGGAATAGAGCAGGAACCTGGGGTCTGTCAATAGTTGATAGGGTTTTAGGGGGCAGGGATAGAGCAGGGATCTGGGGTCTGTCAATAGTTGATAAGGTTGGAGGGAGTGGGAATAGAGCAGGGACCTGGGGTCTGTCAATAGTTGATAGGGTTGGAGGGGGTTGGGGTCATGGGCCAGAGAGTATAGGGCCTTGCGAGTATGACCCGGAGTTTGAGCTGTGTCCGGCGAGCAACTACAAAGGCCTGGAAAGGCCCTTTATACTAGTCATGACTTAGGTTATCAGCATTTCCTGTGTACAGGTACTGCGCTAGAGACATGCAATCATTTATATATTTCCCACAACAGCCAGCTGTAGAGGCTCCAACCTTCACCCCATTTTATAGGCCAGGAGACTGAGGAACAGCGAGGCCAAGAACCCTGCTCACAGACACTCATCTGGAAAGCAGTGGAGCTGGGCGTGAGCCAAGAGTCTGCCTCCAGCCTGCGCACGTGGCCTAGGCGCCAGGCTCCTGGGCAGTGAGAAGCCCGCCTCCCAGGGGGCAGATGTGCTCATGCCCAGGTCTCTGCCACCTTCTTCTTGAACCAGCTGAGCAGCTGAGAAGTGCATCCCCTGGAGTTTGGTTTCAGGGCATGCCTGACGAGCCGGGATAATCTGAGTTTGATCTTCAGGACTAAGAATTGCAGAGGCACCTGGAAACCCTCTGCTTCCGTTGGTGAGGTCACGCGTGAGGCGTGTTTCCACCCACAGGCAGGCTGATGGCCTTTTCAGCAGGAACTTGTCTCCAATGGTTCAGGCGATGTCAAAGGAGAGAAATCAGGTCTCCCAGAATAAAACACCGGCGCAGAAAGGAGTTAAAGCCCAGCTGATCCACCCCCTCAGCATACAGAAAGGACAGGGGCTCTCCCAGTGCCCACTCCCAGACCCTCAGCCCTGTGCCAGCAGGTTGCCCTCTGGCTGCCTGGGGAGCAGGTGGCATGAGAGATGAGGTCGGGCTTTGGCATCGGGCGCTTGCACTAGAATCCTGGCTCTGCCAGTTTGCTCGTCTTGGGGCCTAGGGCAAGTGACTTCATCTTTCTGGGATCAGAATCTCCACTTCAAAATGAGGTCAGAGAAATGCTGGTGTGAAGAGGAAGTGCTGTGGCCATGCCTGGTACACAGGAAGCACTCAGTAGTCAGTTTCCTGGCCTCAACGCGAGTGCAGAACAGGGAGAACAAGGCCTGGCCTTGGGAGCTTCCTGCCTAGCAGGGAACAGACCTGCTCCTTGCTGGAATGAGGAATATGCCAAGTGCTATGGGGACTGAGAGCGGGGACGGTCTGTGCTCAGGGAGTGGAAGGCCCTGAGCAGCTGACATTTATGTAGGGCAGTGATGGCAAACCTATGACACGCATGTCAGAGGTGACACGCGAACTCATTTTTTTGGTTGATTTTTCTTTGTTAAATGGCATTTAAATATATAAAATGAATATCAAAAATAAAAGTCTTTGTTTGACTATGGTTGCAAAGATCAAATAATTTCTATAGGTGACAAGGCACCAGAGTTAAGTTAGGGTTTTTCAAAATGCTGACACGCCGAGATCAAAAGGTTCACCATCACTGATGTAGGGCCTCGAGGTGTGGGGCGTTCACCAGATTGGGACAGAGGAGAGGATTTCCAAACGGAGGAGGCAGGAGGATGTGGATGAGGATGAGGATGACGATGAGGATGAGGATGAGGATGAGGATGATGACAATAATGTAGAAGCAAAGCAAGAGTTGCAAACTCCTCAGCAGGGGGATTCTGTCCCCAGTGCGCTTCTCTGGCTGGTTTAACAGCTTGCATTTGAATGCATATTCTCTCCACCAGCCCCACCACCCCTCAGGCCCTACACCTGGCCGGTTCCTGCTGTTATGTTACCTGTCTGTGTCTGAGGCATTTGAGTTTGGAACACTGACCAGCATAGAGGTGACGAGGATGGGTCTGGGTACGAAGGTGCTATGTCTGGAGGCTGTCACACAGCCCCGCTCGCTAGCAGGTTCTCTCGCGGGAAGATGTGACAGGGTACTTCCATGGCTGCTGCAGGGACCCTCAGCGACCCTCAGTCAGTGTCAGTGAATCACCTTTGCAAGCTGCTGCTTCAGGACAGTAAGCATTTGTCAATGTTGTTACAGCGCACTGTGAACCCTCAAAATGCATATGTTGAAGCCCCAACCCCTGGCACTTCAGAGTGGGACTGTATTTGGAGGTGAGATCTTAAAAGGGGTAAGTAAGTTACAATGAGGCCACGAGGGCAGGCCTATTAGATTAAGCCCTGACTCCCAGACTGCAGCGCTGCCAGCCATCCTGGTGTTCCTTGGCACACACATCGCTCCAATGTCTGCCTTCATCAGCCACCGCTTCTCTCTGTCTGTCTCTTGAGGGCATTGTCACTGGACTTAGATCCAATATGTTCTCATCTTGATCCTTGTCTTCATTCTATCTATAAAGACCCTATTTCCAAATAAGGTCACACTCCAAGGTTCTGGGTGGACATGAAATTTTGGGGGGACACTATTCAACTTACTACACTATGTGTTATCTTAACTCTTCAACAACTCCACTCAGGTGGAGAAACGGGCAGTCAGAGAGGTCAAGCACCATGCCCAAAGTCACACATATGGTGTCATGAGGCCAGGACATGTGTTGGACATCCTAGTTCCAGAGTCCTCATGCTTCCTCTGTTACCTGCTCCCTGAAAGCAGGAACCCTAACAGCTCATCCTCCACTCCCACCCAAACAACAGCGACCTGATTCCTATCGCCAGAGCTTAGTTTTGCCTGTACTACAACTTCATGTCATGGAATCAGAAAATATTTAGTTTCTTGTGTCTGGCTCCTTACACTCAACATAATGCTTTTGAGATTCATCTATGTTACAACATGTATTCATTGTTTGTCAATTTCTATTGGTGAATATAACTTCATTATGGACATTTGGATCATTTCCAGGTTTTGGTTGTTATTAATAGAGCAATATGAACACTCTTAGAAAAGTAATTGTTGTGGGCACAGGTTTTCATTTCTCTTGGATCTTCGAAGTGAAATCATTGGGTCATTCCAGGTGTATGTCTAACTAAGATCAAAGGGCTTCCCAGAGTATTAACAACCGATCAAATTCTGCCAACAATGTCTGAAAGTTCCAGCTGCTCCATGTCCTCACCAATATGTGGGCTTCTCTGTCTTCAGTTCTAGTCTTTCTGGGGGTATAAAGTGGTATCTCACTGTGGGTTTAATTTGCATTTCTGAGAAGGTTGATGATATAGATCAGTGGTCGCCAACCTTTTGGACCTCACGGACCACCGCTTGGCAACCGCTGATATAGAGCATCTTCTCATATGGCTTGTTGGCCATCTGAGTATCTTCTTTGTGAAATATCTGTTCAGGCCTTTTCCCCATTAAACTTTCTTTTTTCTGGGTTGTATGACTTGTTTATATATTCTGGATACAAATTCATTGTCAGATATATGGATTGTGAATATTATCTCCTAGTCTGTTTCTTGCCTTTTCATTTTATTAATCAATGTCTTTAGAACAGAAGTTTTCAATTTTGATGAAGTTTAATGTTCTATAATTTCAAAATTTTTATGGTCAATGCTTTTTTTGTCCTGTCTGAGAAGTCTTTGGGCCAAGTGTTCAAATACATTGTCATACATTTCATTTTAGAAGTTGTTATATTTTTAGCTTTTAGATTTAGTTCTGTGATTCAGCTGGCAGTAATTTTTGTGTTTGTGAGGTAAAGTTTGAGGAACCTCTTAATCCACAGTTAAATCATGTATCCATGTGTTATGTACTAATAATACTAATATCAATAACAAAGAGAAAAACAATAACAATATAAAACCAATACATACTCAAGATTCTTGCAGGCATGAATGACAGAAAATCCATCTCATGAGTTAATCAGGAAGGGAATATGTGTTGACTCATGTAATTGAAAAGGTTCAGGAGAAGAGTTAACAGTTTATAATTTATTTTTAATTGTAAGTACCAGGACTTGGAAGAATTGGATAGCAATTTCAAGTAATTTTAGAAAAGTGGTACACATGCAGGCATAGCTGGATCCAGGGGCTCGCATGAGATCAGCATTGGGTTTCTCCCTCTCTCTTCCTCTCAGACCTTCTCTCCCCATGTGGTGTCCATTTTCAGACAAGCTCTCCCATCATGGTGGTAAGATGGTCACAAGCAATGCTAGGCTTACATCTCATCTTACTAGCACCCCAGCCCTTCAATAGTTGATGGATTACATTTTATTGATTTGTAAACCTGAGCTTTTAAAATGACTTGGCAGGGGTGGTGCCATCTGTCAGCTGCAGACAGTGCCCCAAAGCTGTGGATGGCCTTTGCTGCCAGGTGTCCAGGGGCAGCTGGGCTTTCTCCACTTCCCAGCGCAGCATCTGTACCTACATCTGTACCGAGTTGCCAGGGGCAGGTCCCTGTAAAGCGTGGCTCAGAGCTCTGGAGCCGGGCACACTCAGCTCCCATTCAGGTTGTAAAGCTGTGTGACTTGGGCAAGCTGTTTGGCCTCTCGGAGACTCATCCAAAAAAGAGGCGTAGCAGTAGCACTGTCTCTTAGGGTTGTTGTATGAGGAAAAGGAAATGATGCACGTGAAGTTATTGTCAAATTGGACAACAATGAATTCAGGCTGTTCCACAGGGGAGATAAACACACAGGTCAATCTTTAATGCTTCAGAGTAATCATGATAAAGAGAGTTTTGAAAAATCTAAGTGATAGACTGCAAGTAATAGACTCTCTCTGGCAGGCCTGGGCCAGCAGACATGTGTGCAACCAACACTGGCCAGGGAGGCAGGATGCTTCAATCACATTGCAAAGCACCCCTCATTTCAGGGTCTCAGGTTAAAACTGGAAGAAGAACACAGTTTAGAGCCAAACCCAAACTGGAGTCTCTTACTTCATTAATCCCTGGCTGGTCAGTAAGAGGCTGGCCGGACTCCACCCGGCGCGAGTGAGGACACCCACAGACATCCTGGCCGAGGGAGGGGCTTCTGCAAGTGGATGGAAGAGGGGACCTGAGTCTGCAGAGCGGAGCTGCAGACATGGAAAAGGCCGAGGAGCGGCCGAGGCAGAGGTGTGCGTGCACTGCAGGTGCTGTCCACACAATCACTGCCCACGTGGAACTGGCCTCCCCGGCCAGAGGAGCCAGGCAGGAAACTGAGGAAGGGCCGGAAGCTCGCTACCCGGAATTTCCTTGCAAAGAGTGAAGGAACAAAGGGGAGACCATTCTATTTAAAAGAAAACCCACAAACTTTTCATTCAAAGCAGTTGTATGACCTTTGAAAGCCAGACACGAATGAACATAGTGTTACTAAGCAGAGACTTTCCTGCGGAGCTTCCTACAATGAATAGAGTCATTTCCAACCAGCAGCATCAGCGACACAGGGCGGTTAGTGTGCGAGCGCAAATCAACACAGAGCCCTTGAAGGCAGGCACAGCGCCCAGGCTGCCGTGGTCTCCTCATATTTGCCATCTAGAGTCGAAATAGCCGCGCCTTTTCTTCGTCCTTTTTGTGAGCTTTTGCACACACGGTGTGGGCAGCAAGGTCCCATGACGCAGGGACGCAGGGACACGGCCAGGCGGGAGGGAAGCAGCCACCGTTCCTCTGCGCTTGGCTCCAACCTCCAGCCAGAGGCTCTAGCTCATGCAACTGGAACTCCCAGGAAAAGATTCATCTCACTAACAATGTTGCTTTTGTTCCATTAGCCATTCATGATGCGCCTTCTCTCTGCGGAAGGGTCCTAGGTGGCCTGTGCTCTGACCCCTCGGAGCTCTGTAAGCCCTCACTGGGACCTCTTGGAGGACCTGGCCTCCTGCTGCAGGAAGGAGGCATGCTGGGAGTGAGCTTGCCACCCTTCCAAGGGCCACCGGGGGCTTGGGGTTGGCAGCGTCTCTCACCTGTGGGGAGAGCTGGACCAGCCCCACCAGCCCCTGAGGACAGCAGCTCTCAGGCCCTTAGTCAGCCCTCCAAGTTGGCAGCCTGAAGTCTTTCCCCAATAGTTCTGGGGACCATTTCTCTAAAAGGATGCAATTTCAGGTGCATGAGCCTTGCCCTTGGATAAGAACGGGCCTTGTATGTGTCCAAAAAAGCCTATCATCTTTTCCCACTCCTCATTTGCTAGGCCAATCCTTTTATAAAATTGTTTTTAATCCTCAGCCAAGAATATGTTTACTGATTTTAGAGAGAAGAAGGGAGAGGAAAGAGAGGGGGAGAGAGAGAAACATCAATGTGAGAGAGAACATTGATTGTTTGCCTCCTGTACTCGCCCTGAGCGGGGATAGAGCCCGAAACCTTTTGGTGTATGGGACGACCCTCCAACCAACTGAGCCACCGGCTGGGCAGGCCAACCCTTTTTTACATGCATAGAAACTCCAATTTGGGCCAAAATATGTTGAATTCTGAGTTACGGTAACAGCACCCAAGACAATGAGCCACTCGCAGCTGCGATGTGGCCCATGAGGAGGTGGGAGGGGTGTCACCATGGCAGGAGGCCCTTGGTCCCTGCAGGCTGACGCTGCGGCTGTGGTAGAACAAGTATCGCAAAGGGGAGGGCGCAGTGTGAGTTCCCTCCCTGCCTCTGCCACGCGGGAGCTGTGGGCACCTGGGCAGCACATTCCGCTTCTAGCACCAGGGCTTCCTGAGGAGGATGCTGCCAGAGAGAGCGGTGGCAGCTGTGCTTGCCTGGGCTGTAGAGGCAAGCTCAACAGACAGCTCTAATCACTGCGAGAGAGCCTGGCAGTGGAGTGAGCTTTTGGAGTCTAACTGACCTGGATTCAAAGCCCAGTGCTCTTAGCAGCAGAGCTTCGGCCACTCGTTTCACCTCCCCGAGAGGCAGCTCCTCCATGCTCTGCCTGGGGTAATGTGACCCTTGCACAGGGCTGTCGGAGGATGCTTGACACTGTATTCACAAGCATCAAGCGTGGCTCCTGAAACATGTAGAGGTGCTGTCAGCCTCACTCCCCTTGCTTCCTGGCTTTGGAGAAACAGACTGTAGATGGGACAGAAATACACGCCTCAGAACCCTGGCTGCACCTCTGATGAGCTTTTAGTCCAGGCCAGTTTCTAACCTCTGAGCCGCACCCTCCTTCTCTGTAAGCAGGAGCGCATGCTACTGTTCATGAGAGGGTTAAAGAGAACAGGCTCAGTAAGTGGCACACAGCCCAGCAGCTCACATTCAGTGAGCACTACTTTGTACCAGACCCTGGTCTACATACTTTACATCTATTAATTATTAAATCTGCATAAAAGTCTTGAGACTAAGGACTGTTATTAGGCCCATTTTTCCAATAAGAAAATTGGGGTGTGAGAGTTCTGACCAAGGTCATTGGCTAGTGAGTAATAAATAAAGATTTAAACAAAAGCAATCTGGTTACATGAGTTTATTGCCACTCTGCAACCTTTAAGACTCATGAGCAGATTGGGAAAGGAAATGACACGAAGGAGCCTCGGGCCATGTTGAACTGCCACACGTTGGACTGGACGCAGTCGTGGCCATCCTGGCGTGGCCGGGACACCTTCCAAGGGCCAGTGAGGGGGCTGGGCTCTGAGTGCTCCGGGCCGGGAGGGAGGCCTTCAGGGTGTAGAATTTCTAGGTTCCTCAGACAGGTAAATGGCAGGGGACCAGGATTAGGAAGTAAATCCCAGAGGTCAGAGTAGGACAATGAGGCAGGAATTCAGACTCACGTTGACCGAGCTTTCAGAGGGCAAGATCCAGCCCTGGCCAGTTTGGTCAGTAGACAGAGCATTGGAATGAGGACCAAAGAGTCCAGGGTTCAATTCCGGTCAAGAGCACGTACCTTGGTTGCAGGCTCCTCCCCGGCCAGGCCCTGGTTGAGGCTCTTGCAGGAGGCAACCAATCGATGTTTCTCTCCGTCTTTCCCTCTCTCTCCCACTCTCCCTAAAAATCAATTGAAAAATACCTTTGGGTGAGGATTAGCAACAACAACAAAAGGGCAAGATCCTGCATCCAAGAAGCAGGATGATGGGCTGCCTCTCAAGGGAACCTCTGCTGAACAGTCAGAGCCAGTGGCTTACTTTCTCTCCACCTCGAGAGGCCAGTTGGCTTGGACCAAAGGGGAGGAGCAGGCTGCTCTGATACTCACAGCGGACTAAAAGCTCATCAGAGGTGGCTAGACCACAATAGCGAACCCCAACATCATCCCCACCCCCAAATCCATTCCTACAACAGTAAAGGTTATTTCTTACTCACATCACAGTCTGAGTGAAAATGGCAGCCATCCTGGTGTTTCTCTTCCACGCAGTGATCCCAGGATCCTGGCCCCATCCATCATGTGATTCCGCTGTCTTCAACATGGAGCCTTTGTGGCTGCCACAGACGGGGAGAGAATGTGGGCCATCATTTGGGACTATACCTTGAGGTGGCATTTATCCTCTCTCTATCCCTGCCTGGCCAATTGATGGACCATAGTCATTTTGTTTCAATCTCACAGCAAAGGAGGCTGGGAAATGTAGTCTCCCTTTGTGCCAAGGAAGAAGAAATGAATGAGGGAAATATTCAGTCATTTTCTGCAATACCTATCAACGGTGTGTGCAATGGAGGAGGGGTAGTTCTCAAAGAGAAATCATGGCTATGCTACCCAAAGCATGGGAGTGCTGAGGCAGAGACAAGATAAGGGGATCCAGGTGGTCTTCCTGGTGGAGGTGGTGCTTAACCTTCAAAAATAGGTAGTGTGGACGAAAGGGGCCACATGCTGACCTGACAAGCTCAGGAGAGGCCTGCATGGCAGTTCTGCAGACTCGGAGACCTAAAGTAACCACAAAGGATGGTCTGAAATTAAACCTTAACTAAAAGCAGTTATGGTGGGCAGTTACGTTCTAAACCGATATCTTCACTGATAAGGTCAACCTTTACCGTAACTGAGCCTATCTGTCTTTTTGCATCTAAGATAACATATCCTTGGGATATCTGGGTAACTTGTGACTTCCCTTTTTATGGAACTCCTGGGGCACAACCAGGTGTGCTGGGCCCAGGACAGATGCAGCAGATTCTTTCATTTATCATGTTAAATTTTCCTGCACCCACCTAAGTATATGTCCATCATTTTACTTTTTATCCTATCCTAGAGGTTTCCCCACTTAGCTTAATCCCACCTCCTTAAATCTGTCACCAATGAATTTCATGTATAAATATGGATGTAACCCTGCCATTCTCCGGAGCACTATCTCAATTCGTTGAGGTTCTGCTTCCCGGCATATGTCGACAGTTTGGCTCAAATAAACTCACAAAAATTCTTTACAGGTTTTAATGGTTTTTTTTGGTTAACATTAGGAAATTGCTAGCTGTAGAGGGATGGGTAGACCTGTTTGGTCTACTCTACAGGAAGACCTTTAAAGTTTATTTTTAAATTTTGAAACAGTGGACAGTATTTATGACAGGAGATTTCACATAAAAATCCAGATGCTCAGATACATTAGTTGGATTGGGCTGCCATAACAAGATACTACAGACTGGTGGCTTAAGCAACAGAAATTTAAACCTCAGTTTTAGAGGCTGGAAGTCTGTGATCAAGGTGCTGGTAGGGTTGGTTTCCAGTAGGGCCTCTCTCCTTTGCTTGCAGAGGGGCCTTTCCCGCTGTATCCTCACATGGCCTTTTCTCTGTGGGGTGTGTAGGAGTGGTAGGAAATGAGGCCATAGAGATGATGGGAGTGGGGGATGGGAGCAAATCCTCAGGGCCTTATAAGCAATTGTCAGGACTTTGGCTTTGACTCTAAGTACAATGAGAAGCCTTCTTTCCTTAAAAAAATCAGATGACTGGGCTTCACTGCACCCCAATTCTTCCAGGGCAACAGGTGGCTGGAGTTCCATATCAGCTTTCTCCTTAGTATTTGTTCTCAGTTTGCCACAGTCTCTGCTACTGAACCTCTCCTGATGATACCAATTTTCTGTTTGGTCTGAGTCTGTTGCCTCACAAAATCGAAGAATGAATTCACGGACAAAAAAAGTAAGTGAAGGTGAAATCAAAGTTTATTGAGAGGTGCACAGACTCCCTCTAGCAGGGAGGGAACCCAAGTGGGTTGCCACAGAAGCTCTTTGTCTAGGGGTAGATATATACCCTACTGGCTTCTGATTGGTTCTTTCAAAGAATTCTGCCTTAGCAACATCCTTGGGATTGGTTATTTAATATGTCTCACTGCTTTGTGATTGGTTATATGCAAGCTGCCTGCCCTAGCAACATCCATACTTTTTAAAACTCAAATTCTCACCAGTGGGATGGGCCTGATTAAGGACTGCCATGTCAGGTCCAAGGTGATGTCACTGTCTTTTCCTGCTCAACTGGGTTCAGCTCTAGGTCACTTTGTTTGTTTCTGCAGCTAATTTCAGCTCTCTATTCTATTTCCCCTTCCATGGTCCCATCCCTAACTACCTAGCCCTCTTCTGTTTCCTAATTCCCCCCTCCAATTTGGAGCCCCCAGCTGCTGTTGGGAATAGGGATGATGAGTGACCTGGCTACTGCCAGCTGAAGAGGGATATAGTAGGGAGTGTTAGTGCTGCATCAGAGGTGGGAGATCTAAGAGACCACAAAAGATGGGAGCTGACATTCGGGGTTCCATTTCCATGACCATTTGGAATTTGACTGCTTCTATCCTGGAGGAAACAAAGCATGCAAGTAAGTTTAAAAGGCAGGGTCCAAACAACAACTTATTATAGTCTGATTATAATAAGAAGCAATAGCAAGGGTAGAAGCTGGGACTATAAGGAATTCTTAAATTGGAATAAGAGTGTTTGCAGCCAACTAGGACCTGATCCTGCTTGTACCTTTAGGTCGTCAATGAGTTTAATATTCTTTTTTATAATATGAATATTTTCCTCTATCTGTGACCATGTGTTAATCCACAT
This sequence comes from Myotis yumanensis, assembly GCF_028538775.1. Classification (NCBI taxonomy): domain Eukaryota; kingdom Metazoa; phylum Chordata; class Mammalia; order Chiroptera; family Vespertilionidae; genus Myotis; species Myotis yumanensis. Next base: position 113,005,805 of record NW_027223755.1, on the reverse strand, counting down.
GCAGCAAGTTTCATTTACCAGAGCTCATGTCCGTCCTACTTCTGCTGTTAGTATGTGTAGGGCCTGTTGGTTCTGAAGGACCATGGACGCCAGAGAGTTAGTGATTCCTGCTGAGCTTCAGTTGCCCCCACCGTGGCCTTGCATGACTGGTGGACTGGATGGAAAGGTTAAGGACAGACCTTTCGAGCAGGGGATTCCAGCAAAACAAAAGAACTTCATGCAATGAAATGACCAATGCCTAGTCTCTCGAGAAGGGGTTGTAATGGGTGTGTCCACCCTAATCCCAATATCACAATCCCTAGTTCTATCAAATTGGGCAGTCTCCCAGGCTGCATGTTTGGGAGAGACACTACATATGGCACTTCTAAATATTTTTGAAAAAAAAATAGGGGGAACCAAGATGTCGGCGTAGGGAGTGGACCTGTGCGTGCTGCTCTCTCACAGCATCATTGAAACTACCAACTATGAGGCAAACAACCACCACTCGGAACCATGGGGAAGTTGGCCCAGTGGGAGATCTACAACTGGAAGAAAAGAAAGAAGCGCAGTGAGACGGAGTGGGAGCTACGGAGGCACCAAAATCAGAGGTACACAGTCACACGCCTGGCGGGCTGCAAATGGATTCGTGTTTTTTTTCAATCGGAAGTGGTTTACAAACCCTCAAATCCTCTGGGCTTGCTCGGGGCGGGTCTCTGAGGCCCCAGATCCCATGGGGAGAGGCGGCCATGGCCTTGCATCGGTCGGAAAGTGAGGGAGGGCACTGGGGGACACAAAGTCCCGGTGTCCTGAAGAGGCGAAGGGCCACTGAGACTCCGCTCTGGCCACTCCCTGTGACCCCGCCCTACTCAATTTACATTCCCATCTGGGGGAGACACAAGAGGAAACCCCTGTGCTTTTGCAAACTCTCAAATCCACTGAGCTGGTTCAGGTGGGATCATGTGGCACCAGACCCTATGGGGAGAGGTGGCACGGCCTTGCAGCCATCAGAAAGCGAGGGAGGCTCTGTTGCACAGCTGCTCACTGGCACTGGGGGACGCGAAGCCCCGGTGTCCCAGAGAGGCAAGGGGCCGCGGAGACCCAGCCAGTGCTATTTGCTCCACCATGGCGACTCCCTGAGACCCAACCCTAATCAATTTACATCCCCATCCAAGCTGTGCCAGGTGCACAAAAAGACCCACCTGCGCTTTTGCAGCCTAACCCAACAAATTGCAGACTTCAACTGCTCGCAGCCATGGGAGACACACTCAAGAAGCAGACCCAGGAGAACCAAGATGGAGGCATAAGGAAGAGACCTGTGCATGCTGCCTCCCACAACAACATCGAAACTACCAACTATAGGACAAACAGCTATCATATGGAACCATGGGAAAGTTGGCCCAGTGGAAGCTCTACAACTGGAAGGAAAGAAAGAACATTGAGACTGAGTAGGATGTGCAGAGGCACCAAGTGCAGAGCCCAACCCAGCAGGCTGCAGATTTTAGCTCCTCGCATCCAGGAGGGTCGAAATCAGGGGGCGGAGTTGGATTCGGGCCAGGCCGGGGCTGGGCACGGCTGGGCCCAGCTGGGCCGGCGTTGTGGAACTGCTGTACCAGCAGGCACACAAACATGCCCACCAGTTCCAGTCTCGCGTGGGGCGCTGGGGGACGGCAGACGGGCAGTCTGTGCACTTGGTGGAGGGCGTGGTCCGAGCAGGAGTGCTGGATGTTCAGCCACCAGGAACCCCTGGAGATTTTGTCTGGCAGGGAGCCGCCCAGCAGGGTTCAGAGGGCCAAACTTCGTGTTTCCCCGGTGAGGCTGGGACGGCCCCGGTGAGGTCGGGACAGCCCCAGTGAGGACGATACGGCCCCGGTGAGATTGGGACAGCCCTAGTGAGGTCGGGACGGCCCCAGTGAGGTTAAAATGGCCCCAGTGAGGCCGGGACGGCCCCGGTGAGGTCAGGATGCCCTCGGAAAGATTGAGATGGCCCTAGTGAGGTCGAGACTGCCCCGGTGAGGTCGGGATGGCCCCGGTGAGGTCGGGACGGCCCCAGAGAGGTTGAAACGGCCCCGGTGAGGCTGAGCCGGCCCTGGTGAGGTTGGGACTGCTCCAGTGAGGTTGGGACAGATAATGGGGACCAGTATAGACTGATGAACAGGGGTAGATACAGAGGCAGAACAACATTGAACAGACTGTCAAACTACAGTGGGAAGCCTGGGGAGGGTTTGGGGGGGATTAAGAGATCAACCAAAGGATTTATATGCATGCATATAAGATTAACTAATGGACACAAGACACTGGGGGGGGGGGGGTGGTAGGGGCTGGGGGAATGTCAAGGGCGGGGGGAAAAGAAGACATATGTAATACACTTTGTAATACATTAAGAAATAAAAATTATAAAAAAAATAATAAAAAAAAACAAATAAATATTTTTGAAAAAAATTGCCAGGAGTGTTAACAATTGGGATTGACTGCAACAATCAATCCTGAAATCTCACAAAGTAGTAACGAATTGCCTGATTGTTGCAGAAAGCTTTGACTCACTTATTCGGATATTCCCAGGAGACATTTTGTCTCATAAAACCGACTTCTTCCCCTAGGTCTCCAGTAAAAATAGTGGCATTTGGCATATCAGATATGAAAGAGATGTTTCAATTTTGTTGGTATAAAAGGGAAGAATTTTGAAAGACTAGGGTGTAATTGCAATACTTCCAGGGAATCCATCCCAATAAGGGTCCTGCCGAATCATATGACTTAAAGCAAATAGAGGCATTTCCTATTATTACAGATACTGTCCCTACCCCATGCATGTGTGAGTGTGTCTCCATGCTCACTGGTGGAGAGATGGTTGGCTCCCATATCCCGGAGTGTGGGAGGTATTGCTCCACTTCAGGCCCAGCCAGGATCTATTTGTCTGCTCCAGGGACAAGGGGAGAGCCACCATTGGGAACTGGTCAGGGTGCATTTGATTGTGCACTTTGGGACAATTACAGCAATTAGAATAATTCCCCACCTCGGCCATAAATGACAGAGCCAGGGCCATGGGTGGCGATATCCATAGCCACCATAGATTGTGAGGGAAGAAAGGAGTATAGCACTCACAATTAACAAGGGGGTTCTAGTTAGGGGAGATTTAAAGTAGGGTCAAAGAGCAGTGTGATTCCCCTGTTTCAGATGTACAAAGTTCCAAAGAAGAAATGCTACCATTGAACAGAAAATTGTGAAAGTACACAATACCCCAAATTCCCTCAGTGTGTAAGGCAGACTGAACCCTGCATGGAGTGTCAGGGACATTAATTACCCAGAACTGGGGCTCCTTCTGAAACCCTGCCCATGCCCTTCTGAGGTCCTCAGCAGTGTGTAACTACCACTTCTAGGGGAAGGGAGACTGCTGATAGGGGCCTATCGATCTCCTTATGGCATTTAATGGGAGATCCTTAGCCGTCAGGAAGTGTCTTTCCTCCCAAATAGCCGAGTGGGCATGGAGACCAAATCTGCATACTTAGCGTCTGCGTCAATGTTTGCTCTCTGACCTTGGCTTACCTCAGGCTCTTGTGAGGGCAGTCAGCTCTGCAGCGGGGCACCAGTCCCAGGAGAGATGGATGCACTTTCAATAGTGATATCAAAGGTTACAACTGCATAGCCTGCTTTCCCGACCCCTTGCTCCACAAAGGAGCTTCCATCTGTAAAGACTATTAATTCTGGGTTCTCTAAGGGGTTCCTCTCAGGTCCTCCCTTGCTGCATGAGTCTGAAGTAGAATCTGCTCACAGTCATGCCTATGTCCTCACCCTCCTTGGGGAGGAAGGTGGCTGGATGCAGAGTGGGGCATTTTTAACTGGACAGCCGGCCCCTCTAATAAAAGTGCCTGGTACCTGAGGAGATGGCTGACCAAGGACCAAAGTTCCCCTTCAAGGTTAAGAGGTTAGACACATTATGGGTGTGCAGACAGTTAAGTCTCTTCCCCGTGCCAGTTTGGTAGCTTTTGTGATTAGCAAGGCTACCGCTGCCACAGCCCGGAGGCAGACTGGCCAGCCCTTGCTATGATGTCCAGTCCCTTCCTCAGGTACCCCACTGGTTGCTCTATGGGACCACAGCTCTGGGTCAGAGCCCCTAAAGCCATGCCTTCCCTTTCAGTCACATATAGATTGAAGTCCTGGCCAGTGGGAAGGCTCAGAGCTGGAGCTTGAAGGAGGTCTGTTTGAATTGTTTAAAAGCCAATTCAGCTGCTGGCTCCCATTCCAGCAAAGTTGACTTCTCTTTCTGAGCTTTTTAAATCACCTGGAAGAGGGGACATGCAATCTCCCCATGCCCTGGAATTCATAAACGACAAAATCCTGCCATGCCCAGGAAACCTATCAGTTGTCTTAAGGTACGGGGCAAAGGAAAGGAAGAAATAGGCTTGACTCTAACCTCTCCTAGGGACCCTGCTCCCTTTGTCAAGACTAAGCCCAGATGTGTTACAGATGTCTGGCAAAGTTGTGCCTTAGACCTCAAGACCCTATATCCTCTTTCTACCAGGAAGTTGAGCAAGGCCTTGGTAAAATGTCATCAACATGCTGTCTGACCTTAGTCTGTGGATGTTCAAATTGGCACAAATCCTGATCGAGGCCCTGACCAAACAAGTGGGGATGATCTCTAAACCCCTGGGGCAAAAAAAGTCCCTGGTTGGAGGGATCTTCAAAGGCAAAGAGAAACTGTGAGTCAGGATGTAAAGCATCCTTGAGACCTAGTGCCGTAAACCACTCAGTATCTTCTGGACTCCGGGCCAGTAAGGTATAAGGATTAGGAACCACAGGATGAATGGGGTTAACTGTCGGAGGTCTTGGACAAGCCTCCATTCTCCATTGGGCTTCTGGACACCCAGAATGGGAGTGTTGCATGGGCTGGTACAAGATTTACCCAGGCCTTGGGCCTTCAGGTTGTCTATGAGGACCTGTAATCCCTTCCTTGCCTCTGGCTTGAGGGCGTACTATTTCTGATGGGGAAAGGAAGTTGGATCCTTAAGGTATATCCAAGTGGGGTTTTTCCTGATCCCTCTGCCAACTTTCCCTTGTGTTGCCCACACTAACTCATCACCTAACCCAGTGATGGCGAACCTTATGAGCTTGGGGTGTCAGCATTTTGAAAAACCCTAACTTAACTCTGGTGCTGTGTCACATATAGAAATTTTTTGATATTTGCAACCATAGTAAAACAAAGACTTATATTTTTGATATTTATTTTATGTATTTAAATGCCATTTAACAAAGAAAAATCAACCAAAAAAATGAGTTCACGTGTCACCTCTGACATGCGTGTCATAGGTTCGCCATCACTGACCTAACCATTTAGGATCTTCCAGGGTAGGGTCTGTTGGCCAGTGGGGTAATGCTCAATCTGATTAGTGGGGGACCCACTGGCATTTGCTAGAAAGTATTCATCCCCAAACTGTTGGGCTGCCTCTATGACCAATCGCTTCTCTGACCCGAGAGAGTCTGGGTTAGGAGAAGCATAATGTCCCTCCATGACAAATCAAAGGTTGGTCAGTCAACCCTTGAAAAACTTCTATGTACTTGTCAAAGTCATCTGAAAGTTTCCCCAAGTCCATCTTAATTTGTTTTAAGTCTTGTAGGGAAAATGGTACCTGGACCTGAGTGGGTCTGAATTCCCAGATATGGGACCTCAGACCACCTCCCTTTTCTCCTACAGGAAAGTTCTAATGGAAAGATGGTGTTGTAGTTAATCCTTCCCTCTGGGGGCCATGTCTCTCCATCTGCAAACTTATTTTGAGGCCAAGCCTGAGCACAAAAGAAGGTCAGGCACTTTTTCTTCAAGGTTTGTGGTTCAAATGAATCCCAGTTCCTCAGTGTACAACCTAGTGGGGTGCTGACCTCGGTGGTAGATGAGGAGTTCCCCATCTGAAAAAGACAAAAAGAACAGAGAGGCATCTAGCGCCTTCTAGCTGGGGCCCTCACAAGGTGTTCCCTGTGTAGGACAAGAAAAAGACTGTCTGCTAGTGTACATCCACTAACAGAGCTGACCGGCTGGACTACACATGCTTACCAGTGAGGTCCTATCTGACCTAACCCCCTATTGCTTGTGCTCACATATGTGTGACCATAAGCAAGTGTCTGTTGGACTAGTCACGCTTACCAATGAGACCTTCCGTGTGCCTGTGTGAATTTCCCTTAATGGGAGAGGAAAAACTTGCTCTGATTTCTAGAGTGGCCTAAATGAATAAAACATTTTTGGAGAGCCCACTCCATTGTTGGCCTCTCTCAGGACAACAATGAGGAGAGCCTGAACACAGAGGGTGTGGAGGAAAGGACAATTAATTCCCTGGACTCCAAGAGAGTCTAGTGACTTGTCTTAAGAGTTGTCTATGTCTGTACTGTCCACCAAAAGAATATGCCTGTCCTCAGGCCTCATGGGGAAAGTGGAAGTCTATGATGATGACGAACCAAGGTGCCACAGACAATAGCCCACCCATAGGAGGGCCAAAATTCTGGCCCCCGAGGACAAAAGGCATTTCTGATAAAGGGCCCACTTATCTGGGCTCAAAAGGGCAGTTCAGGAGGAACAGGAAAGAAAATGTTGAAGGGCCTGTGTCAAGTGGCACTGGGCCTGCTGATGTGTGTTAGGCTAGGGCCTCCACGAAGGTGAGAGACAAAGGGGATGGGCCCCCTGTGTCCTCGGTGGAAATAACAAAATTTATGGGACACCATGGGTAGTAGTGGGGTGGCCTGCCTGTCAGCCTGCATAGAATTTGTGTGCCATCCTCCTGCAGATATGTCCTAAAGAGAGAGGTGAAGAAACCTAAGTCTATGGGGTCTGGGCCTAGGAGGCGTCAGCCATGAGAAAGAACCATCCGCGCATGCTGACTGGGCACCTGTGGGAAGGGGTTCCCACAGCCGTCAGCTCAACCAACCACGGTCAGGACTCGCAGGACTCTGGTCTCCTCCTTCCACCCACTTTCAGGCAGGATGATAACGAACAAAGAGGGAAACCAGGTCCAGAGCCAGTCCCCACATTCTCCTGGGATAGGAGGGATTAGACTGGCCCTTCCCTGAGAATCTGTCCCCTGTGTCTTTAATTGGCCATGCTAATCACTTTTAACTGACCAACAGGGTCCTGGTGTTTTTGCCTCCAGATAAAAGAGACAGAGCAAGCGAAAAAGAGTCCACTTCGCTTACCATTCCAAAGATCTCAGTGGAACCTCCGAAGATGAAACCAATTTTCTGTTCAGGTCCGAATTCATTGTCTTTCAAAATTGAAGAATGAGTTCTAGAACAAAGAAGGTAAGTGCTGCAAAGTTTATTGAGAAATAAACAGACTCCCTCTAGCAGGGAGGGAACCCAAGTGGGTTGCCACAGAAGCTCTTTATCTAGGGGTAGATATATACCCTGTTGGCATCTGATTGGTTCTTTCAAAGAATTCTGCCTTAGCAACATTCTTACGGTTATTTAATTGTTGTTGGTTATTTAATACACCTTGCTGCTTTGTGATTGGTTATCTGAAAGCTGCCTTCCCTAGCTACTCCATACTTTCTAAAGCTCAAGTTTCCATTGGTGGGATGGACCTGATTGAGGGCTGCCATGTAAGGTCTGAGGTGACATCACTATCTTTTCCCACCCAACTGGGTTCAGCTCTAGGTCACTTTGTTTGTTTCTGCAGCTGGCTTCAGCTTTTTATTCTACTTTCCCTTCCATGGTCCCACCCCTAACTACCTAGCCCTCTTCTATCTCCACACCGACATGCTCCATTCACTTATGTTTCTTATGTGGCCCCTGAAGGCATTTAAGGGTAGAGTTCCTGTTTTGCAGATGAATGTGTCTCAGGCACTGGCATCCTTAGGAACTGGCTTTCTTTGAGTAAACACTTGATCCTGGTTTACAGAGAGAACAGATGCATCCTCGGAGCCCCCAGCCTGGACTGATGCTGGCAGGAGCACTAGTAAGGGGAGGCAAATTGTGTGTGATGTGGCGAGGTCTACCATGACCCCCACCTTGTCCACTTGCCTCTTATTTCAGAGATTCCTTCCACCCTCCATCTAGAAAGAGCAGTGGGCATGAATGTGGGTTCAATAAAATGGTAACACCTGCCAGCTTCCTTTCACTGGCATGAATGGGCTGGGCTGGGCTGGCTGGGAATGAGACATGATTCCCCGGTTCCTCAGGGAGGCTGATTGAATTATAATGTTGCCAGAGCTGGGGCTGCAGGCACTTGCCAAGCAGTGTGTCTCGGGGTGGAAAGCTTAAAAGCTGTTATGCCTTCATATCAGGCAGCTGTGTGGGGTCCTGGCCAAGGCAGAGCTTTTCAGCACTTTAACCCTGGGCTGGAGCCTGGCTCCTGGGTGCTGGAGTAAAGGGTGGGGCATGATCATAGGAGAAGGATGGACCTGAATTGCAAATAAGGGCCAATCCAGGTCCTCAGCAGTGGTGTGTGGAGGGGACTTGTGTCTGCAACCCCAGAGTAATGTCATATCGGTGACAATTTAAGTAAGATAATGGGATATATTCCAGACTGTAGCCACTGGCTCTCAGCTGTGGCTGCTCTTTCAAGACATTCCTGGAAGGTAAAAAACACCGATGCCTTGGCTCCATCTTGGACCATTCCAATCTCTGGTGGTACTGTCTGGCATGAGGACTTTAACTTCCAGATGACCCTAAAGGACAGCTGGGTGCAAAGCTGGTGCTTGCTCATCGGGCATCATTTTTGTGGGTTTTGTCATATCTGGGCCCCCCAAATAAAAACAAAATAATGTTCTCAAATGCTCTTTACTGTCACTCGCTGAAGGCTGCCAAAGCCCACGCTGTGAGAAGGAAGACCAGCACACCTCAAGGGCTCCAACCTGAAGTGCTCGCTGTGACATAGTCAGGAGTGAGAGGAGTCCTTCTTACCGTGTGCGGCCGTGCTCTTCAACCCCATGCCAGGCTCCCCTCACGCCATCCTGGTGTGTACCGCCCCCGGTGTGAGCTTGCACTCAGGGTAACACTGAGAGTGCCTGCACCTGGCACCCCAGCCAGTCCTTCCCTTCTTCCCACTCTCCTTTCCACCCGCTGCCTTCTTCCCTTTGCCTCTTCATTACTCCTGTTTCCTTTGTTTTTCCCTGGGTTTGTCTCTCCCTCTCTTCTCCCCTTTCTCTTTCTCCTCTCCATTCCTCCTCATATTTCACAGAATCCTCTTTAACTGCCTGCACCTTCCTTTCCATCCCTTAGGGCTCAGCCCTCCATCGCTGCTCTCCTGCGCCCAACCCTGCCCTCAGCCTGCAGCCTGGGCCCTCTCCCACCAGCCTTCTCCTCCAGGACTCTTCAATGAAGGGCTGCCCGGGCCCTTCCTGTACCACGTGATACCCCCTGTCGATTTCCTTGTGCTGCTGGATCTGCCTAAATGCCCACCCTCCCGCATCCCCACCTGTCCCCACCCTCCTCAGCCTCCAAGCCCCCCAACACACAGAGAGAATACAATACTTCCCAGCCAGTCGGGGTCTGAGTGTGTGAGGAAACCTGGACTCCACCTGGGGGTCATGGGAATCATTCTCTGGAGTTTATGAGAGCATGAGCTCGGGAGCCAGACGTCCTAGGTTCGAAGCCAGATGCTGCCACTTCCCAGCTGCGTGATCTGAGGAAAAGGGGCCCTTCCTGTGCCTCGGTTTCTCTATCTGAATGTGGGCAATTAAAAGAAGCTACTTCATCCGGGGTTGTGGGCACACGGGTGGTTCTTGAGAAGACCCTTAAAGAGCGCTTGGCCATCGTGAGCGTTCAGGACACGGCGGTGGTTTTGACTTGTGTCCGTGATAAATGCCAGGCATAGAGCGTCACCCCCTCCGCGTCCCTCACTCTGCACAGACCCCCCAGAGCGACACGCCGAGGAGGGGACCACCCTGTGGCAGTGGCGCAGGCAGGCGTGACAGCTGGTCACCGCCCCCCCGGGGGTTCTGCCTGGATGTCTGTCTTCTCACCCTGCCTCTTGACAAGATGATGGGGCACCATGAGGGCACTGGGCATTATTTAAATTGTACAAAGACCAGTCAATTGTCTTGTGGCTCTGAAAAGCCTCCTTTCATATGTCATCTTCCCAGAATCCCCCACCCATGATGCAGCTGGATGACATTGCTGCAGAGACCCCCTGCCCCTGGGCCAAGGACATGTGGCAGGAGCTGGCAGACCATTCATCCAGGCTCCAGACCTTTGTCTGGGCTCGGCTACAGGAGCAATCTATGATTTATATCTCAGAGGAAGAATGCCTGAGGCGAGAGCCAGCCTGCTCTTTCTCCCTTGTTGTTTGGAGATTAATAAATGCCAAGGAGGAAGCTATCACACAGGGAGGCACCAAAGCCAGCCAGTCTTCGAGCCTGGTGAAAGGAGAGATGGCAAACCTGGGGGCAGGGTGGCTGGGAAGTCCTTGCCCCACCAAACACCTGTGCATTTTATGGGGCTGGGGCTGATCCGCTCCACTCCAAACCCCAAGTCCCAGGAAATAAGGAGAGGACCCGATGAGCTCTTTCCCACGGAGCACCCTTCTTTTAATGTGATTCTCATAACATACACCAGGACATACTCTCTGCAGGGGAATGAGCAGGGGGCTCAGCGAGGTGGAGCGACTTGCCGGGCAGAGCGGGCATCTCGCCCAGATCCCCCTAGTTCTCCACCACCACGCTGTGTGTGGAAGAGACCAGGAAAGGGAGTTGCCACCTATTCACCCAGAAGCTAGAATATCCTGAGCCCTTCTCACCACTGCTACCACCAACAGGCCTTTAATGAGCACTTACTGTATGCACTGCACATGCACCGTTCCATTCCACCCTCACGTCACCCTTAGGAAACTGACATCATTGGGCCATTTTTTTGTCTGAGGACACTGAAGCTCAAATGATGACACAGCAAAGTCTGGACCCTTTTCATGATGTCACACCCACTGCTTCCCCTAGTGGTTGGGAGTCTGGGGCATATTGTTTGATCTTCGCTCTGGTGCCTGGGAAGCCTCTTAGCTCAGAACCAGATGGGCCCCCAGAGGCCCACAAAGCAGTGGCTTGGACTCCACAGTCACGTGGTCATGAGGCTCTGGAGACCCACAGAGGTATGAAGAGGGGAGGAGGGACAGGTGCCTGGAGCTCTGGGTCCTCAGTCAAAACAGCCAGAGTGGCTCCTCTCTCCTCTGCATCCTAGAGAGCGGCTTGGCTGCAGGAAGGAGTCGCACAGCCCTGGTCAAATCTTAGCTCTCCGCTTTCTAGCCTGAGTAGGTGACCTCGGGCAAGGCCTGCAATCTCTCTGTGCCTCAGGCTTATCTACCCTAAAATGGAGAAGGTACCCACCTGCCTTACAAGCTAATTCTGAGAATTAAATGTGATAGCAGGTGCAGCCCTTCAACCTGGGACACAGTAAACACATGCCAGTTCTCTTTCCCATGCCAGGCTTTAGTCAATCAAACTATTGCTTCGGGAAAATACTCATTTTCCAAAAAAGATAGAAAAGTTCTGGGTTGTGCCCTGGCCAGGTGACTTGGTTGGTTGGAGCATCAACTCATACACCAAAAAGGTTTGCGCGTTCGATCCCCAGTTGGAGCGCATATAAGAGGCAACCAATAGATGTTTCTCTTTCTCTCTCAAAATCAATGAATATATGTCCTTGGGTGAGGATTTTTAAAAATGCTTTATAGGTTGTCCTGATGATTAAATGAGTTAATTTTGTGAAGTGCTTAGGACAGTGTTTGACACATAGTTTGTTTAAGAAAGAAGTAAGGAAGGGAGAGAGAGAAAGAACGAAGGGAGGGAAGGTGGAAGAGAGGAGAAAGGAAGGGAGGGAAGAAGGAGGGAGGAGGGGGGAGGAAGGAAAGAAAGAAGGAAGGAAGGAAGGAAGGAAGGAGGGAAGGAAGGAAGGAAGGAAGGAAGGAAGGAAGGAAGGAAGGAAGAAGGAAAGAGGGGAGGAAGGGAGGGAGGGAGGAAGGAAGGAAGGGAGGGAGGGAGAAAGAAAGGAAGGGAGGAAAGAGGAAGAAGGAAGGAAGGGAGGGAGGGAGGAGGGAAGGAGGGGAGGAGGGAGGGAGGGAGGAAGAAGGGAGGGAGGGAAAGAGGCCCAATGTGACTAAATAGCTGATTCACAGCACATAACAAATGCATGAGAAGGTGGGATGGAAGGCAGCTCTGTCTGGGTTCTCGGCAAAGCCTGGGCACCTACTGAGCATAAGGCTTAGGAGAAAGGCGGGGCCTGGGGCCATGTTCCAGGACTCCAGGCAGAGCCAGTTCCCCAGGGTTCCTTTCAAATGGGCAGGTTATCATGGAGGCATGACCATAAGAGGTGTTCAGAAAGGATACCCTTTAACTCGAGAGCTAATCCATTTCACTTCCAGTGAGTGTCTTTGAAGCCACTTGGCGGACAGTTCCAGCCTCCACTGTGTTCCTCACCAAAGGCTTGCCAGGCTGACGCTCTATTTGGCAATACGTGGGAAACTCCAGCAGGGACTTGGGAGCCAGACCTAGAAATTGCAGCTCAGGTTGGAAGTCTTCATATCCTGACATCTCATTGTTCCAGACTTTAGCTACTCTCTCAGCTTGGGAGGGTCCTGGCTGGACACTGTGTGGTTGGATAAGCTATTGAAATCATCATTTGCATTTGTTCTTCAGGTACCTTATCTCCTGATATTTAAGATGCTATTGATTATAAGGTGCCCTATTCTTATATTTCACTAAGAAAAACTAAACACACTGCCAATTATGCTAGGACACATGTTTCTCAATTAGAACTTTGATTTTATATTCATGAAAGGACCTTGCTAGCCTTTTGAAGCATAGGCTCAAACATGTGTCATTCTCATCCTATATAATAAAGAGGTAATATGCAAATTAACCCTCATGCCCTCACAAGATGGCTGCCTACGACCAGGCAGGCAGGGGGGTTAGTGAGGGACAACCAAATGACTTTATAGCAGGCTGCATGGGGCGACCAGGCGGGGGGGGGGGGCATGAGGGGCAACCAGGCTGGCAGGGGGGGCAATTGGGAGCAACCAGGCCGGTGGAGGGGGGGAAGTTAGGGGTGACCAGGCCAGCAAGGGGTGCAGTAAGAGGCGACTAGGCTGGAGGGGAGTGCAATTGAGGACAACCAGGCCAGCAGGGGGGGCAGTTGGGGGCAACCAGATAGGCAAGCAGGTGAGTGATTAGGAGCCAGCAGTCCAGGATTGTGAGAGGGATGTCCAACTGCCTGTTTAGGCTCTGGGATCAGGCCTAAACCAGCAGTTGGACATCCCCTAAGGCAGTGGTTGGCAAACTGTGGCTCGCGAACCACATGCGGTTCTTTGGCCGCTTGAGTGTGGCTCTTCCACAGAATACCGACTTCTGCCCATGGGCCACAAAGTTTCAATCGCACTATAGTGTGCACTCGCACATGGTATTTTGTGGAAGAGCCACACTCAAGGGACCAAAAAGCCACATGTGGCTCGTGAGCCACAGTTTGCCAACCACTGCCCTAAGAGGTCCCAGATTGGAGAGGGTGCAGGCTGGATTGAGGGGACACAACCCTCATGCATGAATTTTGTGCACCAGGCCTCTAGTGCAGTGATGGCGAACCTATGACACGTGTGTCAGAGGTGACAAGCGAACTCATTTTTTTGGTTGATAGTTCTTTGTTAAATGGCATTTAAATATATAAAATAAATATCAAAAATATAAGTCTTTGTTTTACTATGGTTGCAAAGATCAAAAAATTTCTATGTGACACGGCACCAGAGTTAAGTTAGGGTTTTTCAAAATGCTGACACGCCGAGCTCAAAAGGTTTGCCATCGCTGCTCTAGTGGATATATGAAAAAGGAAATTGAAGCAAAACATTGTTTAAGCTAGCCCTGAACCTCTTCATGGTCAATGCACAACCCTTGTGAGCACCTTTCAATTTGGAGTCATCTGTGGTCACTGGTGTCTGTGTTTTCCCACACAGTGTTCACTTCTGTGCTGTCCAGGGTACTGGTGATGTAGCATTTTTTAGAATAGTGCTCCATTGTGATATCTGGGATTATTTTCAAGCCTCTGACACTCATTCTATCAGTTTTAGTGTTGACATTTTCTTGATCTTATTAGGATGTTACAATGAAAGGTTTTCAGAACACACCAAGACTCATATCCCTTCCTTAGACAGTCCTCCTTGGTTTGTTGACTGGAAGGTAAAAGGGTTGTAGGTGTTCAGTCATACCATCTGGAGTAACAACCAAATTTTGGACATCACAGGAAGTGATGGCCATTGAACAAAAGCTATGGTAAGATGCCATCAATAATGAGATGCCTCGTAATATCAGAAATGTTAAAAGCCAGGAAAAGATGTACATCTTAGAAGAGATGAAATAAGTTGTTTTCTAAGATGGTAGCCACTCCTTTGTGTCTCTTTGCCTGGAAAAGGAACCCCCTTCCTGATTTTATTTGGGAGTCTATTGGGGAGATAATACTAGGTGGGCCCTAAAATGTGAGGATGCGGAGGCAAGGTTTTTGGAAGGTAGAGCAGATGTGAGAAAGGCAGAGAAGAGGAAGAGTGAAAATCTCAAGACTAGGAAGGTGGGCAGGTCCTGTGAAAGGTTAGAAGCTGTGCCTAGCCAGGCCCTCCCCAGGGCTTGGGGTGTCCAGACCTCAGGATGGAAGATCAAGGACACCCCTGGGGCTTCCAGTATCCTCTGTGGCTCCATGGCCAAGCAAGAGCCATCACAGTAGAGCTGCCTGGAAGCCACTTCCAGAGAGTGAAGTAGCTCCCAGAATAGTCTGCTTAGTTAAGAACTTTGAGCCTCTTTTCTAGTCCTGGAGAATTAGCGGGAGCTCTGTCAATGGCCAGAATTGAATTTCCCAGCAGCCAATAGGACGAAGCTGTAATTCAGATTTGACTTAGAGAAAATAAAGTGCTCAGACAGTTTTCTCCCCACTTAGTTTATAGAATAAGAGTTAAAATCACATCAGTTTCAGGACTGTCACATATGTTAAAGAACTTCTTGGTAATCTTGTGTCTATTTGATTAATGGAACAGCTAGGAGAAACTTGAGGGTAGAGGAGAGTTTGTCCTTCCCCTACCCTGGGAGCCAAGGTTTCTTTGGGGCTCAGTTCTGTTGTGCTGCTTTGAGAGTCACTCCTCGGCGCTCAGTATAAAGCTGTTTCTTGAATTTTCCCAATGATTCTAAAATCATTGCACAGCAATGAACGAAGCCCAAAGCCCAAGAGATTTGTGCATTACTGAGCTGAAGTAGATTATGTTCTCTGCAAGCACCCCCAGAAAGCCACCCAGCTAGTCTGGGTTAGCCTTCAGACTGCATAGTTCCCTCTACATCACTGAGACCTGCAGGCCTTGGGAAAGTGAAGTGCTACTCTCCAGAGTCTTCTCTCCTCAAAGCTCTGAATGCTAAGCTTGGAACACACTCCCACAAAGCCCAGGGTCTTCACTCCCCTTGTTGGTCCCGACCTAGGTGAAGGCCCACCAATGACCCATCTCTTCCTTTTCTGCAACTTTCAATCTTTCATCAGCAGTTAACCTAGTGTTTGGTACAGCATGGGGCCTTATAAACAATTGTTGAATGAGTTACTTAAATAATGAATTAATGGGTGAGTGGATGGATGAATGGGGGAGGGAGCAATTCATGTGAAATGATAGTAATGTCTGGTGTAGAGTAGGTAATCAATGAATAGCTACAGAATAAATAAAGATATGAACAAATGATTTTGTGTTACTACAAAATACCTAGTAGGTGCTCACTAAATTTTATTAAAAGAACCATGTCTATAAAATACCTATCATAGAGCCTGGCCTATAACATTTTAAAATAAATGAATGAATAATAATTTCCTATATCTGTGTTGATATTTTCCTCCACTATCTCTGCCTCCACACCCTCCTGTCCGATTTGACCAGAGCCTCCTACGCTGGCTTCTGCTCACACAGCTCCAGTCCACTCTGCCCTCCTCTTTTAGAGCCCCAGGTGAGTGACTGCACATCAAATCTTGTGTGTTGGCCCTTTAGGAGATGCCTGCATTTCCAGCTGTCTCTCCTTGGCAGACAGCAACCCTGCTGCTTTTCACAGCCGGATGTTATGTGGGCACCTTTCTCAGTTCTGGTGGTCTGGGTTGGGGGACCCAGCTTGGGATTTAGACCCCAGAGTTCTCAGTGGCAACCCCCACAGCTGAGATAACTCTCCCGATATTCAGCTGCTGTCTGTGGGAGCCCGAGCCCTGCCAGCCCTTTCGCGCCTCTGTCCTTCCTACCAGTCTCTGTGTGATCTCCACTTTACGTCCTTGGTTATCAGGGTTCTCCCCAGCGAGTCTTATATTGGTTATTCAGGATGCTTATTCCGTATTTTAGTTGTAATTCCAGTTTGTTCCTGGGAGCATGTTGGTGTAGCTTCTACTTACTCCGCTGCCATTTTGGAATCTCTCCCACAGCTTTTACATGAGGATCCAGGACTTGAAAGTAGAGGCAAGCCTTAGCTTCCTCATCTTCCCAGTGGTGATAAAAATCTCCATCTCACCAAATGATTGTGGGGTTTCATCAAGCTAGTGTATGTTAAGCATATCGTCTTGGTTAATTCTCGATCATTTGTAGCTACAGTTATTTTTTATAATTATGATTTTTACTAGACAACTCTCTGGGCCCCTGGCCCTGGCACAGGAGGTTGGCTCCAAGAGGCAGAAGGCGGGGCTGCCATGTTGCACAACTCTACGCCTCTAACTATAGAAGAGCCACTGACTGCAGGCCTCAGCCCTGAAAGGAGATAAGGGAGAAGGGGTCCTATGGGCAACTCCACTTGATAAACTTTTCCTGAGGAAACAACCATTTCCCTCTTCTATGGGAAGCAGAGTTTTAGGTCAGACATGCCCTCTCTCCCAGGCAACCCCAGCTCTCCCTTCATCAGGAAGATGTCTGGTTGGGGGCATCCTTAGAGCTGCCTGCAGGTTCTCTGAAGCTGCACTGCTCCCCGCTGTGCTGTACCGCTGTCTCCTCTGCATTTGGACCCTGGGCACAGCTAGATGGACACTCACAGCTGCATTTGGTTTCTTCCTGGCAGTGAGGTGAGGTCTCAGGTGTGGGGGTGGAATCTGCACAGGGTCACTCTCCTACTGAAACCCCCCTGTGTCCCACACGGCCTTCTAGCAAAAGGCCAGAGTCCTCAGTGTGAGGAACAAGGCCTCAGGTGACAGCGACTCCCACCCAGTAGGCTGTGGCACACTGGCAAATTCAAACTGTCCATAAAGTGTCCACTCAATTTGACCGGTGTTATATGGCATGTCTGAAGAATGGTAGCCAGTCACTATTAGGCAAATCTGCAAAATGGTGATGAATGCTGGCTTCTCTGACAGAGTGATTGTGAGAGATAGTGCAGGAGGGAGGGAAGACTGAGGAAGTGGCTGGCATTGGCAACTGAGCCAGGTGTTTAAGGGGGTAGGACACTGGTGGTGTTTCAGTTCTATGGTATGCAATTTAATCCTCCTACCCCATGTCCCCCCTGAATCTGGAAGAAGTCACCCACTTCTTATCAGCAGGTTGTGGAGTGTATGTATTTGGGGGCTTAATTTGGCCTCCCCCTGGAGGAAATCTCAGCACCAGAGGCTTCCCATGGGAGGCCCTTTACAACTGGTTATGTGTGCAATTTATTCTCCCCACAACTTAGAATAACACTACAAACAGAGACACTTCCAGGATAAACACTGGTCTGTGGGTATCCTGCAAAACGAGGGGTGACTTCCAATGCAAGCTCCATGAAAGTAGAGCAGGTCGTATGTTTTATTCACCGCTGTGTCCCCAGTGCTGAGAGCAGTGCCTGGCATACAGCAGGTGCTACATAATGACTGTTCTGTGAGCTACTCCATTCATCTCTCTTGCCTCTTCTCCCACCCTGATCCACAAACGCTCTGTTTTAGCTCCACTTCTAGCTCCCACTTAGAATGTGCCCTACTTTACAGTTCATTCACGTGTACATTCACTCAACAAATAACCATGCAGTTCCTGTGTTGTGCCAGACATTGTGCTATAAGCTGGAAATACTTGGTGAGCAAAACATGGAATTACATGGCAAGGGGTAGAGAGAGCATCAACCCAATCATTAGTCAAGCAAATATAAAATCACAGGCTATGACCAATGCAACAAGTGGCAGATATGAGGAGGCTGTAAGACTATATGAAAGTAGGATTTGTTTCAGAATAAGTAGACGATATCTGATTTGAACTCTGGAGGTCCCCATCAGTGTGGCTGGAGTGGTTGGGAATAGAGAGGCGTGTGGGATGTAAGGTTAAATGGGTCAGCAGGGGCCAGGCCCTGCAGCACCCTGTAAGCATGTCAAATGCTTTGGTCTTTATCCTAGAAGCAGTGGGAGCCACTGGAGAGTGGTAAGCGAGGTAGAGATGCTGGAGATGCTGGGCACGGTTCAATTTGCTGTATAGAGATGGTTTGGGCTGTAGAGCTCCTTTGAGCTCCCTCCACCCATCTGCACCCCAGAGACCAGTCCGGGCCAGGCACTTGCTGTGTCTGTGGTGAGGACAGTGTGATGGAAATCTCAGCCTGTGCTTATGGACCTGGGCTGCTGCTCCCCCAGGGGCACCTGAATAGGTTTGCTGAGAGGAGGACCGGGCAGAGGGCTGTGAGGGATGGGTAGGGGCTCCTGTTCTGTTCTCACATGTCTCCCTCATTGGCACCTGCTGCCAGGATGATGTATGAGATTCAACAAGCTCCGCTCTTCCTTTAAAGGGAGGGGAAGCAACAGGGGAAGCAGGCCCCTCGCCACCGATAGAAACAAATGGTTCTATTAACTAGCAGGGGCCCCAGCCAGGGGAAGCTGTGGCTGTGTCATTAACTTCTGTTCTCTTCCAAATGTGTAACCTGGCAGTTCTGGCAGCACCGAGACCCACAAACCCTAAGTTGAATGAGATTGCTGTGCCATCTGCTCCAGGAACCGAGGTGGAAGACCTTTAGCTCTCCCTACCTGGATGTCAATGCCAGGAGCAGGCGCAACGTTCTGGCAAAATGGGGGCTCAGACAACTCTCTTCATTTCTCTCCTGGCAGGAGCTGGCATGTGGTCTACTTCGCTGACACGGGGGCTTCCCGTGCACGTAACTCACGCCGTGAGACGGAGACATTTGTTGCCACCAGAATTGCTCTTCAGAAGCGAAGGCCGCCTTTACTGGGAGACACTTTGGCTGGTGTCCAGCTGAAGTTCATTCTTGGAAGCACTTGGTGGGAGCGGAGCCAAAGAGGGAAGACAGTAAGTTCCAGGCAAGCGATGGTAATGATGCGGCACGGAGCCCCTTAAAACCACAAAAGGGCCGGGGACTGGGTTTCTCAGATGCTGGGCAGAGGCCCACTCGCACCACAGGTGTTACGGGTGGGTAGGCAGGCAGCAGGCGGGACTTTGATGCTGTGCTCACCTCCGGACCAGTCACAACCAAGGGAGCGCATGAAGCCCTATTGGCTGGACCTCTGTCACAGGATCTGTGGCTAGAGAAGGGGGGCGTCCCAGGAAAGGGCACTTCACACTTATGCCCCTTCTTGTGACTTGCCTTCTCTATGTCTCTAATGTGTTTTTCTTTTGCTTTCCTCTCTGTCCTGTTTCTTAATCTACTGTCATCAATGGTAACCACAGCTACCCATAAATTGGGCATAATATGTAATTGACACATCACCTCACTAATCCTCCTCACAACCTTGTGAAGAAGCAGCTTATCCCCTTTACATATAAGGACTAGAGGCCCAGTGCATGAAATTAATGCACAGGGGTGTGTGTGTGTGTGGGGGGGGGGGGCGGGGGCTCAGCCAAGCCTGCAACCTCTCCAATCCGGGACCCCTCAGACATCCCTCTTGCAATCTGGGACCACTGGCTCCTAACTGCTCACCTGCCTGCCTGTCTGATCGCCCCTAACTGCTCTCCTCTGCCAGCCTAATTGCCCCTAACTGCTCCCTTGCTGGCCTGATTGCCCCATAACCACCTCTGCCTCAGCCCCCGCCACTGTGGCTTTATCTGGAAGAACGAAGGGAAGATGTCCAGTTGACCCAGTCTAATTAGCATATTACCCTTTTATTAGTATAGATTAGTCAGCTCAGAGACAGTCATAACAAAATATCATAAATTTGTGTGGCTTAAACAGCAGAAATGTATTTTTTCTCACAGTTCTGGAGGCTGGAATTTAGGGTCAGGTCAGCATAGCATCGTCCCATACACCAGAAAGTGGTGGATCGATTGTTAGTCAGGGCACATGCTCAGGTTGCAGATTCAATATCCAGTCCAGTGAGTGCAGGAAACAATGGAACAATGTTTCTCTCTCTCTCCCTTCTTCTCTCTGAGATCAATGAAAATGAATGATAAATAAATAATGTTCTATAGGTATGGTTTTAATAGGAAAGATATTAGTGATCTATAAAGTGAAAAACTCGTCATAACACATATATACAGCATGACCCCATTTTTTAAAAAAATATTTATTGATTTCAGAGGAAGGGAGAAGGAGAGATAGATAGAAACATCAATGATGAGAATCATTGATCAGCTGCCTCCTGCACGCCCCTACTGAGGATCAAACCTGAAATTTGACCAGGAATCATATCATGACCTCCTAGTTCATAGAGGGATGCTCAACCACTGAACCCCACCAGCCGGACCCCATTTTTATCAATAGCAGGCACATGAGGTACATTCGCAAGATCTCACTCCTAGACGAAAGTCTGAAATTGCCCAAACTCCTTTGCAGCTAGGTGTCTGGATATGAATTCATTTCTGCCGATTGGATGTGCTTACACAATATTTTGAAGGCAGAAGTGGAGCAGAGGCATCTTCCTGCAGTTTGGGCTGTTTGCTGCTGGTGACCATGTTTGCAGAGATGTGGAGGTTTTCTGCGGCAGAATCCAGGCTGTGCACAGGCAGTTGTGGCAGTGGCAGTGCCCAATGACCTGTTTTGTGGGAGCTGGAGGGCACTTGTGGGGGCAGCAGCTTCCCGATCCCCGGACCACCGCTGAGCCAGTGTCCTAGAATTCAGTTGTGGCTGAAGGGGCAGATCCTCCCGCTGGGCAGGGAGTCTTTCCTGGGGTCCCAGCCTAATACCCACTCCTCCAGCTTTCTGATGATTTCCCAAGCACCAGTCCCCTGTGCTAAATTCTTTCCTGCCTAAAATGGCAAAGATCTAAAAACATTTTGGATCCTCTACTTTCAAAGAAAACAATGCTGCACAGGGTCAGGTCTGAGAAGTGGGTGAGGTGTTGCGGAAGGCTCCCTTCTTTGAGTCTCAGCTTCCTCTTCTGTAGAACGGAGACCAAAGATTATCTGTTCATAGTTACTGAAGACCATGGCAGCTGTGTTTCCCAAAGATGGCCACAACATTTCCCATCCCTCCTATGGCCTTGCCACTCTCTGCCACGTCCTCTCTCTTGAAGTGGGGCTGACCTCTGAAATCCAAGGCCAAGGTTGAAAAGGCGCAGGTTTGCAGCCCTGCCCACTCTGCCAAGGTTTCTAGCTCTGGCTCTGCCCACACCACTCATGGCTCTATCTGGCATGAGGCCTTGCCCTACTGGCTCGCTTCCCCTCCCATCTGTGGCCCAGCGCCTCGCTGCTCACCATGGCCCACCTGCTGGTGCTGCTGGGCCCAGCAGGTGGGGTAAGAGCCCACATCAGGCCTCGCACTTCCTGGCTCCTGTGTGCCGCTGCCCCCTGTGCCCTGAGGCCCCTATTCCTGCTGCTGTTCTGACTGGGGCCAGATGCCCAGGTGCTGTGAGTGGTCTACAGGGACTGCTGTGGCCACCAGGAAAGCCTCCCACCCTACTCCCAACTTCAGCACCCTAATCCCGGGTCCACTTCCGCCAAAGGAGAGCTTTGCCCACACAGCTGCCAGAGATTGAGACCCAGCAACTCCAAGATCCTCGGACCTCAAATTTCTGCCAGCAAAGGCGGTTGGCCGGCTGGTCCCATCCTGATCAGGGTGTTGGGGGTGATTGGCCCAGATCAGGCCAGTTCACTGGCCACAGTGGGTGTCATAGCAACTGGTTATTATGGTTGTGACAGCATTACTGTCTCTGGCTTTTTATATATATATAGACTAGAGGCCTGGTGCACAAAAATTCATGCACAGGAGAGGGGGGGTCCCTCAGCGCGGCCTGCCTCCTCTCATAGTCTGGGAGCCCTCAGGGGATGTCCTACTGATGGCTTAGGCCCACTCCCCTGCAGGAGATGGCCGGTCTGATCAGGGGAAGGCGCCGCCCCCATCACTTCGCTGCTGCTGCCACTGTTGGCAGCAGCAGCTGTGAGGCCTGAGCCCCAGGCCTCACAGCCACTGGGGCTTATGGCTGCCTGAGCCCTGGGCCTCACAGCTGCTGGGGCTCACTGATGCCTGAGCCCACAGCTGCCATGAGC
Source organism: Myotis yumanensis (assembly GCF_028538775.1). Taxonomy (NCBI): domain Eukaryota; kingdom Metazoa; phylum Chordata; class Mammalia; order Chiroptera; family Vespertilionidae; genus Myotis; species Myotis yumanensis. The sequence continues at coordinate 112,983,508 of NW_027223755.1, read as the reverse complement.
CCCGGGCCTCGCAGCCACTGTGGCTTTATCCAGATGGATGTCCGGATGGACGTCCGGAAGATGGCCACCCTAGTTAGCATATTACCATTTTATTAGTATAGATAACTGAGGCACAAAGTCGTGGAGCTGGTGCATGACAGGGACCTACAAGCAGGACTTGACACCCAGGTTTTTCCGACCAGTGTCCCTGCACACAGTCATGGCGGAACTACCCTTGCTTCTCCTCCCCTTTGCCTGGGAAGAGAAAAAGATAAATGAACCCCAGGTCTGGCTGGATGGGCAGCCCACTGACTGTGGAGAGTCCTGGCCAGGATGCCTCGTCAGGCCCTCAGTGGGTTGTGCAATGCTGCCTGAAACTGGGACTCTGATCCCTTGTGACCAGGGCAGCTGACATGACCCAAAACCCAGTGACATGGGTGAAAGGAAGTGCCCTGGCCATTTCTCAGAATGGTGGTAGGGAGGAACCCGTCCTGCCAGGCTCAAGAATGCCTCAGCTGGCCGACCTGATGTCCTCAGGCCCTAGGCTAGTCAAGCTGGTCTGGCGGCCCCATTTTACAGATGGAGAAACTGAGACTCTGGCATGGGATTAGTTAAAGTCTCATCTCACACAGGGAGTTCATGACAGGAGGTCCTGGGACACAGACTCCAGGACTTTCTGCTACAAAGGATGTGCCTCCAGCCCCAGACCAGGAGAGAGCATTGGACACGCTGCCCTCACACTCTGGGCCACAAGAAGGCGTGTGTTAACTTTTTTCTTTCCTAACTGGGCTCACTCTTCCCAGCCTCTTGGAATTTTTAAGAAAAGACCGTTGAAAAGCAACACCCAGTCTCATTCTGATGTTTTACTAATGGAGGCTGCTGGTGTTTCAACACTTTTAATTGGGGCTGAATCTTACCGTATTCAGACCACAGGGAGTATTGAGGACAGGGAGCTGCTGAGCAAACTTGGAGTCAAATGAACAGACTAATTAACTGTCACCACATGGGAGCATGAAGCAGGCCCCCTGCGAGGCCCTCCCTGTGCAATGAAGATGGGAGGAGGATGCAATAGGAGCTGGGGGCTCGAGATGAGGGAGTTCCAGATGGACCCCAGCCGCCGGTGCTTTTCCTGCCAAGGAAAGACCCCTCTGGCGATGTTTTCCGTCGCTGGGCAGGCCCATATGTGTGGCTGTTTTCTCTAGTTAGTGCATTTGTTTATTTAGCTCAGACTCTGCTCACTGTCTGCAGGTGCTGGTCTCAGTGCTTTGCAAGTCACGTGATGCTCCCAGCGACCCTGTGAGGCAGACATGATGAGGAGGGCGAGCGGGGAGAGATGAAGTGATGTGTTCACACTAAGTGAGGAGCCGAGTCCACGTTCAGGCTTCCATCAGAGCCTGTGCTGCTGCCCACTGCCCCTCGCTGCCTGGCTGCACTGGTAGCTGGCACACTCCTCTGTGAGCCCAGGCCCTGAGGCCTGGGTGTGATCTGTAGCCTAAATCCTCAGCCTCCCATGGCCCCTTACCTCATCAGGCCAACAGTGAGCTCTCAGCGGGACCAGAATCTTTTTTAAAAATATATGTTTATCTATTTCAGAAAGGAAGGGAGGGGGAGAGAAAGCAAAACATCAATGATGAGAGAGAATCACTGATCGGCTGCTTCCTGCATGCCTCCCACTGGGGATTGAGCCCGCAACCCAGGCACATATCCTGACCAGGAATCGAACCGTGACCTCCTGGTTCACAGGTCAGCACTCAACCACTGAGCCACAATAGCCAGGCAGGACCAGAATCTTAACTCCAGATTAACTCCTTAACTCGAATTATTAAGAGTCAATCTCTGGCTCCTGGAGCTGGAATTGAGTCTGCCACTTGCATGAGAGCTGTGTGACCTTGGTTTTTTCTATAAAGTGGGGTGATAATAGTAAAGAACACGGCACTGATGTGTGAACGTCCTTCGAACAGCACTTGGCAAATGGGAAGCGCTGTGTGGGGTCTGACCACCGTGGTTTCTGTTTGCATGTTGCTTCTATATTGTTGCCTTCTGCTCCCATAAGGCTTCAGATCCTCTCAGTCCAGGAGTCTGGGTTGTTTTTGTTTTCAGCCCCAGCTTGCCCCTGAGACCTCAAGCTTGAGCTATTCTGGCCCTGAACTTGGCCTCTCCATGATGCGTGGTGTCCTCTCACCTCTTTGTATCACCACCGCTGGGAAGCACTTGTCTGGTTTGGCCCAGTCCCTGTGCTGAACGCCTGTCCCCTCACCCTCAGCACTACCCTCCCTGTGGCCAGTTGCTCACAGATGACTGGGAGCCTCTGGACCCTGGGAGGGCACTGCTCTCAGCAACCAGGAGAGAGAGGAGAGAAAGGAAGCATGCTCATGCCTAAGGCCACCAATGCCTGGAAACCCCTCAAGCAATGGGTGGCAAGCACATTACAATCCCAGGCTGTGAGGATGTGAAGGACATAGGACAACCCTACGCCTAAGAATTCCAAAAATCCGGGTGAAGGTAAAATCTCCATAATGTACCGGTTACCATTTTAGCCGTTTGAAGTGGATGCCTAAATGGCATGAGCACAGTCACATGGTGAACAGCCATCAGACTGTCCAGCTGCGGGACTTCTGTATCTCCCAAGTGGAAACTCCACCCCAGCACAGCTCGCCCTCACTCCCACCTCCCTAGCCCCTGGCAACTGCCAATCGGCTTCCTCTTTCTGTAGAGTTTAGGATATTCTAATCTACTTGCTGAGGCAAATGAAAAAGTTCACAAACAGAAAGAAGCAACATGAACCAATGAACAGCATCACTTAGTAGGTAGTTGTGTGGACTCTGGAGCCACACTGCCTGTGTTTCACCCCCCGCCCCCTGCCCCAGATTATTGCTGTGTGCCTTTGGGCAGATGAATCTACTTCTCTGGGCTTCAACCTATTAAACATAAAATATAAAATAAGGGTGAGAGAAGTCCCTCCCTCACAGACCAGTTGTGAAGACACGTGTATTGATGCAGGGAATGAGAGCAGGATCTGGCAATACCGCCTGTTATGTCTAGATTTGCTCTTGTCATCGGCTTGGGTGGGAAATCCTGGGGCTTAACCCTGTGAAGGTCTGCCTTGCCTACCGGGATCCGCAGCATCTAGCACAACGCCTGGCATTCAGGAGGTGCCTGCTAAATATCTGGTGGAGACTGAACAGGAGTTTAGGTGAGAGGGGAGATCACTGTGGGGCATACAGACCATTCGAGAATTCTATATTCAATGTCAAAAACAGTCCACAGCTCTTGGCCAATTTTATTAAGAGCCACCTGAGTGTCGGATATCAGGTGACCCATTACAGGCAGAACAGAACATGGGCCTATCCCCATGTGAATATGGTGATCATGATTACGGCCATGATTAATCAAAATGCCCACTATTTGCTGAGCACTGACACTGTGCCAAGAGCCTTAGTGCATCAACTTCCTAACTTGTATTTATGACTCAACCTGGGAGACAAAACCCACTAGCACAATGTCATAACAGCAACGAAAAGCCCGTTTTTAAACCCAGAAAAATGTCAGCAAGCGCAAATGAACCCTGGGATGAGTCCACCGGGAGGCCGCGCTGACGCCGTGACGGGAGGACAGGCATGGAGCTCGGTGAGGCATGTGCCCCTGACCGAGCCCCTGCTAATCGCCCGGATGCTCGCTGCTGAAGTGCTGTTGCCTTGGGCTTACATTTTCCTTTCTCATTCTTCACTCTGCCTTAGACTCCTTATGCGCAGATCTGCTCTCCCGGGCACTGTGGAGGGATGGCGAAGAGAACGCTGGGGGCCTCAGCAGACCAGGTCCTCGGCTGGTCTGTCTCTAGGGCAGTGCTCAACGCTGGCTCATTGGATCCGGGAAGGGGTAATGGAGGCCACCATAAGGCACAGCTGCCTGAATCACCCCCATATTAACTGAAAAGTGTCCACGTGGATTGAATATTTTATGAGCCTAGGACTGAAGTCAGTCTCTTTGGAATAGAAGTCAGATATGAAGTGGAGTGGGGATGGGAAAGAGAAGGGGAGCGTGGGAGGGAGGGAGGTAAGAGAGAGGGAGGGGGAGAGGGTAACTCTTCACCCTCATCGTGGAGGGGCTTAGGGGCACTGTATTGTATTTCTCAGGAGGCTTTCACAGCATTATTTGAACGGATCCTTTCAAGAACTCCGACAGGTAGATAGAGTGTGTTCCTGGACACAAATTACAACTGAGGAGCCTGGGACCCAGAAGCATCAGACCCCCAGGCTGCCTGGGATGGAGGAGTCAGCCCGCTGGCCAGCTGGCCAGCTCAGGGGCAGGGACCCCGGAGATGCAGGACAGCTCCCAGTCCTGGGGAGACATTCCTTCCAGAAAGACATCTGCTCTTCCCCAGGCCTCCATTGGGGAATGAGTCCAGCAGAAAGCTCACCAAAAGAGAGGAATGGGAACCCCTCTGAGGGGCTAGGCAAGCCTCCTGTCCCCGGGCTGCTGTTCAACCTCAGCTAGATTCTTTCCGTTTGCGCTCCTGTTTCAGTGCCTGTGTGGGTGGGTGGGTGGGCGGGAGGGGGGGTGCTGACCATCTCTGTGTTCATCTGTCCTCTGGGTCCTCCTCTGCCTGCCTGGCTGCCTACCCGCCCCCCCCCCCCCTCCCCGAAGCTTCTCCGCAGCTGCTTCTCTCTGCCCACACATCTCTCTGGCACCCACTCAGCTCACGTCCCACCTACCCTCGTCGCTCTCCTCCCTTCTCTCTCTGCCGCTTGTCAGCTCAGTTCACATTCAAGAGTCTTGTTCATTTTCTCTGCCCTCCTCCTGTCTCCTTTTCCTCTCTTCTCCCTCACTTCTGCCCCTTCCTCTCCTGCCTGGCCCTGGAAGAATGGTTTGTTGGTGGCTTTAGTCCATTCCAACAAATAAGCATCTCTAGGCCCCCTGGACAAACCAGTCACTGAGCGGCGACCCCCTGAGGGTGCAGCCCTGACAGTCCGGCCCGCAAGGGGCTCTCAGTCAACAAGGTTTCATTCTGGCCTCAGCCTCACCTGCAGGCCTTGGGGGTTAACTGCAGGGGGTGGTCTGGATGATCAAGCCTCAGAGCGAGAGGGTGGACCAGAGGCCGTATCTCAGTGGGCAGAGTGGGCGGGGACCTGGGACCGTGTGGGCAGGGCAGTGCCATGAGGGAGGCAGACCTGCTCTTACCAGTGGGGTCAGGCTCGGCTCTGCCTTCACCCTCAGGGGGAGTCCCCCCACCTCTCTGTCACCTGCGGGCTCTTTGCAAGGATCACGTGCTGCATACTCAGTGCGCCCGCCAAGATCCTGACCCTGGGCTCGGCCTCTGTGCAGGAGCGCCGTCCTGTCTGAGGCTGTGGGTGCTGCGGGAGAGGCCGCGTGTGGAGTCAGGCTCACCTGGCTTGTGCCTTGTCCCTGATTTAATCATCATAAACTTCTTGAGTAGTAGAAGAAAACACGCTTTTTAAAGCCTTTGTCAAGCACTTGTAAGTGCTTAACATGTAGCATCCCTTTAACTCGCACAACCACCGTAACAGGTTTCTTTTCCTGATGAAGAAACTGAGTCATACACACACACTCAGGTGTTCACTTTCATTTAATAGCACATACTTAAAATATTTTATGGTTGTTTTATGTCTCAACAATTAAAGGTTATAAACTCAAGCTTAAAAGGCTATGACATTTATCCTGAGTCGGGTCCCTGGAGGGTAAGGGGCCACACAGCTATGCGCTGCACTCCTCCAGGGAGGACACCCACTTAGACGGGGCCAGAGAGCTGCACCCCGAGGCCACACCCAGCCGCCTGTCTCTGTGGGGGAAGGCTCCCCGGAACACAGAATGGCGCTTTCACTTGTTACACACCGTCAGTGTCAGCGGCTGCTTTCATGCCTGCGGGCAGAGCAGTTCCCATACAAGCAGGATGGCCCACACGCCCAGGGCCTTGGCCACCTGGCTCTTTACTCAGAACATTTGCTCGCTCCTGACCCAGATGACAATTTGAGCCCCTTTGACTTGCTCAGCGTGGCAGCCCCGGAGCCGGGTTTGAACAGGTGAGTCTGAATGGCACTGGGGAACTAGGAGGACTGTGTGGGAATCGCTCCTTGAAGCACAGCCACACCAGCGCCCATGGCTTAGGGCAGGATGGGCACGCAGCACTGCTTTCCACCAGGAGGTTTGGGGCTAATCCAGAGAGCTGCCTGTCAGGGACATGGCTTTAATAGGAACGAGGCAGGCGCTGTGTCCTGAGAGCTGTCCACAGACCCACTCAGCCAGCATCCACAGGCCTGGCACACGCCGCCCACTGTGCTTTCTTATGCAAATGCCGCTTCCCTCCTGGGCACAGCGTGTAGGTGCCGCTGGGAAGGGCGGACACTGTCCTCGGGAGTGGCCTCTTGTCAGGGGCATCCTCAGGGCAGAGCTTTTAACTTAAAACATGCATTCTTGAATAGATGACGTATGTCTGCTTATGTATTTATGTAACAACGTGTGTATTTATGAAAACACACGGAGAGAGTCTGGATGACACACCAAGGGACACACAAGCGACCTCCAGGGGCCCATGTGTGGGGAGTGAAGAGGAACTTCTACTTTTTAATTTTCATGTCCTGCATTGTTGGAAAGTTCTATGAGTGTGTATTACTTATGCAATTTAAAAAATATTTTTAAATAAAATAATTATTTAATTATTTTAAATAATTAAAGGGGTGGGGAACGTCCGGCCCGCAGGCCATAGAAGGCCCATGAAATCATTTGGTCTGGCCCTGCCAAGGCGTTAGGGGTGAGTAATTACAGGTTTGACTAATACAGCAGGCTAATTTTAAATTGATACTTTTGTATGGCCTGCAAATGATGTTATAAATATCCAAATGGCCTTGGCAGAGACAAGGTCCCCACCCCTGAATTAGATAATACCTGTAAGTGACTCACCACACGTTCCTGGAAGAAAAATGGAGAAGAACCAATTTCATTGTCTTCTCTTCAACCACCAAGAAATCATTCAATGAAGTGAGACAAAATATTGGAAACATTTTCTAAACAAAAAGGTGTTATAAATTCAAAGGGTCATTGCTACTTATAAAAGGTTTCTGGTGACAGATAGAAATTTGGCCAATTTTTAAAATCTTCCATGTTCTATTGTCTTGCAAGGACAGTTTCCCTGTTACCTGTAGACTATTAAGGATTCTGCAAATGCCACGCTATGTGAGGAGGTTCGGGTTCTAAGCCTCCATGCAGAGCACAGTGGCCAGGATTTGTCCATGTGCCTTTATCGCACACAGAACATTTAGCCAACAAATGGCTGATTAGCCATACCCACAGGAAATGATTTATTAATATCATTTCAAAAATGTTTTCAGATCCACTCTCCATGCTGCTGAGGGAGAATGGGGAGGGGCCTGTTTGGAATAGCAAACAACCTCTGAATTATCTGCGAAGAGGAACTTCCAAACACACAATAGGAATATTTACACAAGTTGCATTTTTATGTTGCTTTTCCACATTTTGAAACATAAACTGGCAACTCGCTATGAAGCAATGTGAGTAAAAAGACCTTTATACATAGGAAAGGGAGATTTATATGAATAATTTGGGGTCATGGAACCCAAAGCTGTGAGACACCTTAGGCTCACTTAGCCTGCCCACCGTCTGCGCAGGAATCCGCGCTGCGGCCTGCAAGGCTGAGGCTGGCTCCGCTTGTCCACCTGGAGTACTGCAGGGACCCAGTCACCTGAACCAGGAAAGCACAGCACAGTGATGGCCATGGTGGCAGCAAGCCTTGGGTGTTGGGGAAATGAATAGCAATACTTTCTGGAAACCAACACTGTTGGTTGCTTTATCTGTTAGAATGGCTTTTAGCTGCATAATATTTAATAATAATACTTAAATAATAATGGCTAAATAAAAAAAGACAATTATCTGATATAACTAAAAAAATCTAGAAAACAACGACCCAGATACTTCAGTGGTCCGAGATGTGATTAAGGAGATGGGTTATTTTCATCATTCTACTTCACCCCCATCAGCTTGTTGGTCTTTCACACCTGGGCTCCTCACCCCATGTTTGCCAAATGGCAGCAAAGCTCCAGGAATCATGTCCTCACATGATTAAGTCTAAAACCACGAATTAGAGAGGTGACTACGAAGGGAGAGAGAGCTATTTTCATGTCATTCTGCTTTACCAAGGAGAACCTAGAAGCCACCCTCAGAAGACTTGCCCTTATATACAATTGTCTAGAAATAGATCCCATGGCTTTCTAGCTGCAAGGGAGGCTGAAAAGTGAATATCTTGCTTGTTTAGCCTTATAGTAGGAGATGGGCAAAGGGGAAGAAGTATTGAAAATGAGGTGGAAGAGGAAATAAAGGGGATAAATGTTGATGGATAAAATAAAATTTAATTTAAAAATGAATGAATAAATAAATAAATAAATAAATAAATAAGAAGCATTGAAAAAAACTCCTGGGTTAGCCAATTAAGTGTCTGACATAGGTATAAACTGTGTTAGCAGCTATTAATTTCTCACTTCTTGGTCCTCTCCAGTCCCAAGGGATGAATCATGAATGGACTAAGAAATTCAATTCCTCATGCCAAGGATGGAGTGGGAGTGGGATGAGGTTTGGCCAATGAAATGTGAGGAGCTCTCTCCCAGAAGTCTGGGGAGCTTTTAGGAGACTTAACTCCAGTTTTGGAAAAGGAGGGATATGCCCTCGTCACCCTCTTTTAGAACTGAAACATTTTTGTTTAAGGTTCTGGAACTTGGAGTTCCTGCAGCCCTATTAAGCCATGAAAAGATAGGTGTGAAGACAAAACCCAACACATTAAAAATTGAATACTGGAAAGGTAAAAAGAGCACATGTCTATCAGAATTCTGGAAATTTCTACCTTCTTAGTTTTTGTTATGTATGATTGTCTTTGGTTTGCTGGGGGCTGGGCGGGGGGGCAGATCTGGGCAGGGGGCTAATATGCCCCTGGTTAGAGGAGGCAGTATCAGAGACACTGTGAGGGACAGCGTGAGAGGGGAAGGAGGAAGAGCCGATGTGAGAAAGCGTGATCCAGCGGCTTCCACTAAGCGTGACTGTGCTCTAAGAAGCTGTGTACATGGCACCACAGGACAGTGCATGTGGGGGAGAGCAAGGGGTAATGTGCCCACCACCTCCCACCTCCCAAGGGTGAGAGGTTTGCTTATGGTGGGTAAATTTCCTCAAACTTCTGGGTTTTGCATGCATGGCTACCAGCTTGGATCCCACAGTGTCCAACAACTTGGCACGAGCAGGGAAACCTTGGAGAAGAAGTGAGCAGTGACACTCCCGGTGCAGGGAGAGTTTGAGTCAGTCAGATTGCACCTAATTTGGACGGACACTCGGTGATGAAACATACAATCAGGTGATACAGTGGCTCATAGATAGTCCATCCCTTCGATCAGTGATACCCTCTTGACCTCCCCTTTTGAAAACAAGATGCCCTTACCTCCCTGAGTGAAAAGACATCACTTTGATTAATCAGAGGGCCCTTTAAGGTAGTAGCCAGCGAAACTGCCTACAAAGATTCAAGGCAAGAGGTTTTGTGAACCTCCTATCTCTGCCGTTGCAGCCGGTTGTGAGCTCACAATTACACCCATCATCACACCTCCACCACCACACTGGACTGCTCCTAGCCCTGTGGCCTTGCCATTTCTGTCCATGATTCCTGGAACTGCCAATTTTCTATTATCACAGGGTGTGGAAGCACCCACAGACGCCCCAGTTCACTCCTCCGCCCTCCTTTGCAGTTGCCTCCCTAGTGCTTCGTGCCCTCGGCGCACAGTTAGCCTCGCCAGCACTGGCATGAAGAGTCCACTGCACTGTAGCATCAGAGTGGCCAGAAGAGGTGTCCGATCCAGTACCTTGTGGTTTAAGCCATTTTGAGTTGAATTTTGTTTTTCTTTTTCTGGTGGTCTAAACCATCCTCACTAATACAGCAGAGGAAGTGACAGCTAAGGTTGAGATCCAAAAGAATAGTAGAAATTTAAAAAGGCAACAATGACAGGCAAGCATGGTTCAGGCAAATCACATATAAAAATCTGTAGGAGAATAAAACTTTGAAACATTTGTGGAGATCAAAATGGTCCAGTTTGGCAGAAAGATTACTTTTTAAATCACTTGTTGAAGGTGCTTGTATGGTGTTGGAAGCTTGCAAAGGAGAGGTGAGTGCCTGTGAGAAGCTGTCACTAAGAGAAATCTTGTGTCACTGAAATGGTAGCTGAGGTTGCCTTGCTTTTGTGAATTAAATAGGCTTGGCTTATTTCTATAACTGCACTGATGCTGCTGGATTAGGCTTCCCTGAGATGTTCCTTGTAGGGCTACATTCATATCTCCAACTCTAATTTCTATTACTGTAGGTGAATCTGTCTCTTGCTCTGTGGCTGTGTCTTTTTCTTTGCATCTGCCCAAATAAGCCTCAGAGCTACCTTCCCTTCCCTCTGCAAAATGCCAGTCAACCAACGGAGCTGGGCAAAGTCAATATTCAGTTAATATTTGGGGGAAGGGTGAGTCTTGTTGTGCGGTCCCTCTGCCAGGCGTGCCAGAGTACAAGGGCACTTCTCATTGGCCAGCCTCACTCTTCACGTTTCCTGTTCTGCAGCCATGACATTATCCTTCACCTCCAAGAATCCCCTTCGTCCCAGCCACTCGTTTTTCCCAGCAGCTTCCAAATTCCTCCTGCATTTTCACACAGAGAATTTAGTTTTTCATGGATATCCCAATCCTTCCAGACTCTGAGGACCATCTTTCAACAACCAAATTAATTCATCAAGGTACGAAACAATGCAGCCCTTTCCTCCTATCTAAACTGAGAATTTATTTCATCTGAAACCTGTTTCTTCACACTTGTTTTGACAAAGCAGGATAACCTGGGAGTGGGAAGGAGAGGCTCAGGGGAAATTCTCAGAGGGGATATTCACCTTGAACTGCCTCAAAGGTGACATTGCAGTTAGCTAGAGAAGGAGGTGAAGAGAGAACCTTGCTCTTGAGCAGAGACATTGAGGCACAAGAGCGGGAATAGCCATCTCTCATTTCCTCTCCTGCTGGGGCGTCTTTAACCTTCATCAGATCATTGGCGCCAGGAGATGAAAGAGGGAACCCCGTGGACCTTCTCTGAAAGGCCACCTGCCCAGAGGCCACCAGACACGGTCTCTAATGAGCGTGCAGGGGTGAGCTCCTTCGCGCTTGAATGGGCTCCCGCTACGGTGGCAGTACAGGCAGATGTATTCACTGTTCCTGTTCGCTCCCAGCCAGCCTTCCTGCAACGTGGAGGCTGAGTGTACTGAACCGGAGCCAGGCTACTTCCCTTCAGTCCTGCTCAACCACTTGGTAGCCAGAGGATCTTGGGCTGTCACTGAATCTCTGTCTAGGTTTCCTCAGCTGTAAACTTGGTACAATGATAGCGCAGGGTTTTATGAAGATTAAATAGTCCTAGCTATGTTAACTGCTTAGAACGGTTCTGGCACAAACTAAGCCCTTATTAAGTATTAGCTCTTTTTTTTCTTTATTGATTAAGGTGTTACATATGTGTCCTTTCCCCCCCAATGTCCTCCCCACCCCCAATGCAGATCCGTAACTTGGCAAATGACAACACCAGTGGCTTGTGGTATCACATGTGTTAGCCGTGAAAATCAGCTCCGGTCCAGGCCGCTTCTTGCACCACACAAGTTTTTAAGTTACATGGCTTGCCTAAGCCAGGCCTCTATTACATATAATGGAACACAATTGGGAATCAGAAGCATGGATATAAGAACAAAAACCATCTCATATGTTACAAAGGCGACATGTTCTTTATGTTCCCTTTGGTTGCTGCTAATGTTGGTGCTCATGGGACCTGCAAAATATACTGATGTTTGCGTCCCACCCCCATGAATTCCAGTGTAATTGGCCTGGCTTGCTTTTTAGGATTTTTAAAAAAATTTCCCAATGATGCCCATGGACAAAGATGAGAACCACTGTTTGAAAAATTGCCAACTAGCAGCCCATACTCCAGACAAACTAAATCAGAATCCCTGGTGCACTCTGGACACCAGCATCCCAGTGCTCCCCAGGGACTCACGGCAGCTAAGCTCCGGAGCCACACTCCAGGGGCTCCGCTCAATGGTTTGGGTCTAATCTGTTAAGGGTTTGCTCAGTGATGCCTTTGTTTTATAGCTTGCAATGACAAAACAAATAAATCTACATGAAAAAAAGATTGTTACTGAAATTTTTGTCACTCCCCCACCACACACTCACAATGTTGGCTTTGCAAGTATGATATTGTATTTATAATGTGAGCTTTCTTTTTTTATTATTTTTTCAATTACAGTTGACAACCAATATTATTTTGTACTAGGGGCCCAGTGCATGAATTCATGCACCTTGAAAGGAACTATGGGCTGTGAAGCTGTGGTGGGCACAGGGGTGGGTCTCGGCCCATCCTCCATGCCCCAACCCGGCCCCTTCCACCATGGCCCCAGTCCCACGTCTGCTGGCAGCCCCACTCCTGCCCCATGCGCTGATGGTCCCGGCAGTGGGTGCGAGCGGGGCCGGTGCTGGCAGGAGGTGTGAGTGCCTGGTGGGACCATGGCGCATGGGAGCAAAGAATTTTCAGTAACCACCAGAGACTCGCCCCAAGGACAGTGACCGGCACCCGCCTTGGTCTGGCGCCCCTGCTCACCTGCTCCACCATCCCGCTGCTGCCATGTTCCGCCCGTGTCCCCTGGTCATCAGTGTAAGTCATAGTGACCAGTTTTTTGGTTGTTCTGCTGTTCAGTCTATTTGCATATTAGGCTTTTATATATATATAGATTAGTTCCATGTATACAGCATAGAGGTTAGACAATCATATACTTTACAAAGTATTTCCCCTAGTATTTCCAGTACCCACCTGACACCATACACAGCTATCACAATATCATTGACTATACTAGAGGCCTGGTGCATGAAAATTTGTGCATTTGGGGGCTGGGGGTTCCTCAGGGGATGTCCAACTAATGGCTTAGGGCTTGGGCCTAAGCCGTTAGCTGGACAGCCTTAGTGCTGCCAAGGAGGAGGGAGAAACTCCCGCCACCACCGCAGTGCTGGCCAGCAGTGAGCCAGCTTCTGGCTGAGCAGCGCTCTCCCTGTGGGAGCACACTGACCACCAGGGGGCAGCTCCTGTGTTGAGCATCTTCCCCCTGGTGGTCAGTGTGTGTAATAGCAACTGGTCATTCTGCCGTTAGGGTCAATTTGCCTATTACCCTTTTATTATATAGGACTAGAGGCCCGGTGCACAAAAATTTGTGCACTGGGGGGGGGGAGGGTGCCACCCTCAGTCACTCTCAGGGTAGGGCCGATTGGGGGGTTGGGGCACCGCCCCCTGTCACACTCAAGGCAGGGTCGATGGGGAGGTTGCGGCGCCACCCCCTGTGATGCACACAGCAGGGCCAATCAGGGGGTTGGGGCGCTGGCCCCTGTCACTCACAGAGTAGGGCCGATAGGGGAGTTGGGGCACCGCCTCCTGTCACACACAGAGCAGGGTGGATCAGGGGGGTGGGGCACTGCACCCTGTCACAGTCAGGGCAGGGCCAATGAGGAGGTTATGGCTCTACCCTGTCATACACAGAGCAGGGCCCGTGGAGGGGGGTTGGGGCACCGCACCCTGTCACACACAGAGCAGGGCGGATCAGGGGATTGGGGCACCACCACTGTCACACTCAGGGCAGGGCCGATGGAGAAGTTATGGCTCTACCCTGTCACACACAGAGCAGGGACGATCAGGGAATTGGGGAGCTCCCCCCTATCAGGCACAAAGCAGGGCTGATCAGGGGGTTGGGGTGCCTTCCCCTGTCACGAACAGAGCAGGGCAGATAGGGAGGTTGTGGCCCTGCCCCCTGTCACACACAGAGCCGCAGGGCGATCAGGGGGTTTGGGTGCTGCCCCCTGTCACGCTGATCCCGGTGCCGGGAGGCATATTACCCTTTTACTATATAGGATAGAGGCCTGGTGCATCGGTGGGGGCTGGCTGGTTTGCCCTGAAGGGTGTCCTGGATCAGGGTGGGGTCCCCACTGGGGTGCCTGGCCAGTCTGGCTAAGGGGCTGAGGGCCGTTTTCAGGCTGGCGGGTGACTGAAGCTCCCAACTGCTCCTTTTTTTCTTTTTCTTTTTTATTCTGGGCCAGCTTTAGCTCTGAGGCCTCGCTGCTGAAAGCAGGTTTCTGGCCTTTACCTTCTGTATTTGATACAATGTTGCGGTCAGGCTGGCTGAAGCCCGCTGACTGAAAGCTGGTTTCTAGGGTTTTGTTTAGCTTCTATATTTGCAACATAGTTGCTTAGAGTTGCAGCTGAGAGGCCGGCAAGTCAGGCGGGGAATGTTGGAGTCTGCCATCACTGGAGCAAGCAAGCCTCCCTGTTCGCTTCAGTGCATGGCTGCCGGCCGCCATCTTGGCTGACAGTTAATTTGCATAAGGATATGCTGATTAGCCAATGGGAAGGGTAGCGGTCGTACGCTAATTACCATGTTTCTCTTTTATTAGTGTAGATTCCCTGTGGTCTATTTTACATCCCTGTGACTGTTTTGTAACTGCCAATCTGTACTTCTCAATCTTTTCACACAGTCCCCCAATACCCTTCCCCTCTGGTAGCCTGTTCTCTGTATCTATGAGTTCGTTTAATTTTTGTTTGCTTGTTTAGATTGTTCTTTAGATTCCACATGTGAGTGAAATCATGTGCTATTTGTCTTTCTCACTGATTTATTTCACTTACCATAATACCCTCTATATCCATTCATACTGTCACAAATGGTAAAATGTCATTCTTTTTATGGATAATATTCCATTATAAATATGTTCCACATCTTCATTATCCAATCATCTATTGATGGACATTTTGGTTGCTTCCATATGTTGGCTATCCTATCTAATAAAAGGCTAATATGCAAATTGACTGAACAGCAGAACAACCAGTCGCTATGATGCACACTGACCACCAGGGGGCAGACGCTCAATGCAGGAGCTGCCTCCTGGTGGTCAGTGTGCTCCCACAGGGGGAGCACTGCTCAGCCAGAAGCCAGGCTCATGGCTGGCCAGCACAGTGGCAGTGGTAGGAGCCTCTCCCGCCTCTGCAGCAGCACTAAGGATGTCCGACTGATGGCTTAGGAGTGGGCCTAAATGCATGAATTTTGGGCACTGGGCCTCTAGTTGTAAATAAGGATGCAATGAATTTAGGGGTGCATACATTATTTCAAATTAGCGTGTTAGGTTTCTTCGTATATATACCCAGAAGTGGAATCACTGGGTCATAAGGCAGTTCAATTTTTGATTTTTTGAGGATCCTCCATACTGTTTTCCACAAGGGCTGCACCAGTCTTCATTCCTACCAACAATGCACGAGGGTTCCCTTTTCTCCACATTTTTTCCAGCACTTGTCGTTTGTTGATTTAATTATGACAGGTGTAAGGTGAGATCTCATTGTGGTTTGAATTTGCATTTCTCTGATGATTAGTGACATTGACCATCCTTTCATATGTCTTTTCAGGTCCTTTATCTGAATTAATTTTTAATTAAATTTTTGGCGTTGTTTTTTGGGGGGTGTTGAGTTGTATGAGTTCTTTATAAGTTTTGGGTAGAAATTCTATATCAGATGCATTATTGGTAAATATGTTCTTTCATTTAGTGGGTTGTCTCTTCACTTTTTTGATGGTTTCCTTTGCTGTGCTTTGCTGGAATTCACAACGCAGCACCCTCCTCCCACTGGCTCTTGGTCTGTCATGCCACATGAACTTGTTGACACCTACTATGTGCCAGTCAGGGAACTAGATGCTGAGTAGTGTGTAGTAACCAAGCCAGGTATCGTCTTCCTCTCTTGGAATTCATATTCCAAGCAATCAAAGCAAGAAAGTAGACGGTATGGACAAGTGCTTCGATAAAAATGAAATGGTGTGTTAGTGACGTCTAGAAAGACACACCACGGAGCTTGGCTTGTGGACACGTAATAAAGGTGCTCCTCTTTCCCGACCACCTGGATGACCCCGGCCTTCTCAGTGGGTTCCATTCTTCTCTCCCTTTTCCTTTTGCGGTCTAGAGTCAGAGAACTTGTGCTTGAACCCAGCTCTGCCCTGTTCTGTGTCCTGGAGCTGATTCCTGGATGTCTCTGAGCCTTCCTTTCCTTATCTGCAAAGAGTGTAAGGATAGCATCTGCCCCTCAGGACTGAGGTGAGAAATAATGAACTATCACAGGTAAAGCACTTCTGTAATGCCCAGCACATATTAGACATCAGGAAATATTTAAATGTAAATGTCCTGAATCCCACTTGTGCTTCCAAGGTCAACCGAAGCCCCCCTCCCCTGGAGCCTCTGGCTGCCTCCCTCCACCCATCCCCATCCCACCACCACACACCATGACTTTGCTGTTCCAGGACCAAGTTGTGTTTTGTTCATTTATTTTACCTGCTCGTTGTCTGTCTCACCAAACCTAACTAAGCTCTAGTCTCTTTTACAACCCCCTGTCCTGCGCACCCAACACGTTACTGAGCCTGGGTGGGTACTTGATACATGTTTATTGATTGACAACATGCAGAGTTGATTTTCTTTGTCTTGATGCCTAATCATTCTCTGTGGACCAGGTGAAGGGGAGAGCTGTGGGGTCACATTAGGGCCCCTCAGTCCTGATGATGCAGACACTCAGGTGTGTAAGGTGATTGGGACTCAGATTTAGGAAACTGAGTGCAGTGGATAATGCCCACCTTTCTTGAATGAAGGAGAAATGAAGGATAATTGCATAGCTTTCTTCAGCTGTGTGTGTGCATGTGGGCGTGTGTGTGTACATGTGTGTGTGAGGAGCATTCACTGGCAATGATAGGAGACAAGGCAGCCTGGCAGTCGTGGGAGTGCAGTCCTGGGGTCTGATGGCTCATCCTGGATCCACCACTTCGTAGCTGTGCGACTTTGGGCAAATTACTTAAGCTCTCTGGGACCTGGATTTCTGACCTTCAGACTGGAGAAAATCATAGTACCTACTTTATAAGGACATTGTGAAGATTAAATGAGATAGTCATACAACTAGCATACATAAGTGCATATACATAACGAGTGTGTGTATTAAGATACAACATTTTCCTGGCCTGTGTAGCTCAGAGGTTGAGTGTCAACTAATGAACCAGGAGGTCATAGTTTGATGCCGATCAGGGCACATGTCTCCATTGTGGGCTCCATCCACAGTAGGGGGCGTGCAGGAGGGGGCTGATCAATGATTCTCTCTTGTCATTGATATTTCTATCTCTCTCTTCCTCTTCCTTCCTCTCTGAGATCTTTTTTTTTTTTTAAGACACAAAATTTGGTCCCAGGTCATAGAAAAACCTAAGCTACTGGAAGAAGACATAGTAGTCTGTTCCCTGGAAGCTGACCCCCAAGGGGGACTTGCTGGGCTGGCAGGAGGAAAGGGGATCCCAGAGCTGGGAGTGGGAGAGTCCACAGGGTGTGCTGCATTCTCAGATGTCCCAGGTGGGAAAGGCCAGGCCAAAGGGAAGGGGAGGCTGCAACATAGGAGGCTGCATCTTTCTATCCTCCATCCATCCTTCCTTCCATCCTTCTGTCCTTCGGTTATTGCATCTGTTCATGCATGCACCCTTTCACCCACTTACCCTTTCATCTTAACTGCAGCACAGCGGGTAAGAAGGTGGAATGTGGAAATGGAAAGCTGGATTCCCGTTCTGTGTAATTTGCTACTCCTTGACCTTAAACAAATGAGAGAGAGAGAGAGAGAGAGAGAGAGAGAGAGAGAGAGAGAGAGATATCAGTGTGAGAGGGAACCATTGACCCATTGTCCCCTATATGCACCCTGACTAGAAATGGAACCTGAAACCCAGGTATATGTCCTGACTAGGACTGTGCCGGCTGACACCCCACTCGGCCAGGGCTTGAACAACCATTTAACCCAGTGATGGCGAACCTATGACATGCGTGTCAGAGGTGACACGCGAACTCATTTTTTTGGTTGATTTTTCTTTGTTAAATGGCATTTAAATATATAAAATAAATATCAAAAATATAAATCTTTGTTTTATTATGGTTGCAAAGATCAAAAAATTTCTATATGTGACACGGCACCAGAGTTAAGTTAGGGTTTTTCAAAATGCTGACACGCCGAGCTCAAAAGGTTCTCCATCACTGATTTAACCTCTGCAAGCATCCCATTCCCACTTGTGAGGGGACTGTCTCCTGAAGGCAAAGGGAGTACCTGGAGGCTTTGATCAAAGGAGGGACACCACATGTTTCTGTGTCTGCAAGTTTTCTCTGCTGTGGAGGATGGAGTGAACAGGCAGGACCAGCAAGAGGGAGCCAGCTGGACAGTGTTGCAAGTAACTCAGGCAAAGATGACGGGACCGCGAACCGAGTGATGATACCGTCACTTGTGCTTTGGAGGTGTCCCCAACAGCGCCCAGCGCTGTGCCTGAACAATTTCATTGCATCCCACTCTAACCCTGAGAGTAAGTTACTGATTTATTATTTCCATTTTATGGATGTGCAGAGTGAGCTTAGAAAGTTTAAGAAACTCACGAAGCCATGCCGCTGCTGGCTGGCAGAGCTGGGGTGTGACTGGCATCCCTTTGCGGCTCCAAGCTACCCGCCCCCCCCAGCAAGATGAGAAGAGGGCTGCTTCCAGGAGAGCCTGCAGGGTGGGAACAGTGAGATGAGTGACCACTGGTGTGGGAGGCACTGGTGCACGAGTCAGCAGCCCTCTAGGAAGAAATACACCCTGGTTTGTCACGTTTGCTGATTTAGAAGGTCTAAATATTCCTGCCACTGCTGATCTGAAGCCACTAACATGGTGTCACTGAAGTGGAGTGGAAAGAGAAGGTGGGGGTACAGGGAGAAGAGCCAAGAACGCCCGGATGTTGTCAGCGTGGGACTGAGCCCAGGCAGTCCTGGCGTTTCCATTTTTCCTTGGATCCGTTTTCAAATCCATTGAAAGCAGGGAAACTGTTCCCCAAATAACTGCATGTTGTCACAACATTCTCAAAGTATTCACAGCTTTCGTTGTTATACCAAAGGCCTATGCCCCATTTTAAAAAAAGTCAACTTCCTGCCCAGCCAGCTTGGCTCAGTGGACAGAGTGTTGGCCTGCAGACTAAAGGGTCCCGGGTTTGATTCCAGTCAGGGGTACATGCCTGGGGTTGCAGGCTCAATCCCCAGTAGGGGGCGTGCAGGAGGCAGCCAATCCATGATTCTCTCTCATCATTGATGTTTCTCTCTCTCTCTCCCTCTCCCTTCCTCTCTGAAATCAATAAAGATATATTTTTTCTAAAAGTCAATATCCTGTGGCATTGAATTAACAACAATGACCAGCACCCACTTAGCTCTTGCAGTTGACCTTGGCTGGGCTCCGCTGCTCTGCTCTGTGCATTGCTCCTTCTCCACCTGCCAGCCCAGACCTGGCCACACGGTAACAAGAAACATTGCCTCAAAAATTAAAAAAAATTAAAATTCCCACTTCTGGAATATATCCAAAGAAACCCAAAACACTAACTTCAAAGAATACATGCTCCCCTATGTTCTTCGCAACATTATTTACAACAGCCAAGAGCTGGAAACAGCCCATGTACCCATCAGTAGATGAGTGGATAAAAAAGCTGTGGTACATTTACACCAGGGAATACGATGCAGCAGTGAAAAAGGAGGATCTCTTACCCTTTGAGGCAACATAGAGGGGTGTGGAGAGTGTTATGCTAAGTGACATAAGCCAGTCAGAGAAAGACAAGTATTGCATGATCGCACTCATATGTGGAATCTAATGAACTGGTAAGCAAAACAGAAACACACTCATAAGAAAGCAGGCTGACAGCTGTTGAGGGGGGCGTGGTGGGGGACTGGGAGGTGGAGGGATTGAAGAAAAAAGAAAAAGACAGAGAAAATCATGTAGACACAAACAACAGCATGGGGATTTCTTGGGGAAGGGGCGGGGGGTGGAGGAGGGTATAGGCAGGGTAAGTGGTGATGGATGGCAGTTTGACTTGGGTGGTGAACACACAATAGTGTATAGATGATGTGTTTTGGAATGTGCACCTGAAAATTGTATGATTTTGTTAACTGCTATCACCCCAATCCTATATAATAAAGAGGTAATATGTAAATTAATCCTCACGCCCTCACAAGATGGCTGCCTACAACCAGGTTGGCAGGGGGGTTAGTGAGGGATAACCAAACGACTGAACAGCAGGCTGAATGGGGTGACCAGGCCGGTGGGGGGGGGGGGAGCGTGAGGGGTGACCAGGCCAGCAGGAGAGGGCAGATGGGGACTACCAGGCCAGCAGGGGCAGCAGTTAGGGGTGACCAAATTGGCAGGGGGGGCAGTTAAGGGCGATCAGGCCAGCATGCAGAGGCAATGAGGGGCAATCAGGCCAGTGGAGGGGGCAGTTAGGGGCAACCAGGCAGGCAGGTGAGCAATTAGAAGCCAGTGGTCCAGGATTGTGAGAGGGATATCTGTCTGCTGGTTTAGACCGGAATTGGGCCTAAACTGGCAGTCGGATATCCCCCGAGGGCTCCTGGATTGGAGAGGGTGTAGGCTGGGCTGAGGGGACACCCCCTCCTGTGCACGAATTTCATGCACCATGCCTCTAGTACATGTAATAAAAAAGGAAAAAAATAAATGGAAAATAAATGAAACAAGGTCTCTTAATCCTAGGCCTGTAGACGGTACTTGGTCACTTCCACTGCATTCTATGAGCCAAAGCAAGTCACAGGTCGGAACCCCAGTCAAGGGTGTAGAAATATATCTTTCCTTCCAGTGGAAGGGATGAGGGTCCCATGGGAAGATCAGATATGGGGGCAGCGCTGGCACTGAGGCAATGGTTCAATCTCCCAGGAGTGTCTGTCCAGGAGAGCAGAGCCAACCCCGACCCCAGTCTCCCCACTTCCACATGTGGGCTCTACCCACCCCCCACTGCACTGGCCTTGCCTTGAGGGAAGACAGGGAGAGCACTGGGCTGGGCCTCTTCACTCCCTGCCCTCTGCTGGCGGGCTGGTTGCCCCATGCTGTGAGGCCTCTGCCATTTGGACAAGCTGAGACTTTCCCACAGGGCCCTCAGGGAGTCCATCTGGAGTGGCATTTAATTAATAAATCAATGCAACTCAATACAAGTGCAACTTTCTCTGATGCATCTTAAAATTATACCCTTCCTATATAATAAAGGGGGAATATGCAAATTGACCATCACTCCACCACAATGATGGTGGCACCCACAGCGGAGGCGGGGGGAGAGGGGATTTCTATAACACAAGATGGCTGCGCCCACAGCAGAAGCAGGGTTTCCGTAACACAAGATGGCTGCACCCACAGTGGAGGCCGAGTTCCCATAACAAGCCTTATTGAGCAATCAGCAGGGATCTGAGGCTGCACACCCCCTGCCCCTGTGGGGCTTGACAGGGGACCTCAGGCCATGCTCCCACCCAGCAGGGCTTGACGGGGGACCTCAAGGTGTGCCCCCCACCCCGGTGCTGGGCTGGGGGACCTCAGGCTGCTTCCCCCACCCCAGCACCAGGCTGGGGGATCACGGGCCATGCCTCTAGGGGACCTGAGGCTGTGCCCCTCTCCTGATGGGGCTTGACGAGGGACCTGACGTTGCACCCCCCCTCCTGGTGCCAGGCCGGGGGACCTGAGGCTGCGCCTCCTGCCCAGCAGGGTTTGATGGGGGACCTCAAGTCATGCCCCCCACCTGGCAGGGCTTG
Source organism: Myotis yumanensis (assembly GCF_028538775.1). NCBI lineage: Eukaryota > Metazoa > Chordata > Mammalia > Chiroptera > Vespertilionidae > Myotis > Myotis yumanensis. Next base: position 112,961,845 of record NW_027223755.1, on the reverse strand, counting down.
ATGGGTGACCTCAGGCCATGCCCCCTGCCTGGCGGGGCTTGACAGGGGATCTCAGGCCACATCCCCCACCCAGCGGGGCTTGATGGGGGACTTCAAGGTGGACCCTCCACCCCGGTGCTGGCCCAGGGGACCTGAGGCTGCGCCCCCCACCCGGCAAGTCTTGACAAGGGTGGGACCAGCAGGGTCTGGATCTAGCCCAATTTGGCGGGGGGGGGGGGGGGGGCAGCCAGCTGGCTCTGGGTCTCGCGCAATTTTGAGGTGCACGTGGGTGGGCAGGGATTTGATGCTGCGTCCTGTGGTGCACCTCAGATTATGACAGGAGGAAGATTTTTATACACATTTTACTAATTTTCTTTCATCTCTGACACTTCTGTTATAGAGAAAGGGCAAATAGCAATATTAAAATATTTCCTCTAATTAATCCCCTTTTAATGTGCACAAACTTCATGCACCGGGCCACTAGTTTTAATATAAATAGGACTTGTTTGCACCACCACAACAGCAACAACTAAAGGAAAGAATTAGGCATAGACACTGCAATCAAACGTATTGGGTTCATTGGCACCACTAAACTGAATTACTTTTGGTGGTTAGCCCTGGGGGCTATCATATAAGCAGTAAGGCCAGCAGATCTGCAGTGTGTTTATCCCACTGACATGAGGATTCCTTCACTTACTGCCTCTCTGAGAGACTTCATCCAGCGAGGAGTGTGCTCAGGGCCTCCTCTCGCTTTTCGTGGGACCTGCTGAAAACACCTGAAAGACTGCATCTTGTCTTCAACCTGTGTTGAGGCTCCATGAGATTCTCGCCTTCAAGACTCCTGCCCATCTCCACGCGGGGTTAAGCACAGGTATGAAGCCCTTACATTGGGTATGTCTTATTTAATCTTCATGATTCGCCCTTTTGCACAAGAGGAAGCTAAGGTCTCAGAGGTGAAGTTGCTGCCTGGAGTCTAGCCGCTTGTGTGAGGCAGGTGCGGGCTCTTGCTAACTAACGGGGCAGGCTCTGCACGGGGATTGGGAGGCATCACTTCTGTGCTTCCAAACCCGGCTGGTTTCTCCTCCAGCCTCTCGGTGGGTCTTAGAACTCTCTCCGCCTAAGTTCTAACGAAACCCAAGATTCATGAGTGTTTGCATGTGCCTGTCACTGCGCTTGGAGTTTTAACTACTTTGTTTCGTGTGGTTCTCCCAGGAATCCTATGTGATAGCATGTGCTCATTCTATCTTATTGCTTTTTGCTGTTATGACTGTGCTACATTCATGTGTCAGTGAGGAGTGTTCCAAATCCAGGTAACGCTGCTCCGCATTGGACCAAGCAGGGTCTCACCACCCCAGAGGCGGTTCAGCCTTGACAGACCCACGCCTTGGGCTGTCCGCTCAGCTTTCCTTCCAGGTTGGCTTTTTCTTCACGGTGGCTCCCAGGCATTGCACCTGCTTCAGGCAGCAAAAGGGGGAGGTGCGGGCGGGAGGCAAGCCTCCTCGCTGTGGCACCCCCACCCACTATTTGCTCAGGGGCCTTGTCCGTGGTGCACCACTGTCTCGCTGAATGGCGGCTGTCACAGGGCGCTCCTCACTCCGGAGCCGGACTGTGAGGTCCAGCAGAGCAGCGCCATGTGGGCGGCAGGGGTCGCGCTGTGGGCGCCCTGTCCTGGGGGCAGTGGCTCCTCAGGCTTTGCTCCGGAGCCAGGTGAGGTCTCCCCTTGAAGCTCATTTCACCTTCTGATTCCCTTCATCCTCACACCACCTTTGAGATTAGTCCACCCGCACAGGCTCTCAGAAATGCGAGCGACAGGAGGTCCCTGCCCAGGGCGGAGCAGGGCGTGGTCCCACCCCAGCCACAGGGTGCGTTGCAGGCTGCACACAGCCGGGGTGAGGATGTGGATGGGGTGGGTGGGGAATTAATTAAGTGATTAACGAGGCTCAGAGTCAGACCTCTCACTGGCTCCTAATGAATTGATCAGATGCAACACTTGCCGACCTCACCTTGGAGGGCTCCCAGCTTGCACTGTGGTGCAGGGGGGGAGCTCGGGTCTGCCCCTGCGCGGGGATCTGGGGAGCTCCTCGTTAAGGGGGTGCGCAGGCAATTAGCACACAAGCCCAGGGCCCTGAGCGTGCCTCCTAATGACCAATTAGGTAAGTAGGCGAGGAGGCCAGGAGGGGAGCCGGCTTAGTTATTGACTGGGGGTGCGGGGGGGGGGGGTGGGGGGGGGGGGCGGGACACGCAGTGCTCAGTGGTGACCCCCAGCGGCCATCTCCAGCGCACACACCCTGCTTACAAAGAGGGAGGGTAGGATAAAGCAGGAGCAGCAGAGTGCACTGATGACGACTGACATGTCTGCGAAGATTGTTTTTGTTGTTTGGTTGGTTTAAGAATTTGTTATTATTGCTGGGCCGGCAGGAGTGGGGGCGGACCTATGATCCAGGAGGTCACGGTGGATTCTGGTCAGGGCACAGGCCCGGGTTGCAGACTCCATAACCAGTGGGGGGCGTGCAGGAGGCGCCAATCAATGAATTTCCCTCATCACTGATCTTTCTCTTTCCCTCTCCCTTCCTCTCTGAAAGCAATTTAAAAATATTTGTAAAAAGAATTTTTTATTATAAAATTATGTATACTACTGCTGCTACTACTACTAATGATGATGATAATGAAAAAGCTTTCTCGAGCGGCCACTGTGAGACGTTGCTGGCACTTTGCTTATTTTGTCTCACTTAATGCTGCAGGGGCCGTGAGAAAGCCAGCACCTCACGTTTCAGGTGGAGTGGAGTCTCGAGCTCACAGCCAGAGGGGAGGGCAGGAGTCACACCCAGTTCCGCCTGAGCCAGAGCAGTCTGTCCCTAACTCCTGCCACCTTAGGGAAAGGGGCTCCCACAGACAATTAGAAAGTACCTGCCCCACCCTAACCCAGGGGCGGGGCGGTCTGCACAAGATGCTCTGGTCTTCTCCTCCCTCCATCTTCTTTCCTCCAGCCCCGTGTTTGTTTCCTTTCACCCACCTCCTCCTTTTCACGCTCACCGGCGCTCTTTAAGCCAGGGGTGCACGCTGACTCGTGCCCGGCCTTGCATCTGCAGCTCCCACAGTTAGGGTGCCGTCCCAGGCCCCGCGGGGAAGGGAGGGTCACGCTGCTGCAGAGGCAGGCGGGCCCTGTGAAGGGTCCCAGCGTGGGGTTACGCGGCCTCTGTGAGGGACCCAGCGAAGAGCAGGTCTGCAAAGGAGGGCAGGCGAGGCCGGTCCAGGCAGCTCCTGCTCCCACAAGGGGCGAGACATAGAGCACGGAGATGGCGGCTCGCCCAGCCTGAGCTGCCTGCAGTGTTCTCTTCGCGATCAGCAGATGCTCCCTGGCGAAGCACACCTGTGGCTGACACTTTGCCATGTTTCCTCCTCGCCTTCCCTCCTTACTCCTCTTTCTCTTTCTTCCTTCCGTTTTTCCTCCAGAGCTGAGTCTCTCACACTTTCGAGATCATAGCCCCTAATCCTTGGCTTAGAGAACCCTCTCATTTTATGTATCACCCTCCCTGTGCGTCCTCAGGCCCCTCCCCAACCTCTGCCCCCTCAGATGCCCACTCTCATGTTTCGAAAATGTCTCTAATGCATGTTTGTAACAGATGTAGGGCTGTTTGCTGTGTGGCTGTGATGTAGTGGTACTTCAGTGGTGGCATGTGGTACACCTCAATCAATTTTTTGTAGTTAACACCACTTTTTACAATTTTGGTCCAGTGTTTCTTCCTGTGCATCTTCTTAGGTTTAAATTATCCTTCATATACCACTGCCCACCCACATCTGCCTACCTGAGTACTAATGAGAGTGAGCTTCCCTCCCTCGAGGCCGGGCGCCTAGCTCTCTGCCCACACCTTTCTCCTGAAGCTGCCCCTGAGGAGGAGCTGAAAAAATACCCAAGGTTGTGAGGTAGTATCTCTTCAAGTCAGACAAGGAGACATTTCTAATCTTCTCCCCAGTTTACTGAGGAAGATGATGGAGTGAATTGACAGAGAGGATTCCGACTTGAGACCAACTGAATTCTTTGCTGCCGGGATGGAGAGCTGGCTGGCTGTTAGGATTTTAGGGGGTAGATGACATGGTGGGCTTTAGTCCATCTCAGGTGCAGACTCTGAGTTCAGAAACAAGGTTGGTGGTTAGCTCCTGCCGGGTGGACCAGGAACTGGCTAACTGCTCCTCCTGGAGGCCCTAGAGCCAGTGCACCCTGTGCGCAGCTTCAGGCAAGAGCAGATTGCTGAACCACCTGCAGGCCCAGGACCTCACATTGTCCTTCATATTTCTAGATATTGAACATGCTGTCCCCCCACCAACCCTTCAATCGCTCCTGGAGTGCCGACTTCCTCACCCCACCCTGAGCCTCCTTCCTCACCTCCACCCCTCCACCACACTGAGCAGCTGCTCACTGTTCCCAAAAGCAACTTGCTCATCCTCTCTCTCTCTCTCTCTCTCTCTCTCTCTCTCTCTCACACACACACACACACACACCCTGGGCATTGCAATTATTTGTCTGGTCCCTTTTCCTATTAAATTATAAGGTTCTTGAGGTCAGGGACACCCCCTTGTCTCTGTATCTTCAAAACCTAACCCAGACCCTGGCTGGGTGGCTCAGTTGTTTGGAGCATCGTCTCATGCACCAGAAGGTTGTGGGTTTGATTCTCTGTCAGGGCACATTCCTAGGTTGCTGGTTCAATCCCTGGTCGATCAATGTCTCTCTCTCTCTCTCTCTCTCTCTCTCTCTCTCCCCACTTCCTCCCTCTCTAAAATCAATTTTTAAAAACCCTAACTAGTGCTCAACACACAGCAGCTCAGTAACTATTGGTTAAACGAGAGAAGGCCCTCTGGAGCTGAGCCCCCGCCCCCCACAGACCATAGTGGGAAGGTTTGACATTAAAATTCAGAGCGAGGGACCAAATGAGGCAGGAATACAGCCCTGTAATATTTAGTGGAAATTTTTCAACAAGAGCTTCTTTGGTTTCTAATTAGGAGAATTAGGTTAATGAGCCACCTTGCAAAATCCCTGATAATCATGTTCTAAACTTACCCCCCTGAGTCTCCCTTCGACATGGAGGATGGGCAGAAGCACGCTGGTAACGAGGGCCATCTCCGGCCGCAGTTAGCATGTGCTGCCCTCACTGCACCCCGGGGACCTCCTACCAGCTGAGCACAGAGAGCAGCTCAGCAAACCACAGCCTTGGGCTTTGCCAGTGCACAGTCACCCTCTCCGCCTCACGGTTGCCAGGTTTTCCTACTGAGTCTCCCTTGGGTTTAGCCCAAGGACCATTTTTAAGGGAATGTCTGGCATGAATGTCCAGCTAATGCCGCTGAGCGATCCCAGCATGTGGGGAGCAAGGAGCAGTCACATGGAGGCCGTGGACCTCAAGGTGTTGACATGACTATTAGCCAGGAGTACAGATGACAGGGAGGCTGTGCAGCTCCGCTTACTCAGTCATGCTATCGTTTTCCTGTCGTGTGGGAGGCCTCTGTGTTCACCACTTTGGGTTAGCAGCGACTTTTTACAGGACACTGCCTCTCCGACCACAACTGCTTGACCTAACACGGGCACTGGGCTTGCCCAGGAGTTCAGACAGAGCCAGTCTCCCCGACCGCACGTTAGAAATGTGTACTCGGGAGCACTACGCTGGGAAGGTGACAGGCAGGGAGCCAGGAAGAAGACGGAGGCAGCGTCTGTCTGGTTCTCCTTGTCCTGGGGCCCGGCGTGTCTGCACCTCGTGGTTTGATTGTTGACCGCATTGCAGGGATTATGTGAGCAGTAAATTGCCTACCCTTGTTCAATTTTGTGATAATTTTTCCTAGTATCTAGCCTTCCTTTCTTCTGTAAGTCCCCTGAGTTTTGGCTGTCCACGTGGCCACCAAAATAGAGACACGCTATCCCAGGCGCCCCCTTGCCGCAGGTGATGCTATGACGAAGCCCCAGCCAGTGGCAGGCCTCACAAGAGCTCTTCTCTCCCTGGGGGGACAGAGGCACCTTCCAGCACTGTCCGGAGCCTGGCCGGTGCCTGCGTGGCTGCATGTGATGAGGTCTAATGGCCTCTTGCTGTCCTCCTGCCACACCACAGGCAGGACCCTGGGAGCCGCTTCCTGGGGCTGCCCCGGCACAGGCAGGGGACTAGCCCAGAGAGAAGCTGCTCTCCTGGTGCTGGGTCCTTCAATTCCCTGTGCCTCCATGTGAGATGGTGGTCATTCCACCTCCTTGGAGCCACAGGCACTTCCTCACTGGCCACTGTGAGTGTTGGAGGGCCAAGTGCCTGCGGTGTGTCAGCTATAACTGGGTGGCTGGGCTCCTGAGTGGGCCCCGGGGAGCTGTTCAGGGAACCAGTCTGATGCCCCCTCCCAATGGTCTCTTACCCAGCAGTTCCAAGGAGGGTGTAGTGGCCCCTGCAGGCAGAGGCCAGGTCTGTTTGTCCCGTGCAGGTCCAAGGATTAAAGCAACCAGCTCCTGGGATTCTGGGAACTCCACCTCCAGTTTCTAAAAGGCCTTTGGTTCAAATTGGAGGTGGAGCCACTTGGTCACTTAGGAGGACCAGAGGGGTGGGGAAGGCCTCCAGTCTCGGGGGAGTTTCTGGGCCTTGGCTCCATCCCATTCTCTTACTTTTTCTCCCCCCTCCTCCTTCTCCCTCCCTTCCTCCTCTCTCACTCCTGCTTCACCTCCTCCTCCCCTACCAGGGAAGCAGCAGCTGGGCTGGAGATTGTCAGACTACTTGAACCTGGAAGGCACAGCAGTGCACTGAAATAGCAAGTGTGAGCTAGGGGAAGTGTGATCTAGGGGGAAGTGTGATCTAGGGGAGTGTAAGTTAGGGAGAATTGTGAGCTAGGGGAAGTGTGAACTAGGGGGAGTGTGAGCTAGGGAGAATTGTCAGCTAGGGGAAGTGTGATCTAGGGGGAGTGTGAGCTAGGGGAAGTGTGAGCTAGAGGGAAGTGTGATCTAGAAGTGTGATCTAGGGGGAAGTGTGCGCTAGGAGGAATGTGAGCTAGGGAGAATTGTGAGCTAGGGGAAGTGTGAGCTAGGGGAAATGTGATCTAGGGAGAGGGTGAGCTAGGGAGAAGTGTGAGCTAGGGGAAGTGTGAACTAGGGGGAAGTGTCTGCATTTGGATGGGGTGATAGTGTGCTTCTACCATGGGACGGAGGGTGGAGCCAACGCCTCTTCTGCTGGGATACATGGTTCGTGATGGGAGGATCCTGCCACCCTTGGCGATGTCAGGGTACCTGTGTGCCTGCTGTTGCTTGGCACTTGGCTTGTGGTATCCCATACAATTCTGTCCACACATAGCCTGCCAGGAAGGACATGGTCCTCCTTAAGCTCACAGAGAGGAACTCCAGGTGCCGTGAGGCAAGCTGTGCCCAATGCGGCCTGGTGACCTCGGCACCTCCCTGGGCTTTGAGAGGCCTCCTACAGAAGCTGGGGTGTGGCCTGTCAGACAGATGCCACAGGTGCCTCTTCTGGTGCCAGATGGGGTCGGCAGGCCTTTTCTGTAAGAAGCCAGACAATAACTATTTTCGGTTTTGTGGGCCATATCATCTCTGCTCCAACTACTCAATTCTGCTGTTGACACAGGACGGTAGCCATGGGCAGGAAGTGAGTGGGCAGGAAGTGAGTGGGCACAGCTTGTTGCAATGAACTTGATTTCCAGAAACAGGCAGCTGGCCGGCACGCAATCCTCAGCAATTCTGGAAGTAAAGCACCTGAGTTTGATTCCTGCTGTTCAGCTGCCAGTTGTATGACCTTATTGAACTTGTGCCTCCGTTTCCTCATCTGCAAAATGGGAGAATAATACCTAACAACTATCATAACTGCATCACCTCCTGAGGTAGCTATGAGGGTTGGGTGAGTGAGGGCATGAAGAGATCTTATCATAGAGTCGGGAGGCAGTGATATTGGCATCATCGGCATCGCCACAGCATCTTGGAAAGGACTGAGCTATAAAAAGGACTAATACCCATTTCACAGGCTGCTGAAGTGAGAAAATGTGTACAAATGCCTTAAACTGCTCTCATTGCTAAGTGATGAAGAAGCTGCTTTTGAGGCTTTGCCAGAAAATCCCACGGTCAAGTCCAAACTGCGTCTACACGATGCTGCTGAATGCGTGTCCACGTGGTGGAAGCCCGTCTCCAAGCCGCAGGCATCCCCCCCTCTCTGGGACCATTTTCACTCAGGAGAAAGCGTCAAACCAGAGACAGCACAGCCTGATGTCACTCCCTGCTCCAGTCTCCCGGCTCCTCAGCCTTCGCCTGAGAGGAAGTGACGTCAGGCTCAGGCGCTGATCTTAGTAAATGAGGCCAGTGACTGGGCGCAGGAAACCGCTCTGCCCTCCTCCTCTGCTTCACCATCTGCCCGGGCTCTGGGACCTGTGTCCTCACAGAGAGCGATGTCCTTTAGGATGTGACTTTGTGGTGACGTCTATGATGAGGAAGGCCCACCCGCCCCAGCAGCCTTGGGCTTCCCGAGGTCACGTGCAAACCGAAGGCTTTGTGGTCCTTGGCTGCCCAGCCAGATGCTGTCCTCACATCAATGCATAACATTTCCGAAGGAGGATTTTCTGCTCCTGCTCACTCCTGGGGAAACGTGTGCTCAGACGCCTGGGCAGCCATCCATCACCAGGGACGGCAGGTGGGACCCACAGCAGCACTCCGGGCCTCAGCGCCTTCAGAGGCAATAGAGTGATGGCAGCGCCCAGCTGGCCAACGCAGCTCTACCGCGCGAGGGAACACGCAGCCTAAACGCCAGCGGGGAGCACTCGCCTGCAGATTGTACGCTGTTTCCCCACTGACCAGCACCTCAAGCGTGTCCTCTCGGTTATTCCCGGGGGTGTGGGTGTGGGAGCGTTTCATTACTCTGGGGCCTCGGGCACCATGGACACACCAGCAGCCACGCTGAACACACAGGGGAGTCACCGAAAGTCAGTTAAAGCACAGAACACGTGCACTGTGAAGTCCCTGCATACTACTCTCATGTCGCCTGAACTAATTTGAATGTTCATTAGTGATTCACTATGAGACCAAAGATCACCAACACAGAGCCAATCAGAGCACGGCACTGCCATGGAGTGAACGGGCACCAGGAACACGAAAAGGGAGGCAGTGGAGCAAAGTGGCTCAGCCAGACAAGCTCAGGTTCAAACCCTGGCTCTGCCGCTTCTTAGACACGTGGCCTTGGGTTAGCCTCCTGACCCCTGAATCCCGGCTCCCAATCTACAGAACGGACGGACACATGACTATTCCTTCCGCGTCGGCAGTCAGGTTGACGTGTTTGTGAGTAGAAGCTCTTAGCACTGTCTTGGCAGAAAGTAAAACCACAAGTGGTGGGTGCGTATGAAGGAGAAGCATCTGCCTGTCCTTCTGTGCACAGCGCAGAGGGCTGAGGGTGGCCATGGTGCTGGGAGCGGCACCAGCAGGGCTGCTCTCCTGCCCTGCGCTCCTGCGTGTCCATGGCCCAGTGGCGTGTGGAGCACGTCTTGGCCTCAGAGTAGCCCCTCGGTCAATGAGACTCCGACTTCCCAGGCTAAGGGCGTGCTGGGCCCCAGCTCGCAGAAGGGGGCGCGTGAGCGCTCCAGGCTTCTGCATCGGAGACCTCAGACCTGGGTGCTGTGTCAGGGACTCAGAACAGTGTCTGGGGCCCCGAAGGACCCTCACACGTCACAATGGGATGAAGTACAATGTGACTTATGACAGGGGCACAGGCCTGTGTTCATGTGGGATTGAATCCCAATTCAGCCACCTGCCACCTTGCGGGGAGAAATGGAGATTCAGGGGAGCGGGGTCCTTGTCTGAGGTCACACAGCTAGCAAGCCACGCATGTAACTCAACCCAGCATGGCCTGACGAAGCCTGGCCTCCTGCTCCAGTGACAGGCTATCGCTGACATCCCACTAAAACTACTGTTTTAACCTGCAAGTCTTATTAGTATTCAGGCAAGATGAGGCCAACAGGCCCGAGAGGACTGTCATTGAGAAGGGTTTGCTGGTTCCTAGCAGAGGAGCACTCCGCCCCCCACTCAGGCCCATGTGAGAGCCACCAGGCTGGTCAGGAGGCAGGAGAGCCAGAGGAGAGTGGAGGCAAGAGCCGCCAGTGTGGTTCCCTCAGGAAGAAACAGGTGAGGCGGGGCACGTGGACTTGGGGTCCACCGGTGTGAATAACTCCATTGGGCTCGGGGAGCAGGGCCGTCTGACAGTCTCACACCTGGATATGGAGCAGTGAGGACAGGGGAGGCTCACCGGGAGTGTCACAACTCATAGGGGAGGTGCTGGGCCTGGGTTTGGACGATGGGTTTGCATGTGGAAGGTGTGCTTGCAGGCGAGTAGTTTGGCGTCTCCAGAAATTACCTAGCCCTGGGAAGAGCAGTCTTTCCCAGGCCAGCAAGACCTCAAGACATCAAAGCATCATAAAGTACAGGAAATAAAAAAATAATTACTCTGGCTGGGGAGCTCAGTTGGTTAGAGATTGTGCCAATGCGCCAAGGTTGCAACAATCCTCCATCAGGGCACATACCAGAATCACCCAATGAATGCATATGTAAGTGGAACAGCAAACCGATGTTTCTCTCTCCTCTCTCCCTAGAAATCAATAAGTAAAAATTTAAAAAATAATTAACACAACTATGCTTGGCGGACTTTCCAGGTGACACACCAGCTGGCTCCCAGATGAATTTGCATGACATGCCAATTTATAATACAACGGAAACCATGACGCACGATGAGATGTTTAGGTGTCAAATAATCAACTTCAAAAGCAAGTGCAGCTACAAAATATGCACAAAATCCTGAATCACTCTCCTATACATTAGTAAAAATAACTAATAAAATAAAGTTAGAATGAAATTCTGATCACAATAAAAATGTTAAATATTTGGATATAGACTTAATAAGAAATGTATATATGCTATATTGTATGAAATTACAAATCTTTATTGAAGGACATAAGAGGCAAATAAATGGAACCCATGTTTTCAATATTGGATACATGTCAACTTATCCCATATTGTATGAACATTATGTAATATTAATTAAAATATTAGAATTTTCTATATTACTTGACAAGATACTAAAATTCATCTGGAAGAATAGATATCTGAAAATATATGAGGTTTTTTTAAAAAATGAAAGCAATGAAGGAATTTGTTCTAAGAGAGTGTGTCCACCTGACACAAATATATAAGTAGTTTATATAATATAAATGTAGCATTTCAAATCAGAGGGAAGTGCTAATTGTACATTAAAAGGTGTCAGAAAAATATGCTAACTTTATGGGAAACGATTAAGTTAGATTCCTACCCTATACCTAATACCAAAATAAATTTCATGTTGTTAAAATAAAAATAAATAAGTAAAAAAATTATATATGAATATGTAGGTTCCATTCTCTTGAGAGAGGGGCAAGGCCCTTTGAAGTTAGAAATCATCTAAAGAAGCAACTAAGCCAGAGACCATCAGGGAAAGCAGTGATGGGTTTTATTACACACAATTTAAAATTTGCCTGGGAGTGAAGAACAAAATTAAAGAATAAGGCACATTGAAAAAAGCATTTGCAGCAAATATCTCTTTAACATTAAAATGACAGCATGCCTACTTACTGCATTGGGAAGAGCATGAGCGAGGCATCTAAATATGCACATGCACAAAAGAGAAAGAATGAATGTTTAATAATTATTTATACTTAATACTAAGGAAATGTACTAAAATGAGAGCAACATGATAACCATTCTTTTTCTACTAGAGGCCCGTTGCATGAAGAGATTCATGCAATAGGCCTTCCCTTCTCCTGGCTGCCATCACCGGTTTTCCTCCAGCATCCGGGACCCAGGCCTTCGCTCCTCTGGTCAGAGCCTTCAGTCTTCACTTGCCACTTCATGCCTACGTATGCAAATTAACCACCATCTTTATTGGGTTAATTTGCATACTTTCCTAATTGGCTGGTGAGCATAGCAGAGGGACAGTCAATTTACATGTTTGTCTATTATTAGGTAAGATGAGGTTGTCAAAAACTTGAAGATGGCTTCTGCTCAAAGCTGGCGAAGTTGGAAGGGAGGCATTGTCACCAAGGCTTGTAAAAGCAACTGGCTCTTTTCTTCTTTTTTGTTTTGGTAATGCACGTCAGAAGCCTTTAAAAGACCACATCCTTTGAGTAGCAATTCCACATAAAGAAATGTGCATGAAAGAGAACTGACAGAAGAGCAGTGGCTGCCAGAGTGTCACTATGTCTTTAAACTATCCTATATAATAAAAAGCTAATATGCAAATAGACCAAATGGGGGGGACAACTGAGCAACTGAACAACTGGTCGCTATGACATGCACTGACCACCAGGGGGCACACGCAGAACATGGTGGGTGTTGGCAGCAGGCGGCAGAGTGCGGAACATGGTAGTCATTGGCTGTGGCAGAATGGTGGAGCAGGTGAGTGGGGGCGCTAGACCAAGGCGGGGTGTCATCCGGATGAGCCTCTGGTGGTTACTGAAAATTCTTTGCTCCCACGTCCCTTGCACCTGCGCTGGCGCCTGGGGCCGGCACCGATCACTTGGCACCATCAGCAGGTGGGAGCGGAGCCTGCCAGCCCTGATCACCCCTCAGGGTTTCTTCACCTCCCCCTGCTCCTGAGGGGTAATCGGGGCAGCAGCCGTCTCTCACACTGACTGCTGGCAGCAGCCCCAATTGCTCTGCACAGTCAGTGGGTACAAGAGGGGGCTGGCACCCTCAGCGTGTGGGAGCAGCAGTGGTGGGAGCAGGGCTGCTGGCACACAGGGGACCAGGGGCCACAGTGGGAGGGGCCAGGTGGGGGAGCGGAGGATAGGCTGAAACTTGCCCCTGTGCCCACCGCAGCCTCGTGGCCCATAGTTCTTTTCAAGATGCACGAATTCGTGCACTGGGCCCCTAGTCCTATATAATAAAAGGGTAATATGCAAATTGACCCTAAAGGCAGAACGACTGGTTGCTATGGTGTTCACTGACCATCAGGGGGCAAATGCTCAATGCAGGAGCTGCCCCTGGTGGTCAGTGCGCTTCCACAGGGGTAGCTCTGCTCAGCCACAAGCCAGGCTGACAGCTGCAAGCGAAGTGGCAGTGGTGGGAGCCTCTCCCACCTCCTCAGCAGTGCTAAGGGAGAGAGTGCCTAACCTGGCAGGTAGACATCCCCCGAGGGCTCCCAGGCTGCCAGAGGAATGTCTGACTGCCAGCTTAAGCTGGATCCCCCTGGGAGCAGGCCTAAGCTGGCAGGTGGACATCCCCTGAGGGGTCCTGGACTGCGAGAGGGCACAGGCCGGGCTGAGGGAACCCCCAAGTGCACAAATTTTCATGCACCAGGCCTCTAGTTTCCTAGATAATAGTGAGCAAGTGGAGTCCAGCTGAGTGCCCAGGGACACAGCAGGATGTACAGCAGCCATTGAAACTGTGCTGCATGATAGGCAACCATACTCAGCTCACACACAAGAACTCTCTGCACTGCAACTCTGATTAGGAAAAAGCAGGTTGCACAGCAGTCTCCTTTAGTAAGGAATAACCATCCTGTTTGGGGAGGAAGCTCTAAAAGGTTAGGCACCTGAATTGCCCGTCATCTTCTCTGGGTGGTGGGATAAAGTGGCAGAGGGTGGCGGGTGAAACTGGGTAAAAGGAAGGTTTCCTGCCAGAAGCTCCGGGTCTGCCAGACATTCCTCTGAGGACAGTCACTGCCCGACCTTCACGACCTTCACTGTTACATGAAGTCAGAGGCCTGCAGGGAAGAGAATGTGCCCCTCCCCACAAGTGTTAACCTGGGAAATGTGGCTTCTGTCCTTATGGTTGAGGAAACCACACAAAGCTTGGGCTCCATAGGGACCAACTATAGGGAGTTACTGAGGGGAGGGCCAAGGGGAGGGGAGGGGTGAAGGGAAGGGGCAAAGGGAGGGGCTGATGGGAGGGGCAGGGCTGAGGGGCGGGACTGAGGGGAGGGGAGGAGAGGGCCCAGGAGGGGTGGGGGGAGAGGAGGGTTGGGGCCACAACCCTCAGCTGAACTTATTGCTTCTTTGGATGATGGTGCTGGTGTCCAGCAGAAGGACCGCTTGTGCGCAGGAGTCTCCGCGCTCCATCATCTGGATCCAGCTGTGGACTCAAGAGGCAGCAGGGACTTGGTGTTAGAAGCACAAGCAGGGCGGGCATCCCCATGCAGCCTGGCGCTGGCTCCTCACGAATCCCTCCTGGTGTTGGAGGGGCAGAGACACCAGCACGTCCCTGAGTGGCATGCTGCCCCCCACCCCCCACCCCAGGCAGTCAGAGACGGGAACAGTGCCCCTCACCGTTGGTCCACGCGGCACGTTTGTAGGTGAAACAGCCCTCCCCTCCCCCCAAATGCCAGTTGGGCAGGTTTCTGGGGCTCTGGTGGGGCCATTTCCCCCACGGAGAGCTACTGTGCTGGGGCGATGGAAGTGGGATTAGAAAGAGCAGCCAGGTTGAGTCATGCCATTCATGCACTCATTCACCCGGTGCTCCTGGGGCTCAGACTGTCAGGTGAGTGCTCCCGAGATGACCGAGGCGTGATGCCTGCCCGCACAGTGTTCACACTGGAGGCAGGGAGAGGAACATGTGAACCAGTAATTTGAGTCCCATAGACTTCTTAGCTACGAGAAGCTCGTACAAGGCATCATAAGCACACAGAAGTGGGTCAGAGCACGCTGGAGGCAGGGGTGTAGATGAGCTGTCTTAGTGTACAGGATCAGGAACATGTGTAGAATTTACATGTCGCAGGGAAGTGGGTGGGCGTTGGGAAGAGCATCCCCAGGGTGGGAAGGAGGTTGATACCTGGGGTCCATAGGGTGTGGAACATGTCAGAGCCGGCAGATATGTGCGAATGAATGACTGTAGATGGAGACGTGCCATGGACATGGGGGGGGGGGGGGGGAGGGCGGGGAGGCTGAGGAAGCTGAAGCCAGCGGCTGGCAGGACTGGGGGCGGAGGCTGGAAAGGAAGCGTGGGGTCAATTTGAATCGGACTTTTCCTTGTTTCACAGCTTTGTCACCTCCATCTAAACAAGCCTGCACATGGGCCACCCGTGATGTTAAAACAACTGCATGTCCAGGTTCTCTTCGTGTCCAAATCTTCCAGGATTCCCAGATGGTGCTGCCAGGAGGGCCAGCACTGGAGGGGTGTCAGGTGAGCTAGGGCTGTGTTGTAACACAGCCCCAAACATATTTCCTGCTGACGCTGGGTGTCATGCGTGGGCCACTGCTCTGACTTAGGGTGCAGGCGGGTGGGATCCCCACTGCCTACAGGTGGGGAGGACATGAGAAACCCCCGCCCCTGTTAAAGGCGCACCTGAGGTGGGCACGTTCACTTCCACCACATGACATTGGCCACTGCAGGGCACATCCTATGGGAGCAGAGAGGGAGCGGCCCTATTCGTACCAGGAGGGGGAGAAACAGCACCAGGGCCATCTCTGAAGCAGCAGGGCCTTTGCCACTGCTTGGCTCTGCTGTTTTAGGCAAGTCACTCAACCTTCCTGAGCGCCTCCCTCCCTGCCTCCCTGCCTCCCTGTCTCCCTGCCTCCCTGCCTCCCTGCCTCCCTGCCTCCCTCCCTCCCTGCCTCCCTGCCTCCCTCCCTCCCTGCCTCCCTGCCTCCCTGCCTCCCTGCCCCCCTGCCTCCCTCCCTCTCTCTCTATAGACGAGAATGGGGCGGGCGTGACTGTACAAGAGGGTCAGGCTCCTGCTTAGAGGACAAGCAGGTGTCCTGGTCAGGCTGGGAGCAGGGGCGGAACTGAACCTCAGAGCCCATAAAAAATTCACAAGATGGCAAAGCACCGAGCAGAAATGTAACCGATTGCTCTCAGGACAGGAAACTACTGAAGCCATAAAGATTCCTGCTCCCGCAGCTGAGGCCGCCGGTGAGCAGAGCAGAGCAAATCAATCATGTCATACTTCCTGCCCAAATCAAGATGCTCAGGAAACAGCTGCAAAGTATGAGCAGGAGAGTCACCTGGTCCGTCACCGGCTGGGGCCGCCAGCGCACAGCCTAATGGTCTGGCTGGGGTTTTAAAAGCCAGAGAAGCGTTCAAAATGTGGAGCCATGCAGACTCTAACGGATGATCATGCAGCCTCTGGGGGGAGAGCCTGGAGAAGGCTCAGGTACGAAAACACATGTTGCCTTCGTGACTCCAAAGAATTCTCAGGTGAAAAGGGCAAGAATAATTCCCTTTTGAAGGAATGAGAAACTGGGCGTGACCAGGCAAGACGAGGAGGTGCTCTGTGGCTGCCTCACTGCTAGGCCCTCTGCCTTAGCACGGGCCAGCACGCCCTTCCATGCATCTACGCCAGTGGTTCTCAACCTGTGGGTCGAGACCCCTTTGGGGGTTGAACAACCCTTTCAGGTTCGCCTAAGACAGCCGTGGGCAAACTATGGCCCGCAGGCCGGATCTGGCCGGTTTGAAATGAATAAAACTAAAAAAAAAAAAAAGACCGTACCCTTTTATGTAATGATGTTTACTTTGAATTTATATTAGTTCACACAAACACTCCATCCATGCTTTTGTTCCGGCCTCCGGTCCAGTTTAAGAACCCATTGTGGCCCTCGAGTCAAAAAATTTGCCCACCCCTGGCCTAAGACCATCCTGCATATCAGATATTTACATTACAATTCATAACAGTAGCAACATTACAGTTATGAAGTAGCAACAAAAATAATTTTATGGTTGGGTCACAACATGAGGAACTGTATTTAAAGGGCCAGAAGGTAGATTCTACTCACTCACCTGACAGGATGTACCAAACACCTACTATGTGATGGTGCAGTGTTAGAGCTGGAGCCCAGTAACAAACCAGATAAACTGGGTGCCTCCCTCGTGGGGTTCACACTGTGGTGAGGAACACAGATCCACACATTTGATTCTATCAAATGGTAGCAAATGCGGTGAGCACAGGAGCGGAGGCCGTGAGCAAAGGGCTGGGACATCCCAGATGCTCAGGACTTTTGTGAGAGGAGACATTCGAGCTGAGAGGCAGGAAGACCCAGTCGTGACTGAAGAAGGAAGAACACCCCAGCAGCAGTGGGGCAGCAGCAAGGCCCTGGAATGGGTTCCCCACACAGGCCTCCTCATGGGAGACCCGGGGAGACATGGGGAGATGCCAGGAGACACGGGGAGACATGGGGAGAGGGCAGGAGACCCGGGGAGACATGGGGAGATGCCAGGAGACACGGGGAGACATGGGGAGATGCCAGGAGACACGAGGAGACATGGGGAGAGGGCAGGAGACACGGGGAGACATGGGGAGATGCCAGGAGACACGGGGAGACATGGGGAGATGCCAGGAGACACGGGGAGACATGGGGAGAGGGCAGGAGACCCGGGGAGACATGGGGAGATGCCAGGAGACCCGGGGAGACATGGGGAGATGCCAGGAGACACGGGGAGACATGGGGAGAGGGCAGGAGACACGGGGAGACATGGGGAGATGCCAGGAGACACGGGGAGACATGGGGAGATGCCAGGAGACACGGGGAGACATGGGGAGAGGGCAGGAGACACGGGGAGACATGGGGAGAGGGCAGGAGACACGGGGAGACATGGGGAGATGCCAGGAGACCCGGGGAGACATGGGGAGACACGGGGAGACATGGGGAGATGCCAGGAGATACGGGGAGACATGGGGAGACCCGGGGAGACATGGGGAGAGGGCGGTCCTCGAGCAGCTGAGAGTCCTGGCACTGACGTCCGGTGTGTGGGGAACTTGAGGAGGCCTGTGTTTGGAGCCCAGTGGTAGCAGCCCAGTCCGGGGGTAGGGGGGGCTAGGACGTGTAGAACCTTGTAGGCTATGGACAGACACACAGTGGGTGCTCAGTAAGTGTTTGCTGAGTGACTGACCGACAGCTGAGTGCAGGGCTCGCCCTGAGGCACAGCAATAGTTGATTGTTACATCAGCGTCTTGCGGAAGCTCCCGCCTCGCCGGAGGCTAGGTGTTTGTGTGACACATACCACATCACTCGCCACGTCTCTGCAGGTTGTTATTGCAGCTGAGGACCTGGGCTCCGAGCCACCGACCTCAGCGTCGCCCGCAGGACGGCCAAGGCCCGGGGCCTCCTGCCGGCCGCGCAGCTCCGGTCCGGTCCGCCTGCAGCCCCGCTGGGGTGGCGCCTGGTGAACCGCTCCCACTTGCCTCTGACGCTCCTGCTCCCTCTGTGAGCAGTTTCTGCCTCCGGAAAGCTCTCTGCGGCTGTTTTCAGTGACCACGCATACACCAGGTAGAGAGGCAGCTGCATGTACTTGCTCAATCCCTTGTGATTGGATCTGTGGCTGTTTCCGTGTTTTTACTATCGCAAACAGCTCTGCCAGGGGGTCTGATTTTGCTCTTGAGGTAAACCCCTGCCGTGGACAGCTCAGTGGCCGTAAGCAATAAGGCGAGCCCCCAGTTCAGGGTCCTGGGGGCACACGAGGCACACGAGGCGGCCGGCAGACATCTTTCCTTCTACGCAGAAGGGCACACGCGTGGTCTGGGAGCAGCGCACACACGGAGCAGCTCTGCTCCGCTTTTTAATCCAGACACGTGACCTGTCCTCACTCTTGATTGGAGCTCAGGTGCACAGTCTTGCGCGATTGGCTAATTCAAGGGGGGGGCGGGGCTGGCCTTTGCTGTTTCAAGAAGGTGGCCCCAGGGAGCTGCAAGGCCTGCGTCCCACGTGGCGGCTGCCTGAACTGCGCTCAGACAGGAAGGACGTGTCTGTTCTCACGGCGACCGAGATGAGCAGTTGAGAGTCATGGAGACACAAACCCAATGGCCCTTTGGCAGCACTGGGTCCATTTCAGCCTTTTCCGTGGGGCGGCTGCCTGTGAGGGGCACAGACGAGCCGCTGTGTTCAAGGGCAGGACCCAAAGCTCCCCTATTCCGTGAGTGAAGAAGAGAACCCCATTGGGCGGGAGGCGATTGCAGAGCCCAGGCCACACCCGAAACCACACTCAGGACAGAGGTCTTGTCGCCTTGGAGCAGCAGAGGCTGTGGGAGACCCGGGAGACATGGGGAGACACCACTGGGAGACATGGGGAGACACTGGGAGATGCTGGGAGACATGGGGAGATGCCAGGAGACACGGGGAGACACCACCGGGAGACATGGGGAGACACTGGGAGACACGGGGAGACACCACCGGGAGACACAAGGAGACACAGGGAGACATGGGGAGACACAAGGAGACACAGGGAGACATGGGGAGACACAAGGAGACACAGGGAGACATGGGGAGACACTGGGAGATGCTGGGAGACATGGGGAGATGCCAGGAGACCCGGAGAGACACGGGGAGACATGGGGAGATGCCAGGAGACACGGAGAGACACGGGGAGACATGGGGAGATGCCAGGAGACCCGGGGAGACATGGGGAGACATGGGGAGATGCCAGGAGACACGGAGAGACACAGGGAGACATGGGGAGATGCCAGGAGACCCGGAGAGACACGGGGAGACATGGGGAGATGCCAGGAGACACGGAGAGACACGGGGAGACATGGGGAGACACTGGGAGATGCTGGGAGACATGGGGAGATGCCAGGAGACACGGAGAGACACGGGGAGACATGGGGAGACACTGGGAGATGCTGGGAGACATGGGGAGATGCCAGGAGACACGGAGAGACACGGGGAGACATGGGGAGACACTGGGAGATGCTGGGAGACATGGGGAGATGCCAGGAGACCCGGGGAGACATGGGGAGAGGGCAGTCCTCCGAGCAGCTGAGAGTCCTGGCACTGACGTCACTTGGGTTTCCTGTTCCCTGTTGTCTCGGGAGGCAAGCTGAGCTTGTGGGGTGACTGTGGTCTTTGGGGATGCCAACCTGGGTTTGAATATAGACTTTTTTTCCTCACTGTGTTGTGATGGATAGTTTTAAAACTCCCCTGAGCCTCAGTTTTTACATCTGTTAATTGGAGGTAAAACCCTTGCCCATAGGAAGGTTAGAGACTAGACAACATCATCTCCATGTGCATCGTCCAGGTGATGGGAAGTGAGGGGCCCCATGGTGCCCCTAGGCCCAAGGTGTCTCCTCGAGTATGTCTGAGAGGCTCGGGGGCCTCCCGAGCAGCATGTTCTGCTCCCATCCTTCCCCCGTGTGTCATGGTGCTGCCTTAGCAAAGCAACCTGAGGGTCAGCACTCTGGGTCCGAGGTGGCCTCTGCTGATGACCTGGGTTGCTCTGGCCTCAGGAGAGGGGCAGAGTCTCATTCATTCAACAGATATTTATTGACCACCTACTATGTGCCAGGTACCGTCCTTGTACCTGCCCTTGTGGTACTTACAGTCTAACAGAGGAGTAAGATACTGATCAAACAATCCCAACCAATAAATATGTAATTACCAGGAATATGATCATTGGGCTTCTTGAGAACCTACTGGGCTGGGGAGTGGGAGTTAGGAGAGTGGGGGAGTTTTCTGGAGGAGGTGGCACCCTCGATGATAGCTCAAGTAGCAGCAGACAGGCAAAGGTGGCAAGGGCAGGCATGCCAAACAGAGAGGTGAGTGCGAAGGCCCGAGGCAGGGAGGAGCATGCATGCCTGAGGGACGGAAGGAAGGCCGGAGCAGCATGTCTGCCACCTCCTCAGTGTGGGAGGCACTTTACCTTCCTTTGCCTCATTAGCACAGAGACCAAGACATATTAACAAGCTCTTGCTGGCGATTTGGGACTAGTTGAAAAGAAACACACAGAAAAATGTACAATGACGGAGCAGGTGGCTGGTCTCAGCTCTGACCTCCTGGCTTCAGTGTCTCTCAGCCTGCACTCCGTGCTGGCCAGGTCCCCTCCTTCCCTCACCGGAAAGGCTCCAGGCATCTCAACACAGGAGCCCAGACCCTGTGGAGCCCAGTCAGAGAGAAAAGACAAGTTTCATCCCCTCGCTTAAGGTCTATTTCCAGAATCCTCATTCCTCGCTCTAGGACTGACCACCTGCCAGGGGCTGACAGTGGGAGCTGTCACCCACCCCCAGGGATACAGTGATCTGCCCAGGCCACACAGATAAAACACTGCACATCCTCTCCTTTGGCTATTTTACATTATGTGAAGTTGGGAGCGAGGCGTGGGCCCCCCGGTAGCTATGGCGATACCTCTCTCAGGGCATGTTATCCATCACAGGTCCTTAACACGGGCCCGAAAAGCTCAGGGTCTCACTTAGAATCATCTTGTATGACACAGCATCTTGCTGTGCTGTGGTGCCATGGTCCTCACCATCCTCTTCTTCCATAGTAACAGAACCTCTGATCTAATAGGGGATGCTACCTGGATTGAAGACTACATTTCCCAGCCTCCCTTGCAGCTAGGCATAGTCAGCTAAGTCTGGCTGATGGAAAATGTCATCTATAAGTTCAAGTCTTTGAAGGAAAGGGGCATTCCTTTGCTCTCCTTCTCTTCCTAGGGGCTGGCATGTAGCGATGCGCTGTTTGGAAAGGCGAATGAGATCAGCATCTAAAGATGGCAGCAACACGAAGGAGGCCCTGGCCTTCCTGCCCCTGCCCGTGTCCCTGGCAGCCTTCTCCGAACTGCCAAATGGAGAGAAATGAAATACAACAGTTAGCCACTGAAGTGTGAGGGTCTCTGTTTTAGGAACCAAACGTATGTCCTAAATAACATAATTTATCATTGTGTAAGATACATGGCACATAGTAGGTGCTCACTAAATTGAGCTATCATTATTTCTAAAATTCTCCAGCAACAGTGAAAATGCAATTGCAGGCACTTAAGGAGTGTTCTTACGGGATAACCTTTAAAGGATGTGCCTTAATGGAGATGAAGCAATATTGGATTAAGATAGATCTTTACAGAAAAAATGCAAAGGACAGTAATACATTTGGTCAGTCTGTGGGATACACAAGACATATTTTATGGTGCAATGGGATGTAAATGTGGATTCTGGCTTAAGCAAAGTGAAAGCATTGATCCCCTCCAAGGAGCCTGGAGCTGGGAGGGAGGAAGCTGCAGAGACACTGGAGGCTTAGCCTGAGGAGAGCAGCACCCTTTGGGCCGCATCTGACATCCCGCCCTGAGCATGCCCTCCTTCCCCAGCAACCATGAGCCCTGAACTAGGAAGCTACCTTTCTCTTCGACCTCTGTCTATCAGTCTGGGCAATGGGCATGGTGAGAGCTAAGGTTTTCCCCACAGACCCACTGACCCTCAGAGAAGGAAAGGAGGGACCTGGGAAGGGGGTTGAGATGGTGTCAACCTCCAACAGGGCTGAGCCTTCACCCAGACTGTGGCCTTCTGTCCTGGAGGCCTTTCTTTCTTTCCCCCCTTTAATTTATTGATGAGAGAGGAGAGAGAGAGAAACATATTGACTTATTTTTTCACTTCTTTATGCATTCATTGGTTGATTCCTGTATGTGCCCTGACCAGGATTGAACCCACAACCTTGACAGGTGGGGTCGATGCTCTAACTACCTGACCTCCCCAGCCAGGATGAGGCCTTTCTGTGCGGCAGAACTCCAGGCACGTGTCCTTAACCCCCACCCAGAACCCAGTCTCTCTAGGTAAGTGCGTGGGTTTGGACTCAGAAGACCCGAGTTTGAATTGAACATTACAAGTTCCCCACCAGATGCGTGAACGTAAGTGCTTATTGCTAAGTCCGAGTTTGGTTTGGAAAGAGGACTTGTTTGGCTCATTGCAAATGGACTCGCAGCCTGCTCAGAGGGTGTGCAGTTCTGCTGCTCGGAGACCCACCGCCGCTGCCCCATGAGGGAAGCTGGGAGCGGCCGCACCTCGCAGACAGCTGTGCCCAGCCCTGAGTCCACTGCTCACTTAATGCTATGGGTGCAAAGATGAGAAATCATGGCTCCTGCCCCCAAAGGGCTTAAATTCAGCTGGTGAGACACACACAGGGAACTTGCCAATGCCCGGGAGCTGGTCTGTCATTCCACATGCAAGGACAGGCCTGTGGTCACCGGAGAGCTGCAGACACACCCCTTGCCTTCTGCTGGTCCCAGCGGCTCTGCTCTCTGCTCATCTGGGCCTTTGCAAGTGCTGTTCCCAACACACATGACCCTCTTCCCCCGAACCTGCTGGCTCGTCTTGCTAATGTTCATTGGGCCCTGGACCATGTTGAGTGCTTAATTTTAATAATCCTTTTTAAAGCCAACACTTTATGCAATATGGACTTATTTTTAATCCCATTTTGCAGTTGAGGAAACTAAGGCACAGAAAAATTTAATTAACTCACTCAAAACACAAGGTCAGGATGTAGCAGATCTGGGATTTGAACCCTGTGCGGTCTGCCCACAGGGGAGGAAGCCACCCTGTGTGCTATGCTGACATGAGTCAGATGCTGCCTGCCCCTGCGTGTGCCCCCTGTGTGTGCCCCTGCATGTGCCCCCTGCGTGTGCCCCTGCGTGTGCCCCCTGCGTGTGCCCCCTGCCTGTGCCCCCTGCGTGTGCCCCCTGCGTGTGCCCCCTGTGTGTGCCCCCTGCGTGTGCCCCTGTGTGTGCCCCCTGCGTGTGCCCCCTGTATGTGCCCCTGCCTGTGCCCCTTTTGTGTGCCCCCTGCGTGTGCCCCCTGTGTGTGCCCCTGCCTGTGCCCCCTGTGTGTGCCCCCTGTGTGTGCCCCCTGCCTGTGCCCCCTGTGTGTGCCCCCTGTGTGTGCCCCTGGTGTGTGCCCCCTGTGTGTGCCCCCTGCGTGTGCCCCCTGTGTGTGCCCCCTGCCTGTGCCCCCTGTGTGTGCCCCCTGTGTGTGCCCCCTGCCTGTGCCCCCTGTGTGTGCCCCTTGCGTGTGCCCCTGTGTGTGCCTCTGCATGTGCCCCCTGTGTGTGCCCCCTGCCTGTGCCCCCTGTGTGTGCCCCTGCCTGTGCCCCCTGTGTGTGCCCCCTGTGTGTGCCCCCTGCCTGTGCCCCCTGTGTGTGCCCCCTGTGTGTGCCCCTGGTGTGTGCCCCTGTGTGTGCCCCTGCGTATGCCCCCTGCGTGTGCCCCTGCGTGTGCCCCCTGCGTGTGCCCCCTGTGTGTGCCCCTGCGTGTGCCCCCTGTGTGTGCCCCTGCCTGTGCCCCCTGTGTGTGCCCCCTGCGTGTGCCCCCTGCCTGTGCCCCCTGCCTGTGCCCCCTGCGTGTGCCCCCTGGGTGTGCCCCCTGCGTGTGCCCCTGCGTGTGCCCCCTGTGTGTGCCCCTGTGTGTGTCCCTGCGTTTGCCCCCTGTGTGTGCCCCCTGTGTGTGCCCCCTGCGTGTGCCCCTGCGTGTGCCCCTGCGTGTGCCCCCTGTGTGTGCCCCCTGCGTGTGCCCCTGCGTGTGCCCCTGTGTGTGCCCCTGCCTGTGCCCCCTGTGTGTGCCCCCTGCCTGTGCCCCCTGTGTGTGCCCCCTGCATGTGCCCCTGTGTGTGCCCCCTGCATGTGCCCCCTGTGTGTGCCCCTGCGTGTGCCCCTGTGTGTGCCCCTGTGTGTGCCCCCTGTGTGTGCCCCTGTGTGTGCCCCTGCGTGTGCCCCCTGCGTGTGCCCCCTGTGTGTGCCCCATGTGTGTGCCCCCTGCGTGTGCCCCTGTGTGTGCCCCTGTGTGTGCCCCCTGTGTGTGCCCCTGTGTGTGCCCATGCGTGTGCCCCCTGCGTGTGCCCCTGCGTGTGCCCCCTGTGTGTGCCCCTGTGTGTGTCCCTGCGTTTGCCCCCTGTGTGTGCCCCCTGTGTGTGCCCCTGTGTGTGTCCCTGCGTTTGCCCCGTGTGTGCCCCCTGTGTGTGCCCCCTGCATGTGCCCCTGCGTGTGCCCCTGGTGTGTGCCCCCTGTGTGTGCCCCTGTGTGTGTCCCTGCGTTTGCCCCCTGTGTGTGCCCCCTGCGTGTGCCCCCTGTGTGTGCCCCTGCATGTGCCCCCTGTGTGTGCCCCTGCCTGTGCCCCCTGCCTGTGCCCCCTGCGTGTGCCCCCTGCCTGTGCCCCCTGCGTGTGCCCCCTGGGTGTGCCCCCTGCGTGTGCCCCTGCGTGTGCCCCCTGTGTGTGCCCCTGCGTGTGCCCCTGCGTGTGCCCCCTGTGTGTGCCCCCTGTGTGTGCCCCTGCGTGTGCCCCTGGTGTGTGCCCCCTGCGTGTGCCCTTGCGTGTGCCCCCTGTGTGTGCCCCTGTGTGTGTCCCTGCATTTGCCCCCTGTGTGTGCCCCCTGCGTGTGCCCCCTGTGTGTGCCCCTGCATGTGCCCCCTGTGTGTGCCCCTGCCTGTGCCCCCTGTGTGTGCCCCCTGCGTGTGCCCCCTGCCTGTGCCCCCTGCCTGTGCCCCCTGCCTGTGCCCCCTGCGTGTGCCCCCTGTGTGTGCCCCTGTGTGTGTCCCTGCGTTTGCCCCCTGTGTGTGCCCCCTGTGTGTGCCCCTGTGTGTGTCCCTGCATTTGCCCCGTGTGTGCCCCCTGTGTGTGCCCCCTGTGTGTGTCCCCTGCGTGTGCCCCTGCGTGTGCCCCTGCGTGTGCCCCCTGTGTGTGCCCCCTGCGTGTGCCCCTGCGTGTGCCCCTGGTGTGTGCCCCCTGTGTGTGCCCCTGTGTGTGTCCCTGCGTTTGCCCCCTGTGTGTGCCCCCTGCGTGTGCCCCCTGTGTGTGCCCCTGCATGTGCCCCCTGTGTGTGCCCCTGCCTGTGCCCCCTGTGTGTGCCCCTGCCTGTGCCCCCTGCCTGTGCCCCCTGCGTGTGCCCCCTGCCTGTGCCCCCTGCGTGTGCCCCCTGGGTGTGCCCCCTGCGTGTGCCCCTGCGTGTGCCCCCTGTGTGTGCCCCTGCGTGTGTCCCTGCGTGTGCACCTGTGTGTGTCCCTGTGTGTGCCCCCTGTGTGTGCCCCCTGCGTGTGCCCCCTGCGTGTGCCCCTGCGTGTGCCCCTGTGTGTGCCCCTTCGTGTGCCCATGCGTGTGCCCCTTCGTGTGCCCCTGCGTGTTCCCCGTGTGTGCCCCTGTGTGTGCCCCCTGCGTGTGCCCCCTGCGTGTGCCCCCTGCGTGTGCCCCTGCCTGTGCCCCCTTTGTGTGCCCCCTGCGTGTGCCCCCTGTGTGTGCCCCTGCCTGTGCCCCCTGTGTGTGCCCCCTGCCTGTGCCCCCTGTGTGTGCCCCCTGCATGTGCCCCTGTGTGTGCCCCCTGCATGTGCCCCCTGTGTGTGCCCCCTGCGTGTGCCCCTGTGTGTGCCCCTGCGTGTGCCCCTGGTGTGTGCCCCCTGCGTGTGCCCCTGCGTGTGCCCCCTGTGTGTGCCCCTGTGTGTGTCCCTGCGTTTGCCCCGTGTGTGCCCCCTGTGTGTGCCCCCTGTGTGTGCCCCCTGCGTGTGCCCCTGTGTGTGCCCCTGCGTGTGCCCCCTGTGTGTGCCCCCTGCGTGTGCCCCTGGTGTGTGCCCCCTGCGTGTGCCCCTGCGTGTGCCCCCTGTGTGTGCCCCTGTGTGTGTCCCTGCGTTTGCCCCCTGTGTGTGCCCCCTGTGTGTGCCCCCTGTGTGTGCCCCTGCGTGTGCCCCCTGTGTGTGCCCCTGCCTGTGCCCCCTGTGTGTGCCCCCTGCGTGTGCCCCCTGTGTGTGCCCCTGCATGTGCCCCCTGTGTGTGCCCCTGCCTGTGCCCCCTGTGTGTGCCCCCTGCGTGTGCCCCCTGCCTGTGCCCCCTGCCTGTGCCCCCTGCCTGTGCCCCCTGCGTGTGCCCCCTGGGTGTGCCCCCTGCCTGTGCCCCCTGCCTGTGCCCCCTGCGTGTGCCCCCTGGGTGTGCCCCCTGCGTGTGCCCCTGCCTGTGCCCCCTTTGTGTGCCCTCTGCGTGGGCCCCCTGTGTGTGCCCCCTGCCTGTGCCCCCTGTGTGTGACCCCTGCATGTGCCCCCTGTGTGTGCCCCCTGCGTGTGCCCCTGTGTGTGCCCCTGCGTGTGCTCCTGGTGTGTGCCCCCTGCGTGTTCCCCTGCGTGTGCCCCCTGTGTGTGCCCCTGTGTGTGTCCCTGCGTTTGCCCCCTGTGTGTGCCCCCTGTGTGTGCCCCCTACGTGTGCCCCTGTGTGTGCCCCTGCGTGTGCCCCTGGTGTGTGCCCCCTGTGTGTGCCCCCTGCGTGTGCCCCCTGTGTGTGCCCCCTGCCTGTGCCCCCTGTGTGTGCCCCCTGTGTGTGCCCCCTGCCTGTGCCCCTGCGTGTGCCCCTGCGTGTGCCCCCTGTTTGTGCCCCTGCCTATGCCCCCTGTGTGTGCCCCTGCATGTGCCCCTGGTGTGTGCCCCCGGTGTGTGCCCCTGCGTGTGCCCCCTGTATGTGCCCCCTGCGTGTGCCCCTGCGTGTGCCCCTGGTGTGTGCCCCCTGCGTGTGCCCCTGCGTGTGCCCCTGTGTGTGCCCCTGCGTGTGCCCCCTGTGTGTGCCCCCTGCCTGTGCCCCCTGCATGTGCCCCCTGTGTGTGCCCCTTGCCTGTGCCCCCTGTGTGTGCCCCCTGCATGTGCCCCTGTGCGTGCCCCTGTCTGTGCCCCCTGTGTGTGCCCCCTGCGTGTGCCCCCTGTATGTGCCCCTGCCTGTGCCCCTTTTGTGTGCCCCCTGCGTGTGCCCCCTGTGTGTGCCCCTGCCTGTGCCCCCTGTGTGTGCCCCCTGTGTGTGCCCCCTGCCTGTGCCCCCTGTGTGTGCCCCCTGTGTGTGCCCCTGGTGTGTGCCCCCTGTGTGTGCCCCCTGCGTGTGCCCCCTGTGTGTGCCCCCTGCCTGTGCCCCCTGTGTGTGCCCCCTGCCTGTGCCCCGTGTGTGTGCCCCCTGCCTGTGCCCCCTGTGTGTGCCCCCTGCGTGTGCCCCCTGTATGTGCCCCTGCCTGTGCCCCCTGCGTGTGCCCCCTGCGTGTGCCCCCTGTGTGTGCCCCTGCCTGTGCCCCCTGCGTGTGCCCCTGCGTGTGCCCCCTGCGTGTGCCCCCTGTATGTGCCCCTGCCTGTGCCCCCTTTGTGTGCCCCCTGCGTGTGCCCCCTGTGTGTGCCCCTGCGTGTGCCCCTGTGTGTGCCCCTGTGTGTGCCCCCTGTGTGTGCCCCTGTGTGTGCCCCTGCGTTTGCCCCCTGTGTGTGCCCCCTGTGTGTGCCCCCTGTGTGTGCCCCTGTGTGTGCCCCTGCATTTGCCCCCTGTGTGTGCCCCCTGTGTGTGCCCCCTGTGTGTGCCCCTGTGTGTGCCCCTGCGTTTGCCCCCTGTGTGTGCCCCCTGTGTGTGCCCCCTGTGTGTGCCCCTGTGTGTGCCCCTGCGTTTGCCCCCTGTGTGTGCCCCCTGTGTGTGCCCCTGTGTGTGCCCCCTGTGTGTGCCCCTGTGTGTGCCCCTGCGTTTGCCCCCTGTGTGTGCCCCCTGTGTGTGCCCCATGTGTGTGCCCCCTGTGTGTGCCCCCTGTGTGTGCCCCTGTGTGTGCCCCTGCGTTTGCCCCCTGTGTGTGCCCCCTGTGTGTGCCCCTGTGTGTGCCCCCTGTGTGTGCCCCTGTGTGTGCCCCTGCGTTTGCCCCCTGTGTGTGCCCCCTGTGTGTGCCCCATGTGTGTGCCCCTGTGTGTGCCCCTGTGTGTGCCCCCTGTGTGTGCCCCTGTGTGTGCCCCCTGTGTGTGCCCCTGCGTTTGCCCCCTGTGTGTGCCCCCTGTGTGTGCCCCATGTGTGTGCCCCTGTGTGTGCCCCTGCGTGTGCCCCCTGTGTGTGCCCCCTGTGTGTGCCCCTGTGTGTGCCCCCTGTGTGTGCCCCATGTGTGTGCCCCCTGTGTGTCCCCCCTGTGTGTGCCCCTGCGTTTGCCCCCTGTGTGTGCCCCCTGTGTGTGCCCCCTGTGTGTGCCCCTGCGTTTGCCCCCTGTGTGTGCCCCCTGTGTGTGCCCCATGTGTGTGCCCCCTGTGTGTGCCCCCTGTGTGTGCCCCTGCGTTTGCCCCCTGTGTGTGCCCCCTGTGTGTGCCCCCTGTGTGTGCCCCATGTGTGTGCCCCCTGTGTGTGCCCCCTGTGTGTGCCCCTGCGTTTGCCCCCTGTGTGTGCCCCCTGTGTGTGCCCCATGTGTGTGCCCCTGTGTGTGCCCCTGCGTGTGCCCCCTGTGTGTGCCCCCTGTGTGTGCCCCCTGTGTGTGCCCCTGCGTGTGCCCCCTGTGTGTGCCCCTGTGTGTGCCCCCTGTGTGTGCCCCTGTGTGTGCCCCTGCTTTTGCCCCCTGTGTGTGCCCCCTGTGTGTGCCCCTGTGTGTGCCCCCTGTGTGTGCCCCCTGTGTGTGCCCCCTGTGTGTGCCCCCTGCGTGTGCCTCACCTTGCCCCCAGAGCTGAATTGTCAGCCCTCAAAGCCAATGGTATTCCCACTTCTGTTCCCCGTTTCAGTCAGCTCCTGCCAGCGGTCTCCTCCAGGCCACTGGCCTTCTAACCCTCAGGCCACCAGAGAGCCTGCCCCTCCTCAGCTCGAACAGGTTATTCCAAACAGACAGCAGAGGCCTGAATCTGCCCACTGCACTGAGCATTTCCCAGCGGAGGGGCGGGGAGGGAGGTGGAGAGAGAGAGAGAGAGAGAGAGAGAGAGAGAGAGAGAGATAAAGCTCTGAGAACCATTGCCTTCAGTCTGCTTTGCTCCCCTCTTTCAAATGGGTTCTGTTCAACTGGAACATGAGAGATTGACTTTTGAAGCCAAAATTAAACCCTAGGAGCAGGTCTCACCTGATGTTCAGCAGGCCCCTAAGGAGCCGAGAGCAGCTCACTTTCTCCTGGGGGTTGGGATGGAAGCTGGGAGGGCGGCAGGGGGAGCCCAGAGGCAGCAGGGGGAGCCCAGAGGCGGCAGGGGGAGCCCAGAGGCGGCAGGGGGAGCCCAGAGGCGGCAGGGGGAGCCCAGAGGCTTTCTGCACCCAGGAGAGCTCCCACTTGGGATGGCCCAAGTCAAGCAGTGACAAGGCTGAAGCTGAAGCGACCGCCTGGCACAGTGGTTCTCAACCTTCCTAACGCCGCGACCCTTTCATACAGTTCCTCATGTTGTGGTGACCCCCAACCATAAAATTATTTTCGTTGCTACTTCATAACTGTAATTTTGCTACTGTTATGAATCATCATGTAAATATCTGATATGCAGGATGTATTTTCATTGTTACAAATAGAACATAATTAAAGCATCGTGATTAATCACAAAAACAATATGTAATTATAGATGTGTTTTCCGATGGTCTTAGGTGACCCCTGTGAAAGGGTTGTTCGACCCCCAGAGGGGTCGCGACCCACAGGTTGAGAACCACTGGCCTGGCAGGACGCACCTGGCAGGACCTGAGGGCGGTGGGGAGCTGGGGCTTCCAGGCCTGGCAGGGGAGGGGTGATGGGCCCAGGATGCTGGGCCGATTCTCACACGTGCCAGGCTCGTTCGTGTCCATCTCACCTTTCACTGCGGTGGCAAAGAGAGTGTCACTTCTTCCCACACGATTTTGCCACAATCCAATCCAGCAACCGCTCCTCGCTCCAGCCTCTGCCAAGAAGACACTTCCGTAGCCTCATGGGTGAGACACAGCGGGGTCATCTGAGGCTCACTCACCGCCTCCCAGCCGGTCCGTCCCTCACACCCACAGGCTGCCCTCGGCCCGGCTCCGGCTCCAGGGTCCTGAGTCCCCCACGCTGAGAGCCTGGAGCCCAGGCCTCGCTCACACAGCGTTCACTTGCCTTTTTCTCTGCCTCGTTTGGAGGGGTTCCTCACAAGCCTCAGAGGAGACTCTGAAAATGAGCTGCTTCTCGGGGCATCAAAATGTCCGGACTCGTGCGTTTTGTTTGTTCGTTTAGTTTAATTTAACTTTCCCCACCAGGTGCTTTTCTCTGCCCTCCTAGCGACTACCCCACACATTAGGAAACATGTCCACACCCCACCTGGGCAGGAAGACCTGGC
The DNA here is from genome assembly GCF_028538775.1 of Myotis yumanensis. Taxonomy (NCBI): domain Eukaryota; kingdom Metazoa; phylum Chordata; class Mammalia; order Chiroptera; family Vespertilionidae; genus Myotis; species Myotis yumanensis. The sequence continues at coordinate 112,931,170 of NW_027223755.1, read as the reverse complement.
CACACGCAGCCATCTGCACTGGAAGCCCCACAAACACCACCCACTGGCCAACGAACAGACAACATGCCCCCTACCCCACAGCAGGTGCTGCTCAGGGTAGAAGGGCGAACCTGCAATCGATAGAGGACATCGTGGGAAAAGCCTCACACGAAAGGCTGCATAATGCATGTGCATTCACAGGAAACTTCTGGAAAAGGCGAAATCAGCGTGAGCAAGCTGGTCAGTCGGCATCTGTGACTGGGGGAGCGAGGTGTAGGGAGTCCCAGAAGGGGACAGGGGAGTGCAAGGGGACAGGGACTGGACCGTGGCGATGCTCTCCTACCCGGAAATTTACTGAAACCTGTTGAGCCATCCGCACAGGGTAAACGTTACTGTGCCTCCGTGGAGAGGTCTGGCAACTGAAGACCCCCGGCTGTCTTCTCTCCTTCCTTCATCCCTGGCTTTCTTCTTCTCCCTCCCTCTTTCTTTTCCTTCCAAATGCCTTCTAAACCTCAAAAATGCACTAGGCACCACCGTCATCGTGCATCCATCCATCGGAACTTATCAATTGGGCATCTGCTATGTGCCAGACACTGGTGTGGGGGCGGGGAGAAAGCTGTGACTAACATGAAGCCCTGTTTTATGGAACTATGTTTCAGTGGGACAGACAGACAAATATAACCATCGCGTAAGGAAGCCCGGGTGCTTCCCAGGGCGGAGGACTGCCCAGGACTGAGGCCTGCTCTTTGGGGGGGCGGGGGGGGGGGGGAGGTGAGACCACAGCAGGAAGCAGCAGCCTGACTGAGGGCGGGAGCCAGTGGCAGCAGGGGGAGAGCAGGCCAGGAAACAAGGGCCGCCTGTGGGTGGGCACTTGCTCTGTGTGCCCGGGAACGAGGGACAGGGAGGCCAACAGGAGTGGAGAAGGGGCAGCCCCAGGAAGAGGGAGGCAGGGGGCCTCATAGCTGCCGTCAGGACTCTGGGGTTTAAGAACAATAGGGCCCAGAGCAGGATGGGACCCAACCTGATTCCTCTCAGAGGATCCCCTGACTGCCGAGCACAGCTGAGGGACTGTGAGCCCAGAGGCTGTCAGGACGGGCGTTGGACGGGAGAGGGGTTGCTCTCTTAGCTGGCACTATGGATACGGTGCCATGTGCTGAGAAATGAGGTCTATTTTGAAGGTAGGCCTGACAGGATTTGCAAATAAAGAGCTCACAAGCTACCTGGCCAGTTTTTCTCAGTGGATAGAGCACTGGCCCATGGACTGAGGGGTCCCAGGTTCGGTTCCAGCGAAGGACCGTACCTGGGTTGCAGGCTTGGTCCTTGACCTGGTTGGGGTTGGTGTGTGCAGGAGGCAACCAATCAATGTTGCCTCTCTCATATCGATGTTTCTCTCACTGTGTCTCTCCCCTCCTTCCACTCTCTCTAAAAATTAATGGAAAAAAATATCCTTATGTGAGGGTTAATTAAAAAAAAAAAAAAGAGCTCACAAGCTAAAAGGACTAGTGCCCAGGGGAGGAGACAGAGTTGTGATGCTATTGGAGACAATGAATGCATGTTGTACGTTTACTGCTAAGCACAGCAGTGACTCCTCCTGCAGCTCCTGGTTGATGCTATGAATATCACCGTGGGAAAATGGAGCATGGGAAATTACAGAGAGGGAAACTGAGGTTCCCAAGAGATTAAGCAACTTGCCCAAGGTCAAGTCTCTAGTGAGTGACAGAGTTGGATTTTAACCCAGTCAACTAACCCAATTCAGGCCCTACTTTCCTAACCACTCCACCCCCCAGCCATGTCCATGGAAAGCTGGAGTGTACACATGGAGTGTGCACGTGGAGAGCTGGGGTGTGCATGTGGAGAGCTTGGGTGTGCCTGTGGAGTGTGCACATGGAGAGCTGGGTGTGCACGTGGAGAGCCGGAGTGTGCATGTGGAGAGCTGGGGTGTGCATGTGGAGTGTGCACATGGAGAGCTGGGTGTGCACGTAGAGAGCTGGCATGTGCAAGTGGAGAGCTTGGGTGTGCACGTGGAGAGCCAAGGTGTGCAAGCGGAGAACTGGGGTGTGCATGTGGAGTGTGCACATGGAGAGCTGGGTGTGCATGTGGAGAGCCAGGGTGTGCACATGGAGAGCTGTGGTGTGCATGTGGAGAGTTGGGGTGTGCACATGGAGAGCTGGGGTATACATGTGGAGTGTGCACATGGAGAGCTGGGGTGTGCACATGGAGAGTCGGGGTGTGCACGTGGAGTGTGCACATGGAGAGCTGGGGTGTGCACGTGGAGAGTTGGGGTGTGCACGTGGAGTGTGCACATGGAGAGCTGGGGTGTGCACGTGGAGAGCCAGGATGTGCACATGGAGAGCTGGGTGTGCACGTGGAGATCTGGAATATGCACAAAGTGTGGGAAGGCTTTGGGTAAAGAGGGCCCAAAGGGCTTCCTGGGAAATGGGGGACAGGGTGGGCAGCCCAGGCTGGGACCTGAAGGGAGAAGGTGGAGTTCTCTGGGGACCAGGCAGGGTAGGGACACGTGCGAGGGCATCGGGCATGAGCGAACCGGTCATAAACCTGACACAGATGATGATTCCACAGCCTGGGGCACAGGATGCCTGAGAGATGAGTGTAGAGCAAGTATGTCAAACTCAAAGGCTAACACGGGCCAAATAAACAAGACTTAAGTATATGTGGGCCGCATAAAAACAAAAGCTCCAATTTTCATAGAAACATAGGTTTATTTCTGTAGAGACATGCTGAATACGAAGGGCTGAAATAAATGAGTAATTGTTAACATAAAATAATAGAACATTTTAATAAAAATTAATATTTTTTCTTGAACATTAACTTACTGGCCACTGAATAACTGCACAAATTAATAAGTGTAATGCAAATAAACCAATTTTTCTTGTTCTTGGAAAGCAAAATACTTCCTGTTGTGCACACCAAACAAGTCAGTCCAAGACTAATGACGTGGCCATCAGCTGCTAAAATATTCGCTGCTGGTATTAGTGAAGAAAAATGGTGCGCCTGCGCGTAAGGCACGTAAGGGAAATGAATGCAACACAATGATAGTCATCAGTCATTTGCGAATGTTGTAGTTTGTTATTAATGATTATGTATAACAGGGTATTGTAAAAATTAAGTGACAAAATTTTTATTAAAACGTTTCTCACATACTGTTATATTGGCTGGGCTGCAAAAATATTTGTTGTGGGCCACGAGTTTGACATGCTTGGTGTAGAGGGAAGCAGAGAACAGCGCCTGAAGGGCCGTGCACCTGGTCAGTGAGTTTGAAATGTCTGAGAGGCCAGTGTCTCCCTGAACAGTGAGAGCAGGACACAGGGGCCAAGGAAACCCCTTAGAGGCGATATACAGGCAACCCTTCTTATTTTCATGGCGATGGGTTTGTCTATTTATACTAATGTGAATTAGAAAAATATATGCTTCTTCCACCAAGCTTGTGACTTATACGTATTGCTTAGGATGGAAGAGAACTTTTAAAATAACCGTTAGTTGAGAAAAAGATGTTTCCTCATACACAGTGTAATTGAAAGGTTATTTGTCCTGTACTGTTTGTAACATTAAAAGATTAGGAAGCATCTAAATGTCCATTAACTGGCTTAAGAATAGAGCCACTGAATAGAAAGTGGCCTTAAAAATAAGGGAAGTTTTTTACATTCTGATCTAGAACGAGCTCTAAGGTGTATTGTTAAGTCCTAAAATCAATTGCCATAACATTGTGTCTAACATGCTTCCATTTGTGTTTGAACAGTATGTGTGCGTGTGTATGTGCGCACTGACAGCAGCTGCCTTAGTCTGTGCAGGCTGCTGTGACAAAATGCCACACACTGCACAGGCACGAAGCAATGGAAGTCCTCGCTCTCAGTTCTGGAGGCTGGAGATCTGAGATTAAAGTCCCAGCGTGGCCACTGCCTGGGGAGGCCTCTTCCTGTGCATAATGTGCCTTCTCCCGTGTGCTCACAGGGTGGGAGGGAGGGGGCTCTCCGGGGTCTCTGGTCAGGCATGAATCTCATCCCTGCGGGCTCCACCCCCATGACCTAATCACCTCCCAAAGGCCCCCCTTCTGACACCCTCTCCCTGGGGTGAGGGTTCCCGCCGTGGACCTGGGGACACACACTCACCACCGCAGCGGTGGTTGTCTCTGGCAGGGGCTGGTGGGCAGGTGGTGGAAGTTGTTGCTGTATAGCCTGTAGAGCTTTTGCATTCTGAATCACATCCATGCATTTAACATAAAGTTCAATTATTTAATAGTATGAGTGCGCGTCATATATGGTGACGATCACCACGAGAGAGCAAGCGGGCGTCTGGGCCCCACGCAGCCGGCAGCGGGGCCACTGAGCTGCAAAACAGGTGCGGGAGCTGCGAGATGGGCTACTAAACTCATCAGTTTCTTCAGTTCTGACCTCATTTCCCCCCTCCCACCCCTTTTCACTCTGTGTCCTCATTTTATTTCCGTAAGAATCCAATGGGATGGGGCTCCCTCCCTCTGCAAACGTGAGACTGTTAAACTGAATGTGTGTGTGACTCGGCCGGACACCCCACTGTCCCAAGGTCGGAGGTGGCGGCTGCCAGTCCTGCCGCTCTCAGCCCTGCCTCTCGGGTCCCGGAGGAACCTAACCGAGCATGTCTCTCCTCCGAACCTCGTTGCTTCTGTAGAAGTGAGGTGACAGCCCTCCCTCTGTCCTAGGGTCATGAGACGCCGTGGGGCCGTCATGAGGATTTGGCAGGGTTCACGGGAGATGTTAGGGATGCAAGTGATCTCCGCTCCAGTGGGTCTTGGAAGTAAGAAGTTTCCTTCCTGCGGGTGCTGCGAGGTGTGCGAGCGTTCTCCCCGAGGGTCTCAGCACGGCTCCACCCCTGACATCCTCCGGAACAGCGCAAGGAGCACCCAACACACGCCCTGCTGGCACCCTTCCTGGATCAGAGGCATTTCAGGGCTGCACGGACCCTGGGCCCACAGGTCCCCTCGCACATCTTCCTGATCTCTGCTGTGTCAAGGGGACCCTCAGGGTGCTGGTGCACCTTCAACACCCATCGGACGTCACTGAGAGCGGCTGGCCCGGGGGTCTGCTTCTGGCCGGCCACTCGCGTGTGGGCTCTTGGCTTCGTGCAAGAAAGATTTGCACTAGGTGCCCAGGTGGGTGGAGAGGACGTTTAACCAGCCGGGGCAGTGAGACGAAGGGAGGGCGTGGGCAGAAGGCGGAGCCTCCAGTGCTTTGGCCCCCAGAGCGCCATCGGGCAGCGGGGAGGCCAGGCAGGGCCGTGTCCGCTCACTGAGAAGTCAGGGAAAAGGGGAAGTTGGAGGCAGATCTGGGGTGAGCCCAGGACCAGCACCCGCTGCTCCCCTGGTTACAAGTCCCCCCACCGCCCTGGAAAGACAGCAGAGATACACACCCGAGAAAGGGAAGAAAGGCCTGGGCATGCTCCCGAGGGAGCCCGAGCAGCTCCCTTTACCTTGTGGGTCTTACCTGCCTCTAAAGGCAGGCGTTTAGGGGTCTCAGAGGAGGTCTGATAGGACCATCACCAGCCTTCCAGGTGCCCTTTCCGGTCCTGGTGCCCACAGCTGGTCCACACCAGGGCAGGGGTCTAGTCCAGCCGTGGGCAAACTACGGCCCTCGAGTAAAAAAGTTTGCCCACCAGTGGTCTAGTCATTGCAGCTGGTCCTGCGGTCACCATGGCTCTGCTCCCTCTGGTTTTGCTGCTTTTCGGGGCCTGGAGCTGGGACACAGCCGAGGCCTCAACATCTTCTCTAGGTTGACCCAGCTGCCCCTGTGGTCAGCCGCCCTAGGCTTTGTTCCTGAGGTTATGGTGGGGGTCAGACCCTCAGGGTCCTGAGGGCTTCGTACTTACAGTAGGGGTCGTGCATGGGCTTGTGGGGAGTCTGTGAGGCCGTTCTCCTGCCCCTGCTCCTCCTCGGAGGGCCCTGAACCACATGGCCAGCAACATGAGAGGTCAGGGGGGAAAGGTCAGGGGAGGAGAGGTCACCCTGGGGCAAGGTTGTTATTTTCCCAGTTTTGCCTGTTGCTAAGCACCTGGGGCTTTCTGCCCTTGTGACCGTGGTACCCGGCCCATCTTTTTTGCTCTGCTCACGGCTGTCTGCCAAACACATTAATATCTGACAAACTCCCCATATGACAAAAGGAGAGTCATAAGAGTTACTTTTATTTGCCTGTTTTTATGGCATATCGATGGCATTGTTTATTTTTGGTTTTCCTAAATGTCGTTGGATAAAAGTTTCCTTTAAAAATTCATTTATATAGATAAAAATAGAACATAATTAAATCAACTCAAATGGTGCTGTTAGTTGGGTATGGAAAACATCATGAGGGGGGACCCAAGTGATGGGACAGGGAGGGATTAGTGACGTTCTAGAAGGCTCTGGAAGAATGAGATGGGAGCTCAGGGTGGCCAGAGTGGTCTGTGGGCCACGGAATGTTTGCTGGAGGCTGAGCTTGATCTGGGGTCGGGTGGGAGGCAGGGAAACCAGAGCCGTGGCTGCTGACTCCAGACACCACCTCCTCTCCCCCCCCACCCCCACCCCCACCCCCGCCGGCTCCGCCCTAGTCTCCAGGGTTCCAAGGTCAGGTCCTCAGAGTAGCCTTCCTGGCCTCACTCTCCGCCCATCCCATCAGATGCTCCTAGACCCCCCTTCGCCCTTTGTGCTCACAACCCTCACCTCAGTGTGTGATTGCAGCTCTTTCGTATGACGATTGGATTGATGTCAGGGCCCGCCAACAGCCCCCATCACACTGCTAGCTTTCCCAGGGCACAAACTGCCCACTTTTGTTATTGGTACATTCCTGGTGTCAAGTAGAGGATTTAGCACAAGGTCGGACTGTTCCATTCGTCTGATCAATCCACCAAAGAGCGAGGGCGCCTGGTCCCCTGGGTCTGGGGCTGCGTCTCCAGCTCCCAGATGAAGGATGAAATGTCCGGAAGGGTTTTATTGTTTATCTCAGAGGTGCGTCAGCAGGTGGTGTTCCGTGCATAATATATCTGTTAGCTTGCATCTAATAGTCATGTTTCCAGTGACTCATTGATGAAATAATTGAATCTTTTCCCCTAAAACATCTCCTGGTAAATGGATTTCCAGGAGGATTCAGCGTCTCCGGCGGGCGCTTTCAGAGCAAGTCCGAGGCTCTGGGCTGTCCAGCAGGCTCAGCGCTGTGATGCCCACGCCGGGACCAGGCCGGCCGGACTCTGCGGTCCCTGGCTTACTTCTCTGCACTGTCCCAGTTTTGCCCAGGCTTCCCCTGCTCCCAGCAGCCCTTTCCCCTGCTCCTCTGAGGAACAGCCTATAAAACAAGCACGAGGGCCCGTCAGAACCACCCTGAAGGGGGACTTGTGAAGTTGCTGAGCCCCCCTACCCCGGTTTCTGATTGTGCATTTCTGAAAACTCCCAGGTGACACTGGCTTGCTGGGTCAGGGACTACATTTGAAAACCCGCATTATACCCTCAATCCCGGTCCACATGCAAACACCTGGAGTCTGGACTGGTTGGCCAGTCCCGGACCAACTGAATCAGAGTCTGTGGATCGGGCTGTGCAGTGGCTGGTGGTGTCTCTCCTGTGGAAAGGACAGGCTCTGCTCCAAAGGGACCATGTCCATCCCATCCTCACGCCGGGCCTCCTGGAACAGGAGGCTCAGCTCGACACTTCATTGCACATCTGGGGCAGAGACCCTGAGTTCGAGTCCCAGGCTGGCCCCTGACCTTGGCAATGTACTCCACTTCTTTGAGATTCAGGTTCTTCAACTGAAAAATGGAGATAACATGCCCACCAGAGCTGTCAGGGAGCTCAGATAAGATAGCCAGTCCCCGGCACCCGTAGGGCTGCTCCTCTTCGGCACACAAGGCCGCTTCCCCACCAGGGCTGACAGGTTCAAAATAGACACACAGTAATTTCACTTCTAAATGCACTTTTACTTCTATCCTCAGTGAAGGCCCACAGTACCCCCGTATGGATATTCCCCGGGCCCTACTTCCAAGGGAGACACTGAGTGAGGGAGTGCGCACCGGCCCAGGCCCAGGCCCAGGCCCTCAGCGAGGCTCAGCACCTCCTCTGCACTCAGAGCCCCTGCTGCGGCTGGGGAGGCTGACACTGTACTGCTAAGCCCTGGCGACAGCAGCCTGGAGGCTCCCGGCTCCCAGAGGAACCCTGTTCTTACCCTTCAGCTGTCTTGGGAGGAGCTGGGAAGGAGGTAGAGGACCCCTGCCCCCTCTCAATCCCTGGCTCTGGGGATCCCTGCCATCACTCAGAGACTCTGGGAAGTGAGGAATGATTCCCCCCTTCCCCACTCACATGGTCTCTTCAGGTGAGAGAGGGGGAGGGAGGTGGCAGTGACTGAGAGCTCCAACCATCCCAGCCAGGCATCCATCTGGCTCTGTGTTGCCATGGCAACAGCTCTTCCACTGGGGAGAGATCAGCTCAGCCACTGGGAGACCTTCAGCCCCTCCCTTCCCTGCAGCCCCTCCCTCTCCTCAGCCCCCAGCTCCTGCCCTCTGTCCTTGTCACCTTTCTCTCAGCTCCTGACCATTGTCCTGAAGCTGCCACCACCCTCTCCCCTCATGGTGCTCATCCTTCTCCCCCTCTCTTCTCTCTCTACACTGGGATCCAGTGCCATTGTCCCTTCCAGGGTCACCCTGCAGGCTTTGGGGCCCTTCTCCTGGTCTCTGGGAGAGGGGGGCTCCCTCTTAGGCCAGTTTGCTGGAGGCAGCCTCCTCCTTCCCGCAGCTGCTCTGCCCCTGCTCCTGCCCGCAGCATCCTTCAGAGGAGCAGCCTCTTTCATGGGAGTATCCTCCTTCAGGGGAGCAGCCTCCTACAGGGGAACAGCCTTCTTCAGGGGAACTGCCTCCTACAGGGAGCAGCCTCCTTCAAGGGAGCATCTATTTGTTTGTTCATTTGTAAAATGCAGATCATTCCCACTCTGTCTCTAATTCTGACCAGCAGCACCCTCCTCTTTGGCCATGTGCCCACAGTGCCCTCTATTGGCCATTCAGTGCAGAGCAGGGTCTGCTCAGAGGACATGGTCTTGAGTTGTGGGAGTGGACCAGGTCCTGCTCACTGCCCCTCTCCCGTGGGGATTTAGAACCCCTGGGGCAGGGCACAGGTGGATCAATGCTCCAGGATAAAACTCGGGAAATCTGACTTCCCAGAGTCACAGGATTTTGGAAAGAGTAACTTACAGACTATTTATTGTGACGACAGCAATGTTAGCTAACGTTTGTTTAGTGCCAACCACTTACCAGGCATGGATTAGATGCCATGTGTAAAGGGGTGAGCACAACAGGCAGAGGGACTGCACTGAGGCCCAAAGGATAAGCACATGCCCATCCTTCATTCGGAAAGATGACAACAGGCCAGGAGAACAGCATGTGCAAAGGCCCTGAGGCAGGTCAAGGCCTTGTTGAGCTTGAGGAATGAAAGGAAGTGAGGTCAGTCGCTATTAGGTACTGGAGGATAAAGAATCTTGGGATGTTAAAACCGTGTGTCTAGTGGAAGTACAACCACCGTGGAAACTGCTTGGCTGTATTACTGACTCTGCATGTACACAACTCACCAGAAATGGGAGTCTACTCACCAAAAGGTTTGTGCAAGAAAGCACCACACTTCTCAGCAGCCGAACCCTGGAAACAGCCTATATGCCCATCAGGAGTAGAAAGGATCAGTAAATTAGGCCCTTTTCAATAGAATAATGTCAGTGAGTAGAATGATCAAACTATGATTAAACACAACAACACAGATCAAGTTCACAAAGGTGCTGTTGATCGAAGGTGCCAGGCTCAGAAGGTGGGCATTGTAGCATTTCTCTTACAGGAAGTTCAAAAACCGAACTGCTCTGTGGGGCTAGACACAGGGACAGTGGCTGCCTTGGGAGGTGCTATGCTAACGGGCAGGAAGGAGGCCTCTGGGGCAGTGGGCACAGTTCTATTTCTTAAACTTGGTCCTGGTTGCATGGGAGTGCTCATTTGGCTAAAATTCATCAAGTTGTATATGTGAGACATGTGCATAACATGTAGATTATCTGTACTAATAAAAGGGTAATATTCAAATTAGACCGGACATCTTCCGGACGTCCTTCAGACAAAGCCACAGCAGCTGCGATTGCCAGAAGTCGCTGCGAGGGCCTAGGGCTGGTGGCATGGGAGAGGCGGCAGCGTGGGGCGGTCCAGCTCCATGGCAGAGGCCGTGGGAGAGCCGCGAGAGGCTGAGGCCAAGCTAGAGGGCGGTGCCGTGGCCCCTTTCAGGGAGGCAGCAGGAGAGGGGGCTGTGCAGTCCCAGTGCTGCTCCTTACACAGAGGCAGCTACAGAGGCGCAGTGCAGGCTGGTCCCGGTGCCACGCCTCCACAGAGGCTGGACAAAGTGCAACCTGCTGTGCCTCAACCTCCCACGGCCCCTCCTCCAGCCAGCCTGGCCCCAGATGGCCACCCACCCACCAGTGGGCAGGGGGTGGGGCAGTGCTAAGAAGCAAGGGCCCAGGGCCTTCAGTGGCAGCAGCAGTGGGGTGATGGGGGCAATGCCTTCTCCTGATCCTCCCGGTCGCCTCCCGCAGTGGGAGGCCAGAATGCTGCTTAGGCCTGCTCCTCACGGGGCCTCAGCCGTCAGTAGGACAACCCCTGAGCTCTCCCGGACTGTGAGAGGGGGCAGGCCGGACTGAGGGACCCCCCTAGTGCATGAACTTTCATGCACCAGGCCTCTAGTATGTCAATAAAATATGGCGTGGCTACATAGTGACACCACCCTTTTCATGTCAGCTGCACTCATGTCACCATCAGCAGGAGCCGCACAGCCTGACTATCTTGAGGATGAGGCCTGAAGTGCCACTCTTACCCCTGAGAAACTGCAAGCAGGGGGAGCACCTGACAAGGTAACCAGTTCGAGGAGTCCCTGAGCAGCAAAGACAGACTGGCAAAGGGACCGACCCGCTGGCTCTTCAAAAGGTGCTTGAAGGACTCTGAGTCCTGAGCCGCCTCTCTGCCTGGCTCATCCTAACCAGAGTTGCTCTCCAAGCTCCTAAGCCAGCTGCAGGCTCTGGGGTCAAGCTCAGCAGGGGGCCTCTGTCCTGAGGCAGCCTAGGTCTAGATACGAGAGGGCTATGCTGAGGCTGGAAGGCTGGACAGCACAGCAGCCCATGACAGTGGTGGAGGGAGGTCATTACCTTAACTCACAGACGGTCAGGGGGAGGGTAAGAGACATTTTGAACTTGCACATCAGCAGATGTCAGACTGAAATATGAATTTCTTAACTCCTGTTTGGTGCACGCTAAGTGTCAGTTTCCTGGGGACACTCTGGGGAGTAGGATTCGATTATCTGTGAGTCTCCTCTGGGTCTCCCAGGGCTCTGACTCTTCTGAGTTCCTGTTGGGTGTGGAAGGATCCAGATACTAGAGGCTGTCTCAGGATATATAACTTAGCCTTGCCACAGCTAACTGTAGTGGCTGCCACCACATACACACATGCACACACATACAAACATGCCACACACGTAAATATGTCCTGCGTGCAGCAGAATCATTAGGAAGTGCAGGGGGGACACTAGTAGAGCTGTTATAACAGTTCTTCCTGTAGTGCTCTTCCAGGGACAAAGGGTGAGAGAGCTCCCCCTGCAGGCCCTCCTAACACCCATGTAAATGAGGTTTCTGTTTAATTTTTACACTGTGCACCCTTGAGCAAGTTGCCTATTTCTGAAGGATGGGCATGTGCAGCTAGTCTGTAAAATGTGAAAATTGAAGCTGACTTATCTACCAGCACGAAATCAATGACAGGCTCTTTCAGGAGTTTCTTACCCCTCTCTGTGCCTCCCAGGTGCATGACCCAAAATGGTCAGTAGGAGATTCAGGATGGAGCAGGTGGAAGCTACACTCACCTCCTCCCAGGACAAAACTGGGATTACAACTAAAGTATAGGAAACCTTCCTGAATAACCACTGCAGACTCGCTGGAGAAGCCTTGTAACCAAGGACAGAAGCACATTGACACTGGTAGGCAGTGCCGAGGCGCAGAGGGCTGGCCTTGCACCCACCGGTGAAGGCTGAGTGCCAGAGGGATAGCTCAGCTGTGGGGTTTCCCCTGAGAACTGTGGGGTCTCAAGCTTAGGCCGGGCTCCCCAGCCCAGTGCACCCAACCAAGCCAAGAGAAGGTGCCCACATAACATCTGGCTGTGAAAAGCAGCGGGTTGTCCACCAGGGAGAGACACAGGTGCTCTCTTAAAGGGCCAACTCACAAAATTCCATTCATAGCCGCCCACCCTGGGCTCCAGTGGATGGAAGGCAGAGCTGTGTGAGGAGAGTCGGGTTGGTGGCTCTGGGGAGGTCAGCTGAGAGGTCAGCTGCCAGGATCCCTGTGCTGAGTCATTCCGCCATGTTGCAGAAGCCATCTTTCTCAGACAGAGCCTTCCCTTCCATGCAGCATCAGCCTGGGGGAAGCAATAGCCCCAGCCCTTGGAAGCCCTCTCACCCCACCCTGTGGAGCTCACACCCTGCTGAGTATAGCCCCGGGCTCTTTAAGTGGCAGTCTAACAGGCAGCCTCTAGGCAGAGGTGGATCTCTGGGTGCTTTGAGACTTTTGCTGACCTGCCCTGGGCCCTGTGCTAGGAAAAGCAGACCTTGGCGCACAGCTTGGTTCTTTCCTCACACACCCAGCCCCAGCGAGGGAGCCATAAGCTGTGGATCGCTGTTAGCTCCAAACAGGTTGCCCTGGGCCAGCCACAGACAGCGCCTGGCATTGACCTGCACCAGAGTCCCTCTGAAGAGGCCCAGAACCAATACACCCAGTGGCCATCTTCAGAGCAGGGTCCAACTAGCTTCATAAGCAGCATATCCACAGGGAGATCTCAGCAGGCACCAAACCTGCTGAGGCAAATTCTGTTTCAAGTGATCGGCAGCTTGAATGCTGTGCTAGGTGTTAAGCCTCACTTTCAGCCAGCCTAAGGATAGATCCCACACACAAGTAAGCCAATAGCAATCAAACGGAGGTCCACATAGCACACACAGGGGACATGCTTAGAGCACCTAGCTCTGCTTATCTTATCAGGGAGACCGCACCACTGGGGCCCACAGGACATATGATACATAAGGCCACTCCACCAAAACTGGGAGTTATAGCAGATCTACCTAAGACATCGAAACAAATACAAAGAGGCAGTCAAAGTAGGGAGACAAAGAAACAAGTCTCAAATGAAAGAACAAGAGAATTCTCCATAACAGCTAAATGAAATGGAGAAAAGCATATATAGGTATATAGAGTTCAGAATAATGATTATAAGATGCTCAAGAGCATGAAAAATGACATAGAAACCATAAAAAAGGAGCAGTCAGAAATGAAGAATGCCATATCCTATATAATAAAAGGCTAATATGCAAATCAACCAAACAGCAAAACAACTGGTCATTATGATCTGCACTGACCACCAGGAGGCAGATGCTCAAAGCAGGAGCTGCCCCCTGGTGGCCAGTGCACTCCCACAGGGGGAGCACTGCTCAGCCAGAAGCTGGGCTCACAGCTGGCGAGTGCAGCGGTGGTGGCAGGAGCCTCTCCTGCCTCCACAGCAGCGCTAAGGAGCAGTGAGCCGAGTAGTAAGGAACAGCGAGCAGGTGGGTGATAAGGAGCAAGGGGTCCTGGACTGTAAGAGGGATGTCCAACTGTTGGCTTAGGCTCACTCCCCCCAGCAGGCGGACATCCCCCAAGGGGTCCCGGATGATGAGAGGGTGCAGGCTGGGCTAAAGGACCCCCCCCCCCTCACCCAGTGCACAAATTTCATGTACCAGGCCTCTAGTCTATAATAACAAAAGCATAATATGCTAATTAGACTGGATGTCCTTCCAGATAAAGCTAGGGCTTCAAGAGAAGCCCGGATTCCAGGTGCCTGCCGATGGCTAGAGGGAAGCCTGGGTTCTGGGTACCTGATGGCAGCCAGAGGGAAGCAGCATATCCTGACGACTCCCAGATGCCTGATGGGCCTCCAGTCTGACATAAAGAATAAACTGGAAGGAATAAACAATAGGCTCGATGAAGCAGAGGATGGAATCAGAAATTGGAAGACAAGCTAGGGAAAAACGCCCAATTAGAGAAACAAAAAGAAAAAAATAATCCAAAAAATGAGGATAGTTTGCAGCATTGTGTATGTGTGTTCCCCCACGTCCCGCGTGGTTCAGGGTTCAGGATCTGGAGGAGGAGCCACACACAAATGAAAGAGAAGAGACAAGAGATAATTTGGAAATATTGGGGGCCAGGCGGGCAAGTCCAACTCAAGGGGAAGGACTTCCATCGGTGCCCAGGCCTCGCCAGCCTTTTATTCAACTTTGGTTAAACTAAAACCCTTAGTCAGGCAGGTAATTGTGGTAACAGACAGGCTATCTTAAAGGTCAGTAAATATTAGGAGGCTTTACTCTGAGACTATTTGATCAGGAAATAGCTTGAGCCCCCATTGTCAGGACTAGACAATCGGTGCATAACTCAGGCCCTTGCCGTGGGTTCAAGGGTCACCAGCATTCCGGGATCTTTGTGTGCACTTCTCTGCTAGTGAAGACAATGGGTGGCTTCCCACATCTCCCCCGTTTCTTTTCCTTAGTAATTCTTGAAAGGTGAATGCTGCCTGAAGGGTTCGAGTCCTTTTAAGACTCTTCATTCGGCATCTGAAGACTATAAATAAACATATGGGAACAAAAATGAGATAAGCAATAGTGGTTATGCTGAGAGGCAGATGTAATGAGATCCAATGGAAGGGTTGAATTCTTGCATGTCCTTTTTAAATTGTTGCCAGGCATCTAAGGAATTGGTTTGTAAGTTTGCCTGGGATAATTGTACAATATGCTGTTGTAATTCTAAAATATCAAGGGTTGTGTTACCTTTACCCCAAGCACCAAGAAGGTGATTTTTTACTGATTCCCAAGGGTGCAAGGTATGGGGGTAACACAAATCTGAAAAAAATTATAATGACATTGCAAGGATATTCTTTGCTCTAGGCCGTGGATTTTATCACCCATCCACAGGACTGTAGACTTCAGTGCTGACAATTCAATCTCAAACTGGCTGTCAGCTTTCTTTTGTATAGACAAGGTCTTAGTTACATTTTCCTTAACTTGTTGTACAAACTGAGAGGTCTGAACAGTCTGTACCATGGATGAAGCAGCGATGCCCACAGAAGTAAGTAACATTATGAGGGCAAAGATTCCTGCAATTAACATTCCAAGAAATCTTTTTTGTCTTTTTAAGATTTTTACTAGAGCATGTAACAGTTCGTAGGTTTGATGAGATTCCCAAGGCTCGGTTAGGTTAGTAGGAACCCAAGCGAAAGCTGGTTGTTTTAAAATCATGAGGGAATCGTTTGGAATGTAGAATTAATGCAATGGGATAGAGTGCAGCCTGTGCATGACACCTCATACAGATGGCTTGTAACATTAAGGCGCATCTGGATGGGGCCTGAGAGGAGTACAAAAGGATCAAATACACAAATGGTGGCAAACACTGTCTTATTGGGAGTTCCCCATAAGGTATGAATGGAATTATCTGTGCCATAATTAAAGCTATACCATTTGATAGGTGCAAGTGCAGCAGCTAATTTCCATTGCGTATTTTGGAGGGGCCAATTGTCCTGTTGTAATTGTGATCCAACAAATCCTCCTCCATGCCATAAAATGGGGTGATTAGCTTTAACATATAGACAAGATGTGTTCCCCTCCCATTTTAGGGTGCGATTGTTACTATATGCAGAGCCGTAGGGGCTCCAATCCACAAAGGAAAAACTGTTACTAAGTTGTCGGCTGGTGGGGTGGTCACTATAACAGTCTTGCCAATTAATTTCTTCCTCAGTGAGATGCCATTCATAAGACTTTATACATAAAGGCGTAGTCGGGGGGTGACTTAGTACAGTTACATTGTCTGCACCTCTCCCGGGAGCAAGGAGTGATAGTAGATGTATTTGGGCATTTTCTTCCCCTTCCTTTGGTGTCCATGCTGGCCAGAAGCCTCTCTTTAATTTTACACACCAAGGAGCAGTGGTTTGATTCTGTGTCATACAAAAGGGAAGCTGGGTGGTGACACCCGTGTAATTATACTTTGCCCATATGCTTCCTTGCCCCACCCGTGGTCCTCCTGGGTGACCAAGGTATTTAGTGTTATTGGTGACTACATTAGGTGGGGAATCAGCCCACGTAAGGGGTGTTACCCATGGTGGTTCAGGAACATAAGTCTAAAATACTTCCCCATTTGCCCCTGGTAATATTACCGCACAGCTGATGACTGCTAGCATGGCAGGAAAGACGTTTTCAGGCGTTCTTGGGGCTCTGGTCTCCTCACAAATTCCCTCAGATTTATGGACTGTCTTCTTCACCATGCCCCAGGTGACCTCCGGGCCGCTCCCCATCCTCCTCGTCCTACTCCCACTCCTTATAGTCAATAGATTGTTTGAAGCTGCTGCTGTCTGCAGCTGGGTTAGTTGATTGTCTGCCGCTGTAAAGCGTGGCTCCAGGTGCAGGGTTCTCACTAACCTGGCTAGTTCCTCCCTTGGATCCATGTTGAAGTCTAATATTCCTTGTGGGAATCCACACGGGCTTGGAGAAATTTTCTGGAAATACACAAGCATACCCTCGGCTGAATGTTAAGAGGGGATCGGGGCCCTTCCATAACCCAGACTCAGGATCTTTCCATTTAACCAGACCATTTTCCTTTGGCTTATTCTGACACCAGTGTATTTCCATAGGTGTCTTGCCATCAGCATCACAAGTGAAAAAATTTAAAGTAATTAAATCTTGGTGTAGTCTACTTACAGGCGATTTCTCCATAATCCCCCCTTTTTGTTTTTCAAGTTGGGATTTTAACCTTTGGTGCTGTCGTTCAATAATGGCCCGTCCTTGGGAATTATATGATATTCCTGTAATGTGCTGAATTTTCCACTTTTTACAAAATTGCTGAAAATGACAGCTTGTGTAAGCAGGCCCATTGTCAGTTTTAATAATTTTTGGAATTCCCATGATGGCAAAGGCAGCTAGGCAATGATTAATAATCTGTTTTGCCATTTCCCCTGTAGATGCAGTAGCCCATAGGACTTTTGAAAAGGTATCTACAGAGACATGCAATGCCCCAAGATGTCCAAAGGGAGTATAGTGTGTCACATCCATTTGCCAGATATGGTCCCTCAGCAAACCTCTAGGGTTGACTCCTGTGTTAGGCCCTTGAGGTAGATGTAACATGCAAGTGGGACATTCCTTGATAATCTGTTTTGCCTGCTGGGGAGAGATTGAGAATTGTTTGGACAACATTTTGGCAGGCTGATGTAAAAGCTGATGAGACTCCAAGGCCTCTTTTAATAAAGCTACCAATTGATCAGCATGTGTATTTCCTTTAGTTAATGGGCCAGGTAATACACTGTGAGCCCTGATATGAGTGATATAAAAAGGGTATTGTCTCTGTTGCACAATCTTCTGGACTTGTTTAAATAGTAAAAATAAACTTTGGTCACTGAGCCAATTCAAACGAGCAGTTTCAATTCTATTCACTAGGCCCAAAGCATAACAAGAATCAGAAATTATGTTAACAGGCTGTTGGAAATCTTGCAATGCAGCCTTAATAGCTTCTAATTCAACTCTTTGCAAAGAAGTATGACTAGTCAGTATGAGTCGGTCTGAATTCATTGTATGATAGGCAGCTTTCCTGTTAGATGACCCATCAGTAAAAACAGTTAATGCTCCAGGGATAGGTTCCTGTCTAGTATTTTTTGGTATAATAATGGGGGTATAATATAAAAATTATAGTAATCTGTCTTTTAATAGGTGACAGCTAAGTTCCCCTGAATATCCACTTAGTCCCATTGGCCAATTTCAGTTAGTTTGAAATAACATTTCTAATTGCTTCCCAGTGAGGGGAAGATAAGATGCATTTTGGTTCTTCTCCTCTAAGCTGCCTGCAACACTTTCTAAGCTGAGATATCAATTGTGCCATCAGTTCTACATAAGTAACAGCAGTTTTAGAGGACTGATGCCCTAGGTCAGTGATGGTGAACCTTTTGAGCTCGGTGTGTCAGCATTTTGAAAAACCCTAACTTAACTCTGGTGCAGTGTCACATATAGAAATTTTTTGATCTTTGCAACCACAGTAAAACAAAAATTTATATTTTTTATATTTATTTTATGTATTTAAATGCCATTTAACAAAGAAAAATCAACCAAAACAATGAGTTCACGTGTCACCTCTGACATGCGTGTCATAGGTTCGCCATCACTGCTCTAGGTGGACCCATTCAATAATAGCGGGAGAGTCTTTATTCTGGAAGATGACTCCAGTGGGACTATTTGCAGTATGGTTAATCTGTCCCAATAAAGGCAATTCAGACTGTACCCGTGCTCCTTGGGCTGACGAGATTGCCTGCTCAATTCTTAGCAACTCCTTTCTGGCTTCATCTGTTAATGTTTGGGGTGAGGAAAGGTAAGAGTCACCCCTAAGTATATTGAATAAATTTGTCATTTCTCCTGTAGAAATTTTCAGATAAGGTCTTAACCAGTTAATGTCTCCTAATAACTTCTGAAAGACATTTAAAGTTTTAAGGCAATCTTTTCTTAGTTCTACCTTTTGCAGCCTAATGCATTGGTTTTCAATTATGGTTCCCAGATACTTGAAAGGAGTTTCTTTCTTTACCTTTTCTGGGGAAATTTTTAAGCCCCACTTAGGGAGCTCCTTTCTAATTGGAAAAACATTTCCAAAGTCTGCTCTTCCCGTGGACTTGCTAAGAGCAAGTCATCCATGTAATGAATAACATGGGGAATATCTGTCCCTTTAAGGCTGAACAGCTTGAGCCACATATTTTTGACACAGGGTGGGGCTATTGGCCATTCCTTGAGGCAAAACCTTCCATTGATATCTTTTCATGGGTTCTATATTATTAATAGATGACACTGAAAATGCAACTCTTTATCTTGAGGTGCCAAGGGAATGGTGAAAAAACAATCCTTAAGATCTACTACTATAAGAGACCAATCTAGTGGGATTTGCAAAGGCTCTGGGAGTCCAGGCTGTAATGCTCCCATGGTATGCATAGTAGCATTAACCACACTAAGATCATGTAACAATCTCCATTTTTCTGCCACCTTCTTAGGTATTGTAAATATAGGCGTATTCCAAGGGCTATTGGAAGGCTCTATGTGACCAGCTTTTATTTGTTCCTGTATCAATTCATGAATATGACCTAATTTCACCTTGGTTAATGCCCACTGATCCACCCATATAGGTTGATTATTTTTCCATTGTATAGGATCAGCATGAGAGTGAGGAGACTGAACAGTGACCACTCCTAAAAAGGTTGATATCCTAATCCTTGTCTTCCTGGGTTTCCTTTGGCTTGGATGGGTTCTTTAATTCCCTGATTGTTTTTTCCTAAGCCTTGACCAGTCTGGTATCCCATCTGAGTTATTAACTGCTGTCCTTTGCTGGTAATAATACAAGCTTGTAAACCTTCTAAAACATCCCGGCCCCATAAATTGACTGCAATTCCAGAAACAATGTAGGGCTGGAACCATCCTGTCTGTCCTTCCTCATCTTGCCACCTTAAGACTGCAGCACTACGTTGTGTGTTATCAGGAACTCCCACCCCCTATTTGAGTCCATAGCTTCTACCATGGGCCAACTTGGAGGCCAGAATTATTTGCTGATAACACTAACATCTGCTCCAGTGCCTACTAAGCCCTTAAACATTTTTCCTTCTATTCTTAAATTAATCATAGGATGGGTTTTGCTAATTTCCTGTATCCAATAGATGTCTGAGCTTCCAAATCCTTTCGTTCCTCTTTTCCTATTTATAGCCTCGCCTTGCTGAACATAAGGTAAAAGTAGTATCTGAGCAATTCTTTGTCCTGGAGTAACTTGCATAATATGACTGCATTCTAATATAACTTTAATCTCTCCCTCATAGTCTGAATCTATTACCCCAGGCAAAACAGTTAATCCTTTTAGAGTGTTTCCACTTCTCCCTAAGATTAATCCTAAAGTTCCCTGTAGCACAGGTCCCCAGATTCCTGTAGGAACAGCTTGCTGAGCCATATCGGGGGTCAAAGTGACCACTATAGTACTGTTAAGATCTAGGTCTGCGCTCCCTGGAGTGGCTCGGATCAGAGAGTCCACTGTGGGCTTTGCAGGGCAGATCTCCCCTATTAATGATGGGACTGGGGGTAGCCCCTCTGGCTGTTTCCCTGTGGTCGGCCATACCCTGTGTCTTGATCTAATGGCTGCCCATTTTTATGAAATTTTGATTTACAATGACCTGCCCAGTGGTGGCCCTTCTGGCATCTAGGACACAGAGAGGTTGGATCTGTATTGGGAGGCAGGATGTTCACGCCTTTCCCTAGAGCGCCACCTTGTGTCCTTCTTAGTTGCCTACATTCTTTTCTAAAATGTCCTGTTTTCCCACTTTTTATTTCCTACTGTTACAGCGGCAGCAAGTAAATTTGCTTGAAAAGTGCCTGACCCCACATTCTGACATGCTCGAATCATTTCTTTAATGGTACTACCTTTTCTCAGAGGCATCAGGCATTTCTTACAATCAGCATTGGCATTTTCATAAGCTAATTGCTGAATTAAAATGCCTCCTGCTGTCTCATGTTGAATCTGTCGTCTCACTGCTCGAGTGAGACAAGCCACAAAATCAGAAAATGATTCTAAAGGCCCCTGCATACATTTACTAAACGCTCCCTCAGGGTCCCCTTTTGCTGGTAAAGCCCACCAAGCTTTCCTTCCACAAAGTCTACTTTGCTCATGTGCCTGTTGCACATAATTTAGCTGATTTTGCACGTCATTATATTGTCCTGCGAACACTTCATAAGTTATTTGAGCATTCAGCTTGCGGTTTGCATGGGCTTGTTTCTGACATTTCTCCAAAAAGTCTCCCTTCCATAGTAAATAATCACCTCCATCCAGGATTGCACGAGCCAGGGAATACCAATAATAGGGAGCTAAGAATGCTTCAGAAATACTATTCATAATTTCTCCTGTAAAAGGAACCGTTGGACCATTTTGCGCTAAGCTTTCACGTAAGGTCTTTATCATTTTAAAGTCAAATTTTTCATACTGTCTTATTATTTGATTCGAGAGCTGTGGGTCAGCTACCTGTATGATAGGAAAAGCAAGCCTCTCTTCCACCGACATGTCCTTCACTCCGTCTTCGATGGCTCTTTGCATAGGTGATTCTATTAATGGTGAATTAAACATTTCAAGATTAGGACATGGAGGTGAAGGGGGCCATGAAAGCCATTCCTCCCATTTTTCTTTTTGCTCCTCTTTAGGAGCAGGGGGTGCAAGGGAAGGAGATTTATCCTCCTTGACATCTCTCAAAGGCTCTAGCAAATGAAATACCGTGTTCCACAAGGAGAAGCAATTTGGAGGCAAGTTTTTCCCTTGCTGCTGAGCTTTTTTCAAGTTCTGGCCAACTCTTTCCCAACATTCAAGATCTAATGTACCTTCTTCAGGAAACCAAGGGTTATGTTCTATAATGACATGCAAAAACTGTAAGAGAATACTTTCTGAAACTTTGATTCCTTTATCCTTAAGCATATAAACCAATAGTCTACAATAAAGCTTTTCTCCTTTTGACGAATTCTGCCCCATTAGCCTGGCAAAAGGAATATTCCCACCCTACTTACAGATCACAATTTCTGCAGATGATCATGGGCTTTGCGTACAGTGAAATATCTCTCCACCTATATGGTGAATTCTTTCCCATTTTGCCGGTGAATCTTTATTTTTTCGCTCTAGACGAGATCTTCTCTTCCAGATTTCCCATTGAGGCACCAGATGTGTATGTGTATTCCCCCACGTCCCGCGTGGTTCAGGGTTCAGGGTCTGGAAGAGGAGCCACACACAAATGAAAGAGAAGAGACAAGAGATAATTTGGAAATATTGGGGGACAGGCAGGCAAGTCCAACTCAAGGGGGAGGACTTCCATCGGTGCCCAGGCCTCACCAGCCTTTTATTCAACTTTGGTTAAACTAAAACCCTTAGTCAGGCAGGTAATTGTGGTAACAGACAGGCTATCTTAAAGGTCAGTAAATATTAGAAGGCTTTACTCTGAGACTATTTGATCAGGAAATAGCTTGAGCCCCCATTGTCAGGACTAGACAATCGGTGCATAACTCAGGCCCTTGCCGTGGGTTCAAGGGTCACCAGCATTCTGGGATCCTTGTGTGCACTTCTCTGCTAGTGAAGACAATGGGCGGCCTCCTGCACAGCATGGTCATTGAGGTTCAAAAGGTTGGTGACCACTGGTTTAAGGGACCTTTGGGACAACATGAAGTGTAACAATATCCACATCATAGGTGTAACAGAAGGAGAAGAGAGACAGCAAGAGATAAATAACCTATTTGAAGAAACAATGACTGAAAACTTCCCTAGCATGGTGAAGGAAAAAGGCATGCAAGAACAAAAAGACATACATTCTTCTGCTTTGGAATAAAATGGTCTGTAAATAACAATTACATCCATCTGATCTAGAGTGTCATTTCAGGTCACTGTTTCCTTATTGATTTTTTGTCTCAAAGACCTAACCAGTGAAGTCAGTGGGGTAAAGTCCCCTACTATGACTGTATTGCTGTTGATCTCTCCCTTAAAGTCCATATATATATTTAGGTGCTCCTATGTTGAGTGCATATATGTGTACCAGCATTATAGCCTCTTGTTGGATCAATCCCTTTAGTATTATGCAGTGGCCTTGTTTGTCTCTTTTATGGCCTTTGTTTTGAAATCTATTTTGTCAGATATAAATATTGCTACTCCGGCTTATGTTTTATTTCAAATGGAATATTTTTTCCATCTCTTCACTTTTAGCCTATGTGAACATTTTGTTCTGAGGTGGGTCCCTTGCAGACAGTATATATATATATATATATATATATATATATATATATATATATATATATATATTATGTTTTCTTATCCATTCAGCTCCCTGGGTCTTTTGATTGGAGCATTTAATGCATTTACACTTAAAGTTAATATTGATAGGTGTTTATTTATTGCCATTTTATTCTTTATGCCTATATTCTTTTCTATATATATTTCTTCTTCTTCTTATAGTAGTACCTTTAAAGTTTTTTGCAATGCTGGTTTGGTGGTAATGTACTCCTTTGGCCTTTTTTTTTTTTTTTTTTGGTCTGGGAAGCTCTTTATTTCACCTTCAATTTTAAATGACACCCTTGCTGGATAGAGTAGTCTTGGCTTCAGGTCCTTGCTTTTCATTGCTATGAATAGTTCATGCCATTCCTTTCTGGCCTGAAGTGTTTCTGTTGAGAAATCAGCTGACAGCCTTATGGGAGCTCTCTTGTAGGTAATGGACTGTCTCTCTCTTGCTGCCTTTACGATTCTTCTTGTCTTTAACCTTTGCCATTTTAATTATGATATGCTTTGGTATAGATCTCTTTGGGTTCATCTTGATTGGGATTCTCTGTTCTTTCTGAATTTGTGTGACATTTTCTTTTACCAGGTTAGAGAAGTTTTCAAACAGGTTCTCTAGTCCTTGTTCACTTTCTTCTTCTTCTGGTAACCATATGATACAGATGTTGTGATGAGCCATGTTGTCCCAAAGTTCCCTTAAACTATCCTCATGATTTTAATTCTTTTTTTTCTTTTTCCTGCTCTGATTAATTTTTTCTACCTTGTCTTCTAATTCATTGATTCAATCCTTTCTGGGGTTCTTGTCCCAGCATCAAGAAGGGTTCAGAAAATCTGGAGAAGGCTGTGCATAGATTAAATAGGAGTCCAGAGACAAAAGATAATTTTGAAAGGCATTGGGGGTCAGAGGAGCCTAGCTGAAAGAGCTAAGATCTAAGTTTTAAGTTCTTAGGTCTAGGGCCTAAGGTCCAAGCTCCCCTCATCCCAGGACCCCATGCTTTTTATTAACACAACTTGTCCTGAGGCGAAATGGAGATATGCACTTCAAAGGGTCAGGGTTTCAGTACAGAGTCCATTGTCAGAATAGGGGAATTAGCCTATGGCTGTTCAGGTGTTTGGCCAGTAGGAGGCAATAACATGTAGATTAAGATGCCCTTTAGCTGTCTGGCAGCCAAGAAATCAATTTAATGTATCTTATTCAGGTTTGGGGAAATGCCATCAGCCATTCCCAATGCAGCCTTGCTGTCATGCTGGTATTGGTCTCTGGCAAATCCTCTGTTCATCCACCCTATTGTTTATTCTTTCCAGTGTACTAATTTCTCTAAATATGTATCTATTGATTTTTTTAGAGAGAGAGGAAAGGTGAGGGAGAGAGAGAAACATCAATGTGAGAAGGAAACATCAATGGACTACCTCCTGTACATACCCCAATGGGGGATCAAACCCACAACCCTTTGGTGCATGGGAGCTCAACCAACTGAGCCACACCACCCTTCCAGTGTATTTCAGATATGTTATTCTTCATTTCTGAGTGGTTGTTTTTATGGTTTTATGTCCTTTTTTGTGCTGTTGATAGTCAATATAACCATTACTTTGAATTCTATATTATAATTTGTTTTGCCTTCATTTCATTTAGCTTTTTTTCTGGAGATTCCTCCTGTTCTTTCATTTGGGACCTGTTGTCTCCCCATTTTTGCTGTCTCTTTGTGTTTGTTTCTATGTATTAAATAGAACTGCTATGACTCCCAGTCTTGGCGAGATGGCCTTCTGTAGTAGGTATCCTGTGAAACTCAGTGGTTCCATCTCCTTGAGCTCCTGAGCTGGTGTTCTAAGAATGTCCTTTATGTGGGTTATGTGGGCCCTCCTGTTGTAATTGGGTCTTGGTTGATCTTGTTCTGCTCATAGATGGGCTCAACCCTCAGGCTGGCTGACTGTGAGGATCAACCCCAACCACATCATGAAAACTGTTACATAGGTACTGAAAGAAAAAAACAAGACAAGACAAAACAAAACAATATAACCCCTCCACCCCCCGCAAAAAAAAAAACACACAAGGAAAAAACCAACAATAACAACAAAAAGAATAAGAAAAAAGAATAATAAAAGTCAAGAGATAAAAAGAATTAGAGAAAAAATGAAATGGAAAATAAAACATGAAAGAAAGGAGGAAGAGAATATAAAGAAATATAAAAGGGAAAAAAAACAAAAAAAAGAAAAGAAAAATGTAAGTAAATAAATAATTCAATAAAAATAAAGAACAAGAAAAGAAAACGGAAAAAAATAATAAGAAAAGAGGAAAATAGAATAAGAAAAAGAAAGAGAGATATAAGAGATATGAAAGAAAAAAGAGAAGAAAAGAATAAAGGAAAGATTAGAAAAGAAAATGGGGGCTTTTCTTCAGCAGTTTTGTGGCTGCTGCGATCACTTTGGATATGCTGTTTGTGGAGCTTATTGGATTCTGCTCCGATGGCCACTTGGTGTGTCAGTCCCGGGCCCCCCAGGAGGTTCTCTGCTGTCCCCACCTGGCCATGGCAAAGTCCAGAGTTCAGCAGGGTGGACCCCCTAGTAGTCTAGTGGTTGGGCCTCATGCCCACTGGTTGGGTTCTGCCAGAAGCTGGGAAGGTGTTTCTATCAGCTCTCCTGTTGGCAAGGACAGCACATGCAAATGCAGTGCAAGGTGAAATAAAACAAGGCAGGGGATTATGGGAAATTCAGAGCAGAAAGAATGTGAGGTATTGATAGAGTAGGAAGTTACACTGTCATGAGCAAAGCAGGAATGCTAGGCCAGGTATGAAATGTCACCAGGGAAGAAAGTCCCAGGTGCCTAGCAATGGACAAAATTGGGAAAACAAGTATTATAGGGTAAGACCTTACCCCCAGAGTGACCTTTTCTCCCCTACATGTCACTAGTCTTGCGGTTTAGACCCTTTGACTTTTCATATGACTAGTCATGTGCTTTAGACCCCCTGGCCTTCCCTCCACTAGCATGTCATTAGTCAAGTCGTAGACTCCCTTACAGGAGGAACAAGGGCGGCAGAGAATAGCCTCATACAACTCCCATACAAGCCCTTGTACACCACTCTCTTAAGCATTAAATACTCAGGACAATGAGGTTCTGGCCCTCATCAAATAATTTTGGTGGAACTAGAGATGATATTTAGGCACAGCAAAACCAGATAAAGTGATGCCATGGCTGACCTCAGGACCAACTGCAATGACTAAGGACCTCCTGTCCCAGCACCAAGCAATCAATAGAGACAGGAATCCTGGAAGGACACACCTGGAAAGCTGATGAATATTCTATTGAGATCCTCCCTGGAGACCTTCCCTAAACTCCTTTCCTCTAAAAGCCCTTAAGAGGAAGGAACCAGCGCACATGCACTCTCTCTCTCTCTCTCTCTCTCTCTCTCTTCTCTCACTCACTCTTCCTCTCTCTCTCCCTCCCTCTCTCCCTCTGTCTTGAGCATGCCCATGCCCTTCCCCCTCTACTTCCCTCAGGCATATCACATTTGCTTTTGTCTCCTAAGCTCTAAGGGCTCTTCTTTTGCCTCTGTAACTTGTTTCCTGAACCCCTTTCATTCACAGTTCACTTATCTTACCTCTGTGACTTTCTAAATAAATTCCTTGTGGATATTCACTGAGAGAACCATGATGGTGGTGTAGGTAAATGTGGTACCCACCACCTCCCATAACCACATCAAAATTACAACTAAAATACAGAACAACCACCATTCAGAACCACCTAAAACCTGGCTGAATGGAAGTCCTACAACTAGAGAAGTGAAGAAGAAAGCACATTGAGACTGGTAGTAGGGAAGAGGCATGAAATGGATTGGTCCAACACACATGGGAGAGATATTTCCAAGGCCTCCTGTGAGAAGTAAGGGGTCCCACCATGATCCAGAGCTGGGAAGAGAAGTCCCCATAATTTTGGGCTATAAAAGAGATTGTAGCTGAGTGACACGTAGGCTGCTGGAGTCCCAAGTGTTCCTCTTAAAGGGCCCACACATGAACTACACGGCCTTGCTTCTTCTGAGCTCCAGTGTTGAGCAGCAGCTTTGGAGGAATCCAGGACATACAGAGAGGAATTGGACTGTCTGATATTAGGGCAAGAACTCAGGGGTGCTTTCTCCCAGATGGGGTTGCTCACAGGGATCATTGTTCCTGTGCTAGGACCTCCACTGTCACAGAGATGACTGGCAGCCATAACTGAGTTTCAATAGCATGGCCCACACTGCTTGCTCCACCCTGGTGATTCCCTGAGACCCTTTCCCATCCAATTTGCAGCCCTACCCAAACTGTTTGCAGCTGCTTTTCCATATGAATGGCCTGTCCTGGTTCAGGCTTCACACTTTGCTAAAATCTCTTAAACAAGCAGCAGCTGGAATCAGCATGCCCCATACCTATCAATAAGAGGCCCAAGACCAGGCACTAGCACCAGCCTGTCTTGCGTCACAGTTGGGCTTTGCCTAAGCACTTTCTAGCTAAATACAAATAACAGCCATCTGCAGATCTCTCTGTAGCTCCTGCCAGGTGGCCCCAGGCAGTGCCTGATTTTGCACCTCCCAGGAAGTTCCAGAGCCAGTGTACCCTGTAGAGAGCTTCAGATCATAACAGATTACAACTCTATACACCCTTAAGCAACACACTCAAGGGGTAGACTCAGTGAGCACCAAAGTCCCACTGAAGCAAGTTTTGCTCCATAAGGGTGTCTCCTACATAGCAGCTCTTCCATTGTAGACACTGCTGGTCCACAGAGCCAATTGGCCTGGAGGTCAATTCCTCCAAGTGATGCCAACAGCAATCAAGGCTCAACTACAACAAGACTGTGCACACAGGGGTGCACCTAGAGTGACCAGCTCAGATGACTGGGGAGGCTGTACCACTGGGCCCTACAGGACACTACTATCCAAGGCCACTCTACCAATTTTAGGAGACACAGCAGCTCTACTCAATACATAGAATCAAACACAGGGAAGGTGCCAAAGTATGGAGACAAAGAAACATGTTACAAATGAAAGAAATTGAAGCAAGCAAACTATTGGATACAGAATTCAAAACCATGGTTATAAGGTTACTCAAGGATCTTAATGAGAGCTTCAAGGGACTTAATGAGAGCTTTAAGGAAATTAATGAGAGTGTCAAGGGACTTAGTGAGACAGACTTTAGGATCTTAGTGAGAATGTCAACGACATGAAAAGGATCAGTCAAAAATTAAGCAACCACTAACTGAAATAAAGAATAATTTACAGGGATTCAACAGTGGAGGATTCTGAGAATCAAATCAATGATTTGAAATATGAAGAAGCAAAACACACCCAATCAGAAGAGCAAAAGGAAAAAGAATTTAAAAAAATGAAGCTAGTGTAAGGAGTCTCTAGGACAATATCAAAGGTACCAACATTTGCATCATGGGGGTGCCAGAAGAAGAGAGTGAGTGAGATATTGAAAACCTATAGGAAGAAATAATAAGAAAACTTCCCCTACCTGGTGAAAGAAATAGACTTACAAGTCCAGAAAGCAAAATGAGAGTCCCGAACAAGAGGAACCCAAAGAGGACCACACCAAGACACGTCATAATTAAAATGCCAAGGGCTAAAGACAAAGAGAGAATCTTAAAATCAGCAAGAGAAAAGCAGTTAGTTACCTTCAAGGGAGCACCCATACGACTGTCAGCTGATTACTCAACAGGAACTTTGCAGGCCAGAAAGGAATGGCAAGGAATATTCAAAGTGATTAAAAGCAAGGACCTATAACCAAGATTACTCTACCCAGCAAACCTATCATTTAGAATTGAAGGTCAGATAAAGAGCTTCATAGACAACAAAATGTTAAAGGAGTTTACCACCACCAAACCAGTATTACATGAAATGTTGAAGGATGTTCTTTAAGAAGAGGAAGAAGGAGAAGGAGAAGGAGGAGGAGGAGAAATCAATAAGAAATCGGAGGCATGGAGACTTGGAACAGACTGATGAATCTCAGAGGGAAAGGGCAGGGGGAGAGGTTAACCAAAGATCTTATATGCATACTAGAGGCCCAGTGCATGAAATTCTTGCACAGGTAGGGTCCCTAGTGGCTGCAGGATAGGGCCTCCCTTTGTTCCGCGCTGCCCCCTGGTGGTCAACGCACATTATAGCAAGTGATTGAACTCCTGGTCAGTCAAACTCCCAAGGGGACACTTTGCATATTAGGCTTTTATGTATATGGATATATGCATTACTTATGGACACAAACAATAAGGTAGTGAAGGCCTGGGATGGGACATGAACCAGGTGGAGGGGGTAATGGGGGGAAAATGGAAACCTCTGTAATACTCTCAACAATAAATATTTTTTAAAATAAATAAATAAAAAATAAAATAAATAAATAAACTCCTTGTGCCAGAATTCCTGGCTCTGAATTACTTTTTAGCTGTATGCAAGGATGGAGGCCCAATATTACAAAGGGGATAAGTATGAGATGCAGGCGGGAGAAGCAGGTGGGGCTCAGACAGTGGAGGACACTGTCCGTTAGCTGGCAGGCAACCTCGCCCCACAGAAGGAGCTGCTGAAGGGATGTAAAGAGAGAAGTGAATTTGCTTCAAGTGCTCACCAGCTGCACAGTAGGGGACTGATGGGGAGGGGGAGCCTGGAGAAAGGCCAGTTGGAAAGCTGTTGTGGGTCCAGGTAAGAGATGACAGCTTGTCAATGGAGCCAAATGGAGTGGAAGCATTTCCTGGAGTTTTTACAGGAGAATGTATGGTGATGAGGAGGGTATAGCATGATTTCTAGCCCTTCCTGTGAGAAAGAGGTTAGAACAGTGGTCCTCAACCTTCTGGCCCTTTAAATACAGTTCCTCATGTTGTGACCCAACCATAAAATTATTTTCGTTGCTACTTCATAACTGTAATGTTGCTACTGTTAAGAATCATAATGTAAATATCTGATAAGCAGGATGGTCTTAGGCGACCCCTGTGAAAGTGTCGTTCGACCGCCAAAGAAGTCACGACCCACAGGTTGAGAACCGCTGGGTTAGAAGGAGCAGATGAGGCGAGATTATGAAATGAGTTAGATTGGCTGGCATTTATTTTTTGGGTTCTCATTCCACATTTCCTTCAGGTGACCAGCTTTCAGGGGATCGCCTTTCTCCCTGCCTCCTCATGCCAGCTGGTAAAACACATCTTATAGCATCCCTTAGAGAACTATGAACGGCCATGACACTTCTCTTTTTGGAATCTCAGTTTCCATCTGGAAAAGGAAGGGATGAAGCTCCCGGGACGGAACCCTTCCCTCTTTTCCAGCTGGGCTGAGTTCTCTCCTTTGCTCCTGCTTCGGCGTCTGTATCAGCCTTACCAGCTTCACTTTCATGCCCGCTTTCCCAGCAGCTGCTAAGCAGGCTGCCTACCCTCTCTGAAACCCCCACAGGCTCATTCTAGATGGTCTCTCAGCACAGACGCTAGTTTTCCTGAATGGGATCAGGTTGTTTCTCATGTCTCCATCATTCTTCTACTCCAGAACTTCCAGAGTCTGGGTCCAGGCCCGTTTCCACTGTGTCCCCTGGTTTATACTTCTTGTCCCAGTGCCCAGCTGGGGGGAATGGGAGATGGAGAGGACAGCTAATGGGGGAGGAGGCATGGCTGGAGGCCTGGCCTGGGGAAATGGGATCCAGGTCCTGTGTCTTGCAGGCATGTATGCATATGGCTATGTATCCGTGTGTGTGTGTGTGTGTGTGTGTGTGTGTGTGTGGCATAGGCTATAAGTGTCTCTATGGGTTTTTTTTTCTGTACTAAGGTGTATACTAGTATGCATAAGTGGGCATGTATATGTTATCATCTGTGTTATCCATGAATGTCAATACCTGTGTATGTGTGAGGGCCTCTGTGTTGCAAATATGTTGTCTGTCCACATGTGTCAGTGCATATGTGTATGTTCCCATGTACCTGCATGCTCCTGGGTGTGTGTATGTGTGGTGGTACATATGTGAATATGAGTGTCTGAGTGTGTGTGTGTGTGTTGTGTATAGACAGGCAGAATACAGCATCTAGTTAAAAGCATATGCTCCAAATTCAGGCTACCTGGCTTCAAGCCCTGAATCCAGCATTTAACAGTGACAGGCCTGGGTGAGTAATTAACTTCTTTACACCTTAGTTTTACTCATTTCTAAACCAGGAATAATGATAGTACCTGCCTTAAATAGCTAATGTGAGTTGGATGCTATAATGCCCATAATACACTTGAATAATGCCTGGTGCACAGGACATGCTTAAAAACATGTTTGCTGTTACTAAATTATTCATGGCCTTGGCAATGCAAATGAAAGTGACTGGGCTAGCGGGCCCAGGTGAGGAGCTGTGTAGAGATGGGTCTCTGGGCTCACGAGGTGGATGTGCACAGCCGTTAGAGCCTGTCTCTCCGTCTGGTGTGAGCCCTACATCTGAGTGTCAGTGAGCATGTGTGCCTGACTGTGCTGTACCTGGGAGTCTCTCTGTGTGTTCATGTGCCACCAGATTCGAACCTCTCAGCACAGGGACTGTGTTTCATCATTTACCCAGGCCTGGGGCCTGGGACATGGCACGTTTCCCAGCAGGTTAATGTTGATCAAAAGAATAAAATAGACTGGATGTTCTGAGATTGTCAGTCATGGAGCACACGTATCAGCAAAAAACAAAAACCTGAAACTAGCCAGCTAGATGGAGAAAGAGAAAGACAAGATAGGAGGTAGATGATAGAGAGATTAATGATAGATATATAGATTATAGATAAGTAGATATAGTTAGATGATGATAGATGATGGTAGATAATAGATAGATGGTAGATAGATAGATAATAGATAGATGATAGATAGATAGATAGATAGATAGATAGATAGATAGATAGATAGATAAGAGATAGATGATAGATAGATGATAGGCTCTATTTAGGTAGAATCCCAAGTACGTTGTGCTGGAAGAGACCTTGAGGCCATATATCTCAGGGAGTCCCGCCCTCTGCCCAGGTAAACCGTGTTATCATGGAGCTCCTCTGAGGACTAGGGAGGAGGGGGCCATAGACATCAGCAAGATTCTATTTGCTTTTAATCTCAACCTAATGGATATTTAGGTAGAACTGTATTTAAAGAACGAGTTTCACTATGTATGTTTGAGGACCGTGGTCTAGCCCCGCCCGAGCCTGGAGAAGGGACATGTGAGGACTCCTGGTCTCTCCCTCAGCCCCTCCTTGTGCATGGCCCCTGGGATGCAGCAGGTCCGAATCCTGAAGCAGGGGAACTGGGAGGCACCTCCTCCTTGAAACTCTCCGTCTGAAGGAAGCCACCATCCTAGTGGCCTTTGGGCCTGCCCTCAGGCCCACCCGGCTGTGCTGAGGGAGATGAGCCCACGCACGTGCCTCAGAGATGGGACCAGGGAAACCTGGGCTCAGGCACGAGTCCGACCACTCAGTGCCATTGGAGGTGGAATAGCACAACGCCATCAGTCCCATGGCCCCTGAGTGAGAGAGCAGTGTGAACCCTCAAAGCTGTGCTTATCATGTGATGACAAATAAACAGGAAATTCTCCTCTCAGAGAGGGCAGGACAGGGGACACAGATAAGCAGATGTGAAGGTCTGTGGTTTCAGGACTTGGCAGATGGAGAGACACACCAATGGGTTTTTGGGGGGAGCCTGGGTGCCAGTGGGCCTTCTGTCCCAGGAGTGTCTGTCCCAGGGGCCATCAGTCTCAGGAGCTGTCTGTCTCGGGGACCATCTGTCCTGGAGGTGTCTGTCCCTGGGTCCATCTGTTCTGAGGGCGTCTGTCCCAGAGACTGTCTTGCCCAGGAGCCGTCTGTCTGTCCCGGCCCAGAGCTCCTCCATTCTTGTGTTATCCCAGGGGCCATCTGTCCTGGAGTCGTGTGTCCCAGGGGCCGTCTGTCCCAGGGGCCATCTGTCCCAGGGCCATCTGTTTCCGGGGCCGTCTGCCTGTCCTGGTCCGGAACTCCTGCATCCTTGTCTTATCTCAGGGGTCATCTGTCCCAGGATCCATCTTTCCCAGGTGCTATCTGTCTTGGGGCCGTCTCTCCCGGGGCCATCTGTCCCAGGGACCTTCTGTCTGTCCTGGCCCAGAGCTCCTGCAACCTTATCTTTCCTCACCTCCGCCTGAGTTCATTGGGTGGGATCTGTTTCCTGAAACCACCCGTTTCTGCACAGGTGCCAAGTGGACAATCCCTGCCCTTACCCAGCCCCAGCCCTGGGCTGGCCCTGACCTGGTCATTTCCCTGAGGCCAATGTGGGCAAGGGGTGCACTGCCAGGGCTGTGAGGGCTCATGCAGAGGGCCTTCACCCTCTCCAGCTCTGTGGCTACATCTGCCTGGTGGAATGATGCATCATCCTCTTCTGGAATTGGGGGCGTGGGGGGGCACCACTGCGTGCAGCTGGGCTGTGCTCTGGCCGACAGGTTTCTACACCCCATCAAGCAGTCCCCCCAGCACCAGCCCAGGGCAGGAGTCTGTGCAGCTCCAGGCACATCCAAGCAGGTCAGCAGTGCCATGGGGACAGGGGAGCAGTGTGACCATCTCTCCTGGGGCTGGGCCTCTGAGGGTGGCCCCTTTACCCATGTTCCCATGTGACTGAGGGCCCTGGATGGAGATGCGCCAGAGGATGCTGTGAAAGCAAGGCCAGTTTGTTCAATCACCAGCACGGGAGGGGCCTCTGTTAGGAGCTCGCCCCCTCCCACCCCCACCCCTGTGCCACGGCCCCTCTTCTCTGGTCCCTGGACCACAAAGGCACGCTGCACTGCGGGGAAAGGCTAGAGCCACAGAGGCCTAGCAGGTTTGTTTTCAAGAAACTATTAAGGGTGAGAAAGCCAGCACAGGCGGCTGACAGCCTGCACCATGAGAAAGGGGTACAAGGGCCCGGGAGCCAGACCAGGGGACGCCCATCCTTGCCCCACCGGCCCAGCCTGCAGTCCGCTGACACTGGACGTCTGAATCGGGAGGTTCGAGGAGCCGGAGGCTGACTGGAGGCGTCGCCGGACGGCCCAGTGCCCGGAGCTCAGAAGAGCCAGGCCAGGAGGACGGGCAGGAGCAGCCCAGGCCCAGCCCCCAGGAGCCCTGGAAGGAGGAGGAGGGTCAGGGGAGCTGCTGCCCTCTGCTGCCCGGGTCACAGGCGGAGCCCCTGAGGTGCAGCCTGGGCAAGCGCTGGGAGGCAGCACAGGGCCTGCCTCGGGGCACAGCCATCTACCCCCAAACCCTTTCTCAGGCTCCTCCCTGGCACACGGGCACTTTCCCAGCCTCCTTTGCAGGTGGAATGTAACAGGATGTGGGTAGCCGTCATCAATGCCCTGTGGAGGCCTGGCCCTCCCACCCTCCCGTGTGGCTCTCCTGCACTCTCCCGCTGCCTGGGACACGAAGCTGGGCCGCACCTGTCACTCTCCTGTTGTCTGTTCCCACACTCAGGGCAGCCCGGGCCCTGTAGCTCATTCTGGCACCTTCAGTGCCTAGAGCGATGTCTGCACATGATGGGCACTCAAAATAGATCTGTGTCTAAAGGAGCGGCTCCCCTGTGAGACAGTGGGCATTTCCAGTCCATCTGGCAGCTGACTGGCTTCAGTGTCCACCGTGGGGCTGGATGGTGCCCGAATTGAGAAGGGAGGAGAGAATGTGGGGAGGGAGGTGGGAAAGGCAGAAGAAATGAGGTACCTGCAGGGCCGGGGGTCCCGTTCATGACACCAGGAGAGGGGGCACCTGGTGACAAAAGCAGAAGTGAGGGCTCCGGAGTCTCGCTGCAGCGGCTGCACTATGGCCGGGGTTGCGCCCGGTCCCCCTGGGCCTGGCCACCGTGGTGTAGAGGCTTCTGGTATTTGGCAGGGAACTTTCTAAGCACATTTCATGCATTGGGACCCTAATCCACCTGCGCATTCTCATCCCCATTTGACAGATGAGAAGACTAAGGCTCAGTGATGTCCACAGACATGCCACGTTGTCCTTGCTGGTAAGCAGCAGAGCTGGGATTCTAACCCCAGTCTGTCTGAGTCCAAATGAGAGTCCCTACCGCCACCAACCCCCAGCCCCGCCTCCCCCAGCCACTGCGACACCACCGGGGGCTTCCAGTGGGGGGAGGGCTCAGTGAGGGGGGGACAACCCTGGGCAGAGCCTCCCTGCAAGCCACCTCCGTGGCCGCCCGTGGAGAAGGGGAGGCGATAACGCTCGCTCCCTGTGCTGCTGTGAGCGCTCCGTGTGCTGTAGTGTGTTCTGTCAGGGCCCACAGTGCTGCTACTGTTGTTGTTGTTACTACGATAATGTCACTGTGTCCTCATTTCTTTAGGACAAAAAACAATGCACCCGACCAGGGTTTGACTCCTGGCCAGGGCACATACCTAGGTTGTGGGGTTCAATACCCGATTGGGGTGAGTTTGGGAGGCAACAGGCCAATGTTTTTCTTTCACATGGCTCTCTCTCTCTCTCTCTCTCTCTCTCTCTCTCTCTCACATGCGAGGAGCCACAGAAAGCATCCCCACATCACACCCCAATACAGTAACTGGATTATGAGAAAGTCATTCACCAGCAAACAAAGCTGGGGTGGGACTTAACCTTCACCCCAAGGGACTGGGCTGTGGGCCCTGGCAGGAGCGATAAGCAGGACACACGCTTTGGAATCAACCCGGGTTCAAGTCTAGCTCCAGCCGCTCACAAGCTGGGAGTCTGGTGAGTCACTTAGTCTCTCTGAGCTCTGGTTTCTCACCTATAAAATGGACATGGCCAAGGTTAAGTGAATCAGTGGACACGGCTTAGCCTGGCCTCCAGCGCACAGGGGCCCGCAGTGGCACACGCTGTCAGTACCACCCAGAGCACCGCACGGAAGGCAGACGCCTGGGCGGGGCTCTGCCTCGTGAGGTTGGAGACTCCAGGCCCCTGAGGCTGCTGGTCAGCCCTGGGCCACAGGTTTGTCACCAGGACGTGGCCACTTACCCTTCCGAGTGATGGGTCCCAAATCTAGAACCAGGTCTGGGTCGATGGCCACTGCTTCACTACGGAGTTGGCTTCTTGAGCAAAACTGTGGGGATGGAGAGTTCTCATGTCATCAAAGTGCAAAGGATGAGAGCATGCTGGCTGCCGAGTCCAGCAAGCCTGGGCTGGAATTGCCTCTCCGCCCTCTTAGCTGACCAACTGGGGACAATGACCGCTCCTCTCTACCAGATTAAAGAGTGCCTTCCCGGCACGACAGGCTAAAATGTGGTGTGGCCACAACATGCAGACACACAGTCCACACTCGGTGAAGGCCAAACGTCAGCAGGCAGAGGCCACCATGGGGCCTGGAGTCACACCTTAGCTCTGATGGAGCTGTGTGGCTTTGGTAAGGAACTTCTCTGAGCCTCAGTTTCCTCATCTGTACAATGGGGTCAATAAAATCTACTGACATGGTTGTTGTGAGGATTACATTAGACAAGGCACAGGAAGGTTTAGGCACAGAGTGAGCGCTGAAACGGCACCTGTCATTAGAATCACCTAAACACATCTCTCGCCAAGAAGACCTGTGCACAGGGTCTTCCTCTGGGGACACGAGAATCGCTTATACCTGGTGCTTTGGAGGCTTAAAACCATCCGTTCATCCTTCTTCCTTTCCTCTTTTCCTCCCTCCCTCCCATGCTCCACCAATCATCCATCTCTTCATCCCCCAGCTTTCTTCTCCCTCCCTCTCTCCCTCCCTCCCTCCCTCCCTCCTTTCCTCCCTTTTCTTCTTTCCATCTATTTATATTCCAATAAATGCACATGGGGGCCTACCAGGCCCCAGGCCAGACTCCAATAGTCCATCCAAGGAGACGCTCACCGGCTGGCACTGCTCACGCAGGGAGTGGCACAGGCGCACCTCGCAGTGCAGGAAGACTTGGTCGTAGTTCCCCGAGAACATGAACATCTGGACCGAGAAGCGGCCTTGGGCGGACACCCCGTTCTCCTCCACGGAGATGGTGGAGTCCAGCTGATTCGGGCAGCTGCGGGTGACAGCGAGGGTCTCACTCGGAGCAGCTCAGCGGGCCTGAGGCCCTGGGCTGCCCCTTCCATCTGTGCCCAGCGTGCAAACAGCACCCGAGAGGGGCACAGCCCCAGCTCCCTCCACCAACCAGCGGCTCTGCTCCTCAGGTCCTGAGATGCTGTGCATGGCCCCGAACCCCGTTTTCTGGGCGTGGTCCCTGAGCAACAAATTCCAGCCCGACCGGCTTCCAGCTGCCTGATCACAAGCAGGTCCTTGCTCCCCTCACGAGCCCCAGGCCCGCCTGTCTGATCTGGGGGACCTGATCTTGTCTGGGGTGCACCCCCCCCCCCCCCGTGAAGTGAGCATCTGTGAGATGATGCAGCTCGGCTCTGCACAGCGGCACAGACACGCCCGGTGCCCAGCAGCTGGTATCATTGCTGTTTGAATCTTCCCTTTGTTCTTGCAGTTGGCGGTGGTCAATAATGTTGTGTCCCCTCGCATCGTATGCTGTTTTCACGTGTATTCGTCAGTGTTAACGTCTGTGTAACAGGCTGTCGTTACTAACGGAGCCCCGTTTTGAGCAATGACCCTACGGCCAAAGTGACGAAGAGGTGAAAAACAATGGGCCTTTCTTGCCCTGCCAGTACTTTGCATTAACGCTTTAGGCTACCGTTTCAGGAGGGTATTCCTGGGTCAAAGGGCATGGTCCTGAAATGTACCATCCAGTTATTTTCCAGGAGAGATAAGCACATCACACAACTGCCCGGCAGGGCCGGGTGATCATTTCCCCCAAAACTTCATTTAGGCCAAATCGAGCCCCAGAGGCGTCTGGTACCTGTTTCTGATGATGAAATACTTCACGGGGTCAGCCCTGTCCGCCGTGGGGGTGGCATAGCAGTGCCTCAGCAGCAGCTTGAACTGGGCGGTGTCCCCTCTCTCCAGGAGGGCGCCCACGTACAGCACGGACTCCACGGGCAGTGCGGCCGACGCCCCCTCGTAAGGCAGCGTGTAGTTCGGGTCTTGGAAGAGGGCCATCGTGACCGTGAACTCTCCCTCGCCAGCCAGGCTGATGTTCACGGAGCTAGACCAGGGCCCACAGGGTGGAGGCGTTAGGGTTAGACCCAGAAGAACAAAATCGATCCGGCCCCACTTCTGCGTGAGGTTACGGAGGCAAAAGCACATCGTCGGTCCCCGCAAACACTAGTCGATCGTTCCTTTAAACCAGAGTTCACTATCTTCTAGGCCAGGGGTTCTCAAACTACGGCCCGCGGGCCACATGCAAATACAAATATTGTATTTGTTCCCTTTTTGTTTTTTTACTTCAAAATAAGATATGTGCAGTGTGCATAGGAATTTGTTCATAGTTATTTTTTAAACTATAGTCCGGCCCTCCAACGGTCTGAGGGACAGTGAACTGGCCCCCTGTTTAAAGAGTTTGAGGACCCCTGTCTAGGCTCTGAACCTGACAGACAGATCGGCCTGTCTCAGCTTCCCCCAGCCTCCCTCCCTCACCCCTCACCCCTCCGTCTGCCCCCCGCAGAGCAGGGTTTGGGACCAGGTCTGGGGGTCACCATGTTTAGCCATATCTCTCCCACCCACCCCACAATCCTCGGTAATACGGCAATTTTAATAAGATGAATGGTTTTAATTTTTATGAACCTTGGGCCCCAACACAATACAGTCAAAGAACCATGAAACTGGAAAAGTGTGTGATCCTCTTAATCCTGCAGCCTGTGAGCCAGGAGCCACTGAGGGATTGCTGACACCCCAGGAAGCCCCCCATGAGTCTGAGGTGCGGAGGAGCTCCCCCTGGGGCACAGACAGAGCCCTGCTGGGTGCAGTCCCTCCCAGATGACTATTGGGCCTATTTCTGCTGAATGTTCATCAAATCAAAGCTGATCCACCGCAGGCGGGAAGCCCGCCGCTCCCTCCATCGCCCCCACCGGTAGGTCCTGGGCCCTCCCTTCCTGACCCACAGCCCGTGTCCTCCTGCACTGCACTATCTCACTTGTCATTGTGGTGTCTCATGCCTTCCTTCCTCAGGAGAAATAAAATTGCCACATGTTTTTATTCCTTAGCTATCTAATTAACATGGTTCATGCTGCTACATTGTTTCATAATAATAATCTTTAATATCCACAAAGTATTCTGTGTCTGCCTGTGCATTGATCATTAATATATGATCAACAAACTTTGTAGAATGAACGATGGGAAGAATGGATGCTCCAGAAGGAGTGAGAGTGACCACCTCAGGGTCCCGGGGAGGGGAGGTCAGTGCCCCCAGGAGGGAAGGTCAGGGCCCCCAGGAGGGGAGGTCAGGGCCCCCGGGGAGGGGAGAGGTCAGAGCCCCCAAGAGGGGAGGTCAGGGCTCTGGGGAGGGGAAAGGTCAGGGCCCCCAGGAGGGGAGGTCAGGGCCGCACCTTACGATGGGCTGCAGGGCCGTCTGCAGACTGACTCTCATGTCCAGCGGGTAGGCGCATTGGAAGTTGATGTTGAGTTTGGTGTCTCTGATGATTAGCTCATCGACCAAGGAGAGGGTGTTTTTGTAGATGGCATGGGTTTCATTTCTCTTTGGCATAAGAACAACACATGCATGTGTATGGGCACCTGTAGGTAGGTCCGACTCAGTCTGTCTGGCTCCACAGGGCAGGGCTTTCACTTGCTGCCCCCGAGATCTGATCTCAAGGCAGCATGGGGCCTCCTCCCCGGGCACCAGCCCTGGAACAGGCAGGGCCATGAGGGCCCAGAGCAAATGTACTGGCTGGGAGTCAGCAGCCACCTCCTGGCTCCTCTCCCCTCCAGGTCACCCCCCTTACAACAAGCACAGCCTTGTTTGCAGTTACGGAGCTCAAGCCTCAGGCCTGTTCGACGCTCTTTACCTGGACCAACATGTATGATCTCACACACCCTGAAACCCAGAGGGGGCTACCGTAGCCTGCCCAGGTCTCACAGCTTCTCATGTGTCCCCGGCAGCTGGCAGCAGTGGTGCCAGCCGCCCCCTCCGGGAGGTTCCCCAGGAGCCATCACCTCCAGATGTTCCCGCAGGCGTTGGCCTGGGCAGGGCTGACCACGGAGACCCAGTTTCCCCTCTTCTCTGTGGGGTGATGCTGCTGCAGTTGTGGTCTAGCAGGTAGGCAGTGACCTCATCCCCAAAACCCAGGCCTTCCAGCTGACACCGGTCCAGCAACACCTTGATGTCCCTGGCCCCACAGTCCAGATGAGGCTGCAAGCTGTGGATATCTGGGAAGCAGAGAGGGACATGTGGCGTGGACAGGGGTCTGGGAAGCAGCGGGCACAGCCCACGTTCCCCCGCCTGGGGAAAAGCCCTGTGCCCGCCAGGAGGGTAGGTAGACTAGGAGGGCCAGGCCAGCTGGGATTCGCCAGGCTCGGTAGGCAAGGCTGGGAAAGAAGCCCTGGTGGGAGATGGCCCAGCATCCTACATTCAGGGGGTGGCGAGGTGCCGTGTCCACGCACCGAGGGCATGAGGTGCTCCTGCGAAGCAGGACTGTCCTGTCCCCCAGACTAGAGTCAAAGCCAGACACACACTACGCCCATCCTCTGGCTTTGCGAGGCCCCCTGACCTGGTCAGAGCCACTGCCTCCCTTCATTCACCCAACATATTCAGCAAAATACTTCTCGAGACCCTGCTATCTGTCATGTTTTGCTCCAGGCACGGGATGCAATGCTTATCAAAACACAAAATTCAGAGCCTGAAAGGGCTAACATTCTGGTAGAGGACGAGAGAGTAAATTAAGAGAAATGCAATTTCTATGGTACTTATGCACACACAGATTCACATACATGTACTAACCACCTTCCCCATGTGCTGGGCACACTCAGTACAAACGTAAAGAAAACATGGGCCCCAGGCCATGAGGACTCATTGGTCTTCTGTGAAACCAACACGCCAGCTGCTTATCACGGAAGCGTGCGAAAGTGCAAACAGGTGTGTGTCAGGTGCAGCAGGCACACAGGCCAGTCTCTGAATTCAGGTCAGTCAGAGAAGGAGGCACTGAGGCTGGGGTTTGTAAGTGAACGAAGCAGGTGAAGGCATTGCAGCTTAAAGGAACAGCAGAGTTAAAGTGTGGCCACAGGAGAGCAGATGGTGTCTTAGAGGACACAGAGTTCAGAAATATAGGAACTTAGAATGGGGGTGAGCTGGGGGAGATGGGGAGGGGAGCTGGGAGAGGCTGGGGGAGGGGAGCTGGGAGAGATGGGGGAAGGGAGTGGGGGATATGGGGAGGAGAGCTGGGGGAGATGGGGGAGGGGAGCTGGGGGATGGGGGGAAGGGAGTAGGGGAGATGGGGGAGGGGAGCTGGGGAGATGGGGGAGGGGAGCTGGGGGAGATGGGGGAAGGGAGTGGGGGAGATGGGGGAGGAGAGCTGGGGAAGATGGGGGAGGGGAGCTGGGGGATGGGGGGGAAGGGAAGTGGGGGAGATGGGGGAGGGGAGCTGGGGGAGATGGGGGAAGGGAGTGGGGGAGATGGGGAGGAGAGCTGGGGAAGATGGGGGAGGGGAGCTGGGGGGATGGGGGAAGGGAGTGGGGGAGATGGGGGAGGGGAGCTGGGGGAGATGGGGGAGGGGGAGCTGGGGGAGATGGGGGAAGGGAGTGGGGGAGATGGGGGAGGGGAGCTGGGGGAGATGGGGGAAGGGAGTGGGGAGGACGGGCAAGAAGCAAAGTCAGATCAATGAGGGACTGTGTGTGGAGACGATGGAATTTCCCTGAGTAACCGCTGGTGAAGACCTGAAGGGCCCTCTGTTCACCACCAGAAAGCGCACCATCCAGGCACAGGAGGGTTGTCCACAAGCCCCTCATCGGATGCTGAGGATCCAAACCCGGAAACCACTCGGACCATCTAGGGTCTCATCTGAGCAGAAAGCATCTCCAAGGCAACCAGGGCTGTTCTCTCCTCTCCCTGCCCCCATCCCCCACGCAGGCCTGCCAGGCACACCCTCCTCTTCCTCCTCCCCCTCCTCCCCCTCCTCCTCCCTCCCCTCCTCCTCTCTCCTTCCCCTCCTCCTCCTTCCCCTTCTCCCCCCTCCTCCTCCCCTTCCTCCTCCCTTCCCTCCTCCTCCTCCCTTCCCTCCTCCTCCTTCCCCTTCTCCCCCCTCCTTCTCCCCTTCCTCCTCCCTTCCCTCCTCCTCCTCCCTTCCCTCCTCCTCCTTCCCCTTCTCCCCCTCCTCCTCCCCTTCCTCCTCCCTTCCCTCCTCCTCCTCCCTTCCCTCCTCCTCCTTCCCTTCTCCCCCTCCTTCTCCCCCTTCCTCCCTCCCTTCCCTCCTCCTCCACCCTTCCCTCCTCCTCCTTCCCCTTCTCCCCCTCCTTCTCCCCTTCCTCCTCCCTTCCCTCCTCCTCCTCCTTTCCCTCCTCCTCCTCCCCTTCTCCTCCCTTCCCTCCTCCTCTTCCTCCCCTCCTCCTCCTCCTCCTCCTCCCTTCCCTCCTCCTTCTCTTCCCCCCTCCTCCCCTCCCTCCTCTCCCCCTCCTCCTCCTCCTTTCCCTCCTCCTTCCTCCCCTTCTCCTCCTTCCTCCTCCTCCTCCTCCTCCTCCCTTCCCTCCCTCCTCCTCCTCCTCCTCCCTTCCCTTCTCCTTCTCTTCCCCTCCTCCTCCTCCTCCTCCTCCTCCCTCCCCTTCTCCTCCCTTCCCTCCTCCTCTTCCTCCCCTCCTCCTCCTCCTCCTCCCCCTCCTCCTTTCCCTCCTCCTCCCTCCCCTTCTCCTCCCTTCCCTCCTCCTCCTCCTCCTCCTCCCTTCCCTCCTCCTTCTCTTCCCCTCCTCCTCCCCCTCCTCCTCCGCACTCAGCCAGCTTTCCCATGCGCTCTGCTCCCTCTGTCCTGCTGCTAGAACACTCTCTTCCTAGGGACAGGCATGCTGTGTGGAGGGCAGGCCAGAGGCCCTGGTCAATTTCTTTCAGGAGATTAAGGCTTGTCTGCGGCATCCTTCCCCTGCGCCCTCTGCTTCTGCTGTGTCTGGAGTGTTTTACTCACAGCTGCCCATCTTCACAGATGCGGCCTGAGGGCTCAGAGAGGGGAGGGGACTAGTCCCAGGCCCAGAGCTACTCCGTGGGAAGCCCCGGCACAGGAGTCTGCCCATGTCCCTCGTGTGTGGACTCTAGAAATTTCGGTGCAGCTCCCACACCTGTCGTCCTCAGCACCTTTGTCCCCGTGGGTCAAGCTCGCTCATGCAGGGCTGCTTCCCGAGGCCTGGAGGTGTTGC
This sequence comes from Myotis yumanensis, assembly GCF_028538775.1. Lineage (NCBI taxonomy): Eukaryota > Metazoa > Chordata > Mammalia > Chiroptera > Vespertilionidae > Myotis > Myotis yumanensis. The sequence continues at coordinate 112,888,195 of NW_027223755.1, read as the reverse complement.
AACCCTGCCCACCCACCCTGCCTCCCCCCCGCTCTGAGAACGCCGGCTCCCTGGCCGTGGCTTCATCCCCATGGATGGGTGCACCCCCTGTCCTCACCCTCCGAAGCCTCCCTGCCCCTTGGACCTGCCTCAGGTGGGCCCCCCCACCCCCCTTGGCCTGGCCCCTGCGCGCCTCACCGGAGCTGTTGCGGTCCCGTCTGCAGGCACAGCCCCAGGTGCCCGTTGAGGAAGGTGCACTCCTCCTCGGGGCGGCAGGCATTGTCCGCACTTGGTCTCCGCAGTGGACGGGTCTGCACGGAGGCAGAGGGGGGTCAGGACGCCGAGCAGGGGGACCTGCACCTCCACGCCAGCCTTGTCACTCCCCCCGGGCACAGGGGACCTGCCCGGGACTTGCAGCTCTTGGTGGAGGAGCCGCCCGCAGCCCTGAGCTTCCTGCCCCCAGCCAGCGAGGCGAGAGCCCGAAGCTGCCCTCTTAATGCTGCCAATGGGCAGACACTTCGAGAGGTTTCCACGTGTCAGCTCAGGCGGGTCTCTGGGTGCCTGGGGACGGGGTGCGTGGTGGCAGACGCCGTGTTCGAGTCCCAGCTCTGTGGCCTGAGGAGCGCTGCTTGACCTCTCCTGTGCCCAGAGCATTGTCACCTCATGAGGTGACG